>NC_064830.1:27940055-29190055 GCF_024166365.1 Elephas maximus indicus
CTTGGCTTGTTCTGCGTATTGCCTCATTTCCTTCCTGATGTCTTGAAGGGTTCTGTATATTAAACTTTTGTATTCTGCATCTGGTAATTCCAGGAATGCACTTTCATCTAAAAGATCCCTGGATTCTTTGTTTTGAGAGCCTGTTGAGGTGATCATGGCCTGTTTCTTTATGTGACTTGATTTCGACTGTTGTCTCCGAGCCATCTATAAGTTATCGTATTAGTTTATGTTTGCTTACTGTGTCATAGCTGCTTGCTTTGTTTTGTTTTGGTATACCCCTGTGGGTTTCTTGAGTGAGCTAGCTTGATTATTTTTGCCTTTGGAGCTCTGGTATCCTGTCCCCAGCTGGCTAGAGCTGTCATCAGATGTATCAGTCTAGGAGTCCATTCAGTTTTCTTGTATGAATTCAGCTCAGGTTTCCAGGTAGCTGATATCAAGCGTGTGGTACAGGCTCTGTCCTACAGTCTTAGAGAGGCAGGGGTGATTGGCGTATAAACCCGTATTTGATTGCAGCAGGGGGTCACACTCTGAACAAGGCAGGTGGCTGAGAACCGACCCCCAAGTGTCTCTGAGGAAAACGCGTCTCTGTTCCCTAGAGCATGCTGGTGGGTGGGCTCTGCAGAAGGACCATGGGCCCCCAAAGATTTTGTTGTAAGGACTGGGAGGTACCAGTTATCCCTGGGCCCCTGTCATGGGTGGCTGGGTGACCCAAGTGGAACCACCAGTCCTTAGGTCCCTGTTGTGGGTAGGTGAGGACCTTGTTTAATAGGCAAAGCAATGTCAAACGTCAAACACCCACCTCTCCACTGCACTGCTGAAATGGTTGGAGTTTGCCAACAAGGGCCTTTTCTCCTGAAATAGGCCCACAAAGCTCCGTGCAGAAGGGAAAGGTGCTCAAGGTCCATGGACAGTTTATGCCTGGACAGGAGCTGCTTCTGTCCTGAGCTCCCCTAGTTAGTGGAGCTAGCAAATTATCTTTTCCCCCCAGTTGGAAATTTTTTCCTTCCCCAAGGCCGGGAGGAGGGCTCCAGGTGCTCATCAGGGTCTATCTCAGGCCTAGGGATTCAGCCGCTGAAACTGGGTTGAGGGTGGCGGGGGGGGGGGGCACGGTAAAGTATATGCAAGTACTTAGCTTTTGCCAAGAGCGCCTGTCTCCTCAGGTTCCGGAAGCTTGAGTGGGCTGTGTGGCTGGCTGCTTCTCCCTGAGGAAACTGCAGCCTAACGCTAGGACCCAGCCCGCCGCTGCTGCCGCTGCCGCTCCGGGAATGGTGCCTGAGGGCTCCCCATGATTCAGGTCCGGTAACTCCTCTCTGCTTCTGAACGGTCTCTTCCTTCCCCTGCCCCTAAGTTCGTTGTCTAAGCTTGCCTTTGATGCTCAGGGCTCCCAGCTTGTCATAAATATACTCCTTTCACTTGTTTTTTTTGGTTTTTGTTGTAAAGAGGGCTTGACGGAAGCGTCTGTCTATTCCGCCATCTTGGCTCTGCCCCTGTATGACTCTTTTAATATGCTGTTGGATTCTCTTCGCTACTATTTTGTTAAGGATTTTTGCATCTATATTCATAAGAGATATGGGCCTGTAGTTTTCTTTTCTTGGGGTGCCTTTGGTTTTGGTTATCAGGGTTATGTTTGCTTCACAGAATGAATTAGGGAGTACTCCTTCCTTCTCTATCTTTTGGAAGAGTTTAAATGGTATTGGTCAATTCTCCTCTAAATGTATGTTAGAATTCCCCAGTAAAACCATCTGGTCCAGTACTTTTTTTTGCTTGTTTGTTTTTGGGAGGTTTTTGATCATTGATTCAATCCCTTCACTTTTTATGAGTCTGTAGAGACTTTATATTTCCTCTTGAGCCAGATTAGGTAGAGTGTGTACTTCTAAGAATTTGTCCATTTCATGTAGATTATCCAGTTTGTTGTCATACATTTGTTCATAATATTCTCTCGCAATTCTCTTTATTTCTATTGGGTAGTAGTAATGTCTCCTCTTTCATTTTTTATTTTGGTTATTTGCATCTTCTTTTCTTCTTCAGTCTAGCTAAAGGGTTGTAAATTTTATTGACCTTTTCGAAGAACCAACTTCCAGTTTTATTGGTTCTCTTTATTGCTTTTCTGTTTTTAATTTTATTGATTTCTGGTCTGATCTTTGTCATTTCCTTTCTTCTGGTAGATTTAGGTTTAGTTTGGTCTTCTCTTTCTAGTTCCTGGAGTTGTCCAGTTAGGCTGTTAATTTGAGATCTTCTTTATATATATATATATATTTTTTATATGTATATATAGGCATTTGTTGCTATAAGTTTCCCTGTCTTCACTGTATCCCATAAGTTTTGGTATGTTGTGCTTTCATTTTCCTTTAACTCTAAGAAATTTTTGATTTCTCTTTTGATTTCTTCCTTGGCTGATTGGTAGTTTAATGGTGTGTTGTTTAATTTTCATGTTTGTGTATTTTCCACTTTTTTTTTTTTTAATGTTATTGACTTCTAGCTTCACTTTGTTGTGGCCAAACAAAATACCTTATATGATTTTGATCTTTTTAAATTTATCAAGACTTGCTTTGTGACCCAAAATGTGGTCTATTCTGGAGAATGATCCATGTGCATTGGAGTAGAATATATATTGTGCTGTTTTGGGGTGAAGTGTTCTATATATGTCTGTTAAGTCTAGTTAGTTTATAGTATCATTTAAGTCCTCTGTTTCCTTTATGATCTCCTTTCTAGATGTTCTGTCCAGTATTGAAAGTAGCGTATTGAAGTTTCCAACTCTTATTGTAGTACTATCTATTTCTTTCTTTAATTCTACCAATGTTTGCTTTATATATTTAGGTGCCCCAATGTTGTGGGCATATATATTTATGATCGTTAAATCTTCTTGATTAATTGACTCTTTTATCCCTGTATAATGTCCATCTTTAGCTCTTCTGACAGATTTTGTCTTAAAGTCTACTTTGTTTGATATTAAAATTGCCTTCTCAGCTCTGTTTTGGTTATTATTTGCATGGGATTTTTTTTTTTTTTTTCCATTCTTTCACTTTCAGTCTGTATGTTTCCTTGGGTTTAAAGTGTGCCTCTCGTAAACAGCATACAGTTGGATTATTATTATTATTTTTAGTCCATTCTGCTACTCTGCCTTTTGATTGGAACATTCAGCCTATTTACATTCATTGTAATTATTGACAAGAAATGAGTTACTTCTGCTATTTTGTTATTTGTTTTTTGTGTGTCTTAAGCCTTCTCTGTCTTTGTCCTTTAGTATTGCTTGTTTTCGTGTTTTGTTGTCTTATTGTAGTGAGCCTTTTTCATTTCCTTCCTTTTTCCTTTTGTGGATGTTTTTAATATATTTTCTTAGTGGCTACCATGAAAATTACATTTAAGAGCTTGTATTTATAACATTCTGGAGTTCTGGTAGCTCAGTGGTTAAGATCTTGGCTGCTAACCAAAAAGGTCAGTAGTTTGAACCCACCAGCTGGTCCTTGGAAACCCTGTGGGGAAGTTCTACTCTGTCTTATAGGGTCACTGTGATCCAGAATTCCCTTGACAACAATAGGTTTGGTTTCTTTGGCTGTCTATAGCATTCTAGGGGAAGTTGGTACCAACTTAACTTCAGTAACATACAAGAAATTCTATATTTATGCCATTCCTCTCCCCCTCCCCTTTTCAAAGATGTTAACTTTGTCAGTTTTCCCCAGTATTTGCTGCTCTATTTTCTGAAAGAAACTCTTAGGTGGGCTAAGCTTTTGGCCTTTGCTTACTGTTTCCTCTCCCTCTCTGTGATAGCTCCTTCTCCCTTCCTGATTTAATTGGGGTTCAAAAGTTCCAGATCTTGTTTTTCAACTTTCAATATCTCTCAAATATCCCAGAGAACACACTGTGGTCAGTCTGTCCACCAGCAGGCACCACCACTCAGGCAAGATATTGTGTACTAATCTACCTGCCCACCAGGGAGCACAGTCCCTCTCTGTGGTTATCACTCCCTTCCCTTCGGTGTTTCTGCAATCATGCTTTTAGTCAGAAAACTTGCACCCAATGAGACTCATTCAAGGCTGAGTCTTGCCCTCTGGTTTTGCCCAAGGTTTCCTTCGCTTTTCTGTGGGGGCTGCCTATATCTGAGCTGGCTTTCAGGGGAAGCACAGGCAGACTTTTCTCCATTACAGCAGAAGGAGGGCCTCCAAGAGATCTATCTTGTTGGTTTCAGAGCCCCAGTGGCCCTGTGGTGGTTGGGAGAGTAGTTTACACTTAGCTAACCCACCTCATGACTCCACTCTAGGGAACCTTCTGTAGGAGTTCTTATCAGTCCAGCAGTCAATAGTTACCAGTTGAGGGAGGGGTAGTCACACTCTGAATGGGCCCCAACGGAGATGTTCCTTGTTGCTATCAGAGCCTGCTCTGTTGTACATTGGCTGATGGTGTAGCCTCCACTCAAGACTCCTGCTTCTTAGAAAACAGCTGCCTCAGTCAGCAGACCTTAGCGCTGACTGTAAGGGGGAACAGACAGACCCAAACTGATTCATAGGGAAATCTGTCCTTTTGGTTTCAGAGGCCTGAGCCCTGGGGTGCACAGAGAGGCAGGTAGAGTGCTAACTGTGGGTGGCTTCTTTAGCAGTTTGCAATAGCCTGGCAACCACCAATTTCCAGGTAGGGGAGAGGTGTCACACTCTGGTCAGATCCTCGCGGAGGTCTGCCTTGTTGCTATCAGAGTCCACCTGGTAGATTGTTGGCTGTGAGTGCAGCCTCTACTAAAGACTTTGACATCCAAACACACAACAGCCTCATTCTGCAGTCCTCAGTGCCAACAGGAATTGAGAGCAGGCTAACCCTAACTGACCCACAGGGAGGTTTGTCACTTTGGTTTTAGAGGCCAGAGCTGTGGGGTATGCAGGAAGGCAAGTAGAGTGCTGACAATAGGAGCAGGCTCCACTACAGGACCCTTCTGTAGCAGTTCACAGCGGGCTCACAGGTAACAGTGTCTGAGGTGTGGGAGATGCTGGCACACCCCAAATGGGCCCCCAGGGATGTCTGCTTTGTTGCTATCAAAGCCCTACCTGTAGTATGTCGACTAAAGAGTGTAGCCTCCACTATAGATGCCTGCTTCTTAGCACACAGCAGCCTCAGTCAAGAGTCCTCAACACTGACTGAAAAGTGGAGTAGACAGACTAGAACTGACTCCCGGGAGGTCTGTTCTCTTGGTTTCAGAGGTCTGAGTTATGGGGTACACAGGGAGGCAGGTAGAGTGTTGACTATGAGAGCAGACTGCACTGTCTGGGCCTTTTGTAGCAATTCACAGAAGGTTTGCAATCGACAGTGTTTGGGTGGAGAAGGGGTTGTCACACTAGAAAAGGTCCCCTGGGGAGGTCTACCTTGCTGATTTTAGGGCAGAAGTTGGGGTCCTGTTTCTTTATACAAGTAGGGACTGTGGTGGTTAGGGAAGCAGGCTCTTTTTCTGGGGTCACTACTGCAGTTCACAGCAGCCAGACAGCACACGTGGCTCAGGGAGGGACAGAGGCAGTGGGAGAAGTGATTTTCCTACCATGTGCAACTCATTGCTTTGATGATTCTTGCCTGTCTGCAGTTCCCTGCTGCTTTCCTCTGCTTCTTGATTCAGAGCCACTCAAAGCCAAACAACATTTCTTTGTATTTTTTATTGTATTTGTGGTGGAGGGTTGGAATGATGATTTGTTTATGCCACCATCTGTCAGTTTGTTGTCTGTCAGTTTGTCATGCTGTGGTGACTTTCATCTTGCTGTGATGCTAGAAGCTATTCCATTATTATTTCGATTATCAGCAAGATCACTGATAGTGGATAGTTTTCAGTGGACATTTCCTTGCTCCAATTTCTGGAAGTCTAAGGGAATGTCGTTTCTAAGCCCAAGAAGCCACTTCAGTAAAAAGGATAGGTATAGAAGCAGAGCCACTAAGCAGTTTGGAGGGAGATAGATAATATCTGGTCCACACAGCCAGTCTCAGCAATTGAAATCCTTACTTGTGATTGCATGGATATGCAAGATGGTCACCCTAGGTCTCCAGTGGTATAGACTGGATTAGCACACCTGGGACCTCACACCACAGCAAGGTAGCTATAAAACATGGTTACCAGCCCACGGACATGCACTTCCACTTTCTCTCTGTATTATTTTTTATAGGTGAATGTGAATCAACAATTATCTTAAACTAAAATGTTTAATAAAAAGTAAAAAACACAAGGAGATAACTAAAGGGCCTAAAAACATGACTGCTAAAATTTACTACAATTCTAAATATAAGACTTGTAAACTAAAGTATTTAAGATTATAGGTTTTGAATTAAAAAAAAAAAACTACTCCTTTCCATCCAACTACTAATTATCAGTACAAAAAGAGAATAGATGTAACCAATAAAATCCTGACTGTGGAAATCTGTATAGGACAAACTACCTGGTTTATTCAACAAATAAACTGTGAGGAAGAAAAAATAAAAAACAAAGACCTGTGAAAAAACATATTCATTAGAAGATATTCTAGAGGCATATTAACCAATAGTAATGTACAATATATAAAGAAAATTATGACATTTATGAAACAGTTGAAAATTTGAACACTGGATATGTGATGAAATTAAACAATCTCTTTTAAAAATTATAGATATGATAATGGTGTTCTGCTTGCTATTATTATTATTTTTTATCCTTATCTTTTACAGCAGGAGCCCTGGCAGTGCAATGGTTAAGGGCTCAGCTGCTAACTGAAAGGTCATGCGTTCAAACCCACCAGGGGCTCCACGGCAGAAAAGACTTGGTGATAGAGTCCTATAAAGATTACAGCCAAGAAAATCCTATGGAGCAGTTTTACTCTGTCCTGTAGTGTTGCTATCAGTAGGAGTCAACAAGATGGCACACAACAATGCCTTTTACAGCTATATCCTAAATATTTATAAATGAAATGATATTATGCACAAGATTTGCTTCAAACTGATACAAGAGAAAGTTAATGAGTAGAGGTGTGATGGAAATAAGACTAGCATTAGGTTAGCAATTCTCAAAGCTGGGCAATGTGTACTTGGGGGTTAATACACAATTTTTTTCTTTAAAAAATAGGTTTGAAATATTCCATAATATACAATTTTAAAAATAGAAATCAAATATTATTTTTTAAATAAAAGATACTGTCTGAAAATGAATAGAAGATTGCCAAACAATTAAGGCAAGGATGGGGAGTATTCCAAATAGGACCAGCCTTTGAGTTCCAGGGGCTTATCTTACTCTGCATATTTTCAATAAGGCAAACTTATTGAACCTCTGCATTTTGTAAGATAATAAGTAAATAAGCACATTGTGGGGGGGGTGATTATAAGAATGAATAAGGCAGCTCTCAAAGGGTTTACAAATTAGGTAGGGAAACAAGTCATGAAAATAACTGTAAAATGAGCTATCACACAGTATACGATATCATACCTCATAGCTTCAGTTACCTGTGCATGCAGTGGCAATGACGTATGGAAGGAAATAGTCTGAGGGCCACAGAGAGAAGTGCTGAAGGACAAAGAGAAGGAAAAATGTTGAGTGAGGTCTGTGGTTATCCCAGACAGGGCATTGGCTATTTGACTGAGAAATTGTCCTCATATCCTTCCAGGGCCTCTTCCTGGGTGAAAAACACTCCAGTCACTTTTTACCAGGGAACTTCAGGCTAATCAAGCCATATCATGTCTCTTGTGAAGGCAAGAAGCTCTAGGAAAGAAAGACCTTTTCAGATAATAGCATACATTGAATTATTGTAAGCACAGTCCAAGAATATATGATAGTACTAAAACAAAACAATTAAAAACAAAGGGATTGGAAATGACAAGTTTTCCAGATAATGAAATAGATAGATGGGGGAGTCCTTTGAAAATGATCTTCTCATTTACTCAGTCATCTCCATACACGTACAACATCACCCACTATCTGCCTGGCTGCATCCTGGTTGTACCGGGAAAGTGGGCTGACATATGTAGCATCTTGGAGCTGGAGAACAGATTTGTATCAGGCCAGTGCTCACCTTCTGAAATATGTCTTTCTGTTTAATTGCACAAACTATCAAAGTAACTTGCTCAATGCCAAATGTGAAACACATCAGATGCCAATAGAATTGCAATTGAGTTAGTTTATTGGTCTCTCAGTAGAGTTGGTAGGGACTTTAGCTCTCTCCTCTGTTTAAACTTATATTGTCACCAGATCTGCTTCCTTTAGTAGGATTCAGCCTGAGAAGGTTCTGTTTGGGAAGTAAAGACAGTTATCAGCTATGCAATAGCCCCAGTTTCATGTAGCTTCCAGATGTATTTCTGTTTTAGCCATTTTAGAAAGGAAACTAGGATCCAGAAAGAAATAGTAGAAACCGCAATGGATTCAGTCTCAAAAGAACTTGGTTGTAGTCATGTATCTATCACTTCCTAAATATGTGTGACCTAGAAAAGCTCACTTAAGTTCTTTGATGCTAAGTTTGCTTATCTGTAAAATTGTTTTTTTTTTTTTTTTTTAAAGACTGAACAGAATACAGGTAGATTAAAGATTAAGAAAACCTTTTAACTCCAAAGTTTTATAAACTCTACATATGTAGGTTATTACTATCAGGTGATTTTTTATAAAGTCATTTAGAGTGAGAAGACTAGAATTAATTCATTCAGAAAATATATACTGTGTGTATATACACAAGCAATATATACTTTGTGCAATGGGCTATGCTACACTAGGTACTGGGGAAACAACAGACACAATTTCTTCTCTCAGGATGTCTAAGAGTAGTGGGGGAGACAGACATAAATCAAATAATCAAATAAAGAAGTATTTATAAAATTGTGACAGCTACTTAAAAAAAAAAAAACCCTGCTAGATGTGATGAGAGTATATATCAGGAGATAGGGTCAGGGCAAAGGAAGGCATCTCTCTGAATAAATAACATGTACATTGCTATCTGAAGGATGAAAAGTTTTCCAGGTGAAGGGTAGAGAAAAAAACCATGCTAGACAGAGGGAATAGCATATTTGAATGCCTTGAGGCTCAAAAATTTCAGTAAGTGATTAGGATAGAAGGAAGGCAGGTTTAGCTAGAGCATAGTGAACAACAGAGATAGCAGTGGTAGATCAGGCTTGAGCGGGTCTATCAGGGTCTAGATCAGCACAGTCCAAGATGGTAACTGTATTCATTTTCTAGGTCTGCCATAGCAAAATACCACAATCTAGGTGGTGCATAAGGACAGAAATTTATTGTCTCACAGTTCTGGATTCTGGGAGTCTAAGACCAGAGTCTCGGCTGTGTTGATTCATTTTGACGCATTGTGGGAGAGTATGTCCCATGCCTCTATCCTAGCTTCTGGTAGCTCCAGCTGTGCCTTGGCTTGCAACTGCAGCATCACATGGTGTCCTTTCTTTCTGTTTCTCTCTGTGCCTGTTCTACTGTTTTATAAGGATAGCACTCAGATGGGACTAGGGGCCACCGAACTCTGGTATAACTTCGTGTTAATATAACTAATAACATCATCGAAGACCCTATTTTCAAAAAAAAAACCCAAAAAACAGTCACCTTCAGAGATATCAGGACTTGGGACATCAACATAACATTTTTGAGGATCACAATTCAGTCAATAACAGGAGCCATTATTCCCCTGTGATTTGAAACTTGACATATGGCTAATAATGTGTGGCACGCATAAAATACACACCTGCATTTTGAAGACTTAGTGTGGAAAAAAAAAGTAAAATCTCTCAATAATTTTTAAATATTGATCCCATGTTTAAATGATAATATTTGGCATATATTATTAAAATTTGGAAACCCTGGTGGCGTCATGGTTAACTGCTATGACTGCTAACCAAAAGGTTGGCAGTTTGAATCCACCAGATTCTCCTTGGGAAGTCTCTGGGCAGCTCTACTCTGTCCTATATGGTCACTACGAGTTGGAATCAACTTGACGGCAACAAGTTTATTATTATTATTAAAATTAATTTAATCTTTTTCTTTTTTTATTTAATGTGACTACTAGAAAACTAAAACAATATGCATGTGCTTCACATTTTATTTCCATTGACAGCACTTGCCTAGATCATGCAATGTCTTGCAGTAGTCCAGGTACAAGATGAAGATGATTGGATTAGACTTGAGACAGTGGAAATGGAAAGACATCATGTATCTTCATGTCTGTTTTTTTGCTCCATCCAATACAAATTTTGGCTAACTCGACTGTGAGTGGGGATACAGCCTCTAATGGTGAACTAATGCTTTCAGTAAAGGGGGATAGAAGTGGATGCGCTCTTAGTTACCTTGAAAGCTTGCTTTTAGAATATAGCTGCCTGTTTCTAAACTTCAGCCTCAATGATGCCTAACACGGTACCTGGCACAGATACATGTTAAATGAACAAAACCAAACCAACCAAACCCACTGCCATCGAGTCATTTCCGACTCATAGCGACCCTATAGGACAGAGTAGAACTGCCCCATAGAGTTTCCAAGGAGCTTCTGGCGGATTTGAACTGCCAACCTTTTGGTTAGCGGCCCTAACACTTAACCACTACGCCACTAGGGTTTCCTAAATGAACAAGCCGGCTTTCAATCTCTGGAACGACCAATCAAAAGTGAAATTAGAAATCTAATCATGATGAGAGATTCATGGAGGAAGAAGCCACCGAAGAACAGTTGACTAGTTAAGCAGATACCTTTTATAAATGCAAGTATGTCATTGTTATTAGGTCCTTTCCAGTCAGTTCCGACTTATAGCGACCTTATAGAACAGAGTGGAATTGTTCCGTAGGCATAGAGTTTCCAAGGGAGCTGCTGGTGAATTCTAACTGCCAAGTTTTTGCTTAGCACTCAAAGCTCTTAACTACTGTGCCACCAAGGCTCCTGTGTGTGTGTGTGTGTGTGTGTGTGTGTATGGTACATAAAAAGAAATATGTATAAAGCCAAAAATATCAACACGAGAATCCATCTAATCTAAAAAATGGAAAGGTCAAAAAAATAACATTAAATTTCCCTGTGGCCCCCTGAATTTTGTATTTTTCATTCCCCTGCATTTCCTTTTTTTTTTTTTTGCATTTCCTTATAGGAGCCCTGATGGCACAGTGGTTAAGATGAGCTCAGCTGCTAATGTAAAGTCAGCCAGCCACCCTTGTAAACTCTGTGAGGCAGTTCTACTCTGTCCTATAGGGTTGCTATGAGTTAGAATAGGCAAAGGTTTTTGTTTTTTTTTTTTTTTTTGGCATTTCTTTATAGTTTATACACATCTATCTGTTTATCTACCTGTCTGTCATGGATTGAATTATGTCCCCCCAAAAATGTGTGTATCAACTTGATTAGGCCATGATTCCCCGTATTGTGTGTTTGTCCTCCATTTTGTGATTGTAATTTTATGTTGAGAGGATTAGAGTGGGATTGTAACACCATCCTTACTCAGGTCACCTCCCTGATCCACTGTAAAGGGAGTTTCCCTGGGGTGTGGACTGCATCACCTTTCATCTCTTGAGAGATAAAAGGAAAGGGAAGCAAGCAGAGACTGGGGACCTCATACCATCCAGAAAGCAGCACTAGGAGCAGAGCGTATCCTTTAGACCCAGGGTCCCTGCAGCTGAGAAGCTCTGCAAACAGGGGAAGATTGAGGACAAGAACCTTCCTCCAGAGCCAATGAAGAAAGTCTTCTGGAGCTGACACCCTGAATTTGGACTTGTAAACTATGAGACTGTGAGAGAATAAATTTCTCTTTGTTAAAGCCATCCACTTGTGGTATTTCTGCTATAGCAGTGCTAGATAGCTAGACACTATCTATAATATATATCTAATGTTTATAGAGTCTCTGGGTGGTGCAAATGATTAAAGTGCTTGCTGTTAACTAAAAGACCAGAGGTTAGAGCCCATCCAGAAGTGCCTTGGAAGAAAGGCCTGTTAATCCACTACCAAAAAATCAGCCATTGAGAACCCTGTGGAACACATTTCTACTCTGACACATGTGGGGTCATCACAAGTCAGAATCAACTTGGTGAAAACCGTTTGTTTTTATTTATTGTAGTTGCTGTTGTTAGCTGTTGTCCAGTCACCCCCTGGCTCATGGTGGGTCCACACACAACGGAAACAATGCCCAATCCTGTGCTATATATATCCGTAGTCAGTTGAGGATCAGATCATTGGGCACCACGATTTAAGATTTATAGGTTGTGTATATCCTACACAATGCCCTGTTTTATTAAACGATATTTTTTCTCCAAAATAGTTTCACCAATTTATACTCAAAATAGCAGTATATAAGTTTTCTTGTCATCCATGGGCTTATTAGCGCTTTAATCATTTCCAAACTGATACATGTAAAATGTAATTTCATTATAGTTTTGATTTATATTCCCTTATTTTTTGTTTTTTATTACTAGTAAGGAAATCCCAGTGGCATAGTGGTTAAGTGCTATGGCTGCTAACCAAAAGGTCAGCAGTTTGAATCCACCAGGTGCTCCTTGGAAACTCTGTGGGGCAATTCTACTCTGTCCTATAGGGTTGCTATGAGTCAGAATCGACTGGAAGACAATGGTTTTTGTTTGTTTGTTTTTAATTATTAATAAGGAGCCACGGTGGCAGAGTGGTTAAGTTCTTAGCTGCTAACCAAAAATTGGCAGTTGGAATCCATCAGCTGCTCCTTGGAAACCCTGTGCAGGCAGCTCTACTCTGTCTTATTGTGTCACTGTGAGTTGGAATCAGCTTAATGACAATAGGTTTGGTTTATTACTAATAAGAAGAGCCCTGGTGGTATAGTGGTTAAGCACTGGGGTGCTAACCAAAGGTTGGGCTGTTCTAACCCATCAGGTGCTGCTCAGGAGAAAGATGTGGCAGGCTGCTTCCCTAAGGATTACAGCTTAGGAAACCTGATGGGGCAGTTCCACTTTGTCCTGTAGGTCATGAAGTCACACAACAACATTGTTAATATAATAGGACATCTTCTCATATACTCATTGACCTCTTCAATAAAATGCCTGTTATGTAGGAATCTTTTGTTTTTATTGGTATTTAGCAGTTTCTTACGGATTCTGGATACAAATTTCCTGCCGGTTATTTACTTATTTTCTCTCTCTCTCTTTTTTTTTTTTTTATTGTGCTTTAAGTGAAAGTTTAAAATTCAAGTCAGTTTCTCATACAAAAATTTACACACACATTGTTATATGACCCTAGTTACCCTCCGTACATTGTGACAGCACACGTCTCCTCTCCATCCTGTATTTCCCATGTCCATTCAACCAGCTCCTGTCCCCCTCTGCCTTCTTATCTCGCCTCTGACAGGAGCTGCCCACATAGTCTCTTGGGTCTACTTGAGCTAAAAAGCGCACTTCTCACCAGTATCATTTATGTCTTACAGTCCAGTTTAATCTTTGTCTGAAGTGTTGGCTTCAGGAATGGTTTTAGTGTTGGGCCAACAGAATCTGGGGGCCAGGTCCTCTAGGGTCCCTCCAGTCTCAGTCGTACCATTAAGTCTGGTCTTTTTACCAGAATTTGAGTTCTGTGTCCCACCTTTCTCCTTACCCATCAGGGATTCTTTGTTGGGTTCCCTGTCAGGGCAGTCATTGGTGAGGATGGCACAAGACTGGGTGATGTTTTGTACTGTTGTACCTAGGGCTGCTATGAGTGGGAAGCACCTTGAGGGCACTTAAGAACAACAGCTCCTTGGTGGTGATGTGGGAAATTGTTTTCATTACAGACACCATTATCACTGTGGTTATGATGCAAGTCAGACATTTCTACCAAGTCCTACCACAGTCCAACTGATTAGGATATTAAATGAAACACTTTCTAAGTAGAGTACCCATTGCAAAAAAGAAAAACAAATTTTGCAAAATGTTATAGAAAAAATTGTCACCACATTATCTATTTGTTACTGGTGGCAAATCGATCTCCAAAGAAAAACCACAAACAGTAAATCCAAATTGAAAGTAAAAATTCAGCATGCCATCTGAAATCAGAGAAGTAGTTTTATAACTAACAGAAAATGAGTACAGAGAGTCAGATTTAGTCTTGTGTTCCTTCTAATTTTTAATGTTTGTTTCTGAAATGATTGTTCTAAACTTCTTATTTTCCTGATTTTATCGCATTAATTCTTAGCTTTCTAATTCTGATTTAATTGATTCTTTCATAATTTACAACCTTTTATTAAAGTATTTTAGCTTATCTAACTCATTTTTTTCAACCAGATAGATTGACACAGTGTCTGCAACAATGGGCTTAAACATAACGTTGTGAGGATGGCACAGGACGAGGCAGTGTTTCATTCTGTCGGTACATAGGGTTGCTATGAGTTTCTACCAACTCAACGGCACCTAACAACAACAACAACAAAAACAGAAATATTAGATTATAGTGTTCATCTGTTTTGTGCAAATGTCTGTATGCCATGTTTAATTTGTCTATGGGGATGTTTTCCTTCTCCTTATTTCCTTTTTTGTTCTTTGTGATTCTACTTTTGTATATTTTTAAAGGATCAATAAT
Organism: Elephas maximus indicus; assembly: GCF_024166365.1. Lineage (NCBI taxonomy): Eukaryota > Metazoa > Chordata > Mammalia > Proboscidea > Elephantidae > Elephas > Elephas maximus. Next base: position 27,954,506 of record NC_064830.1, read on the forward strand.
AAAGAGTTTGTAAAAAAAAAAAAAAGAAAATACCGTGGCTTGAGTCAGGCACAGCATAGTCCTCAAAGTGACATCTTTGCTTTTCACCACTTTAAAGAGGTCTTTTGCAACAGAGTTGCCCAATTCAATGCTTTGCTTTGTTTCTTGACTGGTGCTTTCATGTGTGTTGACTGTGGACCCAAAGTAAAAGAAAATCCTTGACAACTTCAATATTTTCTCTGTTCATCTATAATGCCATTTTAATGGCTGAGTATTTTCTTGGCAAATAATTTTCAACACTATTGTACCACGAAAATTTAGCAAATTCAATACAACAGAATATTAAGAATCCATGATTGTAGGCAGAGGCTAAAAAGAGTGGCCTGGCTCCCCCTTAAGTAGATGGGTATGATCTTCAAGCCATTGTTTAGTCAAGCTACATTTGATAGGAACAGTGCAGAGTATGGGGTTGGACGTACACTGGATTTTCTTTCTCTGTGTCCTTGCTAACACCCTGTATTCAGTCATGGGTCCCTAATTCTGACATCTATAATCTTGGTTCTTTGGGTTCTAGGATAGCACTTAACCTGGGCTCACAGATTACATACGTGGTGTATATATGCAATTTCCTGAGTATAAAGTTTATGGATTTTCAAAAGGGGATTTGTCTCTATACAAAAATCAATAATTAGCTAAAAAAAATTTCTGGAATCTCACATATCATAATGTTTCTAGATTCTAATTTAATGAATATTTCAATAGAAATTTTGGGAACAGTGATTTTGGAACTGTTAGCCATTCTTTAAACATGGAGGTGCACAGTTTGGAAGGCTTTGTCCTTTTTTAAATAAAAAAGGATGTACATTCTATAAATGTTTTAAAAATGGCCATTTATTTTTCCCTTTACCGTATCCACTTAACTGTCCTATAAGTGTAGTCGGGCTGGACATGCTAATTTTTGATGACGATGATGTTAATGAGTGAAAATTATGATGTTTGCAGTTATAGAGAATGATAGTATTATAATATCAGCCCAATAATGCACTTGATATAATTTTCTCTTTTTCCTTAAAGGCCGGACAATTCAGTTACTTCTAGTTTTTAGATCCAGAGCAGTACTCAGGATACTAATGAATGTAATCCTTCATGCTTTTGTAAACACCTGATCTCTAGGATATTCATAGCATTTCTCATTTTCTTATGGGATCCACCTGGGACATCACCTACATGCATGCTGTATTCGTTTATATATTATTTTACTTGGATCCTCAATCAACACCCACAGAAGCAACAGTCAAGATATCAAAGGATGCATTGCACTGGACAAATCTGCTGCAAATAACTTTTTTTTGTTGTTATATTTTAGATGAAGGTTTACAGAACAGATTAGCTTTTCGTTGAACAATTAGTACACGCATTGTTTTATGACGTCGGTTGCCAATCCCACAATATGTCAACACTCTCCCCTTCTTGAACCTGGGTTCCCTATTACCAGCTTTCCTGTCCCTTCCTGCCTTCTCGTCCTTGCCTCTGGGCTGGTGTACCCATTTATTCTCATTTTGTTTTATGGGCCTGTCTGAACTTTGGCTGAAAGGTGACTCTCAGGAATGACTTCATTACTGAGCTAAAATTGTGTCGGGGGCGGGGGGCACATACTGTTGGTGTTTCTCCAGCCTCTGTCAGACCAGTAAGCCTGGCCTTTTTTTGTGAGTTAGAATTTTGTTCTACATTTTTCTCCAGATCTGTCTGGCACCTTCCATCGTGATCCCTGTCAGAGCAGTCAATAGTGGTAGCTGGGCACCATCTAGTTGTGCTAGGCTCAGCCTGGTGGAGGTAGTGGTAGTTGTGGTCCATTAGACCTTTGAACTAATCTTTCCCTTGTGTCTTTGCTTTTCTTCATTCTCTCTTGCTCCTGAAGGGGTGAGACCAGTGGAGTGTCTTAGGTGGCCGCTCACAAACTTTTAAGACCCCAGGTACTACTCGCCAAAGCAGGATGTAGAACATTTTCTTTATGAACTATGTTATGCCAATTGAGCTAGATGTTACCAGATACCATGGTCCCCACAGCCCTCAGCCCAGTAAGTTAGTCCCTCAGGGAGTTTAGATATGTCTATGGAGTTTACCTGACCTTGCCTTAGACGAGTTGTGGTGGCTTCCCCAGTATTGTGTACTGTCTTACGCTTCACCAAAGTGACCACTTATGTGTTGTCTGTTTAGTATGCAAAAGAACTTTATAAAAGTGTTAAAAAGCAAAGATGTCACTCTAAGGACTAAGGTGTACCTGACCTAAGTCATGGTGTTTTCAGTTGCCTCATAGGCATGTGAAAGCTGGGCAATGAATAAAGAAGATCAAAGAAGATTTGATGCCTTTGAATTATTGTGTTGAAGAATATTGAATATACCATGGACTGCCAGAAGAACAAACAAATGTGTCTTGGAAGAAGTACAGCCAGAATGCTCCTTAAAAGCAAGGATGGTTGAGACTTCATCTCATGTACTTTGGGCATGTTATCAAGAGGAACCAGTCCCTGCAGAAAGACGTCACACTTGGTAAAGTACAGGGTCATCAAAAAAGAGGAAGACCTTCAAGAAGGTGGATTGACACAGTGGCTGTAACAATGGGCTCAAACAAAACAACAATTGTGAGGATAGCACGGGACCAGGCAGTGTTTCCTTCTGTTGTACAGGGGGTTGCTATGAGTCGGAACTGACTCTAGGACACCTAACAACGATAACAACAAGGTGTGCAGATGATTCCAGAAATATTTTTGATCTAGCTATCTTGATAATGCAAAGACTTTTGACTCTGTGGATCATAACAAATTGTGGACATTACAAAAAATGAGGATTCCAGAACACTTAATTATGCTCATGTGAAACCTGTACATAGATGAAGAAGTAGCCATTCTAACAGAGCAAGGGACTACTGGGTGGCTTAAATTTGGAAACGCTTTGAAACAGAATTGTATCCTTTTACCTTACTTATTCAACTCTTATGCTGACTAAATAATCCATGAAGCTGGACAATGTGAGGAAGAACATGGCATCAGGATTAGAGAAAGACTTATTAACAACCTGCAATATGCATACAAGTGTGCTTGCTGAAAATGAAAATGACTCGAAGTACTTACAGGTGAAGGTAAAAGACTATGGCCTTCAGTATGGATTACACCCAAATATGAAGAATACAGAAATTATTGTAACTCAACAGATAAATAACATCATAATAAATGGCAAAAAAAAAAAGAAAGAAAAAATGAAGTTATTAATCAATGTCCATGGAAGCAGCAGTCTAGAAATCAAAAGACATGTTGCATTGGGCAAGACTGCTTCAAAGACCTCTTTAAAGTTCTAAAAAGCAGAGATACCACTTTGATGACTAAGGGGTGCCTGACCCAACCTATAGTCTTTTCAATCGCCTCATACACACATGAAAACTAGACAATGAAAAAGGAAACAAAAGAAGAATTGATGCATTTAAGTTATGGTGTTAGCGAAGAACATACAGTGGGCTACCAGAAGAACAAACAAGCCAGTCTTAGAAGAAATACAATCAGAATGCTCCTTAGAAGTGAGGATGGTGAGACTTCATCTTGCTTACTTTAAACATGTCATCAGGAAAGACCAATTGCTAGAAAAGGACATCATGTTTTGTAGAGGATTAGCAAAAACGACGGAAATTTTCAAGATGGGATACATTGACATAATAGACACAAACGATGGATTCGAATATGCTAATGATCATGAAGATGACATAGGGCTGGACAACATTTTGCTTTGTTATAAGGTCATCATGAGTTGGAGCAGAATTCATGGCAACTAACAAAAATTTGGTGATATGAACTGAAAACCGTGCAAATAGGGGATGAGGAAGTTTTTGCTGGGAGAAATTTCTGCTTGAGTGTATTAAGGAAAGCGTGAGTGATTGCTCTCTATCTCTATGTAGGAACCATGACTTGGACTGTTAAGAGCTTGTGTACTTCATACTGTCAGCAGAAGCACTCTGAAATACCAGTGACAGAAGTGGCAGGGAGAGAAATACCAAAACCAGAAGCTCATGGGGGGTCTTAGTCAGGGTTCTCTAGAGAAACAGAACCAATAGTTGTTGTTGTTAGGTGCTGTTGACTTGATACTGACTCACAGTGACCCCATTGACAGAGTAGAAATGCCCTAGGGTTTCTAGGTTGTAAAATTTATGATAGCAGATCACCAGGTCTTTCTCCTGTGGAGCCTCTGGTGGGTTAGAACTGCTGATCTTTCAGTTAGCAGCCAAGCACTTGACCATTGAGCCATGAGGGCTCCTTTAAGTATATATATATATATATATATATAGATATATATATAGATATATATATAGATATATATATATATACACAAACACACACATACATACACACACACACAGACAGAAATATATACATACACATATATGTATAGGGAGTGTATATATATATATATATATATATATTATATATATATATATACACGCATACATATATAGAGAGAGAGATAGAGAGCCCTGGTGGCTCAGTGGTTAAGAGGTTAGCTGCTAAACAAAATGCCAGCAGTTCAAATCCACCAGCTGCTCCTTGGAAACTCTATGAAATAGTTCTACTCTGCCCTATAGGGTCACTATGAGTCAGGATTGACTCAACGTAATGGTTTTATATATACATATACACACACATATGTAAAGAGTGTATACACCTCCCCCCCCCATATATATATAGAGAGAGAGAGAGATTGATTTACATCAGGGGATTAAGTCACATGATTTGAGATCTGGATAGTCCAAAATCCATAGATTAGGCGACAGGCTGGTGACTCCTGCTAGCTCAGAGTGACTGGCAAGTCCAAGGCTGGACAATTTGCTGGCTTTTGTCCCATGATCCATAGGTCAAGTGAGGAGAAAAGTGCAGTGAAGAGAGAGAGAGAGTTCTGCCAAAATACCTATTTATACTGCAAAGGCAAACCACACCCTGAGGAAACTCCCCTTTTAACTGATTGATTGACTGCATTAGAGTATATCACAACATATTGCCTTGCATTGTAGAACAACAGCTTGTGTAGTATTTGGGCAAATACCTGGGAATTAGAGCTTAGCCATATTAATGCATAAACTTAACCATCACATTGGAGCAAAGCACAAGACTCCACTCAAAGACAAGCGGTGGGTGTGCATGAGGTGTATTGGCTGGGAATCGAACTCATAGAGACCCTATAGGACATAAAGTTTAAAATACATACTACCTAGCCTTTTATGGAAAATTTTTCCTATCACTGCTTTAAGATAAAAAACTAGGCTTATATACACTGAATAGAACAATGCAGAAATACTAGAAAAAAAAAGGCAATAGAAAAATACGTGTCATATGTTCTCATGTATATTTTTAAAAAGTAACAATATTTAGAAAAAAATTCTGGAGCTACACCTACCAAATTAGCTATGATAACTTTGGAACTTGGAATGAAGTTGGTAGTGTCAGACAGGCTCTAACGCATCAGTTCAGCGACTTCTTTTCCATTGGTGAAGATCTAATAAGCTAGTAAATGGAAGGGCCAGAAGTATGGGTAGAGATTGTTTTACAGAGGCTGAACTTACCAAAGAAATGTTCCCTTCCTTATCCTACACTGTTGTTAGAGGAGAGAGGCTCAGGAACTGTTATCTCTTTCCTGACCCATTTATTTTCTGCTTTTAATTTTTTTGATACCAAGTGTTTTCAGTAATGGAAGGCATGCTGAAATAAGGAGCATTTTTGAAATTTTGTTATGGAATATGGATTTTGACACATATTGTGTGGGTTACATATGTCCCTCTCGTCTCAAGGTGTAGGACTATGTGCAACACATACGTCCCTCTAGATTCTGTGTCACTGTCTTGAATCCTTGACAGGTGCAAACAATGTATGCCACCTGAAAATGAGGTGCTCACTTAAACATCGACTCATCGAGAGAAACCCTACTTCCAAATAATGCACAGGAACCTGGAAATATATTCACAGGTTATCTCCCAGTAAAACAGCCAAAAGAGACAAAAAGTTTTGCAAAATCATGCCTCCTGAAAATGCCATCATTGATATTTTCATCTATTTGGCACACAGGAATTAAATCATATCTACAGAAAATTTTTTTTTTAACCAAGTAGGTATGGTTTGTGCCCTGATTTTTTTTTATGCTGTTACTGTTGTTGTTAGGTGCTGTCGCAACAGTTCTGGCTCATAGCAACCGTATGTACCACAGAATGAAAACTGCTGGTCCTGCGCAAGCCTCGTAATTGTTGTAATGCTTGAGTCCCTTGCTGCAGATACTGTGTCAGTCCATCTTGTTGAGTGTCTTCCTCTTTTTCGCTGACCCTCTACTTTACCAAACATGATGTTCTTCTCCAGGGACTTTTTCCTCACGATGACATGTCCAAGTATGTGAGACGAAACCTCACCATCCTCCATTCTAAGAAGTTTTCTGGTTGTACTTCTCCCAAGACAGATTTGTTCTTTCTTTTGGCAGGTCAGGATGTGTTCAATATTCTCACCACCACCATAATTCAAATGAGTCAATTCTTCTTCCATCTTCCTTATTTATTGTCCAGCTTTTGTATGCACATGAGTCTATTGAAAACTCCATGGCTTGCGTGAGGCACACCTTAGTCCTTAAAGTGACATCTTTGATTTTTACCATTTTAAAGAGATCTTTTGCAACAGATTTGCCCAACGCAATGTGTCCTTTGATTTCTTGACTGTTGCTTCTAAGGGCACTGATTGTGGATCCAAGTAAAATGAAATCCTTGACAACTTCAATGTTTTCCCCATTTATCATGATGTTGTTTATTGGTCCAGCTGGGAGGCTTTTTGATTTCTTTATGTTGAGATATAATCCATACTGAAGGCTGTGGTCTTTGATCTTCACCAGTAAGTGCTTCAAGTCTTCTTCACTTTCAGCAAGCAAGTTTGAATCATCTGCATAACGAGGGATGTTAATGAGTCTTCTTCCAATCCTAATGCCCCATTCTTCATATAGCCCAGCTTCTCAGATTATTTGCTCAGCATCCACACTGAATAAGGGTGATGAAAAGATACAAACCTGATGCACATCTTTCCTGTTTAAACCACACAGCATCCCCTTGTTCTGTTTGAACGAATGCCTCTTGATCTATGTACGGGTTCCTCACAAGCACAATTAAGTGTTCTGGAATTCCCATTCCTCGTAATATTATCCAAAATCTGTTATGACCCACAAAGTCAAATGCCTTTGCATAGCCAATAAAACACAGGTAAACATCCTTCTGGTATTCTCTGCTTTCAGCCAGGATCCATCTGACATCAGCAATGACACTCCTCCTTCCACGTCCTCTTCTGAATCCAGCTTGAATTTGTGGCAGCTCCCTGTTGATGTGCTGCTGCAACTGCTTTTGAATGATCTTCAGGAAAATTTTTCTTCCTTGTGATGTTAATGATATTGTTCAATAATTTTGCATTCTGTTCAATCACCTTTCTTTGGAATAGGCATAAATATGGGTCTCTTCAAGTTGGTTGGCCAGGTAGATGTCTTCCAAATTTCTTGGCATAGCACTGCACCTATTTGTTAAGACATCTCAGTTGGTATTCTGTCAATTTTTGGAGTCTTGTTTGTTGTCAGTGTCTTCAATGCAGAATTTTTCATTATGAAGTGCATTATGGCTTGCATACCTGGTAGAGCCATGGACTTTAGTAAAAATTTCCTAATACTGTATTCATAATGTAATGAATTATTGTTATTTTGAACCCAGATGCAATACATTCTATGGGAGACTTTCCTCAGGCAACAAAACCAATATTGAACAGTGGCAATCTTTCATTTGCAATAAGAGAGCTTGGTGGATGTCAGACTGTCTTCACAATTCATTGATTACTTACAGAAAACACTGCAGTAAGAAATAAGTAGTTCTGCATATTTATATTTGAAAACCACAGGGCACAGGTGGAGAATCAACCTGGAAAGACTACCCAAACGAACCCATTTTTGTCAAGTGGAAAATTACACATAAACTGCATAATCCAAGGAGACTTGAAATCTGGTGTGTGAAATGTGTTACAGCAGTGTTCCTCCCGGGTGTTTGTGATCATGAAGTGAGTCACAATATATGAACAGCAGGAAGTGGGGAACTACTAACCTGTATTGTCTGTTTACTATCTATGTGTGCCAGGCTCTGGGTGAAGCACTTTCCACATGCTACATTTGCTTTGACTCTATTCCTTTCACCTAGCCTGACACACCTTTTCACCTGTTTACCAGCAGATAAGAGGAGTTACATGTGCTCATGGGTTGTTCTCTGCAAACATGCTGCTTGCTCACTCCTGTCTTGCCTCTTTCTTTTTTTTCTCTCTTCTCACTTCTCTCTCTTTCTGCTCTTGGTTCTGCCTTGCTCCTAACTCCTGATTATTGTTCTGGGATCTTGTCTCACCTCCATATTATTTAGTGATTTACTTATTTGGTCTTCTCAGTGTGATTCTGAGATTCCCCCAATGCATGAGCCTAATCTCCCTTCCTGTCTCTTTCATTTTAGAAATGATCCAGAAGGATGATCTATCCTGAGGTCAGTTCGAGGAGCCAAGCTCTGACTCGGACAGGGGACTCAGTCAGACTTCCTAATACCCCATGAGGTTGTCACCATATTATCAAGTGCAGTGCTCAAATATCTTAATTAGTAAAGTATGTCTGCTTTGAGCATTGTGATCTTTTAAAGAATTATCTTTGTGAGATCAAATTGACAAGGGCAACTCAAAAGGTTGGATAGGAAGCTTAGGGGGCAGTGAATTTAAGACAGTGATGATGGAATAATTTGCAAAAAGGTAGCAAGAATGGCAGCACAACTTGAAGAATGTAATCCACGTCACAGAATTGTACGTGTAGAAATTGTCGAAATGGTAATTTTTGGCCGTATATACTTTCACCAAAATTAAAAAAAAAATCCTTGGCTGGTACAGTTGGTTTATTATTTTAGGGTTGTTAGATAAAGAAACAAAACTGTCTTTCTTTCTTCTTAAATGAAAATGAGTTTTCCATGGAATGATTGGTGTCTTAGCAGTTAGAATGTTCTACCTCCCACACCCCATCCATCCTGGAAATCCACGAGAGTAAACTCAGACTGAGCAGGGTGTGTGGGTGCATTAACTCCCAATGCCGCACCTGAGGTTCACAATGACTCTGTGTGAAAGATATGGATGCCCATGTTTTATAGATGAGGTTGGGTCCAGAAGAGTTCAGCGACAGTGACAGCTAAAGATGAATGGCTTTGTGCTGGCTCACCGTGACTCTATTATGCCTCTCTGCTTCTGGCTGTTTAGATGTTATTGAATGGGAAACTGCTTGGTGGAAGTATGGACTCATTAAGACGATTTTCAATGTTTTAAATGGAGACACCCTCATTTAGAATATGAGTTAAATAATATTTCACTTATCAAACATGTATTTTTTTCACACCTACTGAATTCCAGTGGGAGGAAACAGACAGTAAATAAGTGTTGTTGTTGTTAGGTTCTGTTAAGTAAGTTCTGACTCATAGTGACCCTATGCACAACAGAATGAAACACTGCCTGGTCCTGCGCCATCCTTACAATTGTTGTTATGACTGAGCCCCTTGTTGCAGCCACTGTCTCAATCCACCTCATTGAGGGTCTTCCTCTTTTCCGCTGACCCTGTACTTTGCCAAGCATGATGTGCTTCTCCAGGGACTGATCCCTCCTGACAACATGTCCAAAGTATGTGTAAGACACAGTCTCACCATCCTTGCTTCTAAGGAGCATTCTGGCCACACTTCTTCCAAGACAGATTTGTTTGTTCTTCTGGCAGTCCATGGTATATTCAGTATTCTTCGCCAACACCACAATTCAAAGGCATCAATTCTTCAGTCTTCCTTATTCATTGTCCAGCTTTCACATGCATATGATGCAACTGAAAATACCATGGCTTGGGTCAGGCGCACCTTAGTCTTCAAGGTGACACTTTTGCTCTTCAACACTTTAAGGAGGTCCTTTGCAGCAGATTTACCCAATGCAATGCATCTTTTGATTTCTTGACTGCTGCTTCCATGGCTGTTGATTGTGGATCCAAGTAAAATGAAATCGTTGACAACTTCAATCTTTTCTCTGTTTATCATGATGTTGCTCATTGGTCCAGTTGTGAGGATTTTTGTTTTCTTTATGTTGAGGTGCAATCCATACTGAAGGCTGTGGTCTTTGATCTTCATTAGTAAGTGCTTCAAGTCCTCTTCACTTTCAGCAAGCAAGGCTGTATCATCTGCATAACACAGGTTATTAATGAGTCTTCCTCCAATCCTGATGCCCCATTCTTCTTCATATAGTCCAGCTTCCCGGATTATTTGCTCAGCATACAGATTGACTAGGTATGGTGAAAGAATACAACCCTGGCGCACACCTTTCCTGACTTTAAACCAATCAGTATCCCCTTGTTCTGTTTGAACAACTGCCTCTTGATCTATGTAAAGGTTCCTCATGAGCACAATTAAGTGTTCTGGAATCCCCATTCTTTGCAATGTTACCCATAATTTATTAAGATCCGCACAGTCGAATGGCTTTGCATAGTCACTAAAACAGGTAAACATACTTCTGGTATAAGTAAGAACATTAATAAAGAAAGATGAGAACAAACAGTAGTAAGTGTTTTGAAGAAAAATAACCCAAGTGATGTGGTAGAGAGTCAGGAATGCTGTGCATCAGGGTTGCATCTTTTCACCATACTTATTGAATCTGAAAGCTGAGCAAAGCTGGACTATATGAAGAATGAGGCATCAGGATTGCAGGAAGATTTATTAACAACCTGTGATATGCAAATGACACAACCTTGCTTGCTGAAAGCAAAGAGGTCTTGAAGCACTTAATGAAGATCAAAGACCACAGCCTTCACACCTCAGCATAAAACAAAAATCCTCACAACTGGACCAATAAACAACATCATGATAAACAGAGACAAGATTGAAGTTGTCAAGGATTTCAGTTTACTTGGATCCACAACCAATGCCCATGGAAGCAACAGTCAGGAAATGAAAGAACTCATTGCATTGCGTAAATCTATTGCAAAAGACCTCGTCAAAATGATAAAAAGCAAAGACATCACTTTAAAGGCTAAGGTGTACCTGACCCAAGCCATGGTATTTTCAGTTGCCTCAAATGCATGTTAAAACTGGACAGTGAACAGGGAAGACAGAAGAAGAATCACTGCCTTTGAATTACGGTGTTGGCAAAGATATTGAACACACCATGGATTGCCAGTAGCATGAAAAAATCTGTCTTGGAAGAAGTACAGCCAGAATGCTCCTTAAATGCAAGAATGGTGAGGCTTTGTCTCACATACTTTGGCCGTGTTAGCAGGAGAGACCATGTCCTGGAGAAGAACATCATGCTTGGTAGAGTAGAAAGTCAGAGCAGAGGCAGACCCTTGATGAGATTGATTGACACAGTGGCTGCAATGATGGGCTCAAGCACAACAATGTGAGGATAGCTTAAGACCAGGCAGTGTTTTGTTCTGTTGTACATAGGGTCACCACGAGTCAGAACCAATTCAATGGCACCTAACAACAACATATTCATTTATTCATAGAGTATGTCAAATCTGTCAGCAACATGTGCCTTCCAGAGTGTAATCATTGATTCAGAGTGACAAGGATGTGTTTAAAAAGGGTTGTTCTCATTGTCTCCAAAATGACCGGGGCAGCACAAGGAAGCCTGAGCAGTGAGCAGGTGAAGAGGAAAATAGAAGACAAGACTCACAGAGTGGTGTTGGACCCAGACATCACTGGCTCCTCAGTTCAAAAATAAAACAAAACAGCACAACTTCCATGTCCCATATTTCTCTTTCTTGTTCCTGTCCCTTCCCCCACCTACTCCCTCTCTCTGCCTCCTTCACTGGGTCTCACACTCCCTTCTACTTATAATCACCATTTCCAAAATGGTTTAATATCCCCCAGAGAGCTGTGCATTTCTGACAGATTTGCCTAATGAGGAACTTGGTAGCTTTATTGCAGCCACTTTTTCCTTTGCATTGCCTGTGCGTCTGGTTCAGAGGCAGGCACACCTACTACCTACAGACTCTGCCTCATTTTTAATGGCCGAGAAGGGCAGAGGTGACCTTCCTGGGATACTTGCTGAGTAACACCTTCAGGTTGTATTTCCTCACAGCATTCTGTAAGAAGGTGTTGTTTATATGCCAATGCTAAAGTAGGGATCCAGCCCTAGCATCTGCAAATAACAGTCCCTGGAAGAATTTTTTTGTTGACATTTTAATTTTTTTTGCTCCCAACCATTTTTACATTTTTTAACTGTAATTTTGATGAAGAGGTTCAAGCTAAGTGAAAATGACTGGGTACAGTTAACCACACACATTATAGACCACAAACACAGAGGAAGATAGGATCTCACTCTCCAGCTTCTCTTTGCGAATGCCTCTAAGAGATCCTAACTCTTCAGGCTTAGAAGCTAGTTCTCTTTCTGTCTGCTGGAGGCTGTCTGGTCTGTAGTGGGGCACAGACTTCTGATGTCAGGGACATGAGTTTTAATTTTACTTCAGCATTGCTGGCAGCATATTCTCTACATCCCGAGTGTACTGGTTGATGTCTATGTAAGCTTTGCTCTGCATATCTCTCCTTGAGTCTCTGTGAAGCAGCATCTCTCTCTCTCTCTCTAAACCAAAGCCTGCATTTTCTCTGCAGGATCAGTAGCCCTGGGACCTGGAGCAGTCAGTAGGAGGGGAATTTTAAATCTCCCTTGGGGGGGAAACGTCACTTTATACCAATAGTCTGAACATGTGGACCCCAGGAGACTTCCTTTGTAATATCATTAAACATCAACCAAGCAGCGGCAGCTCAAGTGTAGTTTTGGGGGTATTATTGTTTATCACTTCTTGCCTGGTGTCATCTGGCCTACATTAGCAGCAGTTGGAACCTCCCCAAACAATGACTCTATCCCATGGTTCTCTGGCCACCTTTAGGCCAGATGTCACTGCATTATCTAAGTCTTATGCAGTGCAGATGCAGACTAGGCAGCTGTGAGCTGTAAAACTCCAGATGATGGACATTTGTCTTGCCTAGGTGCAAAAGTTACAGAATGAGACAGAATAAGAACAGCACCTCTGTGGCCACAAAGCTGATTTAAAGAGGGTGACTGCAGTGTTGGGAGTATGGCTGGAGTTGCCCATTCAAATAAAGACCAAGGATCCTTAGGGGACCAGTGGGCCATCTGTAAGCCTGGGACATATCTGAGTTGCAACAGGTACTTCTTGCTGTACCTTACAACCATGGATCAACCTAGGAGAAAATGACTGTTCCACTTGTCCTTTGCCCATAATACTGAAAGCTGCTCAGACAGTCAAGACCCTCTCAGACAGTCTGGCAACTGCTCAGTGGTTGAGCATTTTCCTTTAAGCCTCACTAATCTCAAGCTTAGTTTTATCCTCAGCACACAAAATCTAGCTACCATCAGCTAGAAATATGATGAGCCGTTTTAGGGAACATACAGCTTATATACAGATGTATGTATGTAGTGAAAAGTCAATGTACTCTTGGCTTATTCTTTCCATGGCAGAAAGGGTTTTGGACCATTTGCAGTGCGAATAAATTCACACCTTTGAACTCCATAAGATCCTTGCATATTGACAAGGGACCAGATTTATTCATTGATCATCATTTTCATCAAATATAAATAATAAATCCTGCTAATTACAACATTCTTTTTTCCAGACTCAGCACACTCTTAATTCACCAGGAAAAGCAAACATCTGAAAGATTTTTAATGACTTTGTTCTTTGAATATCTAGCCACAGAGAGAAAACGGAAAATAAATATATCATGTTTATTGCTTCAGAGTATGGTTAGCTTGTCGGGGACTGCATTTAATTTGATTGTTCGCTGTACCTCTGTATCACTCTGAATCAGGAAACACATTTCTAAGGTGATGTGTGCTGTAATCTTTTCCCCGATTTTAGAATTCAGCTTTCTTCTTCCTTCATTGTGATTAGAGAGAGATACAAACTAGTGGAAAAAAACATGTATTTTGGGATCATCAGACTTTGGTTCAAATCTCAGTTCCCAGAATGACTAGATTATTTATATTTTCTTAGCCTTGGTGTCCTCTTCTATAAAATAGAGATATAATGGCACTTAAGGATTTTAATGACTGTCAAATGAGATAGAAAATATTAAAGGGCCAACTGCAAGTAAGTAAATAGCAAATATTACCAAGACACCTCCTAGAGGAGATACCATCTAATGTTATATCTGAATTTTGCTTTGAAGTATTTGTTCTATTGACATTAAAAAAAAAAAAAAAAAAGATTCAGCTGTCTACCATTCCTGCTTACTTCCTAGTCTTTTAATTTCTACACAATGCTATTAACTGGTCTTGCAAATTTCAGACACTTCTCATCTCTTGTAGACAATCTACTACACCCAGACCATCCTTCCTAAGACAGCACCTTTTATTTGTCATCTTCTGCTTCAAATTGGTTATGGCCATGTTGCCCACAGAGACAAGTTTGGGGGTTGCCATTCTTTCACTCTATCATTCACTGATTAAATAGACAAACAGGCATGGATCTGCCTGATGCACACACACCCGTGGAAGGTGCAGTGGAAAACAGATAAATAAGAAGCATCATAGGATCACAATTTAGTGGCAAAACAACATGCAGGTAACTTAGAGTACCATGATGGGGTAAATACTAGGGAGGCAATAATCTCTCCCCAACTGTAAATTCTCTACTTGAGAACTTTGAGTTTACATTACTTACTTTCTGCATATTTTTCCTCAGTGGTGAGAATTTGAATCAGTGTTCAAGAGTCACTCTGAGTCAATGGCAAAAAACTACTTATAGCATTTAGGGCATGGTTTAAGTGTCCGTTTCCTTGGTGTAATGCGAATGTTCAAGAACATTCTGAATACTCAGATGGCTCTGTTTTTTTCCAGAAAATGGATGATGAATGATGAATGGAAAGAGTACTGGCTTTACAGACAGACATTGAATGAAACCCTGACTTTGTCAAGTCCCATCTGCAAGACCTATGCATGTCCCTGAGACTTAGCTTTCTTCTGTGTAAAGTGAAGCTGACAAAATACTATCAACGATGATTGCATTAATTAAAATAATGTATGTTAAGTACAGGAGTCCATGGGTAGTGCAAAAAGTTAACACACCCAGCTGCTAATCCAAGGGTTGGCAGTTTAAGTCTAGCCAGAGGCACCTTGGAAAAAGGGCCTGGTGATCTAGTTCTGAAAAGTTAGCCATTGGAAACCCTGTGGATCACAGTTTTTCTCTGATATTCATGAGATCACCATGAGTTGGAGCTGACTCAAAAACTACTGTTTTTGTTTTTGTTGTTTAAGGTAGGTACACAATTCAGGGTTTAACACACAATAGGTGTTCAAAACTTGTCAGTCCCCTTGTTGCTCTTCTTCCCACATGAAAGTCACCAAAAGTAAGACAGGTGATACAGCTCTCATAATGACT
The DNA here is from genome assembly GCF_024166365.1 of Elephas maximus indicus. Classification (NCBI taxonomy): domain Eukaryota; kingdom Metazoa; phylum Chordata; class Mammalia; order Proboscidea; family Elephantidae; genus Elephas; species Elephas maximus. The sequence continues at coordinate 27,969,977 of NC_064830.1, forward strand.
AGCATCTAACTAGGAAAATATTAGTTACCTCTTTCCTCTGTGAAGCCATGGTGGTACAGTGGTTAAGAGCTTGCCTGCTAACCAAATTTTCGGCAGTTTGAATCTACCAGCCACTCCTTGGAAACCCTATGGAGCAGTTCTGTGTCCTATAGGATTGTTACGAGTCAGAATTGACTAGACGGCAACAGGTTTTATTTTTTTTATTATTATTATTCTTTCCTCTGTCCACCTTGGATGGCCAAGATGCGATTGCAGCTCATTGCTTATATAGCAGAAGCTAGGATGAATCAGTACATGTTAATTACCATCTGATGTAGGCAGCATTCAAGCACATTTCTCTAAGAGCCCTGCATCCCTGAAACCTCACACCTTAGGAACCAAAATCAGCAGGCAGAGAGATATGATTTGCCATTTACCTAGTACATAGACCTTTGAGGCCAGAGGAAATCACTAGACCTAGTTGTATAAAGAATGTTTAATTAAGCAACATCTACCACTGCTGCAGCTTTGTCCTGAATAAATTTTCACTTTGCTTTTACTCCTTCATGTAAAATACTGGATGAGGCTGCTTCTTCAGGCAGGTGCATAACTCCTGTACATTTGTTCTGATTTTACTGAAATCCTCAAGAAATCTCAAGAACTTTAAATTCCTTCCTGCATAGACAAGAGGAAGTGACTTGATCCCCACACAGTGAAGCAGGGATGTGTATTTATGAAATTTTTAAAAGTGCTTTCAAGTCCTGGGGCATTATCTTCATATGGGAGGTACATGAGAGAATGAGAGACCGGATGTTCAGATCGCTGGTCCTGCTCCTTGTTTGGGAAGTAATTTAACCTCTCTACACCATCTGCAATGGTAGCAAGGCACCTCGGAAATTCTTTATTGAAATGCCTTCTTGCAATTAAAAGCATATGTATAAACTAGGAAACCAGGAAATAGATATTTATATTCCTTATATTTTTCTTTATGGTTCGTTCTCCAGAGATTCAAATATTAAATCCATAAATTCTCAAGTAGAGACAGGGTGATGCCTGTGGCTGGAAGCAAACGGACTGCCACATGACTAGAATGGGGCTTGTCTGAAGTGCAAGCCATCACACTGTTCAGCCTGGACCATTTAATGTATGGTTGAAAAGAAGTTAAGCAAGTCCAGAGGCTACAGGATAACATTTGGTAACTGTATCAGCCCAAGTTCATTATAGGCAGCTTGGAGAAGGCTCTTTTTTTTTTTTTTTTTCTTTTTATTCATTCACTTATCTCATGAATGCTGAGTTTCCACTATGTGGTAGGCACTGCTGAGTGGTGATACTATGCTGGGCAATAAGAACACAATAAAGAACAGATCATGCCCTTAAGAATCAATGAGAAGCTAAGAGAGAATGCTTCTTTCCTTCAACTCATTCTTTCTGCAAACACAACTAGGACCCAGTTATGTGTGTAATGCTGAGATAGAAGCTAGATGGTGGTATAAAGGTAATTCAAAGAGCCCCCTACAGAAATCATAGCTTACTAAGGGAGCTAAGGTGTAAACATACCGAGTAATTCAATAAAGAAAGGAATAAGGACTCTAAGAGAATTTCAGGTGAGGGGTCATGTGAATCTGGAGGCGAGGGAGATGGCGGCCTTCAATTTGGAGACTTGGCAGTCTCTGCTTTTCCAATCAGTCCCAAACTAATGCAAGATGGCCTGGCTCTTTGCTGAGCCAATCCTGTGTAGCAGAAGCCCTAGCCCACACTGGGGTGGGGTCTGGGATTGCATATGTGTTATATTTCTGTGTCTTAATAGCACAGTGAGCTCCAAATACTTGTCTAACTTCTGAGTGAGAGCTTTTGCCACTCAGTGTAACGAACAGGAGGTCTGTTTATACAAATCTACACTGGGATCAGTCTGATCCTAAACTCTGGTCTGCTTAACTAGAGCCAAGAAGCTCTGATCAGTTCATTCCATCACCTACTCCCAGAGAGCCTGTCTTGAATATTTATTGTTTTTGTCTGCCTAGAACTCACAATCCCCTTTTCCTCAGGGAACATTCTTTCCTTACAAAACTTATGTGATTCTGGGGAATGAGCCATATTCTTCTATGTTCACAAAGTTTGACCCAGAAGTGAGTATGCAGCTAAGTGAGGCCAGCATTTTTCAGTTTGGTAGTAGATGAGGAGGGGCCTTGGTCCTGGAACATGAAGTAAGAGAATATTTGCAGAAAAAATTTCTGATAAATGAAGATGTCTGTCTGTCATGCTGTGGATGAGAATGAGCCTAGGAAAAACAGGGAGAAGAGAGAAACAGAAAGAAAACTCAATTGGTACATTTGCTCCCTGGGTTCAGTCATGCCTGAGACCAACACTAATCTTCGTCTTGATAATTTTTTCACTATGAGCCACTCCTGCAACTTTCTCTCTCTCTCTCTCTCTCTCACACACACACTATATGTATTGCTTATCCTGATTTGAGCTAGTTCTTTGTCACTCAAATTTCCAATATGTCTGACTACTGTAGAGATGAAATTTGTTCCCCGAATCTGAACAGTGTTCTATCCCTGTTGTGGATAGGCTGTGTGTGGAAAGACCACATTACTGGATAGCCCATTTTGGGTATTGCTCACTTTTTCATACTGCTCTTCTACTTAAACCGCAGTGTCTGCAACAATCACATGACCACACCTAACTACAAAAGAGGCCGGGAAATATAGTCTATATTACGGGAGTCCATGTACTCAGCTAAGATCTGGGGGTTCTATTATTTAGAAAGAAAGGTGAAACATATTGCAGTAGATGACTAGAGTTTTGCCACACTCAAAGACCGAGTGGCAAACTTACACTGACTTCTCCTAAAAAAAAACTAATAAAATTTAAAACTTCATCTAAGCATTAAAACATAATCGAATAAATTGCTTATCAATGATTTAAAAAAAAGTCTCATTTGTCTTTACTGGATGGTTCTACAAAATATAAAATAGCTAAATAAAACGTTGATCTTTACTTCTAGAAAAACTGTAGAATAAAATGTAAATACTATCCAAATCATTTTATGAGGCTAAATGAGAAAGGAGTTAAATGATAGGCAGCTTTTTTCTCTCTTTTTTACCAGGAATTTTCTCTAGAAAAAACAGAAAGCAAGTGATGTGATCTAACTTTCTTGTAAACATGCCAATAATCAACCTTCTTCCTGGCAAAGAAACTAATTACATTTGCTAGCAGAAGGATCTTTATCTATGGAATACTTATATCAGGATTTTCCTGGTATAAAATTATTTATAACAAATAAATCTGGAATATGTGGATTTATGGAGCATGAACACCTGGGGGGGGGATCGCATAGGCTACGTAATTGAGAAATGTGTCTTTATAAGTAATATCAATTTTGCGTACCACTTAGAGACTGCATACATTAATTTTGGTTAGATAGTGTCTCCAATGTGGAAGACTGGACTTGGGGAACTGTGCTAAGAGTCCCAGACTTCTCCCTGTTTCTTCTGTGCTTTTTGAGGATTTGAATCCTTTAAATTAGTAGTAAAACCTGATAGTGGGTATGATATCTAATTCATAAGATTCTTATTTTATAATCTAATTAGTTCTGGTGGCTCAGTAACTTAACCCTGAATGCAAATCCCAACGAAGGTAGTATAAGACTGGAATATAACAGGCCAATGATATTCGTGAACATAGATGCAAAAATCGTAATCAATGCATTAGCAAAACTAATCCAGCAACATCAATAAAAAAAGGATGATGCACCAGGCTTGTATTGAGATTATCTCAATAGTCCAAGTCTCATTGAGTATTAGAAAATCAATTAAAACAAGTCACACATTGACATATTAAAACAGAAAATATATTATGATGACCTCAATACAGTTAGAAAAAGAGTTTGGTAAAGTTCAACTTTAACTATTTTGAAGAAGTGAACTCCAAGAAAAGTAGGACTAGGAAGAAATGAAGCTAATTTGATAAAGCTTAGCAACAAAAATCCTATTACTAATATACTTAGTAGTAAAGCATTGAAAGATTTTAATTTTTTGAGTTCAGGAACCAAACAATTATGGTTTCCCCCTTCTATTCTACTTTGTACTGAAGATCATTAACACTTGCAATAAGACAAGAAAAACAAATACAGAAAATTATAAAGAATTAGCAAAACTGTCTTTATTCTTAGATGACATAACTGTATACAGAAAAAATACAAAACAGTCTGTAGATAAGTTATTAGAATTAATAGGAGTTTAGTAAGATTGCCTGATACAAAATTAATATCAAAAGGAAATTAACATAAAAATCAACAGTTTATAAAAGGTGTTGAAAACATTGAATTATTATTAACACATTACTATTTACAATAGACAGGCTAGGAAGAAGGTCCTGGCAGTCCACTTCTGAAAAACTGGCCAGTGAAAACCTCACAAATAGCATGGAACATTGTCAGATATAGTGCTGGAAGATGAGCCCCTCAGGCTGGAAGACAATTAAAATATGAATGGAGAAGAGCAGCCTCCTCAAGGTACAGCTGACTTCAATGATGTGGATGGACTAAAGCATTTGGGACCTTCATGTGCTGATGTAGGATGACTCAAAATGAGAAGAAACAGCTGCAAATATCCATTAATAATCAGAACATGGAATGTATGAAGTATGAATCTGGGAAAATTAGAAATCTTCAAAAATGAAATGGAATGCATAAAGATCAATATCCTAGGCATAGTGAGCTGAAATGGACCAGTGTAGTCCATTTTGAATCAAACAATCATTTGGTTCACTATGACTGGAATGACAAATTGAAGAGTAATGGGTTCACGTTCATTGTCAAAAAGGACATTTCAAGATCTACCTGAAGTACAATTCTGTATCAGTGGTAGGATAATATCCATATGCCTACAAGGAAAAGCAGTAAATACAACTATTATTCAAATTTATGCACCAACCACTACAAGAAAGAAATAAAAGACCAAATGGATGTCATAGGAGACTTGGAAACTTGCTCTTGAACATTGATTAGCTAAAGCAACTGGAAGAAATGATGAAGTAAAAGAGCTGAACAGAAGATTTCGAAGGGCAGCTCAAGAAGACACAGTAAAATATTATAATGTGCAAGGACCTGGAGTTAGAAAACCAAAAGGGAAGAACATGCTGAACATTCCTCAAGCTGAAAGAACTGAAGGAAAAATCCGAGACTCATGTTGTAATTTTGAAGGTTCTATGGGCAAAATTTTGAACCATGCAGGAGGCTTCAAAAGCAGATGGAAGGAATAGACAGAGTCACTGTACCAAAAAGAATTGGTTGACATTCAACCATTTCAGGAGGCAGCATATAATCAATAGCTGATGATACTGAAGGAAGAAGTCCAAGTTGAAGGCATCGGTGAAAAACAAGGCTTCAGGCATTGATGGAATACCAACTGAGATGTTTCAAAAAAGGGATACAGCACTGGAGGTGCCCACTCGTCTATGCCAAGAAATGTGGAAGACAGCTACGTGGCCAACTGACAGGAAGAGATTCACATTTGTGTCCATTCCAAAGAAAAGTGAACCAACAGAACGTGGAAATTATCTAACAATATCATTAATATCACACACAAGTAAATTTTTGCAGAAGATTATTCAAAAGTAGTTACAGCAGTAATTCAATGGGGAATTTTAAAAGGCATAAAACAAGGGCTTGATGTCGGATGAATCTTGGCTGGAAGCAGAGAATACCAGAAAGACTTTTACCTGTATTTTATTGACTATTTAAAGACATTCGACTGTGTGGACCATAACAAATTATGCATAACATTTTGAAGAATGAGGAGTCTTAATTATGCTCACACAGAACTTGTACATAGGTCAAGAGGCAGTCCTTCAAATAAAGTAAGGGGACACTGCATAGTTTAAAATCAAGAAAGGTGTGCGTCAGGATTGTATCCTTTCACCATGTTTATTCGATCTGCATGCTGAGCAAATAATCTGAGAAGGTGGATTATATGAAGGAAAACATAGCATTAGGATTGGAGGAAGATTCATTAACAACCCGCGTTATGCAGATAACACTGCTGAAAGTGACGAGAACTTGAAGCACTTATTGATAAAGATCTAAGACTACAGCCTTCGGTATGGATTACACCTCAACATAAACAAAATAAAAATCCTCGCAAATGGACCAATAGACAACATCATGATAAATGGAGAAAAAATTGACATTGTCAAGGATTTCATTTTACTTGGATCCACAATCAATACCCATTGAAACAGCAGTCAGAAAATCAATTTGCACTGGGCAAATCTGCTGCAAAAGACCTCTTTGAAGCGTGAAAAAGCAAAGATGTGACTTTGAGGACTAAGGTGTACCTTATCCAAGCCGTGGTATTTCAGTCACCTCATATGCATGCAAAAGCTGGAAAATGAGCAAGGGATACCAGAGAAAAATTGATGCCTTTGAATTATGGCATCAGTGAAGAGGACTGAATATACCACAGACCGCCAAAAGAACAAACAAGTGTATCTTGGAAGAAATACAACCAGAGTGCTCTTTGGAAGCTAGAATGGCGAGACTTTGTCTCACGTCCTTTGGACAGATTATCAGGAGGGACCAGTCTCTGGAGAAGCACATCATGATTGGTAACTTAGAGGTTCATCGTAAAGGATGGAGATCCTTGACAAGATGGGTTGACATAGTGGATGCAACAATGGGCTCAAACACAGCAAAGATTGTGAGAATGATGCAGGACCGGGCAGTGTTTGGTTCTGTTTTACATAGGGTTAGTATGAGTTGGAACCAACTTGAGGGTGCCTAACAACAACAAAAACATTTACAATATCAAAGTAGAAAAAGTACCTAGAAATAAGTCATACAAAAGTATACAAGGACTACCTCTGACTTTGGGCCTTGCCTATTCACTGTCTTAATAATATCTTCAAGTAAGATGAATTATCTATCTAAAGTGTTAAACATATCTCTTTTACTAATGTGCTTGTCTGTCTTGTTTATTAAAGCCATTCTGACTCATAGTCATAAAAGTATTTCCTATTACCTTTAAAACAAAACAAAACAAACAATGGTTGATCATTTTTGATTAAACTATGTCATGGATTGAATTGTGCCCTAAAAATATCTGTCAACTTGGCTAGGTCATGATTCCCAGTGTTGTATGATTATCTACCATTTTGTTATCTGATGTGATTTCCCTACGTGTTGTAAATTCTATCACTATGATGTAATGAGACATATTAGTGGCAGTTTTATTGATGTGATCTGCAAGATTAGATAGTGTCTTAAGCCAATCTCTTTTGAGATATAAAAAAGAGAAGTGAGCAGAGAGGATGGGGACCTCATACCACCAAGAAAGCAGTGCTGGGAGCAGAGCACGTCCTTTGGACCTGAGGTTCCTGTGCCGAGAGGCTCCCAGACCAAGGGAAGACTGATGATAAGGACCTTCCTCCACAGCCAACAGAGTGAGAAAGCCTTCTCCTGGAGCCCTGCCCTCAATTTGAACTTGTAGCTTACTGGACTGTGAGAGAATAAACTTCTCTTTGTTAAAGCCATTCACTTGTGCTAAGCACTAGATAAAAGCTAAGACAAATTACGATTTTAATTCTTTTGCAGATTTTATGAACACAGGTAAAATTTTGATGCTATTTAAAAGGTAGTATTTTCCAATTATTTACTGACAATATATAGAAGTAAAATTGATTTTATGTATATTGACCTTGTATTCTGAGACTTTGATAAACTCACTAGTTTTAGGAGCATTTTTGTAGAATTTTTAGAATTTTCTCTGTAGACAACTATGTTGCCTACATATAGAGAAAGTTTTATTTTGTAATTCTGAATCTATATGCCTTTTATGTCTTTTTCTTGCCTCATTTACTTGGAGAGGACTTCTAGAACAATATCAAAAAGAGTGGCAAGAAAAACCATCTTTGTCTCACTCATTTTAGATTGAAAGTGTTTCATCTTCCACCATTAAGTTTGATGTTAGCTGTAAGATTTTGTAGATGATCTTACTGAGAATATGGATATTTGCTTGTATCCCTAGAGTTTTTTATATGTTGAATTTGTCAAATATGATTTTTCATGTTTTGAAGTGATTATGTGATTTTTCTTCTTTGGTCTCTTTTTATGGTAAATCACATTCATTGATTTTCTAATGTTGAACCAATCTGGCAATCCTGGGGATGATCCCCATTTGGTTTTGATGTATTATCTGTACTATATATAGCTGTGTTCAACTCACTAATGTTTTGTACAAGACTTTTGCATCAATCTCTATGGGGGTGCTGGTATGTAGTTTTCTTTCTTTGTAATATCTGTCTGGTTTTGTTACCAGAGTAAGGGTGCTTGATAAATGAAAAGTCGGGAATTGTTTCCTCTCGTTGTAATTTCTGGAAGAGATTGTATAGACTTTGCATTATTTCTTCTTTAAATGTTTGGTAGAATTCTAAGTAACTATCTGAACCTGGAGTTTTCTTTGGTGAAAGATTTTGTTTCTGTTGACATGTAATTGACCTAACGGATAGATAGGTAGAAAGATGGCCTGATGGCTGGAGGGAGGGAGGGAGGGAGGGAGGGAGGGATGGATGGATGGATGGATGGATAAATACAGTAGATAAGTTTTGGCATATGTATGCAACAAAGAAACCATCATCAAAATCAAGATAATGAATATATTCTTTGCCTAAAAGTTTCTTCATGATCCTGTGTAATCTCAGACAAACTCTGATTTTTTTCTGTTACTATAGTTTAGTTTGCATTTTCTAGAGTATTATTTATATAGAACAAGACAGTGTGTACTCTTTTTTGTGTGTCTTCCTTCATCAAGAATAATTATTTTGAGGTTAATTCATGTGGTTGTATGTAGCAATAATTCATGCTTTTCATTACTGAGTAGTTTGTCCATTCACCTGTTAATGGACATTTGGGTTGACTCTAGTTTTTCGCTATTACGAATAAAACTGCCGTGAACATTTTTGTACAAATTTCGAATGAACATATGCTTTCTTTCTCTTGAGGAAATTCCTCTCAGCGGAATGACTAATTCACACGGTAGGTGTATTTTTAACGTTAAAGAAACTTCTAAATGGTTTCCCCAAATGATTGCAGCATTTTGCATTTCTATCAATAATGTTTCGCCTATATATTCTTCTAGAAGTTTAACAGTGTTATGTTTTCCATCACTCTCTTTCATGAAATGTGAGTTCAGCTTTGTATAAATTGTATAGTGTGGATTAAACAGTATTTTTTGAAATATAAATATCAAATTTTCCCAGAGCAGTTTTTTGTAAAGGGCACATTTCCTCACAAAAATAAATAGATGTTGAGATTTGTCTTCACTTTTCCATATAGGTATCTAATGTCATCAGTGGAGCCCTGGTGGCACAGTGGTTAAGAGATTGTGTGCTAACCAAAAAGTCAGCAGTTCAAATTCACCAGCCACTCCTTGGAAACCCTATGAAGCAGTTCTACTCGTCCTATAGGGTTGCTATGAGTCAGAATTGATTTGATGGCAATGGGTTTGGGTTTTTTTTTTTTTAATTAATTTTTATTAAGCATTAAGTGAACATTTACCATTCCAATCAGTCTGTCACATGTAAGTTTACATACATCTTACTCCCTTCTCCCACTTGCTCTCCCCCTATTGAGTCAGCCCTTTCAGTCTCTCGTTTCGTGCCAATTTTGCCATTTTCCCTCTCTATCTTCCCATCCCCCCTCCAGTCAAGAGTTGCCAACACACTCTCTAGTGTCTACCTGATTTAATTAGCTCACTCTTCATCAGGATCTCCCCCACCCCCCCGCTGGCCAGTCCTTTTCATGCCTGATGAGTTGTCTTCGGGGATGGTTCCTGTCCTATGCCATCAGAAGGTCTGGGGAGCATTGCCTTCGGGATTCCTCCAGTCACAGTCATACCATTAAGTATGGTCTTTTTATGAGAATTTGGGGTCTGTATCCCATTGGTCTCCTGCTCCCTCAGGAATTGTCTGTTGTGCTCCCTGATAGGGCAGACATCGATTGTGGCCGGGCACCAACTAGTTCTTCTGGTCTCAGGATAATGTAGGTCTCTGGTTCCTGTGGCCCTTTCTGTCTCTTGGGTTCTTAGTTGTCGTGTGACCTTGGTGTTCTTCCTTTGCCTTTGCTCCAGGTGGGTTGAGACCAATTGATGTATCTTAGATGGCCATTTGTTGGCATTTAGGACCCCAGACGCCACATTTCAAAGTGGGATGCAGAATGTTCTCATAATAGAATTGTTTTGCCCATTGACTTAGAAGTCTCCTCAAACCATGTTCCCCAGACCCCAGCCCCTGCTACGCTGACCTTTGAAGCTTTCATTTTATCCCGGAAACCTCTTTGCTTTTAGTCCAGTCCAATTAGACTGACCTTCCTTGTATTGAGTGTTCTCTTTCCCTTCACCCAAAGCAGTTCTTATCTACTGATTGATCGATAAAAAGCCCTCTCCCTCCCTCCCTCCCTCCCCCCTTTGTAACCACAAAAGTATGAGTTCTCCGTTTTTTCTATTTCTCAAGATCTTATAATAGTGGTCTTATACAATATTTGTCCTTTTGCCTCTGACTCATTTCGCTCAGCATAATGCCTTCCAGATTCCTCCATGTTATGAAATGTTTCAGAGATTCGTCACTGTTCTTTATCGATGCGTAGTATTCCATTGTGTGAATATACCACAATTTATTTACCCATTCATCCGTTGACGGACACCTTGGTTGCTTCCAGCTTTTTGCTATTGTAAACAGAGCTGCAATAAACATGGGTGTGCATATATCTGTTTGTGTGAAGGCTCTTGTATCTCTAGGGTATATTCCGAGGAGTGGGATTTCTGGGTTGTATGGTAGTTCTATTTCTAACTGTTTAAGATAACGCCAGATGGATTTCCAAAGTGGTTGTACCATTTTACAATCCCACCAGCAGTGTATGAGAGTTCCAATCTCTCCGCAGCCTCTCCAACATTAATTATTTTGTGTTTTTTGGATTAATGCCAGTCTAGTTGGTGTGAGATGGAATCTCATTGTAGTTTTAATTTGCATTTCTCTAATGGCTAATGATCGAGAGCATTTTCTCATGTATCTGTTGGCTGCCTGAATATCTTCTTTAGTGAAATGTGTGTTCATATCCTTTGCCCACTTCTTGATTGGGTTGTTTGTCTTTTTGTGGTTGAGTTTTGACAGAATCATGTAGATTTTAGAGATCAGGCGCCGGTCTGAGATGTCATAGCTGAATATTCTTTCCCAGTCTGTAGGTGGTCTTTTTAGTCTTTTGGTGAAGTCTTTAGATGAGCATAGGTGTTTGATTTTTAGGAGCTCCCAGTTATCAGGTTTCTCTTCATCATTTTTGGTAATGTTTTGTATTCTGTTTATGCCCTGTATTAGGGCTCCTAGGGTTGTCCCTATTTTTTCTTCCATGATCTTTATCGTTTTATTCTTTATGTTTAGGTCTTTGATCCACTTGGAGTTCGTTTTTGTGCATGGTGTGAGGTATGGGTCCTGTTTCATTCTTTTGCAAATGGATATCCAGTTATGCCAGCACCATTTGTTAAAAAGACTATCATTTCCCCAATTAACTGACACTGGTCCTTTGTCAAATATCAGCTGCTCATACGTGGATGGATTTATATCTGGGTTCTCAATTCTGTTCCATTGGTCTATGTGCCTGTTGTTGTACCAGTACCAGGCTGTTTTAACTACTGTAGCTGTATAATAGGTTCTGAAATCAGGTAGAGTGAGGCCTCCCACTTTCTTCTTCTTTTTCAGTAATGCTTTGCTTATCCGGGGGTTCTTTCCCTTCCATATGAAATTAGTGATTTGTTTCTCTATCCTCTTAAAATATGACATTGGTATTTGGATTGGAAGTGCGTTATATGTATAGATGGCTTTTGGTAGAATAGACATTTTTACTATGTTAAGTCTTCCTATCCATGAGCAGGGTATGTTTTTCCACTTAAGTATGTCGTTTTGAATTTCTTGTAGCAGAGTTTTATAGTTTTCTTTGTATCGGTCTTTTACATCCTTGGTAAGATTTATTCCTAAGTATTTTATCTTCTTGGGGGCTACTGTGAATGGTATTGATTTGGTTATTTCCTCTTCGGTGTTCTTTTTGTTGATGTAGAGGAATCCAAGTGATTTTTGTATGTTTATTTTATAACCTGAGACTCTTCCAAACTCTTCTATTAGTTTCAGTAGTTTTCTGGAGGATTCCTTAGGGTTTTCCATGTATACGATCATGTCATCTGCAAATAGTGATAGCTTTACTTTCTCCTTGCCAATCTGGATACGCTTTATTTCTTTGTCTAGCCTAATTGCTCTGGCTAGGACTTCAAGTACGATGTTGAATAAGAGTGGTGATAAAGGGCATCCTTGTCTGGTTCCCGTTCTCAAGGGAAATGCTTTCAAGTTCTCTCCATTTAGAGTGATATTGGCTGTTGGCTTTGCACAGATGCCCTTTATTATGTTGAGGAATTTTCCTTCAATTCCTATTTTGGTAAGAGTTTTTATCATAAACGGGTGTTGAACTTTGTCAAATGCCTTTTCTGCATCTATTGATAAGATCATGTGGTTTTTATCTTTTGTTTTATTTATGTGATGGATTACATTAATGGTTTTTCTGATACTAAACCAGCCTTGCATACCTGGTATAAATCCCACTTGATCAGGGTGAATTATTTTTTTGATGTGTTGTTGGATTCTATTGGCTAGAATTTTGTTGAGGATTTTTGCATCTATGTTCATGAGGGATATAGGTCTAAAATTTTCTTTTTTTGTAATGTCTTTACCTGGTTTTGGTATCAGGGAGATGGTAGCTTCATAGAATGAGTTGGGTAGTATTCTGTCTTTTTCTATGCTTTGAAATACCTTCAGTAGTAGTGGTGTTAAGTCTTCTGTGAAGGTTTGGTAGAACTCTGCAGTGAAGCCGTCCGGGCCAGGACTTTTTTTTGTTGGAAGTTTTTTGATTACCGTTTCAATCTCTTTTTTTGTTATGGGTCTATTTAGTTGTTCTACTTCTGAATGTGTTAGTTTAGGTAGGTAGTATTGTTCCAAGAATTTATCCATTTCTTCTAGGTTTTCAAATTTGTTAGAGTACAATTTTACATAGTAATCTGAAATGATTCTTTTAATTTCATTTGGCTCTGTTGTGATGTGGTCCTTCTCGTTTCTTATTCGGGTTATTTGTTTTTCTTTAGTCAGTCTAGCCAATGGTTTATCAATTTTGTTAATTTTTTCAAAGAACCAGCTTTTGGCTTTGTTAATTCTTTCAATTGTTTTTCTGTTCTCTAATTCATTTAGTTCAGCTCTAATTTTTATTATTTGTTTTCTTCTGGTGCCTGATGGGTTCTTTTGTTGCTCACTTTCCATTTGTTCTAGTTGTCGGGACAGTTCTCTGATTTTGGCTCTTTCTTCTTTTTGTATGTGTGCATTTATCGATACAAACTGGCCTCTGAGCACTGCTTTTGCTGTGTCCCAGAGGTTTTAATAGGAAGTATTTTCATTCTCGTTGCTTTCTAAGAATTTCCTTATTCCCTCCTTGATGTCTTCTATAACCCAGTCTTTTTTCAGGAGGGTATTGTTCATTTTCCAAGTATTTGACTTCTTTTCCCCAGTTTTTCTGTTATTGATTTCTAGCTTCATTGCCTTGTGGTCTGAGAAGATGCTTTGTAATATTTCGATGTTTTGGATTCTGCAAAGATTTGTTTTATGACCTAATATGTGGTCTATTCTAGAGAATGTTCCATGTGCACTAGAAAAAAAAGTATATTTTGCAGCAGTTGGGTGATGGGTTCTGTATAAGTCAATGAGGTCAAGTTGGTTGATTGTTGTAAGTAGGTCTTCCGTGTCTCTATTGAGCTTCTTACTGGATGTCCTGTCCTTCTCCGAAAGTGGTGTGTTGAAGTCTCCTACTATAAATGTGGAGGTGTCTATCTCACTTTTCAATTCTGTTAAAATTTGATTTATGTATCTTGCAGCCCTGTCATTGGGTGCATAAATATTTAATATGGTTATGTCTTCCTGATCAATTATCCCTTTTATCATTATATAGTGTCGTTCTTTATCCTTTGTGGCAGATTTAAGTCTAAAGTCTATTTTGTCAGAAATTAATATTACTACTCCTCTTCTTTTTTGCTTATTATTTGCTTGATATATTTTTTTCCATCCTTTGAGTTTTAGTTTGTTTGTGTCTCTAAGTCTAAGGTGTGTCTCTTGTAGGCAGCATATAGATGGATCGTGTTTCTTTATCCAGTCCTTGTCTCTCTGTCTCTTTATTGGTGCATTTAGTCCATTTACATTCAGGGTAATTATAGATAAATAAGTTTTTAGTGCTGTCATTTTGATGCCTTTTCATGTGGGTTGTTGGCCATTTCATTTTTCCACATACTTTTTTGTGCTGAGACAGTTTTCTTAGTAGATCATGAGATCCTCTTTTTCATAATGTTTAACTTTATGTTAGTTGAGTCGTTACGTTTTTCTTGGCTTTTTTCTTGAGTTATGGAATTGATATTCCTTTTTGTGGTTACCTTGTTATTTACCCCTATTTTTCTAAGTAAAAACCTAACTTGTATCGTTCTATATCGCCTTGTATCACTCTCCATATGGCAGTTCAATGCCTCCTATATTTAGTCCCTCTTTTTGATTATTGTGATCGTTTATCTATTGATTTCCATGATTCCCTGTTATGTGTATTATTTTGTTTATTTATTTATTTTTTAGAATTAATCTTAATTTGTTTGTTTTTGTGCTTTCCCTATTTGAGTTGCGTTGATATCAGGACGTTCTGTTTTATGACCTTGTATTGTGCTGGTACCTGATATTATTGGTCATCAGGCCAAACAATCTCCTTTAGCATTTCTTGCAGTCTTGGTTTAGTTTTTGCAAATTCTCTAAACTTGTGTTTATCTGTAAATATCTTAATTTCGCCTTCATATTTCAGAGAGAGTTTTGCTGGATATATGATCCTTGGTTGGCAGTTTTTCTCCTTCAGTGCTCTGTATACTTCGTCCCATTCCCTTCTTGCCTGCATGGTTTCTGCTGAGTAGTCTGAACTTATTCTTATTGATTCTCCCTTGAAGGAAACCTTTCTTTTCTCCCTGGCTGCTTTTAAAATTTTCTGTTTGTCTTTGGTTTTGGCAAGTTTGATGATAATATGTCTTGGTGTTTTTCTTTTTGGATCAATCTTAAATGGGGTTCGATGAGCATCTTGGATAGATATCCTTTCGTCTTTCATGATGTCAGGGAAGTTTTCTGTCAGGAGTTCTTCAACTATTTTCTCTGTGTTTTCTCTCCCCCCTCCCTGTTCTGGGACTCCAATCACTTGCAAGTTATCCTTCTTGTTAGAGTCCCACATGCTTCTTAGGGTTTCTTCATTTTTTTTAATTCTTTTATCTGATTTTTTTTCAGCTATGTTGGAGTTGATTCCCTGGTCCTCCAGAAGTCCCAGTCTACATTCTAATTGCTCGAGTCTGCTCCTCTGACTTCCTATTGCATTGTCTAATTCTGTAATTTTATTGTTAATCTTTTGGATTTCTACATGCTGTCTCTCTATGGATTCTTGTAACTTATTAATTTTTCTACTATGTTCTTGAATAATCTTTTTGAGTTCTTCAACAGTTTTATCAGTGTGTTCCTTGGCTTTTTCTGCAGTTAGCCTAATTTCATTTGTGATGTCTTTAAGCATTCTGTAAATTAGTTTTTTATATTCTGTATCTGATAATTCCAGGATTGTATCTTCATTTGGGAAAGATGTTGATTCTTTTGTTTGGAGGGTTGGAGAAGCTGTCATGGTCTGTTTCTTTATGTGGTTTGATATGGACTGCTGTCTCCGAGCCATCACTAGGAAACTAGTTTTTCCAGGTAATCAGCTAAAAAAAATGCAGTCAGATCCCTATCTGAATTCTCCTTCTGGCTCAGGGTATTCAGATGTTAATGGAGCCGCCTGGGGAGGGTAGGGGAGGGATCAGAGAGCTAGGAGTGTAGCACCTCAGAATATAGAGCTGATTCCCACATTCACGCTCCGCCGGCGCCTGCCAATATCCCGGCGGGACGGCTCCCCGGCTGGGACGCTGCTCTCCCCGCTCCAAGATCAGTGACTGCCTCCTGGGTGCTTCTCTTACCGGCTGCGCCGCTACGCCGCCCGCGCCAACCAGCTAGGCTCCCTCCCGGGATGAGTTCGGGGTGTAGGGCTGGGCCCCTTGTCTGTGCTGTCTGCCCCTCTGGGCTCTGCCCCACATCCGGCTCCGAAGGTCACCTGCCTCGTACGCTGGCTCCTGGTTCTGAAAACGATCGCTGTCTGCCCGTATTTGTTCGTTCTCTGTCTCTAAGTCTGTGTTTGTTGTTCAGAGGTCGTAGATTGTTATGTATGTGATCGATTCACTTGTTTTTCCGAGTCTTTTTTGCAAGAGGGATCCGCGGTAGCATCCACCTAGTCCGCCATCTTGGCCCCGCCTCTGGGTTTTTTTTTTTTAATGTCATCAATATTCCTTTAAATTCTGCTTTAGCTGCATTTCACGAATTTTGATTTTTTTTCTTGTTTTTTCCTTTGAAAATATTTTTTAAATTTCCCTTTACACTTTCACTTGGATTTTATAATTCCAATGTTCGTTTTTATTTCAGCTATCTATCCATTGTTGAATTTTAGTATAATTCTCTAATGCTCAGAGAAGACACCGAATCGAATATTTTCTATTTAAACAAAATAATCTTTGTTTTAGATCTCTTAGTATGGTCTATTACTGGTCATTATTCCATGTGCACTTGAAGGAAATATGTGTTGTCAAAACATATTTCCTTCAAGTGCACATGGAATAATGTGCACAGGAAATCAAACGTCAGTTAAGATTTTAGGGTTGTTCAGCTCTTCGATATCTTTACTGATTTTCTGTCTACATATTTCTCAATTACAGAGACAGGAGTTTCTAACAGTAATTGTGGGTTTGTTTATTTCTCCTTCTGCTTTCTCAAGTTTTGCATCCTATGTTTTGAAGCTTTCTTGTTGGGTACATAAATATCATCTCTTTTTCAAGAATTTAATTTTTTTTTTCATTATGTACTGCCCCACTTTATTCATGGTAATTGTCCTCCTTCTGAAGTCTACATTTTCTGATGCTAATATAGCTACTGTAGGTTTCTTTGCTTAGTCATTTTATGGTATTATGCTTTTCTATACAGTTACTTTTATACAAGTATGTGTTTATTTTTAGGAGCCCTGGTTGTGTAGTGGTTAAGAGCTTGGCTGCTAACCAAAAGATCTGCAGTTTGAATCTACCAGCCTCTCCTTGGAAACACTATGGGGCAGTTCTACTCTGTTTTATAGGGTTGCTATGAGTTGGAATTGACTAGACAGCAAAGGGTGGTTTGTATTTAAAAGGGTTGTTTATAGGCAATTTTTAAAATTAATTTTGACAATCTCCTTATCTGCTATGTTTAGACTGTTTGCATTTAATGTGATAATTCATATATTTGGATTAAAGCCTATCAACTTGCAAGGTGTTTTTGTTTGTTCTGTCTGTTCTTTGTTTTTCATGTCCTCTTTTCTCTCTTCTTTTTGTTAATTTAACATTTATTAATTATTCCATTTTATCTCACTATTGACTCATCATTCATATCTCTTTTAAAAGTTTTATTAGTGGAACCCCTAATCATGTTTAATTAATCATTATCGGCCTTCACATAATATTATACCATTTCATGTGTAGCATAAGGACCTTAAAAAGAATATTCCCAATACTTCCTTCCCATGCATTGTGCTATCGTTGTCTACATTTTACTTTTAAGTATGCTACTGGAACACAATATATTGCTACTATTTTTGCCTTAGGCTAAGTTTTCTTGTACAGCAATTAAAAATAACGTAAGACAAATTTTTACCTTTTTGACAACTTATTCCATTTCTATATTCTTCATTTGTTTGTGTAGGGCCAAGTTTCTGTGTTGTATTATATTCCTTCTGCCTGAAGAACTCTTTTAACATTTCTTGTAGTGCAGGACAGCTGGTAATGAAATCTGGTAGGAATTTTTCTTTCTTTCTTTTTCCTTTTTGGTATAAGGAAGTTTTTATTTCTTCTTTATTCTTGAAAAATATTTTCACTGAATATAAAATACTAGGCTGAAAATATCTTTTTATTCAACACTTTAAATATGGCACATACTATCTTCAGCTTGAATGGTTTCTGACAGGAAGTTTTCTGTAAGTTTTATCTTTGTTTCACTGCATGTATTATGTCTTTTTTCTCTGGTTGCCTTTAAGGTGTTCTTTTTCTCCTTTGTTTTAATCAATATGAATGTGAGATACCTTGGGGTTTTGGTTTGGTTTTGATTCTGCTTGGTGGTCCCTGAACTTCTTGATTCAGTGGCTTGTTATCTATCATTGATTTTTGAACATTCTTGGCTACTTTTTCTTTAAATAGTTCTACTGCCCTGTTCTCTCCCTTGCCGCCTTCTAGAATCCCAATTACATGTATGTTAGGCCATTTGATATTGCCTCTCAGCTCTTGGATACTCTGTTCTTTTTTACTTTTTTTTTCCTCCTCTTATTAGTTTTCCTTTGTGCTTCAGTTTGGATAATTTCTTTTGGCCTGACTTCAAGTTCATCAATCCTTTACTCAGTATACTGAGTATACTGATTACCCTGCCAAAGCAATGTTTGACCTCTGTTACTATATTTTTATTTCTAGTTTTTGTATGACATTTTTCTCATAGTTCTCCTATTTCTGCTAAAATTAGCCGTCTGATTTTGTATGCTGTTCACCATTTCCATTACAGTCTTTAACATATTAATCATAGTTACTTTGGATTCTGTGTCTGCGAGTTCCAATCTGCATAATATCTGAATCTGTTTCTGTTGACACAGACTCTGTTACTTTTATTGTATGTCTTGTAATTTTCTTTGTTGAAAGCCAGAAATCTTGTGTAGAACTGTAGAGACACTGAAGTGAATAAATATGTATATGTATATATATTTGCTTTGAAATGGGCACTCTTTCTGCTGTGCTTTAGTGTGGGAGTTTGAAAAAATACAGGCAGGAGTTGAACTTGGTTTTATTTTTATTGTTGCTATGGCTACTCTCAGTGTACCACAGAATTCAGGCAATACCTTGTGTTTAGAATGAAATTTTTCTCAAAGTCGAATCCACCCTCAGCTTTAGGTATTTCTTTTATACTAGGCCTCATAGATTTTCTCTTCCCTCACACTTATCTCTCTCCTGTGCTGCTTACAGTAATATGCCACTGTTACTTGTTACTCAGGGATTATTGGCCTGGTCAGAAGGATGGAGAGGATTAATCTTAGGTGGGAACTGTGTTGCTTTGTCTTGGGAGTGTGGCCTTATCAGTACTATAGGTTATTTCTTATTGTTAACCTAGGGACCAGCATGTACTTTTGTTTATCTCCAAGGCTAGAATGTTTTATCTGTTTTCTTCCACCAGCTGTAAGGTGTTTTTACCTATGCCTTAAGGACAACAGTGACTGATGCCTTTCCCTATTTTTTTAATTTTGCCATCACACAGTAAGGTTTTTGTTCTGTGGGGCAGATAGGAATGAATAACCTGGACAAGATCTCATGTATCTCCCACTGTGGCTTCCATTTCCCTCTCCAAGACCCACACCATAAGGGACATTTTCTAAGGACTCTTCTGTCTCTTCTGTAAGTGGATGATGAAGTCAATGGAGAAGAGCCTGTGAGTGACTGCAAACTCCTCCTCTATCTACAGACTCCAGGGACTCTACACTCTCTTCCCAGATCACACACGACTTCCAATAATTTGTAAATAACTCTATCTAAATATTTCTTACTAGTACCCAGCTTTGTCTGCCCCAGGTAAGCAAGTACTCATGGTTTGTTTCTTTCTGTACATCTGCCATTCTCTACTGAGATTATAGACTGGTTGATTGCCCTGTGATCTCAGTTGGTTCAAAAAAAAGTCTTCAGCTTGCTGGTTTTTTTTTTTTTTATCTTGTTAGGGTGGAGGCAAAGCTTGATTCAGCTACCTATATCTCAAAGGGCAACCAGACTTTCCAATAACATCTTAAAGATTGTATATTTTATTGAAACACTCTATATTTTTATCACCATAAAAAATGTCAGGGTCTTTTCTCATCCCATAGTACCCATTACCATCTAACTGATGCTTTACCCTTCAAAACTTTTATCTCACCATTTCTGTAAATACACTATAATGCCACCCTCGTCTCTCTATGTATGGTTCCAATAATATACTCTTCTACCCTCTCTAAATTCATACATGACCTATTAGATTTTTAAAATATCCTCTCTCTGTTCTCAATGAACCCTCATTCTTCATAACTAAGCTAATTTTCCCTTCATTTATAAAGTTCTGATCATTATAATTAAATGCTTTTCCTTTTGTATTCACACTATTCCTGATCTTTATCTCCCTCATGGAATTTGAAATACTGAATATAATTATTATTTGCATATTCACCTTCTCCAGTGGATGGTGAGTTCTTAGATACCTCTTTATTCATCATTGGATTACCAATGCCATGTACTGTACCTAACTAATAATAAAACCCAAAAAACTAAACCCATTGCTGTCTAGTTGCTTCCGAAACATAAGAACCCTATAGGACAGAGTAGAACTGTTCCACAGGGTTTCCAAGGCTGTAAATCTTTATGGAAGCAGGCTGCCACATGTTTCTCCTGTGGAGCTGCTGGTGGCTTCTATCTGCCGACCTTTTCGTTAGCAGCAGAGCACTTAACCACTTTACTACCAGGGTTCATTAACTAATAATAGACTTTAACAAACAAATTATAAATAAACATTAGTTTTGTCAAAGATCTCATGAACTATGATATCTTTAGTTTCTTCCATCTGTCCCTTATTTAAGCCTCCATTGTTATCTATTATTTCTTTTTCATAAAAAAGCAATAACTGCTTTCCCCATTTTACAATCAAGGCATCTAAAGCTCAATGATTTAATGCATTTCCTTGGGTCATCCATCTAGTAATAGTGAAACTGGAATCTGAAAATCTGGTCTTTCTCATTCAAAAGACAAGCTATCTGATCATAAACATTGAATTCAGTGGTTACTTTTCAAAGAATATATTCAAGTGGGAGGATTGAATGTCTTCCTGACCCAATCAGCAACCTTTTATTTTCATGCAATCCTTGAGTTCAAAATTTAGCTGAGACATATTTGTTACCTCTTCAAGAGTTTCCAGCTCCCTAGACAGAAGAGAATACACCTACAGAATTTCCTTTTTATAGTCTGTGTATCCACAGACATATTCAAGATTTAGGACGAAACCCTGACCAGAATGTCTTGGGTAAGCAGACTGGATAATTTTTGGTTAAGAGAAAAGTGGAAAAAAAGTATTCTCATTAGCTTTCTCGATTTTTTATTAAATAGGAATTTCTTATCAATGAAAGAAATGATCCAGAGTAGGATGAGCATAGAGAAGCCCTGGTGGCACAGTGGTTAAGCACTCAGCTGCTAACCAAAAGGTCAGCAGTTTGAACTCACCAACTACCTTACTGGAGGAAGATGTAGTTGTCTACTCCTGTAAAGATTTATGAATCTGTAAAGATTCAAAACCCTATAGAGCAATTCTACTCTGTCCTACAGGGTCACTGTGAGTCAGATTTGACTCAACAACAATGTTTTGTTTTGTTTTAGGGTAAGCATGGCAATGAGGGCATTCCATACCTGCTCAAGAAAGGTTATGTCATTTCCTGCAGAAGGATTACAGTGTTTTAACAGGGATCGTATACAGGGCAGAACCAGAGCCAGTAGGGATAAGTTGTAGAGAGGTAGTAAAATTTGGGCAATGCCACTCTAAGCCTGAGTGCCCTCATCTGTAAACTGTGTATTATAATACATGAGATTGCTTTGAAACTAAAATGACATGAGGTTTAGTAGCATAACGTCATACACAAATATAAGAAAGCTCATATTTTTCTAATTATAGGTATTCCATAGAGAAAAATGGCTGCATAATAAGGTAATGAGCTTCCTGTCAATAGAGATATTAAAGAGGCAGATTATTATCTGCCAAATGTTGCAAAGGGCATTCAAGTATTGAAGAAGTCATTGGATGAAATATTTAGCATTCCCTCTATTCACAAATTCATCCATGTTGTGAGATGTTTCACAGGTTCACCATTGTTCTTTATCATTGTGCAGTGTTCCATTGTGTGTAGTTTGTTTATCCATTCATCTGTTAATGGGCATCTAAGTTGTTTCCATCTTTTTGCTATTGTGAATAATGCTGCAGTGAACATAGGTGTGCCTATGTCTATTCGATGACCACTCTTATTTCTCTAGGATATATTCCTAGGAGTGGGATTACTAGATTGTATGGTATTTCTATTTCTAGCTTTTTAAGGAATGCCATTTTGTTTTCAAAAATGGTTGTACCATTTTGCATTCCCACTAGCATTGCATAAGAGTTCCAACCTCTCCAACATTTGTTATTTTCTGGTTTTTCCATTACTCTCAGTAATGTCAGGGTGAGATCGTATCTTATTGTCATTTTTATTTGCATTTCTCTAATGGCTAGTGATTGCCAGGATTTCCTTATGTGCCTGTTAGATGCCTGAATGTCTTCTTTGGTGACCATATCTGTCCATATCCTTTGCCCATTTGCCCACTTTTTATTGGGATTATTTGTCTTTCTATTGTAGAGGAGTTGGGTTTTCCTATAGATTTTACAGATTAGACCTTTGTCAGATATGTCAACATGGTACCAGCATTGAAAAAAATCCAAGGAAAGATAATAATAAGAAGTATCTTTAAGAAATTAGAGCAAAAAGTCAAAAGGGCAGATATTCAGAGATGAAGATAAGAAAATTACAGGAGGAGTACAAAAAGGACATCTGAGTAACAGGATATTCAGAAAGAGAGAATAGAAAAATAGAAGCGAGAAAATCATCAAAAGAACAAATCAAGACATTTTCTAAGAACTGCATATAAGAATTTTCAAATTGATAGAGCCTGCCGTATACTCAACATAACAAATGAAAATAGACCCATATGTTTTCCCCAATAAAACATCATCTAAAATTTCAAATTTGCCAATTTAGAAAATGGCAAAGAAGATAAACTTCATATAGGAAAAAAAAAATGGATTTCAAAAAATGATGTAAGAATTTGAATTCTATTATTTTTCATCAATGATACTGGAAGTTAAAATAAAGTGTGCCTTTGATAATCTTAAAAGAAAAAAAAAAAAAGATTTCCAACCTAGATTTACATAGCCAAGCAATCAAGTAAGTGTGAATATACAATAAAGCCACTTTCAGAAGTTCTATTTCTCAAAAACTTTATTTCTGGCACCATAGGAAGCTACTAGAGTGTAGCTCTGAATCAAAATACCAGAGAGAAGTTTTGAAAAATAAGAATATTAATACAATATTTTAGAGCTACAAAAGTGAAGGCAAAAAGAATCAATGGAAGGGTGAGAATGGTTGCACAGCTCAAAGAATGTAATCAATGACACTGAACTGTACATGTAGAAACTACTGAGTTGGTGTGTGCTTTGCTGTGTATATTCTCAATGACAACAAAAAATTAAATTAAAAAAAAAAAAAAAAGGATCAAGAGAGCCAAGAGTAAGTATCTCTGGGAGCTAGCTAGAAATGGAAATATTTTTTTCTAACAAATTTGTAGAAATATTCTACAACTTCAAATTTGTGCAAATATAGTTTTGATAAAAGTAAAACTAATTTGAAAACATTAAATGAGATAATATAATTAATGAATTAATTGAAACACATTGCTCTATCAGTACTTCCACTTTCTTCATAATTATCTAACTGTGGGACTTTGAAAAAAGCTCTGTCCTTGCTGGGTTTCAACTTCCTAACTCAAAAAGTGAGGACATTCACCTCTATTATGGCCCTTTGGGAATATCTAAGATATTATTAATCTACTTAATATTTAACTAAGACTTAACTGCAAAGTTGTATAGATTCTGACCTTAGATATTGTTAAGCTTTTTACCCCTAATTTTTCTTTTTTTAAAATTTACTGTGGTAAATATATACAACATAAAATTTGCCTTTTAGCCATTTTTAGATGCACAGTTCCATGGCATTAATTATGTTCACTACATTGTACAACCATCACTACCATCTATTTCCAAAGCTTTCTCATCATTCCAAAGAGAAACTCTATACTCATTAGCAAGAACTCCCTATTTCTCCAATCCCCATTCCTGGTAAATGTAATTTACCACTGTCTCTATGAATGTTCTTATTCCAGGTATTTCATGTAAGTAGAATCATATAATTTTGGTTTTTGTGTATGTCTGGCTTATTTTATTCAGTATAATGTTTTCAAGGTTTTTCTGTGTTGCAGCATGTATTAGAACCTCACTCTTTTTTATGGTTGAATGTTATTTATCCCTTGTGGCTTAGTGGTTAAGTGCTAAGGCCTGCAGTTCGAATCTGCCAGGTGCTCCTTGGAAACTCCATGGGGCTGTTCTACTCTGTCCTGTAGGGTCGCTGTGAGTTGGAATCGAATCGATGGCAGTGGGTTTGGTTTTAGAGATCACATTTTGTTTTTCCATTTATAATTTGATGCATACCTTATTTGTTTCCACCTTTTGGGTATTGGAAATAATGCTGCTATTAATCTTATATGAGTATCTGGGTCTCTGCTTTCAATTCTTTTGGATGTACAGCAAGGAGTAGAATTAGTGGGTCATATGGCAATTCTATGTTTAACTTTTTGAGGAAACAACAAATTGTTTTCCACAGTGACTGCACAATTTTATACTACCATCAGCAATACACAAGGGTTCCAATTTATCCACATTAATGCCAGAGCTTGTTCTTTTCTTTCTTTCTTTTTTTTTTTTTTTTAACAATAGCTTCCTTAGAGGGTGTGAAGTGGTATATAATTGTTGTTTTAATTTTAATTTCGCTAATGGCTAATGATGTTTAGCATCTTTTTATGTGCTTATTGGCTATTTGCATATCTTCTTTGGAGAGACGTTGATTCACATCCTTTGTCCATTTTCTAATTGAATTGTTTGTCTTTTTGTTAAGTTGTAGATGCTCTTCATATATTCTGGAAATTAAACTCTTGTCAGATATACAGCTCCAAACATTTCTCCAGTCTGCAGGTTGTCTCTACTTTGTTGACGATGTTCTTTGATGTGCCAAATTTTTAAAATTTGTTGTAATACCTCTATTTTTCTTTTGTCGTTCATGCTTTTAATGTCATAGATAAGAAATCCTTGTCAAAGTCAAGCTCACGAATGTTTATTCCTGTGTTTTCCTTTAAGAGTTTTATCAGTTTAAGTCTTATATGCCAAAGATGCCAGTAATGCCAAAGATGGGGAAATTGAAGATTTTTACCAGCTTCTGAAGTCTGGAACTGATCAAATGTGCAATCAAGACGCACAGGTAATTACTGGTGATTATAATGTGAAAGTTGAAAACAAAGAAGGATCAGTAGTTGGAAAAAATGGCCTTGGTGATAGAAACAAAATCTGAGATTGCATGATAGAATTTTGCAAGACCAACAATTTATTCATTGCAAATATCTCTTTTCAACAACGTAAACAGTGACTATACATGTGGACCTCTCTGGATGGAAAACACAGGAATCAAATCAGCTACATCTGTGGAAAAGTTCAATATCGTAAATCAGACAAGACCAGGGGCCAACTGTGGAAGAGACTATCAATTTATAATATGGAAGTAGAAGTTGAAGCTGAGGAAAATTAAGACGAGTCCATGAGAACCAAAATACAACCTTGAATATACCCCACCTGCATTTAGAGACCCTCTCAAAAATAGATTTGATGCATTGAACACTAATGACTGAACATCGGACTACTTGTGGGGTGACATAAAGGACATCATATGAAGAAAGCAAAAGGTCATTAAAAAGACAGGAAAAAAAAAGAAAACACTTAAATGGATGTCAGAAGAGACTCTGAAACTTGTTCTTAAATGTAGAGCAGCAAAAGTGAATGGAAGAAATGATGAAGTAAAAGAGTCGAACAGAAGACTTCAAAGTAGGTTCGAGAAGACAAACTATTGTAATGAAATTGGCAAAAGCCTGGAATTAGAAAACCGAAAGGGAAGAACACATTCAACATTTCTCAAGCTTAAAGAAAAAAAAAAAAAAAAATCAAACCTCAAATTGTTTTTTGAAGTGCTTAGGGGCTTGGCT
Organism: Elephas maximus indicus; assembly: GCF_024166365.1. Lineage (NCBI taxonomy): Eukaryota > Metazoa > Chordata > Mammalia > Proboscidea > Elephantidae > Elephas > Elephas maximus. Next base: position 27,996,085 of record NC_064830.1, read on the forward strand.
GCTAACCACTTGGAAGAAGCACAGCCAGTGTGCTCCTTAGAAGCCAGAATGGCAAGACTTTGTTTCACGTACTTTGGACATGTTACCAAGAGGGGCCAGTCTCAGGAGGAGGACCTCATGCTTTCTAGAGTGTCAGTGGAAAAGAAGAAATCCCCTGACAAAGTGGATTGACACAGTGGCTGAAACAATAGGCTGAAAGATAGCAACAATTGTAGGATGATGCAGGACCGGGCAGTGTTTCCTAATGTTATTCACAGGGTCACTATGAGATAGAAGCAACTCGATGGCATCTAACAACAACAGGTCTTATATTTAGGTGACTGGTCAGTTTTGACTTATTTTTTGTGTATGTTGTGAGATAGAGTTTCAACTTCATTATTTCATATGTGGAAATCTAGTTGTCCCAGTGTCATTTGTTGAAGGGACTTTTCTTTCCCTATTGAATGTACTTGGCAGTAAATAGTCCAGTTGAATAAGTATGGTGAAAGGACACAACCCTCACACACAGCTTTCCTGACTTTAAACCATGTAGTATCTCCTTGTTCCACTTGAACAACTGCCTCTTGGTCTAAGTACAGTTTCTCGTGAGCACAATTAAGTGTTCTGGAATTCCCATTCTTTGCAATATTGTCCATAATTTGTTATGATCCAAACAGTTGAATGCATCAGCACAGTCAATAAAACACAGGTAAATATCTTTTTGGTATTCTCTGCTTTCAGCCATAATCCATCTGACATCGGCAATGATATTCCTTGTTTTATGTACTCTTCTGAATCTGGGTTGAATTTCTGGCAGTTCTCTGTAAAGGTACTGCTGCGATCACTTTTGAATGATGTTCAGCAAAATTTTACTTGCGTGTGATATTAATGATATTGTTTAATAATTTCCACATTCTGTTGGATTGCCTTCCTTTGGAATGAGTACAAATATGGATTTCTTCCAATCAATTGGCCAGGTAGCCGTCTTCCAAATTTCTTGGCATAGATGAGTGAGCACATCTCCAAGGCTGCATCTGTTTGTTGAAACATCTCAGTTGGTATTCCATCAATTCCTAGAGCCTTGTTTTTTGCCAGTGTTTTCAGTACGGCTTGGGCTTCTTCCTACGTTACCATAGGTTCTTCATCTAATGCTACCTCCTGAAATGGTTGAACTTTGGCCACTCGTTTTTGGTGCAATGACTCTGTGTATTCCTTCCATCTTCTTTTGATGCTTCCTGCATCGTTTAGTGTTTTCCCCTTAGAATCCTTCAATTATTGAAAATCGAGGCTTGAATTTTTTCTTCAGTTCTTTCATTTGCAAATAGAAAGTTTTATTTCTTTCTTTTCAAGTTGGATGTCTTTTTCTTGTTGTGAGTAGCAAATCCTTTGGACAAGACAGGAGGCCATGGTTTTTCTTCTCTCCTATCCCTGCTGGCATTTTTAGGGCTCAGAACCAACCACTATTCCTCCTCATGCTTGTTAGTAAGATTAAAAAGATACAATTCTGGGCTAACCACCTTTCTCCTCAGGAAGCCAGAGGAGCATGATGTAGTTAAATGTTTGTTTGCAGGGTTAAAAAGATAAAATTTGTCACTCAGGCTGGAGGTATAAAATAGCCAAGAAAGGAAGCTTTCGGAGTCACCTCAGCTCTGGTCCAGGTGGGGGCACACATAGGATAAGCTTAGAATCCACCTAAGTGGGCTTACCTTGGCAGGAGGAGACTGGCAGTAGGTAGTGCCCCATTTAAGCCCCTCACCTATCATACAATAGGGGTGTGCACAGAAGAGTCATCATTTCTGCCCAGATGGAACATTTCTGGTTGTATGCTGTCTGATTCTTTTAAGTAATAAAAGCTACTTTCCACGTGCTAACGTGTGTTCAGGATCTAATGAGAAGAACCTGATGTATATGGAGCAATCCATTCTAGTTACTGGTAGCATTTTTTCTAACGGCCTCTTGGCTATCTAGAAATTGGGTACAACCTGTGAACACCATGCAGATATGTAGTATTATCTTACACTTGTCTAGTTGCTCTAGCTAGAACTCCCAGTACAGTTTTGAATAGCAGTGATAAAAGCAGACTTTCTTGTCTTGTTCCTGGCCTTAGGGGGAATGCTTTTGCTTTTTCACCATCGAGTATGATGTTATCGGTGAATTTTTCACAAATGTTCTTTTTCATATTAAGGAATGTTCTTCCTATTCCTAGTTTTATAAGTATTTTTATCATGAAAGTGTGTTAGATTTTGTCAAATAACTTTTTCTGTGCAAATTGAGATGAGCATATTTTCCATTTTTCCTTTTAATGTGGCATATTACATTGATTGATTTTCTTATGTTGAACCAATCTTACATTCCTAGATAAATTCCATTTGGTCATGGTATATACTCCTTTTAACATGCTGTTGGATTTTATTTATTTCCTTTAATGTTCTTGGAAAAGTTTGAGAAGGGTTGGTGTTAATTATTCTTTAAATATTGAGTAAAATTCACCCATGAAACCACCTGGGCCTGAACTTGCCTTTGTTCTGATGCTTTGATTACAGGTTAAATCTCTTTACTCATTATACATCCGTTGACATTCTCTATTGCTTCTTCAGTTAGTTTGGGTAATTTGTATTGTTTCTAGGAATTTTTTGTTTTTGTTTTTTCTGTTTCATCATAGCTTTCTCTTATAGTTCTATTTTATTCGTAGAAGGTCTACAGTAATGTCTAAATTTTCATTTCTGCTTTTATTTATTTGCTTATTGTCAGTATAAAGTTTGAAACTTTTATTGATATTCTCAAAGAATCTTTTGGTTCTGATTCCATTGTTTTTCCGTAGTTGTTGTTGTTGTTAGGTGCCTTCGAGTCTATTCTGACTAACAGTGAGCCCACATACAACAAAACAAAATATGGTCCAGTCCAGCATCACTCTCACAATGTGTGTTCTATGTGTGAGCCCATTGTTGCAGCCACTGTGTCAACCTATCTTGTCGAGGGTCTTCCTCTTTTTAGCTGACCCTCTACCTTACCAACTATGTTGTCCTCCTCCAAGGACTAGTCCCTCCTGATAATATGTCCAAAGTACACAAGACAAAGTCTCACCATCCACGCTTCCAAGGAGCACTCTGGCTATACTTCCTTCAAGATAGATTTGTTGGTTCTTCTGGCAGTCCATGGTATCTTCAACATTCTTCGCCAACATCATAATTCAAAGGCATCGATTCTTCTTTGGACTTCCTTCGTCATTGTCCAGCTTTGGCATGCATATGAGGCGACTGAAAATATCATAGCTTGAGTCAGGTACACTTTAGTCCAAAAGTGACATCTTTGCTTTTTAACACTTTAAAGAGGTCTTTTGTAGCAGATTGCCCAATGCAATGCATCCATTCATTTCTTGACTGCTGCTTTCAGGGGATCTGTTCATTTTTCTTCTTCTTCTTTTTTTTTTCTTTCTGCTGCTCTGACTAGATAATTTCAATTGTCCTATTTTCTTCTGCCAGCTCAAATATGTTGAACTCCTCTAGTAAATTTTTAATTTAATTTCATATTGTACTTTTCAGCTCCAGAAATCCTGTTTTGTTCTTTTTTATACTTTTTCTCTTTATTAATATTTTCATTTTGTGTTTGACGTGTATATATATATTTGAGTATATTTAAGACAGTTGTTTCAAAATCTTTGTCTAGTAAGGCCAATATCTGGATTCCTTAGGGACTATTTCTATTGCTTTATTTTGTTTCTTTGAATAGTCTTCCTTTCCTGTTTCTTTGTATGCCTTGTTTTTTTTTTTTTTTTTGGTTGTTGGAAACTGGCCATGTTTGCTTTACAATGTTTTTGAGCAACGTCTTCTGCTATTCTGCCCTGAGCGAGTTCTAAGGCAGGTGAAACAAGGATGACCATCTTGTGTCAGTTTTTCAGGTAGCCGTTGCATATGGTAGAACAGACAGACATAACAGTTTGACAATAAGGTATGGTCTGCTCCCTCTGGAACCAAGGAACAGAGTCCACTCTGAGAATGTGGAATATCACTGCTTTAAGACTCTCACCATGCTAGGGAGTTGATGGGGTAATGCCCAGTTAAAACACCACTAAGTTTTCCTACCATTCTTAAATTTCCTTTTTCTTGATTGAGTGTTCAGTTTGTTGCTATAAACCTTTGACTGTTTTCCAGAGTTCTAAAAACGGTAGTCCTGAAAGATTTTATTTGTTTTTCAATGTTTCTGTACAGGGATGAGAGCTTGGAATCGTCTACTTTGCCACCTTACTGACATCACTCTTTATGCCTAATGTTAAACCTTTATCATATGCATGATATTAAAGCAAGTAAAATCTAAAACATATTTGCAATTTGGGTTTATTGTTATGACGGAAACCCTGGTGTCGTAGTGGTTAAGTGCCACGGCTACTAACCAAGAGGTCAGCAGTTTGAATCCACCAGGCAGTCCTTGCAAACTCCATGGGGGCAGTTCTACTCTGTCCTATAGGGTCACTATGAGTCGGAATTGACTTGATGGCAGTGGGTTTAGTTTGGGTTGGTTATTGTTATGATACGCTTTATGAAATGGAGTGCCTACGAGAATGTAACATTCACGTTTTTTCACATTCCATAAAAAGTCAGTATTCCTACCTTCTCCTTCTCCAAGGGACAGAGAAAATCTTACCTACTCTTTAGAGAAGAGGCCAAGTGTATCAGTAACAAAATAATTCTCTCAATCTTAGAAAAGTGTGGCAACTGACATACACAAACCCACCTCACATTTCCTGGTCCACAAAAATAAAATAAAATAAACCGCTAGTTTATAGGCTCATACGGCCACAGCTTGGGGCAATTTAAAAGAAAAAAAAAAATCTTCCAGAGACATAGTAGCTATACTTTACTACAGAACTGAATAAAAATGTTTCTCTTAGAAAGAATTATGTCCTCCCTCCTTCAGTGTCATTGTAGGTGGTTGATCCAGTGGTAAATGTTAAAAGTCTCTGCTTGCTCCCTCTCTCTTTTAATGCTTCATTTATCTGAACTGGTTCTCTGTCCTTGCAAGTATATCAAAGGGAAATCAAAATTGCACTTGCGAATGATGACTGGCAGGAGTTAGAAATGGCAGACTCTGTGAGATTGTGTGGCTTGTAGGATTTCTTTCCCACCCATAACACTCCATTTTAATTATATTTTCCAGAGCATTTTAGTGAATTTTCTTGATTTTAGTCAACTTCTAAGTGCTTTCTCCCTTTTTATTTTAAAAGAAACTTGAGACTCTGGTATCTATTAAAGAAGAAAACATCATTGATGTCCAGCTTCCCTCCAGCTACTCTGAATTTGAACAGACTGTGTGACTCATCTTTCCTAGAAATACAACAATGAGATCATCATGTCTGTTTCCTTCCCAATTTTAGTGCAGTCAAATTGTTTTCCTCTCTGTTCAGAGTTTTTTTTTTCTTTCTGAAAAGTCCATTCCTTATTAATACACAAGAGTTTGATCATATAATTGGAACAGAGCAAAGAAGAAAATGAGCAGCGATTAATACATTATTTTTCAGGAAGCTCAATCCTATGTCTTTAAAACTAAAATTGTGAAAATGATGGAAGGAGATTGATATACATTTTGTTTTAAACCTCCTGTTACAGGTTACTCATCACCTCCCAGAGCAGATGGTTCTAATTTTATCAGTTCCCTTAGATTATTCTTCTTTGCCTGAATCTAAATCTGATGGCCTGTGACTTTTACTTGCTAACCCTAGTCCTGACTTCTAGAATCACAGAGAATATGCCTATTCCTTCTCCAGGTGACAGTTCTTCAGATATATGAAGACAATTATCATATCCCATAATATGCTCTACTTCAAGAGTAGAATCCAGAGAGTATATTTTACTTCACTTTAGACAACACTTAGTTGTGCTACTAGATTAATGGAGCCCTGGTGGGACAGTGTTTAAGAGCTCATCAGCTAACCAAAAGGTCAGCAGTTCAAATTCACCAACAGCTTCTTGGAAACTCTATGGGGCATTTCTATTCTGTCCTACAGTGGTGCTATGAGTCAGACTCAACTCTACTGCAAGAGGTTTTTCCCTACTACATTAACAAATTGCCTGAATTAATGGATAAATTCAAATATCTGATTTGACATATCTGCAAATGACTGTTTCAACAAATTGACAGTTACTACTGTAGGAAAGTCCAGTAGCTAAAACAAATGGAATAAATGATGAGGTAAAAGAGCTGAACAGAAGATTTCAAAGGACAGATTGAGAAGACAAAGTATTATGATGACATATGCAATGACCTGGAGTTAGAAAACCAAAAGGGAAGAACACTCTCGACATTTATCAAGCTGAAAGAACTGAAGAAAAAATTCAAGCCTAGAGTTGCGATATTTAAGGATTTTGTGAGGAAAATATTAGATGAAGCAGGAAGCATCAAAAGAAGATGGAAGGAATACACAGAATCACTAGACCAAAAAGAATTTAACACTCAACCATTTCAGGAGGTAGCATATGATCAGGAACCAGTGGTACTGAAGGAAGAGGTCCAAACCACATTGAAGGCGTTGGTGAAAAACAAGGCTACGGGAATTGACGGATGTTTCAACAAACGGATGCAGCGCTAGAAGTGCTCATTCATCTATGTCAAGAAATTTGGAAGACAGTTACCTGGCCAACTGACTGGAAGAGATCCACATTTATGCCTATTGCAAGGAAAAGTGATCCAAATGAATGCAGAAATTATCTGTTGCCATTAATATCACACACAAGTAAAATTTTGCTGAACGTCATTAAAAAGCTGTTGCAGCAGTGCATCAACAGAGAACTGCCAGAAATTCAAGACAGATTCAGAAGAGAACGTAGAACCAGGGATATCATTGCTGATGTCAGATGGATCCTGGCTGAAAGCAGAGAATACCAGAAAGATGCTTGCCTGTGTATTATTGACTGTACAAAGGCATTCAACTGTGTGGATCATAACAAATTATGGATAATATTGCAAAGAATGGGAATTCCAGGACACTTAATTGAGCTCATGAGGAACCTGTACATAGATCAGGAGGTAGTCATTCATACAGAACAAGGGCAAACTGCATGGTTTAAAGTCAGGAAAGGTGTCTGTCAGGGTTGCATCCTTTCGCCATACCTATTCAATCTGTATGCTGAGCAAATAATCCAAGATGCTGGACTATATGAAGAAGAATGGGGCATCAGGATTGGAGGAAGATTCATTAACAACCTGCTATATGCAGATGACACAACCCTGCTTGCTGAAAGTGAAGAGGACTTGAAGCACTTACTGATGCAGATCAAAGACCACAGCCTTTAGTATGGATTACACTTCAACATAAAGAAAAAAACAAAAATCTTCACAATTGGACCAATTAGAAACATCATGATAAACAGAGGAAAGATTGATGTTATAAAGGATTTCATTTTACTTGGATCCACAATCAACATCAATGGAAACAGCAGTCAAGAAATGAAATGATTCATTGCTTCCGGCAAATCTGCTGCAAAAGATCTCTTTAAAGTGTTAAAAACCAAAGATGTCACTTTAAGGAATAAGATGTGCCTGACCCAAGCCATGGTGTTGTTAATAACCTCATATGCATGTGAAAGCTAGACAATGAATAAGAAAGACCAACAAAGAATTGATGCTTTTAAATTATGGTGCTGGCAAAGAATATTGAATATACCATGGACTGCCAAAAGAATGAACAAATCTGTCTTGGAAAAAGTACAGCCAGAATGCTCCTTAGAAGCAAGGATGGCAAGACTTCGTCTCACATACTTTGGATATGTTATCAGGAGGGATCAGTTCCTGGAGAAGGACATCATACTTGGTAAAGTAGAGGGTCAGTAAAAAAGAAGAAGACCCTCAACAAGATGGATTGACACAGTGGCTGCAATAATGAGCTCAAGCATAACGATCATGAGAACGATGCAGGACAAGGCAGTGTTTTGTTCTGTTGTACATAGGTTCGCTATGAGTCGGCACCAACTAGACAGCACCTAACAACTACAACCATGTGTAGGAAAGGTAAAATATCTGGGAAAATACCTTTTGCCTGAATTATAAGGATAGCTTGGCATTTTTTTTTTTTTGTACAAATCGATATCTCTACCATGTTTTCATTAGAAAATTATGAGTATTTACATATTTTTATTTATTACTCTAATTTCCTGAAAGGTAGTGTCTAAGTAAACATACTCCATAAATCCATGTACAATTCAGCTTTAAAATTCTCATTTATTCATTTTTAAATTGTGTGCGAACAGAATCTAACAAAATGTATGATGATTATTTCTGTTTTTCTGAGGTGTTAATGTCCAAATGTCACCCTACCAGGACATTCTCAGGTTCTTTTTGGAGTTGAAGTTGAATAGAATTTCAGTTATTCCCTGCTGAAAAAATAAGGTAGATACCGTCCCCCCCAAATTACATAACAAATATAAATAAATAAATAAGCAAGCAGAGCTTTAAGAAAATATCTGAGTGGCTCAAGAAGAATTCCAGTCATATATGAGGAGGCATAAAATAAAATCAAAGTTTTAGGTATTCAACCTGTAAAGAATCTTATGACCTCCCATGAAGGTTTAGGAGCACTTTTTAAGTTAATCATCAAATAAACCTTGAATGTATAGATTCAGAACTTTAAAGCTGAAATAGACTCCAGAGGTATAAAGATTACTAGACTGAGAGTCAAGATAACTTGGATAGAAACACAACTTTGTCATGTATTAGCAGCGTGGCTGAGCTAAGAAATTTATACTCTTGGAGCTTGTTAACCCAAGAAGGGCCCAAGTGTCTGTTACTTCTGGCATATTGTGACCATACTAGAACTCAGAGCATTAAATTTTGAAGCAGAACAGAGTATCAATTCAATTCAATCCAATTCAAGTGTTTAGAAAGTTCTGGTAATGTGCCGATTCTTAAGCTGGGTGTGGTTATTATTTCCATAATAAGACACAGTCCCTGACCACTCTTCTTTCCTAGTATTTTTTAAGGATTTGGAGATACAAAGATGAGTAAACCACAGTTGACACTGTGAAAATTTTCATATTTACTAGGGTCAGAGAAACAACTTTTTAAGAAATTGTCATGCCTACAGTGGAGCGTGACACTCCTTGGAAATCTTATGGGGCAGTTCTGCTCTGTCGTACAGGATTGTTATGAGTCAGAAGATGACAGTAAGTAAATTGTTTGGTGTCCTGGTGGTGCAGTGATTAAGAAATCAACTGCTAATAAAAAGTTCAGCAGTTCAAATCTGCCAGCCACTCCTTGGAAACCCTATTGGGCAGTTCTACTCTGTCCTATAGGTTTGCTAAGAGTCACCTGGATGGTACAAAACAACAACACAGTGGAGTGTTGTCATTATCTAAAGAGAACCAAATATTTGCAAAAGTCTGCTTAGAAGAGCTTAGGAGGTGTTCCTAGCAAAGGTGATTTTTCAGCTGAAAGTGGGATATTTGCTTTATATTAAAGGACTGAAAAACTTAGAGCACAGAGGTTTCAAAATAAAAAATTAAAAGTGCAGGTATGATGAGTTTAGGAAACTAGAATTAAAGGGAAGGGAAGCTGCTAGAGAAGAGCTAGACAGGTAGACAGAGCACTGATCCTGGATGCCACTGTATTCCCTCCTAAGGAATTGGCTGTGACTTACAGGAATTGAAGTGTCCTGACATGGTGATGAGATCTTGTCCGAGACATGACTGAAGTTAGCAAGGTAGGAAAAGAAGGATAGATTGAAGTGAGTGATGACATATGATGATAATGCTGCGGAAATTAAATAAACACTGTGTCTGAAATACATGCAATATGCTCAGAGGTATCCAACATGTCCTATAAGAGGAGAGCACATTTAAAATCGTAAATGTAAGCTGAGAATTGCAGTATGAGTAGAAAACCATCTAACCTGGGAGGCCCATAATCACTTTCTGAAATCACCAATAAAAATAATGTGCTATCTCTTTTACCCTGAACTCCTAGATACATTGCATGAATAATCTTACTGTATTAGTTTCCCCCATATTATTCTTCCATCAGTCTTCCTCCTTGATCTCTTAGGGGCCACTTCTACCTCTGTGTTGTTTTCCATCTGTCCTTTTGTGCACAGGCCCTAACATATGGATACCCAGTTGTCAAATGACATTTGGGAAGAGAAGAATATTAGACTTCTCTCAATGGGATCACCTTTGTCAAATTTCTCTGGAAACAGTCAGGACATCGGTCTTTCTCTTCTAACTCTGTTGTCATTCGTAAATAGCAAAATTAGGCATAACTTTTCTAATTCCTCAAAATAATCACCATCAGATTTCCGTGATATATTCCAAGCTTTCTACAAAAAACTTGTCTACCGTTGATTCAGGCTTAATTTCTCATTTTCAGTAGGTAGAAACCTGAGTGGTCGTCACGTAAACTGAATAAGGGGTAATTTAAATTTGTCATTAGTTGCTGTCAAGTCACCTCTGACTCACGGCAAACTTATGTATAGCAGAACAGAAGCTGTGTATAACAGAACAAAACATTGCTTGGTCCTATGCCATCTTCATGATTGTTGGTGTGTTTGAATCCATTATTGTGGCTATTGTGTCAATCCATCTCCCTGAGGGTTTCTCTTGTTTTGCTGATCTTCTACTTTGTGAAACATGATGTCCTTTTCTAGGGCTTGATCTTTCCTGATGACGTGTCCAAAGTGAGGAAGCTGAAGTTTCACCATCCTTACTTCTAAGGAGCATTTCATATAAGATTGATTTGTTCATTTTTCTGGCAGTCTACAATATATTCAATATACTTTGCCGACACCACAGTTCAAATGCATCAATTCTTCCGTCTTCCTTTTTCATTGTGCAGCTTTCACAGGCATATGATATAAAGATGAAGCAGCTGTAAAATCAATGGTGAGTTCACAAATAAAATAACTATCCTAAGAACTGCCAGAAATTGGGCAAAATGAAACTTGACTCATTCTCTTAGACTAGGCCACTAAAAAAAAAGAAAAAAAGTACAAAAAGTACATGTGCTGGACATTCTTTATTGGCTCTTCCAGACACATTCTTCTTTCCTTTGGGCCCCAGAAGATTGACTTTACTTTCCACATCACCACTTCCTTTCAAGTCTGGCTTTACGTTAGCTTCAGATAATGGGAGACTCCAGGAGGATATTGGCAGCTTGAGAAGAGAGTTCAAAGGATTTATCCATATGTCACTTGCACCCATTGGGCCATGGTTTGAAAGTAGCTACATGTCTCTACCAACATTCACAGCTCCTACAGGCAGCCCCTTTCATATGCTTTCGGTTTTCGTGGGTTCTCTGATATTGCTTCCCCTTCTTGCCTCCCCAAACCTAGAAGTAGTAACTGTTTACAGCTATATCAGGTTTTGGGGCTAGGATGGAGACTATGGTCCCTGCCTTGTCAATTGCCTTAACCTTGCATACTTCTCCGTAACTGAGTCCTTCATTAAATACTTTGCTTACTCCCTTGAGTTTGCCATCTGTTTTTTTTTTTTCCTTCTCAGACCCTGACTACTACAAAACTGTGGCTATCACAATGGTATAAAAGGTAGGCAAACACATTTTAGAAGCAAATACATGTGTTTGATATTTTTGGAGTTACATTGAACAATGCGCTAGACTCAGGGAAAGAAGATCTAGACTCTTTTCCTAGTTCTGCCATATATCAACTTTGTGACCTTGGCAAAACTAATTACACTTTCATAGACTTAACTTCCTCATCTATAAAATGAGATAAAAGTGAACTCTCAGGCTTGTTGTACACATTAAACAGAAACAGCCCTGTATAACTGTGTGCAGTGTTTTCCTGAATTGTAATCTCCTTTGGTTTCTGACAACATTTTCCAGGTAACTCATTAACATATGGGATGTTTCTACTATTTATGTTCCCCAGGCAGTCTTACAATATCTCCTGTTCACTTTTCTTTCTTCACCTTCAAGCCCTAAAAAAGACTCTGTAAACAATAGCACTGGCGACCAAACTCGGGTGGCTCAGAGTTCAAACTCCATGTTTGTGAGGACCACCCAGGCTAGGAACTGCCTACTTTGGGGAAAATATATTTCCATCCCTCCTTACTTTCCCTAATCCCCACCTCCCCCCAATAAACACTTTCTTTATACTCATTTTTCTCAGCTGCAATTAAACAACTTGGACTAAATGCCTTTTATAACTTTAAAACTTGCCTAAGCATTTCAGAGCTTTTATAGGAATGCCTTTCCTGGTGGCCTCCAAGTTGGGCCACGAAAGGTTTGTGATTGTAATATTCCCATCCTGACTGAGCAAGATTCCTATTTCTCTATTTAAAAGTCCAAGCAACCTCTCTTCACTGAAAGGAAGACAACTAAAAATCTAAACTACGATATACACTGAAAGTCATCTAATAAAATCCTTTTTATTTCAGCTAGAACACTGGGGTTTGGATAAGAGGAGAATTTTCACAGTTCAACTACTTTGAACTGCCATGAGATCCTAGTATACTTAACCATGCCAAGTTTTATTTATTTATTTATTTTTAGTAAAATGAAAGCAATAGTGTATACATTGAAGGACTTTGGGGGCAATAAGTAAATAATATATGAGGAAGCATACAGAAGAGTGACATCTAGTAATTCCTCAAGAAATCATTTATTAAAAAAAATTTTAAATTTTCTTTTCAACAATGATGAATCTGTGAAACATTTCATAACATGGAGGAATATGGAAGGCATTATGCTGAGTGAAATTAGTCAGTTGCAAACAGACAAATATTGTATGAGACCACTATTATAAGAGCTCAATAAATAATTTAAATAGAGAAGAAAATATTCTTCGATGGTTACAAGGAGGGAGGGAGAGGGTTATTCACTAATTAGATAGTAGTCAAGAACTACTTTAGGTGAAGGGAAAGACAACACACAATGCAGGAGAGGTCAGCACAACTGGACTAAACCAAACGCAAAGAAGTTTCCTGAATAAATCAAATGCTTCGAAGGCCAGTGTAGCAGGGGCAGAGGTTTGGGGAGGGGGACGTCTAAGGCAATTGGCATAATAAAATCTACTAAGAAAACATTCTGCATCTCACTTTGGTGAGTAGTGTCTGGGGTCTTAAATATTACCAAGTGGCCATCTAAGATGCATCAATTGGTCTTAACCTACCTGGAGCAAAGAAGAACGAAGAACACTAAAGACACAAGATAATTATGAGCCCAAGAGACAGAAAGGGCCACATAAATCAGAGGCTACATCAGCCTGATACCAGAAGAACTAGGTAGTGCCCATCTGCAAGCAGTAACTGCCCGGACAGGGAACAAAACAGAGAATCCCTGAGGGAGCAGGAGAGCAGTGGGATTCAGACCTCAAGTTCTCATAAAAAGACCAGACTTCATGGTCTGACTGAGACTAGAAGGACCGAGAGGTCACGGTCCCCAGACCTTCTGTTAGCCCAAGACTGGAACAATTCCCAAAGCCAACTCTTCAGACAGGGCTTGGACTGGACTATAAGATAGAAAATGATACTGGCGAGGAGTAAGCTTCTTGGGTCAAGTAGACACATGAGACTACGTGGGCAGCTCCTGTCTGGAGGGGAGATGAGAAGGCTGAGGGGGACAGAAGTTAGCTGAATGGACACGGAAATAAACAGGGGAGAGAAGGAGTGTGCTGTCTCATTAGGGGGACAGCAACTAGGAGTATATAGCAAGGTGTATATAAATTTTTGTATGAGATACTGTCTTGATTTGTAAACTTTCACTTAAAGCACAATAAAACAATTTTTTAAATTTCTTTTCATAGTGTATGTTTTAAAAAGTTAACTTGAATGTCTTTTATACATTTGAACTATATTCACCAGTTTCTCTACCACATACTGTTTTTTGATGTTCGGTGTGCTTACGGAGCATAAATGAATTTGTAACTTGGAATCTAACTAGCATATCAAGAAAAAAAAGCATAAGTGTTTTACTGAGAATTCAGGTGAAGACTTCAGTCTGAATGATTGAATCCCACAGAGCAAGCTAGGTGAAATTGTAATGATAATGAGAGCAGCAATAGGTACTACTCAGAGGGAGCTACTCTGTGCTAGGCATTGCTGCAAGTTCTGTACATAATTAACTTATTTAATCTCATAACAAGTCTATGAGATAGTTATTATTACCTCATTAAGGGGTGAGAAAACAGAGGCATGGACTATGGCTTACTCAAATTTGGTAGACAGTATAAAAGTCTCCCCAAAGATAACGATGTCCTAGTTCCTGAAACTTGTGCCTATGGTACCTTGCATGGCAAAGGGATTTTGCAGATGTAATTATACTAAGGACCTTGAGATGAGAAGATTATCCTGGATTATACGATGGGCCCAATTTCATCACAAGCGTTGCTATAAGGCAGGGAGGTCATAGTCAGAAATGGAGATGGGACGATGGAAGCAGATGTTAGAGTCATGCATGGGCATGAGCTGAGGAATATGGGCAGCTTCTAGAAGCTGAAAAAATCAAAGAAACAGATTCTCCTCAAGTCTCCAGAAGGAAGACATCTGTGCTGACACCTTGATTTAGCCCACTGAGAGTGATTTTGGACTTTGGACCTCCAGAAGTATAAGAAAGTAAATTTGTATTGTTGTAAGCCATTAAATTTGTGGTAATTTGTTAGAGCACCAATAAGAAACTAATACACCAAATGACTCATTTAAGCTCATACAATTAGTGTAAGAATGAGAATGGAGGGAGCTTTAATTCAAACCAAGACAGACTGACTCCAGAGTCTTCATTTAACCGTGATAAATCACTTCTTCCCAAATGGTTAGCTGATTTTTAATTAATGTAAATAATGTCCATCTCACAAAGCGGATAAATAAAAATTGATTATTAAATTCCCTAGAACATGTAGTAGCTTGAAAAAAAAAAAAATGTGGCCACAGCATTTCTACCCGGGCTACCACGTGACTTGCTTTGACTAATAGAACATGGTGAAAGTAAAACTTGTGTCTCGAACGCCTTTGCCATCTTATGAACAAGCTCAGTCTAGCCTGCTGGAGGATGAGAGGCCACACGGAGAAAACTGAAGTGCCCCAGCCAACAGCCAACACCAACCGCCAGACTTGTAAATGAGGTCATCTCGAATATTTCTGCCCCAACAGAAACTCCACCTGAATGCAGACACCTGATTTATCCCAGACAGGACCAGCAGAATTGCCCAGCCAGCCCAGAATCATGAGAAAAGTTATTGCTTATAAGCTACCAGTTTTAGAATGATTAGGTATAAATCAGTTGATAACTGACAAATGTATAAAGTGCATGAACTATAATTTCTTTTTTCTTCTAGAATAAGAAAAG
This sequence comes from Elephas maximus indicus, assembly GCF_024166365.1. Lineage (NCBI taxonomy): Eukaryota > Metazoa > Chordata > Mammalia > Proboscidea > Elephantidae > Elephas > Elephas maximus. The sequence continues at coordinate 28,011,346 of NC_064830.1, forward strand.
CTTCACTTCCTGAAAGTCCTTGCATACCAAAAGCCAGATCTAAAACAGCAATAAACATTGGTTTATTAGTAACTAAAATCAATCCCCTCTCTCCATTCCAAGCCCTGGAAATACATTAATAAGATACAGTTAATGTCTGTAAAGGTGGGGAAACTTATGCATTTAACTTTCACAATAACCCAGTGAGGATTCTCATTTTCAGATTAGGAAATAAAGGCCCGAAGAGTCTGAGTCATTTGTCTGAGCTCATAGAAGTAAAAAGTAGCCGAGAAGAGCTTAAACCTAGATCTGACTGGCACCAAAGCCCATTCTTTTTCCAAACTCAGCTGAAAAGTGCTCGTAGAAATCTCTATAGACTTTGTTTTGCTCTTATAAATGTGTCCAACTAGTTTTCATCAGTAAGTGGAAAATAGCCAAGATAAGATTTGTTATGAAATATACTTTAACATTCAGAATCCACTGGTAACGGTTGCCAGGCAAAATGTCTTATGCTAAAATTTCCTGTCTTATAAGAGGAGGTTAAAACCGTTGTTAAAGAGTCGTCTTCTCTCAACATGAATTATATTGTTAATGCTGCTCTTTTTTTTTTCTCCCTGAAATGCATTGTGAAGAATATAACTGAAATAGAAAGCTCTAATGTTATAAATTGCCATTGAAGTCTGCTAAACAATCAGAGAAGGGAAGGTAAAAATCAATTGAGATGGTCTGTTATTCTTGCAGTGTCATTTGGAAACGCATACACAGAACATGGAGAAAGAAAATGAATAAATAAAACCTTCTGGTTGTTTTCTGTCATATTCCTTGTCTCTCATTTTGTCTTGTCATCATTTTCAATCAAATAGAGTATGTGAGAAGCACACTGGCCCTGAATTCAGGAAGGAATGTCTAAAAACTCTGAACGACCCCTCTCATATGGAAAGCTATTCATAATCTACCCAATGTAATAAACTTATTTATTATTTTATTACTAGAACATTTTTGAAGATTTAAATTTTTTTCTCTTCTAATACTAGTAAATTAAAAATAAAGAAAATAAATAGGGGAAAGATTACTCATAGCCCCAGTATTTACAGAGCCAATCACTTTTGATATGTTGGTATAGTTCTTTCTAGCTTTTAACATATATTTTATCATTTTTTTTTTTACATTGGAACATAACATCAGGAACTCAAGGACATTACATCTCTTGCGATGTGCAAAACAGTCTTGAAAAACAAAGAATTGCCCTACCCAAATGTCATTAAAGTCCCAATTGATAAATATTGAATACAGAATATTATTATGGTTGCATAACTCGTTGATGGTAGAAATGCAAAATGGTATTAAAAAAAAAAAAAAGACCATTGCCGTTGAGTCAATTCTGATTCATAGTGATCTACAGAACAGAGTAGTACTGCCCCATACAGTTTCCAAAGAGCACTTGGTGGGCTCGAACTGCTGACCTTTTGCTTAGCAGCCATAGCTCTTACCACTATGCCATCAGGGTTTCTGCAAAATGGTATAGGTACTTTGAAAGACAGTGTGGCAGTTTCTTACAAAGCTATATATAGTCATGCCGTACCACATGATCAAACAATCATACTTCCAATTGATTTAGCCAATTGATTTAATATTTGACATTTATCAGATTGCTTTGAAAAATTATGTCTGTGCAAAAAACCTGCATGTGAGTGTTTACAGCAGTTTCATTGATAATCACCAAAAACTGGAAGCAAACAAAATATCCTTTAACAGATGAATGGAAAAGAAAAATGGAATACTATTCACTAATAAGATGGAATGAATTATCCGGACACCACAAAGATGTAGATGAACTTTGAATCCATATTGCATGTTGCTAAGTTAAGAAGCCAATCTGAAAAGGCTACATACTATAAGATTCTATTTATATGACATTCCAAAAAGGCAAACCGATATGAATGGTTAACATATCAGTGGGGTTTACACGGGTTTCACAGTAAACATTTCAGTGGTTTCCAAGTGGTTTCCAAACGTGAGGAGTTGAATAAATGAAGGACAGAAGTTTGTTTTTTTTTTCTTAGAATGGAGAAAATATTTTGTTTAATACTACTTGGGAATACATGACACTATGCATTTGTAAAAAAAACCTGTTAAATTTTACAGCACAAAGAGTGAACCTTAATGTATAAATTTAAATATATACATGTATTTAAGTTTATACATTAAGGTTTTTTTTTATTATTATTGTAAGAACTCATTGCTGTCATGATGATTCCAACTCACAGCAACCCTATAGGACAGAGTAGAACTGTCCCATAGGGTTTCCAAGGCTATAAATCTTTACAGAAGCAGATTGTCACATCTTCCTCCCATAAAGTGGCTGGTGGGTTAGAACTACCCATCTTTCAGTTAACAGCTGAATGCTTAACCACTGTACCACCAGGGCTCCTTTTTATTATATCCATCCATCCACCCACCCACCCACCCATCCATCCATCCATCCATCCATCCATCCATCCATCCATCCATCCATCCATCCATCCATCCATCCATCCATCCATCCATCCATCCATCCATCCATCCATCCATCCATCCATCCATCCATCCATATATGGAAACCCTGGTGGCATAGTGCTTAAGAGCTATAGCTGCTAACCAAAAGGTCGGCAGTTTGAATCCACCAGGTGCTCCTTGGAAACTCTGTGGGCATTTAGGAGGACTGAGGATTACAGAACAGAATGCAAACGGTGGTAAAATAATCTCATTATATTACCAAAACTATTGCTGTTGAGTTGATTCTGACTCATGGCAACTCCATGTGTTAGAGAGAACTGTTCCAGATGGTTTTCTTGGCTATACTCCTTACTGAAGCACATCACCAGGTCTTTTTTCCATGGTACCTATGCGTGGATTTGAACTGCTACCCATTAGGTTAGTATTCAAGTGGGATCTAACCTGTATTATTACAAATGTATGAAATGAAATAACCTCACTGAAGGGGTGGAGGGGAAAATGCTGTTCCAAATCACTTTAGCAATGAGTGGTGTATGTGAGACTAAAAGCAAAAAGAAAGAAAATTGTACAAAAGCACTGTACTCTAGTTGATAAAGTGGTTTCCTATGGGAGCGTGGATTAACAATTCTGTTACCATTATGTACATGTCCTGGGAGGGTTCAGTTAAGGAAGAGTAATAGGCTAGACTGATCCATGTGGTAATAGTTAGAGTTGAAGACATCAGTAAGAACTCATGTTTAGATTAATATAGTTACAGGTGCTTATATAGAGAAATATTAAGAGATATTGTGCATATATGGAGCCTTGGTGGCTCAGTGGTTAAGAGCTTGCCTGTTAACCAAAAGGTCCACAGTTTGAATCCCCCAGCCACTGCTCCTTAGAAACCCTATGGGGCAATTCTACTCTAACCTACAGGGTCTCTGTAAGAATCAACTTGACAGCAATTTGTTTTTAATTGGTATTGTGCATTTTTTTTTTGTGCATATGTACACACTAGTATATACACATATGCAGGTTTCCCCTGCTATCTGAAAGTAGAATGTTCCTATGAAAACTTTTGTAAGCTGAAACAGCTTAAAGCGAAGAAGCAATTACCATTAATTTACACGGGAAAATTTTTTGAGCATTCCCAGACCCAAAAAATTATACCAAATAACACATAAAACCCTTATGAGCCCTCTCAGGTTTTTCTGATATCTTAGGGCACATCTTGCTAATGGATTCACAAAATAAATCCAGATAAAGCACAGATGCTCACAAATGCAATTCAAAGCTATGGTGGCTTGATGCTGAGAGGCTGCATGTAGTTCCAGGGGAAGAAGCTTGGTGATGCCACTCTCGCCGCTCATGTGTGTACTGCCTCTTCAATGGCTTGCTGCAAAGCAGATACTGAATGTTATTTCCGCTTTTTGCCTTTTTTCATAAAAGCGAAAATTATCTTCTGGTATCTTTCAGTTAGTGAAAACAGATACTAACGTAGCTCTTTCGTAAAAGCGAAGTGGCATCAAGCCAACTTTTGAAAAGCTGAAGATGCCTGTATTTACTCACTCTATCAGTAAAGAAAGGAGCCAGGGGCATAACTAAGGTATGGCAGGTAGGATGCCTGCCCTGGGTACCACTTGAGGTGGGGCACTAATGAGCAGTTTCTATTGGCCATGGCAGTTTCCACAGCCAGTTGTGAGATATCATTCAGTAATTTAAAACTAATTGTCAGAGGCACTATTTTCCATAGGTCCTGGAAAGGAGCCCTAGCGGCGCGTAGTTAAGCACTGGGCTGCTAACTGAAAGGTCAGCGGTTGGAACCCAGCAGCTGCTCCATGGGAGAAAAGACCTGGCCATTTATTCCTGTAAAGAATAAAACCAAAAACCAAACACAGTGTTTTGTGGAGTTGATTCCAACTCACAGCGACCCTATGGGACAGAGTAGAACTGCCCGCAGGGTTTTCAACGGAAGCAGACTGCCACATCTTTCTCCTGCAGAGCAGCTAGTGGGCTTGAACTGAAGACCCTTCATTTAGCAGCCAGGTGCTTAAGCATTGCCCTACCAGGGTTCTTCTTACCTCTAAATGGCACTCCGTGACTAGTTTTCCGCCCTGGAATTTTGCAAATGGTTAAGCCTTCTCACTTTCTCCATCCCTGACTAGAAGCAGAGACTCCAAGAATTGGGGAGGTGGATTGGCCACAGTCATAAAGGAACTTGAATAGCAGAATTAACAAGTGGGAATTTCTGACCACCAAGAGTATCCATATGGGTTAGTTCAAGAGAGAGAGATAAAATTTTATTGTGTTAAATCATTGAAACATAGGGATTTTTTTTTCTTTTTTGGTTAGAGGAGTTAGTATTACCAATTTAATACGTAGAATCTCAGCTTCATCACTTGAGGAAGTTGCTGACCAAATCTGTGAACTCCCGCCTTTTTTTTTATCTCTAAAAGTGGCTGATGGATTCAAACTGCGTACCTTTTGGTTAGCAGCTGAGCTTTTAACCACTGTGCTACCAGGGCTCCAAAAGGAGGCTAAATACAATAATAGTCTTATGGGGTTGTTGTGAGTTTTAAGTGAGGTCATACTTAGAAAAGTACTTGCACTTAGAAATACTAATTAATTTCCTTTGTCCATTGCCTTTCTTATTCCAACCTGACTTTCTGAACTTGGTTTAACTTCTAACATCCCATGATATGCTCCTAGACCTCAACTTCCCTGAACTATACTAGTAGGTTGTGAATAGGACCCTGAATGAGTCCTTACAATCTAAAGATTGCCAGGCCATCTCCTTCTTTTTCTTTCCATTAAATAAAAAAATATATATATATACCATTTGAAATATACAGCCATTACTTTCTTTCTGAACTGAGTTACATACTGAGAGCTCTGTTGGATATTTTCTTCATTCAGTCGTCAGAAATGTTTATTCTTGATCAATCCAGTAATTATTGTTAACGTGCATCACATTTTCCCAAACTGTGGGTAATTTGCATTATTAATGCAGTGTGGACGTAGAAAAAGTTCAAGGTTCAAATCCTGCTTGAATCCCTTGTGTAAATTCCCAAAGGAGGTTCCAGACTTCTCATTTTCACCCTTGATAAAATATGGGCATTTGTTTAAAAATCATGTAGAAGCTATGAATATGGAAATGCTGAGGCTAATGCCAGTGAGTGCATCAGCCATTCATTGTTTCATTCAGGGCCATGGCCCACAGGCCCAAAGCACTGGCCACACACCCTCTCCCCAAATGCCAGGCTGCCAATAGGCAAGTGTCAGCAGATATTTTCAAATAGGGCACTTTGTTTTCCAATAATAACTTTTTCAAGACTTCCCAGATTACTGATTTTTTTTTGAAGAAACACACAAGTTACCAAAATTAAGAAGGGGCCTGCGTATCTGGTCAAAAATCTTTAAATTCTTCTAGCTTATCACAAAGAGTAATTTTCCTCACACCACACAAACAACAATTACATTATTCATATTAATGACACGGAAAGAAAATGGTTTAAATGCATGTCAAGAATTTCTAAAGCACTGGCTTTATCATTTCCGCCCATTTTAACAATCTACAATGGTACATTCTTGCCTATGGAAATGGTCTCAAATTATTTTGGGTCAAGGATTTCTTTGAAAGTCTCATCACAGTTACATAGTGTTACCTACCTCTTGCCAATTGTATATATCTTCTATATGCACATAAAATATGAATTTTTTTTTTTTTTTATGGACACCTAACAACAGTGTATGGACCCCAGGATAAGAACCACTAGCCTTCAGGATGTAGGGCCAGGTGCTCAGTCTGCTTTCAAACCCCTTTGGCAACCACCTTAGCTTCCTTTCTAGCCCATTGTCACTCTGTTTTGCTGTACACCTCCTTCCCATCAGTGATACTGTGCTTTATGTCAGGCTATTAATTTTTTTTATTAACACACCTGGCTTTTTCGTGATGTTTCTGTGCCTTTGCACATCCCATTCCCTTTGACCGGAAAACTCAACCTCTCTCCAACATCCACCTGATTTACCTGATATTCTTCAAAACTGTAGCTCATACTCCATCTTCTACATGAAACCTTACTTTTCAAGTGTATTTTCCTGCATCTTCTCTATGTCCTGATAGCACAATCTACAGACCTCCATTAAAACACTGATCACCTACACATATTAATTCTGCCTCTTTCTGGGCAAGGGTTGAGTTCCAGTTAATATTTATACCTCTAACCTCTAAGACAGAGCCTGACATAAAAAGAAGTGCTCAATGAATGTCTGTAGAATGAATGAGTGAATAAATGAATAAGTGAACAAATGAACTGCCTGCCTTACATTTTAATGACAGAGATGACGTCACTTAAATTTGAACAGCTGTTCAAGTAACAGATTCCAGACTCAAAAGCATGCTTTACCATAGAACAGTGATTGCCAAGCTAATTTAATTGGTTTATTTTAGGGTCAAATAATAGCCTATGTCAAGAGAACACAAGCGAACTGTCAGTGCTATATTACAACCTAGTGTCAAATAACATCGTCAGGTGAAAAATGAATAGCAATTTCATTGGCTCTTAACATTATTTTATGAGATGAAAACATACTATATGTAAAGTTGTTATAAAGAAATAAAACAAAATCTCTAATAAGCAGAAAGGCTGAGTTGAGGGTTCAGGAAGGAAGTGGGATGTTTTACTCTTTGGCATGTAGAAGTTGGTTAATATCACATATTTTTCATGATATCTACTTGACTCATTGATAAGAGATTATGAGTGAGGACTTCAGAATACAAAGACAGGGCAGGTTTCCCCAGCCGTGTCCCCTACCATCTCCATTAAGCCTCTAACTCCTCCAGGCCTGGTGTGCGCCAAGCTTTTTAGCACATCATTCTCTCTACAGAGGGTGATGAGAAGGGCTGGAAAGCACTAAACTTGGAATAGGAAGACCTGGATTCCAATATGCTCTGCCATCTTACCTGCTTGCGGGATGCTTGGCAAGCCACTCAGACTGGTTATCCTCATTTTCTTCGTCTGACAAGCTGGGTCAATTATGTTTCTTTCACTAGACTGAATGAGAGAATGAGCAGAAAGCTTTGAGCATGCCAGGAGGCATAGTGCACATTTATTCCATTGTATTGCAGTGAGTTGAGTCCATGTGTGTACCCTCCATGAAAATAGGAGCTCCTTGTTATTTATTTTTACTTTCTGAAAACCTGAAATATGATAAGCACTGAATAGATGTTCACTGAAAAAAAAAAAAAAGTATTTAGTGAATGAACACTTAGTATAAAAATGAATTATTTCCTACTCTTTGCTGTGATTCTGCTTAGAGATTATAGAAAAGAATAAACCACTGGCGTTGCAAACAGTTAATGTACGTACTTGGCTGCTAACCAAAAGGTTGAAGGTTCAAGTCCACCCAGAGGAACATCAGAAGTTCTGCTCTGACACACATGGGGTTTGAACTGGATTGATGCTTATGAAGGTTGGCACCTATGCAGATAAGAAAAAGGCTACGTATAAGGCACTAGGAAGCAATATAAGATAATATGAGGAACAAAGTGGAATCCAATCCTTGTTCATACAAATATCTTCACATGCTCTTTTACATACATGGAGAATCTCTTCCACTGACAGAAAAGATTCCTTATATTCATTGAACACATTGTTCTCCTGCTTCATCAGGCAAACTACATGAATTAGGCTACTCTGATCAGCTGGACAGAAGTTCATTGAATCCCAAACACAAAAACGGAAGCACAGTTATTCGTTTAGTTGGAACATCTGTTTCTAACTTCCTGAGAGGAAAAGTAGAGGCTGTCAATGTATATACATATTTGAAACAGGGCTTGTACTACACACATGGATACAATATGCATTTGGAAAAATTTTACAAATGTCTTAATGTCCTATTAGTTCAGAAGAAATGAGATGATGGAAGCAGGTGATGCAGGAATACGAGTAACTACTACAAGCCCTCCTAGGAATTCTAGTCTCTAAGAGAGAGTGCCGAGATCGCCTTGTAATGGCTGATGCAAACCAGAGTCCGGTCATTTGATCTGATGTTTACCTCTCAGTAAAGATTCTCCTCGAAGGTCACCATCTATCAGAAAGGAAGAAAATGGCCTAGCTAGTCACGGGTGAATAATTTTGAATATAAGATTCTATAGTTCTGAGTTCTAGTCCAAGTTCTTGTACTAATTTGCTGTATGATTTTGGAAAAGGCTCCTCATCACTCAGGGCCTCACTTCTTTCATCTACAAAATGAGAAACATTGACAGGAAGTGGGATGTTTGCTGCACTCCAAACCAAAAAAAAAAAAAAACCAAACCCGTTGCCATCGTGTCAATTCCAACTCATAGCGACCCTATAGGGCAGGGTAGAACTGCCCTACAGGGTTTCCAAGGAGCACCTGGTGGATTCAAACTGCTGACCTTTTGGTTAGCAGCCATAGCTCTTAACCACTATGCCACCAGTGTTTCTTGCTGCACTCCAGACCTCTGCCAGTAAAGAGACACTCAATATCTATATGAGTAAGAATGCCATCCAATTTTCCTAAAAAATGTCCTAATTGTCTTAATAAGACAATCACTTGGCACTTACTAAATCCCAGCTCTTTCCCTACACCAGGTATGGGCAATATGGTTTATCTTAGAGATTGCTGAACACAGTCACATTCTTTTCCAGGCTACTTGCTTGATGCTAAATCCCAAAAGCCCAAGAGAGCTAAGTGAAGAGGAAGATAAGCTGAGAGCCAGAATCTGCCTGGTCTGTCAAAAACCTAAGAGAGACATTTTAGATACGGATTTATAGATTCAATGACAGGGCGAAGTTATTTTCTGACCTGGAGAAAATGGAGCAAAGCCAAACAGAATGTTTGATATATCCTAAACTTGGTCATATCAATCCACTGAGCAATACTAAAGAGGGTTATTAGTCTAGCATTCAGTCTTGCTTCTTAACCAATATTTATGTGTTTGAATGAATGAATGAGTAAATATAGGGACCTGTTATTTAACCTCTCTGAGCTTTAGTTTTCTCATTTACGGTCAAAAAAATAAGAGTTACCTTATTGTTAGGTATTAAATAAAATTGTTAAATAAAGCATCTATCAGAATACCTAGAGTACATAAAAAAAAAAAATATGTAGATTAAAAAACAAAACAAAACCAAAAAAATTTACTCTCACTAGGTTACTGAATTTTCTTGGTAAAATAATCTTTTTAATGAAATGTGCTTTAATCTCAGTCACCGTTCTAGATCTATTCTGCTGCATTTTCTTGTTTTCCCTATTGTTAGCATCAGGAATTTAGGCTTGCCTCATCCCTGATAGCCATATTTTTTAATCCAATATTCTGTCCTTAACATGACTTCCCACTGATATATATTCCTTTGTATTTATTTGGCCCCAAAGTTACTCTCATATGAGTATCAGTCTGACTCTAGGTCTATTGATGTTTTCCAGGGAAGGAAACGCTTCAGAATTGAAAATCGGGGAGAGACAATGGCAAGAATTTTTTCAACAGGTCAGGGGAGGAAAAGTAGAGGACAGTCTGTGGGCATGCCTTGATCCACTAAGGTGAGCAGAGAAAGCAACTGGTCAGGCACCTCCGTCAGAAACCTTAGGCAGGTGCAGGGAGGTGAGTATGGGGGAGTCAGGGGTGGTGGTGACCAAGTTTTATGAATCTTTTCAAAGCCCTGGGAGCCCTCAGTATACCAGGAAACAGAATCCTCTAAGATTCTCTCTGTCTCTGCACAGAATTTTTGGCCGAGTCTCTCAGTCATCTAATGCTGCTATAACAGAAATACTACAAGTGGATGGCTTTAACAAAGAGGAATTTATTTCCTCGCAGTAAAGTAGGCTAAAAGTCCAAATTCAAGGCATCAACTCCAGGGGAAGGTTTTCTCTCTGTCAGCTCTGGAGGAAGGTCCTTGTCCTTATCTTCCCTCCCCTGCTTCAGATGAGCTTCTCAGGCACTGGAACCCTGGGTCCAAAGGACACACTCTGTTCCTGGGTCTGCCTTTTGGTGGTATGAAGTCCCCAACTCTCTGCTTGCACCACCTTTTATCTCTCAAGTGCAGGCCACACCCCAGGGAAATTCCCTTTACATTCCAACAGGGATGTGACCTGGTAAGGGTGTTACAATCCCACCCTAATCCTTTTAACATAAAATTGCAATCACAAATGGAGGGCCACCACAGAATACTGGGAATCATGGCCTAACCAAGTTGGCGCACACATTTTCAGGGGGGACTTAATTCAATCCATGACACCAAGTGTTAAAAATAACATGGTTTCTGATACAAAGAAGAATCTTAAAATCTTATTAACTCCCTTTAAACTTTGGTAGCTGTTTGAAGGAAGTGAGGCACAAATGCATTTTGTGACACCCAGAGTACAGTAAGAGAATGAATGGGTAGAATTTATGGGAAGGATGCTTCTGCCTGTATGTGACATAGATGTTTTATACAGAGCTGTTTGACAACAGAGTGAGTGGGTTTAGGAGATATTAATTTCAGTGTAATTAATCATTTAGCCAGGAAAGTTGACAAACAAATTCAAGCATTATACAAAGATTGAAACAGATGTTCTTATTGATTCTTGGCAACTTTGCATTTCTAATATTCTTAGTTCTCTCTAAAATTAAAATATAGCACCCAAGAGAGTCATTCCAAGATTTTGTTCTTGATTCTCACACTCTTTCTGGGTGATGTCATATATTCTCAGCATTTTAGCTACTACTAGATCTCTTGTTTGTATATTATTCATGAACTTTAGACATGTATGTCCAAAACTCGTTTGTTATCTCCACAAGTGTATATAAAGGCACTTCGGTGCGTATACTCAAAATTAACGTGACTGATACTAACAAATGGCTCAAACCATTTCAATTCCTTTCTAACACAGTCTAAAGAGACAAAAACTGTATTTCCTAGGCTCCTTATTTCAAGATCTGAGACTAGTAAAAAATGTCAATTTGATATTTTTTGGTTTATATTGATTTAGCAGTTTAGAGAGGCAGTGTAAAGGGCATTTATTTTTTCTTATGTAGACAGTTGTTTGAGGGACTAAGATTTTTCTCTGGTACCTTTGGATTAGCTTAAAGTCAGTGCTTCAAGGCTCTCTAGGAAATTAAAAAAAAATTGCATTTATTAAATCCTTTTTTGATTTATGTAGTGTGGATTCTATTTTCTTCAACTGAACCCAGACTGTTGAAATATTAAGATAATATTTCCTACTGTATCCAAGCCTGCTTCTTTTCATATATCCCTTGTCCTGCTAAATGGTACAACCAACCAGAGACAACCCAGCATCCAGATGGCATGTTTACTTTGAAAATTCAACACTGTGTCTGCTTTATGCAAACCTTTTGCTATTGCTCTCTAGTCAGGATGTGATCAACTCTGTTTTGTGTGCCAATTGTCCAGACCTGTTCTACAGTATTGTAATTTAATTTATTTACTCCCATATCTCCCTTTTCCATTTAACTATGAGGGAGGAAGGACTGTTGGTTGGCTGACTGAGTAAAACAAATTTTGAACATAAAAAGCCTCTTACTTACTGGCTAAAGGCAGGCCTTGTACTTTGAGGGGATATGTTGGCATGGGAGGATCCTGTATCCTGCTGTTCTCATTACAACGTTGTTACCATTTTGTTTGCACATCTTTCTCCTTCCACAGACAGGATCAAACTCCTTGAGGGTAAGAAATACCTCAAGTTCTTGTCTTCTGAGCATCTAGCACAGGGTCTGGCAAATAGCATGTATTTCTGAGTAAGTAAATAAACAAATTCTCCCAAGCTCCACATGGATTTATCAATCAGGTGTTCTTGAAAGTAATTAAGAGGTATGAGTTTGAAATAAAAAAAAAAAAAAGGTAAATATGCGTATATTTAAGGTAGGCAGCTTTTGACATGGCCTCTGATGGCACCCACGTCCTGCCACCATATTCCTGTGTAATCCCCTTTCCTTGGGAGTGGGCTGGACATAACGATTTCCTTTGTTCCGCTGTATTTTAATGAAGCCATATTTTTTGTTTACTTTCTAATGCTTAAAACTTTTCATTCAATTTAAGAAGAAACGGTTTATCTATAGGGGCAAAACAACAAACGTTAAAACTAAATAAAACTTTCCCACCTTGATTTTGTGAGCTTCTTAAATGGAAAAAAGTTTAAAGAAAATTTTGGTTAATGATTTTCTTTTAATGAAGGGAGTATGACAAAAGTGATGAAATGACACTTTCATTATTAGGTTATAAGACTGTGACTTTCGGGCATTCTCTCTGTGGCTCTTCTCACTGGCTGGCTCTGATGGAGAGGCACACCTGGCAAGGGACCGAGTCAGTCTCTGTATAACAGGCAACAAGGAAGTAAGTCCTCAGTCTAACAGCCTTTGAGGTACCAACTTCTGCCAACCACCACTGAGTGAGCTTGCATGCATCCTTGTGAAAGACAGAGAGCCTAGCTAGGCCATGCCCAGATTCCTGACCTGTGGAAGATGTGGAATAATAAACGAGTACTGCTTTAAGCCACTAAGTTTTGGGCCAATTTGTTTGGCAATAAATACCTAACACAGTATTCACATATTTTGCATGTAAAAGTGATAATAAGAATACATAAGGAAAAATAGATTTTCTTTTTTCTCTGACATGCTAAATATAAGGTATGGATTCAATGTTTGTGGAAACACATGTAATACCAGCATGTTACACTGGGAAAAACTGACTTTTTAGAATGAGTCAAAAGAGTTTGGTGTGAATTTGAGTTCTACCATTAATGGATTGTTTGAGTTTTGACAAATTTGCAGACTGGTACATATAAATATTCTGTATCTCCTATCTGTAAGGATCACTGGGGGGAGGACATGATAATAATTCTTGAGTTATAGATGTGTAAAGCATCAGAACTGGAGGAAATGTTAGGTTGACCACCCGAGATGATAGGACCCTGAAAATCTGTGCAAATTTTCGTGTACATGATGCACAATCAGTCTCTGCAGAATCAGTCCGTAATTTTCAAAAAAAAAAAAATTCAAAGAATTATGTGTTCTTGTAACATTTCAGAAAGTTCTGATTTAGTCCAAACATCTTATTTTGTAAATGGGGAAAACAACTCCTAAAAATAAATAACTTGTTTCAGAACATACAGCTTGTTGGTAACAGAGATAAAGGAACACCGGCTTCAAATTTCTTAATCTACTCTTCCTACCAATTCACTAAGTTTTCTTACTTTGCTCTTTCCAACTGTAAAGATAGACTGTTGTTAGCTGCTGTCAGATTAGCCCCCAACACATGGCAGCCCCCTGCTGCCCAGTCCTGCACCATCCTGACCGATTGGTTAAGTGTTAGACTATTGTGATTCATAAGATTTTCATTGAGTGATTTTCAGAAGTAGATTGCCAGGTTTACTTTCTAGTCCATCTTAGTCTGGAAACTCCACTGAAGCCTGTTTAGCATCATAGTAACACACAAGCCCCCACTGACAGGGAGGTGGTGGTTATGCACGGAGTGGACTGGCCGGGAATCAACCAGGTCTCTCGTACGGAAGGGAGGAGTCCGCCACTGAAACATCACAGATCCCTACTATTGTCTTATTAATCTGGTAGATAATTTAATTATTCAACCGCACATATTTATTGGGCTCCTATTGTTTTTTTTTTTTTATTGTGTACCAACCAGAAGAAGCCCTGGTGGTACAGTGGTTAGGCACCTAGCTGCTAACTGAAAGGTTGGTCATTTGAACCCACCAGCCGCTCAGCAGGAGAACGATGCCGCAACCTGCTTCCATAAAGATTACAGCCTTGGAAACCCTATAGGGCAGTTCTACTCTGTCCTGAAAAAGGGTAGCTATGAATTGGAATTGTCTGAAAAGCAATGAGTTTAGTGTTTGTTTGTTTGTTTTATTTTATTGGTATTCACGTCAGTAATTTCATTCCACAGATATAAGCAGTATATAAGCAGTTTACAAGTAAACACAGAGTATACATGGAAATTTCTGTTCCCAAAGATCACATGTGTGGATACATGAATTAGAAGTCTCCATCTAGAATTATGGCCAAACTGTTTTTAAAATGCAGAAAAGTAAAACTGTATCTTGGAAATGAAGAGACGGTCTACACGCTTCAAAAATCAAGTGTGTGACAGACACAGGATTCAAGGGACAAGCAGTAAGATCTCAAGAAATTAATACTAGTCAAAGAGAACAGGAATATTTTTACATTTCACTGAAAATACATTGACTACTAAAATATGAAATCTAGCAGAAACTTAGGGGAAAAAAAATCTAAAGCCAATTATTTAATATTTCTTATCACCTAAACAATGACATAAAAAGAAAACTGCGCCTGCGTCCTAATCGCCAATCTCATTAATGAAGTTTTCCAAAAATGAAACGAAACCAAAAAAGCTTCAAACTCCAGATGAAAAGTCTGCAAGGCTCAGATTAAAATGTGGAATGTTTCATATGATAGTAATAAAAATACAGCTGGTTTTGTTCTTTACTGAATGGAATCAAAAGTTGTTGACATTTCTTTGAAGCTTGGGGCTACTAAATTTCATTTCTCTGAATGTTTCTACATATCTTTT
This sequence comes from Elephas maximus indicus, assembly GCF_024166365.1. Lineage (NCBI taxonomy): Eukaryota > Metazoa > Chordata > Mammalia > Proboscidea > Elephantidae > Elephas > Elephas maximus. The sequence continues at coordinate 28,026,369 of NC_064830.1, forward strand.
TCTTAGTGGTACAAGTTACCTTAAGTAGTTTACGACATCAGTCTCTACAAAGTAGTTCTGTCTGTTGCCATTCTGATAAAACAGAAACTATTCTTCATTAACTTAACCTTGTATGTATTCATTCTGTAACATTTAAACACATGAAGAGACATCTGGAATTAGTCCACTAAAAAGAGAAAGTACAATATTTTTCTCCTATCAGTATTGTGTTTAAAAAAGGTTACTGTTAAAAACAAACAAATACTATTTTCTCTGAAATAACTAAACTTCTTGCACATCTTAAGATTCCTTCTGTCTGTGCTCTTCTGTTAACTTATTCAAAAATTTCTTTAATTTTTGATAATGAGGAAGGCAGTTGAAATTAATATTCTTTGGAATGTCCTCACTTGTATAAAAGAGTAAACACCCCTTATAGTAAAACCCTGTTTTAGGTATCACATAGTTGATACCAACAGGAACATTGGGCTGATATGGTCCAATTTTATGCTCACCTGGGATTGGATCACCTGCCTTGTTTTCATCACTTTGGCCGTCTGTATTTTCACTTGTATCTTTGTTGGGATCATCAACATTCTCAGCAGATTCACCACCTCTCTGTGTTTTCCTCATTTTTTAATTCCATTTTCCAATGCTGCTTCACTTTCTTGATCAAGGTCCTCGATTTTGTCTACCATAATTTCATCCACATCATCATCATTTTTGTCACCAGGTTTAAATGCCATGCCCAGTTTACAAAGTTTCTAGAAGTTCTCAATCTTCCTCTTCACCAGCCTCATCTACAGTGACAAACCTTCCAGACTCCCTGGGAAACACCACTTTTTAAGCTTTTTCTTTGCTGCTGCTGAAGCACTTACATCTTTTGTTTTTCACGGCTTTGTCTGAAGGCTCCTCTTTCCCATCAGAAGCCGCATAGCCTAAATTAGCAAGATCGCGCTCCTCTCCCACTGAGCGGCCACTTTCTAGCAGGGCTGCTGTTGCTGCTGCTTCATCTACAAGTAGCTTTTCTTCAGACTCAAGCAGCACGTTAGGTTCTTGTTCTGTCCGGTTATCCTTTGTGTCTTTCTCACCATCTTCACCTGACTTCTCTCTTGTTCTTTACCTTCAGCTGTACTTCCAATCTGCTGGGAATCCTCAGTTTTGGATGTCTTATCACTTAGAGATTCTTTGCCATCTGGAGAATAAGGTATTTTTCCAGATTTATCTTTTTTCAGTCAGTCAATGCCCCTGTTGGGAATCCTCAGTACCAGCTTTTTTTATTCTCAGATAGGTCAACCTTCACACATCTCCCCTGAAACCAAAGAGCCTTTTTCAATCAATCAGTGATCTAACATTGCTATTGCATCTTCTCTGGTCTCCATCTCAATAACCTGACTTTTCATCCTCATCAATATATAATTCTTTATTTTCCTAAAGGGCTCAGCAAATTTGAGGACAGCACTGTCAAAATACCCAGAATGGGGTAAATTGCCAAGATGTGTCACACGTCTAAGCTCTTGCTTTTGATCAAACTTCAGATCTGGCTTCTTTCAGGTTTCTCTATTCTTTTATATTTCTGTGATAAATGAACTCTCACTGGCTTGCCAAATACTAATGCTGGTATAGTTGTATAATAACCCACTGCAGCCTGAGCATCTTCTGTGGGTGCCATTTCAATAAATGCCTCATTAATTTTATTTAGAATCAGATAATTTGAAATGACTCCAAATGGCTCCACCAGCTGTAATAGTTGGTATCTCCAGCTTTTTCCTCACTGAAAAATCCATGATGTGAACTACTCAGCTATTTTCCACTCTGCCTTTTTGCATGTGTCCTGATCCTTGAAGGTTTCCATTTCCACCCAGATTTCCTCTTGGTCCAACTGCTGGTCCCCCAAGATGAAAGGAGGGAGGTGGAAGACCCAGAATTCCTGGTGCTGGATTTATAGATTGCTGCAACGTGAATGGATCACCCATCGTGTGTCCTGTATCGTTGTCAGAATTCCATTGTGGGTAGATTTCAAGAAGAAGCTGTCATCAATGACTGGGACTTGTTCCATTGATATGCTGACTCCACTCTTTATTAGAATGAACTGGCAAATCACACATAGAGCACAGATGGGGTAACCCTTCGGCAAGAGTCCATGGATATCTTCAATATTGCTATTTGGAGGAACACTTCTCTTTTGATCAAAGAGAGATCTCTCTTGTAAGGGGCCGGGGCCGGTGCCATGTCTGATTCTCTCATACCCACTGTCAAATTTATGATAGTTATGTGAGGTCTCACCAAAAAAGAGAATCATCCCTACACCTTTTTCTACCTTTTAATCTGTCATCTTCATAATCCATTCTGTCAAATAACCAGATTCTTGAGAACGGCTTCCATGGTCATAATCAAGCACTGGGTTGAGACTAGGACCATGATCATCAAAACTATCTCTCCTAAAATGCCTTTTTTCTTTCCAGGCATCCCTAGTAACTCCGTATGGTGGATCCTGTGTAGCAGATCTGCCATCTCTACCATAACTCAATGTAGGGCTTTCTTTAGTTCTCCTTTTAAGCTATAGAAGGATTGGGGCAGATTCTCAAGAGTAATCATGTCCTCAGGATAATGACTCAGTTCATCTAAGTCTCTAGCAGACAGACCAAAGCTGGCCAAAATGTTACCGGCCTGGTCTGCATCTCCATGGTGTTGAGAAGACAAAGGAAGTGGACCTCTACTTCCAGTGTTAAATATGGACTGCAAGTTATGGGAAGAATACTAGCAGAAGATAGTTCACCTTGTTGATTCAATGAAGAACTCATTCCGAGATTCATTAAACTAGCGAAGCATACAGTACCCTGGTTCATCCTTCTAAGAGATGCTGGTGTACTTAAAGACTGGGTAGCAAGAAGGTCTATTCCTGCTGCAGACAGGTCATGCCCATGACTCTGTGAGTCCCTACCAAGAGATAACTACTGGAATGACTTGGACATTGTATAACTATCTTTTTTTTTTTTTAATTGTGTCTTAAGTGAAAGCTTACAAATCAAGTCAGTCTCTCACAGAAAAATTTACATACACTTTGCTACGTACACCTAGTTGCTCTCCCCCTAATGAGACACCACACTCCTCCTCTCCACCCTGTATTCCTCGTGTCCATTCATCCAAGTCCTGTCCCCCTCTGCCTTCTCATTCCCCTCCAGACAGGAGCTGCTGGCATAGTCACATGTGTCTACTTGAGCCAAGAAGCTCATTCCTCACCAGTATCATTTTCTGTCTTATAGTCCAGTCCAATCCCTGTCTGAAGAGTTGGCTTTGGAAATGGCTCCTGTCTTGGCCTAACAGAAGATCTGGGGACCTTCTAGTCTCAGTCAGACCATTAAGTCTGGTCCTTTTAAGAGAATTTGAGGTCTTCATCCCACTTTCCCCTGCTCCATCAGGAATTCTATGTTATGTTCCCTGACAGGACAATAATCAATTTGTAGCCAGGCACCACCTAGTTCTTCCATTCTCAGGCTGATGTAGTCTCTGGTTTATGTAGCTCTGTCTCTTGGGCTCATAATTACCTTGTGTCTTTGGTGTTCTTCATTCTTCTTTGCTCCAGTTGGGTTGAGACCAATTGGTTCATCTTAGATGGCTGCTTGCTAGTGTTTAAAATCCCAGATACCACTCACCAAAGTGGGATGCAGAATGCTAACATATTTTGTTATGCCAGTTGACCTAGATGTCCCCTGAAACCATGGTCCCCAGACCGCCTCCCTGGCTACTCTGGCATTCAAAGTGTTTGGTTGTATTCAGGAAACTTCTTTTTTTTTTTGGTTTAGTCCAGTTGTGCTGACCTCTCCTGTATTGTGTGTTGTCTTTCCCTTCACCCAAACTAGTTCTTGTCTATGATCTACTTAGTGAATACCCCTCTTCCTCCCTCCCTCCCCACCCTTGTAACCATCAAAGAATATTTTCTTCTGTGTTTAAATCATTTTTTGAGTTCTTATAATAGTGGTCTCATACAATATTTATCCTTTTCCAACTGACTAATTTCACTCAGTTTAATGCCATCCAGACTCCTCCATGTTATGAGATGTTTCACGGATTCATCATTGTTCTTTATCATTGTGTAGTATTCCATTGTGTGAAAGTACCATAATTTATCTATCCATTCATCCATGTATAACTATCTCTTGTCTATTTTATAGATTAAAAAAAATTTAAGGCAGCCAGAAAGAAAGCTCACTCTAGAAAGCTAGGTTAGCTTTGCTTTAAAACATGGTAATATAAGAAAAAAGATCGATAAGGACTGTAGAATCTTCTGCAAGCTGAGAACCAGCAGACAACTTAGCCTCCCTAAATGGAATGCCCCAGTGGACCTGGTTATGGTTTTTTATCGTGTACCAGACACTCTTCTAGTTGCTGAGGTTACAACAATGATATAGTGAATCTAATATTCTTTTTTTTTAATATTCTAGTGAGAGGAACAGACAGGAAAAAATAACAGAAAGATAAAAACTTCTTATAAATATCTATCTATCTCTCTAATATTATTTTAGATGGTAGTTTGTCATCTGTGCCTTCTTACATGTGACAGCAGTCCTCCATGTGATCAGGGTTGCCATTTATTTCCCTGACCCTTAAATTAAGAACCTTTTATTTGGGCGATCCTCCTGAAGTGAAACTGCTCCTCTGATATTTAAAGTGGAAAGACCTACTGGCCAAACGAGAGTGAAGAGATTAGCTTTTATATGAAATGGCATTTAGAAAATGAGATTTGATTCAACAAAGTACAAGTATCTGTTTGAACAGTGACATCGATAAAGCTTAGTTCTATTGTGATAATATTTTTGTTTGTTTACAGTCTATATTAAGTGTGTCATTAATTGTTTGTTCTGACAATAAGAAACCAAACCAAACCCACTGCCATCGAGTCGATTCTGACTCGTAATGATCCTATAGGGCAGACTGGAACTATCCCATAAGGCTTCCAAGGCTGTAAATCTTTACGGAAGCACACTGCTATATCCTTCTCCCATGGGGTGGCTTATGGGCCTGGAACACCGATCTTTCATTAGCAACTGAGTGCTTTAACCACTGTGCCACCAGGGCTCCTGACAATAACAAGGTTCCCTAAAAAGTGGAGATTGACTTGTGTTTGCATGGCCTCCTGAAATGTTACCAAGAAAATCCAATTTTACCAAATATCTATGATACTAAGTGGACCAGGCAGTGTTTCGTTTTACTCTACACAGGATGGCTATGAGTCAGAACTTGATGGCACCTAACACCAACAATGTCATTAATAACTAGTTTTATCTCTCAATTCTTAGAATGTTTTAAAAATAACTTTTCACTTACAGCTACTACAGACAAATATAGTTTGACCAGTTAAGCTCATGAAAAAGAGCAAAGTGATACATGTAAAAAAGTGAATATGTTAAAGAGCCTGTGTGGAACAATGCAAATGTTTGAATTTACAAAAAAAATAAGTTAATGAGACACGATTAAGGTTAAGAAATATGTATAAAAATAAAAATTAGTTGTATCACTGGCCACTAGATTAAAAACAATTTTAAGATGAATAAATACAAACCAGATTAATTAGTCTGTGTTATGAATCTCAGTGGAAAAAATACGGTATTAAAAATTACAGACTAAGTATATAAAATGAGGAAATTTGATATTTAGTGATGACATAATTTTTTATGTTATAGTATGGGATTAAATGATAAATGATCACAGACAACATACTGCTTATCTTGAAATTCAGTTTGCAGTACTCAGAATGACTCGGAGACAATATCTTTCAAAACACAGCGGGTGATAAAGGATAGATTGGCAAAAGAATCAGCTATAAAGGAGGTTATAGATAAGTCACGGTGAAACCCCTGGGCGGGGGTGGGGGGGTGGTAATCATATTCAAATGAAATACAATAGGACAGAAATATTAAAAAATGCAGTGTAGAAATTTCCCAACATAGATTTCATATCATTATGCTGCCCAAAAAGTATGTGTATGCATGTGTGTTTGTGTGGGTCTAAATCTATTTGAGGACCTTAAAATCTCTGTTATCTTTTTGCATACAATAGCTAAAGAATCAAATTGACATAGGTTTACACTGATAAACTTAAATATCATAGCACCCATTGTCATCAGTGATATGATTTTCCAAAAGAGTGACTAAATCTTGGTAAAAATCCAAAGAAAGTGAAATAAAGTGTTCCTGTTATGAACAGAATTGTATCTACCAAAAATATAAATTGAAATCCTAATGCCCATAAACTTTGAGGTAATCTTCTTTAGGAATAGGGTTTTCTTTGCTATGTTAATGAGGCCATAACAGTGTAGGGTGTGTCCTCAACCCATTCACTTCTGAGATATAAAAAGGGCAGGTTAGACACAGAAGTGAACACAAACTAGGGGGGAGATAGAAGCCACACAAAGGTCATTAAGGAACCCAGGAAGCTGGGGCTATGAAAGCCAGAACAGACAAGGATCTACCAGCATATCCTATAGACAGAGAGCCTTCCCCTGTAGCTGGTGCCCTGAACTCAGACTTCTAGCCTCCTGAACTATGAGAAAACAAATTTCTGTTCATTAAAGCCATCCACTTGTGGTATTTGTCTTACAGTAGTGCTAGGAAACTAAGATAATTCCTTAACGCGCAGTTTCATTCCTAGAAAACACAATGCATATTAAAATTTTAGAAAATATATTCTGTATTTATGTGAAAAAAATGAGTTAGAGTTTAGGTTCAGACAATTGTAAATGGGTTTTTAACTACATTACTGTCTAGCAGGATGTCTTTCATGTTTGACCTCTACTCACTAAAATCTCAGGCTTCTTCCAATCATTGTGACAACAGCAAAACCTCCCATAATTTATTTTTTTTCCAAACATCCTGTAGTCAGCAGCACTACCCAGATGAGAACCACTGTTTAGGAAATTCTTGCTAGATATCATCGTTCTCGTGCCTTCTATTATCATCTATCTTTGAATTATTCTCAAATCTATCTCTCTGGCTCAGATTACTTTCCTCAGTTTCAGACCCATAAATCTCACTGATTATTAGATATATCTATTTGTATATCACACTGGTACTGAAAATTCATCGTGTCACAAATGGAGCATTCTTGCTTCCCCTTGGTTTCAGATAGTCTGCTTCTTCTTTTGTGTTTTCTGTTTCAAAATGCTGTTTCTCAAGCCAGCTCCTAGGGAAATTGCTTTGATTTTACAGTCTTTATTGCCTTGTCATTCTACCAAAACCTTTAATTTGAACTGTTCCATTTGAGCCTACTTTCACTGAAATCTTCCTCATCACCTCTTGTTGTTGTTGTTAATTACCGATGAGTTGATTCTGACTCATGGTCACCCCATAGGTACAGGGTAGGACTTCTCCATAGGGTTTTCAAGGCTGTGACTTTTCGGAAGCAGTTTGCTATACCTGTCTTCTAAGGTGTCTTGGATGGATTTGAACTGCCACCCTTTCAGCTAGTAGCCAAGTGCTTAACTGTTTGCGCTACCCAGGGACTCCTTTCATGGCCTCTTACTTCTCTCCATTAACTTTTTTTAATATCTAAGTTCAAACTATTATTATTTCTGTTTCTAACCATGACTACTTCAAAAACCTCCAAATTTCTCTCACTTCCTCTCATTTTGCACCATCACTTTCCAAACCAATTTATTTTTATCTCATTGCCAGAGTGATGTTTTTTCTAAAAAATCAGTTATTGAAATACTTCCCTCTTCTTTAGTAAAACACTTGATGTTCAAATGTCTTTCAAAACTAGGAGTGTGTTATGGATTGAATTGTGTCCCCCCAAAATGTGTGTCAAATTGGCTGGGGCATGATTCCCAGTGTTGTATGATTGTCAGCCATTTTGTCACCTGATGTGGTTCCCTTATGTGTTATAAATTCAAACTTTATGATGTTAATGAGGCAGGATTAGAGGCAATTATGTTAATGAGGCAGGACTCAATCTACAACATTAGGTTGTGTCTTGAGTCGATCTCTTTTGAGATATAAAGAAAGAAGCAAGCAGAGAGACAAGAGGACCTCCTAACACCAAGAATGAAGACCTAGGAAGGGAGCATGTCTTTTGGATCCAAGGTTCCTGCGAAGAGAATCTCCTAGACCAGGGGAAGATTGATGACTAGGACTTTCCTCCAGAGTCAACAGAGAGAGAAAGCCTTCCTCTGGAGCTGGCATCCTGAAATTGGACTTCTGGCCTCCTAGACTGTGAGAGAATAAATTTCTCTTTGTTAAAGCCATCCACTTGTGGTATTTCTGTTGTAGTATCATTAGATAACTAAGACAGAGTGCATAACGTTTATTCTATTTTAGGGTTCTTGCATAAGCTGCCTGTTGCCTTTTCATATTCATTCTCATAATTCTAGTTTTTGTCTTCAATGTTTCACCAAATCTAAACTTCTTTTAGTTTCTACACAGGGTCGCCTCGAGTCAGAACAAACTCAACAGTAACTGATTTGTTTGTTTTTTTAATCTTAGTTTGGGTTCTTCCAAAATCAGACCCAAAACAAGGTTTTACATGCATGTATTTTATTTGAAAGTGGATCCCAGGAAGCACTGGTAGGGTAGTGGAGAAATGAGAGAGAAAGACAACTAATACTGGATAGCTTATCAAGTATGTTACCAGTGTTGGTTACAGATGTTTAATCTAATTGAGGAATTCTGGGGTCCAGTGTTATTCTATCTCACAGGCAAGAGAGCTAGGGTATTCATACACTGAATCCTGGGAAGGGTAATACTTCCTAGCACTCCCAGTATTCTGTACCTGGGCAGAACAAGTTCTGGTAGTCAGAGATAGTCTTCAGGGGAAGAAATACAGGTGCAGATGCTATAAGAAGCAAGTCAGATGATTGGAATTTTAAGGCCTGCAGAAATACTGGTGGAGGCCTCATATTGTCTGCCACATGTGATTTTTTGTGTCTCTGGGTGTTCATAACGTCTTCCATTTACTTGGATAGTATCTTGCCCATGCTCCCTATGCTGAGCTAACTTATTTTCATTCTTCCTGTGTTAGTTTTGTTGTTGTTGATAGGTGCTATTGAGTCAGTTCTGACCCATAGCAACTCTATGTGTGGCAGAACAAAACACTGTCTGGTCCCTCGCTACCCTGACAATAGTTGTTATCTTTGAGACCATTGTTGCAGCCACTGTGTCAGTCCATCTTGTCAAGGGTCTTTCTCTTTTTCTCTGACCTTCTGCTTTACCAAGCATGTTATCCTTCTCCAGGAACTGGTCTCTCCTGCTAACATGTCCAAAGTACGTGAGATGAAGTCTCTCCATCCTCACTTCCAAAGAGCACTCTGGCTGTATTTCTTCCAAGACAGACTTATTCGTTCTTCTGACAGTCCATGGTATATTCAATATTCTTTATCAACACCATAATTCACAGACATCAATTTTTTTGGTTTTCCTTACTTATGTGTTAGTTTAGACATAAATTATTCTTAATACTCTTTGACCTCTCAAATCTGGGATAGTGGTCCCTTCTGGATGTACCCTTATTTCCACTATCTCAGAATTTATTATACTCACAGCTTAGTGAAGAAACACATAGAGGTATATGTATATGCATGTGTGAAATTCATGGCGGTAGTGGTTAAGAGCTATGGCTGCTAACCAAAATGTCAGCAGTTCGAATCCACCAAGTGCTTCTTGAAAAGCCTATGGGGCAGTTCTGCTCTGTCCTATATGTTTTCTGTGATATATACATAGAGAGAGATAAATATGTATATATATCTCTAGGAAGCCTCCTAAAGAACACATTATTTACACTACTTCTTAGAGAATAAAAAAAGAAGGATAAGCTTTAGCAAAGAAACACAAGTAGCTTCAGTTTGTAGAGGAATGGTGAGTGGTCTAACACGGCTGGGAAAAATTCTAGTAACAAAGTGGAGCAGGGAAGCCAGATGCAATGGCAGCATGATCGTGGGGACATTGAAGCCACACAAACTTAAATCACCTAAAGATGTTATGGGAGAAATTGATAAGAACAATGGCAAAACACCAAGTCATATGCATGCCTACCTAATAAACATATCACATATCTCTATTGTCCTAAATGTGTTAAGAAAATTGTTGGTACAGAATTGACATTTTCAGTGCATATGACTTCTTGTCTCCCAGCATGCAAAATATCCTGCTGCCCAAAGAATTAAAAATGCAATTAATTTTAAGACCAAAAAGATTTTGTTTTATTAAAATGCATTGTGTAGCCCTTTTGATGGCAGGATGTCATTTTAGCCCAGATGTTTTCTTTCTTTTTTCTTATTTAAAAGTGTTGTCTGTATACAGTAGACATGGAATTATATCTTTCATATTATATAAAAAAGAATGTTATAAAGAAGAGAAGATTGGATATTCTAATCCAACGAAATTTTGTATTGATATATTGTATATCATTACCAGTCACTCTTTGCAAAGCTCTTAGTGATGGTGGTTAGTCCCAAAAGAGAAGCTAGCCTAAGAAGGGAAGAAGTGGTCTAAACTGCAGTAAAGAGTGATTGTTTCAAGACTTAGAGAGGAAAGAACTAATAACCTTGCCATCTTGCCAAGGGGTGTGGTGAAGGAGCACACGCCTTAGTCTCAAGACTTACCCTGGAGCTGAGAGAAATAAGTCTTCATAAACAGAGTGTGAGGTAAACTTTACATTTAACAAAATTGGTTACAGATGGTGGTTTGCAGACAAGTTTGTAAGAAGTGTTTAGCAGCGGGTTGAAAAGCGACTTGGCAGTCAGGCAGATTCCGAGGATGGCAATGTTTCCTTGAGCAGATCAGAATTTGCCTTGCAGGAGAATTTGTAATTTGGTGTATTAAACTTATTGAAGAGATAACTAACTACCCCTTTTCCCCTCAAGAGAAAAGGGAAAAAAATGTTTAAAGAAAAAAAAGTAACTCTCCCCTTTTATGTTTGATCAGTTTTTGGGTCAGTATCTTCAGATTATTAGTGGATTTATTTTTCATGATTTTATTTATTCCTAATATGTGGTCTCAGATTATTAATGGATTTTATTTTATGGTTTTATGTATTCATAATCTGTGGCCTCGCCTTTAAAAAAAAAAAGGATAGGAAACAATGTAAATTATTAATGTATATGAAAAATGAAAAACAAAGATTAAACAAAATTTAGAAAGGGAAATTCAGAGGGAATTTAAAAGAAATATCTCCACAAGGAAACTAGGAGAGCATAGTTGTGACAACCAAAAAGTGCTTTTACTCTGAATTTCCTGGCAGCTAAATTGAAAAGAGAGTACATCGAATTACACGGTATTTGGCAAGTTAGCTGATGTCTCTAAGAACTAATTTCTTTCTATTCTACTAGTGAAAAGTCCCTTCCTCATGTGGTAGCTGTGGGTATAACATGAGAGAATGTGTGTACAAGCATTGGCACATTATGGAAAATGCTAAATACTTAAGAAATATTAGCCTATTCTCTCCTCCTCCTTTTTCCTTCTTGTCTTCCTCCTCTTCTTCCTCCTTATAATTTTCCTTCCCATCTTCCTCTTTCTTCTTCTTCCCTTCTTCCCCTCTCCTCCTCTGCTACTTTTCTCATTAATAAAATTTGTATTCTGGGCAACATGTAAATTTGTTGTGTTATATAGAGAGAAATATCTCATTGCTAGGTGCCATCAATTTTCAACTCATAGCAGCAACCCCATGACAGAGTAGAACTGTTCCATAGGGTTTTATAGGCTGTAATCTTTAATCTTTAGGACAGCAGATCTCCAGGTCTTTCTCCTGCAGAGCCACTGGGTGGGTTTGAACCAAAGTGGCATAGTGGTTAAGAGCTGCAGCAGCTAACCAAAAGGTCATCAGTTCAAATCCACCAGGCACTCCTTGGAAACCCTTTGGGGCAGTTCTACTCTGTCCTATAAGGCCACTATGAGTCAGAATTTACTTGACGGCAATGGATTATTTTGTTAATAATATTATTACAATAACCAGGAGAATATAGTTGTTACAACTAAAACCTATTTTGAGTAATTCTTGGAAATTCAAAGTTCTTTTGACTGTGGCAAAATAAAATTTTTGGAGAAGTGTTTGGGGGTCTCAGATGCATAGAACTGGTTTAATAATGATTCTTGGGTCATAACACACCATCTTTATTGCTACATACATGGCCGTTTTTAATTTAATCAATGAATCAACTTCTTTGCATCACCTGTCTAGGGTTCCAGTATTAGTGAGTAACCTGAAACTGCTTAGAAATATTGCTTTTAGTTTGACTTTGAAACATGAGTAACTAAAGTCCCCACTGCTGTACTCTTTCCCCAGGTTTGTCCATGAAGATTATCCGAGGTGGTAGTGGAGAATTAATTCCACTCTTTGCAGTGTATATGTCTGAGACTACGGCTCATGTTATGGTGAGTGCTGCATTTGTTAGGATATGTAATCCTAACTGATGAAACAGATCCTAAGTCTAATTTGCTCAATACAACAGAAATGTATTTTTCTCATTTATATAAGGTCCCATTTTATATAAGGTAAGTAGAATCCACACAGTGACTCAAAGATCCAGGCTCTGACTTTTTCTAGAGTCTTTAGCAGAATGTTCTACTGGATTGCATGTGCAAGAAGCTAAGCAAAAAAAGGGAGAGCAAGAGAATTTTGTATGGGAAGTTTTTATGATTCTGACCAGGAAGTAGTTATATAGCTTGGAACTTAGTCACATGAACACACCTGTGAGGGAGGCTGAGAAATGAGGTCTACTAGTTGGATATCCAGGAGGAAGAGAAAACTGTCACCAAATATAAGTTTTATCTTCTTTTCATATAAGGAATAAACTCTGTCCCAATCCAAGGAAGACAACCCAAAGTCACAGCCAGTCACACCACCCAGTGAGAATCCAGAATCTCTGGGTGGTTAGCCATTCTATTCATTGGATATATAAATATGTAGCTCCTCATAGATACCTATAATCTAAAGAAGTCAACTTATCTACCCCTCACCTCTGACACACACACAACACGCAACAGGGGAAAAGAAGCAGGATAAAAGCAATACATACCCAGCATTTGTCAAAAACTAAATAACTAAAATGCTTAGTCTATCAAAGAAAAATAGAACTTTACAGTAAATCTGTTAATCTGACACAATTTATTATTCTCCTGCAAACCTGTCTAGTAGAGAAACTATTGGGCAGAATTCAGCTACAAGGCTTTGGGGCCCAGGCTGAGTATGTTGGTGGAGAAACTCATAGAAAGGATGAAGGCAGTGGAACTAAGAATTTTTTAAGGTTGATTTCAAGACCAAAAAGAAGTTGAAACAATGCTGATCATTTTATCAAGGTGTCCTGGTGGCACAGTGGTTAAGACCTCAGCTGCTAACCAAAAGGTCTGCAGTTCAAATCCACCAGCAGCTCTTTGGAAACCTTGTGGGCAGTACTACTCTCTCCTATAGTGTTGCTACATTACTGACACATTAATCAAAAGGAAGTGACTGGGAAGATAGAAAAAACAATTTAAAAATTCAGAGAGATTCTTAAGGATATTTAAGATCAAAACAGGAGTGTTAGGAGTGGAGGTAGGGGACAGACCTGGAAAGAATGTCTGAGACATTGGAGTGAAGTCAAAGGTCATTTTCTGAGAACTCTCTAGTTTCTGTTAGGGATAGCAAAGGAGTCGTTCAGAGGTCTAAGCTGACCAACACAAATTGTGACAGAGCTTTGTATTCTCCTTTGTAAATATCTAATAAACCTTCAAAATCTAAAAAAAGGAAAAATGCTCTCTAGAACTAATATTGCCCTTGGTCTCACATTTTTCCTCTCTTTGTAGAGATTAAAAATATTATTACATAGCAGTTTCCAACCATGGAAAATGGAGGTAATCAAACTGGCCCACTTCCCAGGGAAACTGTGAGATCTTACTGAGCACTGAGTGCCAGCACAAAGAAGTATTTTGAAAGGTAAACTAGGTTATAAAAATCCAGATGCTCCCTGTGACCAGGGACTCCACTATCCTCCCCGGGGAGCTGCTTTAGTCATAATGTTTCCCTCTAATCATCAAGGCTGTTCTTCTTGTCTTCTCCAACTCATATGGAAAAAGCAGCGGCATATTCCTTCATGCTGTACCTCTATCTTAAGGAAGCCAGGCATCCAGACAAGATTTCAGAACCCAGAAAAAGCAGAGTCACTCCCCAAATGGGAGCCATGGAGACACATAATGGAGTGGAAAAAGAGCTGTAATAGGAATCAGAGGACTCTAATTGGAGTCCATGCCAACCATTATTTAGCCAGGGGCCAGTTGCTTGACCTACCTTGCTGAGCTTCAGCTGTTCTACCTCTAAAATGTTTACAAGATATTCCTAAAGAGTAGGGATAGTTTTACCCTTCCTATGTACCTTCAGAAGCCTTGGTGGAATAGTGGTTAAGAATTTGGGTGCTGACCAAAAGGTAAGCAGTTCAAATCCACCAGCTGCTCCTTGGAAACCCTATGGGTCAGTTCTACTATGACCTATAGGGTCATTATAAGTCAGAGTCGACTCGACAGCAACTGGTTTGTTTTTTGTTTTGTTTTATTTCGTTTTGTGTGTCTTTCTGGAATCTCTTGGTTGTGCAAACGGTTAATGTGCTTGGCGGCTAAATGAAAGATTGGAGGTTCAAGTTCACACCAGATGCTTTGGAAGAAAAGCCTAGCAACTGGCTTCCTAAAAATCAGCCACTGAAAACCCTATGGAGATCATTCTACTCTGACAAACTGATGCAGTGCTGGAGTTGCTCACTCGTCTATGCCAAGAAATATGGAAGACAGCTTCCTGGCCAACTGATTGGAAGAGATCCATATTTATGCCTATTCCCAGGAAAGGTGATCCAACAGAATGTAGAAATTATAAAACAATATCATTAATATCATATGCAAGCAAAATTTTGCTGAAGAGCATTCAAAAATGGCTGCAGCAGTATAACGACAGAGAACTGCCAGAAATTCAGGCCGGTTTCAGAAGAGGACGTGGAACCAGGGATATCATTGCTGATGTTAGCTGGATCCTGGCTGAAAGGAGAGAATACCAGAAGGATGTTTACCTGTGTTTTATTGCGTATGCAAAGGCATTCCACTGTGTAGATCATAACAAATTATGGATAACATTGCGAAGAATGGGAATTCCAGAACACTTAATTGTGCTCATGAGGAACCTTTACATAGATCAAGAGGCAGTTGTTCGGACAGAACAAGGGGATACCGATTGGTTTAAAGTCAGGAAAGGTGTGCATCAGGATTGTATTCTTTCACCATACCTATTCAATCTGTATGCTGAGCAAATAATATGAGAAGCTGTTTTATGAGTGGACTATATGAAGAAGAATGGGGCATCAGGATTGGAGGAAGACTCATTAACAACCTGCATTATGCAGATGACACAACCTTGCTTGCTGAAAGTGAAGAGGACTTGAAGCACTTACTAATGAAGATCAAAGACCACAGCCTTCAGTACGGATTGCACCTCGACATAAAGAAAACAAAAATCCTCACAACTGGACCAATGAGCAACATCATGATAAATGGAGGAAAGATTGAAGTTGTCAAGGATTTCATTTTACTTGGATCTACAATCAACAGCCATGGAAACAGCAGTCTAGAAATCAAAAGACACATTGCATTGGGTAAATCTGCTGCAAAGAACCTCTTTAAAGTGTTGAAGAGCAAAGATGTCACCTTGAAGATTCAAGTGCCCCTGACCCAAGCCATGGTGTTTTCAATGGCATCATATGCATGTGAAAGCTGGACAGTGAATAAGGAAGACCGAAGAAGAATTGATGCCTTTGAATTGTGGTGCTGGCGAAGGATATTGAATATACCATGGACTGCCAGAAGAATGAACAAGTCTGTCTTGGAAGAAGTACAACCAGAATGCTCCTTGGAAGTAAGGATGGTGAGACTGCATGTTACATACTTTGGACACGTTGTCAGGAAGGATCAGTCTCTGGAGAAGGATATCATGCTTGGCAAAGGACAGGGTGAGTGGAAAAGAGGAAGACCCTCAATGAGGTGGATTGACACAGTGGCTGCAACAATGGGCTCAAGCATAACAACGATTGTAAGGATGGCACAGGGCCAGGCAGTGTTTCATTCTGTCGTGCATAGAGTCGCTATGAGTCGGAACCAAGTTGGCGGCACCTAACAACAACAACAACAACAACAACAACAACATATATACTTATATGCTTTTGTGGTTTTGCTTCTCCAGAGAACCGAGCCTAAGGCATTTGGTACCAGGAGTGGGATACGTTACACTCCAGAAGAACTGTTTGACTTTTCTAGTGTGTACAAACAGAAACCTGGGGAATATGTGTGGGGATGGCTATTAAGGGTGTGGGATAATGGTGAAAGGAACATAAAGATGGATTAGTCTGAGTTTATTGATATAAGCCCACTAACCATAGATTCTTCAGGCAATTTTTCAGCTCAGGAAGTTAGGAAAGGATCTAATAGTTTATTTGGTTGAGCTGCTGAAGCATGAATACGTGGTGGCCTACACTAAATCAAGTGAAATGCCAGACCTGCCTTGGTATACTGTAGAAGAAAGTATTCAAAGGCTTAGGGAAATTGGCATGCTCGAGTGGACTTATCAGGTTAGACCCACAGACCCACATGTGGAGTGCCTAGAGGACACACCTTTTAAAACAACCGTGAGAAACGAATCTGTGAAGGGAGTTCCATCATCCTTGAAGACTGCTGCGATTTTATGTAAATCAGATTTGACAGTGGGAACTGCCCTAACTGAATTAAGACATCTACCTGCAATGGGGCTGATTGGACTCTGTGGTAGTAGAGGTCAAGTGGCTGCACTCAATTAACAAAGACAAGGTGGGCGTGGTTACAGAAATGGACAGTAAAGCTGAAGTAGTAATCGGAATAGTCTGACTCGTATGGACTTATGGCCTTGGCTACTTAGTCATGGTGTCCCTAGGAGTGAAATAGATAGGAAATCTACTAAATAATTACTTGATCTGTACAAATGGATGAACTCTAGGTCAGGCGAACAGCAGTCTAACTTGAATCACCCACGGTCCCTCAATCAAGTCCCACATTTGAGTGAGTTTAAAGACTCACAATCCCTCAAATGAAAGGGGGGCCGGGTCCCCTTGAGGAAGGACTCCAACACACTGCCAAAAATTTTTATTGTTAATCTCTCTCCCAGCCTTCCCCCAAAGGGATCTGCAGCCTTTTAGAAGAGTGACTGTTCACTGGAGAAAAGGAAATAATCAGATTCTTTGGGAATTGCTTGATACTGGCTCTGAACTCTCACTAATTCCAGGAGACACAAAACATCACTGTGGCCCACTAGTCAGAGTGGAGGTATATGTAGGTCAGGTTATTAATAGAGTCTTGGCTCATGTTCGTCTCACCATAGGTCCAATGAGTCCCCAAACCCATCCTGTAGTGATTTTCCCAGTTCCAGAATGCATAATTGGAATAGACATATTCAACAACTGGCAGAACTCCCACGCTGGATCCCTGACAAATAAAGTAAGGGCTATTATGGTAGGAAAAGCCAAATGGAAGCCATTAGAACTGCCCCTACCTAGGAAAATAGTAAGCCAAAAGCAATACCACATTCCTGGAGGGATTGCCGTGATTATTGCCACCATCAAGGACTTGAAGAATGCAGGGATGGTGATTTCCACCACATCCCCATTCAATGCATCTATTTGGCCTGTGCATAAAACAGATGGATCTTGGAGAATGACAGGAGATTTTTGAAAACTTAGCCAGGTGGTAACTCCAATTGAAGCTGCTGTTCCGGATACAACTTCATTGTTTGAGCAAATTAATACATCTCCTGGTACCTGATATGTAACTATTGATCTGTCTAATGCCTTTTTCTCCATACCTGTTTTGAAGGACCATCAGAAGCAGTCTGCCTTCAGCTGGCAAGGCCAGAGATATACCTTCACTTGCCTACCTCAGAGCTAGAACAACTCTCCAGCCCTTTTCATAATTTAGTTTGCAGGGACCTTGATCGCCTTTCCCTTCCACAAGACGTTACACTGGTTCATTACATTGATGACATTATGCTGAGTGGACCTAGTAAGGAAGAAGTGACAATGACTCTGGACTTATTGGTGAAACGTTTGGATCCTGGAGGGTGGGAAATTAATCCCACAAAAATTCAGGCACATTGTACCTCAGTGAAATTTCTAGGGTTCCAGTAGTGTGGGGCATATCCAGATATTCCTTCTTAAGTGAAGGATAAATTATTGCATCTGCCTGTTCCCACAATTAAAAAGGAGGCACAATGCCTAGTGGGCCTCTTTGGATTTTGGAAGCAACATATTCCTCCTTTGGGTGTGCTATTCTGGTCTATTTATCAAGGGACTCGAAAAGCTGCTAGATTTGACTGGGACCCAAAACAAAAGAAGTCTCTGCAACAGGTTCAGGCTGCTGTGCAAGCCACTCTGCCACTTGGGCCATATGATGCAGCCGATACAATGGTGCTTGAAGTGTCAGTGGCAGATAGAGATGTTGTTTGGAGTCTTTGGCAGGCCCCTATTGGTGAATCACAGTGCAGACCCTTAGGATTTGGGAGCAAAGGCCTGCCATCCTCTGCAGATAGCTACTCTCCTTTTGAGAAACAGCATTTGGCTTGTTATTGGGCCTTAGTTGAGACTGAACAGTTAACTATGGGACACCATGTCACCATATGGCCTGAGCTGCCCATCATGAACTGGGTGTTGTCTGAACCACAGAGTCATAAAGTTGGACATGCATAGCAGCACTCCCTCATTAAATGGAAGTGGTATATATGAGATCGGGCCCGAGCAGGACCTGAAGGCACAAGTAAGTTGCATGAGGAAGTGTCCCAAATGCCCACGGCCTCCACTCTTGTCACATTGCCTTCCATCTCCCAGTCTGCACCTATGACCTCATGGGGAGTTCCTTACGATCAGTTGACTGAAGAAGAGAAAACTTGTACCTTGTTTACAGATGGTTCTGTGTGATACACAGGCACCAATAGAAAGTGGACAGTAGTAGCACTACAGCTCCTTTCTGGGATGTCCCTGAAGGACAGTGGTGAAAGGAGATCCTCTCATTGGGCAGAACTTTGAGCAGTTTACCTGGTTGTTCACTTTACTTGGAAGGGAAATGGCCAGATGTGCAATTGTACACTGATCCATGGGCTGTGGCCAATGGTTTGGTTGGACGGTCAGGGAGTTGGAAGGAGCATAATTAGAAAATTAGAAACAAGGATTGATGGGGAAAAGGTATGTGGATAGGCCTCTCTGAATGGGCCAAAGAAGTGAAGATATTTGTGTCTCACGTGAATGCTTACCAAAGGGTGACCTCAGCAGCAGATGATTTTAACATTCAAGTGGATAGGATGCTGCGTTCTGTGGAAACTAGTCATCCTCTTTCCCCAGCTGTTCCAGTCATTCCTCAGTGGGCTCATGAAAAAAACGGCCATGGTAGCAGGAATGGAGGTTATGCATGGGCCAAGAAACATGAACTTCCACTCACCAAGGCTGACTTGGGTACGGACACTGCTAAGTGCCCAATCTGCCAGCAGTAGAGACCAACACTGAGTCCCTGATATGGCACCATCCCTTGAAAAAAAAAAAAAAATTTTTTTTTCTTGAGGTGATCAGCCAGCAATCTGGTGGCAAGTTGATTATATTGGACCATTTCCATCATGGAAAGGGCAGTGTTTTGCCCTTACTGGAATAGACACTTACTCTGGATATGGATTTGCCTTCCCTGCACACAATGCTTCTGCCAAAACTACCATCCAGGGACTTACCGAATGCCTTATTCACAGTCTTGGTATCCCACACAGCATTGCCTCAGATCAAGGGACTCATTTCACAGCAAATGAAGTGCAATAGTGGGCCCACACTCATGGAATTCACTGGTCTTACCATGTTCCCCATTGGAAATCCTGGTGGTGTAGTGGTTAAGAGCTATGGCTGCTAACCAAAAGGTCAGCAATTCGAATCCATCAGGCACTCCTTGGAAACCATATGGGGCAGTTCTACTCTGTCCTATAGGGTCGTTATGAGTTGGAATAGACACGATGGCAACAGCTAAAATGGCTAACCATGTTCTCCATCACCCTGAAGTAGCTGGCTTGATAGAACTATGGAATGACCTTATAAAGACACAATTATAGCACCAGCTAGGTGGCAATACCTTGTGGGCTTGGGGCAATGTTCTCCAGGAGGCCGTATATGCTCTAAAGCAGTGTCCAATATATGGTGCTGTTTCTCCCATAGCCAGGATTCATGGGTCCAGGAATCAAGAGATGGAAATGGGAGGGGCACAACTCATTATTACCCCTAGTGACCCATCAGCAAGATTTTTGCTTCCTGTCCCCATGACATTATGCTCTGCAGGTCTAGAGATCTTAGTCCCAAAGGAAGGGATGCTCCCATCTGCAGATACATCACTGATCCCATTGAACTGGAAGCTAAGAATGCCACCTGGCCGCTTTGGGCTCCTTATGCCTCTGTGTTAGCAAGCAAAGAAGGGAGTTACCATACTGGCTATCCAAGAGAGAGATCCAAGAGAATATCAATCTAAGAGAAAATCAGATTGATATTACATAATGGAGGTAAAAAAGAGTATATCTGGAATGCAGGAGATCCCTTAGGGCCTCTGTTAGTACTACCATGCCCTGCGATTAAAGCCAATGGAAAACTACAGCAACCCAATTCCAACATGACTATTAATGACCCAGACTCTTCAGGAATGAAGGTTTGGGTCACCCCACCAGGCAGAGTACTATGATCAGCTGAGGTGCTTGCTGAGGGCAAAGGGAATATGGAATGGGTGGTGGAAGAAGGCAGTTCTAAATACCAGTTATGGCCACATGTCCAGTTGTGCAAATGAGGACTGTAATTGTTATGAGCACTTCTGCTTTGTATGTGTGCATCAAACATTTTTGTTTTCTTCACATATAAATATAAGATGTAAAGGGGGTTAGTGTACTTTTGGTTGTATGCTTGTTAGTTGTATCATGTTAGGCGCAAATATGACTTTATAATTGTTTTTTTATTCAGAGATTATATATGGCTTGAGGAGATGTGTACATGTGCCAATTTGACAAGGGGTGGACATTTAGTACCAAAAGTGGTTCTAGAGAAACAAAATTGTAAAGATGTGTTTTCTAAATTGGTTCTCAAGCCTGGCTAGTCTTAAGATGTTGATGACTCTGCTTCCAGCAGTAACGAGGACACTGCTAATCCATGGTGTGAGGTGGCAATACAAACATGAAAAATTTCACCACCAATAGATCAGGTAATCGTGAAAGGTGAGGCTTTGGGGTGAACACATGTGTGCTGTCTTTCTACAGTTTTGTCTGAATGAGAAGTCTAAGGAAGCTGGTTGGTTGGTCCTACTTTCACTAGACAAACTGGTGAAAGAAAGAGACATGTTCAGGGCTTCAGAGTCAAAGCTTAAGTGCTGCATAAATTACCTCAAATTTTATGCTTGTGTTTTGAAAGAAAGCCTTATTTCTTGTGATGATGACAGAGCCTATGTCGCCGAAAACCAAACCTAGAGTTTTACTGTAAGAGTGGCTGAATTACAATGCCAGCTCAATTGCCAACCTTGAAAGGTGTCTGAAGTTAAAGTAAGGGGACTGATTGGGAAGGAATGGGACCCTGAAACTTGAGATGGAGACATACGGGCAGAGCTGGAGACACTGAGCCCCTAAATTCCATTGAATCACTCCTGCCAGCAGAACCACTCCCACCTGAAGAGATTACTTCCTGTTTGTCTGCTAAACCACCCTGCCCAGGAAAACCACTAGCCCCTCCACTCCCATCTAATGAGATTAGCCGTAGCCCAGCTGCCTCTAAAGAGCACTTGCCTCAGTCATTGCCTGGGGCATCGCCTGAGGGACATGCTTTACAAGACAATGCTGAATGTTCTCAAAAAATTCCACACTACCAATTCTGGCTTTTAGACCTATAAAAAAGAAAAAAGAAAAGACCTATCTACACTTAAGTCCCAATGAGCACCAAAGGATGAAGTACAAAGTGTGACCCAGAAAGAGGTATGCTACACTCCAAAAATTTTTTTTTATAAAGTCATCTTATCCACTTGCTGACTAGAAATCAGCCTTTGATTGAATTTGACTTTTAAAAAGGCAGATTCCAGAGACAATACCTATTCACCCAATCTGCTTTTTCCTACCTAGAATTTATTACTCCAAACAATTACTGAAATCAAACCAACAAGCTACAGCTGTCTTGGCAAGGAATAGAGCCAGGCACTATGAGGGGATTCATACGATGAAGGCTTTGGAGCTTCTAGCTGAAGAGTAAACTTATGTGCATCCCCTTGCCTGATGACAATTCTTTCTCTATCTGACAATTTCTTTTCTTCTTTTTGGTGGACCACACAGCTTTAAGACAGACACATAATGATAAAGGAAGAGGACTTCTGATAGGTCCTATCTACTCTCACAATCAATCCCAGCCATGTTGGCCTTAAACCTCTACAATTAAAATAAGGTGTGGTGAGATAGATGTGTACACATGAATAAAAATATAAGGTAAATAATAAAGAAATCCCAGACAGAAGACAACGATGGTCTGTAAGCGATTGGGACACAATAGATGCACTGTGTGTTTAAAGGCAAGGGAAAATAGCAGCCTGGGCTTGTCAGAGCATGCTCCCTAGATGCCCTCAACAAGAATGATGCTTTGTATTGGGACAGAATGAGATTTACTTGAAAACATCTCTAGGGACATTGGACAAGGGGAAGAACATGAATGAATGTATGGCACACGTTGCATGTGCTCGGTGTCCAAAGTGTGATTATGTAGAGAGAAGAGTTGGAGATAAGAAGGGGCAGGCAAAAATGGGATCCAATGAGTGCTGCTCCATTGGTGACAAAAAGCCAATGATGGCTTTTAAGCAGGGAAATGTTGTGATTAGATTCATGTTTTACAAAAGTTATTCTGGTAACAGTGTTAGGAAAATGATTATATGGGAAAGAGCAGAAGTAGGAAACAAATATGGTGTGAAACCCATCTAAGCTCTGGAATGCATTATGGGACCAAAATGTCCTTGGGATCAAAATGGTCAGGTCAAGGCCCATGGTCAAAACATCCTGCTCATATTATACAACAGCTGTTTGGGAAGCCAAATGATGAGTCAAATGGAAAGAGTGTCAGTGGTGAGGTTTAGGAAACTTCTTTGTACACAATCTGTTTAAAGAGTGAAAAGGGCTTAATACTTGGAACTGTGATGACTATATACAAAGTTGTCCAAATAGTTGCTTCTAAGGGCCTGGGGGAAAGGTCTCTACCTCCTGAGTGAACTCCCTGGATCAAGTGGTCTTTCACCAGACTGATCTGGTCTCCTGTTGATACACAGACAGGTGCATTTGATAGTGACTGGAATAGTTGTGTTTCATTATAATCCTCTGGTAGGTATATAAACACAGCTTGTGTCTGCCTCTTCCCTTCCTACTTCTCATACATGGTTTTGGCTCCAGGTACACTTTGAATGAATAAACTGGGTCAAGCGAAGGGTATATTGCTGCAATCTGTTAAAGAAAAGTGATTCCCAGTGCCAAGATCAGAAGAAAATTCTCCCGGGGAGTGAGCCAATGTCACTGTCTTTGCTTGGAGAAACATGGCCAATAATTATATCTGAGCTGTGAAATAGAACTTTTTTTTTCCCTCCTCCAGCTGGCAGAGGGATTTGGACCATATCTGTTAAATATTTATCAGTAGCAGATACTAGTTTATCTTAGTTTTACTTTCATGCACTGATCACCACAATTTTTTGTCTCATCAAGCTACAAAATTGTTGGTAGAACATGATTTCTCTTATGGAGCCTGGTATGAATTATAAATATATATATATATATGTATATATATATATATATATAGACCAGGGTTAAAGAGCAAGTGAGCTTTGGGCAGAAGAAACTGTGCATCTACTACTCCTTGTTGAGGAGATTAGCACTCAATTGCTGTATCAACATTTTAATTTTTTTTCCTTAAAAAGGTGATTTAAATAGAAAACTTTTCCTGGAGTACGTTATGTTTCATGATTGAGGGTTATGGTATTTCTAACTCTTCTGACTCATTACTTTTGATGAAAGAAATCTGGTAGTGGTCCAAGCCAATGAGTTCAGCATTATGTCTCAATTTCTTGATTTTTCCCAAACTTTAAATATAACTGTTACAACTCCCAACTTGATTATTTCAATCCACTGTATTTATCTAACTAGTTATTCTTCAAAAACTCCACCTATTTGATTTCTGGTGAGAAAAATAACATGCTAAAGGAACATCAACTCCCCCCCCCCCAATCTGTCCATCTAAATGATTCAGCTCATAATTTTCTCTCCTGCCAACCTTTTTCTCTAAGAGAGAATTTTCTAACATGGATATACTGAGGCATGGTGGCAAAGAAAGGCCTACCACTAGGAAGTAGAAGATCTACATTCTTGAAATTCTTGCTGCAGGTCTGCTCAACTAACCATTAATCCCTCCTCACCTTTAGATTCCCCTCTGTAAATCTGTGATAACCACATGTGTTTTGTAGACCTTTCCAGACTCTTATGAAAAGGGAATACTAATAACAACAAAGATGGCGGCACTGAATTACATTTATTGACCACTTACACTGCTATAGGTTAAAAAAAAAAAAAAAGGTTACTACGCTATAAACTCTGCATTGATCATCTAAAACCGAATAGAAACCTACGAAGTGGGTAGCAAGAAGCCTTGATCAAATTCCCATGTGGAAAAAGTAGCTGCCAAATCCAGAACTTTGATGCACTCAACTACTGTAGCATGAGAATATTTTTTGTAAATTCTGCAAATGTACAACACTATTATTGTTCAATTAGAAGCATAAACATCCTTATGCTTATTTTATATTATATATCTGTTTTATATTAGTGAAAATCATCAGTTATGTATTGAGCGTCTACATAATCCAGGTCTTTGATGGAATGAGGGAAACAGCACATCCAGGAAATGTTGAGGCTTGGGAAGATAGCAGTTAAGTTCAAGTTCTTTCTAAGTAAAGTGCAACAGATTTGTTCAAGAAACTTGGGAAATCACAATTTGATTCTGTTTGTGTGACTAAATACAAAGGCATACAGAGGAACTTTAAATTGTGGCTATAATGTACCCTAGTTATCTCTACCTTTATCTACAAAAAGGGTGGTAATAACTTGTTTGTTGAATGTTATGAAGATCAGAAGTCAGGAAAATTAATACATAGGTGCAGCAAGAGTGAATATGTGGAAGCAGACTAAGACACGTTCCTTGGGTCACAGAATAAGTGGGAGAACTGGGGTTTTATTGTAGAGTTCCCCAAATCAGGTCTATTTCCGCATTGTGGGTGCTGCTTCCTGTAGGATTTTGATTCAATGAGTTCCCCAAAGGTTGGTTACTGCTCTGTCTTTCCATAACCTCAGTCTGCAATCACAGGTGTCCCTTTCTCTGATTTTAAAATAGATGATTGCTTGATTAAGGGGAACCTGGTCAGATTTTTTTTATGGTCAGATAATGTTACAAACCACATTTTTAACTTCCTTCCTTTCTCAACAAATATTTGTTGAGCTGAACAGAATGGGAAATTCTGCTTATAAAGGATTGTGACTTAAAGGATGTAGAGGTTATAGAGGCAGCACAGAGGATGGAGGGGTTAATTATATTAAAGCAGAAAGGATTGCCAGGGAAGTCTTCCCAGAATGAACGGCATCTTAGCTAAGTTCTGAAAGAAGAGTATAAATGTGGAGGAGTAATGAGAAAAGGACATTCCATGAAGAGCAATTCAATTCAATCCAACAGACATTTATTTTGTGCTTATGTTTCTGGCATAAAACTCTGTGCTGGGTTTAAAGCAGTTAATGAGACCAAGCTGGTCACCAAATTACCACCAAATTGCAGCAAAGGGGAGTCTGATAGGGGAAAAGGACTGGAAAGCGTTTTAAACATATTGACTAATATTTCTGACATGTAAAATACAAAGAGTAATGTTGTTGTCGTTAGGTGCCGTTGAGTTGGTTCTGACTCATAGTGACCCTACATATAACAGAACGAAACATAGCCCAGTCCTGTGCCATCCTCACAATCGATGTTATGCTTGAGCCCATTGTTGCAGCCACTGTGTCAATCCATCTTCTTAAGGGTCTTCCTCTTTCTCGCTGACCCTCCACTTTACCAAGCCTGATGGCCTCCAGGGACTGATCCCTCCTAATAACATGTCCAAAGTATGTGAGATGAAGTCTCGCCATCCTCACTTCTAAGGAGCATTCTGGCTGTACTTCTTCCAAGACAGAGTTGTTCCTTCTTCTGGCAGTTCATAAAGAGTAATAATGACTATAAGAATAACCTAATTCACAGAGCTATTGGGGAGGTCAGGGAGATAAAATGTAGGAAAGAGATTACATATTTCCACATCAGCTACAAATACTACTTCTTAGCCAAGGGAGAATGGCCCTCATTATTCAAGGACTATTAGTTTATGTTACTTGTGTATTTCTTATATATAATAATCTTAAAAAAATTTTTTTTTAATTGCCTGTAAAAGATCTGTGAGAGGTTCTAAGGGGAATCAGCAGGAAAGTGAAATTATGAATCTAGTATAAGAAACTGAAAGATGAATGGCTTGATATATTCAGGGGTTATCTTTAGCAAAGATAAGAATCTCATTTAGGTAGTAATTCATTAAAGGTGCCTAACCATTTTCATCTGTTATGATTAACTTGGCTTGGATGATCAATCTTGGCTGTCAGCTGTAGTAGATAGGTGGAATTTCCAGTCTGAGATGGAAATTATTTAGATATTAATCAATTCTTAGAGGTTCCTAGATGACAGTTTTTCCCACTTACCACGTCCTGAAACTTGATTACTCCCCTGGATATTTTACATACTTTCCACAGTGGCGAAAAGAAAAGCAATTTATTATTTGACAAAAATTTCACCTGATGCTGAGACTCAAAGCAAAGCCTCCCGTCCTTGGATTTGGAAAAGAAGTAAGCCTGTGTGATCATCTCTGGCTCCCTCGGCTGTTGCTCTCTCTTTGGTCATACTCTTCTGGAAACTTCGGCTTCCTTGCTCTTCTCCAAATATATCAGGCGTGCTCTTCTTCCAGGGGTTTTGTACGTGCTTGGGATGTCCTTCTTGCATACACCAAAATAAAAAACCAAACCCAGTGCCGTTGAATCCCTTCTGACTCATAGCAACCCTATAGGGCAGAAGCACCTGGCGGATTTGAACTGCCAGCTCTTTGGTTAGCAGCTGTACAACTGTGAGGCCTTTCCTCACCAAGCTATTTAAAAAGGAATGCTCTTTCCCCCTTTTCTGGTGCTCCCATACCCTGTGTCTTTCTCTCTCTTTCTTTTCCATAGCACTTACACTATCTGACATACTGTATTATCTTACTGGCTTTACTTGTTTATTGTCCGTCTCCATCCATCAGGATATACGTTTGTGAAGGTAGGGCCTTCTGTCTTTTCTGTTCTCTGCTGCATTCTCAGAGCCCGAGCAGTGCCTGGCACATAGAAGGCACTCAGTACATGACCTGTGAATAAATGCATAAACCTCACATCATCCACGCTGTGTCAGGTTATTTCATGTTATTACACAATATTGCAGTGCTGTAAGAATTCAACTTAAAGATACTTCGGATATTTGGCATATCGGTAACTTACCAAGGATATCAACGACAACAAACAGTGGCTTGGAGTTGACTTCAACCCACGGTAACTACATATACGTCAGAGTAGAACTGGTATTTAATACAATTGCTTGCTACTAACTCTCTGGAAACCTTTCCTCTCTGAGCCTCAGACTCACTATTAAATAGGGTCTGGGGATGCTAACAGGTAGAAGAATTCTAAATTCCTTTCAAACAGCCAAATAGTAGATTTGAAAGTAAGAGATAGAACAGTGCCAAGCACATAGATGGCTTTAAAGAAATGCATGTTGGCTTTAAAAAATTGAAACTGTCTCATTCTGGTGGGAATAAGCTCCTGTATCTGGTGAAAGGCAACCCTCTTTATGCCTTCTTAATTTTTTTAATTGGACCAGGTATAATGTCATGAGGGATAGACGCAGTCAAGATCATTTCAAGGACTTTCCAGGGCGGGCAGGTAATCCTCAAGGCTGAATGGAAGATCTAGAGAGGAGGCACAAACCCATCTGGAGCTTGAAGACAAATACCCTATTCCTGGGAGTACTTGTGACTCTGGCGCCACCTGGTGGTTAATTTCAGAATTTTCCTGTGACTCCAATGACCCCAGCAATAGACTTCCTTTGCTGAAACACACCCTCAAAGGAAGGTTCATCTGATGATGTCATAGAACTCGAAAGATCAGTTAATGGTATTCAGTATGTAATTCAGGGAATAAGAGTGGGAAAAAGAGACTGCTCTTTTAAAGGAAAGAGAAAAGAATAAAGAAAAAGAGGCCTAGGTATTTTCATTTGAAAATAGCATTCACACAGCAGCCAATGTAAAACCAAATTATAACCTCTGCCTAGTGGAGGCAGTTCAATCATTTAAAAATATATTTTATTAGTGATTTCATTCAAGACAACTATGGTAATGGTGCAGCTATTCAGGCTGGGCAAAGGGTTAAACCAGAAACGAAACCAAATCTGTTGCCATCAAGTCAATTCCAACTCATAGCAAAGACAGATGTGCCCATGTTGTGTTCAGCCCACACTAGCTCACATGAGGGCGGGCTTTCCACCCAGTAACTAGAACACCGACAAGAGGCGGTACTCTTGTGAGAGGTATAGAGAGAACGTTACACAAGTGCAGCCATGAAAGTGAGTAATTTGGGGCTCAGGGGTACTCGGTATAGTTGGAAGGATACAAATGCCTTCAAGATGACTTTGAAGATTGGTTAAAATTTTGATGATCAAAACCAAAGAAAGGTCATTTAAGAAGCAGTATGCAAAAGCAGCGAGGCAGATAAACTCAGGATATCCTCTATGAGTTTGCATGGTTACGCCAGATGTAATAACCAGGGCTAGAAAGTGGTTCAGATAGGTGTCATGACAACCTTAACTTCAGTTGAGGGGCTGGTCTATTCTGCCCACTGGAACTGGGGGTGGTGGAGCACTGGGACTTCATGGGAAGGAATCCCTGCAAATTCTTCGAAGAAAAAGTCATACCACTTTACAAAAACATCTGTGATCTTTAGATTTAGCTCCACTTAAACTCTATGGAGCTCCACTTGGAAAGTATTTTTATCAAACACATGCTAAGCTTTTCACCTTGATGGTGTACTTGGTGAGCAAATACACTTTAAAAGCTATGAGTCCCCCTTGGGAGATATTTGGATACCCAGGGAGTAAGAATATATATGTGTTGTCAGGAGTAAAATCTTTATTTGCCCAAATTTTCCAGATTTTTGAATTCTTCTGACATTTCCTGTGAGTTTGCTTTCAGTGGAATTAATGAAATGATTTAGGTAAGTGAAAAATGCTGTGTCAGTAATGAGTGGAATTGCAGAGAGTCTGCACATCACTTTAAAGGATGGATGATTTAAAGGTTTCTAGCAGACTGGCTATCTGTCAGATATTAGAACGGACAGAGGGAAACTGACAACAGTAGCTATGTTCTAGGTTTTTAAAAAGCCTACACAGATGAATTGAATCCAAAGATGGATTGAAAAGTCTTCGTCATTTTAGAGTTTACTGATCTTCAAACATAATTTTTAAAATGCTCTTTGAAAAAGCAGGAAAGTCCACTTTTCTGGTTCATATGTTTCCCCTTTGAATATTTTCATGTTTTCCCAACTTTCTTTAAAAAAAAAAAAAACACAACATTTGGGGGAACATTCTGGATCTTTCAGAGCAGGACAGACTTTCCAGGTGAATTTTATGATCTGGTGATTTTGGGAAAGCATTCAGAATTGCTTTCTCAAAATCTTCATCAAGTAGCTGACAGGCATCCCCACAGATGAGACAAGGGGGTTTCAGAAAGGCTGAGTGCCCCAAGAGCCCCAAATAAGGTACTGACAGATGAGGTTCTAACCTAGGTCTATGTAACTCCAAAGTCCAAATTGTGCCCAATATTCTTCATGACCTAGCAAATAATGATGCTTTTATAATTAAATGTTTGGAAACATATACTCATAAATAGTTTCTTTCACAATTCCAGAGTCAGTATCCTTATTGGACCAGTGGGGCACAGGGAAATTCAAGAAGTCAGTCGCTGATTATACTCGTCCAGGTAGGGTCAGGTCATATAGCTTTGGAAGTCCCAGGGGACATGCAGGTGAGAGTTATGTGGTTGGTAATTGGGAACAAAGGAAATCTCTGAAGCCCTCAACTCTGGAGACGATGCCAAAGGGTAATCTTCAAAGGGCTGTAGGACAAGAGCACCCACCAGGACTGGAACTTCTTGTTACTTCTTGAATTCAGAGAGCATTTCCAAGAGCAAGTGAGTGCTATTAAACAAGCCCTTCAGTGTAAACCAATTTCTCATGAATCACACGATAAAACTGCATGGTCCTAAGTTATTCTTTTTGACAATAGCAATTTTTCTCAGATAATGTATTTAGTTGCCTGTGATTCAAATTTCATTACTTCGGAGGCCTACACAAGGAATTTAGACATCTTTTAACAGTCAGAACAGAACCAAGTTATAATGGGGTTGTTCCTGTGCACTGCAGGAACACACTCAGCTGCTACCTGAAAAATTGCAAGTTTGAGTTCACCCAGAGGTGCCTCAGGAGAAAAGCCTGGTGACCTACTTCTAAAAAATCAGCCATTGAAAACCCTATGGGACACAGTTCTTCTCTGACACTCATGGGGTTGCCATGATTTCAAATCAACTTGATGGCAGCTGGTTGATTTTAACATCATAGAATGGGCTTTCTAACAAAAGACTAGTATGTTTTCACTCTGAATCGTATGGGTCAGCTAATGTAGTCTTGTACACCCTAATTGATCCAATGAAAATAGTCTCTAAAACTATCTCTAAAACTGATTTTGTCTTGGAAGAAGTATAGCCAGAATGCTCCTTCAAAGCAAGGATGGCACGACTACATCTCACATACTTTGGACATGTTATCAGGAGGGATCAGTCCCTGGAGAAGGACATCATGCTTGGTAAAGTAGAGGGTCATCAAAAAAGAGAAAGACTCTCTACTAGATGGGTCGACACTGTGGCTGCAACAATGGGTTCAAGTATAGCAACAATTGTGACAATGACATAGGACCAGGCAGTGTTTTGTTCTGTTGTGTGTAGGATTGCTATGAGCTGGAACTGACTGGACAGCACCTAACAACAACAACAAAACTGATTTTTCTATCTGTAATAGATTATACATATTTTTCTTTCCTGTTATGATTCTGGAGAGGACCACTAGAGGTTCAGGAGTTGAACACTGATCAGGTACCAGATGACTAGGCTAGTGAAGTTAGTTGGTTAGTTTTTACATAAGAACATGATTTGGAATACAATCTGAAAGAGTAAACCTGTCCAAACCAACCCTTGAAGCATTTACATTGGTAGAGCAAGAAAATAAAAATATTTTTTATTGCCTGATATCATTCAATAATCTGTGTCCAAATGAACTAGTTAGTCAGAAATGGCATTTCAGTTAAAACAAACAAACAAAAACTTGAGATCATAAGATTACTGTATACTGAGATAGGACCAATATTTTACCAACCGACAACTCAATAAAGCCTGATTTTGCTGGATGGATCTTACGGAGAATCTTCTACCAGATCATTTAGTCAATTGGTTATGTTTACGTCAATCTGGCTTTGATTCATTATCATCTCCCCAAATTATAGCAGTTGGGGTATTAGGATAGGAAACAGAGTGGAAAGGGCAGGGGAGCCTGACTTAGAAGTTCTTTGAAGAAACTCTCTATCAGATACATAATGCAGACCTCACCTCAGATCCACGGTGAATTCTTAGTTTTCCTGTGGAAGATGGAAGGTGTGTACAAGACTGAAAAGTGTCACTCTTCTGAATGGCAGCATTACAACATGGCTCCTATGGTTGACAGGGCTGTGGCGTATACTGACTTAGTTTGCCAGGTACCAATTATCTCATCACCAGAAAACCCAAACTACTGACGTGTCCTCAATGCGGTGCAATAGAAAGAGGATGGACTCTAGTCCAGAGAGAGCTGATTCTCAGTTGTGTCATAGGCTGTCAGATTTGATGATGAGAAGTTCTTACCCTCGTTGAACTTAGTTCCTCATGTGTCAAGTAGGGATAACAGCAATTGTTTGACATGATTGTAAAGAGGATTAGAGATAATGTATGTAAAACATCTAGCATGGTGTCAGACACATGGCAGACACCCAACGTAAGCGTCTCAGCATCTCTCTCCGTCTGTCCTCTCTCTCACATGCACGCTCAAACACACACACCAGCACTCCAACCCATTTTCAAAAAGGACAACAGACTGAGGTCATATTTTCTCCATTCTAGTGATTGTTGCTGCTGCTATAATGACTTGTCCACTAGGTAGGGTTGCTAGTGCTTACTCAAGGAGTATGCATCTATTGTCTTATAACTGAGGAAATCAAGGAGGGTGACTCATTGGGAAAAAAATATATATACATATGAAATAATTTTATGAAATATTAGTAAGCCAGAAGTTATTTTTAAATTATCTGCCCTACAGTGAAGATCTTCAAACTTTCATTATGTGTTCTCAATGAAGAGGTTGTAGGGTTTTTTGTTTTGTCTTGTTTTTAACCTCTGACTTCTAGGTAAAGTTTCTTCCAATTTAAAGATACTTATAGTGTATTCAGCTATTGGGCAAGGCACATGGCAGTTTTTAAATATGCCAGCTCTAGGTTTCAGAGGGAGCTGGCATGTGCAAAAGCCCTGTACTAACTTCCAAGTAGGTCTCAAGCAAAATGACAGTAATAGATCTGTAGTCCCCACCGGCGATTTGGAACCTTTTTGAATGTCTTTGTTCTATAGCTCTGTTTTCATTTTCTTTACCTTGTGGTCAGGCGTATTTTCTATAAAGGCCCAATTCTGCTTAATTTTCTTGGTTTTCTGTGTGATAATGCTATGTGTCAACTTCGCTGGGTCATGATTCTCAGTGGTTAAGCACATATTACGTAATCATCCTCCATTTTGTGATCTAATATGAGCAGTCAGTTGGGAGGGGAGTTTCCTGGGGGGTGTGGCCTGTATAGAATATATATGGATGTTCTGGTAAAGCTCTCTCTCTCTCAACTCTGCATGTATCTTGTCATCCTTTGACCTCCAGTTCTTGGGACGTGAGCCAACAGCCTGCCACCTGACCTGAAGATTTTGGATTTGTCAGCCCCTGCAACCAAGTGTGTCAGAAGAAGCCTTGAGCCAGTTGCCTGACCCGTGGTTTTGGGACTTGCTGGCTTCCACAATTGTGTGAGCCATTTCCTGGAAGTAAATCTCTCTCTCTCTATATATGTATGTGTATATATATATATTTATACATACGCTTCATTGGTTTTGCTCCTGTAGAGAATCCAGCCTAAGACAATTTGCCCTGCATTCCTGAAGACATTTGTAATTTTTTCCATCCGTGACAAGATTGTTTTTGCCACGTGCCTGCTTAGACTTGATTTCTGATTATCAAGGTCCAGCTCACTTCTCCTTTCGTATCCTCATGTGTAACTCTCCTTTTAATCCCCCAAAACTTTACTCGTGCCAAACATTGTTATTTGGTTACTAGCATCCATTTTTTACTTTCTTCCTTGCTAACAGGTGCCCAGTCTTGGTTCAGGTATCAGGTCAGTAGCAGGCTGTTAAAGGAAGGAAAGTGCTTTCCCCAGTCCTAATATTCATGCTTAGTGCAAACCATCCACATAATCCCAGGTCTCTTGTCTACAGAGGAGCTAAACTTGCTGGGTCATGGGGTACAAAGGTATGCATTTTGAGATCTCCTGGGTGAGGTTTTCTTCCTCAGTAGAACTGAACATTGTGGGAAAAGGGATAGATAGATTAGATAGATAAATAGATAGCTAGGGGTACCTGGGCAGTGCAAATGGTTAAGCACTTGACTACTAACCAAAGTTTGACAGTTCAACCCATTCAGAGGTGTCCTAGAAGAAAGGCCTGTCAATCTGCTTCCAAAATGCATAGCCTTGAAAACTCACGGAGTGCACATCTATGCTACACATGGGGTCTCCATGAGTTGCAACTGACTCGACCAAAGCTGGTTTGGTAGATAGCTAGCAAGCTAGCTAGATATAGAGATATATACCTCCTGCTGCTGTCGAATGGATTTCGATGCATAGCTAATATATATATATATATATATATATATATATATATATATATATATATATATATATATATATATATATATATTTGTTGTTGTTAGGTGCCGTTGAGTCCGTTCTGACTCATAGTGACCTTATGTACAACAGAACAAAACACTTCTGGGTCCTGTGCCATCCTCACAATCCTTGCTATGTTTGGGCCTATTGTTGCAGCCACTGTGTCAATCCATCTTGTCACGGGTCCTCTCCTTTTTCACTGACCCTCTACTCTGTGTGTGTGTATATATATATATATATTTTTTCTGTTATCCCTTTCCTTCTCCTTATGAAGCTTGTGTAAGGAGCTTTTTATTGGTTCTATACAGCTGCCACTTTGTAACCATTGAGGAAAGACAAAAGAGTCACAGAGACACTCATTGCAACCTGACATCCTAAAGCTAATAAACAAACCTATCTCTAAATTTCTCTTTAAGTAAGGGATAAATATCATTATTATAAAGTGATTGTTATTTGAGTTGTCTCCTACTTGCAGTGGTCACTGTACTAACAGCTGCTGTGTCAGCGCTTTACCCATTCATGAGCTATGGTTCCCAGCGATGTGATGGGTACAGCCTGGGAGCTGCCGCTTAAGGGGATAGTCTAGAGGAAGAAGGGGTGAAGAAAGCTGGCTGAGAATGGCCTTCTTATGGGAAAGGTGCTGAAATAAATACTTATTTGTAGTAGCATTTTGTCTCCTATCTACATGAGAGGTTGGTATGGTTAGTTCCATTACAAAATTCAGAAAATTGAGGATCAGAGAGCTTAAGTCACTTGCCAAAAGCTTCACAACTTGTAAGCAATGTAAGGTTTGTTTAGTTGTGAGGTTCATATTCTGTACTTTTTAGCATTCTTCTTTTTGTAATAAGGTTAAAATATAAATGCTTAATATAGCTTAGAAGACTCTACATGATGTTATCTCTCATCACTTCCCCCACAAAGTAATTAATTAATTAATTTTTACTTAAACTTTTCAAATATCCGAGGCTTCCTCTCCAAAGATTACTTCCTTTATGCTACTCTGTCCGGAGCGTTCTCCCTCCTTTCTTCACTTGGGTAAATCCTACTTCTCTTCAGAACTGTGTTGACATAATTTTGTCATGGAAGTATTCCTTAATCTCCACGTCAGTAGGGTACCCCCTCCAATGTATTAAAGATGAGTATTTACGTGGTTATTTCTCACATAAACTGTAAGTGCCTTGGGAACAAAGACTCAATCAAGTTCACTGCTGCAGTCTCAGAGGCCAGAGCAGTGTCTGGGTCCTTGTAGGGGAAGAGTCCTTATCCCTCCCTATGCAGGAGAGCACACATCTGGCTTCACCTGGGCTCCGGCTCCAGCTCCACAGAGTGAACCATAAATTCTAGAGCTTGAGGCATGTAATTTTCTATTTGAAGTCTCCACTCTTGATTTTAATGCGTATGCCTGGTGATAAATTGGAATATTATGTAGCCCAAAGTGTTTGTTGAGAAAATGCCCAGCTAGTTCCTCAGTAAAACTAAAAAAAATAACAAAAAGCAATAGCTGAAAAAAGAAGTTTCAATGTCCTTCAACTGATTATACAAACTAATTCAGTTCAGTTACAATCACTGATGTTGTGTTTTTTTTCTAGCAAGTCCACCATTAGGCAAAGAAAGAAAACCAAAAATAGCCAGGAGCTCCATCCACAAGCCTTCAAATTCCTGAAGATCTTATGGGAGTGTTCCAATAGTGGTCACGCAATTAAATAGTACAGGGAAGGGCTAGGTCTGTTTCTGTATGGATTTCTGTGATTTCTGATGAGGATTTTTCCCCAGCGTTTAGAAGCAATTGATGATCCAAGAAAGAAAAGCAGTAGAACAGAACAAAAGTAATGACGAACTATTGGCAAAACCATATTTTATTGAAATCTGACTGCTTTCCCATAAAACCACTTGTGGGGTGTGTGTGTGTGACAGTGCACATATACATAATAAGCTCCTATAAACTAGAGAGGCTTTGGAGAAATAAGAGCCTCAGAAAAGAGAAAGCAGGTCACTGGCAGATATCTTGCCTTGGGACAAAGAACAAAGAGCAATTCCAGATGGCATCCTGGAGACTGCAGAGGAAATTCACTAATAATTACAGATTACAGAGATAAACATTGAATCTTCTGAATGTCTCAGCAAAACATATTTCTTAAATAAATAGTCAGAGATAGTGATGATAATTTAAAATAAAATAACTGAGACACACCTGAATGAAACGAAGACAGAGCTCCGGAGAAAATTGACTTTCTATTCCCAGAGCTATAGTTAGCAGAGAGAGACAATATTACAAAATTGAGGTTAAAATGGAGATTAAAAAGGGGCTGTTATGTTTTATGGGGAATGTTGACATCCTGAACAAATCTGAAAGGACAGAGAAAAGAGATGTAAACTATATTGTAGTATAAACTCAAAATGCCAGAATGCTATGGTAGAAAAGACATAAGATTGGAGCAACTGAGACTTTATGTTAAATCCTGGCTCTGATATGTTCACTGGGACAAGATATTGGGTCTCAGTGCCCTCATGTATAATGGTAACAATTATTACCTATTGTGTTCTTCTTTTTCAAACATGAATAAGAGAAGTAAATTCCTTGAGACAGAATCTCAAAATAGGCTTTCCAAAACTATAGTCACATATTACTGTGAACATACAGACAGAAGTCTGAAACTAAATTCCCCTACAGCGAAAAATTAGTTTGATTTTGTCTTTGACATTGCTTGTTGCTGTTACAGAGTTTCTGGTCTTTAAAACACACACACACACACACACACACACACAGTGGGCCCTTCCTGCTATTAAAAGGCTTTCCCTCAATCTCCTCATATGCACGTGACAGCTGGACAATGAATAAGGAAGACCTGAAGAAGAATCGATGACTTTGAATCATGGTGTTGGTAAAGAATACTGAATATACCATGGACTGTCAGAGGAACAAACAAATCTGTCTTGGAAGAAGTACAGCAAGAATGCTCCTTAGAGGTGAGGAAGGCGAGACTTCATCTCATATACTTTGGATGTGTTATCAGGAAGGACCAGTCCCTGGAGAAGAATATCATGCTTGGTAAAATAGGTCAGCAAAAAAGAGGAAGACTCTCAATGAGATGGAACTTGACACAGTGGCTACAACAATAGGCTCAAACATAGCAAAGATTGTGAGGATGGCACAGGACCAGGCAGTGTTTCATTCTGCTATGCATAGGGCCACTATGAGTCGAAACTGACTTGGGGGTACCTAACAACAACAACCTTGAGAAGTAGTTATTGGCATCTAATTATATTACTTATAATGGCAATGACCTTGTTTTTGTATACTTCACATTTCCTGAAAAACTTTTATTTAATTTGATCTTCATAGTTATTTCTCCCTCTAACAAATTTGGAAGTGGATACAGAAATTAAGTGGCCTGGAGCCATAAAGTTTTCAAGTCAGAAAATAGACATTCTTTAGATTTTCCCATTGTCACAACCTCTAGCTTTCTCCATGTATTAAAAAAAAAAAAACAGGGTGGTAAACCAAAGGTAGTATTGTCAAGAGCGTTTCCTAAGTGCAAGACAATTAGCCTTCAAACCCATTGCTGTCTAGTCAATTCTGACTCATAGCAACCCTATAGGACAGAGTAGAGCTTCCCCTTAGGGTTTCCAAGGAGTGCCTGGTGGATTCGAACTGTCGACCTTTTGGTTAGCAGCTGTAGCACTTAACCACTATGCCACCAGGATTTCCTAACCTCCAAAGACTGGGATTCGGGCCGAAGAATAAGATAAATCACTCTGAGGCATAGCAGGTCTTTCCTGCAATGTTTCTCTGAAACCTGGAATCAGAGCAACAGGATAAGGAGAGGCCTCTTAAGGCATACATACCTAGAAGAGGAATTGAAGAGCAAATAAAATGCCACAGAGATCCTGTAACCGAACGCTGCTAAGGTTCTTGTCCTGTCCTATTAGCTGATCAAAATAAGATGGACACTAATCAAAAGGGAAACAGTAAGTGGCAAGTTTACTGCCTGCGCAGACAAGGAGCAATGTGGGGTCTAGCGACCATAAGACCACATACTCCCTGTCTGAGGGGGCTAGGGAGCATTTAGTTTCCAGTGGTGTTTGGGGGTTGGGTTTGGTACCTGGAACCCTCTGTCCTTAGCCCTCCCAAGTCCACATTTGGAGGTCCAGATGTTGAATCATCTTCATTTGACGTCTGTGTGGTGGGACTACTCGCTTCTCAACTGGACTTGGGTGAAACCATGGGCTGGGAAATATCTTTCTTTCTGGTGAAAATAGGGTCTGGGGTTGGGTGAAGGATGCGATCTCCTCAATCTGTGCATGCTCCAAGGTCTAGCTTGGGCCAGTTTAGTGGACAGAGCCACTACCTGCTATGACTTCCTGAAAAAACGTTGCTCAAAACAAGCATGTGGTTAGCAAGACAAAGAAAGGAGGGGAAGGGATGTTGGCTGAGGGTTTCAATCCCAAAAGCTGACAGGTTATAGAGCAAAGGAATAGTTTTCAGAGTTTTGAAAGCTGATGTCTGGAGTGCAAAAATGTAATAAATCTCTAGAATCTTGCCAGTGGGCAAGTTCCAAGTCCACTGAAGGGAAAGTCATAATTCTGCCTTCAAAATAGTTGAAGCAAGTTGAGAACCACATCTAACTGACAACAAAGACCAGAACTACCTTAACTACAGAATAGATTAGCATTTTAGCCACCTACATTAGCAGCCTGATAGAAGTTTCCCTTTTTTGGGAGACAAATCTTATTTTCTTCAGGTCTGTACTGTCATTTCATTTATATGTCTTGCTATAAATTATAAACTATGGAATAAATAAAACCCTGAAAACCGTTGTCCAATATTAAGAGAAAAATTAGCTAAAAGAATCAGAACCAGTAACAGCCTAGATGAAGGAATTATCAGGCAATAACTGTAAAATAACTGTGATAATTATGTTAACAGATACAACAGAAAAGGAGGACGACATGAGTGAAGGTGGAGGTAACTTCAGCAGATCTATGAAAATTAATAAAATAACATATTTGAAGTGAAAAACACAATATCAGAAATGAAGTACTCTTTTGGTGAGTGAAAGAACAGACTGGACAGAAAAGAAAAAGTGAACTTAAAGACAGGTTGATAGAAACCAAACTCAAGCAAAAAATAAAAATAAAAATAAAAAGAATACAAATGTGTACAAAACCTTCGTGGCAAAATAAAAGGGTTTAACATATACATAATAGGAAACCCAGGACAGAACAACAACAACAACAACAAAAGGATAGATTCCAGGTAACATCTGAAGAGATAGTGCTTGAGAAGTTGTGAGATTGAAGGATATTCAACCCAAAGATCCAGGGATCCAGGAAGCTCAGTTAATCAGAGCAAGATAAATACAAGGGAAGTCATACATACCTAAGCAAATCACAGCAGCCTAGGATTTATGCCATAAACCATTAAAGATACAGAAAATAAATCTTAAAAGCAGCCAGAAGAAACAAAAGACTATTTACATAAAGGGGTAAATAATAAGAGTGATAGAGATAGATTAATTATGAGAATAATGGTGATTAGATATGAGTTGGAATCGCCTTGGCCACATGGGTTTTTTTTTTTTTTTTAAGATGACAATAGAGTACCATCTTTAACATGCTAAAAAGAAAATTGGTTAGACTCTTGTGAAAATGTTCTACATAAACAAAAAGAGAGAGAGAGAGAAGTGACAACACTCTCAGGGAGAAAAAAAAAATGCTGAAAGCATCTATGCCCAGCAAACTACACTACCAGGAAGCGTACCGCACACACATATACACGCACACAAAGGTGCAGTTAAAACCACAAATAGAAGAGATAAAATGTACCATAAAAAATTTCATTACAGTCATGAGAAGATAAGAAAGGAGCAACAGAGGAACAGAGAACATTTAGGGCAATTAGAAAATAACTGCAAGAATGGTAAATTTAACCTCAATCGATAGGTTAAAACTCCAAATAAAATACAGAGATAGAAACAAACTGGCTACATTAGGTTTACAGAAGACACTCTTTAAATGTAGAGGCACAGATAGAATTAAAAAAATGAATAGTTTAATAGAAAAAAGACAGACCATGCAAGCTTTAAGAATAAAAATGCTTATTCCCATAAGACAAAAGAGGCTTGAGGCCAGAGACTATTAGTAGATATAACCAACCAGCTGCTGTCAAGTCAGTTCCGACTCATGGCCATCCCTTGTAGGTCAGAGTAGAACGGTGCTCCATAGGGTTGTCAATGACTGATGCTTCAGAAAAAGATTGCCAAGGCTTTCTTCTGAGCTGTATCCGGGTGGATTTGAACCTCTAAACTTTTAGTTAGCCACCGGGTACATTAAGCATTTGCATCACCCAGGGGATCCAACATAGATAAAGAAGATAGCAATAACAATGACAAAATATTAATGAAATTACCTTATGTCAATTAATGAAAAAGACATAACAATCTTAAATGTGTATGCTTGTAAAAACTGGTATTAAAAAAAAAAAAAACCTTTTGCTGTTGAATCGATTTTGACTCATAGCGACCCTAAAGGACAGAGTAAAACTGCTCCACTGGGTTTCCAAAGAGCGCCTGGTGGATTCGAACTACCAATTTTTTGGTTAGCAGGGGTAGCTCTTAACCACCATGCCACCAGGGTTTCCTTTTCAAAATATGTGGGGCAGTGTTGACAGAACTAAATGGCGAAATAGAAAAATCCACAATAATAGTAGAAAAATTTTACACAAATCTTTCAGTAATTGATAGAACTAATTGACAAAAAAAAAAAAAAAAAGCCAAGCGTGCTACAGGTTGGGATAAGCAATATGTAAATTCTACTAAAAGGTGCTCCCTCATGCAGCGCATGTGTGTTTACACTAAGGGTACCTGACTGAGCAGGACATAGTCCTGTGAGGGAGATGTTTGGTTTATACCCCGGTTTGATCTGTGAAGGAACTGGGGCTCAGAAATGCAAATGGCTTGCTCCAGTTTACTCAGCTACGAAGTGGCATGCTTGGAAAGTGAGTTTGACTGTTCTGACTTCAAATCTTATGAGGCTCCCCCTTGTGGGAAGTCCATCGTGTGACATTTTCCAAATGTGTCTGCATCCTTGTGCGGCTTTAAAAGGAGAGTCCATGCGTACAGGGCGTGGGTTCTGTCCACTCATTGCGTGAATGTTCTCAGTGCAACTGACGCCACTGGGATTTATGATTCCGAAAGCTAAAGACTTTCTGGAATTCTCTTCACTGACTAGTCAGCAAGCCAGAGCAACGAAAAGCTAATGGCGTCTTAGAGTATGAGGTAATGATTTACATGACAAGTTCCTCAAGTTTAAAAATGCAGGCGACTCACATCCATGAGGCCACATTCAGAGAGCTTCTCTTTTCTGCCCCTGGGGCTGCAGATAAAATACTTTTAATTATATTATGCTATCATCCCCAAGAAAATAGATAGCTTTCAGCTGCTGAGTTTCCTTTCAATGACCTGATTCAAATGCATCAAGGGAGACAGGACCCAGCTGTTCTTGTCGTGAACTGATAAGCTATTGCTATTAGTCTTTACTGATGGCTAAAATTAAAGGGAAAATGCAAATAACAGGAAAAGAGCAATGTCTTAATAGCAAAATATAAAGAGCATCTCCTATATAAGCTGTATCCTTTGAGGCCTTATCTATCATTCCCTTTTAATGTACATAAATTTTCCCTGGGCTTTGGTAGTCACTCCATGCTATCTCTACTTGTTTACTGGGAAAAACATATTATGGCAGGGATGGTAGACACGTTCTTTGGATTACAACTGTTAGGAGTGTTGATGGGAGGCAAAATTGTGAAGTCAGACAATTTGACTTCTGATACCTCACATGCCTTTTTCTTAGAGTGATTAATTTTGAGTTTCTAAATTGAAATTAATTCCTACTCAGAATGTGTGGCAATGCTGTTAACCTAACCACCAGCCTCTCCTCACTTCCATCCACCCTTTAAAATACTGCCAGACTGATATTTCTAGGACATGCATATGACTATGCCTCAGCTCTGCTCAAACACTTTCTACTGGCATTCAAGCCTACAGGATAAATTCATAAAATCACAGAAGTCTAGTTAATGAGAGTGGGAAGATATTTAATGGTTAGACAGAATAGGTGTTACCAGGGCAGATTAAGCAGTAAGCAAGTTACGCACGCACGGGTTACTTGTGATTACTTCCTAATCTGTAGAGCACAATTTCACACGGGATCAACAGGTGAAACTGTGCACTATAGATTAGTAAGTAAGCACAGGTAAGCCTATGCATACCTTGCTGATTGGGTAATCCATCCCCGGGTGTCACCAAACTTTTTTTGCAAAGAGCCAGGAAATAAACATTTCAGCATTTGTAGGCCACATAGTCTCTGTCACTGTATGTAGCACAAAACAAGCCAGAGATAAATGCAAACAAATTGATGTGGCTTTTTTCCAATAAAACTTTATTTACAATAAAAACAGCAGGTCAGATTTGTCCCAGGGACCATAGTTAGCTGACCCCTGAGCTCGTAGACCAACCTTATGGTCTGATATAGAGTTGGGTATTTAAGATGCTGGAAAATATATTTTCTATTCTTAGAAAATAATTGCCAACATTCTTAGATAGCCAAATAACATACAGTTTGTCTATACAATGTAAAAATAGTGAAAGAAACCCTTAATGTTAGAGAATAATTTCTATTTATGTAGGTGGTCAAAGCTGCTCACTATTGCCAGGGCCACGTATATGTATAAAACATGCTTATAAACAATAAGTAACAATTATTTTAAATATGAACTTTGAAGGCTATCCCAGACCTCCTCATAATTTATGATTTTTATATTAAAATACCTATTTTAGTTTTTATTGACAAAATATAGTTTCCTCATACTAGGAAGGCAAGCATCAAATGATTAATTGTTCAATCAGACTTTTCTCCTTGGAAAGAAACAGTCTGACCTGGCAGATTATGATTTATAGGAATAATTTTGTTTCATGTGCCACAGTTGAAGATGGCAATGAGTTTTAAATAAAAGTAGGAAATACTAGGGAACTTCAATAATAATTTATCCACCTGGATGTTATCCACAGTTATTTTAAGCCCAACGTTTGTAAATCACACTTTTTTCTCTCCCTAAACTTGTACCTCTCATGGGTTCCCCATACACATGGTACTAAGGTATTTACTGGACAAACATATGAAAACAGACATTAATTAATATGACAGGGATGCTTACATTGTTTTTGCTTTTGTCCCAAAGGGAGGTAGTGTTCTCTGTGGCATTTTTTTCTGTGCCAGTCTTCTGTTAATCAAAAGGAGACAAGATAACTTTTCTCCTCCTCAAAAAGCACCACACGTGTTGTTTGTCTTACTCTGGTGGTTTGCATGTTGGTATGACGCCGGAGGCTATGCCACCCATACTTCAAATACCAGCAGAGACACCCATAGTGGACATGTTTCAGAGGAACTTCTAGACTAAGACAGACTAGGAAAAAGACTTGTGATCTGCTTCTGAAAATTAACCAGTGAAAATCCTATGGATTACAACAGAATATTGTCCAATATAGTGCTGGAAGTTGAGACCCCTAGGTAGGAAGTCACTCAAAATACACAGTGGCTGCAACAGTGGACTCAAGCATACCAACAGTTGTGAAGGTGGTGCAAGACCAGACAAGGTTTCATTCCGTTTTACATGGAGTCACCATGAGTCAGAGATGACTCAACAGCAACTAATAACAACAACCTCCTCAAACAAAGCAGTCAAAAGAATTCAGAATTTTAATCAGTGAGAATGTGCATAATCAGCATTGGTGAGTCCACTTCTTTCATCTCTAAGTTCACAGTTCCCTGTGTCATAACAGGCCCCTGACCTCAGAGAGCAGGATTCTCAAGACACCACTAACAGCTGGCTCAAGAGACTGGGTTAGTGTGGAAGATATTTTCTAAAGGTGACCCAACAACCCCCCTCTTCATCCATGCTCTTTTGCAATATGATCTTGTCGCTCATCCCATCAAGAGGTAGAGTCTTCTCCTACACTGAATCTGAGCTGGCCCTGTGACTTGCATTGACCAATAGAATGCAGCAGACGGGATGTTGTGTGACTTCTAGATCTAGGCCTTAAGAGGCCTTGCAGCTTCCATTTTTACCATCTTGAAGCCTATGCAGACAGATCACATGAAGAGAAAGGCTCTCAGTTATTCTAGCCACCCTAGCTGATGTACTATATGATGGAGGCCATCTTAGACCAGATGATTGCAACAACAGGACTGACCTGAAGCGAGACCATCAGAAGAACTTCCCAGCTAAGCTTTTTCTAGATTACAGAATCATGAACAAACAACAACAACAAAAATAGTGTGGTTAAGGCTTTGGGGTGATTTTTCACATGGCCACACATAACCATTAATTTTTTGTTAACCATTAAATATTTGTTCTTCATTAGCATGATTAAAAGAATATTTGAAATTTCAAGGCACTAAGAAGATGGAAAAAAAAAATTTTTTTTTTTTTTTTTTTTTAAGAAGATGGCAAGTTGAACTACGTTGTTTTTGCTTTTATCCCAAAGGGGGATGGTGTTCTTTGTGGCATTTTGCCTCCACATTTCTTCATCGTATATGAAAATTTTAATAAACAGCAATACCTTGGT
Organism: Elephas maximus indicus; assembly: GCF_024166365.1. Classification (NCBI taxonomy): domain Eukaryota; kingdom Metazoa; phylum Chordata; class Mammalia; order Proboscidea; family Elephantidae; genus Elephas; species Elephas maximus. The sequence goes on from NC_064830.1 coordinate 28,071,198, forward strand.
TTCGATTTTGAGTCGATGACCTGTATTTGCAATAACACTGGCAATCCAGAAAGCTCTGTATAAATGAAGAAAAAGAAATTAATAACTATAATTTCTTGAATTATAAAATTTGGAAAGAAATTTCATATAACCATTGTCTCATTCTCACCTTGCAACACACCAGTGAGATTTGCAGGGCAAGAATCAGGACATATTTGAGGACCCAGAGAAAAGGAATAGTGATTTTTCCAAGAGCATAGTTAAGATTTGATATAGTTAAGTTTTGAAATCATGTCTGCTAAGTTCAGTCTCTTTGTTCTTACTACCTTTCCCTAGGTATTAAACCAGTTTTGGATCTGAGAAACAAGAAGATGTATTTGATACTGACTGACATTCAATTTCTCCAGTTAATACCCAAACCCTGTGAATGTTTGCCATTGTCTAGGCTAAAAAAATGAAGATGGCACAAAAGCCTATTTGACTGTCATATACAAGTTCTCAAAAAACAGTGATTATTATTTTTGTAATTATTCATTCTTTACTATAATTATAAATTGGATCCTCCCCACCACACACACACACTGAACACACCCTTACAAACACAAACACAAGGGCCAAAGGGGTTTAGTGTTCAGTTTACAAGATTCTAAGCTACATTTCGGTGCATGAAAATGCCACTTTTTTTTTGTAGCTTTGGCACCCTAACATTTTCAAGTGAGTTTTACTTCTTTCCCTTTCTACAAAGCTGCAAGTGAGTCCTCATTTTTATAAACCGAGTGCAAATTTAAACACATGAGCAGAGAAGTTTATTCAAATTTTTCCTACACTGGGTTTAATTTTTATGTGAGAACAAATTTTTCTAATTTCATATATTTTGGCATAAACTATTTTAATATTTTTACATAGTAGTTTTCTATATTTGTTGCTGTTGTCTTAGGTTCACGTTTTTAAATATTTTAATGATTATTAATAATTGCAGATATATAAGCTTCCTAATCTTTTTCACAAAATTATTGCTTAGCCATTTGTATGTTTGATATGTAATCTATAGGGTGCAGTTTTGTAACAAAAATTCTTCCATCTGCACGCTCTAGTTCTCATTTTCTATTCAATATCTCAGGTCATTTTCCTGCTGTCATGAATTTTTCTACTCTTTGCTTTTTTTTGCTCTAATTTCCTTTCTAAGATCTCCTGGTATTTCTGTTAGGATGGAAATCTCCTACAATTAGAATACCCAATAAGAGAGAGAGAAAGAAGGTGGGGTCTGCAAAGCTGTTTTCCAATTGGCTTTATGTCAATTTGGTTTCCACTTTGTAAATTTACTTTGCTTGGAATAGAGTTCAGGCAAACCGTGACCATGCTTGAGATAAGAGGTGTCATTTGGATCTTTACTGTCATTTCATTATTTAAGCTCTTTCTATCACCAATGTCACTTAGTCCTATTATAGCGGATTGTTCTGACAATCCAGTTCCTTCCTTCCCAAATGAAAGAAGCTGAAAGTGTGCTCTAAATACATTTTTAAAAAGCCATCATCAAGAATTAGTGATATTTTTAGAGAGAGCTTGCATTCCCTCCTATGTGTTATGGTTTCCATACAGTCCAGTTTTGTACTTGAAGACTCCCCTGAAGTAAAGATTGTATTTCAAATCTGAAGCACAATCTTGGAGGTCAGTATCTCTTGGTCAGATATTTTATTTGAAGGAAAGATAATGCTTTGCAAAAATGAAAAATAAAATTTAAGATCAATTCTGACTATTTACCATAACGTATATTATTCTCTCTGACATTTCAAATAAATTGATTCAATTACAGTGAGTAATATTAGGCAGTTACAGTCAGTGTAAGCTCAAGAGAACAGAGTAAAGTCAATGTCCAAGAATCTGTACCTCCCAATCAACCTTACTCTAACCTTAGTCAGTTCAACAATCCTAAAAGTCAATAGACTTGGTGTAGGAATGGGTGATAGATTCCTTCCCCTTTACAGTTAGTAAATGTGGATTCCAAGGGAATAGATACAGGATGGAAAAAAAAAGAAGCAAGAAGGAAGGTTGCTTTGGTCTGTATTACCAAGTGCAATAGAGAGAATGAATTTCTTTGGATGAGACTTCACAGCACAGAGCTTGGAGCCAGATGGACCTGGACTTGAATCCCAGGTCCACTTACTAGCTATGAAATGATAGGAGAGCTACCTAACCTTGTTCTGACTGTCTCATCATTTGCAAAAGAGGTCAAATGAAAGTGCTTTGTCCATATGATTGTTGTGGCCTTTAAAAGAGTTAATTTGTTTGAGCCCTTAATGCCTGACACATGGTCCGCTCTATCTAGATTTAAGTTACCCTGTGATTTAAATTATAGATGTTAACTGAAGAAGTCACTGACAGTCAAAGACCTATTTTAATGTCGAAGGTTACTACCTAATTCAAATTTGGAAGTTATTTCTTAAAAGGCTCCTCATGGAATCTCTGTGTTTGATCTTACTCTTTCAAACCCATCCTCCAACAGGCAGCTGCAGTTATTCTGATTCAAGTCTATTCATGTCGTTCACTCTTCTTTTAAAAACCCTGAAGCATGCCCATTCCCTGCTGAAATCAAACCCTTAAGTATGACATTCAAGTTATCCTATAATCTAGTCTTGGTTTATCTTCTTCCACACTGTATTTACTGTCTTGGTAATCCTGGACTGACCATTCCTCCTTGCCCACTGTATGCACCATTAATAAAAAAAAAAAAAAAATACATGTCTATATTTCACCCTAGTGCTTTTATTCTTTTGGCTTTGAACTTCTGTTTCCTAAAGTCTACTGTAAAAACAAAGTACTCTGAGAAGAGAAGCAAAATTAAAAGATAATGCAGATACTCTCTGTCGTTCCTTACCAGGCTGGGTGGAGATACAGGAAGAGCATAGTATATATATTTCTAATTTAATTCCAATATATCAGTCTGCAAACCATTGTACTTACTGTACTGACTATCAAGAAGTGGACATGTCTTAAAGCCATTTGTCATTAATTCAACAATTTCTCCCCTTCTAAACCTTTTTCTCTCCATACCTCCGTTTGGTATCCAAATCTATGCAAGAATTCCTTTTTAGCAATTCTCAAATGAGTTCTCTCTTCTCCATTGCCATAGTCCAGGCCTCATCATTGTAAACCTGAACTTTGAAAACTACTCCTGCCGTCAGTTATGCTCCCTCCTGTCCGTTCTTTCTAAAGGTCTTAAGCTAGAGAGAAATACTTTATACATACTAATCCATGTTGCTCATTTTCTGAGTAACCTCCAGTAGCTTTGTTACCAGCAGGATACGGTCCAAACACCTTTAATTGACATGGGAAGAACCATTTTAGGGGTCTCAGTTATATCCATTCTTGATGCCAAGCATGTATGAGCAGCTCTGGAGGACCAGCAAGATGGACCCATCAGTATATATTTGCAATAAGGACCACAGCTACCTTTTGGGGAGGAGCTCTTCAAAAAGGTCAAGGTTGTCAAAGCATGTAAGAATGATCCCATCACATTATTACAGTTGTGGAGGGACAGGGTGGGATGAAGAGGGATGATTTAGATGGCAGTCTGGTACCCATGCAGGTAACATCCAGCCAATCCCCATGGACACATAGCTCAGCTCTAAGAGAAGGAGACACGATAAAATAATGAGTAACACATTTAAAAGGAACTTAATAAGAAGGGAATATTTTGGCTATTAACAGCACAAAGTAGCAATGGTAAATTAGAAACACGGCTTTTAGAGTTTTCATCACAGCGTTCTGGTCTCATGGACAGAATAAACCAATATTTTGGATATTAACAGCACAAAGTAGCAATGGTAAATTAGAAACACGGCTTTTAGAGTTTTCATCACAGCGTTCTGGTCTCATGGACAGAATAAACCAGGAAATGGTATGATAAAAGTGCAAAGTGACAAGTTTAGAGGGTTCTTCCCTTTATATTCCTGGTGTTATGCTTGCCTGGTGTCTATGCTTGATGAATATAATACTGAAATCTCTCAGAGGCCTTGGTTCTAGTTTCATGTGTTTAGAAACTCATCACGTAGCCCTGAGAAAGTCACTTCCCGTGGCTAGGCCTCAATTTTCTAATTGGTCGAAAGCTTTAGATTAGAAGTCTAAGATTATTCACAGACAAAATATTTTGCACCCACTAAGGAACTTGGTAGAAACCCTGGTGGTATAGTGGTTAAGAGCTATGACTGTTAACCAAAAGGTCCACAGTTCGAATCCATGAGGCTCCTTGGAAACTCTATGGGGTAGTTCTACCATGTCCTATAGAGTCACTAAGAGTCGACTAGACGGCAGTGGGTTTTTTTTTTTTTGTAAGGAACTTGGATACTGGAGTCAGAAGCCCAGCTTTGTTTTTTCCAGGAGTTTGGAGTACATCACTCTGCAGTGACCGATGCAACTTCCATTTGCTACTCCAAATCAATGCAAAGGCCTCACTCAACCACACAGCCAACATCCGTAGAAATGCTCACACAAGTGTTTCAATCTTATAGAGTTCTCTTATATATGACTCCTGAAATGTAAGGATTACCATTCCTTCTAGGCGATTCTTCACCACTAAAGGAGACACATCAAGGTAACAAAAGTTCTTAACTTATCCTGGATGCAAGATAACTGTGACCAATAACTTTAAAAGGAAAGGAAAAAAGAAAGCAAGCATAAACATTCAAGCCTAACTAAATTCAGCTGAAATATAGGCAAAATAGCTGTGGCATAAAAGGATAAATAATCATTATCAAAAGTAAAGATGTCACTCCGCTGGATTTTGCATTTTATAACCATAAATCATGCAAAGAAACAGACAATAGACTTTAGCTTTTAAGTTGTCTTATGACAATCCTTAGCAAGCTTCTTAAGGTGTGTAAACATTGTCTTCAAAAAGATACCCTGGGTAACTGCTTACTGATTCTTGTTCTTTTGACAATGGTTTTTGAATTTTGTGAGCTTCTTTTTGTGTTCCTGGAGGAGAAAGTAAGATCTAGCTGGACAACAATGGCCTGAGACATATTACCTGGGTGAGGAGAGAAGGATCATGTCCTGGTATAGGTCTGAAAGTGGAGATGTGTGATGAAAGGAAAGCGAACATTGAACTAGGCATCGGAATTTGTGGTTAAAGTCCACTTTACTGAAATAATCCTGTCTTCCTTCAGGCCATTTTTCCTGGCAGAGCACACATAATAATGGATCGATAAATATTATTCTTTGAAAGAATAAGAAAAAAATGATTTTATTACTGCTGCTAACTTGTTGGTTCTTACTCATTTAATAAAAAATTGTTGCTAGTCAAATCCTGCTGATATGTCTTTTTAGACAACAAAATACATGATTTAGAGCAAATGGATATTTAAAGGAAAAACTTGGAAACAGCCAACAACACTTATTTTGACAGCTTGCCTTTTTTTGACATACACTAGTTATTGCAATTGTACAGTGTGTTCCATGAAATTTAATTGTACTTAAATATATTTCTAAGGAAATAAAATATCTAGCTGTAGATTGTATCTAATGAGAACACTTGAATGCAATTTTCTCCCAGCAATTTCAATTAAAAACCAGATCCATATAATATTCATGCCCAAGCGTATTCCCTGGAGGGCAGATGTGAAACTCCATCAAGTCCCTGGAATAAGTGGAGTCAGAATTGCCTCAACAGCAAGGGGTTTCGTTGGTTTTCTTTTAGTGACATTTTTTCAATATTTTCCTAATAATCTATAATTCTAAGGTACTGGAGATTTCTGTAGGAATATTTTCATGAATAATGAATAATACTAATAAAGCCAATAAAATTTTAATAACAATAACTACTAGTTATCGATTACTTTCCGTGATGCAGTCACAGTGCCAGTTTACTTTTTTATTATCTGAATTCTTTAGAACGATCCTGCAAATGATCATCTTTTTATAAATGATGAAACCATGGTTCTTTGCAGGTGACAGTCATTACTTAAGGTCACTTTATATTTGTGGATCCAGGTGGAATACTCAGGAATGTCTGACTCTGACCTCCTGTTCTTTTATACTCTTTAAGTATTGTCTTTCCCATTGACCAGAATTAGACCATTTTCTTGTTGCCTCAAAGTGCTTAAACATGTTTGTCATGTCCCCAAGGTTAGGCTTTTTGTTGGCTCATTATAATCTTGGAAATGAAGGTCTCCAATTGTCCTTCAGAGCCCTGGTGGCACTGTGGTTAAGAGCTTGGCTGCTAACCAAAAGGTCAGCAGTTCAAATCTACCAGGCGCTCCTTGGAAACCCTATGGGGCAGTTCTACTCTGTCCTATAGGGTTGCTATAAGTCAGAATCGACTCGACAGCAATGGGTTGTTGTTTTTAATTGTCCTTCACGGGCCATTAGGAAAATATACCTACGTGTACTATTCCATAATAAGGTCCATTACTATAATTAAGGCAGATTGCATGGCCTATGCGGGAGAAAGATGTAGCAGTCTTTCAATAAAGATTTACAGCCTTGGAAACCCTATGGGGCAGTTTTACTTTGTCCTGTAGGGTCTTTTAGGGTCTATAAGTCAGAATTGACTTGATGGCAAAGTTTTTTGTTTTTTAATGCCATGTCTCATTAAAAGAGGGGGGGGTTCTCAACAATTCATTCATATGACAAACTATGGACAAACAAAACTGCAGGATTAACTGTGGCCACCTGCTTGAGAGTTGCCTATTCTGTGGAGTTATACCTCCATGGTGTTCTGGTGTTGACCAAGTAGCTAAGAGCTATATCTTATATGTGAGATAATAAAAGGCACAAACTAGGGCTGGGTCATCAAGGAAAACTACTCATTTGGAAAATACAAATACAAAATAGCCAAGGTACTTCAGAAAGCCAGAAGTCCAAAGTTAAACCTAACTTGGTTTACCATTATATTCAGGCATGCTTGTGTATGTTTGCAACTCTGGTTGGTTGGATCAACCAAGTCTATTTTAGGAAGCTTACAAAGTCTCCTTGGACAGCTTCCTGGGACTAAGGAAGAGAAAATTCAAGTACACACATTTATTTCAAGGACAGAATATTGAGTTTTAGTGAGTACATGTAATCCTGGGACATTTCCTTTTCTGTTTCTTAATATTTTCCACTTCTTAGCTGCTAGGGACTTGCACTTCAATTTTAAGTAGAGTTGTAATAGAAGTTTAAGTATAAATTCAGAGAGCTACAAAAAATTTAGAGTTCATGGGTCCTAGAAGTTTCTGCAACAATCAGGTAACAACACCTGTGGCTGGACACAAAAATCCTCAACATTAGGAACCAGAAGGATAGGCAGTAATATCATTGGCTGTGTATGTTAATGGTGCATTAATGGTGCCATCAATGGGATCTGCCAGTTTCTTCTGCTTCTGTTCATATTTCTGAGATGCCATGGGTTTTTAAGACAACTAATTTGATGAGCTTGGTAGAGGTGAATCTTCAGAAAAAAACAATGGATGAATAATCTGGAACTTCTACAAACAGATGGGATAATGTGGCTTAGGAAACATCAGATATATACATGTGTTTAGAATACATATTAGTAATCTGAATAAATTTTAAAATAAGATGCAGAATATAAATAAAGTTAAACATTAACTAAAAATTAATGGCAATTTGAGGAGGTACAAAACCATTCTGAGAATAAACAAATTGAAATGGCTATTCATGCCAGGTACAAAGTTTGACAGAACAATAAGAAATTTCTCAAAGTATCCTAACCATAAAAACTTTCTGAAAAGAACAACTCGACAGTTAAAAATGTTTCTGACTCACCATACCATACTCTACTAATTTCCAACAGACAAGTGTACTTACAAAACCAATGACAGAATAAAGACCCCTGCTTTGTAAAACGCTCCCTTCAATTAAAGACATACCTAAGATTCATTCCTTATAACTTTCCTACTGAAAATCCCTAACTGCCTTTAAAAAACCTGCATTCCAGCTCCTTAAGTGAGCATCTTGCAACTTTCCGCTTGGAGGCTCCCTGTTTAAGAACAGTAAACCTGGTGATTAATTTGACTCATCATTTTGTTTTTTCTTTAGACAATAATAATACATTTTTTTAAATGTAGGTATTGTCAATATTAACTTGTGTTTAAATGTAGAACACTGTAGATTAATAGGAATGAGTCCAAGATTTCAGTGTTGACCTATAGTAGTTATTGCTCAAATAAATCAATTTTGGTCATAATTACCTCAATGATATTAAATAGTCAGTGATATTAAAGTAGAAACACTTGGCTCTAGAAAGATCAACATCACTAATTGACTAAGTATAATTACAATGTCAGTCTTCATTTTATAAAAGTTTACACATATTTCTCATTATGAGTTATGCATATTATTATTTCATTTTATGGAAGGAGAAATTGAGGCTCAATTGAAATATATGGGATTGCAGTCTCGTCCTCTGACTTTACAGTCTGTTTACCCCATTATTCTACATTTGCTGAAAAGAGTATCTTGAATTTGATTCTCTCTGTATTTGTTTTAATTTTTAAATAGTTTTATAATAGTCTAATTAGATAAAATATATGAAAGAGTTTTGATAGTTATTAAATATATAAAACTCTGATTAAGTATAAAAACACTCTTAGGCTGAGTTCTCTACAGAAGCAAAACCAATAAAGCATATAAATACATAGATTTGGAAACCCTGGTGGTGTAGTGGTTAAGACCTACAACTGCTAACCAGAAAGTCAGCAGTTCTAATCCACCAGGCACATCTTGGAAACCCTATGGGATGGTTCTTCTCTGTCCTATAGGGTAGCTATGAGTCAGAATTGACTTGACTGCAGTGAGATTTTTGGTTTTTTGGTACAGAGAGATTTATATTAAGGAATGGCTCACACAGTTGTAAAATCTGGAAAGTCCCAAGTCCATGGGTCAAACTGGAGGCTTCTCCTGGCTCACAGGCTGTGGAGACCAAAGAATCCCAAAACTGGCAAGCAAGACAGCAGGTAAGTTCCTAGCTTAAGTCCCAAGAACCAGAGGTCAGAGGAACAGGAGCCAGCTGCAGGATCCAGGATGAGCAAAAGCCCATAAGCCTTGCAAAAAAGTCCACCTATATTGGATGCAGGCCACACCCCCAAGGAAACTCATTTTCAACTAATTGGCTACTCAAAGCAAATGCCATCATGGAGGTGACCACATTATATCAAATCTCCTCATGAAGGTGATCACATCATTATACAACTGCCAAACCACTGAGAATCATTGCCCAGCCAAGTTGACACACAGCCTTAATGATCACAACTCTTATTAAACTAATTTATCCTACTGAGTTCTTTTACCTAGACTGAGCCAGACTGAATTTGATCATAGGAAAACAAACCTTACATATTACCAAAATAATAATTTTACTCATACTTGAATTGAAAATTTCTAATTAAATTTCTTTAAGTATGTTTGGTGGATACTTTTACCTCAAAGCAGGAACTCCTGGATTTCTTTATAAATATTCAGTGTCTACCATCCAATGTATTTTTATCAAGAACTGAAAGGAGAGAGGATGCATAATGAGGGATATTCCACAGATAACAAGACAGGTCTGAGCAGCTTTCTGGGAACCTAGAAAGACTTCAGGTCCTTCTCATGGAATTCTGAAGTGGAGTAAGTCCATGTTGTGCTCTATTTTGTTTGGCTTGCCAAATAAAATGGGGTCACGGTGTAAGAAGTTACATCGCAAATCCTGGAATATTTGACCTCAGTCATGGAAGTTGGGAATCCTATCATCTCTATTAATCAAGCCATCTTACTCTTCATGCACAAAGAGGATGAGAGTTAAGTTGAACTCTACTTTTTTTGAATAACCAACTGTGTAGATTTTATTTTATGTAGAGATGTTCAAGCAGAGATGTAAATGATAGATATGGCTTCATCATGAAGAAGAAAGAGAGAAAGCAAGTCAGATAATGCAAACATAAATTATTAAAAATGAGTAGGGGCACTGCATGAGGAAAAAACATACACATAATTACAGAATCAGAAAGTGGAAACGGAGAGTGAGAAAAAAGCAGTCTAAGAGATGGGAGGAAAACTTGGAAAATCCAGTAACTTGATAGGCAAGGCAGGATGACATTTAAGAGGGCTTCCTCTCAGAGTTGAATATAATGAGTGGTAGAAGCCCAACACTCTCAGTATAACAACTTAAAAAAAAACTAGAAAAATTTCAGAAATTATGTTTCAAAGATAACACAAAACTGTAGGGGCAATGGAGACTTGACATATTGTAATGCAGTTAAACTGAGGCTTACAGGTCAGCTGTTTTCTTCACTGTATGCATTTTCTGCTCATGGGTGTGGACTAAGGGTTAGGTTTGGCTATACAGGCTGACTATTCTTGGGAAAAAGAAACTAATGAGCCATTGACAGTCACTTGACACCAACATGACAGATCAGAAAATAGAGTCCTAAACATGGCTGATTTACCTCCTAAGACTTCATGAGGTCTGAGGCTATGCCTAGAAGGTGAAGATCAAGGTAGGATAGCTAATACTATGTGTTTTAGTTATCTAGTGATGCTATAACAGAAATATCACAGGTGGATGGCTTAAACAAACAGAAATTCATTTTCTCACAGTTTAGGAACCTAGAAGTCTGAATTCAGAGCACCTGCTCTAGGGGAAGGCTTTCTGTCTCTGTCAGCTCTGGAGGAAGGTCCTTGTCTCTTCAGCTTCTGCTTTCTAGTTCCATGGAGATCTCCATGTGTCTTGGTATTTATTTTACTACATCTCTGCCACTTGCTTTTTTGTTTAGTCTCTTATATCTCAAAAGAGATTGACTTAAAACACACCCTATACTGATCCTGTCTCATTAAAATAACAAAGACAACCCATTCCCAGATGGGATTATAACTACAGGCATAAAGGTTAGGATTTACAGCACATATTTTGGGAGGACACAATTCAGTCCATAACATTCCCCCCAAAATTCATGTCCTTGCCACATGCAAAGCACATTCACCCCATCACGTCATCCAAAAAGTCTTAAATCAACTACAAGTCCAAAATCTCATCTTCTGAATCATCTAAATCTAATATGGATGAGACTTGAAGCGTATTCCATTTTGGGGCAAAATTTCCTTTTCATCTGTGAATCTGTGAAATCTAGACTACAAGTTATCTGTTACCAAAGTACAGTGGTGGACCAGGCACAAGGTCTATAGTTCCATCACAAATGGGAAAAATTGGATGGAAAAAAAAGGGTAACAGGCACCAAGCAAGTCCAAAACCCAGCAGAACAAATCATATTAGTTCTCAAGGCTTGAAAATAATCCTCTCTTCTCTGAGACCATCTGGGCAATGGCCCCGCCCTTTGGACTCAGGGTGTTGGCCATACCATCTGGATTCTGGGTGGAGGCCCCTTGGTCCTGGGCTTTAGCTCTGCCTTCCAAACCCTCTGGAATGGCAACTCTCCTCCTTCAGCTTTAGGCAACCCCATTCTCCTAGTCCATCTGAGTGGTGACCTTGCCCCAGCAGCCCCTAGCTTTGGGCAGTGACCCCATCCCCCTGGCACATCTTAATAGCAGGCACACACTCTGGATCTGAGTAGGCAAAGATCTGACTGAAACCCAGGTAGCTGAGCCTATCCTTTGAGATCCAGGAGACTGCAGATTCCACGTTTCAGGTATCTGTTAGAACAGCATCCCACTTTTCAGGTACCAAGTTCTGTCTTAGTTATCTAGTGCTGCTATAACAGAAATACCACAAATGGATGGCTTTAACAAACAGAAATTAATTTTCTCACAGTTTAGAAGGCTAGAAGTCAGAATTCAGAGTGCCTGCCCTACAGGAAGAAACACTGGTGGGGTAGTGGTTAAGAGCTATGGCTGCTAACCAAAAGGTCAGCAGTTCAAATCTACCAGAGCTCCTTGGAAACCCTATGGGGCAGTTCTGCTTTGTCCTACAGGGTCGCTGTGAGTTGGAATCGACTCCATGGCAGTAGGTTTTTTTGTGTGTGTTCTAGGGGAAGGCTTTCTCTTTCCATCAGCTCTTGAGGAAGTCCTTATCTCTTCAGCTTCTGCCCCCTGGTCCCCTGTGAATCTGTGTGTGTGTCTCGGTATCTACCTTATCCAATCTCTACTACTTCCTTGCTCATTTAATCTCTTACATCTCAAAAGAGATTGACTAAAGACACACCCTATGCTTAACCACTGTGATACCAGGGCTCTAACACTAATTCTGTTTCATTAACATAACAAAGATCACCCATTCCCAAATGGGATTATAGCCACAGGCACAGACGTTAGGATTTACAACACTTATTTTGGGGAACACGATTCAATCTATAACACCAGGGCTTCAAAAAGTCATAATAAATCTCCTATAATCCTGGGATGCTCATAAAATAATGTCTGTGAGAGGAAAGAGACCTGATTCAAACATAGAGCAGTTTTCTTCAAGACATTTCAAACTGAATGACATTAAAATTACAACATATCAAAATTTGTAGGATACAGCTAACATAATATTTAAAAAGAATCAGAGCTCTAAAGGCATGTCTTAGAAAAGAGATTAAAAACCTCCAATTTAAGGTTTTATCTGTAGAAGTTAGAATAAGAGCAGCAAACTCCACTCAAAACAAGCTGAAAGAAGAATATAATAAGATAGAAATCAATAAAAATAGAAAATAAACATATAATAGATAAAATCAAGAAAATTAAGAGCTTGTTCTTTGAAAGGGTCAGTAAACTTGATAAATGATAGCAAGACTGATCAAAGAAAAAAAATGATGGAGTAAACAATAATAACTAACATTGAAAAAAGAAACCAAACCCACTGCTGTCGAGTCAATTCTGACTCATAGCAACCCTATAGGACAGAGTAGAACTGCTCCGTAGAGTTTCCAAGGAGTGCCTGGTGGATTTGAACTGCCAACCTCTTGGTTAAGAGCCGTAGCACTTAACCACTACTCCGCCAGGGTTTCCAATAACTAACATTAGCAATGATAATTAGCTATCACTAAAGATTCTAAGGAAACCCTGGTGGTGTAGTGCTTAAGTGCTAAGTGCTACAGCTGCTAACCAAAAGGTCGGCAGTTCAAATCCACCAGGTGCTTCTTGGAAACTCTATGAAGCAGTTCTACTCTGCCCTATAGGGTTGCTATGAAACAGAATCAACTCGATGGCAATGGGTTTTTTCTTTTTTTTTTTCTGGTTAAAGATCCTAAAGAAAAATTTTAAAATTAGATATTTTAAACAACATCTTAGCATAAATTTCATTTAGATGATGTCTTAATTATCTAGTGATGCTATAATAGAAATACCCTAAATGGATGGCTTTAACAAAGAGAAATTTATTCTCTCACAGTCTAGGAGGCTAGAAGTCCAAATTCAGGGTGTTAGTTAGCTCCAGGGAAAGGCTTTCTCTCTCTGTTGGCTCTGGAGGAAGGCCCTTGTTGTCAGTCTTCCCCTCGTCTAGGAGCTTCTCCATGCAAGAACCCCAGGTCCAAAAGAAGCATTCTGCTCCCTGGCACTGCTTTCTTGGTGACATGAGGTCCCTCTTTCTCTCTGCTGGCTTCTCTCTTTCATATCTCAAAAGGGATTGATTTAAGACAGACATAACCTAATCTTGTAGATTCAGTTCTTAACATAACTGCCTCTAATCCTGCCTCATTAACATCATAAAGGCAGGATTTACAACACATTGGAAAATCACTTCAGACCACAAAATGGTGGACAATCACACAATACTGGGAATCATGGTGTAGCCAAATTGACACATATTTTGGGGGAACACAATTCAATCCATAACAGATGAAATAGAAAATGTGTTAAAAATGCTACATACCAAAATTCACACACACACATACAGTGGGAGAGAAATAGAATATACAAATAGTTCTAGACTGTGGTGTAAAGAATTTAACTTTACCTAAATTTAGGTGCTCTTGTCCTTGTTTCCTGAGAAGATAACTATAAGCCTTTGAAATTTCTGGTGTAATTTTGGTGCCTTTATTATACATAACCTCCAGATCACATCTGAGCATTTGTGCTAAAAAGTGGGAGATGACTAGACCATAAAGACCATCTGCTAGCCAATATCAGCTAACTTCAAGAGGCATAATTTAACCTATCAGGCATATGCAATGAGGCCTCAATCATGACTACGTAATATTTGAGACCAATAAAATCTCTGAACAGAGCTTCCTAGTTGGTGAAGTGAGGGTGATATACTTTCTTTGGGATATGAAAGCTCACGCTGGGGACCTTTCCAGACCTCATCCATGCGTCTATTCCTTACGATAATCCTGATTTTTATCTGTTTGCTATAATCTGTAACTGTAAGTGTAAAATTTTCTGTGAGTTCTGTGAGTTGTTCCAGAAAATTCTTTAGCCCAAGCATTACTGAGAGCTAGCAGGTGAAAGTAAGGAAGCTCAGGGGAGGCCCTGTGAGTTTGTAGCTGACATCCCGAAGGGGAAAACCCCGAATTTGTAGCCAGTAGGTGAGAAGTAAAGGTGTCGTGTAGGCTCCTGAGTTTGGGGCTGGTGTCTGCCAATTTGGCAGTCTGAAGGATGATGTCCTTTAACTTGTGAGCTCTGACCTAGCTCCGGGTGGTTAGGGGCAGAGAGAGTGTCACATATGTGGTTGGTGTCAGAAAATATTGAGAATCAGATAAGTGGGGATTTGATTAATCTTCACATGTTGATTCTTATCCATAAAGAAATTAAATCCACAATTAAAACATTCCCACCAAGATAAAATGCAGACCCGGATGACTTCATTACAGAAATTTTTTCAAAAATGTAAGTAAGAAATAACACTAATGTTACATAAACTCTACCAGAGAATAGTAAAAAAAGCAAAAATTTTCCAACTTATTTTATGAATTCAGTATAACCTTGATACCAACACTAGGAAATAACACATCAAGAAAGGAAAATTGTAGGTGGCAGGGTCTTTCACTAACATATAGGCAAAAATTCTAAACAAATACTAGCAAATCGATTGCAGTCATATATAAAAAATAATACACCACAAAATCAAGTAGAATTTATCCCAGGAATTTGAGGTCAGATTAACTTTTAAAAATCAATCAATGTAATTCACCACATTCAAACTCTAAAAAAATAAAAACTACATCACCATCACAACACGTGCAAAAAATTATTTGATACCATTCAGCACTTACGTTAAATTTTTGGTAAATTAAGAATAGAAGAGAATTTATTTAACCTGATAGAGTACCAAAGAAAAATTTAAAAAGAAAACAACAAAACAAAAACAGAGCTAACACTACACTTAATGATGAAATATTGTACACTTTTCCCTGAGGTATAGAATAAGACAAAGATGTTCACTATTTTCACTTTTATTCAGAAGTATACTGGAAGTTTTCGTTAATGAAAAAAGACAAGGAAAAAAAAAAATAATGTTTGGAGCCAAAGAAAAAACTAGTCATTATTCAAAGATGAAATGATTGTGCATTTTGCATATTCAAATAAATCTACAAATATAATTCATAGGTAAATTTAGCAAGATAGATATAAGCTAAATATAAAAATAACTTCTAAAAATTAACAAGACAACAATAAAAAGTAAAATGTAAAAAAAAATTTCTAATAGTGCATGAAAACATAAAACACCTAAGAATTAATATAATAAAAGATATAATTAAACCTACAAAACATTGTTGAAAGAAATTAAGGAAAGTCTAAAATGTAAAACATATACCATTTTCAAGGACTGTAAGACTCAATATTTACAAAAGGTCAATTTCCTCCACATAGTCTATGGCTTCATTCCAATCCCAATAAAAACAGTTCAGGTTGTTCTTTGTAAAAATTGAAAACCTGATTCTATAACGTATACTGAGATTGAAAGGATTAGAGTAGACACAGTAAATATTGAAAAAGCTACCAGTAATCAAGACAGCGGGCTATTGGTGTAAGGACAGACAGCTTTAAATGAAATAAAATAGAATAAAATAAAAAGTTAGCAACAGACAAGGAAGGTATCATTTAAACTTAGAAAAGCATGGTCTTTTCACTAAATGATGGCAGGACAAATGAATATTTATATTGGAAAAAAATTAACCTTGACTTATCATATTGTACACAAGAATTAATTTGTGAGTTAGATCATAGATACAAATGTAAGGAGTAAAGCTATAAAGTTTCTGGAAGAAAACATATGAGAATATCTTTATATCTTCATGACCATGAAGAAGGCAAACATTTTTTATTAGACCACAAAAGTACCATAAAAAAGATAGTCTACACTAAAATTAATAAAATCTACTAAGCAAAAAATAAGCCCTAGTGGCACAGTGGTTAATGTGCTTAGCTGCTTACCAAAAGGTCAGTGGCTCAAACCCACCAGCCACTCCATAGGAGAATGATGTGGAACTTTGCTTCCATAAAGATTACAGCCTCAGGAACCTTATGGTGCAGTTCTACTCTGTCCTATAGGTTCGCTATGAATCAAAATCCACTGGATAGCAACAGGTTTGGTTTTTTGTTTTTAGAAATCAAATTTAATACTAAAAAACAAAGATGTTTACCTACCTGTGTTTTATTGACTATGCAAAGGCATTTGACTGTATGGATCATAACAAATTATGGATAACATTATGAAGAAGGGAATTCCAAGAACACTTAATTGTGCTCATGAGGAACCTACACATAGATCAAGAGGCAGCCATTCGAGCGGAACAAGAGGGTACTGCATGGTTTAAAGTCAGGAAAGGTGTGTGTCAGGGTTATATTCTTTCACTATACTTATTCAATATGTACGCTGAACAAATAATCTGAGAAACTGAACTATATGAAGAATGGGGGGCATCAGGATTGGAGGAAGACTCATTGACAACCTGTAATATACAGATGACACAACCTTGCTTGCTGAAAGTGAAGAGAACTTGAAGCACTCACTGATGAAGATTAAAGACCACAGCCTTCAGTATGGGTTATATCTCAACATAAAGAAAACAAATATCCTCACAACTGGACCAATAAGCAACATCACGATAAACAGAGAAGAGATTGAAGTTGTCAAGGGTTTCATTTTACTTAGATCCACAATCAACACCCATGGAAGCAGCAGTCAAGATATCAAATGATGCACTGCACTGGGCAAATCTGCTACAAAAGACCTCTTGAAAGTGTTGAAAAGCAAGTATGTCACCTTGAAGACTAAGGTTCTCTTGACCCAAGGCATGGAGTTTTCAATCACCTCCTATGCATGCGAGAGCCGGGCGATGAATAGGGAAGACTGAAGAGGAATTGATGTCTTTGAATTATGACGTTGGTGAAGAATATTGAATATACCATGGACAGCCAAAAGAACGAAGAAATCTGTCTTGGAAGAAGTACAACCAGAATGCTCCTTAGAAGCAAGGATGGTGAGACTACGTCTCACATACTTTGGGCACATTATCAGGAGGGATCAGTCCCTGGAGAAGGACACCATGCTTGGTAAAGCAGAGGGTTGGCGAAAAAGAGAAATACCCTCAACAAGGTGGATTGACACAGTGGCTGCAACAATGAGTTCGAGCATAACAACGATTATGAGGATGGTGCGGGACCAGGCAGTGTTTCATTGTGCTGTATGTAAAGTTGCTACGAGTTGGAACCGACTCGACAGCACCTACCAGCAACAACAACAATCAAAAGACAATAAAAGTTCACACACCAGAAGGATGTATGTTCAGTACACACCTATGACAAATTACTCATATCCAGTATATAGTTTTATGTATACATAAATGCATATATAGGTGTGTGCTTGTGTGGGTGTATGTGCATATTTGTGTGTGTATCTTAAAAATAAACTTAATTAAAATAATGATAAGAGAAAAAAAGGCTTGAAGAGCACTTCACAAGAGAGAATATACAATGGCTGTTAAGCATATGAGGGTATGCCTATTGTATTGAATGAATATATTTTATGTTCAAAGTCTTACACAGAAACAAGAAGACAGCCTAATTAAAAGAACAATAAGAAAAAAGTTTGAAAAGCTATTCACTAAAGAAAATTTACAGATGTAAAATATGCATATGAAAAGCTACTCCATCTAATTAGTCACTACAGAAAAGCAAATTAAAATCTCAAGGAGATATTATTATAGACCTACAAGAGAATCCAACATTAAAAGGACTGAGAATGCCAAGTTTTGGTTAAAATATACAAGTAGAGCTTCATACTTTGCCGATGGAAGGTAACTGGAGGTTACCAACCACTGCAACTTACCTGTCTTCTAAAGCTAAACAAAAGTAGAACCTACAACTCAGCAACTCCACTACTGAAGAAGTGTGCTCACATACATAAAAATGTACCTGGAAAAAAAAAAATTCAAAGCAGTAGTAGTCATAAAGCAAAAAAAAAACAACACACACACACAAAAAAGGAAACATCCCAAATGTCCATCAACTGTAGCATGAACAGATAAAATATTGTATTTCCTTACAATGAAAAATACATGTTTATGAAAAATCATATACCATTTCTGCATGCAGTAATATGGATGAATCTCACAAGCATCTTATTGAACAAAAGAAGGCAACACAAAAGATTGAATACTTTATGATTCTATGTATATGAAGTTCAAAACCAAGGAAATTAATCTAAGGTTATAGTGGGTAAATTTGAGGATATATTATCTGCAACCCGTTGCCATCAAGTTGATTCAAGGGGTATGTAAAAGCCTGGCAGGATGCTGGAAATGACCCATGTCTTGACTAGGATGGTAGGCTGATAACTGTAAACATATTTTATATTTATTGTGTTTCTCACTTAAGATTTTTATACTTTGTTGATGGCAGGACTCTATCCTAATTTAAAAGGCGGGGGGGGCAATGACTTTCAAGGAAGAGAGAGTTATCAACTGATTTAAAATGCTAGCTAAAATACTAATAAGGTGAAGATACAAATGTCCTTTGAATTTAAGAATGGGAGGGAGCTCACTGTTGATTTTTGGAACAATTTGAAAGAAATAGTGTGTTCTAAACGACCATTTCTGTTCGTGGAGTAGAAAGGAAGCTAATGAAGAAGCTCCCGTCTCTTAACTTTATAGCCATAAAAGGGAGGGTAGAGATAGTAGCCTCTGGGGCATTGGAAGGGAAAATAGGATTTGCTTGTTTGTTTTGTGTTAGAGAAAACAGCATATTTTCATAATTAAATATTTGTGGGAAGATTCTCAGGTGATAAAATAAGTGAGAAGGGGATAGTTCTGAACTTATCCAAATGGTTTCTGATAAGGTAGGAGATATTGGAATCTGGAAAGACTTGTAGTGGCCTTAACAGGAGAGAAACAGGAGGTGAGAAGTAGGCTAGATTTGCAGAGGGTATGCGTGGGAATGTAGATTCATGGAGGTCCCTGAGTAGCACAAACCGTTTGTGATCAACCACTAACCTAAAGATTTGTGATTCACATTCACTCGGTGACTCTGCAGAAGATTTAGCAATCTGCTTCTCTAAAGATTGCAGCCAAGAAAACCCTATATTTTACAGATTTGTGGCAAGGAATGTATCACATCTATATCAGCTGGAAATTAAGAGGGGTTCACCCACTGAGTAGGTGTTTGTGAAAATTCTTGGAAAGTTGGATTTCCAACTTTCCAGATGACACCTGTGGATTTGAGAATGTGAGATTGAGCCAGCAGAGTGTAAACCAAAAAATTTGGCACCCAAGGGTTCATACACAATGAAAAAGATTATTTGTCTTTATAAGTTGAACAACAATAAAAAAAAAAACCTGTCAAGTCGATTTGACCCATAGTGACCCCATAGGGTTTCCAAGGAGTGGCTGGTGGATTTAAACTGTGGACCTTCTGATTCGCAGCTGTCATGGATTGAATTATGTCTCCCCAAAAATGTGTGTATCAACTCGGTTAGGCCATACATGGTGATCCTCCACTTTGTGATTGTAATTTTATGTTGAGAGGATTAGGGTGGGGTTGTAACACCACTCTGACTCAGGTCACCTCCCTGACCCAATGTAAAGGGAGTTTCCCTGGGGTGTGGCCTGCACCACCTTTTATCTCAAGGGATAAAAGAGATAAAAGGAAAGGGAAGCAAGCAGAGAGCAGCACCAGGAGCAGAGTGTGTCCTTTGGGCCAAGGGTACCTGTGTGTTAGAAGCTCCTTGACCAGGGGAAAGTTGAGGAAAAGGACCTTCTTCCAGAGCTGACAGAGGGAGAAAGCCTTCCCCTGGAGCCGACGCCCTGAATTTGGGCTTGTATCCTACTAGACTGTGAGAAAATTAATTTCTCTTTGTTAAAGGCATCCACTTGTGGTATTTCTGTTATGGCGGCACTAGATGACTAAGACAGCAGCCTAGCTCTTAGCCACTGCAACACCAGGGCTCCATAATTTGAACAGAGAAAATTAATACTGAAGAGGATTAAGAATTAAGATCCTACAGAGATAAAAATGACTATCAAGTGAAATTACAAACTGTTCTGTGGTTTCCATAAGGGATAAATTTATGTAAAAAGAAGGATTATCAGCAAAAGAAGAAATTTTCGTTCTATGAATTCAGGTAAACAGCTCCACATAGGTGTAGAAGGATAATTATTGAACCAATATGGTAAGCTATTATATATATATATATATAAATTTTGTTTTTTTGAACAGTGAGTCAACTATTAAAGTTATTTTTGGTCAGCTAAATTCAAAAGTTTTAGTTATTTATCCCAACCTATCTAAGCTTTTTTTTATCTAAGCTTATAAACCGATGTTGAGATTTAGGTTTACTCAGCTTACAAATTTAGGGAAAGCCCAGATGAAAATAGCTCTGGGACTAGAGGCAGCGAGGTGGCAATGACGCTACCAAAGAGTGGATTTGAGGGATTTACCAGAGACAAGACAGAGATTAACAGACATACTTTTAAACTAGGTGTAGTTTCTTAATTACTCATTACGCCTTGAGCTTCCACCTAAAATGTTACATAGGCCATAGCTGTTGAACCTGGTTTTTATCAGACCAGTATCATGAGTGGAGAAAAGCTCCTTCATCTACAGGGTTGCTATGAGTTGGAATCGACTCGAGAGCAACGGGTTTGTATTTTTTTGTTTATATCAAGTACATGTTATGCATCTAAAAGGGAGTCCCTGGGTGATGCAAATGGCTAAGCGATTGACTACTAACCAGAAGGTTGGTGGTTTGAACCCACCAAGAGACACCTCAGAAGAAAGGCCTGGTGATCTACTTCTGAAAGATTACAGCCATTGAAAATCCTGTGGAGTGTTCTACTCTGAAACACATGGGGTCGCCATGAGTCAGAATCGACTTGACAGCAAATGCTATGTGTCTAAGCAATGCTCAGACTCTCTATTCACAAGCTTGCTACAGAATTATATATTTTTATAATAGTTAATCCACACAGGAACTGTGAATACTTATAAACAAGGCACAGTCCTTTTATCAAAGAATCTACAATTTAGTGAGAGAGATGATATATTAACAGGAAAATGTAATTCAGCTTAATAATAAACATTTTGGTAAAAGGCATACCAGTTACTATGGAAACACAGGTTGACCATAAGTCCAACTCGGACATTGAATAAGTTTTCCCCAAAAAGGTTTCACTTAAGTTGTATTGTGAAAGATCTGTCGGGGTTGACAACAGAGAAATGGGGCAGCTTGTTGAAATATTTAACTGAAAATACTGAAGGGAAGTATTATTCTCCACTTTGCAAAAGTGGAAACATCCCCTGCCCAAGTTACTTCTAGCTAGTTGTACAGCTGGTAAGCAGCAGAGACACCACCAACCATGCAAAGGGGTCTAAAGGAGGAAATGGATGAATGAACGCCCATAATCCTAAAAATGAGTCCCTTTCTTCTGGGAGGATAAATTTATTTAGAGATGAAAGTGGAAAAACTGAATTCACAAGTTTTCCAACAAGTTTACAGGTTGCTGACTTGGTTTGGTTTGCTTTAAGCCAAAACCATAAAAATTCTACCCAATGTAAATAGAATGAAATTTAGCCGGAGTCTTGAAAGAATCTTTTAAAAAATGACTTATTTTAACTCAGTGGAGTTCAACTCAAGACCATATCCTGAACTGGTAACTGTGCTCATTGTAGAATGTAGAGTCTCAGGGAGACCAGGGCTCCCGTTTTTGGTGCATTTCCAATTGCCAAGACTTCTTTTCAGGGTAACTATGATGACAGTCTGGAAATGTTTAGAAAAATGAGAGAAAAAACGAAGACTTAAATTGCCTTTCTCAAAGGGCTAGAAAATACCCATCAAAAACAACATTTGTATTAAATATTACCTAAATATGTCATTTATATTTGGATAATGGACATTTGATAGCTATTCCATTAGAGAAGTATGTTTATGTGTGAATATTACTCATGTCACAGGAGATTTTAGCCAAAATTTAGCCATTTTTATTATTTTAGAGTGACACTTATAATCCTTCTAAATATGAAGTTCCAGTAATTTCAGTGTTTATTTTCACACTCTGTGAAACTGAATATGAGTAATTGGGTCTCACATTGAAACAGCTGAAATGTAAACTGGATATAAGAACTTTACAATAATAAGTGAGTCTAATAAATTATTCATTCCAAGTTACTTAATGTAATGTGTTTGCAGTATTGCTGTTATATGTAATAAAAAATAGGGCTTCTGAAATGCTACCAAAACATAGGGCTACAATAATTTTTCAAGGACCTCCATATCCATATCCATATCCATATCCATATCCATATCCATATCCATATCCATATCCATATCCATATCCATATCCATATCCATATCCATATCCATATCCATATCCATATCCATATCCATATCCATATCCATATCCATATCCATATCCATATCCATATCCATATCCATATACATTAAATATCTCAGAACAACCAGGACTCTTAGTCCAGTAGAAAGAAAATAGACTTTGTCTTCACAGGTCTGGGTTTATCCATTTGTCTGTTGATGGGCACCTAGGTTGTTTCATCTTTTTGCTACTATGAGCAGTGCTGCAATGAACATGGGTGTGCATATATCTATTCATGTGAGCACTCTTATTTCTCTAGGATATATTCCAAGGAATGGGTTTGTTGAATCGTATGGTACTTCTATTTTGTGCTTTTTCAGGAAGTGCCAAATCATTTTCTAAAGTGGTTGTACCATTTTACATTTCCACCAGCAGTGTAAGTGTTCCAGGCTCTCCACAAACTCTCCAACATTTATTATTTTTGTTTTTTGGACTAATGCTTGACTTGTTGGGGTGAGATGGTATCTCACTGTAGTTTTGATTTGCATTTCTCTAATGGCTAATGATGGTGAGCATATCCTCATGTATCTGTTAGCCGCCTGAATGTCTTCCTCGGTGAAGTGCCTGTTTATATTGTTTGCCCAGTTTTTAATCGGATTATTTGTCTTTTTGTTATTGAGGTTTTGCAATATCATGTAGATTTTAGAGATTAGACCCTTACCAGATATGTCATAGCCACATTTTTTTTTTTTCCCCAGTCTGTAGATTATCTTTTTACTCTTTTGGTGAAGTATTTTGATGAGTGTAAGTGTTTGATTTTTAGGAGCCCCCAGTTACCTAGTTTCTCTTCTGGTGCTTGTGCACTGTTAGTTATGTATTATATTCTGTTTATGCCATGTATTAGGGCTCCTAGCATTGTCCCTATTTTTTTTCATGATCTTTATTGTTTTAGATTTTACATTTAGTTCTTTGATTCATTTTGAGTTAATTTTTGTGCATGGTGTGAGGTATGGATCTTGTTTCATTTTTTGCAGATGGATATTCAGTTATGCCAGCACCATTTGGTAACGAGACTGTCTTTTCCCCATTTAACAGACTTTGGGCCTTTGTCAAATATCAGCTGCTCACAGGTAGATGAATTTACGTCAGTATTCTCAATTCTGTTCCATTGTTCTATGTTTCTGTTGTGTACCAGTACCAGGCAGTTTTGACTACTGTGGTGGTATAATAGGTTCTAAAACCAGGTAGTGTGAGGCTTCCCACTCCTTTTTCTTCAGCAATGCTTTACTTATCTGGGGCCTCTGCCTTTTCCATATGAACTTGATGACTTGTTTCTCCATCTCATTAAAAAATGTCACTGGAATTTGTATCTGGATTGCATTGCATCTGTAGATTGCTTTGGGTAGAATTGACATTTTCACAATGTTGAGTCATCTGTCCATGAGCAAGGTGTTTTTCATTTATCCAAGTCTCTTTTGGTTTCTTACAGTAATGTCTTGTAGTTTTTTTTGTATAGATCTTTTATGTCTCTGGTTAGATTTATTTCTAAGTATTTTATCTTCTTAGGAGCTATTTTAAGTGATATTGATTTGGTGATTCCCTCTTCCAAGTTCTCTTTGTTGGTGTAGAGGAATCCAACTGATTTTTTTATGTTTGTCTTGTATCCTGATATGTTACTGAAATCTTCTATTCTAGTAGTTTTCTTGTGAATTTTGGGGGATTTTCTGTGTATAAGATCAAATCATCTGCAAATAGGGATACTTTTACTTCTTCCTTACCAATTTGGATGCCCTTTATTTCTTTTTCTTGCCTTATTGTTCTGGCTAGGACCTCCAGCACAATGTTGAATAAGAGTGGTGATAAAGGGCATCCTTGTCTGGTTTACATTCTCAAGGCGAATGCTTTCAGAATGATGTTGGCTGTTGGTTTTGCATAAATGCCCTTTATTATACTGAGGAATTTCCTTCTATTCCTATTTTGCTGAGGCTTTTATCAAGAATGGGTTTTGGACTTTGTCAAATGCCTTTTCTGCATCAATCAATAAAATCATGTGGTTCTTGTCTTTTGTTTTATTTATGTGATGGATTACATTGATTGTTTTTTCTAATGTTGAACCATCCCTGAAAACTTGATATGAATCCCACTTGGTCATGGTGAATTATTATTATTATTTTTTATACAATGTTGAATTCTATTGGCTAGAATTTTGTCGAGGATTTTTGTGTCTATTTTCCTGAGGGATTAAAAAAAAAAAATTTTTTTTTTTTTTTTTTAAATTGGTGTGTAATTATCTTTTATGTGGAGACTTTACCTGGTATTGGTATCTGGGTTATGCTGGCTTCATTGAGTGAGTTTGGGAGTATTCCACCCTTTTCTATGCACTGAAATACCTTTAGTAGTTAACTCTTCTCTGAAAATTTGGTAGAATTCTCCAGTGAAGCCATCGGGGTCAGGGCTTTTTTGTTCTTGTTGGGAGTTTATTATTATTATTACCTCTTCGATCTCTTCTTTTGTTATAGGTTTATTTAGTTGTTCTACTTCTGTTTGTGTTAGTTTAAGTACCTAGTGTGTTTCTAGAAATTTGTCCATTTCCTCTAGGTTTCAAATTTGTTGGAGTATAATTTTTCATAGTATTCTGTTATGATTCTTTTAATTTCATTTGGGTCTGTTGTGATATTGCCCATCTCATTTCTTATTCAGGTTATTTGCTTCCTCTCCTCTTTTTTTTTTTTGTCAGTTTGGCCAATGGTTTATCGATTTTGTTGATCTTTTCAAAGAACCAGCTTTTTGTCTTGTTAACTCTTTCAATTGCTTTTCTATTCTTTATTTCATATTTCTGCTCTATTTTTATTATTTCTTTTCTCCTGGTGTCCAAGTGTTCCTTTTGCTGCTCTCTTTTTATTTGTTCGAGTCATAGGGTTGATTTTTTTCTTTAATTTTGGCCACTTCTTCTTTTTAGATATGAGCATTTATTGCTATAAATTAACCTCTGAGCACTATTTTTGCTGTGTCCCAAAGGTTCTGGTAGGATGTGTTTTCTCTCTGATTTGATTCTGTGAATTTCTTTATTCCATCCTTGGTTTCATCTATAACCCAGTAGTTTTTGAGCAAGGCATTGTTCAGTTTCCATGTCTTTGATATTTTTTCCTTGCTTATTCTGTTATTAATTTCTACTTTTATGACTTTATGGTCACAAAAGATGCTTTGTTATATTTTGATGTTTTGGATTCTGTTAAAGCTTGCTTTGTGGCCTCATATGTGTTCTATTCTGGAGAATATCCCATATTTGCTGGAGAAGAAAGTGTACTTGGCTGCTGTTGGGTGAAGTGTTCTGTATATGTCTATGAGATCAAGTTGGTTGACTGTGGCATTTAGATCTTCTGTGTCTTTATTAAGCTTCTTTCTGGATGTTCTGTCCTTCACCAAAAGTGGCGTGTTGAAGTCTCCTACTATTACTGTGGAGCTGTCTATTTCTCTTTTCAATGCTGTTAGAGTATGCTTCATGTATTTTGAAGCCCTGTTGTTGGGTGTGTAAATATTTATTATGGGTATTTCCTCCTGGTATTTTGACCCCTTTAATTATTACATTGTGTCCTTCCTTATCCGTCATGATGGATTTTGCTTTAAAGCCTATTTTGTCAGAAACTAATATTGCCACTTCTCCTCTTTTTTGATTGTTGTTTGCTTGATATATTTTTTTCCATCCTTCGAGTTTTAGTTGTTTGTGTCTTTGAGTCTCTTGTAGGTAGCGTATAGATGGGTCTTTTTTTTTTTATCCAGTCTGCCCCTCTCTGTCTCTTTATTGGTGCATTTAGTCATTTACAGTCAGTGTAATTATGGATAGGTATGAGTTTAGTTTAGAGCTGTCATTTTAATGTATTTTGTGTGTGTGTGTCATTGACAGTTTTTTTGTTCCATTTAATTTTCTGCGCTGAGTCATTTTTCTTTATGTATTTTCTTTTCATCTTTTTCATTGTTGTTGATTTTGTTTTGCCGAGTATTTTTTTTTCTTTTGATGTGTAGGTTTTCCTTTGTAGTTATCTTAATATTTACCTCTATTTTTCTAAGTTTAAACCAATCTTTTATTTCTTGATATCATCTTTACTTCCTGTCCATATGAAAGTTCTATGACTACCTTATTTAGTTCCTCATTTTCATTTTAATGTTGTCATCTTTTACATATTGACATCTCTGTTTTCCTATTTTCAGCGTTTTAGCTTTGATTTATTTTTGTGAATTCCCTGCCTGGGTTGGTATCTGGTTGTTCTGTCCCATGTTCTAGTCCTGGGTTGTTATCTGACATTATTGATTTTCTAACCAGAGGACTCCCTTTAGTATTTCTTGTAATTTTGTTCTTTTACAAATTCCCTAAACTTCTGTTTATCTGGAAATGCCCTAATTTCACCATCATATCTGAGAGACAGTTTTGCAGGATATATAATTCTTGGCTGGCATTTTTTTTTTTTCCTCCAAGGCTGTATATATGCCATCCAATTGTCTTCTTGCCTGTATGGTTTCTGCTGAGTAGTCAGGGTTTAGCCTTATTGACTGTCTTTTGTAGATGACTTTTTGTTTATCCCTAGCTGTTCTTAAAATTCTCTTTATCTTTGGATTTGGTAAGTTTAATATATCTTCGTGATATTCCTTTGGGATTTACTCTGTGTGGGGTCTGGTGGGCTTCTTGAACAGTTATCTTCTTGTCTTTTATGATATCAGGGGAATTTTCTACCAACAAATCTTCAGCAATTCTCTCTGCATTTTCTGTTATCTCTGCCCCTCCCCATTCTGGTACTCCAATCACGAGTAGGTTATTCCTCTTGATAGAGTCCCACATAATTCTTAGCGTTTCTTCATCTGTTTAAATTCTTTTATCTGATTTTTCAAAAAAAAAAAAATGGTGTCAAGTACTGTATTATCAGTCTCACTAATTCTGACTTCCATTGCCTCAATTCTGTTCCTATGACTTTCTATTAAATTGTCTAATTTTGAAATTTTATTGTTAATCTTTTGGATTTCTGTTTGCTCTCTCTCTAAAGATTCTTACAGCCTGTTAAATTTGTCATTATGCTCTTGTATAGCCTTTTTAAGGTCCTCTGTTGCTTTGTCTGTGTGTTCCTTGGCTTGTTCTGTATTTTGCCTGATCTCCTTCATGATCTCTTGAAGAACCCTATATATTACTCTCTTGAATTCTACCTCTGGTAATTCCAGGAACTCATCTTCCTCTGGGAGGTTTCTTGGTTCTTTGTTTTGGTGGCTTGCTGAGGCCATCATGGTCTGCCTCTTTATGTGATCTAATATTGACTGTTATCTCAGAGCTATTAATAATTATTATATTAATTTATTTTAGGTTTGCTTACTGTGTCCTAGCTTCTTGTTTTGTTTTGTTTTTATATGCCCAAATAGGTTGGTCATGTGAGCTACTTTGATTATTGGCATCTTTGAAGCTTTCACGTCCCATCGCCAGGTGGTTAGAACTGTTACTAGGTATGCAAGCCCAGTAGTCCATTTACTTTCCTTGTGTGGATTCGGCTCAGGTGTCCAGGTTGTCACTCACCAGGTATGTGGTGCAGGCTCTCACCTATAGCCCTAGACAGGTGGGGCTATGTAGGGATGATTGGACCAGGCACAGGTATCTGGCTAAAATAGGGGGTTATGTGCTGAGCAAGGTAGTGGGCTGACAGCTTCCCCTGAGTGCCTGGATGGAAGGTGTGTCCCTGTTTCCTAGAGTGCATAGGTGCGTGGGTTTTGCAGCTGGACTTCGGGCACCCAATGCTGTTGGCTGTAAGGACTGGGAGGCACCACTTATTCTCAGATCCCTGCCATGGGTGGCTAGGTGAAGTGGATGGAACCAGGCCCACCAGGCCGCAGATATGGGTAGGTGAGGACCCTGCTTAATGGGCAGGGCAGTGTCAAATGTCATGAATCTCCCACTCCCCCTTAGCTGTTGTAATTGAAAATAGACTTCAGGTATATACTCTGTTGTACTGTGTTAATGAGGGCATACACTGTTGAAATGGGCCCACACAGGTCTAGGCAGGGGTGAAAGGCATTCAAAGTCCATGGACCCCTTATGCTTGTGCTTAGGCAAAAGGGCTGTGCCTGGCCTGAGTTCTTGACTTAGGGGACCTGGCAGATTATTTTTTACTCTTTATCAATTTGTCCACTTCCAGCCCAGGGGGTGCAACAATCACTGAAGCTGCACTGGGACTGGAGCAGAGTGGGGAGGAGGCAGGTAAATAGGATAGAGGTACTTCCCGGAAGGAGGAAGGATTTTTTGATTCTCCACGGTAGGTTAGATGCATGCACTTAACTTTTTCAGATTCGGTGTGGCTTCTCCCTGTGTATGGACGCCTGCGTAGACTCTCCACCACTTGGTTTCTTCTGATGTGAAAAACGTGTCCTGAGCACTACTGTGCACTCTGGCTAATCCACTCTGTAGGGTGCTGGCCTGGTCAGGTCTGTCAAATCCTTGCTGCTTCTGAACTGTCTCTCCCTCCCCCTGCTGTTCAGTCTAGCTCTTCAAATTTGTCTTTGTTGTCCAGGGCTCCTAGAGTGTCATACATAATTGATTCATTGTTTTTTCATGTCTTTGTTGTAAGGGGGACCACAGGAAGCATCTGATTATTGTGCCATCTTGGCCCTGCTTCTACATCTGGGTTTAAAGGCAAATGCTTCTACTAAATAGCTGGGCCACCTTGGACAAGTTAATAACCTCTGTCAATCCCAGTTTCTTAAATTATAAAAGGCATATAATGATTTGTTGAAGGGTCCTTGTGAATACTACAATTAATATACAAATTACCATCATGTTCCTTGTCTAGCCAATGTGTGACTTTTACCTAATATGAGATTTCCTTTCATACTCAAATTATAATAGCTTATCCTTTGCTTGCCAAATTAGCAGGGACACTAGTAATTTTTCTAGACAGTAACCTCTCCCAATGTTCTCGGGAATCCCTAGGAGTCTTAGTTAGCTAGTCTTTCTGCAACAGAAACACCACAAGTGGCTGTCTTTAAAGAAGATAAATTTATCTTCTCACAGTTCTGGAAAATCAGGGTCTTGGTTGTGTCTATTCCTTCCTTGTAGATGGTCATGGGTGTTCATTTCTTCCCTGGCTTGTAGACAAAGCTCACATGGCATCTGTGTTCCCTGGGCTAAGTGTCTCTGTGTCTAATCTGATCTTTTATAATTCCGAAGTGGTTAGATTTAGAACTCATCCTACTTGGGTGTCATCTAATTAACATAATAAAGTCTCTATTTCCAAACAAGATCATATCCATAGGTTAAGATTCCAACACATATTTTTGGGAGACAATTCAATCTATAACACTAAGTTTGCTTATATTAATGCTTTTCTATATATCAGAAATTCTTTTTGCTTCTTTGTGGCCACCTACCAAATTGCAGAGACTTTGACCTAACCTTTGAGATAGGACTCAGGAACCAGATGGAAAAATAGAAAATTCTCTAATGTGGTTTCAGGTCAAACCCTATTGCCACTTCACCAATAGTGGTGGGACACCAGTGTCACCAATACCTGTGTTAAAGCCTTGGCAGTTTGCAGTGATATGGCCTACACAGAGCTACTCATTTTCACCTGGTGCTCGGCTTTACCATTCCGGTAATTTACTCAGGTTCTGTTGATTTTCAAGCTATAAGAGTTCAGCCACAAATAAACTGCCAAGATCCTGGTCCTTAGGACATTTTTATCACTGCAACTTTCCCCCGGTTTCAAGGTGACTGGAGTGGGGTTGGTATATGTCAGCATCAGTGGTTTGCTCAGCCTGGAAATCAGCACAGCCTTCCAAAGACACAGGCCTTATGGTAGAGCCTCAGTGTCTAGTGCAGAACTCCATCCTTTGGAATGAATTTTCTTTTACAGTCCTATTCCCTTGTCTGCAACCTAGCCTCTGGACAGTCCATCTGACTTTTTTTATATAACTGAATTTTCATACATGGGTTATGGAAATCCATGGGGTGACTGTACCTGGAATTCTCAAAAGGCTAGAAATATCTACCAATCTTTTTTGTATTAAATATTACTTACACATGGTATTTATATTTGTATAATGGACATTTGGTATTGTTATGGATTGAATTGTATCTTCCAAAAATACGTGCCAATTTGGCTAGGCCATGATTCCCAATATTGTGTGGTTATCTTCCATTTTGTCATTTGATGTGATTATCCTATGTGTTGTAAATTCTAACCTCTATGATGTTCATATGATGATTTTTTTTTTTTTTTTTGTGATGTTCATAAGGCAAGATTAGAGGCAATTATATTAAGGAGGCAGGCAGGCAGCAATCTACAGGATTAAGCTGAATCTTGAGTCAATCTCTTTTCAGATATAAAAAAGACAATCAGCAGAGGAGGACCTCATGCCACCAAAAAAGAAGCCATTGGAGCAGAGCTCACCCTTTGGATCCAGGGTCTCTGCACTGAGAAGCTCTGGGACCAGGGAAAGATGTTGACAAGGACCTTATCCTATAACTGGCAGATAAAGAAAGACTTTCCTGCAAGCTGGAGCCCTGAATTCAGACTTCTAGACTCCTAGACTCTGAGAAAATGAATTTCTCTTTGTTAAAACCACCCGCTTGTGGAATTTCTGTTATAGCAGCACCAGATGACAAAGACAGATGTCTACTCAATTTTACAAGTGTGGTTGGATATGAACAGGACAGAAAAATCTCTTTATTCATGACACAGGAGATTTAGGCAATACCCACTTTTATAAATTACCAGAGTATAGAAAACTTTTCAGTTATCAAAGGTTTCCACATGCAGCGAATGAAGAAATCTGTTGTAATCTTGTATAATAGTATACTATTGTATACTATTATACAATATTATATTGTAAATAGTATACTATTGCAAAAAGACCACCCAACTTTAAATAAGAAAATCTGGGTTTACAACTTGAATCAGCCATTAAGAGCTGTATATATTTAGTCAAAAAATGAAATTTATCTAAGCCTCAGCGATCTCTTTCATAATATGGGATTTTTAACTCTGCTTCATCAATTTCAGACTGTTACGAGCACCAGTATAACATTTGTTGTTGTTACCATGAAGTCAGTTCTAACTCTTAGTGACCCCATGCACAACAGAACAAAACATTGCCCAGTCCTGCGCCATCCTCACAATGATTGTTATGTTTGAGCCCATTGTTGCAGCCACTGTGTCAATCCATCTTGTTGAAGGTCTTCCTCTTTTTCACTGACCCTCTACTTTACGAAGTATGATGTCCTTCCCTAGGAACTGGTCCCTCCTGATAACATGTCCAAAGCCTTGCCATCCTTACTTCTAAGGAACATTCTGGTTGTACTTCTTCCAAGACAGTTTTGTTCGTTCTTTTGGCAGTCCATGGTATATGTTCAATATTCTTCGCCAACACCACAATTCAAAGACGTCAATTCTTCTTAGGCCCTCCTCATTCATTGCCCAGCTTTCACATGTATGTGATGCAATTCAAAACACAATGGCTTGGGTCAGGTGCACCTTAGTCTTTAAGTGATATCTTTGCTTTTTAACACTTTAAAGAAGTCTTTTGCATCAGATTTGTCCAATGTAATGCATCCTTTGATTTCTTGACTGCTGCTTCCATGGGTATTGATTGTGGATCCAAGTAAAATGAAATCCTTGACAACTTCAATCTTTTCTCTGTTTATATTGATGTTGCCTACTGGCCCAGTTGTGAGGATTTTTGTGTTCTTTATGTTGATGTGTAATCCGTACTGAAGGCTGTGGTCTTCGATCTTCATCGGTAAGTGCTTCAAGTCCTCTTCACTTTCAGCAAGCAAGGTTGTGTCATCTGTATATCACAGGTTGTTAATGAGTCTTCCTCTAATTCTGATGCCCTGTTCTTCTTCACATAGTCCAGCTTCTCAGATTATTTGCTCAGCATACAGATTAAATAAGTATAGTAAAAGAATACAACCCTGACACACAATTTTCTTAACTTTAAACCATGCAGTATCCCTTGTTCTGTTCAAATCACAACCTCTTGGTCTAAGTACAAGTTCCTCAAAAACACAATTAAGCATTCCGGAAATTCCATTCTTTTCAAGCTTATCCATAATTTGTTACAATCCACACAGTTGCATGCCTTTGCATAGTCAAAAAAACACAGGCAAATATCTTTCTGGTATTCTCTGCTTTCAGTCAAGATACATCTGACATCAGCAATGATATCTCTCCTTCCATGTTCTCTTCTGAATCCAACTTGAATTTCTGACTATTCACTGATGATGTACTGCTGCAACTACTTTTGAATGATTTTCAGCAAAATTTTACTTGTGTGTGATATTAATGATATTGTTTGATAATTTCAGCATTTGGTTGGATTGTCTTTCTTTGAACTGGGTGCAAATATGGATCTCTTCCAGTCAGTTGGCCAGGTAGCTATATTCCAAATCTCTCAGCATACACAAGTGAGCACTTCTAACCCTGCATCCACTTGTAGAAATATCCCAACTGGTATTCTGTCAATTCCTCTAGCCTTGTTTTTTACCAATGCCTTCAGTGCAACTTGGACCTCTTCCTTCAGTATCATTGATTCTTGATCATATGCTATCTCCTGAAATGGCTGAATGTCACTAATTCTTTTGGAAACAGTGACTGTGTATTCCTTCCATCTTTTTTTAATGCTTTCTGTGTCATGTAATATCTTCCTCATAGAATCCTACAATATTGCAACTCGAGGCTTGAATTTTTTCTTCAGTTCTTTCAGCTTGGAAAATGTTGAGCATGTTTTTCCCTTTTGATTTTCTAACTACATGTCTTCGCACATTTCATTATAGTACTTTATCTTCTCAAAACCACCCTTTGAAATTTTTTGTTAGCTCTTTTACTTCATCATTCCTTCCTTTCCCTTTAGCTACTCTAAGTTCAAGAGCAACATTTAGAATCTCTCCTGATATCCATTTGGTCTTTTCTCTCTTTTCTGCGCTTTTAATGACCTTTTGGTGTCTTCATGTATGATGTCCTTGATGTCATTCTACAACTCGTCTGGTCTTCAGTCATTAGTGTTCAATGCCTCAGATCTATTCTTGAGATGGTCTCCAAATTCAGGTGGCATACTCAAAGTCATACTTTGGCTCTCATGGATTTGTTCTAATATTCTTCAACTTCAACTCGATGCTCTTTTCTGTAGTTGGCCCCTAGCCTTGTTCTTACCGATGATATTGAGCTTCTCATTGTTTCTTTCCACAGACGTAATGGATTTGATTCTTGCAGATAGTGGCCATTTGTGTTGCTGAAAAAAGATATTTGCAATGAAGAAGTCTTTGCTCTTGCAAAATCCTATCATGGTATTTCCAGTATTGTTTCTATCACCAACGCCATATTTTCCAACTACTGATCCTTCTTTGTTTCCAACTTTAGCATTCCAATCACCAGTAATTATCAGTGCATCTTGATTGCATGTTTGATATATTTCAGATTGCATAAGTTGGTAAAAATCTTTCACTTCTTCATCTTTGGTCTTAGTGGTTGGTACGTAAATTTGAATAATAGTAACATTAGCTGATCTTTTTTGTAGGTGTATAGATATTATCCTATCACTGACAGCTTTATGCTTCAGGATAAATCTGGAAATGTTCTTTTTGACAATGAACATGACACCATTCCTCTTCAATTTGTCGTTCCCAGCATAGTAGACCACATGATTGTCAGATTCAAAATGGCCAATACCAGTACATTTCAGCTCACTAATGCCTAGATTATTGATGTTTATGTGTCCAATTTCATTTTTGACAACTTCCAATGTTTCTAGATTCATTCTTCGTACATTTCATGTTCCGATTATTAATGGATGTTTACAGCTCTTTCTTCTCATTTTGAGTTGTGCTACTTCAGCAAATGAAGGTCCCAAAAGCTTACTCCATCCATGTCATTAAGGTCAACTCTACTTTGAGGAGGCAGCTCTTCTCCAGTCATATGCTGAGTGCCTTCCAACTTGAGGGGCTCATCTTCTAGCACTAAATCAGACAATGTTCCGCTGCTATACATAAAATTTTCACTGGCCAGTTTTTTCTGATATAGACTGCCAAGTCCTTCTCCCTGTTTGTCTTAGTCTGAAAAGCTCTGTTGAAACCTGTCCATCAAGGCTGACCCTGCTGGTATTTGAAATACCATTGGCAAGGTTTCCAGTATTGCAGCAAACGAAAGCCACCACAGTATGACAAACGGACAGACATGTGGTGGTCAGTGTAACATAAGTGGAATTTATTTATAAACCATAATATGCTCAACAAATATGATTGTTATATCTCTTGCTATTTGTTGTGGATTGAATTGTGTCTCCCTCAAAATGTATGTCAACTGGGCTAGTCCATGATCCCCAGTATTGTGTGATTGCCCACCATTTTGTCATCTAATGTGATTTTCCTGTGTGTTGTATATCCTCTACGATGTTAATGAGATGGGATCAGAGGCAGTTATGTTAGTAATGCAAGACTCAATCTATAAGATTAGATTTTGCCTAAAAGCCAATCTCTTTTGAGATATCAAAGAGAAAAGAGAGCAGAGAGACAGGGCAGGGGGAAGGGACCTCATACCATCAAGAAAGAAGAACCAGGAGCACATGGATTTTTTGGACCTGGGGTCCTTACCCTAAGAAGCTCCTAGAACAGAGAAAGATTGATGACAAGTACCTTCCCCCAAAGCCAACAGAGAGAGAAAGCCTTTTCCTGGAGCGGGCACCATGAATTTGGACTTTTAGCCTCCTAGGCTGTGAGAGAATAAACTTGTCTGTTGAAGCCATCCACTTATGCCATTTCTGTTATAGCAGCCCTAGATGTCTAAGACACTTGCTAACTCAGTCTTCCTTATTTTTCATATTAAGACATGGTGGCCAGAAAGGATATGACATTTACCAAGATCACATGATTGCTAAGATTCATCTTATATTCATCTAGTGCAATGTGCTTTCCTCATAACATAACACACTTTGATGACCTAAAAGAAAATCATCCCAGAAGAATCTATCATTTATATTTTAATGATTAAGTTAGTATTTATAAGGACATATCATTTCTAACTACAAGAAACATAAATGAATTTTGTATAATTTATTGAAATTTCAAATGAAAAAAGTTACTGTATTTTTACACAAATTATGTGCACCTTCTGCGTTTGTTTGCCAGCCTTGCCTCTACCTGTGAGACACCCTCACAAGTGCTACCACGCCAATCCTTTTCCACGTGTTTCTGTAAAAAAAAAAAAAAAAAAATTAACATAACACCCTTAGGAAAATACCTCATGGAGGGAGGGTGCGGCTGGCAAAGAAACACTGAAGGTGTGTGTTATTTATTTAAAAATACAGTATTTACGATTTTTGGCAAATAGTTCTGATATGCTCATTTTAACCAGAAGGGGCCACTGTGACCTAACTTAATGGGTTTATGATCACATTGAATAATTTAATTTGGTCTAAAAAATTGCCATGCATTTCAAAAGGTGATATGGAATATGTCTCTTTTCTCTTTACTTTCATTTTCCAGTCAGCCATCTCTTCTATCTGAGAGCAGTAATTGTAAACATTCTTATCTGAGAATAGTAATTGTAGCTATTCTTGCTTCTTATTCCTTGGAATAAGCCAAGTTTTAAAGATAGACTTAAATTCACTGCTTAACCTTGGCAAGTAACCTAAACTTTTCTACTTTTATATTAAAAAAAAAGTAATATTTAGCTTGCTAGGTTTTTAAAAAGACTAAAATAGCTATTTTCAGGAAACTATTTAAAACAGTACTGGTCCCACTGAAGAAGTTAAACAAATATTTGTTTCCACACCTTTAAAATCTTGATGGACTGCTGTTTATACTTACCCCTTTTCTCCAAGTTTTTTTTTTTTTTTAAGAACCCTAAAATGGTTTAGAAGCACTAGCGGTACAGTGGTTAAGAATCGACTGCTAACCAAAAGGTTTGCAGTTCAAATCTTCCAGCAGCTCCTTGGAAACCCTATGAGGTTGTTCTACTCTGTCCTATAGTGTTGTTATTAGTTGGAATCGACTAGATGGCAATGGAAAAAAAAGTTTATGTCCATGTACCTGAGAATGCAGAAATGGATGGAAGGCTAAAGTCCAGGTTGTTTACAAGGTTAATATAGAGAAGGATGAGTAGTGATTGGTAAGGGGACATAAGGGGACATTAGGGATTCATTAATTTTTATCTATTTCATTTTTTACTGATTAATATAAACTACAATTAAAATATAAAATATCAACTAATTAATTAATATTAATTAAATTATTAATTAGCAACAGCCACTAGCAATAGCAACTACTTTGGCTTTAGGTATCTTTCTATTTTCCGTAATCATTCAGTGAACGAGGGTTTGCGGAACTGAAAACTGAATACTAAATAAATGGTTATTTTTTAGCCTGCCAGCATGAGCCTGAGCTATCCTTTCTGATTAGAGTTACTGAATTTTGCTTTCTTTTATTATATTACAAAAAAAAGGACTAGATTATACTTACAATGGACAAAGAATTATTCAGTGCACAAGACGTAAGATACAGAAACCCTGAAGAGGTAAGTCTGTTTTTAAGAGTGCCAGTGAGGAAGATAAGAAATTTACTAGAATGGCTTTTCCAAAATTTGCAGCTTCCCATAGCAATTTTTCAAGACTCTTTTGAGCCAAAAAGATAAGAATATAATAATTATACTTCAATTCTTATTTTAATGACTTCTGGATAGTCTTTTTAGAGCTCCAGCTGCTTCACAAGTTGCACAGTACCGATGGTGTGGTTCAACGTAAGAATAAGAGTTTTTTCCTTTAAAACTCCCTCACAGCCTTGTGTCTTTTTAGTTTGCAAATACCTTTATATTTGAAAGAAATATTTCTACATTGATCATACTGTATATAAATTCACCTAAATGAACATACCATTAAAAGTGTAATAGCCTACAGTACCTGTTCTTTAAATATATTCAATATTAAATTTGTCACATGGTACCTTTTACAGATAGATAGAAAGAGAGTCACCATGGAGTTAACTCCAACTCATGGCAATCTTATGTATAACAGAACAAAATATTGCTTATTACTGTGTCATTCTTATGATCACTGGTGAATTAGAATCTATCTTTGAGGCTATTTGGCCAATCCACCTCACTGAGGTTTTCCTTTTGCTTCACAAAACATGATGCCCTCCTTTAGCAATTGATCCCTCCTAAAATAAAAAAATAAATAAATAAATAAAATTTTTTTTTAATGGTTTTTTTTTAATGGTATGTATGTATGTATGTATGTATGTATGGAAACCCTGGTGGCGTAGTAGTTAAGAGCTACAGTATGTATGTATGTATGGAAACCCTGGTGGCGTAGTAGTTAAGAGCTACAGCTGCTAACTAAAAGGTTGGCAATTTGAATCCAACAGGTGCTCCTTGGAAACTGTATGGGGCAGCTCTACTCTGTCCTATTGGGTCACTATGAGTCGGAATCGACCCATTGGCAATGGGTTTGGTTTTGGTTTTGGTTTAATGGTGTGTGGTGAAGTGATAAAGAGCTCGACTGCTAACCAAAAGGATGGTAGTTTGAATTCACCAGCTGCTCCCAGGAAACCCAACAGGGCAGTTCTACTCTGTCTTACAGGGTTGCTATGAGTCGGAATCAACTTGACGGCAATGGGTTTTTAGAATGATGTATATAAAGGAAGCGAGGTGGAGAGTGTTTTGTTGTGATCCATAAGGTTTTCATTGGTTAATTTTTGGAAGTAAATTTCTAGGCCTTTCCTTCTAGTCTGTCTTAATTCAGAAGCTTCATTAAAACCTGTTTATCATAGGTGACTCTGCTGGTATTCGAAATACCAGCAGCATAGTTGCCAGCATCATAGCAACATACGGGCTACAAATAGTATAGAAAACTGACAGACAAGTGGTAGTATTTATTTATAAATAGCATAAATACACCAGGAATATTTCACTTCAACGTAAAAATCTAAGCTGCAATTTGATCAGAATCTCCTGCATGCTCCAGTGTCAGGACCTACTTTCAAGAGTCTTGTTTCTATCATTCCCTCATTTTCCTTGGACAACTGAAAACATATTATTTCTAATCCATATAATACAAAAAGAAGTGATAATACTCAACTACTTGAGGCCCATATATATTTGTTATCAAGGAATCACACAAAAAAGAATATAGACTATAAGAATGCTAAACAAAATATTAACAAACTGAACCTAATTAAGAGTTAATACATCAAGTTGTCTTTATACCAGAATAAAAGGATGATTTAATGTTAGGCAATCATAAATGAAAACCATCACACTAACAATTATTTTAAAAAGTTTACGATTATCTCAATAAATGCAAAAAAAAAAAAAAAAAGCATTTGAATTTAGGAATACAAGAGACCTTGCTTGGCCCGACTCGAGTTTCTATTTGAAAAAAAAAAAAAAAAAAAAAAAAAAAAAACCTTCGGTAAATATTTTTAAAATGGGGAAAGGTTAAAAATCAGTAACAAAACAAGAATTTCCACTTTATCAATTTAATTCAACGTTGTCTAGAGGCCTTAATCAAGGAATAAAAGAAGAAAACATTAAAAGGCATATAAAGTTTGGATAAAAGGAAATGAAACTACGACAACGTGCAAATCATTCAATTGTTTACTAGCAAAACTTCAAAGCATTTAAAAACAAACAACAGAGTTTAACAAGATGGCTGAGTACAAAATTCAATAGTATTACTGTAAATTAGTAACCAAGACTTGGAAAATATGATTTAAATAAATACCATTTATAACAGCAATAATAAGTATAAAGAACCTAGGGTTAAAAAGGGTTAAGGCTATTAAAAATAAACACAGGCAGTTCCCGTTTTATAAATGAGATGGGTTCCTAAGCCTGCCTTTAAGTCTAATTTGTAGGTAAGTCAGAAAACGTACAAATGGTTCTTATGTAGAATCAGTTAGCCCAATGTTTCCACCACTCATCTATCAGTTTGTTATACTGTGTCGGCTTGCATGTGCAGGGGGATGTGGGAAAGCAAGGCGTGTTTGAGGGAGGTCAAGTGGCTTCCTGTGGTTACAGTTCATTGTTCCAGGTTGTGAGGGGAAGAGCTGGGTTGGGCGTACTGTTACTGTAGATTTATTGGCATTATTAGCCAACTGCCCTCCAGAGAGTTAAGGGGCAATTCCTGTTTTTTCCAAGTCCCTGCTTCATCTGAGAAAGTCTTTAATACATGAGAAATGAGTGGTATAAAGTTTTTGATCTGGGGTAGGGAAGGGGGTCCTTGTTAAAACACAATTTCTTCCTATCCCTCTTTCTAAATTTATGCTTTAATGAAATGGCTCCAAAATATAAAGAAATTTAACTTTTTCTCTCATTGATATTCTCTCACTGACATTTTCATTGTCTAATCAAGACTCAGTGAGGTGGGCTATGCAACTTTTTAAGATCTCCTACGGTGGCTTGCATGTTGCTGTGATGCTAGAAGCTAAATCACCAGTAATTCAAATACCAGCAGTGTGTAGACAAGTTTCAGCAGAGTTTCCAGACTAAGACTAGGAAGAAAGAACTGGCTAGCTACTTCTAATAAAATAAAATAAAAAGCTGTCAGTGAAAACCTTATAAATATCAGTGGAATATTGTCTGATATAGCTCCAGAAGAATGTTAGAAGGCACTCAAAATATGACTGGGGAAGAGCTGCCTCCTCAAAATAGAGATGGTCTCATGGATTGAATGACATAGATAGGTCTCATGGATTGAATTATGTCCCCCCCCAAAATGTGTGTATTAATTTGTCTGGGCCATGATTTCCAGTATTGTGTGGTTGTCTTCCATTTTGTGATTGTAATTTTATATTAAAGAGGATTAGGTAGGGTGGGGTTATAACATCCTTAAACCAGGTCACATTCCTGATCCAACATAAAGAGAGTTTCCCTGGGGTGTGGCCTGTACCACCTTTTATCTTTCAAGAGATAAAAAGGGAAGTAAGCAGAGAGTTGGGGACATCATAGCACCAAGAAAGCAGTGCCAGAGCAGAGCGTGTCCTTTGGACTCTGGGTCCCTGAGCAGAGAAGCTCCTAGTGTAGGGGAAAATTGATGAGAAGGCTGACAGAGAGAAAACCTCCCCCTGGAGCTGACACCTTGAATTTGGGCTTATAGCCTACCAGAATGTGAGAGAATAAATTTCTCTTTGTTAAAGCCATCTGCTTGTGGTATTTCTATTATAGCAGCACTAGACTAAGACAATAGGGTAAAATAAAGCCTTTGGGACCTTCATTTGCTGATGCGGCATGACTCAAAATGAGAAGAAACAACTGCAAACATCATTACTACATTGGTTTTGAAGACTAAAATACAAATTGGAAAATATGTTATTACATTGTCAATTTATGTGAACCTTAATGTGACATTATTTTGTTTTTTCCATGATTACCATTGAGGCTATGCTTCTTTTCATAATAGATAAACAGAATGCCTCTACCATAAAATGTTTGCTTGTTTCTTCAGTTTCCTTTTTAAAATTTGTTTTTGCCTTAGGTTTAACTGATTTTTTCAGAATATTTTTATATATTTAGAATATTAATCATTTGTTATTTGTGACTTGACGGCACTGGGTTCTGGGTACAGCTATTTTATTTCATTTTGGGAATTGACTTTTTTTTTCTTTTAATAAATAATAGCTTTTCATTTTAATGTAGTTGAATTTACTAAATTTTTCTTTATGATTAATACTTTTTTAGTTATGTAGCCCTGAGGTCATTATGCTTTTCTCCTATGTACTCTTCTCAGATTAAAAAAAAAAAAATGCCTTTACTATTTCAAGTTTAGATCCATCTGCAATTTTTTTGTGTATATATGGTATGAGGTAGAAACAAAATTTCATTTTTTCTATATGAATTACCAATTGTTCCAGCAATAGTATTGAATAATTCCTCCTTCATCTGGTAATTTTCAGTGCTATCTATATCACATATTAAATTTCTTTAAATGAGTGGATTTACTTCTGGACTCCTTATTCTCCTTCACTGCTTTTTTTTTTTTTTTTTTTTTTAGTCTTTCCTGGTATCCTAGTTAATATATGTATATAATATGTTTTAATACCTGATAGAATATTCTCACCTAATTCTTAGACCACAGTTATTCCTAGACTTTAGCTTTTCCACATAAATGTTAGAATCATCTTCTCAAGTTATATAAAAACTTTGTTGAGATTCTGACTGAAATTGCATTAAATCTAGAGATCTTTATGAGAGAAAATGTCATTTTAATGACTTGAGTCTTCTCGTTTGTGATTATTGTATTTCTCCATTTATTTAGGTCTTTTGAATATATTTTAATAAAGTTTTACAATTTTCTCCATAAAATATTTTCTACCATTTTATAATCATACAAGCAGTCCTGGGTTACTAAACTCCAACTTAGAAACAACTCATACTTAAGAATGGACTGCCATAATGTCTATTATGGTAAAAATTTGAGTTAAATACATACAATGGTTAGTAATAATGAATGCACACACTACTTCATGACCTTCATGAGACCATTGTACGGTTTGGTAGTGTTTTTTAAGTGTTTATATTCATAAAAAAAAAAAAATTTAAGAAAGGTAAAATACATACTATATACTAAGACAAATATTTGACTGTTGTTATTGTTTGGTGCCAACGAATTAATTCCGACTCACAGGGACCCTATGTGCAACAAAAGGAAACACTGCCCGGCCCCGCGCCACCCTCACAATCCTTGCTGTGTTTGAGCCCATCGTTGCAGCCACTGTGGCAATCCATTTCATTGAGGGTGTTCCTTTTTTTTTTTTTTGCTGACCCTCTACTTTATCAGGCATGATGTTCTTCTCAAGGGACCACTCCCACCTGATAACATGTCCAAGAACGTGAGTCGTAGTCTTGCCATCCTCGATTACAAGAAGCTCTCTGGCTTTGTTCATTCTGGCAGTTCAAGGAATATTCAACATTTTTCACCAACACCACAATTCAAAGGCATCGATTCTTCCTTAGTCTTCCTTATTCATTGCCTAGAAATTCAAACTTCCAAGAAATTCAAATACATGCAGCAATGTTACAAGTATTCTTATTCTGATTTCTGTTGAAAGAAATCAGCCAATAAATAAATCCATAGACATAATTTAAATCTTTGATGTACTCTAATATGTTGTTAGCTGCCACAGAGTTGATTCCAAATTATGATGACCCCATTTGTGCAGAGTAGACTGCTTCATACAGTTTTCAAGGCTGAGATCTTTCAGAAGCAGATCTCCAAGTCTGTCTTCCGAGGTGCCTCTGAGTGGGTTTGAATCACCAACCTTTCGGGTCAGTAGTTGAGAGCTTAATTGTTTGTGTGGCTCATGGACTCCATTAAGAGGGAGTTAGAATTCATGAAATTCAAATAAAATGTTTTTCTTTCCTGAAGAACACTGAAGGCGTCATTGAAAAAACTACATTATGTTGCATGCTACAACTGTGATTAACTGAAGGGGTGCCAATCTGTAAACACAATGCTAAAATGATGAAGCCAGATTGGTGGAGTTAGCACTGCCTGCTCTTGCACTCCAAAGGAGGTGAGACACTTAAAGACCATGCCATCATGGTGATATTACCTTGTTCATGCCTGGGTTATATGGATTTCTACATTTTTTTTTTTTCTTGTGGAAACATAGTTTTCCTTGTAAGAAACCACATGAATAGTATCTGGAAACCTTGGCTTGGTTCTTAAGTTTATGCTTGGGATGAACCTATTTCCCTATACAAATGCTTATTGAAGTTCAATTTCTCTAGCCAAATACATAAGAACATTATGATCTTTAAAATCTATAGCATTTTTTAAATTTCAAATAAGTTTTTCGCTTATTTTTTTACATATTTACTTCATGCCTAGCAGTCTTTTTTTCTTTTAGAGCGGTATGTTCTTATATATACTTAAAAAATGTTGAAAAGCTATATGAATCAACAATATTCCACTTAAAAAGCTTTTAGATTATTATTTAAAAATTTTGTTCTGTTACCCACTGCCATTAAGTTGATTCCAACTCATAGTGACCCTACGGGACAAGCAGAACCATTCATAGGGTTTCCAAGGTTGTAAATCTGTGCAGACGACAGAGAACCAGCAGAGTGGATGGTGGGTTCGAACAACCAAGCTCTCAGTTAGCAGCCCAGCACTTATCACTGTGCCACCATTGCTCTTCGTTGTATTAGAAGGATATACTATCTGGAATATTATAAATGTTAACACTTAAAACTAAAATTATTACTTCACTATTTAATTGTGCAGCTAGTCACCAATAGACTATATATCTGTAATGATTTTATACCCACCAACACTCATTGAAGTAGCCCTAGTGGCACAGTGGTTAAAGCACTCTTCTGCTAACCTAAAGTTCAGTGGTTCAAACCCACCAGCTGCTCCATGAGAGAAAGATGTGGCAATCTGCTTCCCTAAAGATTATAGCCTTGGAAACCTTATGGGACAGCTCTACTCTGACCTATAAGGTCACTATGAGTCAGAATTAACTGGACTGAAATGGGTTTGGTTTTATCATTCATTGAAAAATGTAAGATCAAGCCCTTCTTCAGCAAGAAAATTACCATTTTTTAATTTTTCTTTTCCTCCTTGTATTCATCTTTCGATATCACTTTCTCTACATATTTCCATTCTCTTGTAACATACACGCATTTGAAAAGTTTTTTTTTTTGCTGATCACCTTATCATGCCTATCTAAATTAAAATGCAATAATTTGATTTTTAATATTTGTTTCATTTCCTGAGACTCTGTGTATTATAATTTCCTCCTGGAATGAGTTAAATTTATTATCTCAATTATGATTATCATTAGTATAAAGTTGTTCAAAATGGCATAGATTTATTACAACATTTGATAAGTAAATATGAAAGTAAATTGTAAATCTATCCCTTAATACAGTAAAACCTTATAAAAATTTCACTGAATAAAAAGAGGTATATGAATAAACAAATCATCTGACAAGTATCATATTATCTTTTTTTGGAGGTAGAAAAAATAATCAAATTCAAGAGGAAACAAGAGGGGTATTGACTGTAATTGGAATAAATGTTTTATGATATGATTTGATAAACTGTTTTTTCTTTTTGACAACGATACTGAATAAAACACAATGAATCTGAAAATAATAACTGTTATCCATGGTTATTATGAACATAAGATAAAAATTTGGTAATCCCAGAAAATGTTTCAGTTACTTTTTAAAAATCTACATGACAAGGAGGTGGGGCCAAGATGGGAACTAGTCAGAAGCTTCCACTGATCCCTCTTAAAACAAGGACCCCCAAAAAACAAGTGAATCTATTATATA
This sequence comes from Elephas maximus indicus, assembly GCF_024166365.1. Lineage (NCBI taxonomy): Eukaryota > Metazoa > Chordata > Mammalia > Proboscidea > Elephantidae > Elephas > Elephas maximus. Next base: position 28,116,142 of record NC_064830.1, read on the forward strand.
CATGACAAGCTAAGAACCCTGAGCATCAAAGCTGCCCATGCAACTCCTCAGCTCCGATTCCTTGGTGCATTGTTTGGTGCAACTGTGGCGGGGCTGATGGTAGTTTCCTGGGACATGGCAGCTTCAGCAAAAGAAGGCAAGCAGAGTGGAGCACCCCTGACCCTGTGGTGTGTCTACAGCAGGGCTGGCCATGGTGTTTAGGAAGTGGCTACTTCAAAGAAAAAAGACAACTGAAGTGCTGGCACCCTGATCCACTGGTGTGAAGGCTGTGGGACCGGCTGTGGAGTTTAGGCCATAGCTGCTTCAACAAAAGAAGTCAAGTGCGGGACACAGGCCTAACTCCCTGGGGCAATCTTGGCAGGGACTCATCCAGCACACACTGGCTACACACACCTCTGGAATCTGAGATAAAACAGCGCTCTCTCTCAGCCCAAGGTAAGTGATTTTGTCTAATTTACTGTGCTGTGCAGATCTAATAGCTCCTTCTTTTGAAAGAACTCTCTCCTACCTATCTGATCCCTCCTCTCTTTGTCCCAGACAGCTTCATTAACAGTTGATTTCCCTGGGCCTGAGAGAGGACCTGCTGTACTCTCTGAGCCATTCTCCTGGAGGAGGAACAATTAATAAATGGGGAAAAATACTCCGCCAACTTCCCCAATCTAGACACTCAGAGCAGAAGTGGCTCCAGTCCAGACATAAGCGATCCATAGACTTTGTCTTTCAACCCTGCATGGATCCAGGTGGATATTATATTGCAAGGGTGAATCTATTTGAGGTCTGACTATAACTGTTTCAGCTGTGTGGTGGAGAGGCCGGTTTTGGAGGTCTGATACGGCTCTGCCTATTAAACAGGGCCTTCACCCACCCACGGTAACACTGGTGGTGTAGTGGTTAAGCGCTATGGCTGCTAACCAAAGGGTCAGCAGTTCAAATTGGCCAGGCACTCCTTGGAAACTCTACAGAGCAGTTCTACTCTGTCCTATAGGGTCGCTATGAGTCGGAATTGACTTGACGGCACTGGGTTTGGCTTTTTGGTTTGGTCACCCACCCACAGCAGGGGCCTGAGGACTGGAGGCTCCATCCATGCCACCTAGCCACCTGCAAAAGGGGTCCAAGGATAGTGGTGCCTACCAGTCTTTACAGGTATAAGCATTTGGTACCTAAGGTACAGCTGCAGAGCCCACCCAGCACAGTGCTCTAGAGAACAGAGATGCTCCTTCTTCACTGACACTTGGGAGGAAGGCTGTTAGCTGCCTGCCTTCCTCAGAGTGTGACCCCCTGTTGCTACCGGGGGTGCATACACCAATCACCACTTCTCCTCTAAGATAGTAGGTGAGAGCCTACACCACACAAGGTGACCATCTATCAGGATACCTGAGCTGAATCTATACAAGAATAGTGAATGGACTTCTAGGCTCATATACATGGTAACAGCTCTACTCATCTGGTAATGGGTCATTAGCGCTTCAAAGCCTCCAATAATCAAGTTAGCTCACTCTAGTAGTCTATTTGAGTATATCAAAACAAAACAAAGCAAGAAACTAGGACACAGTGAGAAAACATAAAATAAATTAATACAGTAACTTATAGGTGGCTTGGAAACAACAGTCAATATCAAATCACGTAAAAAAGCAGACCATGATTGCTTCAACAAACTTCCAAAACAGAGAATCAAGGACTCTCCCGGATGAAGATGTTATTCCTGGAATTACCAGATGTAGAATACAAAAGGTTAATATACAGGATTCTTCAAGACATCAGGAACGAGATCAGGCAACACACAGAAAAAGCCAAGGAACACACAGATAAAGCAGTTGAAAAAATTAAAAAGGTTATTCAAGAACATAATGAAAAATTTAATAAACTGCGAGAATCCATAGAGAGGCAGCAATCAGAAATTCAGAAGAACAAAATTATAGAATTTAGACAATCAATAGAAATCAGAGGAGCAGAATTGAGCAACGGGAATGCAGAATTAGTGAGAATGAAAATAAAACACTTGGCAATGATATATTCGAAGAAAAATCAAATAAAAGCATTACAAAAATGAAGAAACCCTAAGAATCATGTGGGAATCTATCAAGAAGAATAACTTGTGAGTGATTGAAATACCACAACAGGGAAGGATAACAGAAAATACAGAGAGAGTTGTTGAAGATTTGTTGACACAAAGCTTCTGTGATATCATGAAAGATGAAAGGATATCTATCCAAGATGCTCATAGAACCCCATACAAGGTAGATCCCAAAAGAAAGTCACCAAGACTTATTATCATCAAACTTACCAAACCAAAGATAAAGAAAAAAATTTAAGAACAGCCAGGGACAAGTGAAAAGTCACCTACAAAGGAGAATCAATAAGTTCGGACTACTTGGCAGAAGCCATGCAGGCAAGAAGGCAATGGGATGACATATATAAAGAACTGAAGAAGAAAAATTGCCAGCCAAGAATCATATATCCAGCAAAACTGTCTCTCAAATATCAAGGCAAAATTAAGACATTTACAGATAAACAGAAGCTTAGGGAATTTGCAAAAACCAAACCAAAACTACAAGAAATACTAAAGGGAATTTTCTGGTTAGAAAATCAATAATATCAGATATCAACCCGACACTAGAACACAGAACAGAGCAACCAGATATCAACTCAGACAGGGAAATCCCCAAAATAAATCAAGACAAAAAAATACTCAAAACAGGGATTCTGTGATGTCATTATGTAAAAGATGACATTAAATCAATAAGGAGGGACTAAATAAAGTAGGCATAGATCTTTCATATGTAGAGGAAATCAAGGCGATATAGGGAGATACAAGTTAGGTTTAAACTTAGAAAAATAGGGGTAAATATCAAAGTAACCACAAAGAAGACTAACAATCCTACACTCCAAATAAAAAAACAAGACAAACATAAAGACTCAGCAAAAAACAAATTCAACTACAATGAAAATGAGGAACACACATTACAAAGAAAAACTTCTCAGCACAAAAAAGTAAGTGGAAAAATGAAACTGTCAAGAACACACAAAAAAAGGCATCAAAATGACAGCACTAAACTCATACCTATCTATAATCACACTGAATGTAAATGGACTAAATGCACCAATAAAGAGACAGAGAATGGCAGGATGGTTAAAAAAAATACAATCCGGCTATATGCTGCCTAGAAGAGACACACCTTAGACTCAAAGACACAAACAAACTAAAACTTGAAGGATGGAAAAAAATATATCAAGCAAACAACAATCAAAAAAGAGGAGTGGCTATACTAATTTTGACAAAACAGACTTCAAACTTAAATCTACCACAAAGGATAAGGAAGGACACTATATAATGATTAAAGGAACAACATGCCAGGAGGATATTACCATATTAAATATTTATGCACCCAACGACAGGGCTTCAAGGTACATAAGACAAACTCTAACAACACTGAAAAGTGAGATAGATAGCTCCAAAATAATAGTAAGATATTTCAACACACCACTTTCAGTGAAGGACAGAATATACAAAGAAGCTCAATAAAGACACGGAAGAGCTACATGCCACAATTAACCAACTTGGCCTCATAGACATATACAGAACACTCCACCCAACAACATCCAAGTATACTTTCTCTTCCAATGCACATGAAACATTCTCTAGAATAGGTGACATATTAGGCCATAAAGTAAGCCTTAACAGAACCCAAAACATTGAAATATTACAAAACATCTTCTCTGACCATAAAGCCATAAAACTAAAAGTCCATAACAGAAATATCAGGGAAAAGAAATCAAACACATGGAAACTGAACAACACTTTGGCCAAAAACGACTGGATTATAGAACAAATTAAGTACAGAATAAAGGTATTCATAGAATCCAATAAGAATGAAAACACTTTGTATCAGAACCTTTGGGACACAGTGAAAGCAGTGCTCAGAGGTCAATTTATTTCAATAAATGCACACATACAAAAAGAAGAGAGGGATAAAATCAAAGAATTATCCCTACAACTCGAACAAATGGAAAGAGTGCAACAAAAGAAGCTTTCAGGCACCAGAGGAAAGCAAATAATAAAAATTAGAGCAGAATTTAAATGAAATAGGAAACAGAACAACAATTGAGAGAGTTAACAAGACCAAAAGCTGGTTCTTTGAAAAGATTAACAAAATCGATAAACCATTGGCCAGACTGATAAAAGAAAAACAAGAGACGAAGCAGATAACCTGAATAAGAAATGAGATGGACGATATCACAACAGACACAACAGAAGTAAAAAGAATCATAATGGAGTACTATGAAAACTTGTACTCTAACAAATTTGAAAACCTAGAGGAAATGGACAAATTTCTAGAAACATACTACCCACCTAAACTAACACAGAGACAGAACAACTAAATAAATATATAACAAAAAAAAAAAAGAAGAGATTAAAAAAAGTAATAAAAACAAAAACTCCCAGCAAAGAAAAGCCCTGACCCTGACGGCTTCACTGGAGAATTCTACCAAGCTTTCAGAGAAAAGTTAACACCACTATTAGAAAGGTATTTCAGGGCACAGAAAAGGATGGAATACTCCCAAACTCATTCCACGAAGCCAGCATAACCCTGATACCAAAACCAGGTAAAGACTCCATAAAAAAGAAAATTATAGACCAATATCCCTCATGAACTTACGTGCAGAAATCCTCAACAAAATTCTAGCCAATAGAATTCAACAACATACCAAAAAAATAATTCACCACGACCAAGTAAGATTTATACCATGTATGCAGGGATGTTTCAACATTAGAAAAACAATGTAATCCATCACATAAATAAAACAAAAGACAAGAACCACATGATCTTACCAATTGATTCAGAAAAGGCATTTGACAAAGTCCAACACCCATTCATGATAAAAATCTCAGGAAAATAGGAATAGAAGGGAAATTGCTAAACATTATAAAGGGGATTTATACAAAGCCAACAGCCAACATCATCCTAAATGCAGAAAGACTGAAACCATTCCCGTTGAGAACAGGAACTAGACAAGGATGTCTTTTATCACCACTTGTATTCAACATTGTACTGGAGGTCCTAGCCGAGCTATTAGGCTAGATAAAGAGGTAAAGGTCATCCAAATTGGCAAAGAAGAAGTAAAAGTGTCTTTGTTTGCAGATGACATGGTCTTATATACAGAAAAGCCTAAAGAATCCTCAAGAAAACTACTGAAGTTAAAAAAGAGTTCAGCAGAGTGTCAGGATAAAAGGTAAACACACATAAATCAGTTGGATCCTTCTACATCAACAAAAAGATTGAAGAAGAGGAAATCACCAAATCAATACCATTTACAATAGCCCCTAAGAAGATAAAGTACTTAGGAATAAACTAACCGGAGATGAAAAAGACCTATTAAAAAAACAACTACAAGACGCTACTGCAAGAAACCAAAAGACACCTACATAAGTGGAAAAACATACCTTGCTCGTGGATAGGAAGTCTCTACATTGTAAAAATGTCTATTCTTCCCAAATCGATCTAGAGATACAATGCAATCCTGACCCAAATACCAGTGACATTTTTTAATGAGATGGAGAAACAAATCACCAATTTCATGTGGAAAGGTAAGAGGCCCCAGATAAGTAAAGCATTACTGAAAAAGAAGAATAAAGTGGGAGGCCTCACACTACCTGATTTTAGAACCTATTATACCACCACAGTAGTCAAAACAGCCTGGTACTGGTACAATAGATACATAGACCAATGGAACAGAATTGAGAATCCTGACATAAATCCATCCATATATGAGCAGCTGATATTTGACAAAGGCCCAAAGCCTGTTAAATGGGGAAAAGATAGTCTCTTTAAAAAATAGTGCTGGCATAACTGGATATCCACCTGCAAAAAAATAAAACAAGACCCATACCTCACACAATGCACGAAAACCAATTCAAAATGTATCAAAGGCCTAAATATAAAATCTGAAATGATAAAGCTCATGGGGGAAAAAAACAGGAACAAAGGAACAATGCTAGGAGCCCTAGTACATGGCATAAACAGTATACAAAACATTACTAGAACTGCACAAACATCAAAAGAGAAATTAGATAACTGGGAGCTCCTAAAAGTCAAAACACTTATGCTCATCTAAAGTCTTCACCAGAAGAATGAAAAGATTACTTACAGACTGGGAAAAAGTTTTCAGCTATAATATTTCTAATCAGTGGCTGATCTCTAAAATCTACATGTTACTGCAAAAAAAATCAACTACAAAAAGACAAATAACCCAATTAAAAAATGGGCAAAGGATGTGAACAGGCACTTCACTAAAGAAGACATTCAGGTGGCTAACAGGTACCTGAGGAAATGTTCACGATCGTTAGCCATTAGAGAAATGCAAATCAAAACTACAATAAGATTCCATCTCACGCCAACAAGGCTGGCATTAATCCAAAAAAAACACAAAATAATAAATGTTGGAGAGGTTGTGGAGAGACTAGAATGCTTATACACTGATGGTGGGAATGTAAAATGGTATAACTACTTTGGAAATTGATTCGGCACTTCCTTAAAAACCTGGAAATAGAACTACCATATGATCTAGCAATCCTACTTCTTGGAATATACCCTAGAGAAATAAGAGCCATCACACGAACAGATACATGCACATGCATGTTCATTGTAGCACTGCTTACGATAGCAAAAAGATGGAAGCAACTAAGGTGCCCATCAACAGATGAATGGATTAATAAATTATGGTATATTCACACAATGGAATACTATGCATCAATAAAGAACAATGACGAATCTGTGAAACATTTCATAACATGGAGTGAAATCAGCCAGTTGCAAAAGGACAAATATTATATTAGATCACTATTATAAGAACTCAAGAGAAAGTTTAAACAGAGAAGGAAATATTCTTTGATGGTTATAAGAGGGGGGAGGGAGGGAGGGAGAGGGACTCACTAATTAGGTAGTAGACAATGACTAATTTAGGCGAAGGGAAGGACAACACACAATACAGGAGAGGTCAACACAACTGGACTAAACCAAAAGCAGTTTACTGATTAAACTGAATACTTTGAAGGCCAGCGTAGCAGAGGCAGGGGTTTGGGGACCATGGTTTCAGGGGACATCTAAGTCAACTGGCATAACAAAATCTACTAAGAAAACATTTTGCATCCCACTTTGGAGAGTGGTGTCTGGGGTCTTAAACGCTAGTAAGCGGCCATCTAAGATGCAACAATTGGTCTCAACCCACATGGAGCAAAGGAGAATGAAGAACACCAAAGGTACAAGGTAAGTATGAGCTCAAGAGTCAGAACGGGCCACATAAATCAGAGAGGACATCAGCCTGAGACCAGAAAAACTAGATGGTGCCCAGCTACAACTGATGACTGCCATGACAGGGAACACAACAGAGAATCCCTGAAGGAACAGGAGAGCAGTGGGATGCAGACCCCAAATTCTCATAAAAAGACCAGACTTAATGGTCTGACTGAGACTAGAAGGACCCCGGAGGTCATGGTCCCCAGACCTTCTGTTAGCCCAGGACAGGAACCATTCCCGAAGCCAACTCTTCAGAGAGGGTTTGGATTGGACTATAAGACAGAAAATGATACTGGTGAGGAACGGGCTTCTTGGGTCACGTAGACACATGAGACTATGTGTACAGCTCCTGTCTGGAGGGGAAATGTGAAGGCCGAGGGGAACAGAAGCTGGCTGAATGGACAGAGAAACACAGGGTAGAGAGAAGGAATGTGCTGTCTCATTAGGGGGAGAGCAAATAGGAGTATATAGCAAAGTATATATAAGGTTTTGTTTGAGAGACTGACTTGATTTGTAAACTTTCACTTAAAGCACAATAAAAACATAAAAAGAAAAAAAAAATCTACATGACGAAAACATTCCTGCTTTGGCAGTTCTGAGGAAGAATTCTTTTTAAATAATGGCTGCTCCAACGGATGAGTCTTAAGAACAGATGGAAACAATGTCTTGTTGTTGTTGTTGTTAGATGCCGTCGAGTCAGTTCCGACTCATAGTGACCCGATGCACAACAGAACGAAACACTGCCCGGTCCGGCGCCATCCTTACAATCGTTGTTATGCTTGAGCTCATTGTTGCAGCCACTGTGTCAATCCACCTCGTTGAGGGTCTTCCTCTTTTCCGCTGACCCTGTACTCTGCCAATCTCTTAGGTGTCAATAAAAACAATATTGTCATAGCATTAAATATTCATTATAGGACTTTTTTTTTTGTTTGCTCTCAGTGATCATTCCCTCAAAAACAACATATCCTTTGAGAAAACTTAAGAGATGGAAGAGACAAAGTACTTAAATGAACGTTTTTAGTATTTCTACATACCAGTCGGACGTATATCTGAATTCAGAACGATATACCGGTGAGGCAGAGAGGTCTGAAAACTACATTTCCCTGAGACTCTCTCCCATCTGAGGATACTAATGCTCTGCTGAGATGCACGTAGATCTGGAACGTAGATCTGAATAAGCATAGTCCTTAGGATCACAGCCTTGGGAAGCTTACGGGGCAGCTCGACTCTGACCTGTAAGGTCACTATGAGCCGGAATCGACTGGAGTGCAATGGGTTTGGTTTTATCATTCATTGAAAAATATAAGATCAAGCTCTTCTTCAGCATGAAAACTACTAGGAAACTAAGGCCTCCTAAATCTATAGTAGAATTATCAGGCATTTAAGCAGATGATAACAGGTTGCTGTTGTTGTTGTTGCTTGTGAGTGTGTGCCTTAAAAAAAAAAAAAATTGCCATCAAGTCGATTCTCATAGGGACTGGATAGGACAGAGTAGAACTGCCCTGTAGGGTTTCCAAGGAGCAGATGGTCGATTCCAAACGGCAACCTTTTGGATAGCAGCCATAACTCTTAACCACTAAGCCACCAGGGCTTACATCCATACAATAGAGAAGGTTATTTCTAGAGTCCCTATCTTGTAATGGAAGTCGTCACAGGATGCAAAGGAAACACAGGACAAACATCTCCTCCCTCTCTCTGGGATACTGGGGGAGTCTGCCTCATCACAGACCTCATTTGCTTTAATTGCCTATACTACGCATTTCTCAAGAGGGTATGAGAAGATCTAATCCAAAATCAGAAAACGTACTACAATGCTTCCTTTGATAAAGTAGTATCTTAATATGATATCACAATAATAACTTAGGCTAAGTACAACTATAATGTCTTTTGCTACCACCTAGGCCTCCATATCCTTTTCAGAGCTTTATGCTGTGCAGAAATAGAATATTCCTTTTAAATTATTATCATTCCTACAAATAAACTAATTTGGTGATTCCCTGGGAGGCCAACCCAGTACAGGGTTTTGAATTTCACTCCCATTGAAAAGAGACATTTAGCCCCATAGATGGCACTGTGATACAAACTAGCAAAGTTACGAAATTAAAGCAAGAAAACCCCCCAAATCAAAAAAACCTATTCAGGATCTCTTTCCCCCTCAAGCAGACTTTATGAAGCATTAATCCATTCAGAGAAGCTAATAAAAAGCCTAGAAAATGAATCCCAATGTTATTTAAATTATAGGTGTTTATCAGTAAACAGAGGAAATTTATGAGCCAGCTACTGGAGTTATACTAAAAAGCAAGCTGGTCAGAATAGGTTTGGTCCCTGACAAAAGTTGGGGGATATCTTTGAGGCAAAAAATAATGCTTCAGTTTGGCATTGTTTACAAGGTAAACTCCATTATCATTTTTCTTTCAAAGAGCCAACTTCGACAATCCCTGCGTTGAAATCAAGTGGTCTACCCAGCAACTCCTTTGGTGAATCTTAAAATCCTGTCGGCTCTTTGCCTGAGATGATGATCTCTTTCCTGTCGGAGGACCATTTGTCTGCCACAGTGAACTAATACTTATTTTTGCTCTAAATTAGAAAAACAATGGGTCAGAACCAGCTTGACATGACATTTAGCGGAACATTACCAGAAATATTTTTATTGGTGAGCATGAAAAAAAATCAAAGGAGAGAACATAGTTCTAGATGATTTCAGAAGATGAAGCTCGCACTATAATCGGGAAGGAGCTGGGTGAGGTGAGACTGGTTAGAAACAGGGAGGCTGTATTTTGATCATCAAAAGCCTTGAATATCAATACTCTGGGAACATGTATAAAAGGTTCTGCTGTTTACAAGGCACGCCCAGCCAGTGCTTAAATTGGTTTTTAGTAATATTTTCAGCAAGAATTTGGGAAGAGAAGGAGAGCCAATTATTATCGTATTGTGGTTAGAAAATCAAGTGACAGAGAAGTTGGTCTTGCCTCAATTCAGAGCCAGCATTTGAGAGAAGAGCTTGGTACCAGTACTAATGCCATTTTGGTATTTTATATGCTGATGGTCTGTCAGTGATAAAAAGAGAATTTCTTCATGTGGAGAATGCTGATTTTATTTGAGTTCAATTCTTTGCATACTGGGATGTTATAAGGGCCAGAAGTTATATTCTTACACAAGTGGATTTCTTTATGCGTCACCTCTGATGCACTGAAAGACAGTGTGATATAGGAAGAAAAACCACAAAACCTGGAGTTAAGAGACCTGGACCCTGACATTTTATCTTTGGGCTTATACTTTCTCCTCTGTTTAAAAAAAAAAGAAAAGCATTGTTGTGAGTTGATCCTGATTCATAGTAACCCTATGCAACAGAGTAGAACTGCCCCACAGGGTTTCCAAGGAGCAGCTGGTGGAAGGAATCAAACTGCCAAACTTTTGGTTAGTAGCCAAACTTTTAACCACTATGAAACCAGGGCTCCTTCTTATCTATAAACCAAAACCCAAAACCAAAGTAGGTAGAAAAGGTTATTTCTAGAGTCTTTATCAACACTAAAAATCTATCATTATTTCCTTTTTTTAAATGCTGAATATAATAGATGTTATAAGTTTAATGACCTCATTATCACAAATGATAAATTATATTTTAGAATAAAAAGCTGCATTAGGCATTAGTACATCTATGAATATAACTGCAAATTTCTAGGTTTTCCTGACATCACTAACATTTTTTAAAAATAAATTTGATAAATTAAACTTAATTCAACTTCATTTGTAGGGAGTCTGGCTTCATTTTTCCTCTCCCTCATACTTCCTTCCTTCTTCCCATAGAAATTTATTGAGCAAGTAATGTGAGCCAGGTACTTTACACAGTGCTGGGGATAGAGCAATTTACATAGTGCTGGGGATAGAGCAATTACAAGTCAAAACTGGACACTGCCTTTTAAAGCTTACAGTCAAATAAACGGTCAAGTTAAACAATTACTACATAGAATGCTATGTGCTAAAGATGGGTGAAACACAGACTGTCATAAAAAAAGTGTTTCAATTCTTATGAGGGAAAGAATATTTTCGGGTCTTTGAAGAAATAGATCTGGTTTCAAATCCTGTTTTGACCACACAATAAACCTTACAAATTTTACTTATTCTCTCTGAGACCCAATCTTATCATGAGAAAAATGGTGACAAGAACATTTATCTTCATGTTTGTTTTAAAAGTTAAGTTGGATAATAAATTGAAGTATTAGTACTATTAAAAAAAAAAAAAAGTGCCATCGAGGGGATTCCTACCCAGAGCTATCCTTTGGACAGAATGGAGCTGCCTCATCAGGTTTCCAAAGATCAGCTGGTGAATTTGAACTGCTGACCTTTTTGTTAGCAGCCAAGCTCTTAACCACTGTGCAACCGGGGCTCCTTTTGTAGTATAGCAGGTATCAAGTACCGGTTAAATTACTTTTCTGTTTCACATGAGAGAAATTACCTACTCTATCCAAAACTCAGAAACCCTGGAGGCATAGTGGTTAAGAGCTACAGCTGCTAACCAAAAGGTTGGCGGTTCGAGACCACCAGGCACTCCTTGGAAACCCTACAGGGCAGTTCTGCTCTGTCCTATAGGGTTGCTAAGAGTCGGGGAATCGACTTGATGGCAATGGGTCTGTTTTTTTTTTTTTTTTTTTTGGTTTTTATCCAAAACTCCTTCCCTCACTTGTAACATGATGGATTGTAGTCTTCTTACATGGGAGTTACTGAGTAAATGTAAAATTTTTTGTTTTTTGTTTTCCAACAGTGCTTCTCAACCCTGGTTTTACATGAAAAATATCTCTTTTCTAAAGACAAAAATAAAACAAAACAACCACCAAAAACCCAAAACATTGCCTGGGCTCTACCTCACAACTATTACATCTGAATTTCTGAGTGTGTGACCTGGAATTGGTACTTTCTCAATGTCTTCTTAGTCATTTCAGTGTGCAGCCAGGCTTGGGAAACACTGGTGTAGGATCTGACAGTCACATCTAGACTGGGCTCTACTAATTAATTGAATCAGTCGACATCACCATTCCTGAGCCTTATCTTCTCTAGATGTAAAACGAGAGATTAAACTAGGTAACCTCTAAGGTCCCTTCCACACTAGTCTCTGAATTCCTAAGCAATCCATTTAGTGAGCTGAGTAAAACTGCTCCGGTTCAAAATTTGAATTTAGGGAAGCCTCAGAGATGGAGGATTCAAAATTTTGTGTTTATTTTGCTATTAAAGAATAAAAGAAGTTAATCTCCAGATGGGAGAAGAAGACTAAAACAGACACTCTAACGCACTATCTCTCTTGCAAGTACAATAACAGTGAAAGACAGAGAGAGGTGAGCTCTCTCACAGGATTCTAGATGTGAAATTCTAACTTGACTCCTGATATATTACCTTTTCCTGAAACTTTGGAAATGGTACCTTGATGTTCCCAAAGATTCTTGCGCCAAGGGGAGAATTGCTAGATATTATCTATATAAGTTACCTAAGACTCCCTTCCCCCACATGTCTGTCAGTTGTTGTACTGTGGGGGCTTGCGTGTTGCTGTGATGCTGGAAGCTATGCCACTGGTATTCAGATATCAGCAGGGTCACCCAGGGGAGACAGGTTTCAGCTGAGCTTCCAGACTAAGAAGGACTCAGCAGTCTACTTCTGAGAAGAATTAGCCAGTGAAAACCTTATGAGTAGCAGCAGAACATTGTCCGATATAGTGCTGGAAGGAGTCCCCCAGGTTAGAAGGCACTCAAAAGACGACTTGGGGAAGAGCTGCCTCCTCAAAATAGAGTCAAACTTAATGATGTAGATGGAGTAAAGCTTTCAGAGCCTTCGTTTGCTGATGTGGCACAACTTAAAATGAGAAGTAACTGCAAACACCTATTAATAATCAGAACAGGGAATGTATGAAGTATGAATCTAGGAAAATTGGAAACCATCAAAAATGAAATGGAACTCATAAACATAGATATCCTAGGCATTCATGCACTGAAATGGACTGCAGTTGGCCATTTTGAATCAGACAATATAGTCTACTATGCTGGGAATGACAACTTGAAGAGCAATGTTGTTGCACTCATTATCAAAAAGAACATGTCAAGATCTATCCTGAAGTACAATGCTGTCAGTGATAGGATAATATTCATATACCTACAAGGAAGACCAGTTAATATGACTATTATTCAAATTTATGCACCAACCACTAAGGCCAAAGATGAAGAAACTGAAAGTTTTATTAGGTTCTGCAGTCTGAAATTGATCGAACATGCAATCAGGATGCGTTGATAATTACTGGTGATTAGAATGTGAAACCTGGAAAAAAAGAAGAAGGATCAGTAGTTGGAAAATATGGTCTTGGTGACAGAAACAATGCTGGAGATTGAATGATAGAATTTTGCAAGATGACAACTCCTTCTTGCAAATACCTTTTTTCACCAACATAAATGGCAACTATACACATGGACCTCACCAGATAGAATACACAGGAATCAAATCAACTGCATCTGTGGAAAGGGACAAAGGAAAAGCTCAATATCATCACTCAGAATAAGGCCAGGGGTCGACTGGAACAGACCAGGAATTGCAAGGTCAAGTTGAAACTGAAGAAAATCAGAGCAAGTCCACGAGAGCCAAAGTACGACCTTGAGTATATCCTACCTGAATTTAGAGACCATCTCAAGACTAGATTTGATGCGTTGAACACTAATGACCGAACACCAGATGAGTTGTGGAATGACATTAAAGACATCATCCCTGAAGAAAGCAAGAGGTCACTGAAAAGTCAGGAAAGAAAGAAAAGACCAAGAGGGATGTCAGAGGAGACTCTGAACTTGCTCTCGAACATCGGGCAGCTAAAGCAAAAGCAAGAAATTATGAAGTAAAAGAACTGAACAGAAGATTTCAAAGGGCAGCTTGAGAAGACAAAGTACTATAATGACATGTGCAAAGAGCTGGAGATTGAAAACCAAAAAGGAAGAACACGCTCGGCATTTCTCAAGGTGAAAGAACTGAAGAAAAAATTCAAGCCTCAAGTTCCAATAGTGAAGGATTCCATGGGTAAAATATTAAAATGATGCAGGAAGCATCAAAAGAAGATGGAACAAATACACAGAGTCATTATGCCAAAAAGAATTAGCTGACGTTCAACCATTTCAAGAGGTAGCATATGATCAGAAACTGATGGTACTAAAGGAAGAAATTCAGGCTGCTCTGAAAGCATTGGCGAAAAACAAGGCTCCAGGAATTGACAGCATATCAATTGAGATCTTTCAACAAATGGAGCAGTGCTGGAAGTGCTCACTTGTCTACCCCAAGAAATTTGGAAGACAGCTACCTGGCCAACCAACCGGAAGAGAGCCATATTTATGCCTATTCCCAAGAAAGGTGATCAAACTGAATGTGGAAATTATTGGACAATATCATTAATATCACACACAAGCAAAGTTTTGCCGAAGACCATTCAAAAGCGGATGCACCAGTATATCGACAGGGAACTGCCAGAAATTCAGGCCAGATTGAGAAGAGGACATGGAACTAGGGATATCATTGCTGATGTCAGATGGATCCTGGCTGAAGGCAGAGAATACCAGAAGGATGTTTACCTGTGTTTTATTGACTATGCAAATGTATTTGACTCTGTGGATCATAATAAATTATGGATAACATTGCAAAGAATGGGAATTCCAGAAAACTTAATTATGCTCATGAGGAATCTGTATACAGATCAAGAGGCACTTGTTTGAACAGAACAAAGGGATACTGAGTGATTTAAAGTCAGGAAAGGTGTGCATCAGAGTTGTATCTTTCCATCATATTTATTCAATCTGTATGCTGAGCAAATAATCTGAGAAGCTGGACTATATGAAGTAGAATGAGGAATCAAGTTTGGAGGAAGACTCATTAACAACCTGCATTATGCAGATGACACAACCTTGCTTGATGAAAGTGAAGAGGATTGAAGCACTTACTGATGAAGATCAAAGACCACAGCCTCCAGTATGGATTGCACCTCAACATAAAGAAAACAAAAATCCTCACAACTGGACCAATGAGCAACATCATGATAAACCGAGGAAAGATTCAAGTTGTCAAGGATTTCATTTTACTTGGATCCACAATCAACATCCATGGAGGCAGCAGTCAGGAAATCAAATGACACATTTCATTCAGTAAATCTGCTGCAAAGAACCTCTTTAAAGTGTTGTAAAGCAAAGATGTCATCTTGAAGACTTAGGTGCGCCTGACCCAAGCCATGGTATTTTCAATCACATCATATGCATGTGAAAGCTGGACAATGAATAAGGAAGACCAAAGAAGAATTGACGCCTTTGAATTGTGGTGTTGATGAAGAATATTGAATATACCATGGAATGCCAAAAGAAGGAAAAAATCTGTCTTGGAAGAAGTACAACCAGAATGTTCCTTAGAAGTGTCTTACATACTTTGGACATGCTGTCAGGAGGGATCAGTCCCTGGAGAAGGACATCCATGCTTGGTAAAGTACAGGGTCACTGGAAATGAGGAAGACCCTCAACAAGATGGATTCATGCAGTGGCTGTAAGAATGGGCTCAAGAATAAATAACAACAATCGTAAGGATGGCACAGGACCAGGCAGTGTTTTGTTCTATGGTACATAGGGTTGCTATGAGTTAGAACTGACTTGATGGCACCTAACAACAACAACATGTCAGCTAGAATCCTGGGATATGTTCAGATCTCAAAGAGGTCAGTAATATCATTCTCTTTACCTACCAACCCACAACGGAGTGTCCTTTTCATTCCCACAGTCATCTTTCAGAGAACACACTAATGAGGTGCTCAAAGGAGAAAGGCCACAGGAATACACAAAACACTGAGTTTGAAAAATGTTGTAACAGTGTAATTAGTTTCTGAATGATTGAGAATGCTAAGAATTCTTGACAACATAATGATTCTACTAAATTTCCTTCCAATTTTCTTCAATTCAGAATCAATTTTAAATTTACTTACCTTCCCATTAGGATGACATATTTAATTTGAGGGATTTTTAAACAATGATAACATAAAATCCTTTTATGATAGATTTGTTGCTAAGCCCTCAAGTCACAAATCAAACTTCTTAAGACAAGATTTATTCTCTTTTCCATTTTTTAAGCCCTTCTTTTTTCATTGAGGAAGAATTTATTTCTGCAAAATGAAAGGAAACTAATGCTCTGAAATCTCAGG
This sequence comes from Elephas maximus indicus, assembly GCF_024166365.1. Classification (NCBI taxonomy): domain Eukaryota; kingdom Metazoa; phylum Chordata; class Mammalia; order Proboscidea; family Elephantidae; genus Elephas; species Elephas maximus. The sequence continues at coordinate 28,132,630 of NC_064830.1, forward strand.
CTTACCCCTTTCACGGATCGGACTGCAACTGAGTGACAACTTTCAGTGAATATGGTCTCCACTCATTAGTTTTTGTTTGCTTGTTTGTAACCTGCTTTAATAGGCTGTGGTAGACAAAACTCAAGCTTTGCATAAAAAATACAGTCCATTTCTACAATTATAGTTTCTAGAATCATACCCTTAGGTCCAAAATGGGAGGTGGGGAGAGGGGAGTCAAGAAGCAAACAAGTAAACAAAAAAGTCTTATCCACCATCACTCAGAAAGTCTGTGGCATAAATATATGTAGAATGGTAGTGTCTTGCTTGCACATGTGCAGATCGAGCTTTGGGTGAATTTTATAAGCTTCTCAACTTGAGCAATTTAAAAGGTACTTCCTCTGGACAGATGCATCCGAAGAGGTACCCCTTCCTCTTGGTGATACAGTGTGAGTAGAGCTGAATTTCATGCCTCACTTGCTCCCTCAGCAGGGCACCCTTCTTCAGGTGCAAACTGCACACCCATAGTGGGCAGCATTGGGCCTGACTTCCAGGAGACAGTTTCTTCTTTCACCTGGCACTTTCTTTAGCTTTGGTTATTAAACTTCATTTGCTGGGATGCCTCATTTCCCTGATATAGGAAAGGTACTTTAGAACTTGGAGAAATACATTCCCTTATATTTATTAAGAGTCCCAGGGTGGTGCAAATGGTTACATGCTTGGCTACTGTCTTAGGCTTGGTGCTCTAGAGAAGCAAAATCTCAGTAAAGCTTGTATATATATACATACAGAAAGACAGAGATATATATTAAGGAAACAGCTCACGTGATTGTAGAGACTGGAACGTCCCAAGTTCATGGGTCAAGATAGATGCTTCTCCTGATTCATGTAGCCACAGGGGATGGCGAACTCAAGATTAGCAGGTCAGAGAGCAGGGCTCTTATTCACAGACTGTGAAAAGCCATGTATCCCAAAATTGGCAGGTAAGCTGATAGCTCAGGTTCCAAGAACCAGAGGTCAGAGAAACAGGAGCCAGCTGTAGGATCCACAGAGGGTGAAAACAGACATCCTCTTATATTTGGATGCAGGCCACATGCCCAAGGAAAATCCCAAGGAAATTCACAGCAGAGCCCATCATGGCGGTGATCACATATAAACACTGAGAATCATGGCCCAGTCCAGTTGACACAAATTTTAACCATCACAGCTACTAAGTGAAAACCCTACGGGGCAGTTGTACTCTGTCCTGTAGTGTCTCAGTAAGTCAGAATTGACTTGATGGCAACTGGTTTGGTTTTTGGTTTTACTAACTGAAAGGCTGGTGGTTTGAATCCACCCAAAGATATGTCAGAAGAAAGGTCTTGTAATTTATTTGCAAAAAAATCTGCCATTGAGAGCCCTATGTAGCACAGTTCTATACTGTGACACACATGGGGTCTCCACGAGTCAGAATTGGCTCCATGGCAATTGGTTTTTTGTTTGTTTTTGGTTTATATTTGTTAATAATCATTGAATACATGCTCTGTAGCTAGCAAGGTACTGAGCATAGTGAGGCAGTGAAACTCAGTGGTTGGGAGTAGATACCGAATAGCCTGATTGGATTTGGATTCTGACTGGCTCCATCTGTTCTAGCGTATGACTTTAGACAAGTTATGTAACAAGTTATTATTCCTCATGAGAAAGGATGCTTTTAGCAGCTAAGATATAGAGTTATATGGATTAAAGGATTAATGGTTGTGAAGTTTATTAAAAAAAAAAACAGTGAAAATTTTTGTTTGGCACACAAAACTTGTTAATTATTATGCTTTTAAGCCATGAGGTATAAAAGTAACGGGAGACTTAGACCCTGATCACACGGAACTTATCATCTCATGCAACCTGCTTTAGATTTTTTGGAAACAGCTGTTGTGTAACCTTAGAGGATTTTTAGCCAATATTATAAATAGTACAGAGATAAAGACTAATGAGACAATGTTTGTCCCTACTAATGATTCTTGCTTTATTCATAGACACACAGTTATATTTTTTAAACCTAATTTTGGCAAATTGACTGAATATATTTGCTGTCTAAGGTAAGACATTGTCCATGAGTTTGTGCTTTAATTCCAATAGGAATAATCCACTATTTCATGTGCCTCTATTTGTGTGTGTATCTGTGGGTGTGTGTGTGCACGTGTGCGTGTGTGTACGTGTGTGTGAGAAAGACAGAGAGGGAGAAATGTGAAAGTCTCATTTTAATTGTTCTGGTAATCTTTCTTAGAGTAAATGAAAGGCTTCTTTCTCAAGAACAAACTATGAGTCTGCTGATAATCTCTGTGCTCCACTTACTAATTTTATGTATAAAAAGGACATACACATTTTCAAGAACCAAATCAGAGCCAATCTTAGCTTCAAGGGAAGAAGAGTTTCCATTAAAAAAAAAAAAATCAGCTTCTGTCCTACCTCTTGAAACAATTGTTTTGAAGTAAGTACTCTGGGCTTACATGTATGGACATCAAGAGTCACATGAAAACTTGCAAAAGTCTTAAAAAAGTTGCCAATTGAGTGGCTGCATGGATGCTGATCATTCCCAAGGAGACAGGATGATTGCCAAGGGTTCTCACTGAGCATTGTTATTTTGGAGAACTTTCCAACGCCCTGGCTCTGTCATTCACATTTGTGGACTGTGCTCAGATGCATCTCTAGGACAGCTTCATATGGACTGACCGAGGAAGCTGACCTGTGGACCAGAATGCCAATTTCTTCACCTGTACTGAAAAGAGAACTGTCCAGGATACTAAGAGTGACATCTCCATGAACTGAGCTGTCTTTAACTATTGGCAAGTTGTCCTGGAAACTAAATAATAAGACAGCAATGTGGTGAGCTTGGAATGAGAATGAGGGAAATTTCTCTTCTTCTTACTTGTAGGGTAGATTCTAATAGGTGGATTTACTATTTCAGACGTAATTAACCTGCCTAAAAGCACTGCATGGAAAGGTCAATCTTTCTCTTGATAGCATTGAGCATTGTAATTTATTTATCTTAAAATTGTTTTGAAAACCACAACGGTATATCAGGACAGACCTATCTGATTGGATGAAATAAAAAATAGTGACAACAGCAAATGCTGGTGAGGGTGTGGATTAAATCGATCCTTATACATCACTGGTGGGAATTTAAACTGGTACAGGTATGTTTCACATGGGAAACTCTCTGGCAGCTTCTTATAAAACTAAACATGCGATTACTATATGACCCAGCAATTGCACTCTTGGACATTTATCCTAGAGAAATGTACACTTGTGTTCACATAAAACCTATCCATGAATGTTCGTAGCAACTTTATTACAATAGCTAAAATCTGAAACAACTCAGTTGCCATTCAATGGGTGAATGGTTAAACAAGCTGCGGTATGCCCACACCATGGAATAATACTCAGCAATATAAAGGAACAAACTGTTGCATGAAGAAACTGTTGAACTGGCAAACATTTTGTTGTGTATATTTGCAACACAATAAAAAAAAGTTAATAAAAACATTTCCAAAAAAAAAAAAAGTTGTTGATCTATGCAACAACTATGGTGCAGCGTAGTCAAGGAATTACACTCAGTGAAAAAGCCAGTCTCAAAAGTTATATACTGTATGATTCCATTTATATAACATTCTTGAAATGAAAATACTACGGCAATGGAGAATAGATTAGTGCTTGGGAGTGGCCGAAGGAAGATGGATGTGGTTTTTAAAGTCCAGCCCAAGGGATGCTTGTCATAATGGTGCACACACGAATCCACATATGTGATAATATTGCCTAGAGCTAAGCACACACACACACACACACACACACACAACTACAAGTCAAATTGAAACAATTTGAATAAAATCAGTAGACTGTATCGATGTCACTTTCCTGGTTGTGATATTATCCTATAGTTTTAAAGGTGTCACCATTGGGGAAAACTGGGTAAAGGGTACATGAAATCTTCTGGTATTATTTTTTAAAACTGCATGTGAATCTACAATTACCTTAAAAAAATAGTTGAATTAAAGAAGCCAATAAAATTTATTATTTAATACTAACAATGATTAAAATGATAATAGTAAAGATTTAAAAATACACATACGAAAAACTACAAAATCTTTACAAATTATTTTGTATAGTATGAGCAACATAAGATCATTCAGAACAATTAGAAAATTGAGAACAGCAAAAGTCATCTACCATCTGATTGCCCACTAACCACTTTTAGTGTTTTGGAGTACATCTTGTCGGGAATTTTCTATATTTTTATACGCTTTTTTTTTTAAATAAATAAAAATGTAAAATTTGCTTTTATATATATATTTTTCAATTAATAAGGGTTGGCAGCAACATCATTATGAGTCATTACATTTACTAACTCCTTAGAAGAGTTACACACACACACACACACACACACACACACAGAATTCTTCACAGAGGAAGAATGGTGTCGTGGAAACAGAGCAGCTTTGCAATCAGACACAGCCTGGTTTCACATTCCGGGTCAACTATATACTGACTGTGTAATCCTGAGCAAGTCACTTCAGCATTTGGAACTTCAGTTTTCTTACCTATACTGTTTTTAGCTACTGGCAAGTCAACTGTGACCGCGGTGACCTTATATATAAAGTAGGGCAAAATGTTGCCTAGTCCTGTATCATCCTTACAATTCCCAGTATGTTATGGCTATTGTGTCCAATCCGTATCACCAAGGGTCTTCTGGCCCTTGCTGGCTCTCTACTTCACCAAGCATGAGGTCTTCCTCTAGTGATTGATCCTTCCTGATGGTATGTCCAAAGAAAGGATGTCAGACAATGTTCTGTTGTGATCTATAAGGTTTTCGCTGGGTAATCCTTGGAAGTAGATTGCTCATTCTTTCTCCCTATTATATTTTAGCCCGGAAGCTCTTCTGAAACCTGTTCACCATGGAAGACCCTGCTGGTAATTGAAATACCAGTGACATAGCTTCCAGGATCATACCCAGCACAGTACAACAAACTGATAGCTGGGTAGTGGTTTCTTATTTCTAGTATGGAACTAATAACGGTTTGCAAATTTTTCATAAGGGTATGTCAGCATCAGCTATATGTAGGTACTCAATAAATCATAGTGACCACTTGGACAGGCCAGCATATTTCTTGGGTATTCGTAGAGCTATCATTTTGCATCTGTGCTGAGAAGGCAGAGAATTTGATTTCCAGAGCAGGAGCATTTGCCCATTGCCAAGGTGTAAGTCACTAGTGGATTATGAACAAACGGAAAACCAACCAGTCTGAAATCTCCATACAATTCTATCCATAGTTGAGAGACCTTTATTCCTATTTAGATACTATGATTTAATGATTCTTCTCACTTCCTAGTTCATACCACAAAGAGAAGCACACGTTTTTACTTAATTCATGGGGTGCCCTTCTCCTTTGATAAATTCAGTTTCAGCAAATTTGAAAAGATTCTCTTCAGATTTCTCTGGCATTTTTTGCCTAGGTCCAGAACTTCGTTAACTTTCATGTGAGTGTTCTAACATCTCACTAACGAGTCTCTATGCCTCCACACTCACCCTACTCCAGTCTGTCCTTTGCAGTACAGTCAGAACAAGCTTCCTAAAAATAAAGACTTTATTATTTTATTATGCGGCTTTTGATATTTGAAACAATTATCCCAGAGAGTAATGAGATGCCTGGCAGAATGACTGTTTGAAAAAGAGTCTTGTGAGGCTTCAGCAAGGATTAAATTGACTTTGGTGGTTACATATGGTGCTTCTTTCTCTCTTAATTCAGTGTAGAAAGTTCCAAGGCCATTTTACAGAGGCAAGAAAGGATGAAAAACTAGGGATGGGAGGAGAGAAAATTCTGGCTAGACATCATCTTTTCCAAACAGCCCATGGATATTAAGGCTGCATGGATATTTTGGGATCACTTTTACTCATGTAACGAGGAGAGGATGGAAGAAAAAAAGAGGTTCAGTGTTATGCTGCCTCAGTGCACACATGAACAGGTATGGACACTAGACAACAACACAACAACAAAGGCTAACTTTTTTTTTTTTAAGCAATAACTTTGGGTAGATTATTCCATGTCTTGTCTATTTAATTCTCAGTGCAACTCTATGAAGCAAATATTATCATCCCTATTATGAATTAGGAGCCCTCAGCTGCTAACCAAAAGATTGGGAGTTCGAATCTACTCTTGAAAACCATATGGGCCAGTTCTACTCTGTCCTATAGGATTGCTATGAGTTGGAACTGATTCGATGGCAACAAGTTTGGTATGGATTACTGTAAATTGAGAACTTTGAGGCTTGGACATATATGTATAGTTACTTGCCCAAGAAAATCTTGCTAACAAATGTCAAACCCAAGTCTTCCCCAACCCCAGCCATTATTCTTTCATTTGCATCATGCAGCCTCAATTCTTAAAATCTTATCTCACAATAGCCTGTATCCAATATTTAAAGTTTCGTTCACTCCAATATTTATTGGTTGTTTATTGTACATAAGGCATTTAATTCTTCTGCCTCCAACTTCTTAATACTAAATGAATATTGCTTATTCTTTTTTCTCCTGTATAAAAATAGTTGCTGTCAAGTCAACTCTGACTCACGGAGACCCCATGTTTGTCAGAGTAGAACTGTGCCCCATAAGGTTTTCAATGGCTGGTTTTTCAGATTCAGGTCACCAGGGCTTTCTTCCAAGGTACCTCTGGGTGGACTTGAGCCTCCAGCCTTTCAGTTAGCAGCTGAGCTTGTTAACCATTTGCACCATCCAGGTACTTCTCCCTCCTGTATAAAAAAAGACCAAACCCATTGCCGTTGAATTGATTTCAACTCATAGTGACCCTATAGGACACAGCAGAACTGCCTCATAGGGTTCCCAAGACTGTAATCTATACGGGAGCAGACTGCTGCATTCTTCTCCCACAGAGTAGCTGACAGGTTTGAACCACCACCCTTTCTGTTATCAGCTGAGCGCTTAACCACTGCACCATCTAGGCTTTTCCCTCTTGTATACCTTTTACTAAATGTGCCACTATTATCAGTCTCCTGTGAAATGTGGATGAGAGCCATAGGAGAGATGAGCTCAGAATCCTGAAATATGCCTTTGGGGGAGTTGGGAGAGGCACTTGAAATGACCTAGTCAAGAGATTTACAAACTTTCAGTAGGCAGTTCAACTTTTTCTACTGGGCACCACAAACAAAACAATGAATCCCGTAATGTCTATTATGTGAACTAAGTTTTAGCACCAAATTAAGCAATTTATTATTTTAAATTTAAATTTCTTTGAACCTTACCCATGGCATATAAATATATGATCTAAAGCACAAGCATAAATCTTTTTTTTATCTTTATTGTGCTTTATGAAAATATACAGCACACATTAGTTTCCCATTCAAAAATTTATAAACAAATTGTTTTGTGACCTCGGTCGCAATCCCTTTAATATGTCGGCACTCTCCTCCTTTCCACCCCAGATTCCCTGTGTCCGTTCATCCAGATTTCCTGTCCCTTCCTGTCTTCTCATCTTTGTTTTTGGGCAGGTGTCGCCCATTTGGTCTTGTATACTTGATTGAACTAGGAGGCACGTCCCTCACGTATGTTATTGTTTGTTCCAGAGGCTGAATTTCTGGCTGAAAGACAGACTTCAGGAGTGGCTTCAATCCTGAGTTAGCAGAGTGTCTGGAGGCCATAGTCTCGGGGGTCCCTCCACTCTCTGTCAGAGCAGTAAGTCTGGTCTTTGTGTGTGTGTGTGTGTGTGTGTGTGTGTGTGTGAATTTGAATTTTGTTCTATATTTTTCTCTCACTCTGTCCAGGAACAGGCACAAATCTCAATGAATAAAACAAATGGTAGAGTGGAGTGTGAGCAGGTATCTCACAGCATTTCTGTTGATATCTATTTCTTATATGTTGTGTGATTGTTTACTAAAAAGTTGTGGTTAATTGCAGATAACTGGTTGTAGATGTAAAAACTATGGAACAAATTTTTATACATCTATTTGCTGATACTTCTCTGCATCCCACCTGCTATACACTCAGGAATAGAAAAAAAAAAAAAACGAAAACAAAAATGTTTATTGCAATGTTTTAGTGCACAGACCATTGTAGATCATTAGTGCCAACTGGAAGTATAGTTGGAGACAGTGGAAGCATAGTCAACCCATTTTATTAACTGGGCAAAATAAGGGTTAGATAAGGCAGTGATTTGAACAGTCACATTGAACACCCTCCAGAAGATCATTACCTCTGGTTTTAATCCTGTTAGTGTTCTCCAGAGGAAGAGGATCCCCTGGGATACCACATTTCTAGTGCTCTTTGATAGAAAAAAGGGAAATGATTACACTGCCTATGCCCCATGGGAAACCCTCGTGGCATAGTATTTGAGTGCTACAGCTGCTAACCAAAAGGTTGGCAGTTCGAAGTCACCAGGCACTCCTTGAAGCTCTATGGGGCAGTTCCACTCTGTCCTGTAGGGTCGCTATGAGTTGGAATCGAATTGATGGCAAGGGTTTTTTTTTTTTTAATTCTCCATGTACAAGTGCACATGCAAACACACACTCTAATATTTGTAAACACTTTCAAAAGATGCTTTTTCCACCCTTTTTCAAAAACAATGTATGTTTGTTCCCAAGACAACCCGGAAAATTATCTAAATTTATAAAGAAAAGACATAAAAATTACCCTTATTCTTCCACTAGTTTTAACTAAATTTCCTTAGGAGAAAAGAAGGGAAATTTAAAAAGAGAGAAAGCTTTTTACAGTAGGTTTAATTACACTGCTATTCACTGAAATTTTAATGAGTTTGTCAAGAAGTTATGCCTAAATTCTATGATTTTAACTAATATTTTTACATGGCTTAAATTGAATACTATCTTTTAAAAGGAAAATTATATCAGTTATAAGGATGCAAAGACTAAGCCTATAAATCTCTCCACTTGAGAATTAACCTCTGTGAAAGATAAGTTTCTCATTAGTGGCCTCATTCTTCCATCAAATACCCAAAGACCCAGTATTTAGCCAAAGTATTTTATCTTTCCAAATTAAATCTTCTGTAGTGAACCTGATAAAGATGATTTAAGTAGTTGGAAAAACATGATTTTATCTCTATTTTCTAGGTTATATTTTATTCAAATGAATGTTCTTCTTCTTCTTATTTTCCTTTTCATTTTAAGGACCATGTTTTAAAGTTGATTAACTACCGTTATTAAACTAAAGTACATGTAAATGAGAACAGAATTTCTTTTGGGAGAGAATACTTTCCATCTTCAAAGAAAAACAAATACTATCCGTTATTAAGAGCCATTTGAGAGAAATTACAGAAATCTGACCTCTTTTATTATGAGAAGTCAGAAAAGGGCTCAAATTCTGCATGGTATAAGAAAGAATGGAGACAAAGGAGGCTGAAGATATGGGAAGGAGTCTCTGCATGGTGCAAATGTTTAATACTCTTGGCTGTTAACAGTAAGGTTGGAAGTTCAAGTCTACCCTGAGGCACCTGGGGAGAAAGCCTAGTGATCTACTAAAAAACCAGATATTTAAAACCCTCTGGAGCACAGTTCTACTCTGACACACATGGGGTTGCCATGAGTCAGAGTTAACTGCAGGCAACTGCATTAGATATGATATGGGGAGCCTGTGGTAGTATTAAGACTGGAATTTGGGTAAGAGAGGGGTTTTGGAGCCTAGGAATCCTTTTGGCTGTCAGTCACTGGCATTTCCCAGCAACACACATGCCATTAAAAACTTCTACAACAAGTGTTAAAATCTGTTTAATTAATTGTCATTAATCACATGAGGGCACTATTAATTATCTAAATCAAAACAAGAAAAGCCTCCAGAGAAGCAGACTATGGTACAGTTAAAAAATGATTCAGAAGTGAAATAAGTCAGTCACAAAAGGACAAATACTTTATGATCCTACTTGTATGAAACACCTAGAACAGGTGAAATGTATAGAGACCAAAGTATTTTAGTGGTTACCAGGGGTGAGAGGGAGGAATAAAGAGGGGCTCATTGCTTAGGGGACACTAAGCTTCTGTCAAGGATGGTAGAAAAATTTGGAAATGGAGAGTGATGATGGTTGCAAAACATCATAAAAGTAATTAATGTCACTGAAATGTATATATAAAAATGTTGAAATGACAAAAGTTATATATATATGTTATATATATATACATTCGACTGTGTGGATCATAACAAATTGTGGTTAACATTGTGAATAATGGGAATTCCAGAACACTTAGTTGTGCTCATTAGGAACCTGTATATAGATCAAGAGGCAGTCATTCGAATAGAACAAGGAGACACCGCATGGTTTAAAGTCAGGAAAGGTGTACGTCAGGGTTGTATCCATTCACCATACTTATTCAGTTTGTATGCTGAGCAAATAATCTGAGAAGCTGGACTATGTGAAGAAGAACGGAGCATCCGGATTGGAGGAAGACTCATTAACAACCAGAGTTACCCAGATGACACAACCTTGCTTGCTGAACGTGAAGAGGACTTGAAGCACTAACTGATGAAGATCAAATACCACAGCCTTCGGTATGGATTACACATCAACATAAAGAAAACAAAAATCCTCACTACTGAACTAATAAGCAAGATCATGGTAAACAGAAAAGATTGAAGTTGTCAAGGATTTCTTTTTACTTGGACCCACAATTAACATCCACGGAAGCAGCAGTCAAGAAATCAAAAGATGCATTCCATTGGGCAAACCTGCTGCAAAAGACCTCTTTCAAGTGTTAAAACAGCAAAGGTGTCACCTTGAAGACTAATGTACACCGGGTCCCAGCCATGGTGTTTTCAATAGCCTCCTAAGCACGTGAAAACTGGACAACGAATAAGGAAGATGGAAGAAAAATTGACACCTTTGAATTACGGTGTTGGCAAAGCCAAAAGAACGAATAAATCTGTCTTGGAAGAAGTACAACCAGAACGCACCTTAGAAGCAAGGGTGATGAGACTATGTCTCACATACTTTGGACAAGTTATTAGGAGGGATCAGTTCCTGGAGAAGGACATCATGCTTGGTAAAGTAGAGGATCAGCAAAAAAGAGGAAGATCCTTGATGAGATGGATTGCCACAATGGCTGCAACAATGGCCTGAAGCATAACAATGATTGTGAGGATGGCACAGGACTGGGCCAAAGGCATAAAGTGTTAATCAGTAGAGATAATATTGGCTTAATCACACCTTTACATCTCAGTAGAGGCAAATAAAGTAACTAAAGATTGAGATGGTAATTTTAAGATCAGAGCTAGGACACAGTGGAAGTCAAGGGATTAAGACACATGTGAGGTCGATCCAGGTTTTTTTCAAAAACTGTTCTATGTGGTTATATTTTGAGTGCTACAGTTTGTCTTCTTTCCCTAATTAGAGAGTGAGGAGGATTTTGAGGGAAAAACACATGGTTATCCCATGCTTTTGAGGAGACTAAGCAATCCTAAATCCAGGCTTCTCTTCACTGGTCTAGTTTCCAGTATATCAGGATTCATCACGCTGGTCATATTAGACATGCCTTGTTGGGACTGAGTATAGAACAATCCGGTCTCAAGGTTCCAACTAAACCTTGGGACCAGACTATAGGTGATTCAAGGCTCTATCCCAGCATTATTTTCCTGTCACTGAGCCACTTAGAAGGCTGTAGCTGAGATTCTGTTCATATATTTCCTAGCCTGATGAAGACATCTTAGTCAAACTGAACATCTTTAATGCAGACCTCATCATTCCAAATAGAATTTAAAAATAAAGAAAAAGAGGGGCTTTCTTCTTGTTACTTATTTTTTTCCTGTTAGTGTTTTTGTTTTGAATTGTCCTGTTTTGTTTTAATAAATTTATTTATTCAACAAGGTATTCTATTTTTAAAGTCATATTAGAGCTTATTAGATAATGAGCATTTGTAACAGACTATGAGCTCCTGGGGAGCAGGGTCCATGCATATTCTCTGATTTCCACAGTACTTGAGTGTTGTCAGGTATTCTATAAACGTATGTTAAATTGAAATGAAATGAACTTAAAACAAACAAATAGACAAAAAACAAAACACCAAAGCCAGCGGTCTAAACTGAAATCAATCACTAACCTTAAGGTTAAATATATTCTATTCTTCAATAAATGAGTTGGTAGATTTTTTTATCAATTAATTTTCTCCTTGATTGAGGTATTGTGATGCAAATGAGTACTACTAGTAACTAGGAATCCCTATTAGGTGATACAGAAAGCATCAAAAGTAGACGGAAGGAATATATGGTCACTGTACCAAAAAGAATTGGTTGACTTTCAACCATTTCAGGAGGTAGCATATGATCAAGAACTGATGGTACTGAAGGAAGAGGTACAAGCTGCTCTGAAGTCACTGGCAAAAAACAAGCCTCTAAGAATTCACAGAATATTGATTGAGATGTTTCAATGAATGAATACAGCACTGGAGGTGCTCACTCATCTATGCCAAAAAAAATTTGGAAGACAGCAACCTGGTAAACTGACTGGAAGAGATCCATATCTGAACCCACTCCAAAGAAGGGTGATCGACCAGAATGCAGAAATTATCGAACACTATCATTAGTATTACATACAAATAAAATTTTGCTGAAGATCATTCAAAAGTGGTTGCAGCAGTACATGGACAGGGAACTGCCAGAAATTTAAGACAGATTCAGAAGAGGACATGGAACAAGTCATATCATTGCTGATTGAAGGTGGATCTTGGCTGAAAGCAGAGAATACCAGAAAGATCTTTACCTGTGTATTATTGGCTATGCAAAGGCATTCGACTGTGTGGATCATAACAAATTATGGATAACATTGTGAAGAATAGGAATTGAAGAACACTTAATTGTACTCGTGAGGGACTTGTACACAGATCACGAGGCAGTCAGTCAAACAGAACAAGGGGATACTGCCTGGTTTAAAGTCAAGAAAGGTGTGTGTCAGGGTTGTATCCTTTTAACACACGTATTCAATCTGTATGCTATGCAAATAATCTGAGAAGCTGGACTACATGAAGAAGAGCGGGACACCAGGATAGGAGGAAGGTTCATTAACAACCTGTGATATGCAGATTACACAACCTTGCTTGCTGAAAGTAAAGAAGACTCGAAGCCTTACTGATGAAGATCAAAGATTACACCTTTCGGTATGGGCTACACCTCAACATAAAGAAAATAAAGATCTTCACACCTGAATCATAAGCAACATCATGATAAACGGAGAAAAGATTGATGTTGTCAAGGATTTCATTTTACTGGGATTCACAATCTATATCCATGGAAACAGCAGTCAAGAAATCAAATGACACATTTCATCCGGTAAATCTGCTGCTAGTGTTAAAAAGCAAAGATGTCACCTTGAAGACTATGGTGTGTCTGATCCAAGCCATGGTGTTTTCAATCATCTCATATGCATGTGAAAGCTGGACAGTGAATAAGGAAGACAAAAGCAGCACTGATGCCTTTGAATTACGGTGTTGGTAAAGAATATTTAATATACCATGGACTGCCAAAAGAACAAACAAACCTGTCTTGGAAGAAGTACAACCAGAATGCTTATTAGAAGCAAAGATGGTGATAGTTCATGTCACATACTTTGGTTATGGACAGGTTCAGTCCCTGGAAAAGGACATCATGTTTAGTAGAGTGTTAACGAAAAAGACGACGATGCTCAACGAGATGAATTGACCCAGTGCTTGCAACAATGGGCTGAAGTATAACAACAATCATGAGGATGGTGCAGAACTGGGCAGAGTTTCCTTCTGTTGTACATGGAGTTGCTATGAGTTGGAATTGACTCAATGGCAACTAACAACAATAACAACATGAATCCCTGGGTGGTACAACAATGGCAACTAACAACAATAACAACATGAATCCCTGGGTGGTGCAAGCACTTATTGTACTGTGCTGCTAACCAAAGAGTTAGAGGCTCAAGTCCACCCAGAGGAGCCTCAGAAGAAGAAAGGCCTGATAATCTACTTCCAAAATATTAGCCATTTAATATCTAGTGGAGCACAGTTTTACTCTGACACACATGGGATACCCATGAATCTGTATCAACTAGATGACACCTTTTTTTTTCTTTCTAAATGGTGACTACGAACCCCATACTTAAGTCAAAAAATATACTTCATATTTTAACCCAGCTACCATGTCTTCTTCAATTTCTTAGCCTCAACAAATAATAGTGCTGGACATATAATAATTAAGTAAATTTTTTGCTGAATTAATTAGCTGGTATGTAACACATGTATTTCTAAACATACTGAATGAAACCTACTGATGTAAAATTTATTAACTTTGACATGTTTCCACAAAATAGGTACAATTTTAATATTTTTAACCCTTCTACGTACACTGCCACAAATCAAAAGACACTGGCGAGTATTCTTGAAAGACATACTTAATATGGAGAATACGTTGTGAGACATTTCTGTATTGTCCAAAGTAAAGAAATGATGATCAGTTGATATATTGACAGAATACCTAGGAAGGCATCTCCAAAATGGAACTCAAAACTGGTAATTACGCTTACCTGTATTTTTAGAATATATACAAAAGTGTATACAAAAGGAACCAGATGAAAGCCTGTTAGATCAGGAAATTTTTTTTTTCCTTACTATTAGAAAAACAACTAATAAATAGCCCATATCAACATATTTTCCATAATCCTAGAATACTGGAAATGGAAGCGACCTTAGAACATGATGTAGACATACTCTTTCCTTATCCCATATTTTTGCTTCTATAACCTATTCAAACCCCTTTGAATTGCTGAATTAATCCCTCGTTTAACATTCACTTTTCCTTTTGCTAACTTCTTTACTATGTACATTATTTCCAACTGCCTCAACTTTGATTTAATCATGTGTAGGTAACCTTTTCTTTTTCCTTGCTAAATGACGGCATAATACAAATTTTTAGTTTTGCAAGCTATAAGGTCTCTGTTTCAAATAAATTTTGAAATTGCTGTGTGAAAACTGCTATAGACATGATCTAAAGTAATGAGCATGGAAATGTCCTGAGAAACTTTATTTATGGACCATGAAATTGGAATTTTACGTAATTTTCATGTTATTACAAAATATTCTTCTCTTTTTAACCATTTAAAATGTAAAAACCAGCCTTAGTTAGTGAGCTATGCAAAATGAGGCTACTATGCAGATTTGGTCTTCGGGCCATAGTTTGCCAATCCTTTATATGCTTGGAATTATGATATAATAACAAAGATTATTTATCCTCAGCATAGGCATTTTGGATAGTGCAATGACCATGGCTTCCAAAGTCATGAAATCTGGGTTTAAAGTCTTATTTTGTTTCTAATTTGCTGTTCAATAATATCAAATCACTGAAATTCTCCAGACCCTAATTTTTTTCCTTTATTAAAAGGGGGGCAGGTAGTAGAGAAAATACTAAGGCATGCTTACAGACTTGTTATGATGATTAATAGCTTGTATATATAAAGAACAGAGGCCTTGGGAGGCTCAAGAAATATTACTTGCTGAACATACAAATCAATCAACCAATTAACCACTGTAACAGTATTATTATATCTAAAAGGAATTTCTGAACAGTGGTGAAATATAATCATTAGGGAATGTCTGTATTTTAAATACATGCCCTTCATAATCCAATCAAAGTTAGTTACCTATTGACAATAAATAAATAAATAATCTTACTTTCCCATATTCTTTCTAATAGGAAGATTGTAGCGATCCCTGATGAGGTATGCAAAATCATCATAGACATATGAACTTTGGGGAAAAATAAAAAGCTTTAAATCTTTTCAAAACACTCCATAGTTAGAATTATGCACATTTTCATTAAATGTTAGAAGGATTTTATATTATGCCTATACTATTTAACCTATTGTTTTGGAGGGTCTTGTGTAAACTTCATTGAGCAAGATATCTCTCAGTAGATAGATAAATAGATACATAGGTAGATAGAGAGAGAGAGAGATTAGGTAGATGATGGATGGATGGATGGATGGTTGGATGGACGGATGGACGGATGGATGGATGGACGGATGGACTGATGGACGGATGGGTGGGCAGACAAATATTGATTCCTTGATTAAAAAAAAGATGGGGGAATTTTAACAAGATATTTCACTTCAGTATTTATAAGCCACCAAAATACATTGGACAAGAAATTTAAAAAGCAAATCTGTATAGACAGAATTTGCAAAGAATATTTTAAGATATATTCCAAATTGCTAGAAATGTTCACAACAATTATATAAATAGGTTGTGAATGGGAAAGAGAGGAAATGTATATACAGGCTTCTTCAGAAAGAGCTGTTATATCCTGTGGTCAAAGAGGCTGTTATCTTCTTCACCTTAAGCTTAGTGACAGGATTCCAAGAAACCACTAAGAGAACTTAAAAGCCATTCAAAAGATATTCCGGACTGGTACCTGGTTAATATCTGAGATATTAAAGCAGCTTGTGGAAGCAGCGTAGGATTGAGCGTACTGGGATTGGCCCATATTTCCAGAATTGTAGACTCAAAGCCTGAAAGTGTGTTTCTTAGACTCACATCTGAGCTTGGGTCCTGTCAGAAGAGCCAGCCAGAACGGCATAAAGAACTTTAAGGTAAGAATTTGAAGATAAATACCTATGCTTAAGGAAAAAGAAGCATCAGAAATAAAGATCATTACCCCAGTTCAAGGAGAATGCTGGAGAGACAAGCCCAAAAATGGGAACCTTAAAATTACTCATGGGAATGCCCATGAGAATGGCAACTTTAACCATGTCCATACCAAGTAAGCAAGGCTTTATCTCATCACCTTTCCCAGATTAAAAAAAAAAAAAAAATCCAAACCCACTGCCGTCAAGTCAATTCCGACTCATAACGACCCTATAGGACAGAGTAGAACTGCCCCATAGAGTTTCCAGGGAGCGCCTGGCGGATTCAAACTGCTGACCTTTTGGTTAGCAGCCGTAGCACTCAACCACTACACCACCAGGGTTTTCTTTCCCAGATTAGAGCCCTGCAATCCTAAAGAATAGCTGGAGGTTGGGAGAGGAGTTGAGGAAAGAGAAAGCAAAAACCAACTGATCATTCCTTCACAAGAAGAGAAGGAGAAGAAAAGGAAGGAAGAAATAAAAAGCACATAGACAAATACTTCTTTTCAAACATGGATTTAAACTGAGGGTTGAATTGGCCAAATTTTCAGAATAAATATATGAGAGATCCACGATGAAACTCAGATTACTCTATTTTCAAGTGTTACTTCTCTCATTCTGATTATATATATTCGAAATAGAAACATTTAAAGGGAGCCATAAACAAATAATGTGTGCAGGAATTCAGATTTTCAGGTTTTTGTTTTTGGTTTTTTCCAATCTGTACTGTCTTATAATTTTTTTTTTAAATTCCAGTTTATATTTCAGTTAAGCATCAAGGAGCTATTATTAACTATAATCTAAATATATGAGAAACTAATTCTTACAGCTGCCAACAAACCCAAATGTGCCACATTAATAGCATAGTTCTTCCCAGGAATGTATGGTACATTAACAACAGCAAACATGCGTATAGAAACTGTTGTTTGCGGGTGTCTGAGAATTATCTTAATGAGCCCTGTTGTAATTATAATTATGAATTAAAATAATAACAGCTCCTTTGGGGAATAAAAAACTGTTTTCTGAAGAATTTTTATGATTTCAATCTGAGTTTAGATTATTTCACCCAGAGACAAAGAAAAGGGAAGAAAGAAACAGTTTATCGATAATAAACTAGGAAGTAAATTATAAGAAGTGCTCAGAGCTAAACAACTACGTGTGCAATTAGCAACACAGAAATTTAGAGAGAAAGGTCTCTGTATCCACATTCTATAGATTTAAACCATCAGTAGAACGAGGAAGAAATTAAAGATGATAGATGGACTTGTATGTCAAAAACTACTGGTCTATTTAATGCCCTCCTGTTTTCTTTGAAGTCTCCTGGGGGAATAATTTCTCTTTTCCTTTCCTTATCAGTTGAAATTCCTGAGTACTGAGGTCTAGGTCTGATTCTTTAAACTATGCAATCTACTGCTGTAGAAACACAGCTATTCCTAAATTTGTCACACTAGAGATAACCTGTTTTCTCCATTCCAGATTCATAGAATCAATTGCTGGTTACCGTCTCCTACCATCTCCTCTCGGAGGCGTCACTGCTGCTTCACACTGGATACGTTCTCTGGGATATTTTCCATATCCACTTCTCCTCGTCTTAGTAAACGGCATAAACATACACTTGCTTGTTTTTCCCACATCTTGACAGCCATTTGGCATTTCTCTCTTCCTTAATCTCCACTTTTAAATTTACCAAGTCCTGCCTATTTTGTCTTCTAAATAATTCCTGAATCTGGTCACTTGTCTCTGTTCAAGTCACTTGCTTCAAGCTACCATGAATTCTCACTCTTCCTACCTTAGGAGCTCTTGTGAGAGTTTTTTCCAAATGCCTTCTCTACAGAGCTAAACACCAAAACGATATCAAACCAGTTGTTGTCAAGTCAATGTACCAAGTGTGTCAGAGTACAGCTGCACTCTACAGGCTTTTCAGGACTGTAACCTTTCAGAAGTAGATCTCCAGGCCTTTCTTCTGAGGTATCTCTGCATGGATTTGAACTGCCAACTTTCGCTTAGTAGTTGAACACTTAATCGTTTGCACCACCCAGGATTCTACAGAGCTAAAAGAGGGATTTTAAAAAATGCAAAACTCTTCATGTCACAACCTGTTTACAACTGTCCAGTGGCATTCCATTGTTGTGAGGATGTTGGGTAAAACCCTTCACAAAACCCCCAGAGGACTGCATGGCCAGCTCCTTGCCTGTCTCTTCAGGTCCATCCTCTTCCCCTCTCTCTTTGCTGTTAAGCTCCAGCCACGTGTGTCTTCTGTTAGTTCTTGTGGTAACTGAGTGGTATTCGTGCATCTGGGTCTTTATATGTCTTGTTCCCCTGATTTTCAGACTCTATACCCACTTTCTTTTCTGATTAATTTTTCCTCCTTTTCAGATTTCAGCTAAAAAGCAGGTCCACAAAAGAAGTCTTCACTCTTCCCCACCATGGGGTTCCTCCTCCTTCCAGGGTGCCCCAAATCCCATGCTGCATTTGTGTCCCTGGCTACATGCTCTTATCCTCTATTTCTCCTTCAAATCACTTACCAAAAATGAAATTGAATTTACACGTTAATGTCTTTTTCATTTTAGATGAGTAGAATCTTTATCAGGCTTCTTCATTTCTCTGCCCCCAGCCCCTTTCACGTTAAAGTTCCTTTATGAGTAACTGCTGAGAGGATTACCTGCTTTTTATTCTATACACAGTCACAATTACTTCCCATGTAACTGGCCTTTGAGTTTTTCACATAGATCATTTATTCCTTTAGTGTCTGCTAACCAACCTTGGTGGCACAGTGGTTAAGTTTTCAGCTGCTAACCAAATGGTCAGCAGTTCAAATCCACCACCTGCTTCTTGGAAACCCTAGGGGGCAATTCTACCCTGTCCTATTGGGTCACTATGTGTCAGAATCGGCTGGATGACAACTGTTGTTTAATCAATTCGATGGCAACTGGCTGAGGGCAATGGTGGTTTAGAATTACAGCCTTCCATGCAGGAAGCCTGGGTTCAATTTCAATTTTTGGCCAGTGCACCACAGGTAGAGCACCACTTGTCTGTGAGTGGAGGCTTCTGTGTTGCTATGATGCTGGACAGGTTTCAGAGAAGCTTCCAGGCTGACAGACAAGAAGGGCCAGGGGATCTACTTCCAAAAAACAGTCACTGAAAACCCTATGGATCACAATGGTCCGATTGTACATGGTACAGGAGGGTGGAGGGAGGTGAAGAACTAACAACAACAACAAAAACATCCAATACTCAGCCTCTTTGGGTTTCAGTTTCCTTATCTGTCAAAAATATCAAATTACCTCTTAGAATTAGATTAAATCATATAAGGTACCGAACACATGATGTGAGCTCAATATGTACGGGTGATTCTCATATGTGTCAGTATCTGGTGAATTTCCCCAGGACAGTGACTACACCTGGGTTTCTGCTAGTGCACATGGTTACACAGCTTCTCATCTGGTTGTCCAGGTCTTCTTAGGATAGCACTGTGATCCAGGTTCAGCTGAGCTCGTGCTCTCTCCCAGAGCCTTCCTTTCTCCCCAGTCCCAACTCTATTTTCAAAATCATAAAATCAAATACACTGCATAGTTTTTCTATGATAGGATGTGGCCTAAGACAACAGGTTTCTTGAAATGCACATACGATTCTGTGATTCCTCCAACCATTCTGAGACATGAGGCTATCTTATGTAAGGTTTCCACTGCTCCCTTTGTCTTTCCTATTGTAAGCCAGGGTGGCTTTGCTGGGATCTAGATGTCCTTTCTTCATCTGCATAGTCATTCTCTTTTTTGCTTTTACATGGAACAAATTATTAGATCTGTCACCCAAATCGTCTAACTGTCATTTCTCCAGTCACACCTACCTGGTGCCAACTACTGTTTGCTGCCTCTGTCATTTTGTATTAACTCTTCTGGGATGAGAAAGAAGCCTTCACTGCCATCAGGCACTTCACCAAGAGCTTGCCTTTTGATCTCCTACTTGCAGCTGACACAGTTCTCCAGATGCTGGCCTCCTAATTCAGGCTCACTTCACCTTCCAGTTGCCCCGTGTTGGTGATGTGCCAGGTGCAGCACACGCAGAGCAGGAGGACAGGATGTCACACTGAAACCGTTTCCAAGATGGTGCTGAGAAGTCAGTGGCAACATTTTGTGTAGGTCTCGAGTTGTGCGGAGGTGCCTCAGACATGTAAAGACACTAGAGCCAGTGAATATTTCATGAGTGATTACCTTCACCTTATGTTTCTCTCCTTCCAAGAAAGTATAGTATTAAAAAAAAGTGCTTACCTACATGTGTTTGCTTTGCTTTCTGTTCCAGTCTATCCATATGTACATATATCTTTAGTTATGTAAATAAGTCCATTTTTTTCTCAGCCTTATACGTTTTTAAAATCATTATTTGTGCTTTTCATGTGCTCAGCTGTGTGTGACTTTGAAAGTAAAACCTAGCCTTGTCAAACAAAGGTGCTATTTGCCAAAGAGAAACAGAAATACGCTGCTCACTCCATAGCAGCGTCCATAAAGAAGCGAGAGGTTCTTATCATATAATTATATACAAAAGGGTAGCTAAAATGCACATACATTTCTTAGTGAATGAAGATATGAAATGGTGATGAACAACAGCTACTTGCTTGAATGGGATTGTGCAGGTGCAGAAAAGAAATACAATGGACATGGACTGTAAAATGACAGCCCAGAGAGAGAATGGAAAAAAATGTCAGTGTGGTTCAGCCAGTGAAGACAAAACTCAGTGATTCCACGCTGTACTGAGCATCAGTAGACTGTCCACATGATTTAAATCAGTTTTTGGCAGAAGCTAAAAATAAAAAGCTTCCTACAGAGCAGCTTATGCTCTGAAGGACAGAGCAGGTTCATAAAGTGCACCCTATCCTCAGTTTCCTCCTGTGCAATCCTGAGGTAGTGACCTGGACCCGAAAGTGCCGCTCTGAGGAGGAAATGAAAAAGAGGAACGTGGTAAATTGACATTATATACGTTGTTGTTGTTGTTAGGTGCCGTTGAGTCAGTTCTGACTCACAGATACTCTATGTACCACAGAATGAAACATTGCCCTGTCCTGCACCATCCTTACAATCGTTATGCTTGAGCCCATTATTGCAGTCACTGTGTCAATTTATCTCGTTGAGGGTCTTCCTGTTTTCTGCTGACCCTGTACTTTACCAAGCATGATATCCTTCTCCAGGGACTGATCCCTCCTGACAACATGTCCAAAGTATGTAAGACGCAGTCTCACCATCCTTGCCTCTAAGGAGTATTCTGGCTGCACTTCTTCCAAGACAGATTTGTTCGTTCCTTTGGCAGTTCATGGTATATTCAGTATTCTTCGCCAACACCACAATTCAAAGGCATCAACTCTTCTTTAGTCTTCCTTATTCATTGTCCAGCTTTCACATGCATATGATGTGATTGAAAATACCATGGCTTGTGTTAGGCGCACCTGTCTTCAAGGTGACATCTTTGTTTCTCAACACTTTAAAGAGGTTTTTTGCATCAGATTTGCCCAGCACAATCCATCTTTTGATATCTTGACTGCTGCTGCTTCCATGGGTGTTGACTGTGGATCCAAGTAAAATGAAATCCTTGACAACTTCAATCTTTTCTCATTTATCATGATGGGGCTTATTGGTCCAGTTGTGAGGATTTTGTTTTCTTTATGTTGAGGTATAATCCATACTGAAGGCTGTGGCCTTTGATCTTCATTAGCAAGTGCTTCAAGTCCTCTTCATTTTCAGCAAGGAAGGTTGTGTCATCTGCATAACACAGGTTGTTAATGAGTCTTCCTCCAATCCTGATGCCGTGTTCTTCTTTATATAGTCCATTTTCTTGGATTATTTGCTCAGCATATTATATATATTAATTCAAAATATTAATTCTTTCTACTGCACTAGGCCAAACTAACCTACAAGATTTTTCTGTAGTTGCAAAATGGCTGATCAACCCTCATGAAATATTTCTAAGGCAGTGTAGGACAATGGAAAGAATGTTTGATTGTATCACTTACTAGGAGCCCTGGTGATACAGTGGTTAAGAGATTAATTGCTAACCAAAAAGTTGGCAGTTTGAATCCACCAGCAGCTCCTTGGAAACCCTAAAGGGCAGTTCTACTCTTTCGTATAGGGTCACTATGAGCTGGAATTGACTTGATGGCAATAGTCATCACCACTTACTGTGACCTTTGGAATGTTTTATAGTCTCTCTTAATCTTAGTTTGGAAACCCTGTTGGCATAGTGGTTAAGAGCTACGGCCACTAACCAAAAGGTCCACAGTTCAAATCCACAAGGCACTCCTTGAAAACTCTATGGGGCAGTTCTACTCTGTCCTATAGGGTTGCTGTAAGTTGGAATCAACTCACTGACAATTTTTTTTTTTTTAATCTTAGTGTCTTCATCTTTCAGAGGTGGTTTAGATACTCTGCTCTGCCAAGAAGATTAAATTTCAGGTAAGTAAGGCAGCTTGTAGAGTGTCTGGAATTTAGTAAGCAATTAGTAAATTTTAGGGGGCAGTGGTGGTTCAATGGCAGAATTTCCACCTTCCATGTGAGAGATTAGAGTTTAATCCCCAGCCAATACACCTTATGTGTAGCCACCACCCATCTGTCAGCGGAGGATTGTGTTGCTATGATGCTAAACAGGTTTCAGCAGAGCTTCCAAACTAAGATGGACTAGGAAGAAACACCTGGTGATCTATCTACTTCCAAAAAATCAGCCAATGAAATCCCTATGGAGCACAAGAGTTTGATCCACAATTGATCATGGGGATGGTGCAGGACTGGGCAGCATTTTGTTCAGTGGTATGTGGGGTCACCATGGGTTGGGAGAAGAGTTCATGGCAGCTAACAACAACAACAGCTGCTTTTATATTATGATTATTGTGTTTACTATTGTTTTCCTTCAAAATTGAGGATGTTGTTTTTGAAAAAGTCATTTTGAATGGCAGAGTTTTCATTGTCACAGAATGTGTATAAAGGTAAAGTAACATACAAATACTACTAAACTGTAAAACATTTTAAGCTGAATTGTAAGACAAAAGTTTGTAGCATCACTCAAGGATTCCCTGTATTTCCCTGCCCAGGAAATACCCATTCATTTACAAGCAGACACCACTCCCTCCCCAAGTTCCGCATCCTTTAAATGCTGACATTTTCATTATATGTCAATGTAACAATGCTCAAGCCTTTTCTCATCATCTGCTTCTACATCAGGGACTAGGGTCTGCCTTTTCCTTGGTGGAAAATGACACACAGCATCTTGATTATAACAACATTTCTGCTTTCAGTTTGATCAACAAGAATCCTGCCACAATCTACTAAAAACCTAATGCATTTCACAATCCTGTGTGTACTCATTTATGTAATGTTGATTTGATACGCTCCTCTAGTTAAAAAAAAAATTTTTTTCTTTCTAGTTAATATGCTTCTTGATCTGTTTAATCTCTACACTGTCTTCTATTCATACTCAAGCATTTTTCCCACTTTAATGTACTCAAATAATAATTACTTAGGAGGAGAGGCCAAGACAGCAGAGTAGTCAGATGCTTCCGGTGATCCCTCTTATAACAAAGACCCGAAAAAATAAGTGAAGTGATTATATTTATGACAAGCTAGGAGCCCTGAACATCAAAGGCAAAGATAGAAAACAGACAGCGGCAGAGGGAGGGAGAGATGGTTCAGAAGCAGAGAGGAGTTGCCGGACCTGAATTGCCAGGAACCCACAGGCACCATTCCCAGGAGTGACTGCTGTGGGCTGGTGGAAGCATTCAGCCACAGTTTCCTCAGGGAGAAACAGCCAGCTGCACAGAGTACTCACACCTCTGGAACCAGAGAAGAACAGCACTTGTGGCAAAAGCTAAGTACTTGCATATATTTTACAGCACCTCCAGCCCTCAATCCAGCTTCAGTGGCTGTTGATTTCCCTGGGCCTGAGATAGTTCCTGCTGAGCATACTGAGCCATTCTCCTGGTCTTGGAGAAGGAATAAATACATAATTAGGGGAAAAGATAATCTGCCAGCCCACTAACCTGGGGTCCTCAGAACAGAAGTATATCCTGTCCAGGCACAAATGGTCCATGGGCTTTGAATACCTTTCCCCCCTGCATGGGGCGGGGGGGAGAATAGGTTCTTGCTGGCAGACTGCAACTGTTTCAGTTGTATGGTGCAGAGGTGGGTGTTTGATTATTGACATAGCTTTGCCTATTAAACAGAGTCCTCACCTACCTACATCAGGGGCCTAAGGACTGGTGGCTCCACACAGGTCACCCAGCGACCCATGACAGGGATCCAAGGATAACTGTTACCTCCTAGTCCTTACAACCAAAAGTATTGGGTGCCCATGGTGCGTCTGCAGAACTCACCCACCTGTGCGCTCTAGGGAACAGGGACATACATTCCTCACAGACACTCAGGGCATGGTTGTCAGCCCCTTGCCTTGTTCACAGAGTGATCCCCTGCTGCGACCAGACACCTGTACCTACAAAAATCACCCCGCCCCTCTAAGACTGTAGGACAGAGCCTGCACCACACACTTGAAGACCAACTACCTGGACACTTAAGCTGAATCCATACAAGAAGAGTGAATGGACTCCTAGGCTGATATACCTGATAACAGCTCTAGCCATCTGGTGACAGGACATTAGAGCTTCAAAGGCAAAAATAATCAAGCTAGCTCACTCAAGCAACCTATTTGGGCATATCAAAAACAAAACAAAGCAAGAAGCTAGGATACGGTAAGTAAACATAAAATAAAATGAACTAATTTTTAATACAATAACTTACCGATGGCTTGGAGACAATAGTCAATATCAAATCACGTAAAAAAGCAGACCATGATCACTTCACCAAGCTCTCAAAACAAAGAATCAAGAGATCTTCTGGATGAAGGTGCCTTCCTGAAATTATCGGATGCAGAATACAAAAGAATAATATACAGAGCTCTTCAAAACATCAGGAACGAGATCAGGAAAGAGATCAGGCAATAAGCATAACAAGCCAAGGAACACACGGATAAAGCAGTTGAAGAAATTAAAAATGTTATTCAAGAAATAATGAAAAATTTAATAAGCTGTAAGAATCCATAGAGAGACAGCAATCAGGAATTCAGAAGATTAACAATAAAGTTACAGAATTAGACAACTCAATAGAAAGTCAGAGGAACAGAATTGAGTAAATGGAAGGCAGAACTGGTGAGACTGAAGGTAAAGCACTCGGCATCAATATATTTGAAGAAAAATCAGATAAAAAAATTTTAAAAAATGAAGAAATCCTAAGAATTATGTGGGACTCTATCAAGAGAAATAACCTACGAGTGGTTGGAGTACCAGAACAAGGAGGTATAACAGAAAATACAGAGAGAATTGTTGAAGATTTCTTGGTAAAAAACTTCGCTGATATCATGAAAGATGAGAAGATATCTATCCAAGAAGCTCATCGAACTCCACATAAGGTAGATTTTAAAAGAAAGTCACCAAGACATATTATAATCAAACTTGCCAAAACCAAAGATAAAGAGAGAATTTTAAGTACAACTGGGGATAAATAAAAAGTCACCAACCAAGGGAAGTCAATAAGAAT
Source organism: Elephas maximus indicus (assembly GCF_024166365.1). Classification (NCBI taxonomy): domain Eukaryota; kingdom Metazoa; phylum Chordata; class Mammalia; order Proboscidea; family Elephantidae; genus Elephas; species Elephas maximus. The sequence continues at coordinate 28,158,788 of NC_064830.1, forward strand.
AACCTCAGAATACTTGGAAGAAACCATGCAGACAAGAAGGCAATAGGATGACTTATATAAAGCATTGAAGGAAAAAAAAAATTGCCAGCCAAGAATCTTATATCCAGCAAAACTGTCTCTCCAATATGAAGGTGAAATTAGGATATTTCAAGATAAACAGAAGCTTAGGGAATTCATAAAAAATAAAACAAAACTATAAGAAATACTAAATTGAGTTCTCTGATTAAAAAATGAATAATATATCAACCCAAGACTACAACACTGGACAGAGCAATCAGATGTCAACACAGATAGGGGAATCACAAAAATAAATCAAGATAAAAGAATGCTCACAACAGGGAAACAGCAATGTTATGATGTAAAAGAAGACAACATTAAAACAATAAAGATGGACTAAGACATGTAGTCATAGATCTTCCATATGGAGAGGAAGACAAGGCGATATAAAGAAATAAAAGTTTGTTTTAAACTTAGAAAAATAGGGGTAAATATTAAGGTAACCACAAACGAGAGTAACAATCCTACTCATCAAAATAAAATACAAGAAAAAAATAGAGACTCAGCAGACACAAAATCAACAACAAATAGAGGAAAAGAGAATATATAAACTACTCAGCACAAAAAATTAAGTGGGGAAAAAAAATTGTGAAAGCACGCAAAAAAAGACATCAAAGTGACAGCACTAAACTCATACCTATCCATATTATGCTGAATGTAAATGAGCTAAATGAACCAATAAAGAGACAGAAACCAGCAGAATGGATTTAAAAAAAAGCAGCGTCCGTCTGTATGCTACCTACAAGAGACAGACCGTAGACTTAAAGACACTAATAAACTAAAACTCAAAGGATGGAAAAAAATATATCAAGCAAAGATCAATGAAAAAAAAGGAGTTGCAATATCAATTTCTGAGAAAATAAGCTTTTTAAAATTAAACTCACCACAAAGGATAAGGAAGGACAGTATATAATGATTAAACGGACAATATACTAGAAGGATATAACCATATTAAATATTTAGGCACCCAATGACAGGGCTGCAAGACACGTAAAACAAACTCTAACAGCATTGAGAAGTGAGACAGACAGCTCCACAATAATAGTAGGAGACTTCAACACACCACTTTCGGTGAAGCACAGAACATACAGGGAGCAGTTCAATAAAGACACAGAAGATCTAAAAGCCACAATCAACCAACTTGACCTCATAGACATATACAGAACACTCCACCCGATAGCAGCCAAGTATACTTTCTTTTCCAGCACACGTGGGACATTCTCCAGAATAGACCACATATTAAGTCATAAAGCCTTAGCAGGATCCAAAACTTCAAAATAATACAAAGCATCTTCTCTGACCATAAGGCTATAGAAGTATAAATCAGTAACAGAAAAAGCAGGGAAAAGAAATCAAACATTTGGAAAACCCTGCTCAAAAACAGCTGGGTTATAGAAGAAATCAAGCATTCTATAAAAGAAATTTATAGAATCCAATGAAAATGAAAACACTTCCTATCAGAACCTTTGAGACACAGCTAAAGCAGTGCTCAAAGGGTAATTTTTATCAATAAATGCACACATCCAAAAAGAAGAAAGGGCCAAAATCAAAGAATTATCCCTACAACTTGAACAAATGGAGAGCAACAAAAGAAACCCTCAGGCACTAGAAGAAGAAAGCAAATAATAAAAATTAGAGCACAATTAGACGAAACAGGGAAACCTGATGGTATAGTGGTAAAGAGCTATGGCTACTAACTGAAAGGCTGGCAGTTCAAATCCACTGGTGCTCCTTGGAAATTCTATGGAGCAATCCTACTCTGTCCTATAGGGTCACTATGTGTCGGAAACGACCTGACAGCAGTGGGTTTTTTTTTTTTTTTTTGGATTTAAATGAAATAGAGAACAGAAAAACAATTGAAAGAGTTAACAAGACCAAAAGCTGGTTCTTTGAACTAAATCAACAAAGTTGATAAGCGACTGGCCAAACTGAAAAAAGAAAAACGGGAGAGGAATCAAATGACCCAAAGAAGAAACGAGACAGGTGATATTACAATAGACCCAATTGAAATTAAAAGAATCATATCAGGTTACTACTAAAAATTGTACTCTAAGAAATTTGAAAACCTAGAAGAAATAGATGAATTCCTGGAAACACACTACCTACTGAAACTAACACAGAGGTAGAACAACTAAATAAAGAACAACTAAATAAACCTGTAACAGAAGAGACTGAAAAGGTAATTTAAAAACTTCCAACAAAAACAAGCTATGGCCCAGGTGGCTTCACTGCAGGGTGCTACCAAACTTTCAGAGAAGAGTTAATACCACTACTACTAAAGGTATTTCAGAGCATAGAAAAGGACGGAATACTACCAAACTCATTCTATGAAGCCAGCATATCCCTGATACCAAGACCAGGTAAAGACACCACAAAAAAAGAAAATTATAGACCTACATCCCTCATGAACCTAGATGCAAAAATCCTCAACAAAATTCTAGCTAATAGAATTCAACAACATATCAAAAAAATAATTCACCATGGCCAAGTGGGATTCATACTAGGTATGCAGGGATGCTTCGACATTAGAAAAAAATCAATGTATTCCATCTTATAAATGAAACAAAAGACAAGAATCACATGATTTTATCAATCGATGCAGAAAAGGCATTTGACAAAGTCCAACACCTGTTCATGATAAAAACTCTCCGCAAAATAGGAACAGAGGAAAAATTCCTCCACATAATAAAGGGCATTTATACAAAGCCAACAGCCAACATCATCCTAAATGGAGAGAGTCTGAAAGCATTCCCCTTCAGAATGGGAATCAGACCAGGATGCCCTTTATCACCACTCTTACTCAACATTGTGCTGGAGGTCCTAGCCAGAGCAATTAGGCTAGATACAGAAATAAAGGGCATCCAGATTGGTAAGGAAGAAGTAAAATTGTCTGTTTGCAGGTGACATGATCTTAGACACAGAAAACCCTAAAGAATCCTCAAGAAAACTACTGAAACTAATAGAAGAGTTGAGCAGAGTATCAGGATACAAGATAAACATACAAAAAAATCAGTTGGATTCCTCTATACCAACAAAGAGAACATTGAAGAGGAAATCACCAAATCAATACCATTTACAGTAGCCCCCAAGAAGATAAAACACTTAGGAATAAATCTAACCAGAGACATAAAAGACCTACACAAAGAAAACTATATGACACTACTGCAAGAAACCAAAAGAGACCTACATAAGCGGAAAAACATACCTTGCTCAAGGATAGGAAGATTCAACATTGTAAAAATGTTTATTCTCCCAAAAGTGATCTATAGATACAATGCAATTCTGATCCAAATTCCAAGAACATTTTTTAATGAGATGGAGAAACAAATTACCAACTTCATATGGAAGGGAAAGAGGCCCCAGCTAAGTAAAGCATTACTGAAAAAGAAGAACAAAATGAGAGGCCTCACACTACATGATTTTATAACTTATTGTACCACCACAATAGTCAAAATTGCCTGGTACTGGTACAACAGATACACAGACCAATGGAACAGAATTGAGAATACAGACATAAATTCATCCACATATGAGCAGCTGATATTTGACAAAGACCCACAGTCAGTTAAATGGGGAAAAGACAGTCTGTTTCACAAATGGTGCTGGCATAACTGGATATCCATCTGCCAGAAAATGAAACAAGACCCATACCTTGCATCGTATACAAAAACTAACTCAAAATGGATCAAAGACCTAAATATAAAATCTAAAACGATAAAGATCATGGAAGAAAAAAATACAGACAATGCCAGGAGCCCTAATACATGGCATAAACAGTATACAAAACATTACTAACAATGCACAAACACCAGAAGAGAAATGGAGAGCTCCTAAAAATCAAACACCTATGCTCATTCAAAGACTTCACCAAAAGAGTAAAAAGACTGCCTACAGACTGGGAAAAAGTTTTCAGCTATGACACTTCAGATCAGTGTCTGACCTCTAAAATCTACATGATACTGCAAGAACTCAACAACAAAAAGACAAATAACCCAATTAAAAAACGGGTGAAAGATAGAACAGGAACTTCACTAAAGAAGACATTCAGGTAGCTAACAGATACATGAGGAAATGCTCACGATCATTAGCCATCAGAGAAATGCAAATCAAAACTACAAAGAGATTCCATTTCAATCCAACAAGGCTGGCATTAGTCCAAAAAACAGAAAATAATACATGTTAGAGAGGTTGTGGAGACACTGGAACACTTATACACTACTGGTGGGAATGTACAATTGATTTGGCGCTTCCTTAAAAAGCTAGAAATAGAACTACCATATGATCCGGCAATCAATTCCACTCCTTGGAATATATCCTAGAAAAATCAGAACCTTTACAAGAACAGATATATGCACACCCCTGTTCACTTCAGCAGTGTTTACAACAGAAAAAAAGGTGGAAGCAACCAAGGTGCCCATCAATGGATGAATAGATAAATTATGGTATATTCACACAATGGAATACTATGCATCGATAAAGAACAATGATGAATCTGTGAAACATTTCATAACATGGAGGAATCCAGAAGGTATTATGCTGAATTAAATGTCAGTTGCAAAAGGACAAATATTGTATGAGACAGCTAGTATAAGAACTCAAGAAATAGTTTAAGCAGTGAAGAAAATATTCTTCGATGGTTATGAGAGTGGGGAGGGAGGGAGGGAGAGGGGTACACTAATTAGATAGTAGGCAAGAACTATTTTAGGTGAAGAGAAAGACAACACACAATACAGGAGAAGTCAGCACTACTGGGCTAAACCAATATCAAAGAAGTTTCCTGAGTAAATCAAACACTTCAAAGGCTAGAGTAGCAGGGATGGGGGAATGGGGACCATGGTTTCAGGGGACATATAGGTCAACTGGCATAATAAAATTTATTAAGAAAACATTCTGCATTCCCCTTTGGTGAGTGGCATCTGGGGTCTTCAACACTAGCAAGCGGCCATCTAAGATGCATCAATTGGTCTCAACCCACCTGGAGTAAAGGAGAACGAAGAACACCAAAGACACAAAGTTAATTATGAGCCCAAACCAAACCAAAAAAAACCAAACCCAGTGCTGTTGAGTTGATTCCAACTCATAGCGACCTTATAGGACAGAGGAGAACTGCCCCATAGCGTTTCCAATGAGCACCTGGTGGATTTGAACTGCCGACCTTTTGGTTAGCAGGTGTAGCACTTAATCACTACACCACCGGGTCCACATAAATCAGAGACTACATCAGCCTCAGACCAGAAGAACTAGATGGTGCCTAGCTACAACCGATGACTGATCTGACAGAGAACGAAACAGGGAATCCTTGATGGAGCAGAAGAGCAGTGGGATGAAGACCTCAAATTTATGTAAAAAGACCAGACTTAATGGTCTGACTGAGACTAGAAGGACCCCGGAGTTCATGGTCCCCAGACCTTCTGTTGGCCCAAGCCTGGAACCACTCCCAAAGCCAACTCTTCAGACAGAGATTGGACTGGACTAGAAGACAGAAAATGATAGTGGTGAGGAGTGTGCCTCTTGGCTCAAGTAGACACGTGAGACTATGCGGACAGCTCCTGTCTGGAGGGAGATAAGAAGGCAGTGTGGGACAGAAACTGGCTGAATGGACATAGGAATACAGTGTGCAGAGAAGGAAAGTACTGCCTCATTAGGGAGAGAGCAACTAGGAGTATATAGCAAGGTGTATATAAATTTTTGTATGAGATACTGACTTGATTTGTAAACTTTCACTTAAACACAATGAAAATTAAAAAAAAAAAAAAAGCACCAGGGATCCCACCAGTGTGGTGTCGCAGTTCAGCGGAGTGGTTCCCCAGTCTAGCGGGGTTTCACAGCCTTTCAAGAAGAAGCAAAGATGCACAGGGAGTCAGCTCTTTGAGAGAAAGTACAGGGAGGTGGTGTGAGGCATGGAAGAAACCAAAAGAGACAGAAACAATCAACACCGGATCAGGGACCCAGCCAGTGTGGGTGGGGTGAATCCAAGGGAGGGGAATGGAGCAGCTGCCCTCTGGCCAAGAGACGGGGGCTGAGGGGAAGCAGAAGAGGCTGAAGGGAGAGAAGAAGGGTGGACGTTAGGAAAGTGTGTATCACTCATTACCTGGTGCTGTTTCCTGCTGGGAGTTTTGTGAAGCTGCTTTCCCATACACTCTGTCCGCTGATCTGCGCTATGGTGAGGGTGAATCCAAGTGGCACAGACGCTGCACTTCCCGGCTGGCGGAGTCACCGCAGCCAGTCAGGAAGCTGAGAGGTAGAGCAGTGGGGAGAGGATGGGGCTTGGAAAAGCCTGTATAGCTGGGTACTGGTTGCTCTGTCTCCTGCTGGGAGCTACCTGATGCTGCTTTCCTGTGCTCCCTGTCAGCAGATCTCTGACAGGAGTCCAAGATGGCGAATCCCTGCTGCCTTAGTTGATAAGGAATCTCCGTCCTCTGTCAGTTTCTCATTCTATTCTGTGTTTGGCTGAGTTCTTTATCTCTTCATTTGACACTCTGAGTTCCAGGAATGACATTTGTCTCTGTTTTGCTTAGTTTTTTCGGGTCTTTGCTGTGGAGGGCTGGTGCGGTGCTCCTATGGCGCCATGTTGGCCGGAAGTCCCACTGCAGCGGAGTTTTTAATGACTCTGCCTCCAGGGCTCCAATAGCCACTTCCAGCTCTTCCTTAGAGGGGAATTGTCAAAAAGACACGGTCAGGTTTTCTTAAAATAATACTTCATGTTCTGTTCTGATTGGAGAAGATTACATTTATCTTTAACGTCTTCAGTGAGTTCAAATGAAGAGTCAGTTGTTGTTATCCCATATTAAGGTTGTAACATTTACAAATTATGTGACCTTGAGTAAGTTACTTAAACTTTACTTTGTGTTTCCATTTTCATATCCATTATCATGTCTATTATTTCTATAAGATGGCAATGATAATAACAGTTTGCATTTATAGATGGAATCAAGATGTTATGAGTTGGATACCATAACAGAATTACTGAAACAAAGATATAGGAAGGTCAACATTTCCTTAGCTGATAAAGAATATGTTGTTTACCTAATCATAGATATCCAAAGGAAATGGAATGTCCTAGTCCCACAGAGAACTATAAAGTGGGCTTTGATGGGTCTGAAGAGCAGCTTATATTCAGTTCTTCCTATCTTGTATAGTTGGCTGCTACTTGATATTGTGTGGAAAAGGTAACTAGCCCAAGGCCAACTGTATTTCTTTCTTCCAGGTCTCCAATGTGCTAAAAGAAAAAAAAAAAAGAATTCAAATGTTTACTTTAGAGACAAAGTTCATAGAAAGGTCATCTTCCAGACATTTCTGTTGAATAAGCTTTCCATAAACAATCTACTTCAGAAGGTTGCTGTGAGGTTCAAATAAAATAACACATATAAAGAATTGAGAACTCTTTTGGACACACAATAAGTAGCATGTACTGGGATTTCTGTATCTTAAATTAGATCTTTGTAGCTATATGTAGAAAAAAATAGTCCACACTGATGCTGTTACTCAAAGTTCCCCTTAAGTAAAAATTCATTATTGAAAGTATTATTTCCTGCTATATGTGCTGCAGATTGCCTGCCTCCAGTGATATACTGCTCTGGGATAATGTGCTGAATTTGCCTTTTGGAAAGAAAAGTAAATTGTAGATTGTGCTGAGATGAAAATATATCTATTATTCACTCCCCCACCCACCACTTCTGGACAAAAGTATGGTCATCATGATATTTTTATACATTCTTCTCTGGTAAATGAGTTTCTGGTAGTTTCATGTATAACCATACTACCTGCCTCACATGTGACATACCAGGAACAAGAGAATGGGTGAGATGAGAGGAAAGGTGATATGGAAGTGAACCAAACAATGACCTTGCTCTTAAGTGAGTGTTCATTCATTCGTTCATCCAATGCATTTTTCTTAACCTTTATAATGTGCCAGAAAGACTGAAATTGCTTGCCTATGCAGTGTTTTGGAGCCCTGGTGGTGTAGTGGTTAAAAGCTATGACTACTAATCAAAAAAGGTTGGCAGTTTGAATCCACCAGACACTCCTTGAAAACTCTATGGGGCAGTTCTACCCTGTCCTATAGGGTTGCTATGAGTCGGAATTGACTCAGCAGCAATGGATTTATGCAGTGTTTACCTTCTACCTGAAGAACATGGAGATATAAGCCACGTAAGCTATGGTCTCTAACAGACCTGAGTAGAATAAAATTTTTATTTTGAAATATGAAGTTGGATATACATAACCAATACAATTTATCTAGTTGAACCATTGCAAATACATAAGTTGTCCCATTAATCATGATCTATACATTATAGTTTTTATACATTATAGTTTATGCTAGGAACTAACTTCATGCAGAGCAATGTGTGCCACTGGAGACTTGTGCTGTGCTAAGGAAGGAGACCCAATTCCTTTCTGTAGTGAAACTAGATTTCTCCTGGCTCCACTGCTCAAAACTCAAAGGTTACAAGGCTTCCCTTGGAAATTTCTTTTTCTCAAGGCAAAAGGAGCCATGTATACTGAAGACGATGCTGTGGGGCAATTTTCAGACTATTTGACCAGATTTCATCAGTTGGATCTTCAGATAACTTTTCTGCCAACCTGATGGGCATGATTCCATTTTTTGTGAAAATGAGAATAAATATGGAAATCGTTATTGATGTAACCATAACGAATACCTACATGCTCTTCCCCAGTCCTGAAAGTCCCTTAGTTCTGAGACAGGAGATTGGATTTTACATAAACTTTGCATTGACCCTACGATTTGGAGAAATCAATCAGGAACAATAATTGTAAATAATAGTCAAAATGTGTACAATGCTTCAGAGTTTATGAAGCACTTTTTGATCCACTCTACTGCTTCATTTCACTTGATTCCATTTATTTTACTTATAAGATAGGTACAGTTATTTCCATCCATTTTACAATAAGCAAATTTAGCATGGAGTAGTGGAGAAGTGTGCTTGGGGGAGGGAAGAAAACATGGTAGATCTTCAGTATTAGTTATTTGGATTAATATCTCATACACAAAATATACTTCTAATATTTCTGAGTCGTGGTTTATAGGGAAAGGATGGAACAATCAAAGAAAGGTTTGCATGTAGACAGAACAACCAGGGTTCTTTGTGGTATCTGGGAAGTGTATAGAAGTTGGCTTTAGGTAGAGATCTGAACATACTTTAGGGAAAAGGGCAGCAAAGGATGTAATCCATGCCATAAGCCCTGGGATCTGTCATCTCCAGGAAGTTTGAGGACACCAAAAACAGCAGTAGGAAGATTATTTTTAGGCTTTGCAACTGTCCAGCTGAGATTTCCCTGATCAAAAACAGTATCAGTCCTGCAGTGTGTTTCAGGAGCAAATTGTACTAGCATGAGTTTCAGCAGCAAACAACAAAAAATATCAAAATATTGGTAGCCTAAATATATATTTTTATCTCATATATAAATTATTTGGAGGTAAAAGCCTAAGAACAGTGGCAGCACCCTCCCCCTTCTATTCCAATCACCCCAGCTCCATCCTGCACACAAGAGGGCCTTGTATAGGCCCAGTTACAGAGCTCCCCTCCCGACACCTTATCTCAGGCACAGCCAGCAGTGTGGTCTGCTCTCCCGAGGACTGACAAGGAAAAGAGCGGCACAGACACTGACAATGAGCTCAGGGCCTCTAAGTTAGGGGTGTTCAGTGTCCTGGTACCAGGAATATATGGCCATACGGTCTAGATGGATCGTTAATTGACACTGTAGACACCTTAGCCCAAATGGAGAGATGAGGCCAAGGAAGGATCAAAGTGTCCCCTCTAAAGCATGGAACTCTGATTGGGGGCTTTGGTTGCCCACGTCAAAGGGCAGTGCTGATAGGTGTACAATAAGTAATTCTTTTGTTATTGTGGCTGTTAAGGTTGTGTGTCAACTTGCCTGGGACATGATTCTCAGTGGTTTGGCAGTTATGATGTAGTTTGGCAGTTGTATAATGATGTGATAACTTCCATGCTGTCATTTGATATAGTGTGATCACCTCCATGATGGGATCTGCTGTAACTAGCCAATTAGTTGGAAGGAAGTTTCCTTGGGGGTATGGCCTGCATCCAATATAGGTGGACTTTCTGGCAAGGCTTATGGGCTTTTGCTGGCTTTGGATCCTGCAGCTGGTTCCATTTTGTCTGACCTCTGGTTCTTGAGACTTGAGCTAGCAGCTTACCGGCCATCTTCCAGCTAATTTTGGGACTCGTTGGTCTTCACAGTCTGTGAGCAAAAGCCCTGCTGTTTGACTTGCCAATCCTGGATTCATCAGTCCCTGTGGCTGTATGAATCAGGAGAAGCCTCCAGCTTGACCCACAGACTTGGGACATTACAGCCTCTACATCGGTGTCAGCCATTTCCTGAATGTAAATCTTTCTCTAGATATTTTTTTAAGCTTTACTGATTTTGCATCTCTGGAGAACCAAGCCTAAAACAGTTGTAGTACAGCAGTTTACAGCCCTGAAAGGTACATGAATCAAAGAAGGAGCTTAGGGCTGTAGTCAGCCCTACTTGATATGACTTCAGGAAATACCCTTCTCTCTAGGAAAATTACCACACTTTCCCCAAAATGAAGACCTTGGACTAAATAATTTTGAAGAATTTAAAGCCTGATTCCTTGTTTCTGACTCTGTAATTACTTGGAAATGACAAAACTTCTTCGAGCCTCACTTTTTCACGTATGTAATGAGGATTCAAAATTCCTACTTATTTCACATACGGTTATAAGGGAAAAGTGGGAAAATGTACACTAAAAGTACTTTTAATGTTATAAAGGATGACTCATATAAAAACTCAGATTTGCCTCAGCCCCCTTCCAGTTCCAAAACTCAAATATTGATTTTATGAAAGGTGTTTGTGGGTAAAAAAATCATTCTCATGGGTCATTTGACATCCCACTGGAAGGAAGGTTTGCCACAGCAAAGACCCTATCAGAACTGGGACCACCCTCTCCACCCCACCTTTTCCCACCCTGCCCCATCCAACTTCACCTCTTTTCATCCTTCCCCACTCCAACAACCAAACTGTCAGTAGTCACAGGTAGAATCAGAATAATTCAAATTTTAACCCAAGCTGCTCCTCTTGCTCTTGTTTGTTTTGAAAGAAAAAAAAAAAAAATTACTCTCCCTAAGTCTCAAGAACTCTTTCGTAAAATGAGACTGTCTTAGTTAGAGTTCTCTAGAGAAGTAGAGCCACTGAAAGTTACATTACATTATGGAACAGCAATTAGTCTAGTGTTTGTCCAACCTATTGGAAATCATAGCCTAGCCAAGTTGACATGTAAAATTAACCACCACAAGGACTATTAATACACACAGCATAGGGCCACTTTGAGGATACAAATGGCATAATTTTAAAACAGAAAGCTCAATAAATGGGAGCTAACACTATTTTATTTATTTATTTATTTTAGCACTACAGCTTCCTATTCCTCCCCCCCCCCTTTTTTTTTTCTTATCAAAAATTTTAAGTCATTTTTTGCAGAAAGTGAAGAGGGAGAATATCTTAATTCATGTATACATTTCTTTTCCTTCATGGTCGGAAAAAAAAAAACTTGAAGAAGTGTTCTTCCTTTCCTCTTTGTTGATTTCAATGTTAATCTATTTCTGGTTCCTCTCTAAGCATAAAAGTGTTCCCTCGCTTGCCTTCAAGGGTAAAAATGCAATGATCATAAAATAGTAATTTATCAGAATATTCTTGGAAAAGGTTTTCCCACCATGGGGTTAATGGAATTCTGTTGCATTACATGACTGATACGATTTGCACAGGTGCATTCAAGGTTCAGCCCTCTGTTTCCCAGCTGTCTGAGCATGAGTACTGTCTGAGCATTGGAACATTGTGGAATATGCCCCAAAGTTCATAGTTTCTATGTGTTCAGAGGAAATGTGTCTTATTTCCCAGAATGTCCTTAATATCTGAAAAACAAATGAAAGATAAGTACAAAGGTGTTTCTCTATGACACTAAATCAAAGTATTAGTGGTAACACCAGGCTCTGAAAGGATTTTCTTGACCCATAAAAAAATGAAATATCAGTGATATGCAAGAAAGTGTACTTCTATCCATAACTATAATAAGAGTTATCAATCAGACTGTGGTATGGATAATATGGATTATGTATTTGTCGCTGTTTAAGAAACAAAGGCATTTATAAAATAGATTCTTCTGTGATACAATCTTGTTTGCTACTTGATAGTTACACTTTATAGAATGAGTGAATTTCTGAGGTCTTCATTCAGTTTTAAAAAAAAAAACCAAACCCGTTGCCGTCGCGTCAATTTCAACTCATAGTGACCCTATAGGACAGAGTGGAACTGCCCCATAGAGTTTTCAAGGAGTCCCTGGTGGATTCAAACTGCTGACCTTTTAGTTAGCAGCCATAGCACCTTAGCCACTACACCACCGGGGTATCATTCAGTTTAGAAATCTAAATAATAAAGTACAAGATTCCTTTCCAGGTACAAGACAGAGTCTTTGTAAATCCATAGTTAATCTTTGGGTTTGATAATTTCCACACTTATATTGTTCTTTTGAAAAGTTAATATTCCTTTTGAACCAAATTTTTTTGAAGACTCTGCTTAATACAAAATGAAGCACTTGGTGTAGTTTGAGCAAATAATAATTTTACATGAAGCCTTGAAGATTTCTGGGTACGGGATTAGAGCAAGAAATATTGGGGCTATTAGGGAAGGTTTAAGCTTGTCAGCTTTACTTTCTTGGCTCTACCTTCTTCTGCCATATATAGGAGCTTCCAATAAAGTGAGTTGGTGAGGGATGGGAAGTGGAACTTCCTTAACAGATCTTTCAATGCCCCTTAATCTTTAAAATGATTAGGATTCAACAGGTCTAGTTAACAGTGCATGCCATTATTTTTTTCTAATTTAATTTTACATATATATATATAAACATTTACATTTATATACCTATGTCTGTAATTTACATTAATTTTACATTTATATGCATATGTTATTGTGTACAACTTCTAGTGTTGTAACACACACTACTATTTTTTTATTGCAGTCATTTTTCTTCTTTTGATTTGCTTAACCCCTACTCCCAACACTTTCTGCCTGCTCATAAATACAGATGGAGCTCTGTTTGGTGGTGCAGTGATTAAGTACTCAGCTGCTAACTGAAAGGTTGGCAGTTTGAATCCACCAGCCGCTCTGCTGGAGAAAGATGTGGCAGTCTGCTTTCCTAAAGATCACAGTAGTCTATGAAACCTTGCAGGGCAGTTCTGCTCTGCCCTACAGGGTCCCTATGAGTCAGAATCAACTTGATGGCAGTGGATTTGGTTTGGAGATATATATATTATTTTCCTCATAATACTGTATATATATATATATATCTTTACATACTTCAAAGCTTGTAAAATCACTGTTTCTTGTTCTTTTTTCACAATGGGATCATGTTATATAAATGACATCATAGTATATACGCATTCAAACATCTTGCATTAGTGACTGCGTGGCGTTCAATTTTTATGTGGTGGCCGAAGCTTGATTTATTCAGACAACCTCTGCTTGATGGATTTTCACCATATTCTTGCTTTTTTCCCTTATAAAAAATGTTCTAATAAAAATTCTGTTATGTATATACTTTGACATTTTTATGTTTCCACTTTGTTGAGTAGATTCCCAGGAGTGGGATTGCAGGGTCAAAGGAAATGTTTAATTCCGTATTTTTATGGACTTTGTTAGATTGTTGTCTAAAAGCTCCATAACAATTCCCCAATCTGTCAAAACATGTGAGGGAATCCTTGTTGCTGCACTGATGACACTAGTGTGCACTATAAAACTTTAAGTATTTCATGGGTTTTTAAAAATATAAAGATATATTACAATTAATTTAATTTGTTTCCCTGACTACTAATGACTTTGATTATTTCTTTGTATGTATATTTGACATTTGAATGTGCTCTGTTAACTTTGGCTTTTTCATACCTTTTGGCCATTTCCTGTTTTCTATTTTGTTCTCTGTTTTCTTTTATAAATGTATAAATAATTCTTTGTGATATACCTAAAACCAAAAAAAAAAAAAAAAGCAACCTGTTGCCATAGAGTTGATTCTGACTCAGAGCGACCCTATAGGACAGAATAGAACTGCCCCATAGGAGGATAGGGTTTCCAAGGAGAGGTTGGTGGATTCAAACTCCTGACCTTGTGGTTAGCAACTGAGCTCTTAACCAATATACCACATATATATAGAGAGAGAGAGAGAGGGAGAGAGAGACAGACCAAGAGACAGACAGAGACAGAGTCTGTGTTGAATTTTTTAAAAATCCATTGAACATTGACTGTTTTTACTCAGTATAATTGCCATTAAAAGGTTTTAACTTTTATTAAGAAAAATACATCTATATTCTCTTTTTAAATTTTCTGTTTCCTATTTTAATTAAAAGATGGTTCTCTACTTCTAGATAAAAATTTACAGTAACCTAAAGGTCTTACAAAATTTTAAACTTTTATTTATAGTATTTATTTTTGTGTATAAAACTAGGATCCAAAGTTATTTTTGTACAGACTGACAGCAAATAATTCATGCTGTCAGTTTATTCACAGTGAATAAAAATACTGCCTTTGTTATACGAAGTTCTGATATATACTTTGCTTTCATTTTCAATTCTCTTTTCTCTTTCGTTGACCCATTTATTCTCATACAAATATTGCAGTCATTTGACAGCAGTAACTTTGCAGAGTATTTTGCTCTTGCTAAAATAGTTCTCCCTTTCTAATAGCCTCTTTCAATAATTTCTTGTCTATTTTGAAGCAGTTATACTTCCATGTAAAAATTTGGATCATACTTTCCAATGCTGATCTGCTATGGTGAGATACTAATTAGAACTGAATTAAATTTGTATATTAGTCTTCTGAAATTGACATTTTATTCAGTTAAATCTTTTTTTAATAATATTGTTTTTGATGAAAGTTTACACAGCAAATTAGGTTTCCATTTGATAACTTCTAAACAGATTGTTCAGTCACATTGGTTACCCACCACCTACCCCACTGGTTATGTTTCTCACTATTTGTCAACATTCTCATTAATTGCATCCTGGTTGTTCCATTTCCAGTACTGTAGTTTCCCTGCTTCACCTTTTGTCTTCTCATCTTTGATTTAGAATAGTTGTTGATCTTTTAGTCCATATAGATGGTTTTTTAATGGAGCCTTGTATTCACAGGAAATATCCTTTATTTTGTGTGCCATTCTGTTATTTCACTAAAAGGTGTCCTTGGGATATTTTTGGATCAAATACAGATAACAATATCTCAGGGTGATAGTCGCAGGGAGTCCTCAAACTGGTCCATTAATTTTGGAAATTTTAAGGGTTTGAGTTCTGTTCTTTCATTGTATCTGGGTCCATCTATTATGGCTTTGATCAGAATGGTTGGTAGTGGCAGCTGGGCACTATCTACTTCTTCTTGTCTCAGGATAGATGAGGCTGTGGCTTGTGTAAGCTATTAGTCCTGTAGACTAGTTCCTCCTTTGAGAATTTGGTGTCCTTCTTTCTCTTTTGGTACTGACGAGTAGAGACCAATTGTTGTGTCTTAGATGGCCACTCACAAGATTTTAAGACCCCAGATGTTACTCACCTCACTAAGATGTAGAATGTGAACTTTGTGGTGGCAGTTGACCGAACTGTGCCATGAGACTAAGGATCTAAGTCTTTGAACCCAGAAAACCATTCTCACAAGGTGTTTAGTTATGTCTGAGAAGTATCTGTAACTGTGTCCTCTATGAACATATGTGCACGCACAAACATATCTGTACATAGACGTACATACAGATACTTCTATCTGTGCACATATATGTATTCAACTGTACCTACCCGTACACATAAGTCAGTACATCTATTTAGTTAAATCTTAACATAAAGATGATAATGTATCTTTTTTTCAGAAATAGTTTTGTACCCATAAATATATTTTTACCTAGTGTTTCATTTGGGACGTTATTCCTTGAAGATTATTTCTAAATAGCATATAATTTTGGTTGCTGGGGAATGGAGTTTTTCAATATTTCTTTCTATGTATTTCCTGGAAAATAGATTAGCTATTGAGTTTATTTTATTTTTTTTAGATAATGTTTTATTGTGCGTTTGGTGAAAGTTTACACAACAAATTAGGTTCCTATTTGAGAATTTCTATACAAATTGTTCAGTTACAAATTGTTCAGTGACATTAGTTAACATTTTGCACAACCTGTCAACATTCTCTTTAACTGTGCCTGGTTGTTCCATATCCAGTGCTCTGCTTTCCCTGCTCCCCTATCTTCTCATCTTTGCTTTATAGAAATTTTTGACCTTTTGGTCTCATATACTACTACCTCTTGCTGTCCAGTCGATTCTGACTCGTAGCGACCCTCTAAGGCAGAGCAGAACTGCCCCATAGAGTTTCCAAGGAGCGCCTGGTAGACTTGAACTACTGATCTTTTGGTTAGCAGCCATAGCATTTAATCACTATGCCACCAGGGTTTCCTTGGTCTCATGTAGTTTATTTTTTAATGGAGCCCCATACTCAGGAGCTAGTGATTTTTATTACTAGAAATTTTATAGCAGAAATCTGGATTTTCTGGGAAGACAATAATATCATAGATTTAAAAAACAAATTCTCTTCCAAAGTTTGTACCAGTTTTTTTTTTTTTTTCTTGTCTTATTACATTTTCTATAACCTAAAAAGCACCACATGAATAAAAATGATCATATTTGGGATCTAGCCCTGACTTTAATTAAAATGGTTTTAGTGTTTTGGCTTTTAGGATAATAACTGATGACAGTTATTTTTAGGCTTTATTATACCTAGTAAGTTTTGCTTAATTATTTTACAAATGAACCTTATTAGCAAATATACCTTAAATTTTATCAAATGCTTTTATATCATCTCTTGATATGGTTAATCTTTTTTTAAGTTGCTAATGGATTACTAGAATATATTCTATTTGGTCATAATGTGCTGTTCTGTTGACTACTTGTTTATTTTTAAAAAATATTTCATTCTTGTTTTAAGATCATTGCTTCGATATTCACAAGCTATTGTATTAAAGGTTTCTTGTCCTTGTAAAAGGTGTTGGAGAGCTTTAAATCTTTTTCTATGTCCTGGAATTATTGAAATATGAGTTTAATTACCTGTTTTGTTGAAGTTAAATAAAATTCACTCATGTGTCTAATATATCCTGGTAATACTTCGAATGAACAACCTTTTCAAATAGTTTGTAATAAATTAATATTTATAGTTCTACTTATTTTGAATCAATTTTATTATCTATATTTTACAAAGAAATTACCAATTTCCTTTGTTTCCAAATTATTTTGATGCTGCATCCTTTCCAATATATATATTTTTCTATTGCATTAATTCCATCTTTTAAATTAACTTAACTTATTCCTAGACTCTGCAACAATGGAATTAAGCATGCAAAAGATCACAAAAATGGTGCAGGACTGATTAACATTCCCTTATTTTGTACATAGGATTGCAGTGAGTTAAAGTAATTGCCTGGACAGCAACTAACAACAATGGTAAGCAACATTCAGAATGGCCCAAATGATCCCTGTGTCCCGATATGCGTGTCTTTGTTTAATCTCCTCCGGTAGAGTATTGAGTAGACCTTTGACTTACTTCTAACAAAAAGAGTACAGTCAAATCCATGGGATGTCACATAGGAGATTAGGTTGCCTAAAGACACTCTTACTCTCTTACTTGCTCGCTCTGAATGAAACCAGCTGCCATGTTGTGAACTGCCCTATGGGAGGCCCACCTAACAAGGGACATGAGAGGCCTCTTGACAATAGCCTGTGAGAGACTGATTTCTACTGACAACCACATGAATGATGAGATTGGAATCGGATCATCCTGGATAACAGTTTGATTGCAACCTCATAAAGGATATTGAGCCAGAGGCATCCAGTTTAGCTTGTCCAAAAGTTGGCCCCTAGAAACTGTGAGAAAATTTATCTTTTGGGGGTGAATTTTAATGCAGGTATATAAAAAAAAAAAAAAAAGTTTTTTTTTTTTTGTATGTAACTAATACACATATATTTTCCTAATTTATTTTGGTTTATATTGTTTTTTGTTTTCTAACTTATGTACAAAACTTAGATTGAATTTAATGTCATATAGTAGAGAAACCCAAATTAACAAGGGTTAAACATGTTCAGAAACCCTGGTGGCATAGTGGTTAAGAGCTATGGCTGCTAACCAAAAGGTCGGAAGTTCGAATCCAACAGGCACTCCTTGGAAACCTTATGGGGCAGTTCTACTCTGTCCTATAGGGTTGCTACAAGTTAGAATTGACTCGACGGCAACAGGTATGGCATGGTAACACACGATAAACTGTTTTTTTTCATATAAAATATATACAGAAATATACATATAAGCTGGTGAGTGATGTCATAAATAGTTACGAATCCTGCCACCTTTGAGCTCAACCCCTACCATTTCTGTATCTAATCCTCTTCTATGGGTCTGAGCTAAGTCAGTCCAGGCAAAACAGTGGGAAAAGGTTTATGGAAAGTAGCTCTTATTTTAAAGATATTCTTAATAACCCAAATATTTTCCATTATATTGCATTTTTTGGTCACTTGCTATAACTCTGGAAGATGGATAGGAATCTGTAGTCCTTTAGCTGAGCAGCCTTGTGCCCCGTAAAACTTTCGAATTCTGTTACTATAAAACTTAGTTGACAAACTAGGACCCAGCTTATTGCCTGTTTTTGTAAATAAACTTTTATTGGGTCACAGCCATATCCAATCATTGATTTATTTTCAATAGCTGCTTTCACATTACAATAACAGTTGAATAATTGTGACAGAGGCCGAGACCTATAAGTCTAAGACATTTACTCATTAGCCCTTTACAGAAAACATTTGCCAATCATGGTAATAAAAGAAGGACAGAATAGATATGGAAAGCCACTTGGAAATCCAGGGCAAGCATGCTACCATCTTTTTTGTGCAGGAGACTATCCCTACTGCTTTTCTGTTTCACTCTCCTGCCATGATCCTTGTACCTGGAAGAGATCACAGTCCAGTGGGGATAATCTGGCAAATAATGAGAATGTTTTATTCAAGTGTGATAATTACAGTGACAGGAAGGAATAAGGACTTTTGCAGGAGCTCAGAGGAGGGACTTTAAAAAAAAAAAAAAAAACCTCCAGAAGAAATGGTTTTGCTAACTATTAAATAATGAGTGGACATCAAATAAGTCAAATAGGAAGGGGAGAACACCTTTCCAGGTGTATGCAGAAGCCCTGAGGGCAGAGAGCATGGCACTGTGAAACTCTCCAGATTGTGAACTTAGGCAACTTCCTTCATCTCCATGAGCCTCAACGTCTATAGCATTCATTGTCTTGCAGTGTTTTGCTGGTTAGAAATAAGTTACCATCTGTGAAACCATTTTAAAGTTTAAAATCTTATTGATGACAGTGGTGATGATTTGTGCTGAGCTTTGGGTATGAGATTCTAGAAAGGGTAAGGGAGTTGATGGTTTACTTTTTAAACTACTGATCTTAATGGTGAGGGCTGGAAGCAATCCATCTCTTAAACTAATAATATAGTTGCTTCTCTGAAGGGAAGAAAATAAGGATGAGACCATAAATGTATTTAAAATGCTTTTATATATAATTTAAACAAACCTTCTTGTTTCTCCTTAATCTCTTCTTCCTTCACCCTGTGCTTCATACCTCTGCCCTTCTCCTCCTCTTATTACCTAATATAGATGGAGAGCTGTGGAGGAGGAATTACACTCATCACTTCACATGCATTTATTACCTCATCAAGGGCCACCATAAAATTATATAGAAGCTAATATTATGCACATGTTATACAAAAAAAAAAAAAAAAAAACACTCATTGCCATCAAGTTGATTCCGACTCATAGCAAGTCTATAAGACAGAGTAGAAACATGCCATAGAATTTCCGAGGAGCGGCTGGTAGATTCAAACTGCTGACCTTTTAGTTAGCAGCCTAGCTCAGTGCACAGATTAGGAAAATAATGTTTCGAAGAGTTAAGCAACTTGCCCAAAACCCATAGCTAGTTTCAGGAATGTAGACTGGTTGTAGCCCCTACGTGCAGTCAAATTGCTATATTGGCTTCAAGTATGGTTTACATGTATTAAGGTTAAAAAATTTACTTAGATTTTCTGCCCTTCCAAAGAGGCACCAAATCATATATATAGCAAATGAGAAGCTTTCTATTTTTCTTTTATGATAATTGGGAATGGTGCATAACGGTGGTACCAAGGAAAAGCTGTGGCAGGAATATTAGGTATGAATCATCATGGTTTCAACCATCCTCTCCCATTTTTTAATATAAAAAAATCACATTTTCTCATACTGTGTATTTCCAGTTTTAATGATCCATTCTATCAGGTAACGTCTTTTAAGCCTCTCTTATAAAGAAAGTCTGCTCCTATCATTGCATGTTTTACCAACCTAGAAATGCAGCAGAGTGAGGTTCAGAGAGTAGGAGACCTGGAGTTGATGACATGAGTTCAAGATATGATCTTCTATTTTCTACTGTAGGACCTTAGATTGCCAATATTTTCCCTCTTCCACTTTACATGGTTCTATGAGGAAGGGTTCAAGCCGGGTGATCTCTATCTTCCTTTCTAACTCTAAATGATAATGGCTCTGGAGTTTGGGAGATTAACGAGTTTTATAGTCCAGATACACCAAAATCAAACCCATTGCCTTCAAGTCAATTCTGACTCATAGCAACCCTATAGGACAGAGTAGAACTGCCCCATAAGGTTTCTAAAGAGTGGCTGGTGGATTTGAACTTGTTTGTTTTAATTGAAAGGAAAAAGAGAGAAAAAAAAAAATACTACTGTGCACGTGAGCAGGAACATACAAGGATTCAGGGAACCTATTGTATGAGCCGGCAGTGTGCTGTGGGAGCAGAAGAGATCTTCAAAACCTGTCAAGTCCACAAGAGACGCCACAGACTTATATACTGCCTTGTTTCTGAGGTCAGCTGCTAAACAGCTTACAGGAGTTTTGTTTGCACAAAGATTAATTTACAGATTAACTAGGTGACTTTGCAAAAGCCCCTGAAGGTTTTTCATGAAAGCTCATAAAGCATTTTGTGGGAGATTGTTAATGTGCATGTGTGTGTGTGTGTGCGTGTGTATGTACATGTGCACACCCAACCATAGGAACAGATTCACATGACACCTCAGCTTTTGTCTTCCTGAGATTTCATTATCTGAATGACTTCATGCAAAATAAAATATAAGCTGATTTTAGGTATGTAACTGTAGGGTTGCTATGTGTCAGTATCGACTCGACGGCAACAGATTTGTTTTTTTGGTTTAGCCACCTATTTATTGGATAAAAATTATATGGTATATGAACTACCTGGCCATAGCTAGCCAAGTTTATGCTTAATGCTTCCAGTGACTCTAACTGAATATGGTCTGTTCTGAGAAATCAAACTCAAAGGTTTAGAAAAGGGTTTAATCTCTCAATTAGTATGCACTCCTCTTCCTAAGACGGGACACAGAAGGAAATGGAAGGAAAAGAGAAAGAAAGGAGAGCTAATAGACACTGGCATTTACTAGGACTAGGGGAAGGCACTGATAACGTTAGTAGTTTTTCTATGACAAGTGTTTTGCATAACTCATCTTATTGTAACCTGTGGCTAAGTTTTATTATTGTTCCAATTTTGTAGACTAAATTGAGGCTCCTGAAGTTAAGTGGTTTTCCTTTCATCATATAACCAGTAAGAAATGGAGCAAGTATTTGGACTGAGATCTGCTGGACTTAAAGTCATGAGAAATTTTCTCTATGCCATGGTGAGTACGTATATGTGCATATGTGTGCTTATGTGTGCATGTGTGTTTCTGCATGTATCTGTGCACTTGTGTGTGCCTGTGTGTGCCTGTGTGTGCACTTCCATGTGTGGGAAGAGATAAAGGTAATAATCCCTAAAGGAAGGCTGTTTGGCAGGAATGTGGTTAAAACACTAAGTTTTCCTGTTTCTTTGTTGCTCTACAGACTCTTTATCTCAGGTGGCTTCTTGTGAAATTTTGGATTGTTTTAAAGAATGAGTCTGCTAAACTGGATAATGAATTACTGGGTAATGAATAATAGGTCTTTTGCATTGGTGAACTCCTTCTGAGAATTGAATCTCATTCAATGTGTTAAAATAAATAAAACTTAACCTAGTTTAAGCCTAAAGGGAAAATAGATATAACTTGAAATCTAAGGAAAAAACTTAAATGTACTATTTCTGCAAAAAAGCTTTTTTTTTTCCTCCCTCAAATCTAATTAGAATCCTCTGAAATTCTCTGTAAGCATTATATCCCACTGTTTCTTCCCACATAGGCCATGAGCTAAAAATGCCAGAATACTCAACACCCCATGTAGCCGTGTACTCTCACGCCCCCAAGCCTTCGGTCATGCTGTTTTTTCTGCACAAAGTGACCTTTCCTGCCCCCATTCTCCACCTAGCAGCAACCAACTCAACTTTTCAAAGTCTAATATATGCATTGGATCCTCTGTGAAACTTTTCTGAACTCTTGAATACCAAAATTGACCAGTCTCTCTACTTTGATCTGATAATAGTGTTCATAACACTAGGAGAGTGTCTGTTCTGACTCTTTGCTTCTAGATAGGCTGATCGTTCATGTCCTACAACCCATCAATCAGTAGCCACCATAGTGACCATTCCAGTTCCTTCTGCAACAATCCTCAGTGCTACCTTTGACCCACTGTGTTGACCCACCCCTGCCTCTTGCCTCTCTTTCTACTTTGCTCATTTTGGATTGGAATTTGTCCCTGATGATTTTGGCTTCAGATCCTCCTTAAAGAACCAATATTTTCTAAATTGGTTGGCTGTTCTAGATTGCTTTAGGCAAGATCCCCCCGAGGGCCAAATTCCCAGCAAAGGCCCTCTTCATTGTGCATGTCTGTTCAGTCAGAGAGAATTTAATAGTCTAGCCTCAGTCTATGAAATCGTTCCTCTTCTTTTGGATGTTGATCTCTTTTCATTTCACATTTATTTATTTTACCTATGGTGATTTCCTTATGCCTAGCATATTTTTTAGGCTTAATAAATATTTGTGACCTGAATCCAATTGAATTCAGTTGTATCTGGAAGGACTTATTTGCTCCTATCAACTTCTAAATTCTTGCTATCCTTTATATGCTAATTCTAGTCTTCTTCGATTACCCCTCTGGAGAGGATTCATTCTTAACCAGACTCCTATTTCCTATAGAAAGTAGATAATGTTCTTGTAACTGTGGTTATATTCCTGTCTCTCTGCTAAGTTAAGAAGCTTCATGATCACCAGATTTTGTTCCCTTCATAGTGGTGCAAAATGCTTAACAGAGTGCATGTTTTAAATAATAACCTTGTGCTGAAGATTGCTTCCAACTTCCTTTCTTTAATTCGTACTCAGTGCTGGGTGAAGATAAACAAAAGCGATACCTCCTATATCTAAACATTTGTCACAATCCTACTTACCATTTATAAGTCTGTTTCTCTGGCATTTATAAGCATCTCTGAGGGTCGGGGGTGATGGCAGGGGCAATACTTAATCATATCTGTAACCCAGTCTCTCACACAAGGCTGAAACTGATAGTGACTTGGCCAATATTGTTGAATAAAGTAATGATAAAAATGCATTATGGCAAATTCTAACTTTTGGCTTAATTATTTAGTAAAGAAGATCAACTTTGTTGACTGCATCATCTTTGGTATTTATAGTTATGGTCTTATTCATGCTATTAGCTGAGTCATTTAATCCTTCTTGTTCTCAGTTTCATCATCTGTAAAATCAGAATAGTAATCATACTTACCTCATACTGTTGTAAGAACTGATTGAGTTAATACATGTAAAGCTACTTGAACAGTGGTTCAGAATAAGAGTTATCAATGCGTTAACGCTGGCTATTATTCTCTTATAAGTTGTTGTTATGGATTGAATTGTTTCCCCCAAAAAATGTGTGCTGTAAATTCTAAGCCCTGTAGTGGCTATAATCCCATTTGGGAATGAGCTTTTTTTCTTATGTTAATGAGACAGAATCAGTGTAGGGTGTTTCTTAAGTAAATCTCTTTTGAGATATAAAAGAGATTAAATAAGCAAGCAAGAGAGCAGAGAAGGAGAAAGACAGATACTATGACACATGAAGACCACCAATGAGCCAGTGGATAGAAGCTGAAGAGATAAGGATCTTCCCACAGAGTCAACAGAGAGAGGTGTCAACCCTAGAGCCAGCACCCTGATTTTGAACTTCTAGCCTCCTAACTGTGGGAAAATAAGTTTGTTAAAGACCCCCTCTTGTGGTATTTCCATTATAGCAACAATAGACAACTAAGACACAAGTTTCCCCATTTCCAAGATTAGGAAGACGATTACTGTCAAAGTTAAGTACTTGATGAAGGTTGTAGAGCTGGGTTCTAATCTTGGGATTATATCTGAGTTTCATCAGTATTAAAATTATCTATGTCTTTCAAACTGTACCACAACTTACCGAAAGTTCCAGAACATAGACGACAAAGGACATATCATATGATTTTGGAAATGTGAGGTGGGGGGGGGTAGGAATTAAGAATTTGAAAATTTGAATAGATCTATAACAAGTAAAGGTGTTGAATTTGTAATGAAAATTTTCAAAGAAAAGCTCAGACCCATGTGGTTTCAGTGGTGAATCCTAACAAACAGTATTTGAAGAAATAACCACTTAAAATTCCCAAAACTGGTGAAAAACATTAACATACACATCCAAGAAGCTCAACAAACTACAAGTCAGATAAACTCAAAAAAATTCACAACTAGACATATAACTAGACATAAAACTGTCAAAACCAAAGACAAAGAAACAGACCATCTTGAAAGTAACAAGAGATAAGAAACTCATCTCATCCAAGAGAAATTGCAAGGTACCAGAATAGCCAAAACAATCTTAAAAAAAAAAAAAAAAAGAAAAGAATGGAGGACTCATGCTTCCCAATTTCAAAACCTACAGCAAAGCTACAGTAATCAACACACTGTAGTACTGATGTAATGTTATACATGTAGATCAATGGAAAAAAATAGTCCAGAAACAAACTCTTAATTTATACTCAATTTATTTTTGACAGGGTAGAAAGATAACTCAGTAGGAAAATAATATTTTTTTAAATAAATGGTTCTGGAACAAGTGGATATTTACATGCAAAATAACATTGCACTACTACCTTCCATCATATTAAAAAGACAAACAAAGAAACTAAAAATGGATCATTGATCTAAAATGTAACAGCTAAACCTATTTAAAAATTCTTATAAGAAAACATAAGAGTAAATCTTTGTAAACTTTGATCAGACAATGGTTCTTAGACATGACAAAAAAGCAAGAGAAAAAAAAGATAACATTACACCAAAAACCAAATGCATTGCTGCTCACCAAAATTAAAAACTTTTGTGTTTGAAAGAACACAAGAAAGTAAGATGACAACCCAAGAATAGAAGAATATATTTGCAAATATTATATCTGATAAGGGACTTGTATCCAGAATATATGCACGTGTGTGTATGTATCTTAAAATTAAGAAAAAGACAAACAAGAAAATAACATACTTTAAAAAGGGCAAAGGTTATAAATACACATTTCTCCAAAGAAGATACACAGATGGTTAATAAGTACATAAGAAGATAATTTCAATTATTTATTATTATGGAAAATACAAATCAAAACCATAGTGACATATTACTTCAAACTCACTAAGATGGCTATAATAGAAAAGACAGATCACAGCATGTGTTGGCAAAGATGCAAAGACATTTGAACCCTCATTCACTATTGGTGGGGATTTAAGCATTTCATAACAGCACCCAAATTGAAACAACTGAAATGTCCATCAAAGGATGAATGGACAAAAATGCAATATATTGTGCAATGGAATATTACTCAACAATAAAAAATAAAGATGTACTGATACATGTTGCAACATGGATGAACCTTGAAAGCTTTGTGCTAAGTAAAAGCAGCTAGTCACAAAAGGCAATATATTGTACGATTCCATTTATATGAAATGTCCAGAATAGACAACTTTGTAAAGACAGAAAGTAGATCAATGGTTGCCACGGGCTGATGCAAGGGTGTAATAGGAGGTGACTGGCATTGGGTACAAGGTTTTTCTTTGGGGTAATGAAAATATCCTGGATTTAGATAATGGTGATGCTGTATAATTTTATGAATATAGTGAAACTGCTTAATTGCATACTTTAAAAGGCTGGGATGTTCAGGAAGTGGGAGCATGAACAGGCCCACAATTCCAAGCCTTCACAGGATTACCGAGGAAAGCAAATAGAAAACTATAAAAAAAAAAAAAAAGTCTATAAGAACTCTGAGAAGCTAATGGAGAGCTGCAGAAACTAACTGTATGAAAAACAAGAAAAAGGTAATTTTTAGATGGTAGGAATTTTTTTTTTAATTTATAATTTCCGCCCTTCTTCCTCCTTGTTTGATGACAGCATTACTAGATCTGAAAAATACAATCACTAAAAAAAAAAAAAAAATTCAAAGGATATAATCAACAACAGATGTGTGCTGGCAGAAGAAAGAATGAGCAAACTAGAGGACAAGGCAATTGAAATTACTGTGTTTAAAAAAAAAAAAGCAGAATGAAGAAAAGTGAACGAAACCTAAAAAATTGTGGGACACCATCAAGAGAATCAACATATATATATGCATCACAGGAATTCCATAAGGAAAAGAAGAGAGAAAGGGACTGAAAGAATATTTGAAGAAGCAATGGGCAAAAATTTCCCGCATTTCATGAAGGACATAAATCTACAATTTGAAGAATTTCAATGAACTTCAAGTAGGACAAATCCAAAGAGACACACACCAAACCAAATTATAATTAGACTCTCAAAAATCAAAGATATAAAGAACATTCTGAAAACAGCAAGAGAGAGGCAAATTGTCACATGTATTTGATCTTCAAAGGGTGGGAAAAAAATTCCATTTAAATAGTAATCAGAAAAGAGCTTGGGTGGTGATTTTAATATTGGGTAAAATAGACTTTGAGGCAAAATCAAAACAAGAGAAAAAGGAAGGTGTTATAGCATAACAAGAAATTTAACAATTATGAATATAAATGCACCTAATGTCGAGCTCCCCAAAAATACAGTTCTGCAATAACAGTTGGGGATGTCAATACACCACTTTGAATAATGGACAGAACATATAGAAAGAAGATCAACAGGAAATAGTGGATTTAAATGACATTTTACTGACTAGAGCTGATAGACATATATAGAACATTCCACCTAACGACAGCCCAATACACATTCTTCTCCAGTGCACATGGATTAGTCTCCAGAATAGACCGTATACTAGATCACAAAAATAATTTCAATACATTTAAAAAGATTGAAGTCACACAAACTATTTTCTCCAGCCATGTTGGAATAATACTAAAATTTAATAACAGAACAAAGTTATCCATAAAGAAAAAAAAAATAGGTTTGATTAAAAACTTCATGTTTGAAAGGATGCTAAAAAAATCAATTATACCCGAGGTACCATCCTCCACCACACTGCTCTGTGACTGTCCTTTCCCTGCCCCCGCAAAAGCCTGGGTATCTCATTTCTGGGGCGGCGGGGGGGGATTTTTTTTTTTTTTTTTTAAGCAGCTGGCAATTCTTAGCTTGGAGATACGTATGGTTGAGGACAGAATTACCACAGATAAAATAGGGGGAATAAGGCAATGTTACATTTTCTTTTCTACTCAGCGTTTTGCATGTGATATATAAGACTGTGCCTTTCAGGCAAGTGATATGAATGATCTTAGGTAGAAAATCTGACCATCCAAAGGGAAAAAAATTAAAGATACTAATTTTATGTGTTTGGATTTTTTTTTTTTTTTGAATCATCCTGAACATAAGTTAATGTCACAGAACTGTAAAGATGAAGAATGTTGCAATGGCAAATGCTTTGTTATATACATATTTAGCCCAATAAAAAACAAATGTAAAAAAATAAAGACTTTAGTCATATAACAGATATGCTTCATCTCCTCACCCAAAGAGCTTACAGTGCATTAAAAAATTGTGTTGTTCTAATTTGAATTTTAAAATACTTTTGAAATATAATATACACAAGTGTTAAGCATGATGAATTGTCAAAAAGTAAACAAATTTGTGTAAGTTATACCCAGGTCAGGAAATAACACATTACCAGCACTCCCTTATGCCCACAGCTGACCTACAATTTCCCAAAAATAACCATTATGCTGACTTCTAACCCCATAGATGAGTTTTGCCTGATTTTGAAATGTGTATAAATAAAATCACACCATACATATTTTGATTAAAAATATATTGAAATATGTTGGTACATATTTCATTAGTTCATTTTCATTGCTGCATAGTATTTCCTTAAGTTATACATTTAATGACCTACTTTTTTTTTTATATAAATTTAATCAGACATACAAGGATTAACAAACACTTGGAGGGTGCATCTATTACAGAAGACTGAAATCAAAGGCATCATATAAGAAAAAAAATTGAAAAAAAAAATACCATGGAAGTGATGGTTAAGGTTGTGAGTCGAGTTGGCTGGGCCATGATTCTCAATGGTTTGCCAGTTGTGATGTAGTCTGGCGGTCTTATGGTGATGTGACCACTTCCATGATGAGATTTGATATAATGTGATTACATCTATGATAGGATCTACTGTAAGTAGGCAATCAGTTCAGAGGGAGTTTCCTTGTGAATGTGGCCTGCATCCAATATAAGTGGACTCTCGGGCAAGGCTCAGGGGATTTTGCTCTCTCTGGATCCTGCAGCTGGCTCCTGTTCATCCGACCTCTGGTTCTTGGGACTTGAGCCTACCTGCCACCTTGCCTGCTGATCTTGGGATTCATCGGTCTTCACAGCCTGTGAGCAAGAGCCCTGCCGATCTACCGATCTTGAGTTTGCCAGTCCCTGCAGCTATGTGAATCAGACAGAAGGAGCCTCTATTGACCCAGGGACTTGGTGTGTTCCAGCCTCTACGATTGTTGAGCCATTTCCTCGGTATAAATCCCTCTCTAGATATATATTTATATGCTTTACTGGTTTTGCTTCTCTAGAGAACCCAGCCTAAGACAATAGAGAAAACTAATTTTCAAAATCACAGCATTAATTCTCTCAGAAACATGAAAGAATATATTGTTATCTATGAAGTAAGAACTAATTGAAAAAAAAAATGACAACTCAGAATTTAAGAAGATCATGATTTAAAGAAAATTCAACTAAGTTCTAGAAGATAAAGTTATGTAAGTTTACCAAAATAGAGAACAAAACACAAAGCAGAAAATATAACTGTATTAAAAGTGTATGAAACAGCCTTGCTGAAGGAAGTGGAGGAAACTGTTTATTTAAGAAACTATTTTAAAGAGTGGAGTCTGTAAGCTTAAGTCAAAAGAAACTATACAAAAGCACTGTATTCCAGTTGATAAAGTTGTTTCCCATGAAGGTAAAAAAGAAACAAACAGTTGTCCTCTAGTCAGTTCTGACTGATGGCGATCCCATGTGTGCAGAGTAGAATGGGGTTCCTTAGAGTTTTCAAGGCTGTGGCCTTGTAGAAGTATATTGCCAAGCCTTACTTCTGAGGCTCCTTGGGCTGGGTTCAACTGCCAACTTTTCAGGTAGTAATCTAACACTTAACTGTTTGCGCCACCCAGGGACTCCCCCATGGGGGTTAATATTTCGGATACTATTATGCATGTATACTGGAATTGAATAATTAAGTAAATGGATAAAAGATGGTGTCTTAGCTAGTGCTGCTATAACAGAAATATCACAAGTGGATGGCTTTAACAAAGGGAAATTTATTTTCTCACAGTCTAGTAGGATAGAAGTCCAAATTCAGGGCGTCAGCTCCAGGGGATAGCTTTCTCTCTCTGTTGGCTCTGGAGGAAGGTCCTTCTTGTCAACCTTCCCCTAGACTAGGAGCTTCTCTGCACATGAACCCTAGGTCCAAACGATGCACTCTGTTCCTGGCACTGCTTTCTTGATGGTATGAGGTTCCACCCTGCAACCCCCTCCAGTTGCTTCCCTTTCCTTTTATCTCTTGTAAGAAAAAAAAAAAAAATTTTTTTTTTTTTAAGATAAAAGGTGGTGCGGGCCACACTCCAGGGAAACTCCTTTTACATTGGATCAGGGATGTGACCTTAGTAAGGGTGTTACAATCTCACCCTAATCCTCTTTAACATAAAATTACAATCACAAAATGCAGGACAACCACACAATACTGGGAATCATGGCCTAACCAAGTTGACACACACTTTTAGAGGACACAATTCAATCCACGACAGATGTTGGGAGCCAGGTTTCTCAGAGGTGGAGTGGGGAGTGGGAGGTTACAGATGAGCAAGGTGAGGAGGCTAGAAGGATCAATGTGGTAATGGATTAGAGTTGGAAACACCAATGTAAACTCATGTCTAGCTAAATATAGATACAGATGGGTACGTATTAAAACATTTTAGGTATGTGTATATGCACACGTAGTCTATCTGTATACCAGGTGTATGTACATGCACATGTATTTCCTGACTCTTACAACTGAAAAGGCATCCAAACCAAAAAACCAAACCCAGTGCCATCGAGTCGATTCTGACTCATAGCTACCTATAGGACAGAGTAGAACTGCCCCATAGGGTTTCCAAGGAGCGCCTGGTGGATTCAAACTGCCAACCCTTTGGTTAGCAGCCGTGGCACTTAACCACTACACCACCAGGGTTTCCTGAAAGGGCATAGAAGCAACAATAATACCCCACCAGCAGTGAGAACACCTAACATATAGCTTAAAAAAACCCCAAAACATATAGTCTTAGTCTCCAATAAAAGGGATCAGGGGTCCTTGGAGAAATGACTGACTCTATGACTAGAACAGGAAATAGATAAGATGGGCCTTGAGCATCTTGTAGTTTCAGAAAGTAATAAACTGCTCAAAAAAGAAAAATGAAAAAGAAAAAAACCACAATGACGATATATCAGAGAACACAGGAGCCAACTTAAAAGGGCTCCTAATAGTCAAAGCTGAAATGATCTGAGCAACAAAATTAATAAAATAGTATTGGATTATAGCCCAAAGTACAAAGTAAATTTCCATACATACTGAAATAAGTAAGTGAAACAATGAATAAATGAACACAGGGAGAAGAGACAAATCTCTCAGGCAGAATTCCAAATAATTTGCTCGTGGAGGTAGAATTTGCTCTCTGTAGGCTGTATACAGTGATTTCCTCGCAAAGAATGTAGTATGGCAAGGGAGAAAAAAGAGTAACTTTCCATTGGAGAAAACCTCACTGGCCAGGTGATCAAGCTCAACATCAGCAGTGGTAATTTATGTTTTTCGTATGTGTGCTTCATTATGATGGGATGAAAATGGCATTTCGTGTTGGTGGTCTTCTACCCCAAAAACCCCAAAATCCCAGTCTAATCATGAGAAAAACACTAGGCAAATCCAAATTGAGGGACGTTCTACAAAATATCTGACCATTACTCCTCAAAACTGTTGTCATTATAAACAAGGGAAGTCTGAGAACCTCTCATAGCCAAGAGAAGCCTCAGGAGCTGTGACAACTTAACGTAGTGTGGTATCTTGGATAGGATCCTAGAACAGAAAATGAACATTAGCTAAAATATAAGGAAATGTGAATAAACCTTGAATTTTAGTTAATAATAATGTATCAATACTGGTTTATTAATTTTAATAAATAGGTTACACTAATGTATAATATTAATAATAGGGAAAATGGGGTGCAGAACTCTTTACACTATCTTTGTAATTCTTCTGTAAATCTAAAACTAAAAATAGTGAATATTACTTTAAAAAAAAAAGCAATGGAAATAGAAGAAGATAAGCAAATTAGAGGGCAATTGCAAGTCACCCAGCAGCTGAATTATCTGAGCAGTAGAAAGGCAGTGTGTTAAAAACAGAGGGAGGAAATTATCAAATAAATATTCCCAGATAATTTCCCCCAAATGATGTATCAATGTAATTTATCTATTTTTTGGACAGGAACAATTTTCCCCAAAACAAAACAATGAAATTAGGATCATACCTAGGTATATACTTGTGAAATTTCAAAATGTTAGGAACAAAATAACCCCACAAAGTTTTCAGGAGGTGGGGAGGGAGGGATAAGCCTTCAATCAAAATATAAGTATCAGATATGCAGTGAACCTCTTATCAGTAACTCTGAAAACCAGAAATAAGAGGACGATTTCTCCAAATTCTACAAGAGGGTGGTGAATGGAGAGCTCTAGATCAGAGTCCTGCCTAGAGAGAACAATCAGTCTGGATTTAAGAATTCAAAATGCTCTGGAAAAGAGTTCTCTAAGGGATTACATAAAAGATTATTCCTTATATAGGTAGATTTGTACAGAGAAATTTTACACAACTAGGGGAATGTCTGAGAATGAAAAACCCGTTGCCGTCGAGTCGATTCCGCCTCATAGCGACCCTATAGGACAGAGTAGAACTGCCTCATAGAGTTCCCAAGGACCGCCTGGTGGATTCTAACTGCCGACCTTTTGATTGACAGCCTTAGCTTTTAACCACTAAACCACCAAGGTTTCCTTGAGAATGAAATAGACACAAAACATATGGAACTAATCAAGGTACACAAATAAGAAAAATATTTTATTTGAAATAGCATTCAAAATATAACAGAATGCATTTCACAGGAAATGAATAATACTCATGGTATACTGTGTCAGCCATAAATAGCATTTACCTAGTCATAATAACTTATACACCCTAAGACAGCTGCTAACTGAAAAGTCAGCAGTTGGAATCCACCAGCTACTCCTTGGAAATTCTATGGGACAGTTCTACTCTGTCCTGTAGGGTTGCTATGAGTTGGAATCGACTCAACGGCAATGGGTTTGATGGGAGTAACTTATACACTAAATATTTATTCAACGAAAATTATAACGTGATTGTAATAGGAAAATTCGGATGGGATGTCAGGAAGTGTATACAACATGTGTATGCCTGTGATAGATGAGAGGCTGAAAAATAAATAAATCCTTGTGCAGACACCATAGATAATGCCTGCAACTGAAAATCTATAAATAGCAACATATGCATACTGTTGAAAGATGTAAAGAAAAACCCCCAAAAGAGTTGAAAGTGGTGACCTCTGGGGAAGGGGAAAATAGTTTGCAAGTAGCTTGGAGCGTGGCAGAATGCTGCTTTGTTTGTTTGCTTTGTTTTGTTGTTGTCGCTTTTTTAACAAGCAGCCACTAAAATTTAACTTAAAAACAAAAGTTTTAAACTGTGTGCTTCCATAATTTCGATAAAGCAAAACCAAAAACAAACAAACAAACAAAATGCTGTATGAATTAAATTTGTATCTATAATATTGTTACTCTTTATTTGCCCTTATTTTTAGATACATGTAATTGGAAATGTAAAGATATGATCATATTTCTGGGACTAATGTAAACATTCTCTAATCTCCTGGTTATTTCTAAGTTTTCCAAAGAGAAAATAGAGTAGAGGGTGGTATTTTCCTGTCAGCTGGCTCCAGGGTTGCACTGTTTACAGCCTCATCATCAACCCCTGACTCCAGCACCATTTCCAGACAACCGACAAATCACAGGCTAATGTATTCTCTTTGTATTAATAGTTTTGTTGGAGGGGTAGCATCTATGAGGTGTGAAAGACCAGTTTTTATACTCCAAATACCGGTTCTGTCCCAGTTTTAAGTGATCCAATTACCATTCTGTTCCAAGAGCAGGGATTATTCTAGAGCTCTGATAGAATTACCCAATGTACAAGGCACATGTCACTGCATTTTTTTTTTCTTCTTCCACCAAAGAACATTGAAATGTAAATGTCTATGTTTGAAAAGCTGGTAATGGCCTTAATTCATCTTGGGCTTAAAAGAGCAGAGTTCCTTCAAATACAAAGAGTAAATTAAAACAGCTCCAGAGAAAAATTAGAAATAACAAATGCAAGATGTGCTAGCAATACCATTTCTGTCAATTTTCATGAAAGCAGATACTTCTTTCATCCATGTGTTTGTCTAAATTTGTTTTCTTTTTCACCCAGGGGTGGGAGGGAAGATATCCACAGGAGAATAAAGGTGGTAGGGTGAGGAGTTCCTTTTAATATTGTAGAAGAAAAATAGGCAAAAGAAAAAGCTGTATGTGGTTCTTACGTACCTTTGACTGAGCTGTTAAAAAATCAACATTGTATGATCTTCTCAGCATCAAGTGTGTAATGCTTTAGGTGATAGGTAGCGTTTTCAGTTTGAGAATACATATGGTCAGTCAAAAGTCACAAACTTCCCTTCAGTCGAAGGTTAAGGTACATGTCGCCAGGTGAATACCTGAAACCATAAGCCCATCTGTTGCCTTTCAGTAAGAGAAATAATATTTCTTGCAATAAAAATGATAAAATTGACTTTTTTGTAAATAGTAATTCATTGCATTGAAAAATCAGAGGTGGGACACATTTATTGAATATATGCATTTGAAAATAAGATACTGCTTTTATTTTCATCTCTTTATAAATGGATGAAAACTAACATGCGTTAAGGGCTTATACTCTGTGAAAAGTGCCTCCCATATATTATTTTTAATCTTTTCAACAGCCTTTTGTTTTCTTAGTCATTAAATAAGCACAAATTGATAACTTCTCTGTGCTGCTTCAAAGACTGTTACAAATTGAGCTCTGTCTTCCATGGCTTTACAATCTGTTAGGGAAATGAATATACACATGTATGTATGTCTAAAGAGCTATAGAAGATCAGAAGGAAGAGGTGAAGAAGAAAGTTACAGTCATTGAAACGTCACTGTGGATTTTATTTATTCTACAGCCTGCAATGATAGTGTGAGTGGGATATTGCAACTTCCATTTTACGTGTGTAGAATTCAAAGCATAAAAAAGTGAAATCACCTGCACACAGTCACACAGCTGCTATGCTCTGGAGCAGAACTCAGGTCCAGGCACATCAGATTCAAAACCCACAAGCTCTCTGCTGGAATTTATGTCTCCATGAGAAGCACAAAGGAGCCCTGGTTGTGCAATGGTTAGTGCCTTTCATTAGCTGTTAGACGTTGGACAACTTACTTCCTTCAAGCACAGACCTTAGATTGTAAATAGGCTGCACAGAGGTTTCATGCACTATTTTCTGTAGCATCCTGTTCAATTAGTTGCTGGTTGACATCTAGCTCTATTTTTTTTTTTTTAAGGTGGTTAATTCCATTTTTGTATTTTAACCCATTATTAGAAACCAATTAGAACAACAAGTTTGTGATTTACAGCCTAACTTTATGCCTGGTTGGTATCATATTCTTCTATTATCCTTTAATTTTTATACTTTCTCCTTTTTTCTTTAATACCCCTTTCCCCATGCTTAGTTTTATCACATAACCTGCCATTTTATCATTTATCCTGTCACTTTCATACCAGAAACTTTATTCCCCTTTGATTGCCTGTAGGGGGAATTTGGTCTCTTATCTTCGAAAAGAAGGAAAGTAGTGATGGGCAGGAATGGATTACCCAATAAGCAAGGTAAGCATGGGTTTACTTGGGCTTATTTAAACTAATCTGTAATGAACACAGATTAGTATTTTTTCATCACAAAAAGATAATGTAACTGGTCACTACAGATTAGTATTTAAGCACAAGTAAGCCCATGCTTCCCTTATCTCCTGGGTCATCTGTCCCTGTCAGAGATTGTAATTTGGAAAAAGGCATTGATACTGTAGGAAGGTGCTATGGGGTTCAGAGAAAGACAGAAGCTAGCCATACCTAGGAGCAGCATCTTTGACATGGTGAGAAAATGTGAAACTGTTCACTACAGATGATCTGGTAAGCAAGGTAAGCACTGTGCTTACCTCACCTGTTGTGGAATATACCCCTGCTAATTTTTTTTTTTTTAATGGGTCGACAGCCTTCCAATTATTCTTCCTCCATTCCAGATAGACCAGCTCTTACAGAGCACATGCAAACTGTGAAAGAAGTAACGATAGTAATGAAGGCTCAATTAACTACAGAAATGGTGATATGAAATAATAAGATCCCCTTCCAGCTTAAGGATGAAAATAGACAGGAAGCATTCTGGAAATTCATAATAGGGAAAGGTTGTTACCTCTCCAATAGCATATGAAACCAAAAAAAAAAAAACAAAAAACAATAGCACATTAGTGCTTTTAAAATGAGATTACGGATCTAATATTATTCTATAAAATGCAAAGGGCTACAGAGTAAGAAACTCTTCAGTATGTAATGTATAATTAATGTATCTGCAAATTAAATAAGCATATCATTGCTGTTGTTGCTGTGTGCCATGGGATTGATCAGATTCCTGGTGACCCTACATGATGGAACAGAACTGTAACCTTGGCAGAAGCAAATTGTCAGGCCTTTTCTCTCGAGGAGCAGCTTGTGGTTTTGA
The DNA here is from genome assembly GCF_024166365.1 of Elephas maximus indicus. Lineage (NCBI taxonomy): Eukaryota > Metazoa > Chordata > Mammalia > Proboscidea > Elephantidae > Elephas > Elephas maximus. Next base: position 28,195,242 of record NC_064830.1, read on the forward strand.
ACCCGAACCATTCAGTTAGCACCTGAGCACTTAACCATTGCGTCACCAAGGTGCCTACATAAACATAGTCACTGCGTAAATACTAAACCAAAAGCATAAATACTATGTGCCATATATTCTGTTACTATGTGTTCTCTCACTGAATCCTCAAAATAATTATTTTTTTCCCCTATTTTATATATAAGGAAACTAAGGCATTGTTGGCTTATCAAATAATATGCATCTAGGGCCTTAGGTTAGGATCTCTGGAAATAGGCTCTGAGAGGGAGCAATTGTACACAGAGTCTTCCTTGTGCAGTGTTCTCAGGACATACATTTCTAGGAAAGGAGGCAAGCAGGATGGAGCAGAAGGAAACACTGACTTGTAATTGGTTATAACTGAGGCCTCCGCTGTTTCTACAGGGAGATCTGGAGCTGGGATGGTCTTTCAAAATTGTCAGAGATTAAGTACAAATACATTTTTATTCTCATATAAGTGCATCATTGGCCATGGGCCATCTCTTAAGACTAGACATAGACATAACCTTGAGTGGCTGACAGCATGGCACAGATACTCCCAGCAGCTAGGGCATCGGTACTTCAGCCTTAGAGAAAACCTGGGTGGGACAGCATCATGCCTACTAAGTGGAAGAGCAAGGATACGACTTCAAAGCCAGGTTTTTGTTTTTCACTGTTCTAGACCTATAATCTCATTTTAACATCCTTGCCACTCCTCCATGAAATAATATTCAACACCGATGGCATTTCTGAACAATCATGATTTTACGTCCCCATTAAAGTGTGATGCTCAGAGCTCTAGGTGTAATCTGATTGGACTGAGGTGAATACAACTGTCATCTTTTTGTTTTATACATCTCATAAGATCTCATGAGTCTTGGGTATTTTCAGTTTAATTAGTTGACATACATATTCAAAATACAGGCTTTCAGATATCTGGGAGAGATGATAATAAAGTTATTCTCAAGGAAAAATTATGACATTGGAGTCTTAAAGAGGTAGTCTGCTCGTGCTTCAAACACCCTCTTTTCTCTTCTTCCGCATACTGTCTGCTCGTCTTCCTGTATAGGCAACTGATGATAAGCCACTACGTGCTATAAACGGGAGATAGATTGGGCCAGTCAATGGCCACAAAGTTTTCATCCAAATTGCCTTAAGAGTTTAAAAAATACATGTTTTTTCCCATTCCGTATCTGAAGATGCTGATTCAGTAGTTCTTTGGTGGAACCCCAAGTTCTATATTTTAACTTTTTCCCCAGGTGATTCTTAGGGAGCTAACTCAGCTCAGGTCTCAGGGTCAAGTATTCAGAACCACTGGCCTAATTAACCTATAAAGGTTAATTTCATTGCATGATCCAGACTGCTATAGACCAGGTACCATTCATTTTGCATCTATTATTTTCCCCTGGTATCTAAAACAGAGACTGGCATAGAAAGCATATTCAACAAATATGTTGGAATTAGATAAAATAAATGCTATGAATCAATTTGAGTCAATCCAGCCACATTTCAGAAACTGCTATGTTTGAGTAAAAAGTATAATAGACACAGAAGCAGTAGTCTTGTGCAAATCAGTAAAATATTATTTCAGTGTAAATAAATAGTATATTTCCTATCTGACCAACTGGTATCAAGTGATATCATAATAGATAGTAGGAATTATTATATTCCTGAAAAAAATTTTCTACTGTCTTGATGAAGATTCCTGTAACCTCTATCAAGTTGGTTTTCTAGCATTTATATCAGAATGTTTACTTTTATATTTGTAAATTATGTTTATAAGTTGATCTTCTTACCTCAAATCCTCTGTTTTTTCAGCACATCCTAATATGATTTCATGAAACACTATAAAATAGAAAAGCAAATATTTTTATTGTTGTTGCCATCAAGACAATTCCAACTCATGGCAACCCCACCTATGCAGAGGAACCTACTCCACAGAGTTTTCAAGGCTATGACTTTTGGAAGCAGATTGCCAGGATTATCTTCTGCTTCTGGATGGGGTCAAACCAACAACTCTTTTGCTAGTAGTTGAGCACTTAATTGTTTGCACCACTCAGGGACTCCAAAAATCAGAAAATACAATCAAATTTACTGAAATTTATTTTTACCCCATCTCTTTTCAAATAAGACATTGAGTAAGTTTTTTTTAGATATTCCTTTATTGTTATATATATATATATTTTAAGGTTTACAGAACAAACCTGCTTCTCATTAAACAGTTAGTATACATATTGTTTTATGACATCAGTTAACAACCCCACAACATGTCAACATTCTCCCTTCTCTACCTTGGGTTCTCTATCATCTGCTTTCTTGTCTCCTGCCTTCCAGTCCATGCCCCTGGGCTAGTGTGCCCCTTTAGTCTTGTTTTATTTTGCGGGCCTGTCTAACCTTTGGCTGAACGATGAACCTCGGGTGTGGGTTCATTACTGAGCTAAAAGGGTGCCCCGGGGGCCATACATCGGGGTTTTTCCAGTCTGTCAGGCCAGTAAGTCTGGTCATTTTTTGTGAGTTAGAATTTTGTTCTACATTTTTCAGCAGTTCTGTCCGGGAACCTCTGTTGTGATCCCTGTCTGAGCAGTCAGTGGTGGTAGCCAGACACCATCTAGTTGTACTGGACTCAGTCTGGTAGTCGTGATCCATTAGCCCTTTGGACTAATCTCTCACTTGAGTCTTTAGTGTTCTTCATTATCCTTTCCTTCCAAAGGGGTGAGACCAGTGGAGTGTCTTAGATGGTCACTCACAAGCTTTTAAGATCCCAGATGCTACTTACCAAGTAGAATGTAGAACCCTTTCTTCATAAACTAAGTTTTGCCAATTGAGCTAGATGTTCCCCGAGACCACACTCCCCACAGTCCCCAGCCCAGCAATTTGGTCCCTCAGGGAGTTTGGATGTGTCTATAGAGCTTTCATGACCCTACCTTGTACAAGTTGTGCTGGCTTTCCCAGTATTGTGTACTGTCTTATCCTTCACCAAAGTTACCACTTATCTATAGTCTATTTAGTGTTTTTCCATCCCCCCCCATAACCATCAAAGATTGCTTCTTCTATTGTGTAAACCTTTTTGTGAATTTTTACATTAGTGGTCCAATACAGTATTTGTCCTTTTGTGATTGACTTATTTCACACAGTATAACGCCCTCCAGATTCATCAATGTTGTGAGATGCTTCACAGATTCATCAGTGTCCTTTATCATTGCATAGTATTCCATTGTGTGTATGTATCACGGTTTGTTTATCCATTCACATGTTTATGCGCATCTAGGTTTTTTCCATCTTTTTGCTATTGTGACCAATGCTGCAGTGAACATGGGTGTGCATATGTCTATTTGTGTGACAGCTCTTATTTCTCTAGATTATATTCCTAGGAGTGGGATTGCTGGATAATATGGTATTTCTATCTCTAGCTTTCTAAGGAATTGCCATATCATTTTCCAAAGTGCATAAGAATTCCAGTCTCCCCGAAGCCTCTCCAACATTTGTTATTTTCTGTTTGTTTTGATTTGTGTCAGTAATGCTGGAGTGAGATGGTATCTCATTATGGTTTTGTTTTGCATTTCTCTAGTGGCTAGTGATGAAGAGGGTTTCCTCATGTGTCTGTTGGCCACTTGAATGTCCTCTTTGGTGAAGTGCCTGTTCATTTCTTTTGTTCATTTTTAATTGGATTTTTTGTCTTTTTGTTGTAGAGGTGTTGGATTTTCCTGTACATTTTAGAGATTAGTTAGACCCTTGTCAGATATGTAATAGCCAAATTTTTTTTCCTTGTCTGTAGGTTCTTTTTTTCACTCTTTTGGTGAAATCTTTTGATGAGCGTGTTTAATTTTTAGAAGGTCCCAGTTATCTAGATTATCTTCTGGAGTTTGTGTTTTGTTAGTTATGGTTTGTATCCTGTAAATGCCGTGTATTAGGGCCTCTAGTGTTGATCTTATTTTTTCTTCTATGAATTTTACAGTTTTTGGTTTTGTATTTAGGACTTTGGTCCATTTTGAGTTAGTTTTTGTGTACGATGTGAGGTATAGGTCCTGTTTCATTTTTTTTTGCAGATGGACATCTAACTTCGCCAGCACCATTTTTTAAAAAGTCTATCTTTTTCCCATTTGACGGACTTTGGGCCCTGTCGGGGATCAGGTGACTGTAGGTGGATGGCTTTACATTGGGGTTCTCAGTTCCGTTCCATTGGTCAACGCATCTGTCTTTGTACCAGTACCAGGCTGTTTTGACTACTGTAGCTGTATAGTGGGTTCTGAGGTCAGATAATGCTAGTCCTCCTACTTTATTCTTCTTCTTCAATAGTGCTTTACTTATCTGCAGACTCTTCTCTTTCCACATAAAGTTAACAATTAGTTTTTCCATCTCTTTAGAGAATGTTGTTGGTATTTTGATTGGTATTGCATTGTATTTGTAGATTGCTTTGGGTAGAATTGTCATTTTCATAATGTTGAGTATACCTATCCAGGAGCATGGTATGTTTTTCCATTTATGTAGATCTCTTGGTTTCTTGCAGTAGTGTTTGTAGTTTTCTTTGTATAGGTCTTTTACATCACTGGTTAGATTTATTCCTGTTTCTTTTTTTTTTTTTAGAGGCTATTATAAACAGTATTGTGTTCCTGATTTCCTTTTCATCATTCTGTTTCTTGGTGTATAGGAATACAACTGATTTTTGTATGTTCACCTTGTATCCTGCTACTCTGCTGAATCTTTCTACTAGTTCCAGTAGTTTTTTCATAGAGTCTTTTGGGTTTTCTATCTATAGCATCATATCATCCACAAATAGAGACAGCTTTACTTCTTCCTTAGCAATTTAGATGCCCTTTAGTTCTTTTTCTTACCTTATTGGTCTAGCTAGGACTTCCAGCACAATGTCAAATAAGAGTGATGATAAAGGGCATCTTCGTCTTGTTCCTGTTCTCAGGGGGAATGTTTTCAGCCTCTCTGCATTAAGAATGATGTTGGCTTTTGGTTTTGTATAAACTAAAAAACCAAACACATTGCCACTGAGTCAATTCTGACTCATAGCGACCCTACAGGACAGAGTTGAACTGCTCCATAGAGTTTCCAAGGAGCGCCTGGCGGATTCAAACTGCAGACCTTCTCATTAGCAGCCAAACTATTAACCACTATGCCACCAGGTTTCCTAGTTTTGTATGAAACCCAAAACAAACCCAGTGCTGTCAAGTCGATTCCAACTCAGCGACCCTACAGGACAGAGTAGAGCTGCCCAATAGAGTTTCCAAGGAGCACCTGGTGGATTCGAACTGCTGACCCTTTGGTTAGCAGCCATAACACTTAACCACTACGCCACCAGGGTTTCCAATAGATGTCCTTTATTGTGTTGAGGAATTTCTCTTCTATATCAATTTTATTGAGAGTTTTTATTATGAATGGGTGTCAGACTTTACTGCCTTTTCTGCATCGATTGAGATGATCATGTGGTTCTTTCCTTTTATTCATGTGGTGGATTATGTTGCTTGATTTTCTAATGTTGAACCATCCTTGCGTGCCTGGTATGAATCCTACTTGGTTGTGGTGTACTATTTTTTGATATGATGCTGAATTCTATTGGCTAGAATTTTGTTGAGAATTGTTGCATTTGTATTCATGAGAGATTTTTGTCGTAATTTTCTTTTTTTGAAATGTTTTTTGCCTGGTTTTGGTATCAAGATTATGTCTGCTTCTTAGGATGAATTTGGAAGTATTGCTTCCTTTTCTATGTTCTCAATAGTTTATTTCTGCTGTAAGCTCTTCTCTGAATATTTGGTGGAATTTTCCAGTGAAGCCATCTGGGTCAGGGCTTTTTTGTTGTTGGGAGTTTTTTTTTTTTTAAATTACCTTTTCAATCTCTTCTCTTTCTGTGTGTTGGATCTGTTCAGATTTTCAACGTCATTTTGTATTAGTTAGGGTAGACAGTGTGTTTCTAGAAATTTGGCTGTTTCCTCTAGGTTTTCAAATTTGTTGGAGTATAATTTTTCATAATACTCTGTTACGATCCTTTTCATTTCAGTTGGGTCTGTTGTAATGTCCCATTTCATTTCTTAATTGTGTGATTTGCATCCTCTCCTGTTTCTTTTCTTTCTTTTCTTTTTTTTTTTTGGTGAATTTAGTCAGTTGTTTGTCAATTTTGTTGATCTTTTCAAAAAAAAATTTTTTTTTCAAAGAACCAACTTTTGGTTTTGACGATTCTTTCTATTGTTTTTCTATTCTCTATTTCATTTATTTCTGCTCTGATCTTTATTATCTCCTTTCTTCTGGTGGTTGTGCACTTCTTTTGCTGTTCTCTTTCTATTTGTTCACATTGTGTAGCTAATGTCTTGATTTTCTCCCTTTTTTCTTTTTTGATGTGTGCACCTATTGCTATAAATTGGCCTCTGAGCACTACCTTTGCTGTGTCCCAAAGGTTTTGGTATGATGTGTTTTCATTCTCATTTGATTCTAGGATTTTTTTTTATCCTATCTCTGATTTCAAGAGGTGGCATATGATCCAGAACTGATGGTACTGAAGGAAGAAGTCCAAGCTGCTCTGAAGGCATTGGCGAAAAACAAGGCTCCAGGAATTGATGGAATATCAATTGAGATGTTTCAACAAACAGATGCAGCGCTGGAGGTGCTCACTCGTCTATGCCAAGAAATATGGAAGACAGCTTCCTGGCCGACTGACTGGAAGAGAGCCATATTTATGCCTATTCCCAAGAAAGATGATCCAACCAAATGTGGAAATTATAGAACAATATCATTAATATCACATGCAAGCAAAATTTTGCTGAAGATCATTCAAAAACAGCTGCAGCAGTATATCGACAGGGAACTGCCAGAAATTCAGGCCCGTTTCAGAAGAGGACGTGGAACCAGGGATATCATTACTGATGTCAGATGGATCCTGGCTGGAAGCAGAGAATACCAGAAGGATGTTTACCTGTGTTTTATTGACTATGCAAAGGCATTCGACTGTGTGGATCATAACAAACTATGGATAACACAATGAAGAATGGGAATTCCAGAACACTTAGTTGTGCTCATGAGGAACCTTTACATAGATCAAGAGGCAGTTGTTTGGACAGAACAAGGGGATACTGATTGGTTTAAAGTCAGGAAAGGTGTGCGCCAGGGTTGTATTCTTTCACCATACCTATTTAATCTGTCTGCTGAACAAATAATATGAGAAGGTGGACTATATGAAGAAGAATGGGGCATCAGGATTGGAGGAAGACTCATTAACAACCTACATTATGCAGATAACACAACCTTGCTTGCTGAAAGTGAAAAGGACTTGAAGCACTTACTAATGTAGGTTAAAGACCACAGCCTTCAGTATGGATTGCGCCTCAACATAAAGAAAACAAAAATCCTCACAACTGGACCAACAAGCAACGTCATGATAAATGGAGAAAAGACTGAAGTTGTCAAGGATTTCATTTTACTTGGATCTGAAATCAACAGCCATGGAAGCAGCAGTCAAGAAGTCAAAAGATGCATTGCATTGGGCAAATCTGCTGCAAAGGACCTCTTCAAAGTGTTGAAGAGCAAAGATGTCACCCTGAAGACTAAGGTGCACCTGACCCAAGCCATGGTATTTTCAATCGCATCATATGCATGTGAAAGCTGAACAATGAATAAGGAAGACTGAAGAAGAGTTGACACCTTTGAATTGTGGTGTTGGCAAAGAATATTGAATATACCATGGACTGCCAAAAGAACGAACAAATCTGTCTTGGAAGAAGTGCGGCCAGAATGCTCCTTAGAGGCAAGGATGGCGAGACTGCATCTTACATACTTTGGACGTGTTGTCAGGAGGGATCAGTTCGTGGAGAAGGACATCACGCTTGGCAGAGTACAGGGTCAGCGGAAAAGAAGACCCTGGGTGAGGTGGATTGACACAGTGGTTGCAAGAATGAGCTCAAGCATAATGACAATTGTAAGGTTGGTGCAGGACTGGGCAGTGTTTCGTTCTGTTGTGCCTAGGGTCGCTATGAGTCGGAACGAACTTGACGGCACCTAATAACAACTACAACATCTCTGATTTCTTCTATTACCCAGTGGTTTGCAAGCAGGGCATTTGTTATTCAGTTTCTGTGTAACTGATTTTTTTTTTTTTCTGTGCTCTTCCTGTTGTTAATTCTACTTTGATGGTGTTGTGATCAGAGAAGATATTTTGTATTATCTCAATGTTTTGGATTTTGTTGAGGGTTGCTCTGTGGCCTAAGATGTGGTCTATTCTGGAGAAAGTTCCATGTACATTGGAAAAGAATGTGTGCTTTGCAGCTGTTTGGATGGAGTGTTCTATCTATGTCTATAAGGTCAAGTTCGCTGATTGTGGCCTTTAGATCTTCTGTATCTTTGTTGTGTTTCTTTCTAGAGGTTCTGTCCTTTACCGAGAGTGGTGTGTTGAAGTCTCCTACTATGACTATGGAACTGTCTATTTCTCTTTTCAATGCTGTTAGAGTTTGTTTTATGTACTTTGGAGCCCTGTCATTGGGTGCATAGATGTTTATTATGGTTATGCCTTCAAGATGGGTCATCCTTTTAATCATTGTATAGTGCCGTTCTTTGTCTTTTATGGTGAATTTTGTTTTAAAGTCTATTTTATCTGAGATTAGTATTGCCACTCCTACTCTTTTTAGATAGCTGTTTACTTAATATATTTTTTCTTCCTTTCATTTTTAATAAATTTATGTTTTTATTTCTAAGGTGTGTCTCTTGTAGACAGCATATTGATGGATCCTGGTTCTTTTGTTTGTTTGTTTGAATCCATTCTGTCACCTTCTATCTCTTTATGGGTACATTTAGGCCATTTACTTTCAGTGTAATTATTGATAGGTGTGAGTTTATTGCTGTCACACTGTAGTGCTTTTTTTGTGGTGCTGATGTTTTATTTGTTCCTCTTACTCTCCTGTGCTGAATTCCTTTTGTTTGTAGATTTTTTAAAATTTGTTTTTACTGAGACTTTATGTTTTTCTTCTTTAGTTTGGTGAGTAGGTTTGTTAACTTTCCTTGTGGTTACCTTGAAATTTGCCCTTATCTTCCTAGGTTTGAACCAGCCTGTTTTTACTTGGTATCACCTTGCCTTCCTCTCCATTATAAAGTTATGTACCTACACCATTTATTCCCTCTTTTATTGTTCTGATATTGTTGTCGTTTACGTGTTAACCTCTCTGGTTACTTTTTGTAAATCTTCTGGTTTTGTATAGTCCTTGTGAGTTCATTTCCTAGGTTGGTATCTGGCTCATACAATCTCATGTCCTTGATTCAGGCTGTACTCTGTTATTTGTTCTCAAACCTAAAGACTCCCTTTAATAATTCATGTAATTTTGGTTTGGTTTTTACATATTCCCTTAATTTCTGTTTATCTAGAAATGTCTTAATTTCACTGTCATATACAAATGGGAGTTTTGCAGGGTATGTTATTCTTGGTTGGCAATTTTTTTCTTTCAAGCTTTTAAATATGTTATCCATTGCCTTCTTGCCTGCATGGTTTTTGCCAAACAATCAGAACTTAATTTTATTGTTTCCCCTCTGTATATGACTCTTTTTCTTAAGCTGCTCTCCAGAGTCTTTCTTTGTCTTTGGTTTTAGTGAGTGTGATTATGATATGCCTTGGTGATTTTCTTTTGGGTTCTATCCTATATGGGGTTCACTGAGCTTCTTGGATGGTCAGCTTTTCATCTTTCATGATATTAGGGAAGTTTTCTGTCAGCAAATCTTCAGTGGTCCTCTCTGTGTTTTCTGTTTTCCTCCCCCATTCTGGAACTCCAATCACTTGTGAATTTTTGCTTTAGATTGTATCCCACATCAGTCTCAGGGGTTCTTCATTTTTCTTCTTTCTTTTTTTCCAATTTTTTCTCACACAAAGTGGTATCAAAGTATTTGTCTTCAATTTCACTGACCCTGTCTTGCATTGTTTCAAATCTGCTCTTTACACCTATGTCATTGTCCATTTCTGAGATCTTGTTGTTTATCTTTTGGATTTCTAATCATGAATTTATTTTTGACATTTTGTTCTTGTATTATTTTCCTGAATTCTTCCATTTTGGGGGGGTGGGGGCTGTATTGTCCATGAATTTGCCTTCCTTTTCCATGTATTTTTCTATTATATCCTCATTTTTGTCTGCTTTTTCTTTCATCTCTTGGACAGCTGTGAATATTAGAGACTTGAATTATCTATCATATAGTTCCAGTGCCTTTTCGTCTACTTGAAATTCCTCTGGTATTTTTTTTGGACACCTACTGGAAACATCCTAACCTGTTTTTTTTTTTTTTTTTTTTTTTTCCTAATGCGTTTTGATATTTTCTGCTGTCTTCAGGACATTTAATAGTTATTTCCTTTGTTTATTCATTATAGATTTGTTTTATTCCTCCTGCTTTTTTGTTTTGTTTTCGTTTTACTCGGTTATGCCTGAGCAGGTGGGCTATGCATTTTTTGTTGTTTCCTCATCTGTGGGCATGATATTTTTCACCCTTGTCCAATGGGCAGGGCCAGTCACTCAGCTATGGTACAGCAGAGCAGGTCCAGCTGAAAGGGGGGAGGGGCTGGGATGGGTTGTTCGTGGCACATGCTAGGGCTGACAAGGTGGGCTGGGGTCAGTGCAGGACAGGTTCCAGTAGCCAGGCCTGTGCTGCTTGTAGGTGTGATGTTCAGCATGCAGTGCAGATATGCAGGAGGGAGAGGGAGGGGAGAAGCTGTGATTTGTGGAGCTACGTTGGGTATTGAAAAGAAGAGAGAGAGGAGAGAGAAACTGCCAAACAAAGAAAAATTGCTGAGAGAGCCTGCCATTGACATGGAGAAATGAGAAACTCAGAAATGAAGCAAAACAAAAACAAAAAAAGAAAGAATAAAATAAAAATGCTACCAGAGATACCACTGGCATAACTGTGCAGACCAGGGAATTGACCCCCAAGCCACATAGTACAGCTTGGGCCAGAAGTAGTGGAAATGGCTCACAGTGCCATGTATTCAGAAGACAGGAAAAGAAGGTGGGTAGAAAGAGACAAGAAACCAAGAAATGAAGAAAAATAAAAAGGAAAAAAGAAAGAGAAAACAAACAAAAAAAGAAAGAAAAAAAAACCCAGGATCCCACCAACGTGGCAGCACAGACTGTAGAAGCAGTTCCCTGGCTAAGCGGCACTTCACAGCCTGTCAAGAAGAAGCAAAGATGGCACATGGAGTCAGGTGTTTGAGAGAAAGGAAGGGGAGGAGGTGAGAGAAAGTAGGAGGAGGAAGTGAGTGGCAGGGAAGAAGCCAAAAGAAATAGAAAAAAGCATCATCAGCAACAAAGAAATGTCACTAAAGGAGCCAGTAGGTGTGGGCAGGGAGAATCCGCATGGCAGGGAGCCAGTGCCTACGGGGTTGGTGTTGCTCAGCCGGCTGGGAAGTGGTGGATCAGCCAGCTGGGAAGCAGTGGAGGCTGAGCAGTGAGAGGAAGAGTGGGGGGTGGGGAACTGTATATTGCTGGTTACTGGTTGCTCTGTCTCCTGAGAGATCCGTGAACCAGCTTTCCTGCACTCCCTGTCCTCCAATCTCTGCCAGGAGTTCAAGATGGTGAATTCATGCTGTTAGCTGATAGTGGACCTCTGCTTGTATCTCTCCTGGCTCTCTGTTCTCTGTGAGTTTCTTAGTCCATTCAATGCTTAATTGAGTTCTTTATTTTTTCATTTGACACTTAGGGTGCCAGGACTGACATTTGTCTCTGTTTTCCTTAGTTTTTAGGTCTTTGCTGTGGAGGAATGGCATGGTGCTTCTGTATATAGCATCATGTCGGCCCCCTACTCTGAATAAGTTTTTAAAGAGTGAACATAATAAGATAAATATATATCTGGGAAAAATAGGATTGATAACAAAGGAGGAAATACATTTGATAATTTTAAGGATCGAGATAGTTATTTTGAATAGGGAAAACCTTAATCTAATCTTGACATTTTTATCATAGGAAAACAGTCTATTTAATGACCATTATAAAGCTGTTATTAGAAAGGAGGGAAAAAAAAGAGAGAGAAGCTTATCAGTGATACAGGGTGTTTTTGTTGTTAATACAATTATTATTTTCAAATGCTCCTAGACTATATCTTAAAAGAATTTTTCCCTCATGTTGTGTGTTACATAGAGGGTGCTGAAATATGTGAGCAATGGAGTCTTCACCCAGATATTCACAATAAATTCAAAAACCAAATTTTTATGGATTTTTAAAAATGGATTTCTAGGTAAAAGCTAAATGTCACATTTTTAAGCTTCACACAAAAAAGGTAGTTCTGAGAGACTCTCTGCTGTTATAGCATGTGTTTGTAAGTTTCTGATGTGTTAGCAAATTAAAATTAGCAAACTAACTCCTGAGAAATGAAAGGCCAGGGGATAAACCAGCATGAGAAAGAGATGAATCAGAGTGTCCCTCTGTGAGAAAAATGTCTAAGTTGAAAGCATTGGAAAATGTCAATACTTTCATGAAAATATGAGCCTGTCCCCTGGGATATGCTGGTTAGGCTGTGAAAACAGAGTGCCCCATGATTAGTACTGGATGGTCATTAATAATAAACAGAAACAAAGTTCTTAATGAAGATGAAGAGCAGACAAATGATTTAATATTAAAATCAGTCACCCCAAATGTGTTAAATTTACCAGAGCCTGTGACCTACTTACATCTCAGGGGACCCAGCATGCCATCATATGCACAGAGTTCAGGGGTCTCCTGTGCTGATTGTCATCCACAGAGAATGATCACACAAACTGTAATGAGTTGAGTCAATTTGGGAAAGTTGGTCACTTGATAACACCCTTCATCCTTCGCTCTCCAGAATTTCTATATTATGAGTAACACATAAATAGGAAGAGGGATTGTCTTGAAATCTGCCTTTACATAGTTCACAAACACAATGATTCTATATTTATTTGGAGTGACTAGGTAGAGGAATGATGGAGATTAAGATGATGTGTCTTGAAACTTTTGCATAGCAACTATACTATTCGTCTTAGTTTCCTAGTGCTGTTGCAATAGAAATACCACAAGTGGGTAGCTTTAAATAACAGAAATGCATTTTCTCATAATTTTAGTAGGGTAAAAGTCTAAATCAAGCCTCGACCATATTGATTCCTTCCTTATTGGTATCCCAGGCTTTCATCAGCTCCTTCTTGGTGATCTTTATATGGCATCTGTCTTCCAGAGTTTGTGCTTGCTTCTGTCTAATCTGCTGTTTTTATAACTCAGAAGTGATTGCATTTAGGACAAACCTTATACTATATGATCTCATTAGCATAACAAAGAAAACTGTATTCTAAAATGGGATTGCATCCACAAATATACCGAGCCAAACCCATTGACTTTGAATGGATTCCTACTCATAGCAACTCTATAGGGCAGATTAGAACTGCCCCTTAGGGTTTCCAAGGCTGTAACTTTTATGGAAGCCGACTGCCACATCTTTATCTCACGGAGCTGGTGGGTTTCAGATGCTGACCTTTCAATTGGCAGCAGAGCGCTTTACCACTGTGCCACCAGAGTTCTCTATCCACAGGTATAGAGGTGAACATTCCAACATATAGATTTGGAGGGGTGTAATTTAATACATAACATTATTTTTGCTTAAATTTTGTGCTGTTTGATCTAGTTTTGAAGATGTGCTGATGGAGTATATGAGAATTAGTTCAATCCACCCATGATATTCTTGGTTCTGTTACCACCTCTGTCCCTTTCTCTTACCGTCTATGACTGACCTTTTCTTTAGGGAATGAAATATCTGAGACGTCCAATTCTAACATGTCCTACTATGGACATGATGAAACAAGCCCAGGACCCCAGGATTGATAGTTAGGACAACATAGCCTTCCTAAGAAACGTAGGTGTGGCAAAAAACAGATTGCGAAAAGGCTGAGTTCAATCTGTAATCCTTACAGAGCACAGGGTTGTCTGTATCATTATAAAATATCTCATGTGAATAAAGATGCCATCGCTAATGAAATATTATATTTAGAGAAAAATAAAATTTTTCTAGGTTTAAATGCTCTATTAACGTGCTGCCTTGATGCCTTTGTTTCTCAAGGCCCTTAAAGTCTAGTTGTGAATTCCCCTTCTCTCATCAAAAATGCCCCCCTGTTCATCAGAAAGGACTCCCCACCTGGCTAGTTCCTCTATCAGCTGGACCAGCTATACCCCACCCAGTCCTCAGCATAATGGGTTTTGCCTCCCTGCCAGCCTAAAAATTATTCAGACAAGTCAACCATATCCTCTCACAAGAACCAAAGGGCACCTTACCCACTTGTTATTACAAAGTCTGCTTCTCACAGTCCCAGCTGGTTCACTCTGCCCCTGAGTGCAATCTGCATGAGGTCTTGCATTACTTGTGGTGTCCTTGTGGGCTGTATGTGTGACCAGTAAACTGTTTCCAATGGTTATCTGTCTAGTATTGGATATTGTATGTCTGGCCATCCACAGAAATCTAAGGCAGGACTTCCTCCCTTACCAATGAGGTGAAGAGGAGTGGACAAAAACACTTCTATGTATCAATTTTATTTTTTTCAATTATTCTGTAAATATCACATATGATATACCAGAATTAAATATTTAAAAATCAAAATAAAGTGTTTTTTTTTTTTTTTTTTAACCATACTCCTGTCATGAACTTTGCCAGAAAATGGCTACACAAATATGATTAGGTCACAAGTTCCTTGCCTTTGAGAACTAGCAATTGTAAATAGGTAGATAGACAGGTAATGTTAATAGCATGCAGTTATTACTATGATAAGACACTTAGAAGGTACTATGGAAGCATAGAGGATAGGTAGCATCCTTATCCCAGAGGAGTCTGGGAAAACTTCCTGGACAATGAAATTAATGGAATAGTCAAAGTGCTTTGTACTCACCTCATTGTAGCCCTCATCACACTACATTGTAATTATCTGTGTGGAGCTCCTCCAGGAGAAGGCTCCTGTGTTGTTTTTCATGGTTTGTCAAGCCTTGAACACCTCTCTGATACGCATACTCAAAACATTTGTTCAAAGACGTAAAAAGGAAGTTGAGTTGGAGTTAGCCGGAAGAAAGAAAAGCAGAGAGATAAATATGCAAAGAGTTTAAAATAAAAGCAGAAAATGGCTGGAGATGCAGATGAAGAGTTTAGCAGAGTCTTAGAATCTTTTAAACTGTGTTAAGAAGGGCTGTTGTGGGTTAAGAGAGAAGCAGCCTGATTTAGCAGAAAGTTAAATGTGTTTTCAACTCTGACTCTACTACAGTTTGACTATGGGAAAGCGGTTTAAAATTGCTTAAGCCTTAGTTTCTTATAAAATGGAATGATGCTGTCTCCTTTGAAGTGCTGATATAAGGTAAAGAATAGAGAGAGAGATCAAAGTAAGTGGTGGGGTATCTGCAGTTTTATTTGCTCATGGAGAAAAAAAAATTCAAATGCTTCTGTGCAGTGTCAGTTTGCTCAATGTCCCTCAGATGGTGTATGGATACAGGAGAAATGAGCAGTTTAGTGCCCCAAATCTCAGGTGTTAAGTGAATGATGAACTGCTAAAGAATTCACTCAAGATTTCAGTACAGTCAGCTTCCTTTTAATTTTTTTCTCTTCACCTCCTCAACAACTAGGAGTAAGGTTCCTTTAATACTTTTCTCCTA
The DNA here is from genome assembly GCF_024166365.1 of Elephas maximus indicus. Lineage (NCBI taxonomy): Eukaryota > Metazoa > Chordata > Mammalia > Proboscidea > Elephantidae > Elephas > Elephas maximus. The sequence goes on from NC_064830.1 coordinate 28,210,832, forward strand.
TTCAAAGTAAAAAAAAAAAAAAACCCTTTTCACACAAAAAAATACCTGTATCTTTCTGTCTATTTTGATATAGTAATAATATGATGGAGAAAACATTCAAAAGAAAGAAAATCGTGAAAAGGTATTGAGGAGAAAGGAGTTAAAGTAGCTCACCTAATGATCCATTTTATCCTCATATTAGGACATATTTCTGGGAAATAAGGCAGATGCCCAGTCTAATTTCCTTGTAAACATGTGTAATAATTGCATGTGGATGGCATGGGCTGACCTCCTCCAGCTTTACAAAGGGGAAGGAGAATCAAGATCGATAGCCCAAGGCTGATTCCTATGAAGCAGAGATCAGATATGCCTCCTCTCTCCGCCATCTTTACCAATTCTGACACCAACCATCCCTCCCACAGCCCTCTCTACTTATCTGCTGGGTTTGATAATTCATTGCAATGACCACGAAGAACTCACAGACAATACTCACGATTATGGTGTTTATTAGTGAAGTAATCAGTTGTAATTCAGGTTCAGGAATACTCAGGACACAATTCTTCCATTAGGAGAGCTTCTTTTCAGCTGTGCCCATAGGCATGCCTCTCTGGCCCCTTGGCCTCTACCTGCTCAACCAAGTGTTACAAAGCTGAAATTATTAATAAAAGTTAATATTGGATAAGAGCTATGATTTACATGAGTCTGATTGATCATTTTTCTTATCTCAATGGTTGATTGGCTATAGGTATAAAATAGATATAGTACCTAATAGATTTCTAGGTTTCCAGTTGGAGAGCATGGTTGTTCTATTTCCCAAGTAATACAATTCAGAAAAAAGAAGAAGAAAAAAAAAAGAGTATAATGTTTAGACAGGTTGAACTTGGACCCATTTGAAAAAGCCAAGTGAATGTTTCTTGTCTAAACACAGGGGAAACCAGGTAGAGAAAACAGGGTGTCTTAGTTCCATGAGTGCTACCTGTAACAGAAACACTACAAGTGTATGGCTTTAACAAACAGAAATTTATTTCTTCACAGTAAAGTAGGATAGAAGTCCAAATTCAGGGCATCATCTCTCTGTCGGCCTTTTCATCAATCTTCCCCTGACTAGGAGCTTCTCTGCACAGCGACCCCATGTCCAAAGGACACACTCTGCACCTGGCTCTGCTTTTTTTGGTTTTATGAGTTCCCCAACTCTCTGTTTGTTTCCCTTTCCTTTTATCTTTTGTAAGATAAAAGGTGGTGCAGGTAACACCTCAGGGAAACTCTCTTTACATTGGATCAGGGATGCGACCTTAGTAAGGGTGTTAGAATCCCACCATAATCCTCTTTAACATAAAATTACAAACACAAAATGGAGGACAACCACACAATATTGAGAATCATGGCTTAACCAAGCTGGCACGTATTTTGGGGGGACAAAATTTAATCCATTACACAGGGCTAGAAGCAACGATTTGGAGAAATGGAGGGACGGACGGATGGACAGCCAGGTAGATAGGTAGGCAGATAGGTAGGGAGGGAGGGAGGGAGGGAGGTAGGTAGGTAGATAGAATGTGATTGGGTATAATTCACCTATAAGAAGAATAATTCATTTCATGAAGGGCAGAGACTTGTAAACGGGAGTAGCAGAAGAAGAAGTATTCGTGAGGGTCAAAGAAGTGAGAGGAGACTCTATCCCTTGACATTAATAGTACAGAGAATTTTAAGAAATGAAAGTGATTAGTAGTAACAAAAATGCAATAGATAGGCTTGGAAAGGTAAGAAATGAAAAGATTCCATGTGATTTATCAACTAATCCGTTAATGGTTTTTTTTTTTATCAAAACAATCTCAGTTGGGTCTGGGGGTTAAAAACCTGATAGCCAGAGTTTAAGAGGAAATGAGAAGAAAGCATGTGCGGGCATGAGTTGTTACAGAGGAAAAATAGACAAAGGAGGTTGCCGTTAGACTGGGAGAAGCTGAGGCTGAGAGCCAGTTAACAGCAAGTTGTTGAAGTTAAGAAAGCAGCCATATAACCGATGAAAATTAAAGCTGCTGAACATTTGCTTCCAGCCAATTGAAGCATCTACAACCTTCCTTTTTGGGTCAGTGGTAGGATTGTGACAGACACAAAGCTGAGGAAGCTGCTATTCCTTCCATTTGCCCTGATGTTCCTGGCGGTGATATGGAGGTTTTGCCCCTGCTTAGGGCCTTCTGCTCTCCTCACTTAGACTGAAATCGCTGCACTTTTTAAAAAAAAAAAAAGAAGAAAATGCAGAAGTAATAGCTGGGGCAAAGAAACTTTACAAATTCATAACCTACAATCTCTTTCTTTCAATCTTTAAACTTTTTCCATTACATTTACCATACAGCTGTGTCAAGAAAGTGAATATCAGTAGCCTGGAGCAGAATAATAAATATTATTCCTTTGGTTCACATTTTTTTTTTTCAATTTTATCACCAGTTTTATTCATTCTCTGGCTTCTTACCTTTAGAGCAAGCTCCATCTCCTTCAGATCCTTGTTCTATTTGTCTGTACTATTTTATAATGGTGTTATAAGGTACAGCTGTAAGTGTTTATTAAAGGCTTAAAAGTACACACATCCGTGTAATTTAAATGAAAAATGTTGGCATTTTCCTATAAAATGAGTGAACTCCTTCCAATGATTTGTCTTTTAAAATTGCATTAAGAAAAAAAAGAGAGAAATAATTTCTATTTTCCTTGCGATGCAATACTTTTAAAATCAGTCCATTGTATATGTGATCAATTTTTTTTAACAACCTGTCGCTACTGGCAGAAAAGAAAATTAAAGGAATCAATTTATCACAAAGAATGAAACAAGAGATTTTCCCTTTCCCCATAGAAACAATATAAAGTTCTAGAGCTGATTTAATATCATTTTCATAGTTCTGCTACAATGGCAGGAATATACTTTCATGGAGGAACTGCATCTCTTCATGGCATCTGCAATAAGAATTCAGTTCCTTAGACTCAGAATTCCTTATGTTCCGTGTTTTGTGGGGACCACTTTTGCTAATATCTTCAACTCCACCAGATGATCATTTTCTGCCTTTTTTCAGTGGGTCGCTTCCGTCTTGGGAAGAACTGATTACCCATCTTCTCCTATTTTAGCACCATGAGATTAGAGAACATTGTTCCATATCATGAACTCGTAGACATCATTCTCTAGACAATAATTAAGCCTCAAGTTAAGAGTTTGAATAGAGAACTTCAGGAAACCACTCCGTGTTACCAGGTGTGGACTGTTACTGGATGACAGAAAGTTAAGATTTGGCTTGTTTATCTGACTACTGCAGTAAATAACTCTTTACATACTCCAATATCTATTCGGTGGCTGAGATAATTGGACAGCTACTGAGACATCTCTGGAATCTCTCTCCATAAATATCCCTCTGTAGCTGCTGAAGGACATATAAAAATGTGTCTGTTTCTTTTAGGCTTAATCTAAATGAAAAGAAATACGTTCATGAACACAGTTTGAAGGATAGGGTCCATGTTAGCCTCAAAAAATAATATTTCTCTTCACAGAAAAAGTCCTTCTGAGTACACCAAAGGCTTATTTATGGATATTGATATTAACAATGCATGGGAGTCTGGTTTAATGATGCCAAATTAAGCTTTTGTTTGAAAAATGAAATCCTAATAAAAATCCCAGGAGGTTTTTCATAGGTTACGAGATCTGAACGGCCAGGAAACAAGTGAAATCCTGCTCAGTCTGGTAGTAACAAGGGAGAGGCAAATTAAATTACAAATGGTTATAATTGTATACCGATTTGTAACAATGAAAAAGTTTGCTAATAGTTAAGGGTCACAAGGATGAGGACAATTGCCAATAAATAGTATGTTGTTTGGAAAGTCATACTGTGTAATTTTAAAAGACAATTTGCTAATATGTAGTAAAGATGATTATGCACATAAATTGTCAGACAATAAAATTCTACTTTTATATTCATTTATTCATTCATTTGACAAGTTTATTAAATTTTTATTAAGCGTTGAACCCTTCTGTACATGCTAGGGCTATCGTGGTTAACAAAACAGAAGAATTTTCTATGCATAAGAAGCTATCACTCAAGCGGGAAAAGACAAAAAATAAAAACAAAAAATGAACATACACTATAATAGCAAATTGTTATAAATGATCTCAAGGAACATTAAAGAGGTGTAAGATAGATTAAGCATGACAGATGTGCTATTTCAAACTAGGTTTATCCAGAATGGCTTCTATATTTGAGTAGAGATCAGAATGGGAATAATGAAGGGGGCAGACAGCGGGAGGAACAAGGTCAAAGACACATGGATTGGTTAGATAGGAAATCACAGAGCAGTGTTGTGGTCAGAACAATGTTGAGGGACAGTGAGAGGGAAAGGAGATAGACTTGTCCCAGAATATGTAAATAGTTTGCATTTTATTCTGTGTTTTCTGGGGAGAAGTTATCAGGGGATTGTTTTATGCAGGACGATACTGTAATATAAGTTTTTGAAGGCGCACTTTAGTTTTTCTTTAATTTGCTGAAGAGGTTTTGGGAAACTAGAAGAGAGATCTCTTAGGTAACTACTGCATTTATTTAGGTGAGAGATGATTACTGTGAGCTCTAGAACTCTAGCCAAGGATTCAGAGATTACTCTTAGGTTTCTGGCTTGAGTGGCCAGGTGGGTGATGCTGCCATTTCCTGAGTTGGAGCAGACTATGGAATATTTGGAAGAAGCGTGACAATCAAGATCACTTTTCCAAATTTAAGTCTGAGATATCCATTGGATTTCCAAGTGAGGAGCATCAAGTAGGTAGTTGGATATATAAAGTCTGGAGACAGATCAGGGTGGAGGATACACAATGGGGGATGGTCAACATATAGATGGTACTCAAGGTTTGGAATTGTAAGAGCTCATTCCAGGGGAGGCTAGAGATACAGAAGAAGAAAGGACCTATCACAGTTCCAAAGCACTTCATCGTTTATAGTTAAGGTACGGTAAGCAAAGGAGACTGAGGACAAGCAGCTGGTGAAGTAGGGAGGAAACAGAATACATCCAAAAGTATCATATAGCGACAAGGAAACTCATCCAAGGAGGGTCACTGTTGCATCATATTTTGTTTAAAAACTGAAAACAACCGAAATCCTTGAGGAGAAATTTTGGAAAAAAAAAAAAGATGTATTTATTCAAACTTATAACACATAGGTGTTAAAATGAGTATATTATTATGCATAAATATTAAAAACAATGTTGAGCTTATGGATGAATAATTTATGCAGATAATTATCTAGTTTGTATTAATTTAACTCCCCTGAAATTCATACCATATGTTTCTACGAGTTCATACATTTGCATTAAAGGTATAAACATGCAAAAATGGAGAATAAACTTTAAGGGAGTGGTCACCACCTGGCTGGGAAGAAGGGGAAAAAATGAGAATGTCGGACTTTAGCAGTTTTAGTGATACTTTCATTTTTTATAAAAATATGAAATAAACAGGGAAAATATTAACATTTGTTCAATTTTTGAGTTGAATACTAATATAGCTGTTATGTTGCTTTGCTTTTTTGTATGTTTAAACAATTTTATAAATCAAAAAAATTGTAAAGATCATGAATTGGTAAGCTATGATAGCGAAAGGTTTAATAGTAAGGGTAAAAATCAATTAATTATAGTGAGATATTTATGGAATTAAGATACTTTTATTAGAATAAATAAAGTAAAAGAAATTCTGAAAACATGATTGTAGGAGAAATTACATTGCATTACTAACAATTTAAGTGTAAAACCCCAGGTTATACTACGAAAAAACAAGGGAGGAAGTAAAAGTTTTATAAATGTCATGTCTTATACTGCAGGGAATAAAATGAAACTGTGTTAGGGTCAGTATTTTCTGAAGAGAGATTCAGATATGCAAATGCATTAAAATTATCTAAAACTTTTGTTTGTTTTATACCCTAATAAGTTCTCTGCTAAAATGTCCCTGAGTAGCACAAATGATTTGTAACCAACTAGGAAACCCTGGTGGCATAGTGGTTAAGAGCTATGGCTGCTAACCAAAGGTTGGCAGTTTGAATCCACCAGGCGCTTCTTGGAAACCCTATGGGGCAGCTGTACCCTGTCCTACAGGGTCAATACGAGTCGGAATTGACTGGATTGCAGCAGGTTTGGTTTTGGCTTTTGACTAACCTAAAGGCTGGCAGTTCGAACTCAACCAGTGGCACCGAGGAAAAAAGCCCTGGCAATCTGCTTCTGTAAAGGTTACAGCCAAAAAACACCTATGGAGTACAGTTCTACTCTGTAACATATGGGATCGCCATGAGTAGGAATTGACTTGATAGCAGTGGGTTTTGGTTTTAGAAAATCTCTGCTAAAAACATTCCTAAAGACTATAACCTGATATGTCTTCAATATAGACAATTGCCAATTTAACATTTTATCATAACTAAATAGCAAATTAAATGTTGAGTGGTAAGAATTTAGTTAAATATGTGAATCCATATGTTGGACACTATTGTGTTAAGAAAAAGAAATTTACTTGTTAAAATTTTGTGTTAATTCAGAGTGGGAGGGAGGGAGAGAAAGCAAAGCTTAGTAAGGAGAAAAACAGAATGAGGGATTTAAAGAACATATTTAAACATATTTAAAGAACAAAAATATATATAATGTAGTAATTACATGGTAATGGTGGTTACGGTGGGTGCTAGAATTATGACCAATTTTAATTTTTATTGTTTGAGCTTTTCATATTTTCAAACTTTCTAAAATCTGCACTCATTCTTTTTATCCCTACAAGAGTAAGGAAATAAATATTATTTTAAACAAAACAAGAGAAAATACTAGTAAAGATTTATCTGTCAATATTAAAAAAAGAAAAATAGGGAATGGCAATGTTAATATCAAATTAAAAAGAGCATAGAGAAAAAATTAACTTTTATAAAAAAGATATACTCATATACATGTTATAACATTTGACAGTATCTGTTATGCACCAAAGAATAGCAAATCAAATAATAGGGGAGTGGGAGGAAACTCTTAGGAACATGTAAGGTGCCTCATTCTGTCAGTATTTGTCACACCAATTAAAACATTAAAAGAAAATCAAATGATGACATTGAGAATTAGACCAATAAAATTAATATAGTTATATGAAAAGAAGAGCCCTGGTGGTGCAGTGGGTAAGAGCTATGGCTGCAAACCCAGCAGTTCGAATCCACCAGCTGCTTCTTGGAAACCCTAGGGGGCAGTTCTACTCTGTCCTATAGGGTTGTTATGAGTTGGAATTGACTCAAAGGCAATTTTTTTGGGGGGGGGTTTTGTTTTGTTTTATCATAAGAAGCATGTAAAATTTCATACACTATTGAGTAGGGCTTCCAGTGAAACTACAGTGTGAGTCACAAATGCAAACCACATACATAATTTTAAATTGCTTTAGATGCCATAATTTAAAGTCAAATAAAACAGGTAAAATTAATTTGAATAATAAATTTAATTTGACCAAATGTATGCAAAATATTATATTTCAATGTGTAATTAATATATATTATGAAAGAGATCTCTTTCATTCTTCCTTTTCATACTAAGCCTTTGAAATCTGATGTGTTTTACACTCAGTTTCAAAAATCTCTATTTAAACTAGCCACAGCATGCTCAATAACCAGAGACTAAAAAAAAAACAAACCCCTCGCCATCGAGTTGATTCCAACTCGTAGCAACCCTAAAGGACAGAATAGATGTGCCCCATAGGCTTTCCAAGGAGCAGCTGGTGAATTTGAACTAGTTAGCAGTGAAGCTCTTAACCACTGTGCCACCAGAGCTCCAGACGCCAGTGACTACCATACTGGGTTGTGCAGCAAGTATTTGCTAAAATACAGAAAGTATTTTCTTTTCTAAGTTACGTAACATGCTTACAGACTATTCTATTTGACTACATTTCATCAAAACTAAGATGCCATCAATTATTTTATATACTATTAAGAAAACAATGATGAAAATTAATATATCACATATACTAAAAACTATTGATTGTACCAGACCAAGGTTATAAAAAAAAAGGTTATAGATGTTAGTAATTGAATATATACACACATATATGTGTGTATATATATCTGCATTATCGATTTGAAAGATATATATATCTGCATTATCGATTATCGATTTGAAATATCGATTTCGACTCATAGCGACCCTATAGGACAGAGTAAAACTGCCCCATAGAGTTTCCAAGGAGTGCCTGGCGGATCTGAACTGTTGACCTCTTAGTTAGCAGCTGTAGCACTTAATATCTGTATTAGAAACAATAAAACCCTATAGATATTTTATCAGTAGTCTTCTAGTTGCTTTTGACAGAAACTTATTTCATACAAACCCAAACTGCTGTCGAGTCGATGCCAACTCATAGAGACCCTATAGGGCAGAGTAGAACTGCACAATAGGGTTTTCAAGGAGCACCTGGTGGATTTCAACTGCAAACCTTTGGGTTAGCAGCTATAGCTCTTAAACACTCTACTACCAGGGTTCCCTACTTCATACAAGCTTAACCAAAAAAAGAAATTGAATTGATCATGTAAATTGATTTGACTGTGTTAATTGGGTACAGCTGGAATAAGGGATTCACATAATGTCACCAAGGTTCTGCCTCCATTACTCTTAGGTCGATTCTCTACTTGATGAGCAAGATGGCTGATGTCTTCCATCTCACTTCCTGCTAGCTTATCTACATCAGGGGAGAGACAACCCTTTCCAATAGCTATAAGAGAAAAAATCCAGAATTATTCTCATCAAGGTTTGATCATTTGCCTATCTATATTTACCGTAGCCATGATATTGACGTTCTCTAATTAGCCATATCTGAGCAATGTGATCCCCCTTGTAGTTGATGGGGATAAAGGGCAGAACCAGACCTTCCCAAGCAAGAACACAAATCTGCAAAGGAAAGAGTGTCTAAGTAAAAAAACAAACACCTCATATATCTAATAAGAGAAAGTCAAGCAAAAGATCAAATGTTGGCAATTTTCAATTCACATTCTCTGCACATAACATTCATAAAAGTATAAACAAATTAATAAAATTGTAATTTTTTTTGTATTAAAAAGTCCCCAACTATTAGATATAAAAATGAGAATAATACTTTCTTATCTTTTGGGTTAATGGGAAAATCAAAATTACATAAACAGACTATGTAGTAACAATGCCTCGCAATCATTCTTACCCCAGTTCTTAAGCAATGCATTTGGGGCATACTATCAATTTATAATTTATTAATAAAAATGTATTGACCAGCAACATCAACATTATACTTTTGGGTTGTACAAGAATTAAAGAAATGTGAGGACAAAATCCAAGCTCTAACCAAGCTTAAGAATTGCATGCAAAAAACAGGTATGCAAACATGGAAAGGTAAGGTGATTAACACCATAACATTTAAAGACAGATATGAAGGAAAGAAGAAACCCTAAAGCCAAACATGATTACTTGCTAAACAAGTGGCTTTCAGATTCACAGGAACTTGGCTAACCCCCACCAATAAGCCAAACGTTATTCTTCAGTCAGGCTTGTTCCTAACTCCATCGTGGGGTGATTTGCCGCCGAGCAAGGACCTGCATGTTCTAACACTCTCTCCAGCCAGGAACTGACACAACAGAAGACACTCCAAAACAGTTGGGCATTTGTGCTAAAGTGCAAAGGATTTGAGAGTATGTTAAATCAGTTTTTATCTCTTCAATATAAATGAAACATAGTAGAAGCCTTTTGAGTTCTCAGAAAAATGAAATTAGTACTGAAATTGCCTGGGTTGGGCAGCCTAAGGGCAAAAGATTTTATTTTCTAAGGTATGAAATTTTGAGTTTATTCCAATTGTATATGAGATTTCATCTTTTTTACATCAGAAAAAATTTTTTTCACTCATCCATTTTGCATTCCATCATTCATGCAATCATTCATTCAATGCAGATTTATTGGTCTTATACAACTTCTTATTAATGTAGTACCTAGAGTCTAAATAGAGAGAAAAACAAATTTCACTTTCTCCGGGAAAACAAAATAAGAATGATCCAACCCACTGCTGTCAAGTTAAAACATGGGGTTTACAGTGACCCCATGTTTTACAGAGTAGAACTGCTCCGAAGAGTTTTCTTAACTGTAATCTTTGTAGAAGTGATCTCTATGCCTTTCTTCCCGGGTGATGCTGAATGGGTTTGGACTGCCAACATTTAGGTTAGTAGTTGAAGGCAAACCATTTGTGCCACCCAGGGACATCTTTCTCAGGGAACTTAGGTGGAATAACTTTGACAAATATTGTGAGAACTAAGTAAAATCAAAGCCATTTTTAAATACAATAATTGCGTATAAAAAATTAATATTGAGTAACTATGGTATGGAGAGGAAGGGAGGATCTTATTATTCTCAGGTAATGGATCCATAATATTTGTCACTTACATGCCAAAAAAAAATCTCTAAATATAGCTAAGAGTGTCATGGACTCCTAGCCAGAGGGAACAATGTCAGTAATGAAACTTTCAAGGATCTGGAGTTGAAAATGTTCAGTTTGTAGGGAGGTGTGAGGAGTGGTTCAAGGAAGCTGGGATTCTGCATGTATTTCACTTACTCCAGGACTTTGTACTGTGCCTGGAACTTGTACATATTCTTGTGAATATGATTAGCCCCACTTGTTAGCTTCCCCCCCCCCTTTCATTTGCATAGATCTACTTTGGGAAATACCTCGTTATAAACACAATTCAAGCAAATTTTTGTTTCCTTTCTACTAACATAAAGAGCCGGAAAGCTTTGGTGCTAACTGGGTCTATGGGATGCTCATGGAGGCTGCCATCTGTTTTATGGGACTAGGAAACAGCTGTGGGATTCTCATTTATAGAAACATTGCATGGACTGGTATATGACTGTTCATTCTATGAGCACTACAGAGAGCTATTTCAGGCTAATTATTCCAGCAGATTGAGACCTCAGATTATAGATTGAACTGTTAATCTAATGGAAGAGGAGAAGGCAAATTGCTGGTTATGAGAAAGAAAGGCACATTTCTGGAGCTCTTTGGCAAAGAAGATCCTCCGGGTGAGTTCCCAGCCTATAGTGACAGTTAGGATTTTACCATTATTTTCAGCTCCTTATTCCCAAAGCATACGAAACTGCCCTCACATATGGTACAGAAAAACATCGAAGAGTCTTTTCCTTAAGAGAGAAATTAGCTAATTTATTTAATGCTTTTTCACCATGCAAAGTGCTTCCAAATACATAAACCCATTTAATTCTTACAAAAACACATACGATGGAAAGAAATGCTCTAAGTCAGAAGGCATGAATGTCTATTTTGCCTAATTGAGTGAGCTTAGGCAATTCTTAGCAACATGTTCTTCATGTTTTAAGTAAGGATATTAACCTATAGAACTCTCTCAAGATTATTTAGAGAACTTCATGGGATAATATGCATTAAAATGCTCTGCAAAGTGCCAGTTATCATTAAAAATCCATTGAAATGGTGTGGCGAATGTTGCTAGTGCTATCAATATCCAGTTCTCTTTTCCTTCTTTGCTATGTGAGATACAGAATATTCAAAGCTCTTGGACATCAAGCAGGGCCACGTAACTAGTTCTGGCCAATGACAGGTGATCCAGAAGTTCCCTGTACCACTTGACATCTCAGGCAGGGAAATACTGTGGAATTCCAAAGTTTGTCTCCTGACCGTACTGCAAACAAAGAGCTCAGGTGTTTTATATGGTATAGTTGTAAGATTGTGGAACCTGCACCTGCTTGAGTGTCCAGTGACTTATTGGGACTATTTTCTCTTTTTAAACTTTTGATATAGAAAAAAAAAAAATCATAGATACTAAATAGTAGAGAGAGAATAATAAACCCATGTACCCTGCATCATTTTAAACAATCATTAGCTCATTGCAAGCCTTGCTTCTGTAAGATACCCCTCAATACTTCCCAGATTAACTTGAAGCAAAGTTCCAGAAAGACCTGAGGTAATTTTAAGATTTTCTCCTTGAATAGATCTCTCGGCTCAGTGTAAGTCTGGTAAAGAATTGTCCCAACATAGAGTCATACTGCAAAGACTGCAAGACTTTTTTTTTCCCCTCCAATGTTTTTTTTTTTTTCCAAAATTATATGACCATGTCAAAAATCTAATGGACTACAGACTGCAAGACTGTTTTTTTCCCCTCCAATGTTTTTTTTTTTTTCCAAAATTATATGACCATGTCAAAAATCTAATGGACTACGATAGCCTTCAATAATAGAAAAGGAGAAGAAAGGAAGAAAGAAAAAGAGGAAGGAAGGAAGAAAGGAAGGGAGGGAGGCAGGAATACTGGAAGGCAGGAAGAAAGGGAGGAAAGGATGAAAGAAAGGAAGGATGGGAGAAAGGAAAGTAGAAAGGAAGAAACCTAGCAAACACTGACAAAAAGAAAGTCCTGAGTTCCAAAATTGTCACATTACACTATTCAAATGTCCCATTTCCAACAACAACAACAAATAAGTCATACAGAGAAACAGGGAAAAATGGTCCATTCAAAGGAACAAAATAAGCCAGAAGAAACCATCCATGAGAAAGACCGGACACTTGGTCTGCTAGATACAAAAAAAAAAAAAAAAACTGTTCTAAATGTGCTAAAGAACTAAAGGAAATCATCAAATGATGCATGAAAAAATTAGAATATTAACAATAAGGTAAAAATTATCAGAAGAAACCAGACAAAATTTCTGGAACTCAAAAGTACAATAACTAAAACTTAAAATTCACTAGAGTTGTTCAATGGGAGATTTAATCTGTTTTCTTTATGTTGAGGTGCAATCTATCCTGAAGGCTGTGATCTTTGATCTTCATCAGTAAGTGCTTCAAATTCTCTTTACTTTCAGCAACCAAGATTGTGTCATCTGCATAACGCAGGCTGTTAATGAGTCTTCCTCCAATCGTGATGCCCTATTCTTCTTCATATAGTCCGGCTTCTCCGATTATTTGCTCAGCATACAGATTGGATAGGTGTGGTGAAAGGATACAACCCTGACACACACCTTTCCTGACTTTAAAACATGCAGTATCCCCTTCCTCTGTTTGAACAACTGACTCTTGATCTATGTTCAGGTACCCCATGAGCACAATTAAGTGTCCTGGAATTCCCATTCTTTGCAATGTTATCCATAATTTTGTTGTGATCCACACAGTCAAATGCCTTTGCATAGTCGATAAAACACAGGTAAGCATCTTTCTGGTATATGCTGTTTTCAGGTAGGACCTATCTGACATCAGCAATGATATCCCTGGTTCAATGTCTTCTTCTCAATCCAACTTGACTTTCTGGCAGTTCCCTGTCGACATACTGCTGTGGCCACTATTGAATAATCTTCAGCAAAACTTTACTTGCTTGTGATATTACTGATATTGTTTGATAAATATGGACCTCTTCTAATTGGTTGGCCAAGTAGCCATCTTCCAAGTTTCCCGACATAGATGAGTGAGCACTTCCAGAGCTGCATCCATTTGTTGAAACATCTCAGTTGGTATTCTGTCAATTCCTCAATCATTGTTTTTTGCCGGTGCCTTCAGCGGAGCTTGGACTTCTTCCTTCAGTGGCATCAGTTCCTGATCATATGCTACCTCTTGAAATGTTGAAATGTTGACCAATTCTTTTGGCATAGTGACTCTGTGTATTCCTTCCATCTTCTTTTGATGCTTCCTGTGTTGTCTAATACTTTCGTTGAAGAATCCTTCAATGTTGCAACTTGAGGCTTGATTTTTTCTTCAGTTCTTTCAGCTTGAGAAATGCTGAGCATGTTCTTCCCTTTTGGTTTTCTATCTCCAGGTTTTTGCACGTCATTACTTTGTCTTGTGGAGCCTCTGATATTTGAATACTGGCACCATAGCTTCCAGCAACACAGCAACATGAAAGCCCCCACAGTATAACAAACTGACAGACATGTGGGGAACTGCATTTCTAGGCTGTGCTTTTTGTAAATATTTATCAGCTACTATGATATTTTACTTCTTTTGGGTCTATCGTATGTAAGGTATAAAATCCAAAAAAACAAACAGCAGCTACAACAGTGATTAAGTTCCTTTCAAGACTCTATTACTTTCTCCTTTTAAATTTTTTTTTGATACTATGTGTTTCAGTAATAGAGGGCAAGCTTACTAATGAGTGTATTCAAATTTTTGGTTGGTAATATGGATTTCGAGAAATATCATGTCGACATTTTCCCACAAAACATTGGTGGAAGCCTGACGCTTGCGACATGTAGGTGACACAACCTTGTTTGCTGAAAGTGAAGTGGATTTGAAGCACTTACTGACAAAAAATAAAAAAACTACAGCCGTCACTATGGATTGGACCTCAACATAAAGAAAACAAAATCCTCACAATAAGAAACATCATGAGAAATAGAGAAGTTATTGAAGTTGTCAAGAATTTCATTTTACTTGGATCCACAATTAATATCCATGGAAACAGTAGTCAAGAGATCAAACAATGTATTGCATTGGGCAATTCTGCTGCAAAGGACCTCTTTAAAGTGTTAAAAAGGAAAGATATCACTTTGAGGACAAAGGTGAGCTTGATCCAAGCCATGATATTTTCAATTACCTCATATGCATATAAAATCTTCCCACATCCTCGCCAACATTTGTTGTTGTCTGGTTTTATTTGTTTGTTTGTTTGTTATCAGAGCCATTTTTGGAGGGATTTCTCATTGTAGTTTTGAATGACTAATGATCACAAACATCTTTTCATGCGTTTTTTGGCTGCTTGAACATCCTCTTTGGTGAAGTATTTTTTTTTATCCTTTGCCCATTTTATAATTGGGTTGTTTGTCTTTTTGTTGTTCAGTTATTGAACTTTTTTAATGTATTTTAGAGATTAGACCCTTATTAGATATCTCACTCCCAAATTTTTTTTCCCCAGTCTGTAAGTTCTCTTTTGATAGTCTTTTTAATGAGCATAAGTATTTAATTTTTAGGAGGTGGCAGTTACTTTGAGAACAAAGGTGTGCCTGACTCGAGCCATGGTATTTTCAATTGCCTCATATGCATGTGAAAACTGAACAATGGATAAGGATGGCCAAAGAAGAATTGATGCCTTTGAATGATGGTGTTGTTGAAGAATATTGAATATGCTATGGACTGTAAGAAGAACAAACTAATTCATCTCGAAAAAACTACAGCCAGAATGCTCATTAGAAGTTAGATGGTGAGTATAGGCATATCTCGTTTTACTGCACTTCAATTTATTCCATTTTGCAGATGTTCTGTTTTTTACAAATTGAAGATTTGTAGCAACCCTGCTCTGAGAAATTCTCTCGGGGTCATTTTTCTAACAGCATGTGCTAACTTTGTGTCTCTGTGTCACATTTTGGTAATTCTCACAATATTTCAAGCTTTTTCATTATTATCATATCAGTTATGGTGATCTGTGATCAGTAATCTTTAATGTTACTATTATAATTGTTTTGGGGCACCAAGAACCATGCACAGGTAAGTCAACAAACTTCATTGATAAATATGTGTGTTCTGACTACTCTGCCGACCAGCAGTCTCCCCATCTCTCTCCCTCTCCTCGAGCCTCCCTATTCACTGAGATAGAATAATACTGAAATTAGGCCAATTAATAACCCTACAATGGCCTCTAAGTGTTCAAGTGAAAGGAAGAGGCACTCACCTCTCACTTTAAATCAAAATCTAGAAATGATTAAGCTTAGTGAGGAAGGCATGTCGAAAGCTGAGATGTGTCAAAAGCTGATTCCAGTCTGATTCCAGCCAATGTATCTCATGTGCAGCTACCACCTGCCTGTCAGTTGAGGATTACGTGATGCTATTATGCTAAACAGATTTCCAGTGGAGCAGAGTGGGAAGACAAACATGGTAATCTACCTCCAGAAACTAGTTAATGAAAAACCCATGCATCACAAGGGGTGATCGGCAACAAATCATGGGGAGGGAGCAGGACCTGGTGACATTTCAGTTCGTTGTGTATGGGGTCATCATGAGTCAGGAGCTGACTGGCAGATAGATAACAACAAAAACAACATAGTCTGTTTATTACACCAAGCCCTACGTATGCATTTTTTTGGTTTGTTTTATACTCTCAGAAATGCTAGGATATAGGTTCCATTATGATGAATCTGAGATAAAGTTACTGGGGTAAAGAATATGAAACCTAAAAGGGTTAAGCCATCTGCCTCAAACCTCATACAACACGAACATGATTAACCTTGTGTTTGAACATAGGTTGACAGACTCCAAATCAGCCAGTGCTTTGTTCATTCATTTGACAAATGACTACTTGTTATTGTTAGGTACTGTTCAGTCAGTTTCAACTCATAGCTACCTTATGTACAACAGAATGAAACATTGCTGCATCCTGCACCATTCTCACAATTGTTACATTTGAGTCCACTGTTGCAGTCACTGTGTCAGTCTGTCTCAGAGAGGGTCTTCCTCTTTTTCCCTGATCCTGAACTTTGCCATCATGATGTTCTTTTCCATTAACTGGTCCCTCTTGATAACACGTCCAAAGACTATGAAATGAAGTCTTGCCATCCTTACTTCTAAGGACCATTCTAGCTTTACATCTTCCAAGATAGATTTGTTTGTCCTTCTTGGAGTCTGTGATATATTCAGTATTATTCACCAACATCATAATTCAAATGCATCAATTTTTCTTTGATCCTTCTTATTCATTGCCCAGCTCTCCCATACATAAGAGGTGATTGGAAATTCCATGGCTTGGGTCGGCCACACTGTAGTCCTCAAATGACATCTTTGCTTTTTAACACTTTAAAGAGGTCTTTTGCAGCAGATGTGCCCTTAGTTTGAGTTCTTGACGTCTGCTCCCATGGGTGCCGATTATGGATCCAAGTAAAAAGAAATCCTTTACAACTTCAATCTTTTCTGTATTTATCATGATGTTGCTTTTTGGTCCAACTGTGAGGATTTTTATTTTCTTTATGCTGAGGTATAATCCATACTGAAAGCTGTAGTTATTGATCTTCATCAGTAGGTGCTTCAAGTGCTCTATGTTTTCTGCGAAGTTCTGTCATCCACATATCACAGGTTGTTAATGATCTTCCTCCAGTCCTAATGCTGTGATTTTCTTTGCATAGGCCAGCTTCTCACATTGTTTGCTTAGCATAGATTGAGTAAGTATGGCGAAAGGATACAACCTTGACACACACCTTTCCTGATTTTTAACCACGCAGTATTCCCTTGTTCTGTTTGAACAGCTGCCTCTTGGTCTATGTACGAGCTCCACATGAGCACAATTAAGTGTTCTGGAATTTCCGTTTTTTCAAAATGCTATCCATAGTTTGTTATGATCCACACAGCTGAATACCTTTGCATAGTCAATAAAACACAGGCAAACACTCTTCTGGTATTCTCTGCTTCCAGCCAGGATCTATCTAACAACAGCAATGGTATCCCTGGTTCTACATCCTCTCCTGAATCCATCTTGAGTTTCTGGCAGTTTCCTGTCAATGTACTGCTACAAATGTTTTTGAATGACCTTCAGCAAAATTTTACTTGCTTGTGATATTAATGATATTGTTCAATAATTTCCACATTCTGTTGGATGACCTTTCTTTGGAATGGGCACTACGTGGATCCGTTCTATGCAGTTGACCAGGTAGCTGTCCGTCAAATTTCTTGGCATAGACAAATGAGTGCTTCCAGAATGGCATTCTTTTAATGAAACATCTCAATTGGTATCCATCAATTCATACAGCCTTGTTTTTTGCCGGTGCCTTCAGTGCAACCTGAACTTCTTAATTCAATACCATCAGTCCTTGACCATATGCTGCCTCCTGAAATGGTTGAACATCGACTTTTTTTTTTTTTTTTGGTAGAGTGACCGTATGTATTCTTTATTTTTTTATTGTTCTTTAAGTGAAAGTTTACAAATCAAGTCAGTCTCTCATACAAAAATTTATGTACACCTTGCTATGGTTTTTTTATGTACTCCTAGTGGGTCTCCCCCTAATGAGACAGCACACTCTTTCTCTCCACCCTATATTCTCCGTGTCCGTTCAGCCAGCTTTTGTCCCCTTCTACCTTCTCATCTGCCCTCCAGACAGGAACTGCACACATAGTCTCTTGTGTCCACTTGAGCCAAGAAGCTTGCTCCTCACCAGTATCATTTTCTATCCCACAGTTTTCCAGTCCAATGCCTGTCTGAAAAGTTGGCTTTGGGAATGGTTCCAGTCGTGGGGCAACAGAAGGTCTGGGGACAATGGTCTCTGGGGTCCCTCTAGTCACAGTCAGGCCATTAAGTGTGGTCTTTTTAAGAGAATTTGAGGACTGCATCACGCTGCTCTCCTGCTCCATCAGGGATTCTCTGTTGTGTTCCCTGTCAGGGCAGTCATCGGTTATAGCTGGGCACCATCCAGTTCTTCTGGTCTCAGGCTGATGTAGTCTCTGGTTCATGTGATCCTTTCTGTCTCTTGGGCTCGTAATTACCTAATGTCTTTGGTATCCTTCATTTTCCTTTACTGCAGGTGAGTTGAAACCAATTGATGCATCTTAGATGGCCACTTGCTAGCATTTAAGACCCCAGACACCACTTACCAGAGTGGGATGCAGAATGTTTTCTTAATAGATTTTGTCATGCCAATTGACCTAGATATCCCCTGAAACCATGGTCCCCAGATTCCAGTACCTGCTACTCTGGCCTTTGAAGCATTCAGTTTATTCAGGAAACTTCTTTGCTTTTGGTTTTGTCCAGTTGTGCTGACCTCTCCTGTAGTGTGTGTTGTCTTTCCCTTCACCTAAAACAGTTCTTGTCTACTATCTAATTAGTGAATACCCCTCTCCCTCTCTCCCTCCCTCGCCCCTCTCATAACCATCAAAGAATAATTTCTTCTCTGTTTAAACTATTCCTTGAGTTATCTGTGTATTCTTTCCATCTCCTTTTGATGCTTCCTGCGTAGTTCAATATTTTCCCCATAGAATCCTTCAAAACAGCAACTCGAGGCTTGAATTTTTTCTTCAGTTCTTTCACCTTGAGAAATGCCAAGCATATGTTTCCTTTTTGGCTTATTAACTCCAAGTCTTTGCACTTTTCATTGTAATACTTTACTTTGTCTTTTTGAGCCACCCTTTGAAATCATCTGTTCACCTCTTTTACTTCATCATTTCTTCCATTTGCTTTAGCTACCCTACATTCAAGAGCAAATTTCAGAGTCTCTTCTAACATCCATTCTGGTCTTTCCTTTCTTTCTTATCTTTTTAATAACCTTTTGCTTTCTTCATGTATGATGTCCTTGATGTCATCCCACAACTCATCTGGTCTTTGGTCATTAGTGTTCAGTGCATCAAATCTATTCTTGAGATGATCTCTAAATTCAGGTGGGATGTACTTAATCAAGGTCATACTTTGACTCTTGTGGACTTGTTTTAATTGACTTCAGCTTCACCTTGAGCTTGTGTATGAGCAGTTGATGGTCTGTTCCACAGTTGGCCCCTGGCCTTGTTCTGAGTGATGATGTTGAGCTTTTCCACTGTCTCTTTCAACATATATAATTGATTTGATTACTGTTTATTCCATCTGGCAAGGTCCATGTGTATAGTCACCATTTATGTTGTTCAAAAAAATGTATTTCCAATGAATAGATCCTTGGTCTTGCAAAATTCTATCACGCTATCTCCCACATCATTTCTATCACTAAGGCCTTATTTTCCAACTACTGATCCTTCTTTGTTTCCAATTTACATTCCAATCACCAGTAATTATCAATGCATTTTTTATTTCATGTTTGATCAATTTTGGACCATAGAAGTTGGTAATAATCTTCAATTTCTTCACCTTTGACATTTAAGGTTGTTTTGTAAATTTGAGTAATAGTCATTTTAAGTGGTTGTTCTCGTAGGCATATTGATATTATCCTATCACCAACAGAGTTATACCTCAGGATAGATCTTGAAATGTTCTTTTGAAGATGAGTATGATGCCATTCCTCTTCAATTTGTCATTCCTGGCATAGAAGACCATATGATTGTCTGATTCAAAACAGCCAACACCAGTCCAGTTCAGCTCACTAATGCTTAGGATATCTATCTTCAAGCATTGTGTTTCATTTTTGACAACTTTCAATTTTTCTACATTCATACTTTGTACATTCCACCTTCCAATTACTAATGGATGTTTACAGCTGTTTCTTCTCATTTTCAGTCTTGCCACATCAGCAAATGAAAGTCCTGATAGCTTTACTTGATCCACATCATTAAGTGCAACTATATTTTGAGTAGGCAGCTCTTCCGCAGTCGTATTTTGAGTTCCTTCCACCCTGAAGGGCTCATCTTCCAGCACTATATCAGGCAATGTTCTGCTGCTATTCATAAGGTTTACACTGATCAATTTTTTTCAGAAGTAGACCTCCAAGTCCTTCTTCCTGGTCTGTCTTAGTCTAGACTCCCTGATGAAACTTGTCCGCCGTGGGTGACCCTGCTGGTATTTGAAATACTGGTGGCATAGCTTCTAGCATCACAGCAACACACAAGCCACCACAGTTGGCAAACTAACAGACAAGTCATGGAAATAACTACTTAACGCCTTGTATATTCCAAAGGTAAATTTTGTTCACATAAAACTTAACATCTATTGAGGGAAAAACATGACTCAGTTCTGATGCTTTGCCGCTATTCTTTGTCGTATTTTATGAAAGTGTTTATGAGTAGGTCTCTTTTTAAATCCTGCTGTTACATTGTTCAGTTGGTCTATACTGCACCAATATCACCCTCTTTTAAGTACTCTTTCAAAAGATTTTAAAAGGTCTTGATATCTGTAAGAGTAAACCATCTAGTTTTACTTTCATTATTGGAATAACTTGGCTATCTTTGGATATTCAAGTAAATTTCAGAATCACTTTATCAATTTCCACAAAAATAAATTCTACCAGATTTTAAAATTGCATTGAGTCTATTTTCAGAGAATTAATGTTTTTTATATTATGAACCTTTCAATCTATGATATTTACCAAAGCTTGCACTGTGAGAAATAAAAATTATTGTTTGATATTAAAATATTCTACTCCATGAAAAAAGAAAGAAAGAAAAACAAAATAAAACTTCCAAACAGTTAAGTTTCAGGTCTACATGGCAACTGCCATGTATTCTTGCAAACATTTAATGAATTAAAAATACAAACTTTGAACAAAGTCTTTCAGAGAAAAATATAGAAGAAACACTTCCTAACTCATATTATGAAGCTTGATATGAAAATCTGAAAAGGATATTACAAGCAAAAGAATTTATAGACTATTTTCTCTCATAGATATAGATGCAATAGTACTAAACAGTATGATACAAATCATATCCAGAAATTTATAAAACATAATAGCACATCAAGACAAAGTGGAGTTTATTTCAGAAACACCAGGTGGTTAATGTTTAAAAAGAAACAATGTAATTCACCAATGTGATTCTTAGAAAAAAGGGAAAAAAATCATATGACAAACTCAATAGGGCAGAAAGAAAAATTACTTAAATTTAATAATGGTTATGATAAATCTTTTGACACATTGACAGTTAAAGATAATTTAAATATCAGAATCGACTCGATGGCAACAGGGGTAATGATTATCCGCAAAAAATAAAAAGGCAAATATCGCCCTTAATCATGCAATATTAGAAGCATCTCTTCAGATGTTTATGAGTGAGACAGGATAGGGAAGGAAAAAATTAACTTTCTTTTTTTTCGGATAGTGTATGTAGAAAACCCAAAGGAATCTACAAAACGTAATTAGATTTAATATGTGAACATATCATAGTTGTTGGATACAAGGTTAATATAGGAAAAGCATTTGTGTTTCTATACATCCATAACAAGAAAACAGAAAATGATCATTTGAAATATTATACCAAATAATATGCTAATATACTATTATTATCAAGACATCAAATTTCTAGGAATAAAACTAACAGAAAATTTAGGAGAAAAATGTATACTTTCATACTTATGAATGCCTTAAAACAAAATTTAGATAAATCAAAGAAAATCTATATCCATGGAAGTTTGTACAATTCTCAAGGATTGAAAGACTAAATACTTTTTAAGATACGGATTTTTTCCACATTGGTCTATAGATTTAGTGCAATCTCATACTCAATTCCAGCAAATTCATTCGACACAACAGATGTTACAAACTGCAAACACCTGTGATTCTCTGCCTGAGGGATATTTGTCTACTTTGTGTAGGTAGAAGAGCCCTGGTGGTGTAGTGGTTAAATCGCTCAGCTGCAAACCGAGAGTTCTGTGGTTAGAACCCACCATGGGAGAAGGTGTGGCAGTCTGTTTCCATACAGATTTACAGCCTTGGAAACCCTGTGGGGCAGCTCTTCTAAGTCATGTAGGGCTGCTATCAGTCAGAATTGAGTAGACAGCAGTGGGTTTGGCTTTTGGTGTGTAGGTAAGTAGGTGACTCTTTAAAGGGTCTCAGAAGGGCAAATGTGGGGAATAAAAATGAACTGCTCAGGAGATTTCTCAAGCTGATTCGGTTAAATTACTTTATTCTTCAATAACTTCAGGTAATAATAAAAAGTGTTGGTAGAAGGTGATTGAAGGCACTTTCACTGTCTCTTCCTCATTTCAAAAGAGGAATTTAAAATACAACATAAATGCCTTTCCAACCCACTTGCTTAATAAGATAGACTTTAGTCATTTTACATAACGGCATTGGCTTTAGAATACTTACTTCAGCAGAATGTATTATTTTACACTTAAATGAAATCCCTAACACTTGGATGGGTAATGTACGTTTGCAATAGGCTTTTATTGAGTAGTAGGGGGAGGAACGTCTGTGAAATAGTTCCCACGTATTAGCTCATTCTTACATATAATGACTCCTTGAGGCAGGAATCTTTAAAACTGAATACACACAGAAAGAAAGAAACAAATAACAACATCGGCAACAATAGACAACAACAGACTTACCCAAGTTCACGCTTTGTAATGAAGTTTGGAGTAGAGTTTAAATTTGCCTGATTAAGGGCAATGGCTAAAAAAATGCTTGTTCCAACCTCATTCCATCAGATTCAGATTAAGCCAAGAATTTTGAATTTTAACAAATACTCCAGGCAGCAATAATAATTATTAGTCTAATTATAACAGCAGCTAATGTTTATTGAGCATTCACTGAAGTACATTTTCTTATCTAATTTTAAAATACCTTAGAATATGTGTTACTATTCCAAGTTTCAATACTATTTTCAGATGAATAAACGGAAGGTCACATAGCTATAGAGCTAACTTAATGACAACTTCTTTCACTGAAACACTGAGCATTCATTGAGAAATACCGCCCTAGACTTTCTTAGCCAAGGGCAATCCCAGGTAAAAAACAACCCCAAGTTGGTCTTCTGAAACTAGGGACATAGGAACGCCAAGGAAAAACAAATTCAAAGAGGCTATTATATGTATGTGTTCTGGGATTATATGTGATATAAAACTTGGTCTCCCCTGCTTTTCTCAACACACTTAGCTTCTTGAGATTGGTCCATATTTATTGGTGTTTGGGTGTTGGCTATGATGTGGTTGGGGCAGTTCTGAGTCGGAATGAGTGCTGCTGTGAGTAGGAATTGACTTCATGGCAGCGTTTTGCTTTTTTTTTTTTGTGGAGGGGTCTCATCTGAATGACTAGACTTTTTCTGTGTGTGTGGAAATAGATAGTATTGATATATAATTTTAAAAGAAAGCTTTATTGTATATGATGCTAGCCCAATATCCTGGTCATTTCACAGATGGAGAGACACAGACCAAGAGAAGTAAAGTGACTTTTTTTTCAAATATATAATTAGTCATCCACAAAATAGCATCAGACCTCAGGCTTTATAATTCCTTACATAGTGTTCCCTCTCCATTATGGTTAATGTTATATGTAAACTTGGCCAGGCTATGATTTTCAGAGGTTTGACAGACACTGGACTTGTCGCTCTTTTATAATGTAATATAATGTAATTACTTTCCATGATGTGGTCTGATGTGATCTCCCAAACAGTTGAAAAGGGAGTTTCCTTGGGGGTGTAGCCAGCTTCCAGTATATAAAGGATATTCTAATGAAGCTCTCTTTCTCTCTTGACCCTGCACTTTTCTCACTGCCTGACCTCTGGCTCCTGGAATATAAGCTTGCAGAAGCCTCTGGCCTGCCACCTAATCTACAGATTTTGGATTCACCAGTCCCCACAATTCTGTGACCTAGTAGAGGTCCCCAGCCTACTGCCTAAATTACAGATTTAGGACTTGTGATCCACCACAATTGTGTGAGCCATTTCCTTGAAGTAAATCTCTCTATATTTATATGTATGTGTATATGTATACATAATTATATGCTGTTGAGTAGATTCTGACTCATCGTGACTGTGTGTGTGTGTGTGTGTGTGTGTGTGTCACTGGTTTTGTTCCTCATTCTCTAATCCTTGTAATCAGTGTAATGGTGGATCCTCACTGAGTACTTTTAGAAGTTTTTCAAATTCTAATCCAAATTTTATGTTTCTGCAGGAAGAGGATAACATTAGAATAGGGTTACATAAAAAGTAGAATAAATCATTTAGCAAATATAAAGTTTTACATGCACAAACCCCATAATTTCCCTAAGGTTATAGATGCTGAATTGCTGCAACGTTGTTAATAGGAGAGAAACATTAGCTTGTAACTGCTGTGATTTGGAAGACCTACAATATTTTCAGTTTCCAAATATGCTTCTCCTTTTAGTTTCAGATCTTAATTGTTAGAATCAATAGCACTACTAGGGTTATAAAAGCATTTTGCTTTCATGGTTTCTGAAAATCTTTTCCTTTAATGTTCAAATTAATGAAAGTCAAAACTGTAGTAAAACTGCACAGTTACAGAGGACCCTTGAAAGAGTATAATTAGAGGTGAGTTCAAAGAAAATCCTGGGAATTTAGCTGACAGTATTCAATTCATAATCCCAAGGACATTAGATTTATTTTGCTTTTACTTCTGATTTACTGAGAAATAAGTAAATAAAAAGAGTGATTTTCCTCAAAGGTCCTATTTATAATGAATGTGTCATTGTAAATGAGGTTTTTTTT
Organism: Elephas maximus indicus; assembly: GCF_024166365.1. Classification (NCBI taxonomy): domain Eukaryota; kingdom Metazoa; phylum Chordata; class Mammalia; order Proboscidea; family Elephantidae; genus Elephas; species Elephas maximus. The sequence continues at coordinate 28,235,832 of NC_064830.1, forward strand.
CCCCATATTTCTTCACTCTTCTTTGATAGTCACCCCCATTCTTTAATTCATAAGAGAAATTTTAAGTCACACTGCCTGGAGACAACTACTTGGAATATATTTAGGACACCAATAAGTACTTCTACTAGGCTAAAACTACTCAAAGTCAGTTTTCCTTTATCTTGTTTTTAAAACATTTCCAATTATGTAATAAAAAATAAAAAGCCATTTTAGGAAATTCTCCTTCTTCTTCCCATTCACAAATCCCTTCTCTATCACTATCTTAAACAGCTATATGCCTTACAACTAAAACTCTGTTAGTATGTAGGAATCAGGGCAACTATTAAACTTGAAAAATAAATATTTACTCTTCTTGTGCATATTGGGAAGATGGGAAAAATAGCGTTTTAGGCAATTCGTATGCCGTAAACAGTTAGAGCTACTTCTCATTTTAACCTATTTTAATAACAACATGATACAGAATAGTTACAGTAATAAAAAGAAACTGAGGCCCAATGATATTAATACAGCGTGCTGTTGAGAACAGTTTTGTGTAGCGAAAAAAAAAAAAAAAGAAAAAAAAATTTGGAAAGGTTAAAGTGTCTGTTGTTATTCCCAAAATATATTGTTTTGTACATAGCAACTCAAATGAATGAGAGGGCTGAACGAGTTTCATATATGACAAATACAAAAAAGCAAATTACATTTCTGTTCACCAGCAACAGCGATAATATGTGTACTTTTTAAAGAATGCTATTTCACATAGCAGAGCCCTGGTGGTGCAGTAGTTAAAAGCTTAGCTGCTTACTAAAAGTTCGGCAGTTCGAACCCACCAGCCTCTCCTTGGAAACACTATAGGGTAGTTCTACTCTATCCTGTAGGGTCAGTATGAGTCAGAATCAACTTGACAGCAACAGGTTTTTTTGTTTTGTTTTGTTTTTGGTCATCTCAAATAGCAGCAAAAAATGAGATCCCCCTAAATAAAAACGACAATGATACGCAAATATTTAGGGTGAAAAATATGAAATTTCACATTATAGTCATTAAAGAAGATCCAAATCAATGGAGAGGCATACTAAGCTCATGCGTAGCAGCACCTGATTTCATAAGGATACTAACACCTCACAAAAAGTTATATAGGGAATGATTACAATTTCAATAAATTCAATACAGAATTTTGTTTATGAGGGTGAGTGGATAGTTACTTGGCAATTAAAACATTCTTTTTCTGGAATAACAGAAGTTCAATAGTTATTAATACCCTCATAAAGAAAAATATCAGTTTCCTTACCAGATATCAAAACTTATAATAAAGATATAGTGATTAACACAATGTGGTTATGTACAGAGATAGGTAATTGAAAATGAGACAGTAGAGGACACAGAAGCAGATCCATATTTGATTTTTGACAGATCTTGCATTAAATATCAGTGAGAAATAGAGTGAAATATGTGGCCATATACATGATGTGATAGTTAATATGTGTCGACTTGGCTAAGCTATGATTCTCAGTGGCTTGGCAGATATTGGACTGATTGCTCTTCCATAATGTAATATAATGTAATCCCTTCCATGATGAGATCTGATATAATGTAATTACCTCCCTGATGAGATCTGATATGAGCAGCCAATCAATTGAAAAGGGAGTTTCCTTGGATATGTGGTCTACCTCCAGTATATAAACAGATGTTTAAGCAAGGCTCACTCTCTCTATGGCTCCTACATTCGACTTATCATCCGATGACCTCCAGTTCTTGGGACATGAGCCAGCAACCTGCTGCTTGACCCTCCAATTTTGGATTCATCAGCCACTGCAACCATGTGAGCCAGGAGAAGGGTACAGCCTGATGCCTGACCCGTGAATTTAGGACTTGGCATTCTCCAAAATTGCATGAGCCATTTCCTTGAGATAAATCTCTCTCTCTGTATATACATATATCTTCATTGGTTTTGCTTCTCTAAAGAATCCAGCCTAAGACATATGGGAAGAATTAAAATTGATTCTTACCTCATTCTATATACAGAAAACAAAACTTAGAAGATTCAAGGACTTAAATACAATAAACAAAACTTTAATTAATATCAGAGGATATGTGTATGACCTTGTATTGGAAAACGCCTCTTAAGCAAGACATAAAAATAATAAATATTAAATTAGGCAATGATTGAACATCAGAAATTGGATACTTTAAGATAAAGAACATCTACTTACCAAAAGTCACCATAAGAAGGGTGAAAATCCGGAGTCACAGATTAGGAGGATAGATTTGCAAAATGCAAATCTGACAAAACAAAGAGAATACATGATTAAGCTTTCTAAATCAGTAAGTAAAAGAGATGAATTATACAATAGAAAAATCAGCAACGTTCATGAACAATCATTTCAGACAAGGAAGTAGAAATGCCCAGCAAACATAAATAAGAAGTGAAGTTCAATTGAAAACCAAAGTGAGACAGCATCATTTCACCATCACCAGATTAAGACATAAAAAATCAATATCCCAGACAATACTAACTTTGACAAAGATGTAGACAAATGAGAATACTGATAAAATGATGAAAGTATAATTGAATCATTAACTTTGGAATAATCATCTAGAATTACCTGGAAAAAATGCTTTCTTTCTCTGTGTCCATGGTTGGCACAAATGGCTAAATGCTGGGCTGCCAACTGAAAGGCTGGAGGTTTGGGTCCATGGAGATGCACTTTGGGAGAAAGGCCTGGCGATCTACTTCTAAACAGTCAGCCATTGGAAACCCTATGAGCTACAGTTCTACTCTGACATAGTGTCACCATGTCAGAACCGATGTGAAGATAACTATTTTTTTTTAATCCAAGACCCCTCAGTAAGTATTCTATAATGCATATAATGTGTGTAACTAAAAGAAGCTTCCCCACATGCACACCTGGATACATCCAATATAAAGTTCAGAGAAGCGCTATTTGCAATAGTAATAACAACAAAAAAAGTTTGATGACAGAAAAACAGATACTGTATTTTTATGAAAATAATGAGTGTTATACATTTTTGGCGTACTGCACAATCCCCCTGCATTATTTTCATAAACACATGATGCCAATATTTTTTTTTATGTGTTGCTGGCTTCGATTTTTATTTCTTGTATTTTTTTAAATTCTTCTGTCCAATGGTTTTAATGTTAAATTTTCATCTTGGTGCCAGCTGACCTGGAGGTTTGGATCCCAGCAGCAGACCCTGGCCAGTCTACCATCCAGTTTCTAAAGCAGCCCCTCTCCCAGCAGGATTCCTTCCTTGCTCTGAAAACTGCTTTCTCCAATGCAGGAAGGAATCTCGTTTTCCGTCCTGGAAGTAGCCCTTGCCAGGGCAGCCAGCCCCAGCCCAGCAGGTGCTCAAGTCTGTGCACCATGGATAGAGTTTAGCAGTATCCCGGTTAATGGGATAATAAACAATTGAAACTGGGCGTTTGCTCTGAGGCAGTTGGAGGCTAGGCCTGAGAGCGATGGAGTATCTTGTATCCTATACGCACACAGGTACCTCACTCCAAAGGGGGCGGGGGTGGTTAGGTGGAGGGCTGTGCTTGGATCATGGCCTGGTCCCACGGCAGACAAGGCTGCTAAACATGCTCGTCCACGTCCAGTAGTGTCGGCCCCACGTAAAGCTGGGTGGCAGGATGCTATGGGTGCGGGAGCTCACAGACCTGCCCTGCGAGAGGTCAGTCGGACCTGTCTCAATCAAGCATGGGACTCGGGACCCCTCTTGCACCTGCGGCTCTCATGCCCACACCCAGCATCCACGCGGGTGGGAGATTCAAATAGCCTGAGCTGTGGTACCCCGGAGCGGGAGAGGGCACTCAGGCAGGTGAGGCTGGGGTACCACAGCTCAGGCTATTTGAATCTCCCACCCGCGTGGATGCTGGGTGTGGGCATGAGAGCCGCAGGTGCAAGAGGGGTCCCGAGTCCCATGCTTGATTGAGACAGGTCCGACTGACCTCTCGCAGGGCAGGTCTGTGAGCTCCCGCACCCATAGCATCCTGCCACCCAGCTTTACGTGGGGCCGACACTACTGGACGTGGACGAGCATGTTTAGCAGCCTTGTCTGCCGTGGGACCAGGCCATGATCCAAGCACAGCCCTCCACCTAACCACCCCCGCCCCCTTTGGAGTGAGGTACCTGTGTGCGTATAGGATACAAGATACTCCATCGCTCTCAGGCCTAGCCTCCAACTGCCTCAGAGCAAACGCCCAGTTTCAATTGTTTATTATCCCATTAACCGGGATACTGCTAAACTCTATCCATGGTTTCTTAACCATGGCTTATACCTTTATTATACAAATATGATCAAAAGTAACATTTTCAGACTATTGAATGAGGTTAATGAGGCTGAAATTCACTTCTGGAAATGTCAGGAGAATGTCTGGTAAATACATGGGTGTGCTATGCCAGAACTTTTTTTTTACGTAATTTCATCATTTCTGTGTGTTATATGCGTGCATGTTATATATATGGGCACACTATTTGTGGAAAAAATACAGAAAATTCACCGAGGAATAATCAAACAGTGCGATAGTATGCAGCAAGGAAAATGAACCAGTGGTGGCCTAGCGGTTCAGGGCTTGTCTGCTAACCAAAAGGTTGGCTGTTCAAATCCACCAGTCGCTTCTTGAAAACCCTATGGAGGCAGCTCTGCTCTGTCCTATAGGGTTGCTATGAGTTGAAATCGACTGATGGCAATGGGCTTGACTTGGTTTGGGTATAATTTCATAGAACAACATAGATATATAATATGAAATATTAGAGATAAAAGTCAAATAATTTTGAATAGTGATTTTCTTTATATGAAGGCAAAATATATAAAGATGTTGATTAGGAATACATATATTTGCCATTAAATTTCAAGGAAAAAGAAGAAAATATTAATAAAAAGAGGGTTTTTTTCTGGGTTAAATCAAGAGATTAGCAGGATTTACAGGGAAAACACAGGAATATTCAAAGTTTATGTTAATTTTTTTCTATTTCTTAAACTGGGTGATGTGTATATAGGTGTTTATTTTATTAATATTAAACTGTACATATCATTGTATGTATATTTTAAAAATATAACTTTGTATGCATATTACATTCCATAATCTAAAAGGTAAATACAAAAACAAAGGCTTTTTGGCCATTGATCTGGAAAGGAAGCTGCTACATTAGTCCCTACGAAAAAGAAAATCACAAAAGCCTGTGGTATGATTCCGTTTTCATGATGTCTCAAAACAGATAAAACTAAGCTGTAAAAAGGTAAAGTGAATTACAATTAAAATAGTCAGTACAATGAGTTCCATTGTGGGAGAAGAATTATGTCCAGGGTTATTATCAAGGACATTTGAAATTTGTTGGCAATATTTTCTTTCTTACACTCTAGTGGTTCCCTGAGTCATCGTTTTATCTTTATTATTTAAATGCTACATACCTGCTATATATATAGTAATACATGCATTTCATAATGAAAATTACAAAATGAAACAATAGGAAGAAAGGAAGGAAATTGGAGAATCACAATTCAGATCTAAGTCTTTCTGCTCCAAAAATGGCCATCTGCCTATTTAAATAGCTGAAATTAACCATGTGATAATGAGCAGTTTTCCAAAATTATTGTAGATGGATCACCTCTCCCTCAGTAATTTCTCTAATTTACCAGCTTATATTTGGAATTTAATGATCTCGATCAGGTTTGAGCCCTTGTAATGCTGCTTTGTATTGCAACTAATAGTAATGCATCCATATTAGTTCTTCTGGTTTAGTTTAGGGTTGTAAATTAGATGTCATGTTTTAAGATCAGGAGGTCGCACACTGCTTATTCTTATTTTACCATTCTCCCAGACTAAAACAGGATCTTCTTGTGTGTAAGGGGGAGGGAGGTCTCTCAGATTTCTTCCAAAGATTTGGCTGTGCAACAAAATAGCAGTGCTGCTATTTACTGAATTATGGAACTCTGGGGGAGGACCCAATTCAGGGTCCTACGTGTATGATTCTTGGCTCCAAGTTCTCCTGAAGGACATTGTAATAGATTCCATCATTAGCTTTTGTTATCTCTTCCTCCCTCAGGTTGACTATGGGGTCTTGTCAGCCCCTCAGAGTCTTTTAGCCCAGCTAGCTCCCTAGGAGAAGGAAGTTCTTACACTTTCTACGACATGCCTTTTAAAGAAACGGTGTGTGACGTGCCAAACAGAAACAAAATTGATACCAAGTTAGTTCTCAGATATGAAGCAATTGCTCATAATTTCATAGGTTCAACTACCTATTGGGCTTTTCCTCTTGTACATTTGCTTCATCTCTAAGTCACCTGCCTCCGTCATTCTTCTTTCACCATTTGCTGATGACTTTAGAGCTGGGCTTCCTACCTCTGGCTTCTTTCCCATTTAATTTATCCAGGAGTTTGCTGCCACATTCACCTTCCTAAAACCTGAAGTAGCAGGCAGAGTACTGTTTGCTGTTAGTTGGAGGAGGTGAATAACTCAGTCCATCTTGCTGAAAACAGTTATCCTTTGCTTTAAACTCTAACAGCAAATTATCTGCTTTTCCTCTGGGGTTTTAAAAACTTGTGGGCAGCCATCTAAGATATTCCACTGGTCTCACCCTGTCTGGAGCAAGGGAGAATGAAGAAAACCAAAGACATAAGGGAAAGATTAGTTCAAAGGACTAATGGACCAGAAGTGCTATAACCTTTATCAGATTGAATCCAGCACAACTAGATGGTACCCAGCTACCACCAGTGACTGCTCTGACAAGGATCACAATAGAGGGTCCCCGACAGAGCTGGAAAAAAATGTAGAACAAAATCCTAACTCTCAAAAACAAACAAACAAAAAGACCAGACTTACTGGTATGACAGGGACCAGAGAAACCCCAAGAGCGTGCCCCCCAGATGCCCTTTTAGGTCAGTAATGGAGTCACTCCTGAGGTTCACCTTTCAGCCAAAGATTAGACAGGCTTATAAAACAGTAGAAAAAAAAAATTTTTTTCTACAAGATGAGACTAAATGGGCACACTAGCCCAGGGGCAAGGACGAGAAGGCAGGAGGGGACAGGAAAGCTGGTAAAAGGAACTCAGGGTCGAGAAGGGAGAGCGTTGGCAAAAAATGTCACTAAAAAATATGTGTAATTGTTTGATGAGAAGCTAGTTTGTTCTGTAAACCTTTATCTAAAGTACAATTAAAAAGAAGAATCAAAGAACATTAAAAAAAGTTATCTGCTTTTGTCTTAGGTGATTAAGAACATTTTATATTTGAACCTGTGTTTATCAAGTATGAACTAGGGCAAGTTAACTGATGACACCTACTGTTTTTGGTGTATCTGTTATCCACAGTGCCTGGCATAATGCCTAACACATAGTTTATGCTTGGTTAGGTTTCATTAAGAAAATAGGCATACTAATTTATTTGAAAGAATAAACTGATATTTGTCATGTGTTGCTTGAACCATTAATTCATTCATTCAGCTACTATTTGTTAAGTGCTTAATATATGTCAGACACTGGGAATAGAGAAGTTGGCAAGGTAAATCCCTAACCTTGAGGATAGCACGTTATTATAAGCATAAAAAAACAAAAACAAAACAGATAATGACAAGTAGAGATAAAAGTCATAGAAAATAAAGACAAAGTGATGTATACGTGGTAATGGAGATGCTATTTTAGATAAGCTGGTCAGCATGGACCTCTATGCTTTCTAAGAACATGTCTGAGTGGAGATCTGAGTGTTGAGAAGTAACTGTTGTTGTTGTTGTTGTTAGGTGCCATCAAGTCGGTTCCGACTCATAGCAACCCTGTGCACAACAGAACGAAATGCTGCCTAGTCCTGCGCCATCCTCACAATCATTGCTATGCTTGAGCTCATTGTTGCAGCCACTGTGTCAGTCCACCTCATTGAGGGTCTTCCTCTTTTCTGCTGACCCTATACTTTGCCAAACATGATGTCCTTTGCCAGGTACTGATCTGTCCTGACAGCATGTCCAAAGTATGTAAGATGCAGTCTCGGCATCTTTGCTTCTAAGGAGCATTCTGATTGTACTTCGTCCAAGACAGATTTGTTTGTTCACTAGCCATGTGAAAATTTTAGGGGAAAGCATTCTAGGCAGATGAACAGAAAGCACAAAGGTCCTGAGGCAAGAACCAGAATTGGAATTTTCCAGGAGCAACAAGACTGAAAATGTGGTTATAGTTGGGGTGAATGAGGTGAAGTTGTAAGAGATGACATGGAAGACCTGAGTTAAGGGCTACTCATGTTGGGCCTGAAGAGCAAGGTAGGGGTTTGGAAGATATACAGCTACTGAGGAGTAGCTCCTCACTCATGAACATGGTCTGGTTCCAAGACCAGGTCATTGTGTGGAAAATCGGCATTCTGTGAAACATTAAAGATTTCCTGTCCTGGCCTCCCCTCCTCTCCGCATCAGACCCCCAGACCTGCAGCAGTCTTAGGCTCGCCCTCACTCTGCTTACCAGGATCTGAATCCATACTGCAGGCTACGGGCAGCCCAACATCCCAGTTTATGCTCCGCAATGCACTCAGCGCAGGAAGCAGGGCAGCGCAGGCTGTGCAGTGCAGCGTCTGCCTCAGCCAGGGGTCAGCTCCACAGAAGCAAGCATCATGCCACCGGCACCCTGCTCATCGCCAGGGTTGGCTGGTGCCTGTGTGAAGCTGAGCTTGGGAGGAAGGTGAAGCGTACCTGAAAGAGCAAGAAGGGAAGGGAAGCAAGAGCAGAAGGGAGCCAGAGCACTGAGCGCCCAGTGAGTCCCAGACGGGGATTAAATACCTTGGGAGTGGTGCCACTCCTCCCTCTGCCAGCCCTGGATGAGCTGCATGCAGCCAGGATATGCAGGTCAGTGTGGGGGAGTGTTAATGCAAAATAGTCGAATAGTAGCTTTTTACTATTGTCGTAAATGCAAAATGTCAGACAATGAGAAAGTGGATAAGCTGAGGAGTAGGCTTACTAAGAATGGTAAAATTCTTTAGAGAGTTTCGAAGAAAGGAGCGATATGCTGATTTATTATCTTGAAATGTCTAATTTTAAATCTTTTTGACTTAGAAAAATATCAGTTTCATATGTTTCACCCTTATACACTTTTGAAAAGATAAACCTGGCTGCTGAATGAAGGATGAATGATGATGTTGTACGAGTTAGGGAAAGGAGACTGTTACAGTGATCAGTGGAGATTTAGATTAGGGTGGAAGTAGTCCTGATGGTATGAAATTAACCAATATGGCCGTCCATTTAAAGGTAGAGCTGACATAACTGGCTGATGGATTAGACTTCTTTCTCTGATCTACGTGCATAGATTTTAGAATGTGAAGAATTGTGCTTGGAAGAGCTGCACAAAAAGAAGCACCACAGATATTAGGTGGCACTGAAGTCATACTCCCCACCCCCACCAGAAATGGCCAAGAAAGTTGTTCCCTCAGGGTTAAACTATTACATAAACACATTTGAAATCAAATCAGTGGTGTGCGTAGTTTGTAAATAAAGACATGTGTATGATGATGCAGTGGTTAAGCGCTCAGCTGTTAGCCAGAAGATTGGCAGTTCAAATCCACCAGCAACTCAATGGGAGAAGGACTTGGCAATCTGCTTCCATAAAGATTACAGCCCTGGAAGCCCTGCGGGGCAGTTCTACTCTGTCCTGTAGGGCCACTGTGAGTTGGAATGAGTCAACAGCAATGGGTTTGGAATACATATATATATATATATATACACATATATTAGCCCATATATATACGACTTGGAAAAAAATTTACCATATCTCTAACAAGTCTGTAGCTAGGCATTTGATAAATGATGAAAATTTTGAAGAAAGAAAAATATCTCAGAGATCCAATTGCCATTGATCTCAGAAAGAGTATTCAGTCTTAAGGTCAGTCCTTTCTTAACCTGGTAGAAAAGCTGTCATGTCTGTTGAACACGTATTAAACATTTTTACCTGAATGTCAATGAACATTTATTGAACTCTGATTACATGTTCATCAAACAACCTTCTGATTATTGTTGTTAAGTGCCGTGGAGTCGGTTCCAACTCATGGCGACCCTGTGTACAACAGAATGAAACACTGCCCGGTCCTGCACCATCCTCACAATTGTTATATTTGAGTCCACTGTTGCAGCCACTGTGTCAATACATCTTGTTGAGGGTCTTCCCCTTTTTCACTGACCCTCTACTTTAAAAAGCATGATGTCCTTCTCCAGGAACTGGCCCCTCCTAGTAACATGTCCAAAGTTTGTGCTTCTAAGGAGCATTCTGGTTGTACTTCTTGGGAGTCCATGGTATATTCAATATTCTTTGTCAATATCATAACTTAATGGTGTCAATTCTTCTTGGTCTTCCTTATTCATCGTCCATCTTTTGCATGCATTTGAGGCTGTTGAAAACACCATGCCTTGGGTCAGGTGCACTTTAGCCTTCAAGGTGACATCTTTGCTTTTTATCACTTTAAAGAGGTCTTTTGCAGCACATTTGCCCAATGCAATGCATCGCTTGATTTCTTGACTGCTGCTTCCACATGTGTTGATTGTGGATCCAAGTAACATGAAATCCTCAACAACTTTGATCTTTTCTCCATTTATCGTGATGTTGCTTATTGGTCCAGTTCTGAGGATTTTTTATTTTCTTTATGTTGAGATATAATCCATACTGAGAGCTGTGGTCTTTGATCTTCATCAGTAAGTACTTCAAGTCCTCTTCATTTTCAGCAAGCAAGATTGTGTCATCTGTATAACACAGGTTGTTAATGAGTCTTCCTCTAATCCTGCTGCCACATTCTTCTTCATACAGTCCAATTTCTCAGATTATTTCCTCAGCATACAGATTGAATAGGTATGACTTTAAACCATGCAGTATGCCCTTATCCTGTCCTAACGATTGCCTCTTGATCTTTGTACAGGTTCCTCATGCACACAAGTAAGTGTTCTGGAATCCCTGTTCTTTGAAATGTTATCCATAATTTGTGGTCCACACAGTCAAATGTCTTAGTATAGTCAATAAAACACAGGTAAACATCTTTCTGGTATTCTCTGCTTTCAACCAGGATCCATCTGACATCAGCACTGATATCTCTGGTTTCATGTCCTCTTTTGAAACCAGCTTGAACTTCTGGCAGTTCCCTGTCAATATGCTGCTGCAGCTGCTTTTGAATGATCTTCAGCAAAATTTTGCTTGTGTGTGATATTAATGATGCTGTTCAGTAATTTCCACATTTGATTGGATCACCTTTACTGGAAATAGGCATAAATATGGATCTCTTCTAGTCAGTTTGCCAGGTAGCTGTCTTCCAAATTTCTTGGCATAGACAAGTGAGCACTTCCAGAGCTGCATCTGTTTGATGAAACACCTCAATTGGTTTTCTGTCAATTCCTTCAGTGAAGCTTGGGCTTCTTCCTTCAGTACCCTCGGTTCCTGATCATATGCTACCTACTGAAATGGTTGAATATCAACCAATTCATTTTGTTATAGTGACTCTGTGTAGTCTTTCCATCTTCTTTTGATACTTCCTGCATCGTTTCTTATTTTCTCCATAGAATCCTTCACTATTGCAACTAGAAGCTTGAATTTTTCCTTCAGTTTTTTCAACTTGAGAAATGCGGAGTGTGTTCTTCCGTTGTGGTTTCTATAGTCAGGTGTTTGCACATGTCGTTATAATACTTTGCTTTCTTGAACCACCCTTTGAAATCTTCTGTTCAGCTCTTTTACTTCATCATTTTTTCCTTTTGCTTTAGTTACTCAGCATCCAAGAGCAAGTTTCAGAGTCTTTTCTTATATCCATTTTGATCTTTTCTTTCTTTCCTGTCTCTTTAATGACCTCTTGCTTTCTTCATGTATGATGTCCTTGATATAATTCCACAACATGTCTGGTCTTTGGTCATTAGTGTTAAATGCATCAAATCTCTTCTTGAGATGGGCTCTAAATTCAGGTGAGATATATTCAAGGTCGTACTTTGCCTTTTGTGGAGTTGTTCTAATTTTCTTCAGTTTCAACTTGACTTTGTATATGAGCAATTAATAGTCTATTCCACAGTTGTCCCCTGGCCTTGTTCTGACTGATGATATTGAGTTTTTCCATTGTCTCTTTCCACAGATGTAGTCTGTTTGATTCCTGTGTATTCCATCTGGTGAGGTCCACATGTATAGTCACTATTTACGTTGGTTAAAAAAAAGGTATTCGCAATGAAGAAATCGGTCTTGTGAAATTCTAAGCTTAGATCATCTGGGCCATGTAGCATTTTCTTTTTTCTCTCAGTTTCTTCCTTAGACTTTTTTTTTAAATTCAGTTTCACCCTTATCTATAATTACCTTGAAACCCACATCAGAGTGTTTTTCTCACTTGTTGCTTGTGTAGTAGTTGCCTCAAATGCTAAAGGCTCCTACAGTTTGCATCCTACTTTTGACAGTCTGTAGGAGTCCATGTGCCTTGAGTTTGAATTCCTTTCTGGGGGCTCTAAGAGAAAAGAAAATCTGTTTCCTCACTTTTTCGAGCTTCTACAAGCTGTGTGCTTTCTTTAGCTCATGTCCCTCTTCCTTCGTTTTCAAAGCCAATAACAGCTGATTGAGTTCTCACATCCCTCTCTCTGATATTTCTCTCACATGCGTAATATCTTCTGCTCCTCTCTTCCACTTTTAAGAATCCTTGTGATTACTTTGGGTCTACCCAGATAATCCAGAAAGATCCTCCCTATTTTAAAACCAACTGGTTAGAAACCTTAATCCCATCAGAACTTTTAACCTTCCTTTACCATTGACAATACCTAGCCACAGGTTCCAGGCATTAAGATGGGGACATCTTTGATAGTGGGTGGGATTTTAAAATCTTTAGTAGTAAAGTAGCACAGCCTTTTCAAGAAGGTAATTTTTGAGCAAAAACTTGTCATTAAGGAAGTTGTTCATGTGGATATCTGACAGAGGAAGCTTTTTATGATAGAAGTAAGGAAGGTAGCATCTGATAATGAAAACCACATTTGGGCATCACTAGCCAGCTTTTGATTGAGTTCCCCATTTTACATTAAAATTATTAGATCTTCCATGACTGATGAAGAATATGGGGCTTAGAAGGTGGAAAAGTGCAAAAGGTATGTAGGGATCAACTTGAAAATGAAAAGGTGTTCGGAAGTCTTAAGGGAACACAAGCAGACAAGCGAGGCCAGAGGGCAGCAGCAGAGGGAGCAGAGTTATGAGATGAAGGAGGATCATGGAGCTAGCCAACCAAGCCAACCCCAAACCAGGACTGGTTTGGATCCTATATAGATCATGGCCGGAAGCCTGGACAGGTTTTCTCGTAACACCAATTCTATACGGGAAAGAAACCAGAAATGTTGAAAATCTCCTTCCTCTTTTCACTGTATCTTAATTAAAACATGCATCTACAATTACTCTGTTTCCTCACCTCTCATCTACATCCACACTCATTAGATTAAAATCGTTCATGTTCCAAACTGAAGTGATCTTTCTGATACCTAATGCTACTAACATCTCTTACCATTTGAGAAAATGTCAGTGGCTCCAAATTGCTTTCTGAATTTAGCACAAGCTCTGAAATATTGCATTCAAGTGTATCCGTGATCTAGCATCAGTCAACAACTTCCATGTTATTTTTCTCCACTAACATTTTATGAATTTTACTCTTCAGTCTTATTAAACTATGGGTTTTCAAACTACACCACATCTTTCAACCGTTTTGGCTTTCCTTCTCTCATTTTCCTCAGCTATCGAATCACTTTGCCATTTCAACTTCTAGTTGCAAAGTGACTTCTTCTAGAGTGTCATTCCTCATTAACTCAGACAAAATAATTATCTCCAATATCATGATGCTTTTATCTCTGTTATAACCATACTTTGCTACTATAAGGTCCTCCCAAGCAGGGCCCATATTTCATTCATTTTTATATTTTTCCAACATCTAGCATAGATTCTAACACAGAGAGGGAAGACAATAAAAAGGTTTTTTTTTTTTAAAAAATAAATGAATGAAAGAATACCTGGTGAATACAATTAAAATATTGTATTCGTTTCAGATCTGAAATTGAGAGTAATATAGGTAATAATAGTAATTCAAAACTTGTTCTAATGGTTATTTGGACAAATTATTCAGTCAAGGTTTAATTCCTGTTTTACTCTAAATTAATTTACATCTATTTGTAAGGAAATTGAAGAAACTCTATTGAATATGTTCTACTGAACTTACATCCTCATAAATTTGTCAAAATAAATTTTGTTTAAATAACCTAGTATATAATTACACACTGCCCTTTATCAATTTTTATTTAATCAACTAAATTGTTTTAAGCAAATTGTTATCTTTCCTGACTTGGGTTCTTATCTGTGTTGTAAATTAAAAGATAAGTAGAAATTTAAAATAAAAACAAATACACCTGATAAAATACTAGTTTTATTTTTATGGTAATCAAGGAAAGAGGAAGGAAAATAATTACCAATTATTGAGCACTTATCACATTTCTGTTTCTATGGCAAGCCCTTTATAGTTAATATTTATAATCTTCCAATTTTTATTACATTTGACATTATTTATCAATTTCAAAAATGCAAAAATTAAAGCTCACCAAGTTCAAATTACAAGATTGCATAGCTTCTAAGAGGAAAAACAAAGCTTTCTACTCAGATAGACTGACTCTAAATCCCAGGATGTTTTTTCTTACTTTTTGAGCATCTCAGAGGATCCACTTCCCAGGGCACTGTGATTTCCAAAAGTGCTGGATTTTCCACCTTTCCTACCCTAGATGCATTCCCTATGGTCATTTGGCCAACTCTTTATAAGAACTGCCATAGACAGAACTAAAATCAGGGCTGCTGAAACTACTTTTTGAATGAATACTAATAGGAAAATGGGCCAGTTCATAATTTTTCCTAGATTAGCTGTAAAACTGCTTTTAAATTTCAAGAACATCTATCATGAATGATTTACTTGCAATCAAATCCATTATATTGCAATAGAATTCTAGTAAGTGGTATTCTCTTAAAAGATTGATATATTCTAAATTGAAATTATTTTAAATTTTCTGTTCATTTCAATGATGGAGTACACACAGAATGTACAGCTGGAAAGTACTTTAAACATTACATATTCTGAGGTGGGGCCAAGATGGCGGACTAGGTAGATGCTACCTCGGATCCCTCTTGCAACAAAGACTCGGAAAAACAAGTGAATCGATCACATACATAAGAATCTACGAACCCTGAACAACAAACAGATTTAGAGATGGAAAATGAACAAATACAGGGAAGCAGCGATTGTTTTCGGAGCCTGGAGCCAGCGTCCCAGTCAGTGGCTTTTCTGGAAAAACTAGTTTCCCAGTGATGGCTTGGAGACAGCAGGCCATATCAAACCACATAAAGAAGCAGACCATGACAGCTTCTACAACCCCCCAAACAAGAGAATCAAAATCTTTCTCAAATGAAGATACAATCCTGGAATTATCAGATACAGAACATAAAAAACTAATTTACAGAATGCTTCAAGACATCACAAATGAAATAAGGCAAACTGCAGAAAAAGCCAAGGAACACACTGATAAAACTGTTGAAGAATTCAAAAAGATTATTCAAGAACATAGTGGAAAAATTAATAAGTTGCAAGAATCCATAGAGAGACAGCATGTAGAAATCCAAAAGATTAACAATAAAATTACAGAATTAGACAACACAATAGAAAGTCAGAGGAGCAGACTCGAGCAATTAGAATGCAGACTGGGACATCTGGAGGACCAGGGAATCAACACCAACATAGCTGGGAAAAAATCAGATAAAAGAATTAAAAAAAAATGAAGAAACCCTAAGAATCATGTGGGACTCTATCAAGAAGGATAACTTGCGTGTGATTGGAGTCCCAGAACAGGGAGGGAGGACAGAAAACACAGAGAAAATAGTTGAAGAACTCCTGACACAAAACTTCCCTGACATCATGAAAGACGAAAGGATATCTAATCAAGATGCTCATCGAACCCCATTTAAGATTGATCCAAAAAGAAAAACACCAAGACATATTATCATCAAACTCGCCAAAACCAAAGATAAAGAGAAAATTTTAAAAGCAGCCAGGGAGAAAAGAAAGGTTTCCTTCAAGGGAGAATCAATAAGAATAAGTTCAGACTACTCAGCAGAAACCATGCAGGCAAGAAGGGAATGGGACAACGTATACAGAGCACTGAAGGAGAAAAACTGCCAACCAAGGATCATATATCCAGCAAAACTCTCTCTGAAATATGAAGGCGAAATTAAGATATTTACAGATAAACACAAGTTTAGAGAATTTGCAAAGACCAAACCAAAGCTACAAGAAATACTAAAGGATATTGTTTGGTCAGAAAACCAATAATATCAGATACCAGCACAACACAAGGTCACAAAACAGAACATCCTGATATCAACTCAAATAGGGAAGTCACAAAAACAAATTAAGATTAATTAAAAAAAAAATGCTCATAACAGGGAATCACTGAAGTCAATATGTAAAAGATCACAATAATCAAAAAAAGGGACTAATTACAGGAGGCATAGAACTGCCATATGGAGAGTGATACAAGGCGATATAGAACAATACAAGTTAGGTTTTTACTTAGAAAAATAGGGGTAAATAAAAAGGTAACCACAAAAAGGTATAACAACTCCATAACTCAAGATAAAAGCCAAGAAAAATGTAACGACTCAACAAACATAAGGTCAAACACTACGAAAACGAGGATCTCACAATTTACTAAGGCAAACAACTCAGCACAAGAAAGTATGTGGAAAAATGAAAATGTCAACAACACACACAAAAAGGCATCGAAATGACAACACTAAACACTTATTTATCTATAATTACCCTCAGTGTAAATGGACTAAATGCACCAATAAAGAGACAGAGAGTCACGGACTGGATAAAGAAACACGATCCATCTATATGCTGCCTACAAGAGACACACCTTAGACTTAGAGACACAAACAAACTAAAACTCAAAGGATGGAAAAAAATATATCAAGCAAACAATAAGCAAAAAAGAAGAGGAGTAGCAATATTAATTTCTGACAAAATAGACTTTAAACTTAAATCCACCACAAAGGATAAAGAAGGACACTACATAATGATAAAAGGGACAATTGATCAGGAAGACATAACCATATCAAATATTTACGCACCCAATGACAGGGCTGCAAAATACATAAATCAAATTTTAACAGAACTGAAAAGTGAGATAGACACCTCCACAATTATAGTAGGAGGCTTCAACACACCACTTTCGGAGAAGGACAGGACATCCAGTAAGAAGCTCAATAGAGACACGGAAGACCTAATTACAACAATCAACCAACTTGACCTCATTGACTTATACAGAACTCTCCACCCAACTGCTGCAAAGTATACTTTTTTTTCTAGCGCACATGGAACATTCTCTAGAATAGACCACATATTAGGTCATAAAACAAACCTTTGCAGAATCCAAAACATCGAAATATTACAAAGCATCTTCTCAGACCACAAGGCAATAAAACTAGAGATCAATAACAGAAAAACTAGGGAAAAGAAATCAAATACTTGGAAAATGAACAATACCCTCCTGAAAAAAGACTGGGTTATAGAAGACATCAAGGAGGGAATAAGGAAATTCATAGAATGCAATGAGAATGAAAATACTTCCTATTAAAACCTCTGGGACACAGCAAAAGCAGTGCTCAGAGGCCAATTTATATCGATAAATGCACACATACAAAAAGAAGAAAGAGCCAAAATCAGAGAACTGTCCCGACAACTTGAACAAATAGAAAGTGAGCAACAAAAGAATCCATCACGCACCAGAAGAAAACAAATAATCAAAATTAGAGCTGAACTAAATGAATTAGAGAACAGAAAAACAATTGAAAGAATTAACAAAGCCAAAAGCTGGTTCTTTGAAAAAATTAACAAAATTGATAAACCATTGGCTAGACTGACTAAAGAAATACAGGAAAGGAAACAAATAACCCGAATAAGAAACGAGAAGGACCACATCACAACAGACCCAACTGAAATTAAAAGAATCATATCAGATTATTACGAAAAATTGTAGTCTAACAAATTTGAAAACCTAGAAGAAATGGATGAATTCCTGGAAAAACACTACCTACCTAAACTAACACATTCAGAAGTAGAACAACTAAATAGACCCATAACAAAAAAAAGAGATTGAGACGGTAATCAAAAAACTGCCAACAAAAAAAAGCCCTGGCCCGGACGGCTTCACTGCAGAGTTCTACCAAACTTTCAGAGAAGAGTTAATACCACTACTACTAAAGGTATTTCAAAGCATAGAAAATGACGGAATACTACCCAACTCATTCTATGAAGCCACCATCTCCCTGATACCAAAACCAGGTAAAGACATTACAAAAAAAGAAAATTACAGACCTATATCCCTCATGAACATAGATGCAAAAATCCTCAACAAAATTCTAGCCAATAGAATCCAACAACACATCAAAAAAATAATTCACCACGATCAAGTGGGACTTATACCAGGTATGCAAGGCTGGTTTAATATCAGAAAAACCATTAATGTAATCCACCACATAAATAAAACAAAAGACAAAAACCACATGATCTTATCAATTGATGCAGAAAAGGCATTTGACAAAGTCCAACACCCATTTATAATAAAAACTCTCACCAAAATAGGAATTGAAGGAAAATTCCTCAACATAATAAAGGGCATCTATGCAAAGCCAACAGCCAACATCACTCTAAATGGAGAGAACCTGAAAGCATTTCCCTTGAGAACAGGAACCAGACAAGGATACCCTTTATCACCGCTCTTATTCAAGGTTGTGCTAGAAGTCCTAGCCAGAGCAATTAGGCTAGACAAAGAAATAAAGGGCATCCGGATTGGCAAGGAGGAAGTAAAATTATCTCTATTTGCAGATGACATGATCTTATACACAGAAAACCCTAAGGAATCCTCTAGAAAACTACTGAAACTAATAGAAGAGTTTGGCAGAGTCTCAGGTTATAAAATAAACATACAAGAATCACTCGGATTCCTCTACATCAACAAAAAGAACATTGAAGAGGAAATCACCAAATCAATACCATTCACAGTAGCCCCCAAGAAGATAAGATACTTAGGAATAAATCTTACCAAGGATGTAAAAGACCTATACAAAGAAAACTACAAAGCTCTACTACAAGAAATTCAAAAGGACATACTTAAGTGGAAAAACATACCTTGCTCATGGATAGGAAGACTTAACATAGTAAAAATGTCTATTCTACCAAAAGCCATCTATACATACAATGCACTTCCGATCCAAAATCCAATGTCATTTTTTAAGGTGATAGAGAAACAAATCACCAATTTCATATTGAAGGGAAGGAAGCCTCGGATAAGCAAAGCATTACTGAAAAAGAAGAAGAAAGTGGGAGGCCTCACTCTACCTGATTTCAGAAGCCATTATACAGCCACAGTAGTCAAAACAGCCCGGTACTGGTACAACAACAGGCACATAGACCAATGGAACAGAATTGAGAACCCAGATATAAATCTATCCATGTATGAGCAGCTGATATTTGACAAAGGCCCAGTGTCAGTTAATTGGGAAAAGATAGTCTTTTTAACAAATGGTGCTGGCATAATTGGATATCCATTTGCAAAAAAATGAAACAGGACCCATACCTCACACCATGCACAAAAACTAACTCCAAGTGGCTCAAAGACCTAAACATAGAGACTAAAACGATAAAGATCATGGAAGAAAAAATAGGGACAACCTTAGGAGCCCTAATACAAGGCATAAACAGAATACAAAACATTACCAAAAATGACGAAGAGAAAGCCGATAACTGGGAGCTCCTAAAAATCAAACACCTATGCTCATCTAAAGACTTCACCAAAAGAGTAAAAAGACCACCTACAGACTGGGAAAGAATTTTCAGCTATGACATCTCCGACCAGCGCCTGATCTCTAAAATCTACATGATTCTGTCAAAGCTCAACCACAAAAAGACAAACAACCCAATTAAGAAGTGGGCAAAGGATATGAACACACACTTCACTAAAGAAGATATTCAGGCAGCTAACAGGTACATGAGAAAATGCTCTCGATCATTAGCCATTAGAGAAATGCAGATTAAAACTACGATGAGATTCCATCTCACTCCAACAAGGCTGGCATTAATCCAAAAAACACAAAATAATAAATGTTGGAGGGGCTGCGGAGAGATTGGAACTCCTATACACTGCTAGTGGGAATGTAAAATGGTACAACCACTTTGGAAATCTATCCGGCGTTATCTTAAACAGTTAGAAGTAGAACTACCATACAACCCAGAAATCCCACTCCTCGGAATATACCCTAGAGAAATAAGAGCTTTTACACAAACAAATATATGCACACCCATGTTTATTGCAACTCTGTTTACAATAGCAAAAAGCTGGAAGCAACCAAGGTGTCCATCTATGGATGAATGGGTAAATAAATTGTGGTATATTCACACAATGGAATACTACGCATCGATAAAGAACAGTGACGAATCTCTGAAACATTTCATAACATGGAGGAACCTGGAAGGCATTATGCTGAGTGAAATCAGTCAGAGGCAAAAGGACAAATATTGTATAAGACCACTATTATAAGATCTTGAGAAATAGTATAAACTGAGAAGAACACATACTTTTGTGGTTACGAGGCGGGGAGGGAGGGAGGGAGGGAGAGGGTTTTTTACTGATTAATTAGTAGATAAGAACTGCTTTAGGTGAAGGGAAGGACAACACTCAATACCTGGAAGGTCAGCTCAACTGGACTGGACTGGACCAAAAGCAAAGAAGTTTCCGGGATAAACTGAATACTTCAAAGGTCAGCGGAGCAAGGGCGGGGGTTTGGGGACCATGGTTTAAGGGGACTTCTAAGTCAATTGGCAAAATAATTCTATTATGAAAACATTCTGCATCCCACTTTGAAATGTGGTGTCTGGGGTCTTAAAAGCTAACAAGCGGCCATCTAAGATGCATCAATTGGTCTCAACCCACCTGGAACAAAGGAAAATGAAGAACACCAAGGCCACACGACAACTAAGAGCCCAAGAGACAGAAAGGGCCACATGAACCAGAGACCTACATTATCCCGAGATCAGAAGAACTAGTTGGTGCCCGGCCACAATCGGTGACTGCCCACACAGGGAGCACAATAGAGAACCCCTGAGGGAGCAGGAGATCAGTGGGATGCAGACCCCAAATTCTCATACAAAGACCATACTTAATGGTCTGAATGTGACTAGAGGAATCCCGGTGGTCATGGTCCCCAAACCTTCTGTTGGCACAGAACGGGAACCATCCCCAAAGACAATTCATCAGACATGAAAGGGACTGGACATTGGGTGGGAGAGAGATGCTGATGTAGAGAGAGCTAATTATATCAGGTGGACACTTGAGACTGTGTTGGCATCTCCTGTCTGGAGGGGGGATGGGAGGATAGAGAGAGTTGGAGGCTGCCAAAGTTTTCACGAAAGGAGAGACTGGAAGGGCTGACTCATTAGGGGGAGAGCAAGTGGGAGTAAGGAGTAAGATGTATATTAACTTATATGTGACAGACTGACTTGATTTGTAAACGTTCACTTGAAGCTCAATAAAAGTTAAAAAAAAAAAAAAAAGATTACGTATTCTAGGACCTTGTTCAGAAGATGAAAGGACAAAGGGCCCTAGAGGAGAAATGGCCTGCCAAAGATCAATGAGCTTGCCATTGTCCAGGCAGGCCTCAGAGTCATTCATCTTCGCTCCATGACGCATGACTCGTTTTTCCACGCATGACTCGTTTTTCCCTTATAGTCCTGCCAAAAAGAAGTCACTTACATAAAACTAGTTTAATCCCTAGCTGCTCTCATTAATTCCCTTAATAACTTACGTAGCGTTACAAATTCATGCTGGTTTACAAATGGTCAGCAAACAGGAGTTCTCATACCAGTTCTCTGCCTGCATCCAACTTCCGGGATTTACATTTTCTACCTTTCCTTCTAAAGACAGACCAAGAAATTAATTTAAACTTTGAATCATTTAGAATCATTAATTTTACACTTCTACACATTAATTACCAAGTCTTTTTCTCCCTTAGTACCTTCTCTTCTATGACATTATTTGCAAAATATATTTCTCTTCCTCCTTTTGTTTTACTTGTATTAATTGTTGTAATAGATTTCCTTTTTTGTGATTTTTCCTCAAAATGTACTCTTGAAAACTGTTTCTTTTTCACTGATCTCAAATTTGCCCTTTCTCAGCTTCATTTGTTATTTCAGGATTCTTCACATGATATAACAGCCAAGAGCATGGGCTCTGGGGACAAATCCTCTGGGTTTCTCTCCTGAATTCAGCAGAGGCTAGCTGGCTTTGAGATCTTAATGAATTATTTCATGTCTCTTTTTTTCATTTCTTTCATAGTTTAAATGGTATTAGTAACTACCTTATCAAGTTCTGGTAGAGATTAATAAGAAATCCAGGTACGGAGATAAGCGTAATGCCTGCTATTTTATAAGAACTCAGTAATTTAGGTTAACTATTATTATTAAATTAATTCACTTGACTTAGACTTTTTCATTAATTATCACAAGTAGCTCAGTTTTTAAAGAAAAATATTTAATCATATGTGCAATAATAATAATTGGATGACTATTCTGGTTATTACTGGAAGAAATTAACCAAACATCTTTAAACATAAAGAAAATGAAGGACTTCAGTGTGTGATCATGATAAAGTAACTAGGATAATATTTATTCACCATAAAAGGTATAGAACTAGAAACAATATATAAGGCAATTATTTTCATTTATTGGGTAACAGGTAACATAGGATTATGATCCTTAAGAGAATGGGGACACACAGATGCGCCCCATATTTGCCCAGGATCTCTGATTAGGGGTACTTTGCTTATTGACACAGAGAAGTAGAGTCCAAAGGAAGAGTTCTAGGGATCTGGACAGCTAAAGTGGCTGGGGTGGGTAGGGAAGAGTACAAGAAAATAGAGAGATGCCAGAGGAGCTTCAGAAGCCTATGACACTCATCAAGTATAAAGGAAAGAATATTGGCTTGGGAGTCAGTTCACCACAAGTTTTTGGCTGAGAGTTGGTCTATACATGCCCAGTTTGAGAATCTGTAAGGCCATCAGAGCACCTGCTGTTTTACTAAGGGAGGAGTGGAGACATCAGAAGTCAAGAAAAGCTGACAGACATTGGATTTTTAGGTCAGCCAAGGAAGGATACCATTTTGGAAACCCCAGACATTCAGTTAAGATCTCAGAAAGACCATGTCTTTCTAGTAAAGACCATGTTTTATATTTAGGGACATGCCCTCAGGTTAAGGAGGGAAGAAAAAGAAAAAAAAAAAAAAAAAAACAGACTCATCATAGCCAAAAATAAAAATAATCCTGGTAGGAACAAAAGTTTCTGCAAATAATTCAAACAGCTGGAAGAAAAAAAAAATTCAACACCCATTACAGGCAGACATCATAATCCAGTCCCCCCACAAAGTCCAGAAAAATAAAGAATAAAGATTTTGAGATGAATCACATGTTGGAGTTAACAGACAAAGACTATAAAGAAGCTATTATAAATATCTTAAAGGGCTTAAAAGAGGATATGGATTACAATGAGTAAAGAGATGGAGAACCTCATCAGAGAAATGTTAACTTATAACGTAAGGACCAAATGGAAATTCTAGAACTAAAAACTGAAGTACCTGAATTAAAAAAAATTCAATGTATGGGCTTAAAAGCAGATTGGAAATGGAAAAATTTGTGATTTAAACCGATATCAATAGAAATTATTTTAGGGGAAATTAAAAAAAAAAAAAACCTTGAAACAAATGAACAGTGACCCATTGGACAATATAAAGGGAGATAACATACACAATTATTGTCACAGGAGGAAAAGAAAGAGAGAATGGGGCAAAAATAAAAAAAATTGACAAAATAATGGTCATAGATTTCTGATATGGTAACAAACTTAAGCCTAGAGATTTAAGAGGTACAATGAACCTCAAATAGGTTAAATATAAAGAAGATCATATCTATAATATCTAAGAACATCATGGACAAATTGATAAAAACAAGGAATAAAGTGGAAAATCTTAAAAACTAGACCCAAAACATGTATTACATTTAAGGGAGCAACAGCCTAAATTATGGCTGACTATGCCAGGTGCTCCTTGGAAACTCTGTGGGACAGTTCTACTATGCCCTATAGGGTCGCTATGAGTTGGAATCGACTCGACGGCAGCAGGTTAAGAGGGGGATGCAAAAGAAATAAAAGAAGACAGAAGACTACGGAATGACTTTGTTAATGTGCTGAAGGATATGCTTAGCTGTTAACCAGAAACTTATATTCAGTGAAGTATCCTACAAATTTGAAAATGAAATAGATTTTTAAATAAAGAAAAGCTGAGAAAATTTATCAACAGCATACTTGCTTTGTGAAAAATGCTGATGGAACTTCTTCAGACTGAAGGAAAATGACAGCTTACGAAAAACTGAATTTACAGAAAGGAATGGAGATCCTTTGAAATGACATGTGAATTAATACAAAATATGGTTTTTTCTCCTTATTTCTTTAAAACTAAGCTATTTAAAACAAAACAAAACAAAGGTGATAATAATGACATATTGCAGAGTTCACACCTATTTTGATATAAAATATATGACGTAATCCAAAAGATAAGGTGGTAAATGACTTTTTTTTTTTTTTTTTGTCTATAACATGCTTACATTTTATCTGAAGTGGTTAACTTTATCTTTTAAGTACACTGTGCTAAATTAAGGATACATATTATATATAATCCCTGGAACAAACACTGAAAACATGATGCAAATAGGTATAACTAAAAAGTAATTATGTAATAAAAATGTGAACACTAAAAATTATTTGCTTAACAGCAGTCTGTTCTTGCAAAAAGGAACAAAGAAACAGAGAAGTTAAATTAACAGAATCTATCACAAGCTAGCATAATTACAACAAATATAAATGGTCTATGGACCCCAGTCGATTTGCAGACTGTTTAAAAAAGCAAAACCAAACATAAGATATATTTTAAGTAGAAAGGCACAAATAGAATCAAAGATAAAGGATGGACATAAAATAAACAGTAAACATAAGTGAGCAGCAGGGAGCGGAACATTAAAAATGGGGATTTTTCTCCAGTTCATCAGGGCTGGTTTGGGGTAAGAGATTTTTTTCTGAGCTTTGGTGACAGTGGGAAGGGGGAAGTATCATGTGGACAAGAGCTCTTTAAGGAAGTCTTGCTGAGCTTAATCTTGAAGAGTTAAGAAACAGACTGATTCTGGAAGCAGGCAGGGCAGGAGAGTTTAGAAGGCTTTGATTAAGTAGACTCACAATAGCAAAAAGATGGAAATAACCTAAGTGCCCATCAACAGATGAATGGATAAACAAATTATGGTACATGCATACAATGGGATACTATGCGATGATAAAAAACAATGATGAATCTGCAAAACATCTTACAACATGAATGAATTTAGAGGACATTATGTTGAGTGAAATAAGTCAATCACAAAAGGACAAATATTGTATGAGACCACTATTTTAAAAACTCTAGAAAAGGTTTACACACAGGAAAAAAAAAAATCTTTGATGATTAAGAGACAGGGAAGAGGTGGGAAGGAGAAATCACTAACTAGATAGTAGACAAGTGTTAACTTTGGTGAAGGGAAAGGCAACACGCAATATAGGGGAAGTCAGCACAACTTGACCCAAGCAAAGTCATAGAAGCTTCCTAGGCACATCCAAACACTCTGAGGGATCAAGTTACTGAGGCTAAGGGCCGGGACCACAGTCGTGGAGAAGATCTAGGTCAATTGGCATAACGGTTCATATAGAAAATGTTCTACATCCTACTCTGGTGAATAGCGTCTGGGGTCTTAAAATCTTGTGATCGGCCATTTAAAATACATCTATCAGTCACATTCCATCAAGAGCAAAGGAGAATGAATGAAACCAAAACACAAGGAAAATATTAGTCCAAAAGGACTAATCTGTCACATAAGCCATAGCCTCTACCAGCCTGAGCCCAGAAAAGCTAGATCATGCCTGGTAGCTACCATCACCAACAGCTCTCACAGGGATCACAATATAGGGTTCCTGACAGAGGGGATGAAAAATGTAAAACAAAATCCAAAATCATAAAACAAACACACACACACCAGACTTACTAATCTGAAAGAGGTTGAAGAAACTCCCAAGACTATGGCCACCAGACACCCTGCTAACTCAGAACTGAAGTCACTCCTGAAGTCCACCTTACAGCCAAAGATTAGACAGGCCTACTAAACAAACAATAACACACGTGAGGAACATGCTTTTTCCTTCAGTCAAGTATAAGAGACCAAATGAGCAACACCTGCCCAAAAGCAAAGACAAGAAGGCAGGAAGGGGCACGAAAACTGCACGAATGGACAGGGAGAACCTGAAGTGAAAATGGGGAGAGTGCTGACACACTGCAGAAATTTCGACTAATGTCAAAAACAATTTGTGTATAAGTTTTTGAATGATAAAGTAATTTGCACTGTAAACTTTCACCAAAAAAAAAAAACAAAACTAAAGCACAATTAAAAAAAAAATAGTAGTAGTTTATCTAATAACTTAAGAGCTTCAGGTTATGGAAATGTTCATATTTCTCTTCTTGTATAAATAAATTGGACAACTCCCTCACTTTGACCAACCGGCACTGTTTTTGCTTATTTTATTATTTTCTGGAAATGCTTTCTTAATTTTTATATTTTGGCAGTAATTTCTGAAAGTAGCAATATTATGGCCTGCAGAAAGGTTTTTTTTTTTTTTCAGTTCTTGTCACATTCCTCAACATTGGCAACATTACACATTGACTAGGGTCTCTGATCTTATTATAGCATTCTCCCCTGTGTTCACAAGAACAATGAATGATAACATTTTTAAATTCTGTTTCTCTAATGAACACCATCCCTTGATATTAACAAGACATGGCAGTGCATGGGGTTTGGTTGATGAACCAAAATGATTTGTTATCACTGTCATTCTGGAATGTGCCACAGTGATGTGAAGCTATTAAGCTGAATCAGATATGAGTACTTAACACCTTCAATACCTAATTGACATAGGAGCAACCATCATCATTCTGGGTCTTACCATTCAGCCAAGACATATTTTAGTTCATCTTGTTATTGCTGCTCTTTTTCCAGAATGACCATTGTGATAAGTGCTGACCCATCCCCTGCATACTCCGCCAGGAATATGTGTAAGAGTGTGTGGGAGTGGGTAAGACGAAGGAAATTAGGAAGGAGTAATAAAATGTAATTTTTTTTGAAAGGTAAAGGTTTTAGGAACCCTTAAGTGTTCTAAGGATTTTTATAAACCTAAATTGTTAATGATTCTTAAGCACAAATATGGAACAAACACACATACACACACACACACAAATCTCCCGCTTTACATGACTCTGGAAATTAATAAACACAATTGACAGAATCCAAGCTTTTTTTTTTTCTTCTATTTTCTCCTTGAAAGTAGTTACCCCAAAATATGACACCAGACTTGTGATTTTTTTAATCAATTTTTTCCAATGTCTCTTCCTTAAATTATGTAAGTGCTCTGAATTTAGGTAACATTTTTCATGTAATTAAAAGTCTCTGCCTATCTTAGAAAGAACATGGTAACCTGATCTTTTTTCAGAGCAAGGTAACACTGATATGGCATCTCTGTCCCATATACCTACTTTTATTCACATGTGTTTTTTTTTTTTTATGGAATATCAATTTGGTATGAAATTTCCAATGTTCTCTGTTCACAATCGCTTTTCCTCTAGCTTGCTCCTTTTCTAACGTTTCTTTTCATCTTTTTTGCTTTCAACTCACATTCATCTACTTATGCAAAAAACAATTACCAAGCCTGCAGCTAGGCCTAGGGATTCATCCTTGGGTATATTACGGTGAAGAAGTAAGTCATTGTTCTCATAGATCTACTGGGGATCCGTGGATGGGATGTGTTGTAAATGTTATGCTGGAGATTGACATAGTGCAAAATTCTTTTTATTTAATAATAGACTAAATGGGCTCTATTCTTAGATCTCCACTTCCTAATAACAGAATTTTGACACATCTTTTAACTTTTCTGAGTCTCGAGTTATGTTTTTGGTAGAGAATAATGTCCAGTTCAGTGGATCATTGTGAGAATCAAATTAAAAATATTTATTTAGAAAAGTTAACCGATTATAAAGTTTTTTTTTTCTTTTATACATTCCAAATGTTAAATGACTACTTTAAACAACTGATAAATTTGGAAAATCTTCTTCTAAGTTTGAATACTATGGGCCTAAGGTACATGCTACACTGCACCAAATAGGCAAATCTTTGAGATGGTGAATATATGTGTAATGGCACTTTGTCATGAGAGAACTTTACGAAGTTATCGTTTGCATGACGGGGGAGTAACTGAGTTAGTTATAGTTTTTAACCTAGTCTTAGGCTAGAAATAAATCTTTACTATTTTTCAGCTTCCTAAATTCAGGCAGAATGACTAGAAGTCTTGTGTTTTTCCAATGTTTTATATGCTTTAAAGAATGTTTATTCCCATTAAATCATTTGAACTCATAAATGTCTGTGATCTAAATAGGTAACTTCACCAGCATTGTGCAAGTTATAAGTCCAATTCAGAGACTAAACACGTGCCAGAGACTAACTTGGATTCAGGACCCCTAAATCTAAATCCAGTCTTTTTAACATCAGAACATTCTACCTACCCCTGTAGAACCAGTGAAAATCCCAATAACATCCACTAGACTCACAGGTATAAGGGATGCTAGTGTCTTATACATCATGATTGGACATCATGCTTGGTAAAGTAGAGGGTCATCAAAAAAGAGGAAGACTCTCAATGAGATGGATTGACACAGTGGCTGCAACAATGGACTCAAGCATAATAATGATCATGAAGATGGCACAGGACTGGACAGTGTTTCATTCTGTTGTACATAGGATCACTATGGGAACTGACTTGCCGGGATCTAACAACAACAGTGTCTTATAGGGGCTTTGTTAAGGGCAGAGAAAACTTACATTTACTAATATAATATGCTAAGTGTGTAATATTATCTTGTTTATTACTCTCCGCCTCCCCCCCCCCCGCCACCAAACACACACACATGCACAAGGGTGGTAAATATTATGCCTCTATTGGGGACAATGAGGCTGAAATAATTCAGATAACTGACCCAAGATTCTAGAAGACTCTAGTGGGGGCTCAAGTAAGGGTTTGATTCTAGGTCTGATTTATTACCAAACCTTTTTTCATATTATTTATTCTTCCAATTCAGACAGTCAGAAAGTATGAAAGAAGATGGATATATCAATATCTATGCATAGTTTGCCTCTTTTAATTCCTCTCCAGAGGTATTTTTTAAATCCCGGCTCCACCTGACTGAAATATACTCATTTTAAGAAAGTTAACTTTCATGAAGCAGGTTGTATGATGTTCAACAGAGCTCATCATACCTATATTTATAAATCTTTTGGTTAGCAGCCATATCAATTAACCACTGTGCCACCAGGGCTATATATGTATGTGTGTATACTGAAAGTCCGAAGAGATTAAGAATCATATTCTTTCTTCCATTAGAGAATAGCAGAGAGGAATTAGAGTTCTGAAGTATAAGTGAGAACATGAACACGAAAGCAAATCAGCCCCTGGATTAAAATGAAAGATCAGGTATGACTCTGATTAATGCTTCAATTTTAGCTATTGACTGTGGTAATGATTTATTAAATTAGGGTCACCAAGGCCTCAATAACCTCCCTTAAAATATAGCCATGATTACTTGTGTTCAGTTATACAAGTTTAAGTATAAGGTAATATTTAACCCACTTTTACACGTTTGTACACATTAAGAAGTTTCAACTACTCCTGACCCTCTTTGACAAATGGTCCATTATTGAGTGCAATGTTTGGAAATTGTCTTTGAATTGCAGACATGATCTCAAAATTGACTGCTCAGTTTTGATGTAATGAGAGAGGATAAGAGAGACATAATATTCTTGGAGTACCAGGACTCAACAGAAGGTTAAAAACTCCCTTAAATAACTTCATTTACCTTCAGAGATAGAAAAGATGCATGAACTGTAAGGTAAAAGGGTTTTTTTTTTTTCTGATGGAAAATGATTTCTCAGATTTTATTGTCACAGTTTTTACCTCTTCTCTCTAGTCTTGCCCTACCTAAAAATGAATGAGAGTGATTAAATAACTGGGCTTGAAATTTGAATTTCTAAGCCTGTTCCTAGACTTAGAATAAATTTTACATGATAAGACCTTAATTGAATAAAATATCGCCTCATATGAATGTGAAAACTGGACAATGAATAAAGAAGACCAAAAAATTGACGCCTTTGAATTAAGTTGTTTGTGAAGAATATTGAATATAGCATGGACTGCCAGAAGAACGAACAAATCTGTCTTGGAAGAAGTACAGCCCGAATGTTCCTTAGAAGCGAGGATGGCGAGACTTCCTCTTATGTACTTTGGGCATTATCAGGAGGGATCAGTCCCTGAAAATGATGTCACGCATGGTAAAGTAGAGGGTCAGTGAAAAAGAGGAAGACTCTCATTGAGATGGCTCGACATAATGGCTGGGGCAACAATAGGCTCAAGCATCACAGCAATTGTGAGAATGGCACAGGACCAGAAAGTTTTGTTCTGTTGTACATAAGGTTGCTATGAATTGGAACTGACTCGATGGTGTCTGACAACAACACTTCTAAAAATACAGAGCGCTTGTTGTTAATTTAATAGTTACTGATGCTAAACATAAAAAGTGTCACTGTATCTAGTGAATTAATTTACCAGGAAATAATGATCTTTGAAGATTTTGTTACTCCCCTTCCTGCCAGACGGATTTCCTACAGGTACCTGTACGTTGAAATTTCAATTATTTGAACAAATAATTGACTAAGACTCTGGTGTTGACATTGCTGTTAGGTGCCCTCAAGTCGATGCCAACTCATAGTGACCCAATGTGATAGAGTAGAACTGCCCCCATGGGGTTTTCTAGGCTGCAATCTTTATGGAAGCAGATTTCCAGGTCTTTTCTCTTAAGGAGGTGCTGGATGGGTTCAAATTGCCAACCTCTCGGTTAGCAGCCTGGCACTTAACCACCAAGCCACCAGAGCTCCTTGGCGTTGACATTACCTCTGGATTTTTTCAAACTTCAATCCTGTCCTCTTGACTCAGTATTTCACACTTTTTTTGGTTTGTTTCTTTATTCATGAGATTCATTTATTTTGTTGCATGAGTACTCTGTTGTTGTTCGGATGAGACTACACATAAAAAAAGATGTGCCAATTCAACAGTTTCTACATGTATAATTCAGTGACATTGATTACATTCTTTGAGTTGTGTAGCCATTCTCACCCTCCTTTTCTGAGATGTTCCTCCCCCATTAAAACAAACTCACTGCTACCTAAGTACCTATCTAATCTTTTGAGTTGCTGTTGTAACTTCAATTTCATTTAGCTAGTACTTACAAGAAAAAATTTTTTTTTTTTTTTACAAGAGCCTAATGCTCAAGGCAGATATTTTTCTACTGGTTAGGCTAAGCTATTGTTTCATTTTAAGAAGACTTCAGGAGATATTTTTGGTTTAAAGTTTAAAGATTATCTCAGGGCAATAGTCTATGAAAATGTGAAATTCTGCTCTACATTTTCCCCCTTTTGATCAAGATCCACTGCTCTGCTACATGTCCCTGGCATCCTAAGCGGCAGCAAGGCAGTCATTCATGGATCAGATAATGCAGTTTGTTCGACCAAGTCAATAATTCGTGAAGGGCTTAATTTGACTGGTTAAAATATGTGCCAAACCTGATAGAAAAGAATTTGAAAGATTGCCATGGCAACAGCAATAGCATTTGCTCTGATGGAATCCATTGACTTCTTTGCAAAATTGATCCAAACCCTGTTAATAACATCATTGTTGGTGGCAGAATACCTTTTTGGAAAAGCCTTTTTCATCTTGAAGATTGATGAACAAGCGAGGGTTTGAGAAGCTCATGGAGTAAAAATTTGTCTATATATTTTGTGTTTTTCTTTCATTTGTTTTTTCCTTCCAAGATGTTTTCTATTTCTAAATTAAAGTAATTTCAAAAATTAAAACATAAATAAATACTTTGCTTTTTGGTGAAAGGAATAAAGGTGATAGGACTTCACTCACATACTTTTTATTATTCTGTCTTTTGATCACTCCAAGTGTAAACTACAAACTCTCTCCAATAAAATAATTCCCGTTGCCTTCAGAATATTACATTTTATGCTGTCAGAAATTATACAATCTCCCCCTTTTTTTCATCAGACTACTTATAGACATAAGGTATTATGCATCCTCATAGCCAATACTGTTCTGATTTCTAACACTGTCGATTAGTTTTGCCTGTTCTTGAACTTCATGTAAATAGAAGCACACTTCCTTTGCCCAACACAATGTTTATGAGATTCATTTGTTTTGTTGTGTCAGTCTTTCCTTTGTTTAATTGCTCAGTAGTATTAGTATTCCACATTATAAATATTTTAAAAGGTGTATGTCCATTCTCCCATTGATGGATATTTGAGTTTTTTTTTTTTTTTCCACTTTGGAGTTATTATAAATAAAGAGGCAATAAATGATCAAGTACTAGTCTTTTTTTTTTTAATCTTAGCAACATACTATAAGTAGAGAACTTTTACAAAGTTATAAACCATTTCCTGTTACACCACTAATGTGTGAGAATTTCAGTTGTTCTATATCCTCTTCAACATGTGGTATGGTTATTATTTATCTATTTATCAATATATAATTTATCTATCTCTCTGCCCATGCCATGCTAAAAAAAAAAAGGGGGTGTGAAATGATAACTCAATCTATGTTATTTGAATTTTCTTATTGCTGAATTTCATTGAGATATTTTCATGTTGTTATTTACCATTTTTTTATATCAGCTTTTATGAAGTGTTGCTTCAAGCTTTTTCCCTGTTCTTTTTTTTTTTAATGCACTGCTTCTCTTTCTATTATTGATTTGTATAAATTTTTATATACTCTGGATACACATACTATTATTTTCAGGTACATGTATATACCGTCTGTGACTTTCCAGATTATTTCCTTAATGGTGTTTTTTCATAAGCAATTTTTTTTTAATTTTGATAAAATCCTATCTATCATTTATTTTTCTTCCCTGGTTACAGCTTTTTATATGCAGTCTAGAAAACAAATGTCATAAAGATATCTCCCACATTTCTCCTAGAAGCATCATGATTTAAATAGCTATGTTTTTTCTAAGTTCCATTTCAAATGAATTTCATTTGGCGTATAGAAGAGGTAAGCATGAGATTTAGTTTTGAGCTTTTCTCATATATTTATACTATTGTTCAAGCAGCATTTGTTGAAAAAAATATTTTCCATGTTAAGTTGCTTTGGCCTCTTGATTAAAAATAAATTGGCTGGATATCAGGGTCTATTTCTGAAATTTTTTTCTCTCTTACTCTTCTTATCTATTTTCATGACAATAACATTTTGTTTTAATAAAGTTTTACAGCATGCCTTAAAATTCAGCAGTTTGAGTCTTCCTCCTTTTTCTTCTGTCTTATGATAGTCTTCGCTATTCTAGGTAGTTTACCTTTTCATGTAAATTTTAGTCTAAGTTTATGTATTTCTATAAAAATAAAGTCTGTTGGAAATATATTTGGGACTTTGTTGAATATATAGATAAACTTGGGGAATATTGGCAAATTATCATCATCAAGTCTTTCATTTAGTAAACATAATATATTGTCCCATTTATTTGAAAATTAGAAATTTTTTTTAATTTAATATTGTAGGTTTCAGAGTAAATGCCATAGGTGCCTTTTGTTAAATTTATTCCCAAGTATTTCTATTTTTGTGCTTTTATAATTGATATTTTACATGCCATTTTATATTTGCTTACTATTAATCAATAGAAGTTTAAGTAGTTTTTGTGTATTGATGTACTTAACTGTGACCTTGCTAAATTCATTTATCAGTTCTAGTACACTGTTTTAATTTTTGTAGATTTCTTGTGTATTTGAAGATAAATATTTGTTATTCCCCCCCAAAAAATGGTTTAATTTTTCCTGTTTCTATTCTTATTGTACAGATGTAATATTGAATAGAAGTGATAGGAGAAGATATCCTTGCCTTGTTCGTGACCGTAAGGGGAAGTGATAAATATTTTCTTATTTTTTTATTATTATCTTATTATTAAATGATGTTAATTATAGGTTTTTTTGTAAATGTTCTGTGTCAGTACAACAACAAAAAAAATGATGTTTGACAGTAGACAGCTTTTAAGCCTCACCCCTCCCTCTTTACCTTCTTTCTTAGAACTGGGCAAGCTGTTAAAATAGCTCAGGTGCTCTGACCTTCAGTGCCAGTAGGCAGTTCAAACCACACAAGGCTCAGGAACTCTCTCACCCTAGCCACAAAAAAAAAAAAAAAAACCAAGCCCAGCTCCTTTCCCTGCTCTTTCAAGCTATTTTTAGACCTGCATGGGAGCTTCCCTGCTATCCCCAGAAAGATTCATTATGTGAGTAATAAACCTTTTCCTATCCTTTTTGGGTGTGTAGTGTCCTCAGTTTTAAAATCCAAACCAAATTTTGGGTAATGGTCCATCCTTTCTTCAGATAGCTACAGAAATCAGATTGATTAATTTTAGTAAGTGATATTATTCTGCTTCTGATTTTTGTCTTTTATTCTGTTACTATGGTGAATTGCATCATTAATTTTGAAATGCTGGACCAATCTTTCATTCCCGGGTTCAATCACAATTGGTTAGGTTTTGTTATCCTTACTATCTACCACTGAAGAGTCTTTGTGTGGTACAAACAGTTAAGGGAAAGGTTGACAGTTTGAATGCACTCAGAGATGCCTCAGAAGACAGGCCTGGCAAACTGCTTCCAAAATGTCACAGGCTTGAAAACCATATGGAGCATTTCTACTCTGCACACATGGAGTCCTGATCATTAAAATGAGGTAGCTGCTTATGTGATCTCTAAGATTCCTTCCAACTCTGAGCCTTCTCAGAATCTCTGCAGTTGACCCAACTTAGGCTCAAATATATGTTATATCATCTTTAAGAGGAATTTTAAAAATGATTAGCACCTCCTATAATTCTTCTTCATTTTTAAGCAGTACTGACTCTTCTTTAATAGAACCTTAGAATAGATGATTAATTTGTCATTTTATAATAATTTAGAGTTTACTAATATAGTTGAATCTGAATCAACTACATTTCTCCAATGCTCCTGATCCTTTCAATACCTTCCTACACCATGGTGGTTTTTTGAAATCTCCTTTGGACCATCAGTCTTATCCCAGAGATATATCTGGGCCCGATTTGGAGTCAAAGAGATGAATGAATGATTCTTACATTAATCTTGTACCAAATTGATATCCTGTTTCAGAAAAAAGCAGTAAAATGTCTCCTGACAAAAAGAGAAGCACTATATCTCTTTTGACTTTCCATGTTACTGATCGAAAACTAGAAATAGTCTATAGAAAGTTTTGTTTCTGTATAGTGGATATCATTATTAAATAAAAACAGAAAGGAATTTATTGTAAGATTCTCAATAGCCTGAAACAAAAATATATATATGCTAAATCTTTGGGTTATAGGACAAGAGAAATTCAGCTATTCTTTAGTTTTTTTCTTCTAAATGTGTGTACTAAGCAGTCAGATTTTTTAACTTTGGTAGTATATATATTATATATATTAGCAGGTATATATATTATATATTAACATATATATATGATAAGAGCTGGACAGTGAATAAGGAAGACCAAAGAAGAATTGATGCCTTTGAATTGTGGTGTTGGCAAAGAATATTGGACTGGCAAAAGGATCAAAAAATCTGCCTTGGAAGAAGTACAACCAGAATACTCCTTAGAAGCACGGATGGTGAGACTGAGTCTTACATACTTTGGACATGTTGTCAGAAGGGATCAGTCCCTGGAGAAGGGCATCATGCTTGGCAGAGTACAGGGTCAGTGGAAAAGAGGAAGACCCTTAAGGAGGTAGATTGACACAGTGGCTGCAACAATGAGCTCAAGCATAACAATGATTGTAGGATGGCTCAGCACAGGGCAGTGTCTTGTTCTGTTGTGCATAGGGTCGCTATGAGTCGGAACTGACTCAATGGCACCTAACAACAACAAGATATATGATAAGAGAAGAGGAATTGGGAACTTACCTATCATCAAAGTATTGCCATAGAGGGGTGCACAGAAAGTAAATAGAAGTTCATAAAGATGTTAATAAGAACTCCTAACTTGAAGAGCTTTGGTTTGGAGACAACATCTAAAGCCCATTTCATTCATAACTAAAAATAGCAAAGGCAGTACTGAAGGCAAAATTCCATGCTTTTAAATGATTTTCTTTTGGTAAAATCTGTCTCACAGTTGAAAAGGATGGCACTAAATATTTGTCCATGAAATATTTGTCCTTGAAACCATATTTATAACTACAGATAAAAATGAGTTGTACATATAAAATAGTGTTCTGACCCAGAAAATTGGCTTATTAGCAGGAGACCACAGTTCCTAAAAGCAGACCATAATGGAATGAAATAAGAGAAGGACTTCTCCTTCACCACTCTATGTAAGATTCCCCTGGCAGGTCCATGGTGAATATAAATTAATAGACTGAAAGGAAATGACCAGTATACAGTTTCAGGTTGGTTGTTCAGAAGTACTTTTTTTTTTTTTTTTTTTTAATGAAGTTGAAGGGCTAAAAATAAATAAATAAATAAATAAAAATTTTCTAATTCAGCCTTGCAGTAAATGTTGGAACAAAAATATATATATTTTTTAATTTTCAGGTAAGAAGGAGGAGAATAAAGATATTCCATCCTGTATGCATTTTTTTTAATCAAATAGAAAGTAAGAGATAGAATTGTATCCATCCAAAATCGATTTAAAAAAAACACAAACATCAGGGACACACAAAAGCATAGAAGCAAACATACTCATGCTCTCACAAAATAAAAACGACACAAGAATTAGTGAATAGTTCTGTTTAAAAAAAAAGACATGAAGTACAACATTAAAAATATCAAGAAAACTCACTTAAGAAAAAAAGGAAATAGAAAAATTATTTTAAAAATACCTACTTTTCACCAGTCAGAACAAGGCCAGGGGCTGACTTCGAATCAGACGATCAATTACTCATAAGCAAGCTCAAGTTGAAACTGAAGAAAATGAGAACAAGCCCACGAGAGCCAGTGTACAACCCTGAGGATATCCCACCTGAATTTAGAGGCCATCTCAAGAATAGATTTGACACATTGTACACTAATGACAAAAGACCAGACCAGTCGTGGAATGACCATCAAGGACATAATACATGAAGAAAGCAAGAGGTCATTAAAAAGACAGGAGAGAAAGAAAAGACCTAAATGGATGTCCAAAAAGACACTGAAACTTGCTCTTGAATGTTG
Organism: Elephas maximus indicus; assembly: GCF_024166365.1. Lineage (NCBI taxonomy): Eukaryota > Metazoa > Chordata > Mammalia > Proboscidea > Elephantidae > Elephas > Elephas maximus. The sequence goes on from NC_064830.1 coordinate 28,273,274, forward strand.
AGTAGCTAAAGCAAAAGGAAAAAAATGATGAAGTAAAAGAGCCGAACAGAAAATTTCAAAAGATGGCTTGAGAAGACAAGTATTAAGATGACGTGTGCAAAGACCTGAAGTTAGAAAACCAAAAGGGAAGAACACAGTTAGCATTTCTCAAGCTGAAAGAACCAAAGAAAAAATTTAAGCCTCGAGTTGCAGTGGTGAAGGATTCTATGGGAAAAACATTAAATGACACAGGAAGCATCAAAAAAAGATGGAAGGAATACACAGAGTGACTACACCAAAAAGAATTGATTGGCATTCAACCATTGCAGGAGGTAATATATGATTAGAACCAGTAATACTGAAGGAAGAAGTCCAAGCAGCACTGAAGGCATTGATGAAAAACAAGGCTCCGGGAATTGACAGAATACCAATTGAGATGTTTCAACAAAGGGATGCAGCACTGGAAGTGCTCACTTGTCTATGCCAAGAAATTTGGAAGACAGCTAGCTGGCCAACCCACTGGAAGAGATCTATATTTTTGTCTATTCCCAAGAAAGGTGATCCAACTGAATGAGGATATTATCTAACACTATCATTAATATCACATGCAAGCAAAATTTTGCTGAAGATCATTCAAAAGTGCTGCACCAGTACATTGACAGGAAACTGCCAAAAATTCCAGCCAGATTTAGAAGAGAATATGGAACCAGTGATACCATTGCTGATGTCAGATGGATCCTGGCTAAAAGCAGAGAATACCGGACAGATGTTTACCTGTATTTTATTGACTATGCTAAGGCATTGGGCTGTGTGGATCATAACAAATTATGGATAACTTTGCAGAGACTGAATTCCAGAACACTTAATGGTGCTTATGAAGAATCTGTACATGGATCTAGAGCCAGTCATTTGAACAGAACAAGGGTATACTGAATGGCTTAAAGTCAGGAAAGGTGTGTGTCAGGGTTATATCATTTCAATATACCATACTTATTCAATCTGTATGCTGAGCAAATAATCCAAGAAAAAAAAAAAGCTGAACTATATGAAGAAGAACGTGGCATCAGGATTGGAGAAAGACTTATTTACAACCTGTATTACGCAGATGACACAACCTTGCTTGCTGAAGGTGAAAAGGACTTGAACCATTTACTGATGAAGATCATAGACCACAGTCTTAAGAATGGACTACACCTCGACATAAAGAAAACAAAAATCCTCACAACTGGACCAATAAGCAACATCATGATAAATGGAGAAAAGACTGAGGTTGCCAAGGATTTCATTTTACTTGGATCCACAATCAACATCCATGGAAGCAGCAGTCAAGAAATCAAAAGAGGCATTGCATTGGTTAAATCTGCTGCAAAAGACCTCTTCAAAGTGTTCAAAAACAAAGATGTCACCTTGAGGACTAAGGTGCACCTGACACAAGCCATGGTGTTTTCAATCCCTCATATGCCTGCAAAAGCTGGACAATAATAAAGAATACCAAAGAAAACTTGAAGCCTTTGAATTGTGGTGTTGGCAAAGAATATTGAATTTACCATGGACTGACAAAAGAACAAATAAATCTCCATTGGAAGAGGTACAACCAGAGCGCTCCTTAGAAACAAGGATGGGGAGACTGTGTCTCACACACTTTGGATATTTATCAGGAAGGATCAGTCCCTGGAGGAGGACATCATGCTTGGCAAAGTAGAGGGTCAGCATAAAAGAGGAAGACCTCAACAGGATGGCTTGACAGTGGCTGAAACAATGAGCTCAAGCATAGCAATAATTGTGAAGATGGTGAAGGACTGGGCAATGTTTTGTTCTGTTGTGCATAGGGTTGCTATGAGCTGGAATCGACTCAAGGGCACCTAACAACAGCAACAACAACTTTTCCCTTTCAGGGATATTAAAGGAGACAGGAACACAATAAAATATTTGATTAAAAGTAGGTTAAGTAAACAGCAGGAGACAAAAAAGGAATTGGAGGAGCTATGTACGTAAAGTAAGGAAAATAGTTAATTCTGGTGCTGAATTCAATCTGATTATTTACATCAAAGTGACATTAAAGTAAAACAATGACCTGGAGGAGAGCCTCAAAACCACATTTCCAAAGTTAACGCAGAGTGATTGAAGTAATAAGAGAAAAAGTGAGAGAAATGGAAGTCAGGCAATGAAACACCTACGCAGAGAGAGTTGGTGAAGTTTTAAGAGTACATGTCAAATGGAATGTTAGAAACATTATCAAAAATGGAATTTCATTGAAATAAAGGAAGACGTAGATGTGCATACAGGAAGTGCTCACGTACTTCAGGAAAATGAAATTAACAACTACGACAATGTACGTTATGAAGTAGTTAATTGAACTTCACGGTAGAAAGCAGAACTGCAGTCCTTAGGGTTTTCAAGGCAGTGCCTTTTCAGAAGCAGGTTACCGGACCTTACATACTAGGTGCCACGGGGTTGGTATGAACTGTTAACCTTTTTGTTAGTAGTCAGCGCTTAACCATTTGCGCTATTTAGGGGCTCCCCCCTAAAAAAAAAAAATTTTTTTTTATGCTGTTAGAAATATCACAGTTCATTTAAAAAGAAAAAAGATAAATGACCTCTGAATTGTTTATAATTAATAAAAATGTAAAAAACAGTAAAGAAATATCTTAAACATTTTGAGGTGAATAAGGTGTATGATACTAAAATTTTGTATCCTATTAAATGTTATTAATGAGAAAAGACATTCTCAAATGCACACGGTCTCAGAAGTTTTATTATGCATATTTATACAACTTTCTTTACACAGCTTTACTGAAAAATTGACTCGGGACCATGATCCTATTTTCCAATGTAAGAATGAAAAATACATAGGTAGGGAAATAAATTTTAAAAGACTCATTAAAGGAATAAATCTGTATAATTAGAGAACTAAATTGAAAAAGATGATATAATTGTGCTTAAAAAACAGAATGCTTACAATATTTTTAAGAAAAAAATTGCTTAATATACAAATGAATAGTCAAGTAAAAGAAGTACTTAACATTTTTTAGTGCTTCCAAGGAGACAAATAGTGTCATAAGATATTGAAAAGTTACGTGAAATACATGAGGTTTTTATCCCATGATAGGAAAATAAAGTCCTCAGATGGAGTTTGAAAGAAATTTTAAAGAATCCTAAAGATTTATACTTGCATTAAGCCAGTAAAATTTGACTAAGCCAGTTAAATTTGACAAAATGGTTACAAAGTGTTATTAAATGTGAAAGTTTTGCGTATTACGCTAAAAACCCAGTGCCGTCGAGTCGATTCCGACTCACAGCGACCCTATAGGACAGAGTAGAACTGCCCCATAGAGTTTCCAAGGAGCGCCTGGTGGATTCGAATTGCCGATAATCTATTAAATTAATTTTTCCAGGAATGTGGAATCTGCATTTTAAATAAGCTGCCAAGTGGATCTTCTCCACACTAAAATCTGGGAATTCCTTTTTTTAACAGATGGGTAAAGCCAACAGGTAACTGAGATAAATAATAGGAAATGACAGGAAACTGGATTGTACAAACATTTGAGATAGTGTAGCTCCCAGGAAACTTCTCTGAAGGAAGTAGCCTTTGATCTGGAAATTGGGTTAAGGGCAAGATTTGTAGTTTGTGAGTAGTTTGGACACGCTTTTCTTTCTGTGGAATTTAGGAAAACATCTAATGCCCACAAACTTAAGAATTTAGTCAAGGTGTAGATACATAGAGAAAAAGATAAAATTGAATGCCATTTCTATTGTTACAGCTGTTTCATTTCCTAAGAATGACATGTATTTATTTCATGAATAACCATGAGCTAATTATACACTGGGTTTGGGTTAATTATAATATGTGAAAATATCATAAATGTGTATTTCAAGTATCTTGCATACCTCAGCATGGGCTAAACTCTGGCAATCTCAACATTGATAACTGCTTTTTAATATTTAGATTATTCCTTGATTTTATGAAAAACATATATCCTTTAAGAAAAGTATAAATATAAGATTAATTCATGGCTTTGGAAATTATTTTTCTTTGCTTTATAGATTCAAATCAAAATACGTAGTAAAAAAGCCATCCAATGCAAGGTATAGTTGGGAAGCTAAAAATGAATATGACACAGTTTCTGCCTAATTACCCATGAGCAGAAAATATACAATTTAGATGTTAATGCAGTTTCCCAAATATAACTCCCTTTATGATGATGGACCATAATACCAATAATATATAGTAGAATCTGAGATTAAATTTCCTGTTTTCCAAATACCATGTATTGTTACTTACATGGTTTCTTTGATGGCTAATACTAATTACGTAGAATTACTATAGAAAAATGTTTTCTAATATGTGCACTAAAGTATGGGACATTTTCATATAACTTAGCAAATGTCTCTCTCTGATCCAAGAATTAATCCATAAGCAAGATTGCACATTGTCTTTTCAAAAATGAGTAAATTTGACAACTTTATTTACTGTCAGTCTCGTGGCATTTTCCCTGAATTGCATGAGGAGGGTAAAGGTTGAAAATTCTACAGAAAAGTGAAAGGGACCAGAATAACAGACAAAGTTTCATAAGCATCATGCAGTTAGTTTTTCAAATGAGAAGTAGAAGCACTAATGTTTTCCAAAAAAACAAAAAAAATTCTTATTTTGCATATGACAATACTTGTAACATGTCTTAAAATCTCATTAAAGAAAGTACTTACACTGTCAATGGAAAGGTGAAAGTAAAATCTTAGATAAAGTAAACACATAAATATTTGACTCTGACAAAGTAATGTCTAATGTACTCTTTACATTTTATGCTCAAAACGTGTGCTCTTATTTGTTTATAGACAACTCAATGAATCACATGTCTCAAGATATGTAGTAGCTGCTTTCCTTACATTTTCTGGACACAAGGACATTCATTTCTCTTTTTCAAAATTTGGTACATCCCTAGGTGATGAAAACAGTTAACACGCTTTGCTGCTAACCGAAAAGCTGGTGTTTCAAGAAGAAATGCTTCAGAAGAAAGTCTTGGAGGTCTACTGAAAAATCAGCCATTGAAAACCCTATGGAGCACAGTTCTATAATGACACACATAGGGTTGTCATGAGTCAGAATCTACTCAGTGGCAACTGGATATATGATGCCAATTTCCTCCATCTGCTCATGACACTGCCAGTAGTAAAGCTTTCATTTTCATATTGTTTATTAGCAATTAAAAAAAAATTTCCTCTTCTACCTCTACCCACCAAATAAACTAGAAAAAACCCATGATGGACCAAGTTAAAGTTAAAAAGAACTCAGTCAACAAGTCAATCCTGACAATAACAATAGCGACTGATTTTTTGATTGGGCAAAGTTATTATTTTCACAAATTTGGTTGAAAAATAGTTCTTTAGAAATTGAAGAAAATGCACTTTGAAAAGTAAAGAAATAATTAGATCATTTGGAAACACTATAAAAATTGTCTCAGAGTACCAAAACAAACTTTAGGAACAGCAAAGAATAAACATTTCAAAAGCGTATTTGGTGTGTAGAAATGTGGCACTAGCACAGTTTATAATCATGCCCTTCAATCTTGCCAAAGTATGACTGTGTGAACAGATATAAAGGGAAGATGCCTGGAGCACAAACTACAGCCATAACAGACAAAAGGAAAGTGGCCCACAGAGACTGAACTCAATATTGATCAAGTAACTTGGTGTCTTAGTCAATTAAAGTAATAGGATTTAGTACCATCTGCTATATACCTATGTTCAGATGTCTAGGAAAGTCTATTTGCTAATGATAGACAAATTGGATTTAAAAAATAATTCTTATTTTGTCACACTTGTTTCCCTTACTAAATAATTGTTATACAAAGTTGGCTAGTCATGCTTTATCATGAAATATAAACAACTGAGTTCAAAATTATTTCTATGTGAGTGTAAACAGGACAACTATTTACACTGTCACAGACTTCTGTTCATTCAAAATTATTCTTGATCAAAAGTTCAAAATTATTTTACCTCTTAATCCTTTCAGGATCTGTGGGATATAAGGTCACTCACTTTTTCTGCCTCACAGGTCTCTCGGGACCTACTTTTCCTGCTAAAAGTGTTTACTGCCCTCACATGGGGCTTGTGTAATGATGAAAGGTAAAAAAAAGTTCATTGAAGAAAAATAGCTGAGGTATCAGGCTTAAATTTGAGGTAGTATATCCAGGAAGTATGATTGGGTAAAAAATTTGTCTCTTCTGGTTTTTGTACAGTTAGATAAGCCTCGTAAGCACATTTATGATTTCCTGTGTGATAGTTAGCCCTGGTGGGTTTGTGTGTGTGTGTGTGTATATGTGTCATATTTGGAAAACCACAGATGCCCAATGTACCCCAGTGGAAGACACCCCACAATATATCCTACTACCTAGTTCTGTTGGAACAGATGGGTGCCCATCAATCATGGTGCTTGAGAAACCCCCTAGTTTTTTGGTACAGGTACTCCCACATAATATTTCTCAAAATCCGTATTACCAACAAAAAATTTAAGTACGCTGTATAACTCAGCATGTTTCTATTAATGAAAACACATGGTACCAAAAAAAAAAAAAAATCAAACCAGGGGATTTAGACTTGTAAAAATAGCTTTGGCAGTAACAAATGGAATAAATTTTATGTATTTAATAATCATGAAAAAGATGTGGGAAATCTGGCCATATTTCTTAATAGATCAGAAATTTATTGTGTTAAAATATTTCAGTTCTATTAAACATTGTCTTCTTAAGTAATATATTTTCTAGCAGGCAGAATGTTAGTTCAGCCAACCAGGACATTTATACACATACACTCTCTTCCAGGACATTGATATCTACTCTGGCAATATTATAAGGATTCCTTGGAGATTAAACATAGCTCCTACCATCAGAATAATCATATCTAGTTTTTTTAGTAGAATAGAGAGAAAACCAAGAACACCCTTTTAAGATTGTATATCAGATGTTCTCAGGCAAAAGTACAGGATACGTAGGGGATCAAGAAAGCGGTCTGTGAGCTCTCATTTGAGAATCAGTTTTCATGTAAGAACTGATACCTGAATTGAATCCTCAACGTAAGTGTATTAGTTTTCTATTGCTGCATAAAGTTATCCCCCAATTTAGTAGATCAAAATAACAAATCTTTATTATATCATAATTTCCATAGATCCTTTGGCTCAGCATCTCTTACAAATAGAGTGATCAACTCCTCCTCGTATGCCCAGGACTTTCCTGCCTTTAGAACAGCAAGTCCCCCATCCCGGGAAACCTCTCCATCCTGGGCAAACTGGGATGGGTGGTCACTTTTATACAATGCTGCAATCAGGTGTTGCCCAGGACAGCCAAGCTCACTTTTAGTGGTGATTGGCAGGATTTGATTCCTTGAGGTCTGTTAGACAAAGAGCCTTGGTTCCTTGCTGGCTGTTGTACAGAAGTTGCCCTAACTTCCTTGCGTTGTGGGTCTCCCCATCAAAGCCAGCCTGTTAAAAGAGCCGCGTAGAGTATGCCAGAAAGATGGACGTCATGGTCTTTTATAGACTAATGGTGGAAGTGTCACCCAGTCACTTTTGCAGTACTCCCTTCATTAAAAGCAAGTCATTACGTTCACCTCACACTCAAGTACAGGGAAATAAACAAGGGCAGGACAACTAAGACGCAAGGATCATTGCGAACTATGTCAGAAGCTGCCTACACAAAAGTGGCTGAAAGAAGAGTGTCTTATGATGTTGGTAAGCATATTTACTACAGGACATACAACCATTGCCATACATTTATCTGATTAAGAATTTGATAAATCAGTAAACATTAAAGAAATTTCTGCACTCAATTATAAAATTCTTAATTAGACATAATCAACAGTTAAAAGTCTAAGGTGTGCATTTGCGTGCCTATAAATTTGGCAGTAATTTGCAGGACACCTTGACCTAAACACTCTTGCTGTTCATTTGAATGATCTTTCTCTCTCTCTCTCTTTATTTATTTTGTAGCTGCTTTTGAAGTTATTTTTAAGTTACAAAATTTCAGAAAACATTTTTATGTAACTGAAGTTTTAAAAAGAGCAGCTCGAAAAATATAAAATAAAGGTATTTCATGTGGCCCAGATACTTATGGCATGCCCAGAGTCTGACCTCTACTGAGCTTTCCCGCTTTTTCTTATACCTTATTTCCTCTTGTTTTCTGCTCTTTTCAGTCCTCCAATGTGTTTTTTTCCCCTTCCACGTGCTGATGCTATTGCCTGTGATAGATCTCTTTCTGCCAAATCTACCCTCTGCTCTTGCAATGCTTGTTATTCCTTTGGAGTTAGCTCAGGCATCGCTTTCCCAGGATTTTCTGAGTTAGTTCAATTCGCATACTTTAAGTACTTACATACTTTGTGTTCTGGCGTTTATCACAGTTCTGTCTTTATATTTATGGTATGATTATTTAATTAGTTTATGTTTATTCCCTAGGATATTCACTCTGTGCGGGAACTCACCATGGGGTTTTTTTTTTTTTTTTTCTTAGTAAAAAAAAAAAAATATATATATATATATATATATATATATATGTATATACCCAAACCCAAACCCATTGCCATTGAATTGATTCTGACTCATAGCGACCCTATAGGACAGAGCAGAACTGCCCCATAGGGCTTTCAAGAAGCTCCTAGTGGATTTGAACTGCCAACCTGTTGGTTAGCAGCCATAGCTCTTATCCTTTATGGCACCACACCATGGCAAAACTTTTGATTTTGTCCACTTAGATTATGAGACACTTTAATTAACTTAGTGGTTAAAAGCTACAGCTGCTAACCAAAGGGTTGGCAGTTTGAATCCACCAGGCACTCCTTGGAAACCCTATGGGGCAGTTCTGCTCTGTCCTTTAGGGTCACTGTGAGTCGGAATCAACTCCACGGCAACGGGTTTGATTTGGGTTTTTCGGTCTTAAAAAGTGAAGATACAATTGAATTCTTTCTCTCAGTTCTACAGAATTTATTATGTTGCCATTGTTTCGGGTGTGATAGTGGTTACTGTGTGTGCTGAGCCTAGGAGGCACGAGGGGCTGGTGGCAGCTTGTTGACTGCCTGCCTGATTGGGCAGCGTTTCTATCCCTGATTGAGTCCTCCACAAGAGGGCATAAGTGTCTGTGAAACTGATTCTTTCCAATCCGGATTTGGCTTCAAAAAGATTTGAAGAGGAAGGGAGGGAGAGATGGAGGGGGAAAGGGCTGAGGCAGAAGAGGCAGTGAATACTTTTAAGGAATTAAATTTCAAAAGATTTTGAATTCCAGCGTTGCAGGCAGGCTGATTAGAATTTTAAAGTACTTCTACTCATTAAGCTAGCAAACATGAATCCTGTACAGATTTAAGATGCTTAAGAAAATTTATCACAAACACCTTTATTAATAAATGTTTTATAGGCTTTTACACAGAGAAAACGTTTTCACGTGACTCCCATGAAGATACTCCTTTGGTCTAGAAGAAGCACAACTGAAATATTGTTTCCTTTTTGATCTATCCCACATGCTTTCAGTATCAAACCCAATTTTCATCTTTTCTGGGAATTTTTCTTTAATACTATCAGCTCTAAAAATCATTTTCCTTCTCTTCATGAGCATTAACAATTTCATTATCCATCTGTTCATTCTACCCATATGCTGTCTGCTAGGTACCAAAACATTGTAGGACATAGTATTGACTTGAAGAAACTCACATAGTAAAGGAGATGACAAAGAAGCAATCAAAAAAAAAAAAAGGGGGAGGTTCCATGGTGCGGAAAAGCAAATGGACTCATAGGTTGATACGTTATCACTGAAAGCAGTTTCACACTATCCTGGGTGGCGTCAGCACAGACCGAGGAGATGTGACATTTTACCTCACTTTTAAGGATGAACAGTAGTTAGGGAAGAAGTCATGGAGTTACAAGTAAAAAATATAGAAGAACATAGAAGTATTATCATTGCCCAAGAGGACTTGTGAGGTCATAATCATAGTCTGGGGAGAGCAGTGTCGAGAAAATGGCTAAAAAGTAGACAAAGACCAGATTATGAAGCTCATTGGGTGATGTGGAGACACATAAAACCTGTAGGTCTCAATTGTTTCTCCTAAATATATGTGTGTTGGACTATTTCAGGATTACCAATTTGGTCATCCCATTACGACGTTATTGTTTTTATTGGGAGTCAGCAAAAGCAATTGTACAATTTTACAAATGAGGTAACTGAGTCACAAAGAAATTAATAATTTTCCCCAAAACACCCCAAGGGCCATTTGACTCCAAAGCCTACACTTTCTTCACATAACACTCTGTGTTATAATATCATATGTTTTTAATCCCCCCACAGCCCTTTGAGAATCATAATGGACCTATAAGACAGTTGTGTTAAATACAATTGGTATTTATTGACAATTAATATACATTATTATTTGTTTCACTTCTCTCTACATGAAAAACTTTTTTTGGAAACCTCACTTGTGGAACTTAATTCTCTTGGAACATTGATGTACTATTTTTCCATATACAGCACTTTTAAGAAGTATAAAATTGACAAATTTATTCATGTTAAACAAAATCATTAATTAAAATTCAGAAAGAATTTTTGGTTGTGGACTTTGTGTGATGAAATGGGCTGTGAGAACAAATTTGAAGGCCAATGAAATTAATTCAATGCAGATCAGCTTTTAGGAGAACTCTGTGAGGATGTGCTGGTAAAAATGTTTTCACTTCTTTGGAAGACACTTTTGTTGAAAAGGAGAGTAGAACTCCAAAAAGAAATTCTCATATGAGAAATGGCATAAAGAAATGAACTTAAAATGAGCAAGGATATATTTAGGCAATTTATAGTAGCCTGTAGTCAAGTTAATTTACATAATATGAAAATACTCAAGAAGAGGGATTATTCATTTAAAATTAGTTTTTGTCTAAATTTCATTAGATAAGCCAAAAAACCAGTTGCCATGGACTTGACTTTGACTCATGGTGAACCCACGTGTATCAGAATAGAACTGTGTTCCATAGGGTTTTTAATGGCTAATTTTTTGAAAGTAGATTGCCAGACCTTTTTTCTGAGGTGCCTCTGGGTAGACTCGAACCTCCAACCTTTTGGTGAACAGCCAAACACTTAATCATTTGCACTCTCCAAGCACTTATAGCTAAACAAGTTCAACTCCAGTTGTCTCAAGGAAAAAAAAAAAAACTTGAAATATAAACATATGTACATATACATACAAAGTGTCTTAGTTATCTAGTGCTGCTATAACAGAAATACCACAAGTAGATGGCTTTAGCAAAGAGAAATTTATTCTATCACAGTGTAGAAGGCTAGAAGTCCAAATTCAGGGTGCCAGCTGCAGGGAAATTTTTTTCTCTCTCTGTCTCTAGCCTCTGAGGGAAGGTGCTTATCATCAATCTTCCCCTGGCCTAGGAGCTTCTCAGTGTAGGGACCCCTAATCTAAAGGACACACTCCATTCCTGGCTCTTCTTTCTTGGTGGTAATGAGGTCCCTCTCCTCTCTGCTAGCTTCTCTTTTTTGTATCTCAGAAGAGATCGACTCAAGTTACAACCAATCCTATAGATTGTGTCTTGCCTCATTAACATAGCTGTCTAACATCAAAGAGGTTAGGATTTACAACACATGGAATAATTACATCAGATCACAAAATGGAGGACAACTGCACAATACTGGGAATCATATGCTAGCCAAATTGACACAGATTTTGGGAGGATACAATTGAATTCATATCATAAAGTATAAGAACATATACCTTTAACAAAGTTCTTTATAAGTTCTGTTTTAGAGACACAATAAGTTACAACGAAATAAAAGCAAATAAGTTGTCTAAAAGAAAAAAAAACAGTCAACAATTGCTGAATGTAAAAAGGAGATAGTTTAAAAATTTGTAGAACGAGACATGTTGTTTGTGCTGTTGAGTCAATGCTGACTCACAGCGACCCCATTAAAAACAAACAAGTTAACAAACCCGTTGCTGTCAAGTAGATTCTGGGTGGTATCAGAATTCTCAGAGTAGAACTGCCTCCACAGGGTTTCCAAGGAGTGGCTGGTGGATTCAAACAGCTGACCTTTTGCTTAGCAGTCAAGCTCTTAACCACTATGCTAGCAATTGTATAACCCAAACCAAACCAAACCCAGTGCTGTTGAGTCGATTCCGACTCATAGTGACCCTATAGGGCAGAGTAGAACTGCCCCGTAGAGTTTCCAAGGAGCGCCTGGCGGATTCGAGCTGCCGACCCTTTAGTTAGCAACCGTAGCACTTAAGCACTGCGCCACCAAGGTTTCCTAGCGATTGCATAGGACAGGATAAAACTGCCCCATAGGATTTCCTAGACTGTCATTATTATGGAAACAGATTGACAGGTCATTTCGCCCACAGGGGGGCTGGTGTGTTTGAACTGCCAACCTTACAGTTGGCAGCCAAGTTCTTAACCATTGTGCTGCCAGGGTTCATTAGAACAAGACACTAAACATTTTAAATCTATTAGTATTAGAATGATGAGAAAATTAAAATTCATCATCCAGAATTGTTGTTCTTATTAGATTCAAAAGCACAGGCTGGTAGAGAGAGATGGGAAATTTAGATGAAAAATAAATATTATTTGGTAATCTTTGTAAGTATAAAAAGATGCGTAGAGTGCTGACTAGACTAATTTATATTACTTATTTTGTTTTTAAGAAATGCTCTCTGAAAATAGATTTAAAATAATAATAAAATTATAGAATATATGTATATATGTACATATATATCCATATATATACAAGAAAAATGATTCCTCAACATAGAGATTATACTACCATGAAATTAGACAGAATGTAGTGTAATTAACAGAAGAATGAGAGCTGAAGGTCACAGTAAGGAAACGTTATCCTAGAATAATTTATTATGTGAAAAGGAATATGAGAGAGCAATATATTAGAAGACCTATAAATCTCTTTTCTTTTCAAAGTCTTTCTGGTATCTAAGTTTTTATATAAGCTTTGCAGAGACACCTAATAAAACATTATCATGTTGACAAAGCATGGACCTGGAACGCTCAGAATTATTTTTTATAATAGATGAGGTTTTTGTGATATTTGGAGCATTACTGAATGAAAACCAATCTATTCAAATAGGTTCTATCTCTATCATAGCTTCAAAGACAGCAAATAGATAAAAAGGAAAAATGAATAGACATACAACGAACTTGCAGGAATAGCTTTCAATGTCCATGAAGGACTCAGCGTGCCAGGGGATGCTGAGAACTTGACTTAGGAACTAGCACAAGTCAAAAGGCGAAGGCAGGCACTAGAACTAAGGCAACAGACCAGGGTTACAGTAGCAGGAGTTATCATAATTCAAGTGGATGATAAATTCCAGAGGTCAGGACTTCTTTTCAGTCAAAAATCTAACAAAGATTTATTAAATTTAATCCAGCACAAGCCTGAAGCTATTGTAGTAGTCATAGCTCTAGCAGTGGAAGGAGTAGTACGCCCATTTCAATATACAATGCTGCCTATCATTAAAGCTTGGATATTTGATAGACTTGGAAAGGAATGAGATTTTATAGGTCTTCTAATCCATTGCCCTCTCACATCCCTTTTCAGAAAATGAATTATTCTAGGGTAACATTTTCTTTTCTTTTTATCAATATAAAAATTAATTTTTGTGGTACTTTAGGTGAAAGTTTACAGCTAAAGTTAATTTCTCATAAAAAAATTTGTACACACATTGTTATGTGGCATTTGTTGCAATCTGTATAATGTGACAGCCCGCTCTCTCTTTCTACCCCGGGTTTCTTGTGTCCATTCAACCAGCTCATTCATGCCTTCTCATCCTGCCTCCGGACAGGAGATACCCATTAGGTTTCATGTATCTGCTTGAACTAAGAAGCACATTCTTCACAAGTACTATTTTACGCTTTATAGTTCAGCCTAATCTTTGTTTGAAGAGTGGGCTTCAGGAATGGTTTTTAGTTCTGGGTTAACAGAGTGCCATGCTGGGGGTTCCTTCAGTCTCGGTCAGACCATTAAGTCTGGTCTTTTCACTAGAGTTTGAGTTCTGCTCCACACTTTTCTCCTGCTCTGTCAGGGACTCTCTGTTTTGTTCCCTTTCAGGGCACTCTTTGATGGTAGCTGAGCACTATCTAGTTCTTCTGGTCTGAGGCTGATGGAGTCTCCGCTTTATGTGGCTCTTTTGTCTCTTGGGCTAATATTTTCCTTGTGTCTTTAGTGTTCTTCATTCTCCTTTGCTCCAAGTGGGTTGGGGCAAATTGGTGCATCTAAGATGGCCACTCACAAGCTTTTAAGACCCCAGACACCACTTACCAAAGTGGGATTCAGAACATTTTCTTAATAAACTTTGTTATGCCAATTGACCTTGATGTCCCCCAAAACCATGGTCCCCAGACTCCAGCCTCAGCTACTCTGTCCCTGAAAGTGTTTGGTTCTGTTCAGGAGACTTCTTAGCTTTTGTTTTAGTTCTAGGGTAACATTTTCTTAAGGTGAACTTTGGAAATTATTTCAATAGCATGTTTCTTCTCACTGGCATGATTATGTGTACTTTATGCCCAGTCCAGTCAGTTGAATTCATGATAGCCTGATTATCATTAGTAAAATGTATGTCTAATAATCTTATTTCCATAATTATATTTGTTCCCTATTGAGAAAGTTCCAAATTTCCTAGCTGGTTATTTAATGCCCTCTGGAGTATGCACCTAACCCATATTTCCAACTTCATTTCTCCTTTTTCTTTGCATATAATTTGAGTTGAATTGGTAATATTTCTCAGGGGAAGAACACAGAGGAACAGTCTACTGTATTGAAGAAGAGAAAGACAAAAGGGCAAGTGATTTAGGAAATAATAAGTCAGTGAATTCAGGAGGCAGTAAGCAGATCAATAAGAGTTTATGGAGATACAGGACAAAATAAGAGGAACAGCTCAGCTGAACTACTAATATTTTACATTCTCGGAACCACAGAACTAAGGTTGACCAAGACAGAAATGGATTTTGACCACATAAAACAAAGACTTCAACTGGGTATAAACCCAAAACAAATCCATTGCTGTTGAGTAGATTCTGGGTATAACACCATGTGCAACTTTAGCTACCTAAGAAGGAGAGTTTAACTCATTAAAATGAGAAAAATCATGTTAAATGTGTAAATCATAATTTTTGACAGGACAACACATTCTCTAATTAATTAACCTTGAGGAAAGGCCTGGAAGAAATTAGGAAAGGCTTTGTACCAAAGTCACCACCTATCTGTCAGTTTGTTGTACTGTGGTGGATTGCATGTTGCTGTGGTGCTGGAAGCTATGCCACAGTCATTTCAAATACTAGCAGGGTCACCCATGACGGTCAGGTTACTGCAGAGCTTTCAAACTAAGACAGACTAGGAAGAAAAACCTGGTGATCTACTTCCAAAAACTAGCCAATGGAAAACTTAAGGATCACTATAGAACATGGTCTGACTCTCTTACTTTGGATCCTTCATCAGAAGGGATCAATCACTGGAGGGTTACATCATGTTTCATGATGCAGAGGACCAGTGAGTGCATGGAAGACCCTCAGTAATATGAACTGGCACAATAGCCACAACAATAAATGCAAACATGCCAGTGATTGTGAGTGTGTCACAGGTCTGACACTTTGTTCTGTTGTATGTGAAGTTTCCATGAATTGGAGTCAATTCAACAGCAACTACCTGTTGACTGATTGATCAATTGATCTATCAATTTATATTATCCTACAAAGAATTAAATCATGACAGAAATAATTTAAGCAATGTTTAAAATAGTTAACTTGAGATTTTGGGCTCAAGATAACTTCTTAGCATGGTGCACATATGTTGGTTCATTCAATGATTTAATCACAGCCAGCAAATGTAATAAGCCATGTCTTATCATACATATGTTATCTCAACTGTTTCCCTTATGACCATCCCGGCACAGAAAAAACTTCAGACTGGAAATGCGATAAGATCATTTGCCTACACACTCTGTGAGTTGTCCTTGTGTTGGAGCAATAGAAGCCATCAACTGAGTAAGTTGTTCTCGCTCCTTTATCTTGATAAGGGATGGGCTCATCCAGGTTGGAGATTGGCAGAAGAACAAAAATCAGTAGTTTGTTGCAACCAAAATGAGTTTCTTATTTTTTCATCTGTAATACTGGTCTTACAATTTTATCATATCATTCTCTCCACCTTTAATTCTTTAACATATCCCTATGTTTCCAAATGCCATTCATAATTTAAATTTGAGGTCAAATGCCACAATCTTTATCAAGCACTTTGTCAATATTTTTGAATGAATGAACGAACTAATGAAAGAGTAAATATAAATGAAGAATTAAATAATGGAATGAGTGACTGAATCAATGATGTAGAGACAAATTGACAGAGAGGTCTGTCAATCATATAAAACTATATTCTTTCCACCCCAGACTTGGGTGAAATGTTAATCTAATAAACATTTATGAGACAGTCTCTTATGAGGTCTTTGGTTCAAAGAGAAGAACAAAGCTGTTTCTGTCTTCCAGAATCATATATTCTTTTAAGGAGAATGAAAAACAAATAAGTTTAATGTAGGGTAGAATAAGACCATGTTATCAGAAGAGTACAGACACATTTTTATGGGTAATCTAAAGAGGAAGTCATCATTTAATCTCCAAATGTAAGGAAAGGTTTTGAGAAATACATGAAATACAGTTGAATTTTGAACTCTGGATAGGATGGTTCCTGATGAAAATATCTACGAGGACATCTGGAGGGTTCCTGAGTGGTAGGTGGGGAGAGATTATTTTTAGAACTAAAATATTAAAATGAGAGAAAATGTCTACAGATATTTTTGCCAAATGGATATGTTAAAGTAGCTGTAAAGCGTACGAAATAGCATTGTGCAAATGTATAAGAAATTAATATGTACATCTGCTTGGTAAAATAATTTAATTCCATAAAATACTAGCGTTGACACAAAATCTGGTGAAACACAAAATCTTGATAGTGAAGAGGAATGACCTTTGCTATAATATTCCTTGTTTATTCCTCTTGCTTATCAAAGAATGATTTTCAAAACTAGATTCTAAGTTTATATCCATAGATTCATAATATGATCATTTGCACCTGCTACTTTCAATAAACAGACACACACAGGCATTTGTAATAGAACTTGGGTGTCTTCCTCTATGATTTGCGAAATTACTGCTGGTTTTAAATTTACCAAAAAGTGTTAAGGATCAATTTAGATTCTGTTTTGAAAATCTACAAGTGTCTCTCTTCCTAAAATCTTAAGAAATGTTCTGGCTTGATGACAGTGAACATAAGAAATTGATTTCTGAATGTAAGTTCTAGTTTATTCACAGCTACACAATTCCCATTGACTCAAGAGTCCACAGAAAAGAGACCATTTAATACATGACCTGTACGAAAATAAAGAAGTAGAAGAAATTCACTCTGACTTAAGAATATGGAGAGGAGGCGGGACCAAGATGGCGGACTAGGTGGACGCTACCATGGATCCCTCTTGCAACAAAGACTCGGAAAAACGAGTGAATCGATCACATACATAACAATCTACGAACTCTGAACAACAAGCATAGACTTAGAGACGGAAAATGAACAAATACAGGCAGACAGCGACCGTTTTCAGAACTAGGAGCCAGAGTACCAGGCAGGTGACCTTCGGAGCCCGATCTGGGGCAGAGCCCAGGGGGGCAGATGGCACAGACAAGGGGCCCAGCCCTACCCCCCTGAACCCATCCCGGGAGAGAGTCTAGCTCGTTGGCGCGGGCGGCTTAGCGGCACAGTCGGAGGGAGAAGCACCGGGGAGGCAGTGACAGATCTTGGAGCGGGGAGAGCAGCGTCCCAGCCGGGGAGCCATCCCACCGGGAGTTTGGCGGGAAGCGGGCGGGGCGCGAGCGGGGGGGGGGTCAGCTATATTTCCCTAAAGCGACCCCGGGGCGGGGCCCACACGTTCGTGCGGGGGGACGCCCACCCAGTTCGCGCGTGTGGCGCGGTGCACCGGAGGGAGAAGTCCCCGGGAGGAAGTTACAGGTCTTGGAGCAGGGAGAGGAGCGTCCCAGCCGGGGAGCCGTCCCGCTGGGATTTTGGCGAAAGCGGGCGGGGCGTGAGCGCGGGGTCCAATTATATTCCCCTGAATTGACCCAGGGGGCGGGCCCACCCGTTCGTGCGGGAGACGCCCACCCAGTTTGCGTGAGCGGTGCTGCGCACCGGAGGGAGAAGTCCCCGGGAGGAAGTGACTGGTCTCGGAGAGTAGCGTCCTAACCGGGGAGCCATCCTGCCCGGATTTTGGCGGACGGGGGCAGAGCGTGAACGCGGTGATCAGCTCTATATTCTGTGGTGCTACACGCCTAGCTCTCTGATCCCTCCTCCACCCTCCCCAGGCGGTCCCATTAACATCCGAATACCTGGAGCCAGAGGGAGAATTCAGATAGGGATTTGACTGCATTTTTTTTAGCTGATTACCTGGAAAATCTAGTTTCTCAGTGATGGCTCGGAGACAGCAGTCCATACCAAACCTCATGAAGAAACAGACCATGACAGCTTCTCCATCCCCCCAAACAAAAGAATCAAAATCTTTCCCAAATGAAGATACAATCCTGGAATTATCAGATACAGAATATAAAAAACTAATTTACAGAATGCTTAAAGATACCACAAATGAAATTAGGATAAATGCAGAAAAAGCCAAGGAACACACTGATAAAATTGTTGAAGAACTCAAAAAGATTATTCAAGAACATAGTGGAAAAATTAATAAGTTGCAAGAATCCATAGAGAGACAGCATGTAGAAATCCAAAAGATTAACAATAAAATTACAGAATTAGACAACGCAATAGAAAGTTGGAGGAGCAGACTCGAGCAATTAGAATGTAGACTGGGACTTCTGGAGGACCAGGGAATCAACACCAACATAGCTGAAAAAAAATCAGATAAAAGAATTAAAAAAAATGAAGAAACCCTAAGAATCATCTATCAAGACTCTATCAAGAAGGATAACTTGCGAGTGATTGGAGTCCCAGAAGAGGGAGGGGGAGCAGAAAACACACAGAAAATAGCTGAAGAACTCCTAACACAAAACTTCCCAGACATCATGAAAGACGAAAGGATATCTATCCAAGATGCTCATCGAACCCCATTTAAGATTGATCCAAAAAGAAAAACACCAAGACATGTTATCATCAAACTTGCCAAAACCAAAGACAAACAGAAAATTTTAAAAGCAGCCAGGGAGAAAAGAAAGGTTTCCTTCAAGGGAGAATCAATAAGAATAAGTTCAGACTACTCAGCAGAAACCATGCAGGCAAGAAGGGAATGGGACAACGTATACAGAGCACTGAAGGAGAAAAACTACCGACCAAGGATCATATATCCAGCAAAACTCTCTCTGAAATATGAAGGAGAAATTAAGATATTTACAGATAAATACAAGTTTAGAGAATTTGCAAAAACTAAACCAAGACTGCAAGAAATGCTAAAGGAGATTGTTTGGCCTGATGACCAATAATATCAGGTACCAGCACAATACAAGGTCACAAAACAGAACGCCCTGATATCAACGCAACTCAAATAGGGAAAGCACAAAAACAAATAAATTAAGACTAATTCTAAAAAATAAATAAATAAACAAAATAATACACATAACAGGAAATCATGGAAATCAATAGATAAACGATCACAATAATCAAAAAGAGGGACTAAATATAGGAGGCATTGAACTGCCAGATGGAGAGGGATACAAGGCGATATAGAAGGATACAAGTTAGGTTTTTACTTAGAAAAATAGGGGTAAATAATAAGGTAGCCACAAAAAGGAATATCAATTTCATAACTCAAGAAAAAAGCCAAGAAAAACGTAACGACTCAACAAACACAAAGTTAAACATTATGAAAATGAGGATCTCACAAGCTACTAAGAAAAACGTCTCAGCACAAAAAAGCATGTGGAAAAATGAAATGGCTAACAACACACATGAAAAGGCATCAAAATGACAGCACTAAAAACTTATTTATCTATAATTATGCTGAATGTAAATGGACTAAATGCACCAATAAAGAGACAGAGAGTCACGGACTGGATAAAGAAACACGATCCATCTATATGCTGCCTACAAGAGACACACCTTAGACTTAGAGACACAAACAAACTAAAACTCAAAGGATGGAAAAAAATATATCAAGCAAACAATAAGCAAAAAAGAAGAGGAGTAGCAATATTAATTTCTAACAAAATAGACTTTAGACTTAAATCCACCACAAAGGATAAAGAAGGACACTATATAATGATAAAAGGGACAATTGATCAGGAAGACATAAACATATTAAATATTTACGCACCCAATGACAGGGCTGCAAGATACATAAATCAAATTTTAACAGAATTGAAAAGTGAGATAGACACCTCCACATTTATAGTAGGAGACTTCAACACACCACTTTCGGAGAAGGACAGGACATCCAGTAAGAAGCTCAATAGAGACACGGAAGACCTACTTACAACAATCAACCAACTTGACTTCATTGACTGATACAGAACTCTCCACCCAACTGCTGCAAAATATACTTTTTTCTCTAGTGCACATGGAACATTCTCTAGAATAGACCACATATTAGGTCATAAAACAAATCTTTGCAGAATCCAAAACATCGAAATATTACAAAGCATCTTCTCAGACCACAAGGCAATGAAGGTAGAAATCAATAACAGAAAAACTAGGGAAAAGAAATCAAATACTTGGAAAATGAACAATACCCTCCTGAAAAAAGACTGGGTTATAGAAGACATCAAGGAGGGAATAAGGAAATTCTTAGAAAGCAACGAGAATGAAAATACTTCCTATCAAAACCTCTGGGACACAGGAAAAGCAGTGCTCAGAGGCCAATTTATATCGATAAATGCACACATACAAAAAGAAGAAAGAGCCAAAATCAGAGAACCGTCCCGACAACTTGAACAAATAGAAAGTGAGCAACAAAAGAACCCATCAGGCACCAGAAGAAAACAAATAATCAAAATTAGAGCTGAACTAAATGAATTAGAGAACAGAAAAACAATCGAAAGAATTAACAAAGCCAAAAGCTGGTTCTTTGAAAAAATTAACAAAATTGATAAACCATTGGCTAGACTGACTAAAGAAATACAGGAAAGGAAACAAATAACCCGAATAAGAAACGAGAAGGACCACATCACAACAGAGCCAAATGAAATTCAAAGAATCATTTCAGATTACTACGTAAAATTGTACTCTAACAAATTTGAAAACCTAGAAGAAATGGATAAATTCTTGGAACAATACTACCTACCTAAACTAACACATTCAGAAGTAGAACAACTAAATAGACCCATAACAAAAAAAGAGATTGAAACGGTAATCCAAAAACTTCCAACAAAAAAATGCCCTGGCCCGGACGGCTTCACTGCAGAGTTCTACCAAACCTTCAGAGAAGACTTAACACCATTACTATTGAAGGTATTTCAAAGCATAGAAAAAGACGGAATACTACCCAACTCATTCTATGAAGCTACCATCTCCCTGATACCAAAACCAGGTAAAGACATTACAAAAAAAGAAAATTATAGACCTATATCCCTCATGAACATAGATGCAAAAATCCTCAACAAAATTCTAGCCAATAGAATCCAAGAACACATCAAAAAAATAATTCACCCTGATCAAGTGGGATTTATACCAGGTATGCAAGGCTGGTTTAATATCAGAAAAACCATTAGTGTAATCCATCACATAAATAAAACAAAAGATAAAAACCACATGATTTTATCAATAGATGCGGAAAAGGCGTTTGACAAAGTTCAACACCCATTTATGATAAAAACTCTTACCAAAATAGGAATTGAAGGAAAATTCCTCAACATAATAAAGGGCATCTATGCAAAGCCAACAGCCAATATCACTCTAAATGGAGAGAACCTGAAAGCATTTCCCTTGAGAACGGGAACCAGACAAGGATGCCCTTTATCACCGCTCTTATTCAACATCGTACTTGAAGTCCTAGCCAGGGCAATTAGGCTAGACAAAGAAATAAAGGGTATCCAGATTGGTAAGGAGGAAGTAAAGCTATCAGTATTTGCAGATGACATGATCGTATACATGGAAAACCCTAAGGAATCCTCCAGAAAACTACTGAAACTAATAGAAGAGTTTGGCAGAGTCTCAGGTTATAAAATAAACATACAAAAATCACTTGGATTCCTCTACATCAACAAAAAGAACACCGAAGAGGAAATCACCAAATCAATACCATTCACAGTAGCCCCCAAGAAGATAAGATACTTAGGAATAAATCTTACCAAGGATGTAAAAGACCTATATAAAGAAAAGTATAAAACTCTGCTACAAGAAATTCAAAAGGACATACTTAAGTGGAAAAACATACCCTGCCCGTGGATAGGAAGACTTAACATAGTAAAAATGTCTATTCCACCAAAAGCCATCTATACATATAACGCACTTCCAATCCAAATACCAATGTCATATTTTAAGGGGATAGAGAAACAAATCACCAATTTCATATGGAAGGGAAAGAAGCCCCGGATAAGCAAAGCATTACTGAAAAAGAAGAAGAAAGTGGGAGGCCTCACTCTACCTGATTTCAGAACCTATTATACACCTACAGTAGTCAAAACAGCCTGGTACTGGTACAACAACAGGCACATAGACCAATGGAACAGAATTGAGAACCCAGATATAAATCCATCCACGTATGAGCAGCTGATATTTGACAAAGGACCAGTGTCAGTCAATTGGGGAAATGATAGTCTTTTTAACAAATGGTGCTGGCATAACTGGATATCCATTTGCAAAAGAATGAAACAGGACCCATACCTCATACCATGCACAAAAACTAACTCCAAGTGGATCAAAGACCTAAACATAAAGACTAAAACGATAAAGATCTTGGAGGAAAAAATAGGGACAATCCTAGGAGCCCTAATCAGGGCATAAACAGAATACAAAACATTTCCAAAAATGATGAAGAGAAATCAGATAACTGGGAGCTCCTAAAAATCAAACACCTATGCTCATCTAAAGACTTCACCAAAAGAGTAAAAAGACCACCTACAGACTGGGAAAGAATATTCAGCTATGACATCTCCGACCAGCGCCTGATCTCTAAAATCTACATGATTCTGTCAAAACTCAACCACAAAAAGACAAACAACCCAATCAAAAAGTGGGCAAAGGATATGAACACACATTTCACTAAAGAAGATATTCAGGCAGCCAACAGATACATGAGAAAATGCTCCCGATCATTAGCCATTAAAAAAAAATAGCCGTTAGAGAAATGCAAATTAAAACTACAATGAGATTCCATCTCACACCAACTAGACTGGCATTAATCCAAAAAACACAAAATAATAAATGTTGGAGAGGCTGCGGAGAGATTGGAACTCTCATACACTGCTGGTGGGATTGTAAAATGGTACAACCACTTTGGAAATCCATCTGGCGTTATCTTAAACAGTTAGAAATAGAACTACCATACAACCCAGAAATCCCACTCCTCGGAATATACCCTAGAGATACAAGAGCCTTCACACAAACAGATATATGCACACCCATGTTTATTGCAACTCTGTTTACAATAGCAAAAAGCTGGAAGCAACCAAGGTGTCCAACAATGGATGAATGGGTAAATAAATTGTGGTATATTCACACAATGGAATACTACGCATCGATAAAGAACAGTGACGAACCTCTGAAACATTTCGTAACATGGAGGAATCTGGAAGGCATTATGCTGAGCGAAATGAGTCAGTTGCAAAAGGACAAATATTGTATAAGACCACTATTATAAGATCTTGAGAAATAGAAAAAACGGAGAAGAACACATACTTTTGTGGTTACAAAGGGGAGAGGGAGGGAGGGAGGGAGAGGGCTTTTTATTGATCAATCTGTAAATAAGAACTGCTTTGGGTGAAGGGAAAGACAACACTCAATACAAGGAAGGTCAGCCTAATTGGACTGGACTAAAAGCAAAGAGGTTTCCGGGATAAAATGAAAGCTTCAAAGGTCAGCGGAGCAGGGGCTGGGGTCTGGGGAACTTGGTTTGAGGGGACTTCTAAGTCAATGGGCAAAATAATTCTATTATGAAAACATTCTGCATCCCACTTTGAATTGTGGCGCCTGGGGTCCTAAATGCCAACAAGCGGCCATCTAAGATACATCAATTGGTCTCAACCCACCTGGAGCAAAGGCAAAGGAAGAACACCAAGGTCACACGACAACTAAGAACCCAAGAGACAGAAAGGGCCACATGAACCAGAGACCTACATTACCCTGAGACCAGAAGAACTAGTTGGTGCCCGGCCACAATCGATGTCTGCCCTGTCAGGGAGCACAACAGACAACTCCTGAGGGAGCAGGAGACCAATGGGATACAGACCCCAAATTCTCATGAAAAGACCATACCTAATGGTCTGACTGCGACTAGAGGAATCCCAGAGACAATGCTCCCCAGAACTTCTGATGTCACAGGACAGGAACCATCCCCGAAGACAAATCATCAGGCATGAAAAGGACTGGTCAGTGGGGGGGAGAGAGATGCTGATGAAGAGTGAGCTAATTAAATCAGGTGGACACTGGAGAGTGTGTTGACAACTCTTGACTGGAGGGGGGATGGGAAGATAGAGAGAGAGGGAAGATGGCAAAATTGTCACGAAACGAGAGACTGAAAGGGCTGACTCAATAGGGGGAGAGCAAGTGGGAGAAGGGAGTAAGATGTATGTAAACCTACATGTGACAGACTGATTGGAATGGTAAATGTTCACTTGAAGCTTAATAAAAATTAGTTAAAAAAAAAAAAGAATATGGAGATAAAATAATCAGCAACATGTACTTGAAGTAGATCAATAATTGACGAAAAAAGTGATTGGCTCTGCTTGCTTACTTCTTGTTGTTGTTGTTAGGTGCCCTCCGATCAGTTCCAACTCATAGCGACCCTGTGTATAATAGAACAAAACACTGCTTGGTCCTGCGCTATTCTTACAATCGTTGACATGCTTGAGCCTATTGTTGCAGCCACTGTATCAATCCATCTTTCGTTGACCCTCTACTTTACCAAGCACGATGTCCTTCTCCAGGGACTAATTCCTCCTGATAACATATCCAAGGTATGTGAGAGGTAGTCTCGCCATCCTTGCTTCTAAAGAGCATTCTGGCTGTACCTCTTCCAAGACAGATTTGTTGGTTCTTTTTGCAGTCCATGGTATATTCAATATTCTTCACCAACACCATAACTCAAAGGTGTCAGTTCTTCTTCAATCTTCCTTATTTATTGTCCAGCTCTCACATGCATAGAAGGCAGTTGAAAACACCGTGGCTTGGTTCAGGCACACCTTAGTCCTCAAGGTGACATCTTTGCTTTTTAACACTCTAAATAGATCTTTTGCACTGGATTTGCCCAATGAAATGTGTCATTTGATTTCTTGATTGCTGCTTCTATGGGCGTTGATTGTGGATCCAAGTAAAATGAAAGCTTTGACAACTTCAACATTTTCTCCATTTATCATGATGTTGCTTATTGGTCCAGTTGTGAGGATTTTTGTTTTCTTTATGTTGAGGTGCAATCCATACTGAAGGCTGTGGTCTTTAATATTCATCAATAAGTGCTTCAAGTTCTCTTCACTTTCAGCAAGCAAGGTTGTGTCATCTGCATAACACAGGTTGTTAATAAGTCTTCCTCCAATTCTGATGTTCAGTTCTTCTTCATATAGTCCAACTTCTCAGATTATTTGCTCAGCATACAGATTGAATGAGTACGGTGAAAGGATACAACCCTGACTCACACCTTTCCTGACTTTAAACCACACTGTATCCCCTTGTTTTATTCATATGACTGCTTCTTGGTTTGTGTACAGGTTCCTCATGAGCACAAGTAAGTGTTCTGGATTTCCCATTCTTTGAAATGTATCCATAATTTATTATGATCCGCACAGTAGGATGCCTTTGCTTAGTCAAAACACAGGTTAACATCTTTCTGGCATTCTCTGCCTTCAACCAAGGTCCATCTGACATCAACACTGCTATTCCTCATTCCACATCCTCTTCTGAATCTGGCTCGAACTTCTGGCAGTTCCCTGTGAATGTCCTGTTGCAACCACTTTTGAATGATCTTCAGCAAAATTTTACTTGTGTGTGATATTAATGATATTGCTCAATATTGTCCTTGTCATTTTCAGCCTTAAATATGAAAATAAAAACCAGAATTTTTTTTTTTTTTGGAGAATATAAGCATCAGGGAATACACATTTTCATTGCTGTAGACTCCATTCTCAGGTATACAGATTAGAGAATTTCTTGCATGTACATCAAGGAACTTGTATAAAAATATTTAAATATTCCTACCTGCCTGTTTATGGAAGCAAAAATAAAACACACGGAAAACAACCCAAACTCCATAATCAATAAAATTGATAAACCGTGGAATATCTACTCAGTGAACTAGTATACCACACATAGAGTATATGTATTTAAGCTATATGCAACAGTATGGATGAAGCTTAGCAACACAAGGTTAAGGGGGAAAGCATCAACTTGCAAAAGAATAAATTCACTATCATTTTAATTATATTAAATACCAAACTGCAACCACATGAGTTTACACGCACATCCATCATAGGATGAAATGAAAGCACAGGTGGTGGAACAATAGCAAAAAGTACAAAATTGAGGGTAATGGAGGCTTGTGAAAGGAAGAGAAAGGGATTAATATATTCAAGAAGAAGCCCACAGAGGGTTTCAAAGGCAATGGTAGCATATTTCTTAAAATGGGTAATGGTATTCAGATGTTGTCATTAGTCTTTATGCCTGAGGCAGATAGTATCTTCCAAAGATAGACATACTGATACATATCCCATCCTTCATACTCTTCTTACAATGTGATGTTGACACTCCTTCATTGACAGGTCTATGAAATGTCTATGTTCTCTTGGACTTTTGAATCTACCTTTGCCAAGAGAGTACCACGACAGTGACGTCATATGACTTCTGAAGCTAGGTCATAATCAGCGATATGACTTCTACCTTATTTCTTTCTCTCTCTCTTTTCTCTTTCTTTCAAGAGAAGCCCTTTGAAGCCCTGCACCCCATATATTTGGCTACCGTGAAGCCATCTGGAGAGAACACGTAGAGATGCTTCAGGAACTAGCTGCTTCAGTCTCTGGCTGTTTGACCCATCCCAGCCCAGATGTCAGAGATGTGAATGAATGAACTTGCAGATAACTCTAACTTCTGCCTTTAATTTTTCAAGCTTTTACAACGTCCTAGATATTGTAAAACAGAGAGAAGCCATCCCCGCAGTGCCCTGTTTGAATTCCTAAATTGAGAATTCATGAGCATAATAAATGGTTGTCTTACGCCATTAAATTCTGGCATAGAGCATCCATGCATCTATAGTCGCTGGTACATTAATTTGCATACATTTAATTTAAAATTCCTTTGTATCTACTTAACAGCTAACGAAGACAATTAAAAAAAAAAAAGATTGGAAAATGTGAAGATAATTTTGAGAGGAAAAAAAATTCCCATGTGTTTTATTCTAACCAATTTACTGTTCAGGTATGAAATCAAAGAGAACCACAACTTATAGATATAAATACACTCTTCAAACTTCCTCAATTCATTTACAATAAAGAAAAGGATATTACTTTTCCGGTACTTTGCTTAGGTAATGACTTGAAAAATATTACATGTGAAATTAATTTGCGAAATTAGTAGGGAATCTAAGGATGTGATCCTTACTTCTTGTTGTTAGGTGCCGTCAAGTCAGTTCTGACTCATAGCGACCCTATGCACAACAGAATGAAACACTGCCCAGTCCTGTGCCATCGTTACAATTGTTGTTATGCTTGAGCTCATTGTTGCAGCCACTGTGTCAATCCACCTCATTGAGGGTCTTCCTCTTTTCCGCTGACCCTGTACTCTGCCAAGCATGATGTCCGTCTCCAGGGACTGATCCCTCCTGACAACATGTCCAAAGTATGTAAGATGCAGTCTTACCATCCTTGCTTCTAAGGAGCATTCTGGTTGTACTTCTTCTAAGACAGATTTGTTCGTTCTTTTGGCACTCCGTGGTATATTCAATATTCTTTGCCAGGTACTTACCTAGGCACTTAAAAAAAATTTTTTTTTTAAAGTCCAAAAAACCACTGCCTTCCAGTCAATTCTGACTCAAAGCAACACTGTAGGACAGAGTAGAGCTGCCCGGTAGGGTTTCCAAGGTTGTAATCTTTATGGAATCTGACTGCCACCTCTTTCTCCCGAGGAAAGGCCTGTGGGTTCCAACTGATGACCTTTGGGTTAGCAGCTTAATGCTTAACCACTGTGCAGCAGGAATCCTAGTATCCTCTAAATACAACACGCACTGGTTTTCTTTATTCTCTTTAGGCATTATCCTGTTCGCATGACCATTTCTCTTCACCATCCATAAAGAAGATATTTGTGGTTGAGATGGAAAATCTGCTATGAAAACAGACTCTGTCTCTCCAACATCATCGTCCATCAGTCTAGCTTGTTTTACACCACTGTAAACTTGAACTGTCCATATGCAGGTACTCTCACGGCTACTACCAGACTATAATTGTTTCATGAGATTTGCCTAACCTAAATAGCAAGGTCTGTTCCTTGTTTCTAAATGATGTTCTATTCATTCTTTGATAAACACCAAAAAAAATATTTTTTTCTAATTTCAATGAAGGTTTCCATAAGGATTTTAACTCATAATAATACCTCTCATTAAGATGTAACTGTTTAAAATTGGTAGTTATATCAGTTATTGTCTGGTGATATTCTTTAATTTTCAGAAAAAATACAGACTGGTGCCATAGCGTTTACCGTCCTGTATATATTAATTCGTTGTCAGGTGCCGTTGAGTCAGTTTTGACTCACAGCGACCCTATGTGACAGAGTAAAACTGTCCTGTAGGGTTTTCTAGGCTGTAATCTTTATAGGAGCAGATCACCAGCTCTTTCTCCAGTAGAGCTGCTGAGTGGGTTTGAACCACCAACCTTTCAGTTACCAGCTGAGCACTTAACCTTTTGCTCCACTGAGGCTGCTTATAAACATTTATATTGATTTCTCAAATAAAATGTAAAATTATTAGAGATATTAATAACGATACCAATAAAGAGTTTCCAAAGATGTGGAAAATTTTTATATACTGTGATTTTTAACATTAAATGCACAACATAAAATTTAATGTACAATATAGTTTCAACTGTAAAAAAATACATCATAAAGACTGGAGGAAAATACATTAAATAAATGAGTATGGTCATTTGTGAGTGCTGGGATTATACGTGCTGGTTATTTCCTTCTTTAAAATTTTCTTACCTTGCTTATGCCTTTTGTTATGGCCATGTATTATAATTACAAGACATTTCATGAAAATTTTTATTCTTTTTTCTCCAAAAGTAAAAAGCACTCCTTTCTTTCTTTTAAATTAGGAAGTTAATTTAAGGTTGCAAATAAACAAATTGTTGGCCAATTTATTATTTTTTTCTTGTGCATCTTAGTTCAAGTTTTATTTATATTCTGAGGATTTTCTTCTTTAAATAATGTTCTGCAGTAGGATGGTTTTGTTATTGGTGTTTTGGTTAGTGCATACCTCCTTTACAAAATACCTTGATGAAAGGAACAGGGTAATGATAGCAATTATTTTAATTTAAGAATGATATTAAAACACTGAATATTCATTACATGCCTGTCACACAGAGTATTAAATATTTTATTTTACATTATATTTACAGAAAATAAGTATGGCCCAGGAAATATTTCTATGTCTGTTTTGCAGCTGAAGAAACTAGTAAGTAAAAAAAAAAAAAAAAAGAAGATATAAATACAGGAAGCATATGACTCTAGAGGAAACCCTGGTGGCGTAGTTGTTAAGTGCTACGGATGCTAACCAAAGGGCCGGCAGTTGATATCCACCAGGTGCTCCTTGGAAACTCTACGGGGCAGTTCTACTCTGTCCTATAGGGTCGCTGTGAGTCAGAATCGACTAGACAGCAGTGGGTTTGGGTACTTATGACTCTAGAAATCAAATTCTGAAACATTCTACCCTACTGTCTCCACTTTATATTATCTCCTTACTGTGCCTGGGATACAGTCCTGCATATAGTAAGTGTTCAATTACTAAATGTGGGGTGATTGATGGCATTTAGTCTCAAATTCAAAAAGATACTGAAATGATTAATGCATTTTGACTTACTTCCTGAAATCTGCTTTTCATGTAACTTAATAACATACAAAATACACCAGAAATTATCTCAGTAAACACAGTAAACAAGATCACTCCAAAATGTAGCAACCTCTCCTTACATACTAACATAGACTATGATTTTAATTTATGAGCCAGGGCATTTCTAAGTATGTTTTTAAATATTTCTATTTTAAATTCATTTTCCTCCTGTGCTTTAAACTCAGTGGTTAAAAGCTCAGCTGCAAACCAAAAGGTCAGCAGTTCAAATCCACCATCTGCTCTTTGGAAACCCTATAGGACAGTTCTACTCTGTCCTATAGGGTTGCTATGAGTCAGAATCGACCCTATGGCAGCCAGTTTGGTTTTTTTGGTCATGTATTATTAAATATCTATTTTCTAGTACTAAGCAAAAATTGGCAAATGGACCAAGTAATACATCAAAACACAGAAACTGAATAATACTGTAGGTATCATACAAACCACATTATTCAAGTTCGAAATTATTTGCAAGTGGCAGCTTTACTAGTCATGACTAATGAGACAAATATTCTCATTTAACATCAATATGTGATGTGTTTCTGTGTAAATGTAAGAACTGATGTAATTTCAAGTTTTTCTGTGAAGTTCCTCACTTGAACCTTCTACTTTTTTAACAGAAATGTAGTCTTTTCACTTTTTTTTTTAATTAACTTTTATTAAGCTTCAAGTGAACGTTTACAAATCCAATCAGTCTGTCACATATAAGTTTACATACATCTCACTCCCTACTCCCACTTGCTCTCCCCCTCTTGAGTCAGCCCTTTCAGTCTCTCCTTTCGTGACAATTTTGCCAGCTTCCCTCTCTCTCTATCCTCCCATCCCCCCTCCAGACAAGAGTTGCCAACACAATCTCAAGTATCCACCTGATATAATTAGCTCACTCTTCATCAGCGTCTCTCTCCCACCCGCTGACCAGTCCCTTTCATGTCTGATGAGTTTCTTCGGGGATGGTTCCTGTCCTGTGCCAACAGAAGGTCTGGGGACCATGGCCGCCGGGACTCCTCTACTCTCAGTCAGACCATTAAGTTTGGTCTTTTTATGAGAATTTGGGGTCTGCATTCCACTGATCTCCTGCTCCCTCAGGGGTCCTCTGCTGTGCTCCCTGTCAGGGCAGTCATCTATTGTGGCCGGGCACCAGCTAGTTCTTCTGGTCTCAGGATGATGTAGGTCTCTGGTTCATGTGGCCCTTTCTGTCTCTTGGGCTCTTAGTTGTCGTGTGGCCTTGGTGTTCTTCATTTTCCTTTGCTCCAGGTGGGTTGAGACCAATTGCTGCATCTTAGATGGCCGCTTGTTAGCATTTAAGACCCCAGACGCCACATTTCAAAGTGGGATGCAGAATGATTTCATAATAGAATTATTTTGCCAATTGACTTAGAAGTCCCCGCAAACCATGTTCCCCAGACCTCCGCCCTTGCTCCGCTGACCTTTGAAGCATTCATTTTATCCCGGAAACTTCTTTGCTTTTGGTCCAGTCCAATTGAGCTGACCTTCCAAGTATTGAGTGTTGTCTTTCCGTTCACCTAAAGCAGTTCTTATCTACTGATTAATCAATAAAAAAAACCTTCTCCCACCTTCCCTCCCTCCCCCCCTCGTAACCACAAAAGTATGTGTTCTTCTCAGGTTTACTATTACTCAAGATCTTATAATAGTGGTCTTATACAATATTTGTCCTTTTGCCTCTGACTAATTTCGCTCAGCATAATGCCTTCCAGGTTCCTCCATGTTATGAAATGTTTCACGGATTCGTCACTGTTCTTTATCGATGCGTAGTATTCCATTGTGTGAATACACCACAATTTATTTACCCATTCATCCATAGATGGACACCTTGGTTGCTTCCAACTTTTTGCTATCGTAAACAGAGCTGCAATAAACATGGGTGTGCATATATCTGTTTGTGTGAAGGCTCTTGTATCTCTAGGGTATATTCCGAGGAGTGGGATTTCTGGGTTGTATGGTAGTTCTATTTCTAACTGTTTAAGATAACGCCAGATAGATTTCCAAAGTGGTTGGTTGTACCACTTGACATTCCCACCAGCAGTGTATAAGAGTTCCAATCTCTCCGCAGCCTCTCCAACATTTATTATTTTGTGTTTTTTGGATTAATGCCAGCCTTGCTGGTGTGAGATGGAATCTCATCGTAGTTTTAATTTACATTTCTCTAATGGCTAATGATCGAGAGCATTTTCTCATGTATCTGTTGGCTGCCTGAATATCTTCTTTAGTGAAATGTGTGTTCATATCCTTTGCCCACTTTTTGATTGGGTTGTTTGTCTTTTTGTGGTTGAGTTTTGACAGAATCATGTAGATTTTAGAGATCAGGCGCTGGTCTGAGATGTCATAGCTGAAAATTCTTTCCCAGTCTGTAGGTGGTCTTTTTACTCTTTTGGTGAAGTCTTTGGATGAGCATAGGTGTTTGATTTTTAGGAGCTCCCAGTTATCAGGTTTCTCTTCATCATTTTTGGTAATGTTTTGTATTCTGTTTATGCCCTGATTAGGGCTCCTAGGGTTGTCCCTATTTTTTCTTCCAAGATCTTTATCGTTTTAGTCTTTATGTTTAGGTCTTTGATCCACTTGGAGTTAGTTTTTGTGCATGGTGTGAGGTATGGGTCCTGTTTCATTTTTTTGCAAATGGATATCCAATTATGCCAGCACCATTTGTTAAAAAGGCTATCTTTTCCCCAATTAGTTGACACTGGTCCTTTGTCAAATATCAGCTGCTCATACTTGGATGGATCTATGTCTGGGTTCTCAATTCTGTTCCATTGGTCTATGTGCCTGTTGTTGTACCAGTACCAGGCTGTTTTGACTACTGTGGCTGTATAATAGGTTCTGAAATCAGGTAGAGTGAGGCCTCCCACTTTCTTCTTCTTTTTCAGTAGTGCTTTGCTTATCCGGGGCTTCTTTCCCTTCCATATGAAATTGGTGATTTGTTTCTCTATCCCCTTAAAAAATGACATTGGAATTTGGATCGGAAGTGCGTTAAATGTATAGATGGCTTTTGGTAGAATAGACATTTTTACTATGTTAAGTCTTCCTATCCATGAGCAAGGTATGTTTTTCCACTTAAGTATGTCCTTTTGAATTTCTTGTAGTAGAGCTTTGTAGTTTTCTTTGTATAGGTCTTTTACATCCTTGGTAAGATTTATTCCTAAGTATCTTATCTTCTTGGGGGCTACTGTGAATGGTATTGATTTGGTGATTTCCTCTTCGGTGTTCTTTTTGTTGATGTAGAGGAATCCAAGTGATTTTTGTATGTTTATTTTATAACCTGAGACTCTGCCAAACTCTTCTATTAGTTTCAGTAGTTTTCTGGGGGATTCCTTAGGGTTGTCTGTGTATATAATCATGTCATCTGCAAATAGTGATAACTTTACTTCCTCCTTGCCAATCCGGATACCTTTTATTTCTTTGTCTAGCCTAATTGCCCTGGCTAGGACTTCCAGCACGATGTTGAATAAGAGCGGTGATAAAGGGCATCCTTGTCTGGTTCCCGTTCTCAAGGAAATGCTTTCAGATTCTCTCCATTTAGAGTGATATTGGCTGTTGGCTTTGCTTAGATGCCCTGTATTATGTTGAGGAATTTTCCTTCAATTCCTATTTTGGTAAGAGTTTTTATCATAAACGGGTGTTGGACTTTGTCAAATGCCTTTTCTGCATCAATTGATAAGATCATGTGGTTTTTGTCTTTTGTTTTATTTAGGTGATGGATTACATTAATGGTTTTTCTGATATTAAACCAGCCTTGCATGACTGGTATAAATCCCACTTGATCATGGTGAATTATTTTTTTGATGTGTTGTTGGATTCTATTGGCTAGAATTTTGTTGAGGATTTTTGCATCTATGTTCATGAGGGATATAGGTCTAAAATTTTCTTTTGTTGTGATGTCTTTACCTGGTTTTGGTATCAGGGAGATGGTGGCTTCATAGAATGAGTTGGGTAGTATTCCGTCTTTTTCTATGCTTTGAAATACCTTCAATAGTAATGGTGTTAAGTCTTCTCTGAAGGTTTGGTAGAACTCTGCAGTGAAGCCGTCTGGGCCAGGGCATTTTTTTGTTGGAAGTTTTTGGATTACCGTTTCAATCTCTTTTTTTGTTATGGGTCTATTTAGTTGTTCTACTTCTGAATGTGTTAGTTTAGGTAGGTAGTATTGTTCCAAGAATTTATCCATTTCTTCTAGGTTTTCAAATTTGTTAGAGTACAATTTTACGTAGTAATCTGAAATGATTCTTTTAATTTCATTTGGCTCTGTTGTGATGTGGTCCTTCTCGTTTCTTATTCGGGTTATTTGTTTCCTTTCCTGTATTTCTTTAGTCAGTCTAGCCAATGGTTTATCAATTTTGTTAATTTTTTCAAAGAACCAGCTTCTGGCTTTGTTAATTCTTTCAATTGTTTTTCTGTTCTCTAATTCATTTAGTTCAGCTCTAATTTTGATTATTTGTTTTCTTCTGGTGCCTGATGGGTTCTTTTGTTGCTCACTTTCTATTTGTTCAAGTTGTCGGGACAGTTCTCTGATTTTGGCTCTTTCTTCTTTTTGTATGTGTGCATTTATCGATATAAATTGGCCTCTGAGCACTGCTTTTGCTGTGTCCCATAGGTTTTGATAGGAAGTATTTTCATTCTCGTTGCATTCTATGAATTTCCTTATTCCCTCCTTGATGTCTTCTATAACCCAGTCTTTTTTCAGGAGGGTATTGTTCATTTTCGAAGTATTTGATTTCTTTTCCCTAGTTTTTATGTTATTGATCTCTAGTTTTATTGCCTTGTGGTCTGAGAAGATGCTTTGTAATATTTCGATGTTTTGGACTCTGCAAAGGTTTGTTTTATGACCTAATATGTGGTCTATTCTAGAGAATGTTCCATGTGCACTAGAAAAAAAAGTATACTTTGCAGCAGTTGGGTGGAGAGTTCTGTATAAGTCAATGAGGTCAAGTTGGTTGATTGTTGTAAGTAGGTCTTCCGTGTCTCTATTGAGCTTCTTACTGGATGTCCTGTCCTTCTCCGAAAGTGGTGTGTTGAAGTCTCCTACTATAATTGTGGAGGTGTCTATCTCACTTTTCAATTCTGTTAAAGTTTGATTTATGTATCTTGCAGCCCTGTCATTGGGTGCATAAATATTTGATATGTTTATGTCTTCCTGATCAATTGTCCCTTTTATCATTATATAGTGTCCTTCTTTATCCTTTGTGGTGGATTTAAGTCTAAAGTCTATTTTGTCAGAAATTAATATTGCTACTCCTCTTCTTTTTTGCTTATTGTTTGCTTGATATATTTTTTTCCGTCCTTTGAGTTTTAGTTTGTTTGTGTCTCTAAGTCTACGGTGTGTCTCTTGTAGGCAGCATATAGATGGATCGTGTTTCTTTATCCAGTCCGTGACTCTCTGTCTCTTTATTGGTGCATTTAGTCCATTTACATTCAGCGTAATTATAGATAAATAAGTTTTTAGTGCTGTCATTTTGATGCCTTTTTATGTGTGTTGTTGACAATTTCATTTTTCCACATACTTTTTTGTGCTGAGGCGTTTTCCTTAGTAAATTGTGAGATCCTCATTTTCATAGTGTTTGACTTTATGTTTGTTGAGTCGTTACGTTTTTCTTGGCTTTTATCTTGAGTTATAGAGTTGTTATACCTTTTTGTGGTTACCTTATTATTTACCCCTATTTTTCTAAGTAAAAACCTAACTTGTATTGTTCTATATCGCCTTGTATCACTCTCCATCTGGCAGTTCAATGCCTCCTGTATTTAGTCCTTCTTTTTGATTATTGTGATCTTTTATGTATTGACTTCCATGATTCCCTGTTATGTGTATTTTTTTTTTTAATTAATCTTAATTTGTTTGTTTTTGTGATTTCCCTATTTGAGTTGATATCAGGACGTTCTGTTTTGTGACCTTGTGTTGTGCTGATATCTGATATTATTGGTTCTCTGACCAAACAATATCCTTTAGTATTTCTTGTAGCTTTGGTTTGGTTTTTGTAAATTCTCTAAACTTGTGTTTATCTTAAAATATCTTAATTTCACCTTCATATTTCAGAGAGAGTTTTGCTGGATATATGATCCTTGGCTGGCAGTTTTTCTCCTTCAGTGTTCTGTATATGTCGTCCCATTCCCTTCTTGCCTGCATGGTTTCTGCTGAGTAGTCTGAACTTATTCTTATTGATTCTCCCTTGAAGGAAACCTTTCTTTTCTCCCTGGCTGCTTTTAAAATTTTCTGTTTATCTTTGGTTTTGGTGAGTTTGATGATAATATGTCTTGGAGTTTTTCTTTTTGGATCAATCTTAAATGGGGTTCGATGAGCATCTTGGATAGATATCCTTTCGTCTTTCATGATGTCAGGGAAGTTTTCTGTCAGGAGTTCTTCAACTATTTTCTCTGTGATTTCTGTCCCCCCTCCCTGTTCTGGGACTCCAATCACCCGCAGGTTATCCTTCTTGATAGAGTCCCACATGATTCTTAGGGTTTCTTCATTTTTTTTAATTCTTTTATCTGATTTTTTTTCAGCTATGTTGGTGTTGATTCCCTGGTCCTCCAGATGTCCCAGTCTGCATTCTAATTGCTCAAGTCTGCTCCTCTGACTTCCTATTGCGTTGTCTAATTCTGTAATTTTATTGTTAATCTTTTGGATTTCTACATGCTATCTCTCTATGGATTCTTGCAACTTATTAATTTTTCCACTATGTTCTTGAATAATCTTTTTGAGTTCTTCAACAGTTTTATCAGTGTGTTCCTTGGCTTTTTCTGCAGTTTGCCTTATTTCATTTGTGATGTCTTGAAGCATTCTGTAAATTAGTTTTTTATATTCTGTATCTGATAATTCCAGGATTGTATCTTCATTTGGGAAAGATTTTGATTCTTTTGTTTGGGGGGTTGGAGAAGCTGTCATGGTCTGCTCTTCTTCTTTAAGTCGTTTGATATGGATTGTTGTCTCTGAGCCATCACTGGGAAACTAGTTTTTCCAGAAAATCCGCTAAAAAAAAATGCAGTCAGATCCCTATCAGAGTTCTCCCTCTGGCTCAGGCTATTCGGATGTTAATGAAGCCGCCTGGGGAGGGTGGGGGAGGGAACAGAGAGATAGGAGAGTAGCACCTCAGAATATAGCCAGAGTTGCTTGTCTTGCTCGGAATGACTATTATGTCTGAGACTCCTGCGGGGCACGTCGCCTATGTGTGCTGGCTGTGTGGAGATTGTCCCCGGGGGGTCTGGCCCACTGGAGTCACGGTCAGATCCTCCGCTTCCAGCCCCATGCCCAGCGTCAAGGCTCCCCTGCTGGGACGGTGCACTCTCGACTCCAAAATCAGTTGCTGCCTCCCGGGGACTTCTTGTCCCTCCAGCCGCGTGGCTGTGCCGCCTCCGCGAACCGGTTGGGCCCCCTCCCGGGGTTAGTTCAGGTGGGTGGAGCAGCTCCCCGTGCTTGTGCCGTGACCGAGTGTCCCGGCTGGGACGCTGTTCTCCCCGCTCCAATACCAGTCGCTGCCTTCTGGGGACTTCTCCTACCGGCTGCGTCCCACGCCGCCTGCCCGAACCAGCTGGGCCCCCTCCCGGGGTTAGTTCAGGGGGGTGGAGCAGCTCTCCGTGTTTATGCCATACCTGTGTCCAGTCCAAATCCCGGTGGGATGGTTCCCCGGCTCGGACGCTGCTCTCCCCGTTCCAAGACCAGTCACTGCCTCCCGGGGACTTCTCCTACTGGCTGCATCCCACGCCGCCCGCAGAACCGGCTGGTCCCCCTCCTGGGGTTAGTTCAGGGGGATGGAGCAGCTCTCTGTGCTTGTGCCGTACCTGACTGGTATGCTGGCTTCAGGCTCTGAAGACAATTGCTGCTTCCCCATATTAGTTCATTCTCCATCTCTAAATCTGTGTTTGTTGTTCAGGGTTCGTAGATTGTTATGTATGTGATCGATTCACTTGTTTTTCCGTGTCTTTGTTGTAAGAGGGATCCGAGGTAGTGTCTGCCTAGTCCGCCATCTTGGCTCCGCCTCCCAGTCTTTTCACTTTTATCTACAAAATAAAATATAAGTATATAAAACTGATTTTAGCTGCACTGCAATTAATTTAATTATCATTTGTTTTAGTCCCAGGATGATGAAAACAGTTAATG
The DNA here is from genome assembly GCF_024166365.1 of Elephas maximus indicus. Classification (NCBI taxonomy): domain Eukaryota; kingdom Metazoa; phylum Chordata; class Mammalia; order Proboscidea; family Elephantidae; genus Elephas; species Elephas maximus. The sequence continues at coordinate 28,311,600 of NC_064830.1, forward strand.
CCCTCCCAGCTTATCAAAATTTGGATGTTCCAGTCCACCCACAGGCACCTCAGAAGGCCTGGTGATCTAAAAAATAAGCCACTGAAAACCTTACAGAGCACAGTTCTACTGTGACACACAAGGGTTCATCATAAGTAGAATGGTATTTGACAGCAAGTGATATATTAGGCAGAATTTGTGGTAAGTCATCTGCATTATGTTGTTCTTGTTCCCAAACCACAGCCGTCGAGTCGATTCCGACTCATAGCAACCTTATAGGACAGAGTAGAACTGCCCCGTAGAGTTTCCAAAGAACATCTGGCAGATCCAAACTGCCGACTTTTTGGTTAGCAGCCGTAGCACTTAACCACTATGCCACCAGGGTTAGGTGCCATCAAATCAGTTCTAGTGCTGTTATAATAAAAATATCACAAGTGGATGGCTTTAACAAAGAGAAATTTATTTTCTCACAGTCTAGGAGTCTAGAAGTTCAAATTCAGGGTGCTAGCTCCAGGGGAAGGCTTTCTGTCTGCATCAGCTCTGGGGCAAGGTCCTTGTCATCAACCTTCCCCTGGTCTAGGAACTTCTCAGCACATGGACTGTGAATCCAAACGATACACTCCCCTCCTGTTTCTTTATTCTTGTTGGCATGAGGTCCTTTTCCTCTCTGCTTGATTCTCTCTTTTATATCTCGAAAAAGATTGACTCAAGGTACAACCTAATCTTATATATTGAGTCCTGCCTCATTAACATCATAGAGATAGGATTTATATAACACATAGTAAAATCACATCAGATGACAAAATGGTAGACAATCACACAGTACTGGGAATCATGGGCCTAGCCAAGTTGACACACTTTTGGGAGGAGGGGTACAATTCAATCCATAACATTCCACTCTTTGTCTCTCAAATATTCATGTCCTTTCCACATGTAAAACACATTCACCCCAATGTATCATAGCAAAAGTCTTAATTCAGTTCCAAAATCTAAAAATTCCTATTAATCTTTGAAATCCAGAATATAAGTTATCTGCTTCCAAAGTACAATGGTGAAGAAGGCACAAGCTATACATTATCATTACAAACGGGAGAAATTGGAGGGAAAGAAGGGATAACAGGTGCCAAGAAAGTCAGCAGAACACATTACATTAGCTCTCCGGCTTGAAAATAATCCTCTGTTCTCTGAGACCATTTAGGCAAAGGCCCTGCCCTCCAGACTCTGGGTGTTGGCCACACTCTTCAGATTCTAGATAGGTGACCCTCAGACCTGGACTTCAGCTCAGCCTTCCAGACCCCGTGGAATGGCAACTCTGCTTCCTCACATTTGGACGGCCACATTCTCCTCGTCTAGCTGAGTGACACTATCCTCTTGGCCCTGACAGGCCCCATTTTTCTGCCCCTTGGGCATGGCGGCCCAGCCCCCTCAGTTTTGGGCAATAAATTTGGCCCCATCTCACTGGCAGTCATGAATGGCAGCCCCACACTCCAGAAACCAGTTTGTGAAGATCTGACTTTGAAACTCCAGAGGTCATGGCTCCACACTTTGAGAACCCAGAGGCCACGGCCCTACACTTTGAGACTGAGGTCGCTCTGATTCCTGTGTTCTCTGTTCTTCAGCTTATGCTTCCTTGTTCTTTAGCCTCTCAGCCCCTGGGACCTTGAGGCCCATGTCTGCCTTGCTGGGTCAAGTGTTCCAAAGCTCTTTAGCTCCACTGACAAGTGTCCAGAGGATCCTACTTCTATAGGGTGCCTCCTATGCAAAGGCACTCAGCTATCTCCATCCCTGGGTCAGCTCCAGTACTGTCTTGTGCTCATCTCCTGGGTCTGCTACTGCCATTTCTCTGCTGCTGCTTCTCACCATCTCCACTGTCTCCAGTGTAACAGTTCTCCTCACTTCTTTCTGACACCTCACCAGAATTATCTTTGGTGACGATAATTCCACCAACAATCTCTTCAAGGCAATTTAGGCTTTTACTTTTAGGCACTTTAAACCTCTTCCAATTAATTAAAAAAAAAAAAACAAAACTCTTCCAGCCTCTACCCATTCATAGTTTCAAAATAACTTCCAAGTTTTAGGTATCTGTTAGAGCAGCACTCCACTCTCAGTACCATAGTGACTACTACATGTACAACAGAACAAAACACTGCCTGGTCCCATGCCATCCTCACAATCATTTCTATGTTTAAGCCCATTGTTGCAGCCACTGTGTCAATCCATTTCATTGAGGGTCTTCCTCTCTTTCGCTGACCTTCTACTTTACCAAGCATAATGGTCTTCTCCAGGGACTGGTCCATCCTGATAACATATCCAATATACATGAGACCAAGTCTTGCCATCCTCACTTCTAAGGAGCATTCTGGCTGTACTTCTTCCAAGACAGGTATGTTCATTCTTCTGGAAGTCCACGATGTATTCAATATTCTTTGCTAGCATCGTAATTCAAATGTGTCAATTCTTTTTTGGTCTTCCTTATTCATTGTCCAGCTTTCTCATGCATATGAGGAAATTGAAAATACCATGGCTTGTGTCAGGCACACCTTAGTCCTCAAAGTTATACCTTTTCTTTTTAACACTTTGAAGAGTTCTTTTATAGCATATTTGCCCAATGCAATATGTCATTTGATTTCTTGACTGCTGCTTCCATGGTAATTCATCATGGATCCAAATAAAATGAAAGCCTTGACAACTTCAATCTATTCTCCATTTGTCATGATGTTGCTCATTGGTCCACTTGTGAGGATTTGTTGTTTTCTTTATGTTGAGGAATAGTCCATACTGAAAACTGTAGTCTTTAATCTCCATCAATAAGTGCATCAGGTCCTCTTTGTTTTCAGCAGGCAAGATTGTATCCTCTGCTTATCACAAGTCATTAAAAAGTCTTCCTTCAATCTTGATGCCACTTTCTTCTTCATATGGTCCAGCTTCTTAGATTATTTTCTCAGCACACAGAGTGAATAAGTATGGTGAAATAGTACAACTATGACACACACTTTTCCTGATTTTAAGCTACACAGTATCCCCTTGCTCTGTTCGAACAACTCCCACTTTGGTCTGTGTACGGGTTCTGCATGAGCACAATTAAGTGTTCTGAAATCTCCGTTCTCCGCCATGTTATCCATAATTTGTTATGGTCTCCACAGTCAAATGACTTTGCTTAGTCAAAAAAACACAGGTAAACATCTTTCTGATATACTCTGCTTTCAGCTAAGATTCATCTGACAAGAGCAATGATACCCCTCATTCCATGTCCTCTACTGAATCTGGCTTGAATTTCTGGAACTTCCCTGTTGATGTACTGCTACAATTGTTTTTGAATTATCTTCAATAAAATTTTACTTGCGTGTGCTATTAATGACCTGTTTGTAACAAAAGGAATTCCTAGAAGTTGTGATGAAAAAATGGGGTTGAATTTGGTAAAAAGCAGCAATCCATCTTGCCTGTGAAAAGGAAGTTGAGGTGACATGCACTGAATTAGGAACGTGCTGTTAAAAAATTTTTTTTTTTTTTTTGTTATGTATTATGTCACAATATGAGCTGAGTTGTGGATAGGCAAAAAAGAGACTGTTGTATTCCACTGTGCCCAGAATTTAGTATATTTCTCTCTATGTAGTGCTGAACGGCACTTAGTGCTGAAACCAATTTTGTAGCTAATCCTATTTTCCCTGGGGAAAATCTTCCTCAGTTATGTCATACTGGAAGGGTTACGTAATTATTAAGCATACATTTTATTTTTCAAGCATTACATTTTCTCTGCAATTCTGGACTCAATGGGAGACAGCATTACTGAGGAGAAAATTCTCTATAAAAATGCTATTTAATTCATTTGCTTTATGATGAGGGTTAATTTTTTTGTATTGATATCCAACTTGTAAAAGTATCCATATCGAAAAAGCAAAAAGCTATTAACAGAGAATGTACTTTAAAAAGCAAAAAGCAAGTGAATCGAGAATGATTTTTGAGTGATATACAGAATGTTTAAAATTCATAATCCATGACCTTGGTTTTTGAACTGAAGATGGAAAAATGATACTATTTTCATTTTTATTGAGATTTCACTCTCTTGTTGTGAAAGTTTAACTTGAATGTATACTTTGGGATGTCAAAGGATCACATCAGAAATTGTGCAAGCTTACCTAGGTAGCCGGATGGGGTAAAAGCTAGAGAAATTTTACTGCTAGTGACTACACCAAGTTTCTCTTTCTTAATATATCAGTTGACATTTCGTGTACAGAATTCATGCATTTCTAATAGTCTCCATAAAATGTCAGCGTGTTCGGGAACAGTAAGCTGCGAGAGAACGTCTCCAGCAGCACAGACAGTGGCCCGGTACTGCCCTGCTGCCAAGCCACTGCCCCAGTGACGTGTCACAGACAACCTCCCCAAATAAGTGCAGATGAACTCTAAATGCCATCTACGATTTTGCTCTCCACCTTTCCTCCAAAACTGAGTTTGAAGTCTACTTTTTTTCCAATACCTCTATACCATAGTGACAAAGCAAAAAGAAAGTTAATTCGGAATATTATTTGAAATGAATGAAACGTTCAACATTGCAATTGAATAAATCCATTTCATTATTAATCAAAGCAAATCATTTGCCTTCAAAATGCTCTTCCTCCTCTGTCTTGTACCCCAGTCCTTCACAGGCAGGTACACACACACACACACACACACACCCACGCACACACGCACGCAGCTGCTCTGTAAACTATAATGGGTTCCTGCTGGGAAGAAAGGTGGGAACCATGCAAAAATATGAAATTTGTTTTCAAATATTAAATCTAAGAAAAAAATTTTTTTTTAAATCCAAGAGTAGCATTTATTTCTTGTTTTAAAGCTCAACTTTTATGTATTTGAATTCTGACATCTCTAATAAAGAATTCTGATTTTTGTGACTCGTCCTTGGCATTCTGATCTAGAATGAGTGGCCACATAGTGTTTGGTTTAAGCATGGAGACTCAAGAGCAAGACTACCTGATTTGTATCCCAGTTCTATCTCTTATAAGCTGTGTGACTTTTGATATGTGATTTAGCCTCTCTGTGCTTTAATTGCCTCATCCGGAACATGTGAACGGTAATGTTAGTAGTATATGGTTGATAGGCTGGCTGTGACCATTAATGAGTTTATATATGTAAGGTATATGATACTGTGTCTGGCCCAAAGTTAGACAATGTAAGCCTATGCTAATTTTAGTACCATCTGTGCTTTATCTCTGGCATTACAGAGAATTATCTGAACTTATAATGTTGCACTTTTCACATGCGTATTTGCCTTATATTTAGTTATAGCTATTCCAAGGACAAGAACATCATCTTAGGTTTGGATTTTATATCTTGCATGGTACTTGATAAAGATTAAAGCATAGCAGCTGTTACCATGAGAAAAAAAAAAATCACTACAGCAATGCATATTTTGATGGTATACACCTGCAAACGTAGATAATTTTTTCATCTTAGTTGATATATGTGTGTGTGTGTGTGTGTGTGTGTTACTGCCAAGTCAATTCTAACTCATAGCAGCTCTATAGGACAGAGTAGTACTGCCCCATAGGATTTCCAAGGAGCATCTGGTGGATTCGAACTGCCAACATTTTTGGTTAGCAGCCATAGCTCTTAACCACTATGCCACCAAGGTTTGCACATATATATATATTTGGAATATATATAAACAAAAAAAAACCCAAACCCAGTGCCGTTGGGTCGATTCTGACTCATAGTGACCCTATAGGACAGAGTAGAACTGCCCCATAGAGTTTCCAAGGAGTGGCTGGCAGATCTGAACTGCCGACCTCTTGGTTAGCGGCTGTAGCACTTAACCACTATGCCACCAGGGTTTCCATACACACACACGCACACACACATACATGGCAGTTTATGTAACAATTTTTTTAATGTGATTAGAAACCAAAACACAGAAAAGAGAGAACAAAATTTATCAGGTTTAAATGGTGAAAATTTTTTAGTAATTTAGCAATCGAAAATTAAATGTGGCTTTATACTCCTGGGCATCCAAAATTAAAGGGAAGCATAGTGGCTTCCGTATTTGTATCACTTAACACAAAATTCCTGCTTGACAAAAAGACAAAGTTGTTATTTTTTTCCTGACTCAGACATTCTAAAGGAAAATCTATTATATGGAAAAAAAAATTCACCGAAGAAACCACAAATTATTTGACTGTATTTATAAAATATTTGAACCATTTGTCACATGTTTACATAATTAGATTTCAATGAAAGGCTAGGAGATATTGTGGGTTTGTTACAAATACACTTGTTGTGTATTTTGCTGTTTGCTGATCTAACTTGGTTTATGTTTAGAACTTTGGTAATACAGAAAAAAGAAAAGAGCCTTAAATTTTCCTACATCGATATCAGTCTTCTCGAATATAAATTTAGCAGGATACAAATAACAGTTAATGTAAGGTTTCAGCTCTGATAGGGCTTCTACCAAGATGTTGATTAAAGAAGGATCTATAGTGTTCTGATGTGATGGCAGAGCTAACAACTGTGATGAAATTTATAGGACCTGTGTTTATGGCAGATGAGTGCCAGTGACAGTGCGTGAGTATTTTTTTTTTTTTTCCCAAAAAGGAATTTAAATCCATGTAAGTGGCTAATGAGGAAGAAAGTTCTATGATGTATTCTTCTATCAAAAAATACAGCCAAGAAAACCCTATGGAGCAGTCTCCTCTGTAATACATAGAGTTACCATGAGTCAAAATCGACTCAATGGCAATGGGCAACATTTTTTAAGTGCCTAATAGTAACACACTATAGCCCAGTGCCGTCGAAGGAAAAAAAAAAGAAAACAGTAGCAGGAACAAAAGAGGCTTTGGAGTGGAAAACCAGTGTTCTCAACATGATCCTTCACGCATAAACTTGAACAATTTACTTAAGCATAAAGTTGAGTTGTTGGAATTGACTCGACGGCAACAAGCTTTGGTTTTTGTTTTTTTCGTGCACTGGGTTGAACAATTTCCCCTAAAAATCATGTATATCTAGACTTCAGAATGTGATCTTATTAGGTAATGTGGTTTTTGCAGATGTAATTAGTTAAGAATCTTGAGATGAAATCATCCTGGACTTACAGTGGGCCCTAAATTGGATACCTGCTATCTTTATTTAAAAAAAAAAAAAAAAAAAAAGGCGCATTGCATTGGGGAAATCTGCTACAAAAGACCTCTTTAAAGTGTTAAAAAGCAAAGATGTCACACTGGGGACTAAGGTTTGCATGACCCAAGCCATGATATTTTCAACTGCCTCATATGCATGCGAAAGCTAGGCAATGAATAAGGAAGACCAAATGAGAATTGACACCTTTGAATTACGGTCTTGGTGAAGAATATTGAATAAACCACTGACTGCCAGAAGAACAAACAAATCTGCCTTGGAAGAAGTATAAGCAGAATGTCCCTTAGAAGCAAGAATGGCGAGACTTTGTCTCATGTACGTTGGACATGTTGTCAGGAGGAACCAGTCCCTGAAGAAGGACGTCATGCTTGGTAAGGTAGAGAGGGTCAGTGAAAAAGAGGAAGACCCTCAATGGCGTGGATTGACACAGTGGCTGCAACAATGGGCTCAAACACAGCAGTGACTGTGAGGATGGTGAAGGACTGAGCAGTGTTTCGTTCTGTTGTACATAGGGTCAATATTAGTAGGAACCAACTCGACAGCAGCTAACAACAACATCTTTATAAAAAAAGCAGAGGGCACAGATACACAGAGAAGAAGGCCATGTGAAGACAGAGACAGATCTAAGTGATGCTGTCACGAGAAAGGAACTCCAGAAACCACCAGAAGCTGGAATAGGCAAGGAAGTCCTCTTCCCAAGTTTTCAGAGAGAACATGGTCCTGCTGACATCTTTATTTAGGACATCTAGCCTCTGTGAGGAAACCCTGGTGGTGTAGTGGTTAAGTGCTACGGCTGCTAACCAAAAGGTCAGCAGTTCAAATCTGCCAGGCACTCCTTGGAAACTCTATGGGGCAGTTCTACTCTGTCCTATAGGGTTGCTATGAGTCAGAATTGACTCGATGGCACTGGGCTTGGGCTTGAGCCTCTGTGAAAAAATAAATTTGTATTGTTTTAAACCACCTGTTTGTAGTACATTGTTTCAGCAACTCTATGGTGCTAATAGAGTCCCTGGGTAGCGAAAACTGTTATGCACTCCACTATTGGACAAAAGGTTAGCAGTTTGAACACACTGAGAAACATCTCGGAAGACAGGTCTAGCAATCTGCTTCTGAAAGGTCATGACCTTGAAAACCCTATAGAGCAGGTCTACTCCGTGCACAAGAGCTGGCCAGGAGTCAGAATCTACTCCAGGACAACTAACAACAATGATAGGAAACTAATATACCCTCCCCCCCAAGTATCAGCATCTTTATCCACATAAAGGTGTTTTGAGAAGGTTAAATGAGATAAGAGAGTTTAAGCACCAATTCCTGGTTTAAAATCTACACAGGATAGATTCTAAGCAAAATTATTCCTTTTCTCCCTGTCCCAAACTTTCTATACATTTATTAAAAAAAAAACTAAAAAACTTAGTATTGCTTACTGGAAACAAAAGTCTATCGATTACCATAATACAGGATACCTGATATGATCAAATTTTGTCGTTCTTGTTGTCGTTTTTAACAAAGCTTCATGTTCCCCACGATCATTTATCAACTTTTAGTTGTTATGGACTGAGAAGTTCAAGCATTTCTAAATCTCCAAACGCACAGATGAAAACAATTATTTCAGTGATTAAATATTAGTGTAAACACTTGAAAATTTTCTGCAGTACATACATGGCAGAACTTTCCAATACTGGGAAATTGAAGAGATGATGTTGAGTTGAATGAAAGCAAAGATTTGATTTGGTGACCAGCGTGATTTATGCAACCACTTGAGAACTAAGCTGCCCATGTTCCTGTGTCGCTTGATTTCCAAAGGGAGAAAGAATCAGCGGATAATGAAAGTCTCAAATTGCAGTCATGAGCAACAGAATCAATTTTTATGTGAAAGCAAAATGTCTTCATCGCCTTGAAGAGTAAATAAGAGAGTATTTAATCAGGTTTGACCTCAGAGCTGTAACTGAACCTAAACACAGTGATTGATAGGAAATCAATATAAACTAGAAAAGGTGAGAAATATGCCCCTAGTTGAGCCACCCCTAAACCACACTCTGATAATGCAATTAAATGTTTTATTTGTACATTGGAAAGTAAATTACTGGAGAACTTAGCCTCTTGGTTATCAAAGAGATGAATGTTTGCATTTGGAAGCAGGCCTAAGAAAGCAGCATTGCTCTCCATCTTCAAGACACCTGTGTTTAATCCATGACCCAAGTGTTGGAAGCTGGTTAACGTCCATTAGTCTTTGTGTTGTTCAGCCCTTTCTCAACCTCTTCATCCATCTACAGTGATGACTGAGCTGGGTAAAGTCCTTGCTTGCACTTTAAGGACTCTGCCACTAGAGGACCATGGAGGTGACACAACATTCATCCATGAATGTGACAAAAAGTAGAGTTCAATAGCGCTCAAGCTCTTCTATGACCACCTTAGAGAGGTCATGCTTGTCCAGCGGATTTCTTCTTCTTCTCCTCTTCCTCCTCCTAGACATTATCCTTCTTCTTCTTTTACCCCTGCTTCTCCTTCTCCTCCTCCTCCTCCTTCCCCTTCCTCCCCCCCACCTCCTGCTCCTTGCTCCTTCTTCTTTTTCCATGATTGACCCCCAAGACAATCCCCGGTGCAGATTCACAACATACTTAGGAATTTTGGGTGGTGAAGGGGTAGTCTGTGAAGCTCAACAATTTAGACCATAGTCAAAGACATCAGTGTTGTTCTGAAAAATAGAGATTTAAGTTGCTGGGAAATTTTCTTATCTACGAGAAGAGCACACACTCTGGGGTTCTGCTTCATGGTTGCTATTCAGAGTTTAAATGTTGGAGTATAATCCACACAGTCAGCTAGTCCACATAATCCAGATGTTAAACCATGGCCATAGAAGTAATAAATGATGCACACACAGCAATACAGTTCCCATCAAAGAGGGAGGTCTTCTGATAGCCAAGAACCTCTTCCAGGTTGCCGAATTCCTGACACAGATCTATCTTCAGATGAGAGCACTCTCTCCTGTATATCACTGCTACTAGACACTACTCAGTCAAATATAGGACCTTACAGAATAGCTTCAATACCATCCTTTGTTAGTGAGTCATGAGGGTAACATGTAAACAATTTTTTTCTGGGATAAACATCATCAAGGTACTCACAAGTAATAACAGATTCTTAGATCAGTTGACATTGGTTGATCTCCAGAACAGGTATTTTACCAAATGTATATAGTACCATTCAGGCTTATTTCTCAGGTTAATGTTGACAACTCATGTCCTTGTCTGGGATTTTGGTCCGTTCCTTGACACAGTCTTTCGGTGTCTGCACAGCTCTGAGCTTACAGCAACCACCTCCAGTCTACGTGGCTTGCTGCTGCCAGGATTCAGCACAGCCAGGCTCCAGGGAGCCCTTCCTGCTCCAAGGTGAATTATTGAGAAACTCAGCTCTGGGGGGGCAGAGTTGAAGGGTTCTGGGGCAGGAGCTTGGATAACGATTTTAGGGGCCACCTGAAAGCCTGAAACAGGCTGGTCTTTGCCCAGCCTGTTCCAGAGCACATACAGGGCTACCAGCTGATTTTTCATGTAGGTTTTAGGATCTTGGTTTTCTGGGGGTCCTGCAAATGGCAGGGAAAACTACAACTCCTATAATATCATTTGATCATTGGTAACACTGAGAACTTAGTCCTGGGGATATGTTGCAGTTAGTTTTTTAAGCGTATTATTTTGTTTAAACCCTATGGAGCACAGCTCTACTCTGACATACACTGGGGCACCAGGAATCAGAATTGACTGGATGGCAAAATTTTTTTTTTTTTTTTTTTTGGGAAGGGGGCAATATGAACCATGGCCTGACTCTCACTATCTCAGATCTATAAATTCAATGTTTGAGTTTAAGTAGAGCCTGGATTGGTGTTGGACTGAGAATTAATAAACTATTGAAGTGGTAAGAGAGAACAATTACCAAATCGATTTATCTACTCTAAGAAGTAATGATTATAACATCTCAGCCTCCAGAATATTCACATAATTTATTGACAGCAGTCCTTTCCCAGAGGGATGAAATTTCTGAATAACATGATTTCTTGTAAATCAGGAAATTAGGACAGGTAAGAAGCTGTGGTAGATCTTTTTTAATAGTCTCAGTGCAAAACACAGAAAGAAAATAATATATATTCGGGCAATTCTTGTGTGGCTTTAGGAAAAGCTGAGTTGTGATAATGGATGCCTTCCCCTTCCCCCCTAAAAAGACGAATGAATGAATAAATAAATGCATATGCGTGCACACATGCACATACATATTTATATATTTCAATAATGTAGTAATTATGAGAGGTTGTTAGCATGTGCCTTAGTGGGTAGAGCCCAGGGTTGTATGTCAGAATACCTGGGTATTAATCTGAACTGGAGCCTGGTGGTGCAGTGGCTAAGAGCTCAGCTATTAACCAAAAGGTCAGCAGTTCGAATCCACCAGCCACTCGTTGGAAACCCTTTGGGGGCAGTTCCACTCTGTCCAATAGAGTCGCTATGAGTTGGAATCAACTCGAATGGCAATTTTTTTTCTGTCATTTATTAGCTGTGTGACTTCAGAATTTTGTTTAATCTCCCTGAACCTCAGTTTCTACAGTGCAGAAAGTAATTTTTCCAACCCAAGGTTGTTTTAAGGACAGTTGATATATATGAAATTCTGTAAATTGTGATAAAATATACTGATACTCGATATCCTCAATCCATTCACAGCATTTTATATGCATTTGACAAAAGCACACTGTTTCAAACGAGGGCACCCTTAAGGCATACAGAAATCTTACCTGATTTTCAAAATAAAAAGCTTGCAATTAATGTTACTTAGATTTTTATGACCCAGGCTTATGAAGAAAACAAGGTTTTCTTATGCAACTTCGTCTGTAGAAATGCTTCGTGTGGAAACTCGGTGCATAAATATTCAGTGAACACTTTTCAAAAAAAAAAAAAAACTTTTCAAAAGCTACTCAAATTGCTTTTCTAAAATATAAATCCATGTGAGAGGAAAAAACCAACTACTCAAATGGATTGTATCTTTGTGTTCTCTAACAATAAGCCCCTATCAAGGAGGATAATGAGGTTTTAAATTTGCATAGCCCCTGTTTAAGGAGGCTCAGGCTGAGAAGCAAATGCACCTTGCACCAAAGTCCTGGGCTTGGGGATGCTAAGAACAATTTGAAAAATTACCTTCAAAGTAGCTGAAGCAGCTTCATGGCCCTTTTTCGTGAATATGCTGTTTTCATTGATTGCTATGGTTGCTTACAGTAAACACTGCACATCAAAAGTTTGAGTTTGTTTTTGTTTCCTGTTGCTGACTACAGAGGTTAAGAGATGCACTTTTTCTTTCCTATTCTTTGAGGAGCGTGGTTAGAATTTTCCTGAGAATATACTTAGTAATTTTACCAACTGTGCATTGTTATTAAAAAAAAAAACAAAAAACAAAACAGTAGTCCATGATAAAGATTTGGAATCAGTTATTTTTTGGAAGCATCTTATCCCAGATGTGATCAAAAGAGCCCATATAGTTCAGCAAAATTTTGGAGCAATTTTTAAGGAAAACTAAACCAGCATACAAAATAAATCAGCTACCTGACTAATGGTAGCTTTACTTCTCTTTCTTCTCAAGCTGGTTGTTTCCCTTAGCTTTTACTATTAAAAACAGAACAAAACAAAAAAACAATTCCATTGCTGTGGTGTTGATTCCAACTCATACAGACTCTATAGGTTGGAGTAGAACTGCCCCATAGGGTTTCCAAGGAGTGCCTGGTGGGTTCGAACTGCCAACCTTTTTGTTAGCAGCCAAACGCTTAACCACTACACCACCAGGGTTAGCTTTTACTATAACGACTTTTATTATGTAAATGCCACATTTTTGGTAAACAAGTACTACATTACAATTTATGAGCAGTTGAACTTTTATTGCTCAAGAACACTCATATTTTAACCTTCTTTAATGGAAGTTATAGCTTAGTGTCTGGTGGATATTTTATCTCTTAGTGTAAGAAGATTTTTTTTAATGTCATTCGTGTATAGAAGCTGACCCTAATTGATCCAGACTAATTTTTAAGGTCAAATGCTTATAATTTACACTTGGCCTTATTACAAGGGAAGTCAAGAACTAGAGGCATACTCAAGTGGAAATACAAGGGTTTAAATATTAACCTGATCTGGCTTGAACTTCAGCTGTGTTTCTTACAGCTGTGTAGCCTTGAACAAGTAATATCATCTCTTTGTGCTGGTTTCCTCTTTCAGGAAATAGACAAAATAAGGCTTATCTTTTACAATTTGAATGGCAATCAAATGAGATAGTTAGTGCCAGGTAAGAAAAAGTTGCTCAATATCTTAGCTCTGTTCCCAACACTCATTTCCTCCAGGAGGTTAAAAAAAGCAGATAGAGAAATAGATGATAGATCGATAGATGATAGATGGGTAGATAGATATAGAGATATATGCATATGAATCATATGTGTACATATGTATATGTATATTATTTCCTTCTAGAATTTAACTGGTAATAATTATTTTCTAATATCAATTTAGACAATGATAAAAGTCCCACTTAGAAATTCATTCAATGATATATTTAGCACTAATATATTGTAATGTAATGTATTATTATATAATAATAATATATTCTTATGCTAAGAAGGGACAATTCTTATTAAAGCCAAAGAGTTAACCCTCGTCTTCTAATGAAGAGATTATACTGAGTTTAAGAATACAGTACGGAAGAGCCTTTAAATTATTAATGATCAGAGGGTTAATTCAAGGTTTTAGCCTCTATCCCTTAAGAAATAGCTAGACCTTCATTCTAATTTTCTTAAGGCCGAGGAATTTGTACTTAGGATAAATTTTCCAGATAGTTGTGATATAGATTGCCAACAAACCATGGTTTGAGAAACACACAAATATGTCATAGATCACACCCAACTAAACATAAGATGGTGCTGGAATACGTAGTGACATCTATTTGACGTGTGAAAGAATCCTTGAATTTATTAAATCAACATTTGTTAAATGACTGTTCTGGGAAAGGCACTCTGCCAAATATAGTCAAGGATACAGAGATATCTAAGAATCTGTCCCAAACTCATCCTAGCAGAGAACAAAGAAGAGTAAACAATAAATTGCTAGATAATGTGCTTTTCATTGTTGATTATGAAATTGTCACGTAGATTAATGCCATTTTACTCCATCTTAATATCGTGTATTAATGCAATTTTTACTTGGTCCAAGAAAGAGTGCAGACAATTCCATTTTAACCTGAAAGAGAGGCATTTTCTTACACCTATCAGTGCATTTGTTAAATATCTCTTTTTTATACAAATGCTTTTACTGAATGTGAAAACTCAACTTTTGAAAACACCCACTTTTTACAGTCTAGATGTATTGATGAAAATAACCCTGACATCTTGCTAACACACTAAAATGAGTATGTGTGGGATCTTGCTTTTTAATGAAAGTTCTTCAGTTCTTCATTTGTCCTGCAGTTTGTAGAGGCTGACAGTCCAAGTTGACAGGGACATCTGAAAATAGAAATTGTTTAGCAAAAATGCTACAGCAAAGTCTTACAATACTAAAAACAAAATCAAGCCTTCTTCCAGGCATTATGTCTTACAAATTAATTCAGAAATCTGTTCACCCTTGAGCTATTTGCCATTTATGCCTATCTGGCATCGTTTTTTTTTTTTCAGCTTTGATTGTAAGCAAGGGGCATGAACACTTTCTGATGCATAGCAGCTCAGCTCCTTAAATCTATAAGGCATTTTAATTAGATGGCAGAAAAAGGAAACATAAATTTGAAGGGATTCCCCATGATGCACAAGAAAACCTGAAATATTGTTTCAATTTCTGAATAAGCAGTTTCAATTTTTCTTTTGGTTCTTGGTAACAAATATTTGTTTGATTGATGCACACAAACACACATGCTTATATATTAAATATACGTATAAATGTTATATATGCATTTATTATATAGAAGCTATATATATTCATTGGAAACCCTGGTGGCATGGTGGTTAAGTGCTACAGCTGCTAACCCAAGGGTCGGCGGTTCAGATCTGCCAGGCGCTCCTTGGGAACTCTATGGGGCAGTTCTATTCTGTCCTATAGGGTCACTATGAGTCGGAATCGACTCGACGGCACTGGATTTGGTTTGGTTTTGGTTTATATATATTCATTATACATGCATATTTTACATGTACACGTGTATACTTTTCTACCATGGTCGTTTTTTTTTTGTTTTCATTTTTCTTAGTGTTTCTCCCTGTTTTATTGGGACTATTTCTGTTATTTCAAAAAAATGAATTACCTTGATATTTGGATTGCAAATGTATACATATGTGTGTGTGTGTGTGTCACTGCTGGGTTTGAACCATGAGTTTAAACAGCCAACCTTAGGTTAGCAGCTTAGTGCTTAACAATTGTGCCACCAGGGGTCTTTGAAGAAACCAATACCCTCACCTTTCCAGTATTTTGCATATACTACAATAGTGAAAAATCTACTAGCCAATTATTTTTCACATTAATGACATATGTCTGGCAGTAACAGACTCCCAGGTATGAGGCAAGAGTAACTCTGGCTGTGATGGTTCAGGTTATGTGTCAACTTGGTTGAGACATGATTCTCAGTGGTTTGGCAGTTATGTAATGATGTAGTCGTCCTCTTTTTTGTGATCACGCGTGGTCATCCTCCGTTTTCACATAATGCCGGTTTTCATATGACCTGGTCTTTGGAACCTAAACCATATTGATAAGTGAAGAGCGGATGCATTTAGAAATTGAGATATTATATTTTATAAACCAAATTATTTCAGCTTGTCTTGAAGAATCTTTAGATTCAACAAAACTGGTATTCATTCTGCATGACAAAAACTGGTTTAGGTAGGTAGCTGTTGTCCCCTTTGGAAGGAACATTTACTCTACTGTTTCTACAGTCTTTTTATCTTAAAACAAGTTTACCTCATTCACTTAAGCTACCTACTTGGCTTCAGTGGTCTTCGTATTTTAGGGAATTCATGTACATTTTAAGAATAAGCGTATAATACATGGATTAGAACAATCACCTATAGTTCCTTACTCAGAGACAACTATGGCACTATTTTTATATATTTATTCTAAGTCTTCTTAGTACATATTTTTAGAAAATAGGGATTACACATATGCAAACTATGATTCTTTCATAAAACACATATTCAATAGTTTTTTCAAGTTGGAATGAGCTCTTCGTAATGATGATTTAAGCAATGATTAACATTCCAATGTATTGATATACTTCCGTCGAAGAGGTAGCGCAACAACTATTTATTGAAGAGTTGAATAAAAGAGTGAATTCATCACTACTAGAAATAACATGACAACGATATAAAGCAATAAGATTTATTCACGAAACTGTCCGATTTAAAATACACATATTTATCTTAAATACGAAATTTATTCAGATTACCCTTGAATGGTTTGATATTAAAACCATTACATTTCCAAAAAGAATGAGCTAAAATAATAGGGCAAAAGAATCTGAAGAGTGGTAATAAGACAATTTTTGAAATAACTGATATTTCATGAATAGATCATTAGATAACCTGGCGTTAGGTGAGGTGATTTTAAGTAGGTTTAAAAAATTGAATACAACTGATGTCATGTAGTATATTATGCTATGGCTATCTGGAAAAATCATAATAAATGCAGAGACAATATCATTGAAATCCATGAAAATAAAGTTTCATATACATAATAAACTTTTTCTTTCTTGTTCTTCAAATACTTAATGAAAAACTTTTTATTTCTCTGGAGTATATGTCAATGGATATCCAAATATCACTCAGCAAAATTTATAATGTTCTCTGTATTTCCATATATCAAGCTTAAAAAATTGAATTATTTTAGCATTATGTTGCCAAAAAAGTCCTTATTGACAGTATATATTGGGAGATTATGTAAATATTTATTCCATATTTGGTAGATAGATGACAAACTTTGATATACTAATAGCTTTTTGACTGTAATAAAAGTCAGAAACAAAAAGATTGGTTAGCATGGAAAGGTTTTTTTTTTTTTTAAGTGAGCTTTAGATTTCTTCTATTACACTTGAGATAAAATATTCTCATTTCTGTTTTTCTCTGAATAGGTTTGGTTTTCTCTTTGAAGCAATGGTAACTTGGAAGTGCATGTTGATGTTCTCAGTGATGAAGATGTTTTGGTCATATACATCCTGGTTTTTTAATCTTATTAACTTATAATCAGAGAATCTTATTAACTTATAACATCTATATTAAAGTTATATTTAGAGTCAATTACAAAATTAATTGTAAGTATCTCATTGGAATAAAAAATGCATACTATATATTCCATTATTCCTAAAATATTTTTATCTCAGGAAATCCTTTATACATACAACAATATTGAGGATCCAGAAAGTTTTTTTGGTGGGTTCTATAGATCTATATTTACCTTATGAAAAATTAATGCTGAGAATTTTTTAAAATATGTATTTATTAAGTCATTTAAATGTTTATGTATAGCTTACCCAATAGGAATCTCTTAGTGTTGCAAACATTTAAGCACTCAACTACTAGTCAAATGGTTGATGGTTCCATCCCACGCAGAGGCTCCTGGAAAGACAGGCCCAGAAATCTGTTTCTGAAAGGTCACAGCCTTGCAAACCCTGTGGGTAGTTTTATTCTGCACACATGAGGTCACCATGAGTTGGACTTACTCGATAGCAACTAATAGCAACAACAACACAATAAACCCGATACATGTAAACATGGTAAGATTTTTATGAAAAATAACTGTATTGTCTGAGACAGATTTAGTAAGAAAAATTCTGTTGTTTTAATTTTTTCTTCATATCTCCTTTATATTTTTCTTAATAAAAGATGGTAAGATTCTCTTATCTACCTCTGTATTAGATTTTATATTACAAATCAGGTAGTCTTTGGAAAACTCCACAGTAGACTTGTGAGAAAATAGAAGTGAAAAAAGTAAGTATCTTAGCATTATTATGAAATAGATTTGGCTTTAGAGGTCCCCTGAGAGGACCTCAGGTACTCTCAGTATTCCTTGGGTCACAGAACCACTGCTCTGTCCAAAAAAGGTGTTTTTTTTTTTTTTTCCTTTTCCTTTATATATTCAGCTGCTATGCAGTTTGCTGCATACATGTTTCCATTTTATATGAATATCACCAAATTTAAGAATTCCTTTTTCAAACATGTATAATTCACATTCTTAATCAGCCTATTATCCACTTGGATATAACTACATATATTGTCCACCAACCATTTGTTAGTTTGTCATTCTGTGGTGGATTGCATATTGATACTTACTATGTTGGAAGCTATGCCCCCAGTATTTCAAATACCACCAGTCTTACCCATGGTGGGCAGCTTTCAGTGGAGACTAAGACAGACAAGGAAGAAAGGCCTGATAATCCACTTCTGAAAATTAGCCAATGGAAACCTTATAGACCACAAGAGAACATTGTCTGACTCACTTGCGTTGGATATGTCATCAGGAGGGGGCAACCACTGGAGAAGGACATCATGTTTGGTGAAGTAAAGGGCCAGTGAGCGTGACGGAAAATCTTGGTGAGGTGGATTGGCACAGTAACTACCATGATGGACTTGAATATTCTGGAGAGTGTAAAGATGATGCAGGATAAGGTAATGTTTTGTTCTATTATACATAGGGTCATCATGAGTTAGAATGACATGATGGTAGCTATTGCTATCTATTATCTATCTACCATCTATCTATCTAGTTATCTAACTACATATATTAAAAAATTCATTGATTACTCTCCTCTTTTTCTTCCCATACATTGAAGCCTAATTTGTTAATTCATTCATTGTTGATCAGCATCCCGAGGGTTGTTGTAAGGGTTATATACTATATATAGTCATGCATATTAGAAAATACCAGCCTTTCCCCTTGATTTTAAGTTTCAGCACTCTTGTCTCAGAAGACTGGTTGAGCATACATATGGATTAATAGGAGTGTTAAGAGTAGCCAGCTACTTTGTGGGAGGAATGAAAGTAAACAAGATTAGTTTGTAGAAATAAAAGAAGTTCAGTTGATAAACATGGTTGAAAATGTACAGGATCCTAATAGAGAGTCCTAAGAGAGAACAGGATAAACCAAGGAGAAAAAGTTGACATAACTATAGATTATTTAGTTGTTCATTCTTTAACAAAGGAAAGTAAGGCGTGTCTTCAGGAGCGTCTTAGAATCCCTTAACTATATTCTTTAAAACTGGAGGTTTTTCCAAAACAAACATAATGGAGACTGAAGTTGTTTATAGGAATGAAAACTTTGGGATTGGACATTGGAGCCCCGGTGATGCAGAGGTATGGCTACCTACCAAAATGTCAGCAGTTCGAATCCACCACCTGCTCCTTGGAAACCCTGTAGGGCAGTTCTACTCTGTCCTCTAGGGTCACCATGAGTCGGAATCAACTCAACAGCAACAGGTTTGGTTATTTTTTAGTTTTTTAGTTTTTGCACAACATGACCGATGCAGTTGGTTTTATTTAATTGTTCATGCGAAAAATGTTGACTTCAAAAATGTTTCGTTGTTTATATTTTTACACAAAGATAAAAAATTCAAAAAAGACTCAAAATAAGTGAATGAATAAATGCCAAGTCACTTACTTTAAAGCATATGGTTTTCTTCAATATTTGTTTTTTCTTTTGTGCTTTCAGTGTTATTTTCATTCATGACAAATCCTTTGCAAGAGTGTCATTTTTTTTTTTTTTTAATAAAAGAATCTTTCTCGGTATTGCTCAACTCAGCCCCCACCTCAAGATCCAGGCCATACTCTCCCAGGGTTACACTTTCCACAGGATACAGGAAGCACGATGACAGTACCTTTTCATCTGAAATGGAACAGTCAGTCCAACATTTATATTACATTTTTTCATACTTCCCAAATAAGCCAGTTGGTCCCAATCTACTCTTAAACCAACGCAATCCATTAACTGACTTTCAGTCTGCCAATTCCAGGCAGTGGAATAACATCACCGCCACCACTGGTTGCCATACAGTCAATTCTGACTTATGCTGGTCCCAAGTGTGTCAGAGTAGAAATGTGCTCCATAGAATTTTCAGTGGCTACAACCTTTCAGAAGTGAATTGCCCGGTCTTTCTTCTGAAGCACCATATATAATCTATGCTTTTTTTTTTAGTGTATAAGTGATTTGACTGAGATTACATAGATTATTACTGGAAAATCCTGGACTTGAACCTCACTTTTGAACTCCACATTCTGTTCTCTCAATTCCATATGCAGAAGGATGGGGTTTAAAGTGGGAGCATAAATTGGTTTAATGGAAACTTGAATCAGGATAATTTCAGCTGGAAATTTTTCTTATAATTGTGCATTAATAACAAAATTAATACATTGTATTCAGAACCATAAAATTAAACTTTGAAGTCTCGATTAAATTTCATGAGATCAAAGAGAAATGAAGATGACATTATAACAACCTCTTATTAAATTGAATTTTTAATTCTTATTGAATGAGGTCTACCAGGTAAGACCATTAGGGAAGATAATATTCCTTCTAGTCCTACTGCTCTGCCTTAGTTATCTAGTGCTGTTATAACAGAAACGCCACAAGTGGATGGCTTTAACAAACAGAAATTTATTGTCTCAGTTTAGGAGGCTAGAAGTCCGAATTCAGAATGCTGGCTCTGGTAGAACGCTCTCTCTTTGTTGGTGCTGGAGGAAGGTCTTTGTCTCTTCTGAGCTTCTGCCCCTGGGCAATCTTCATTGGTCTGGCATTTCTTTTCCACCATCTTGCTTGCTAGTTTGCATTTAATCTCTTTTGTATGTCTTTTATACACTTAATCTGTCTCATTAACATAACAAAAGCAACCCATTCCTGAATGGGATTAGAGGTTAGGAATTACAATACGTGTTTTGGGGGGCAGCAGTTCAATTCATAAAATTCCACCCTTTGGCCCCCCAAAATTCATAGTCATTCCCACATGTAAAACATATTCACCCCATCACATAATCCCAAAAGTCTTAAATCAGCTCTTTCTGAATCATCTAAATTAAATATTGGTGAGACCTTAGGTGTATTCCATCCTGGGACAAAATTTTTCTTTATCTGTGAACCCATAAAATGTAGACTACAAGTTGTCTGTTTCTAAAATACCATGGTGGAACAGGCACAAGGTCAACACCTTCACTACCAATGGGAGAAATTGGAGGAAAAAAAGTCTGTACAACAGAATTTTCCAAATTTTTAATTTCTGTTTTCATATTGCATGGTTCATTTTTAAGTCCATCTCTTCCCTCTTGCATTTTATGATGGGCAGCAAGGAGAAACCACACAGCCTTTTTAAGAAATTGAAGGATAATGGGTACCAAGCAAATCCAAAACCCAGCAGAACACATTACACTAACTCTCAAGGCTTGAAAATAATCCTCTCTTCTCTGAGACTGTCTGAGTAATGGTCCTGCCCTCCAGACATGGGTGTTGGCCATGCCCTCTGGATTCTGGGTGGAAGCCCTTTGGTCCTGGGCTTAAGCTCTTCCTCCCAGAACCTCTGGAATGGTAAATATGCTCCCTTGGCTTTGGGCAGCCCATTCTCTAGCCTGTCTGAGTGGTGATCCCAAACCCTCCATTCAACAGGCCATATTCTTTTGCACCTTGGACATGGGAGCCCACCCCCCTCAGCTTTGGGCAATGCCCCCATTCCCCTGGCACACCTTACAGGCAGCTGCACACTCTGGAACCAAGTTGGTGAAGGTTCGATTCTTTGAAACATAGGGAGCTGTGACCCCACCCTTTGACATCCAGGAGACCATGGCCCCACCTTTTGGAACTGAGAAGGCCCTGCTTCCTGTGCTTCTTCCAACAGTTCTGATCTCTGGGCTGCTCCAGGGATGGTTCCTTTCTTTTCTTGGAGAACAACAGCTGTAGCTCCCTTGGCCTGTTCCCTGCCTATAGAATTCCAAAGGGCAGACAGGATTCTTTCCTTTAGTTCTTTTTCTGTCCCTTTGGTCTAAGCTGATAGGTTTTCTGCTGTGGTAGTTGACTAGATCTATCTGTCAGAGGCTTCTCCTCTTGAATAAAAGATTGTGTAGCCATGTCCTTGCTGAAAATTTGAGGACATGTGTCCTTATTTTGTACAACAGAATTTTCCAAATCTTTAAGTTCAGTTTTCATTTTGCCCAGTTCATTTTTAAGTCCAACTCTTCCCTCTCACATTTTACTATAGGTAACAAGGAGAAACCATTCAGTCCCATTAAGATCTTGCTGAGAAAGCTTCTCAGCTAAATATTCAAGTTCATCACCTACAATTTCTACCTTCTACCAAATATTTGAACACAATTCAGACAAGTTCTTTGCCACCGCATAAAAGGCATTGCCCTTCTTCCATTGTCTGGACACGTGTTCATCATTGTCTTTTAAAGCCTCACTGGCAGCACAATTAATGTCCACATTTCCAGCAGCATTCTGTTGCTGGCACCATATGTATTCTCTAAGACGATAGAAACTTTCTCTATAGTTCTCCTCACTTCCTTCTGAGCTCTCACGAGAATTGCCTTTGACATCCATAATTCTACTGACAGTTTCTTCAAGGCAACCTAGACTTTTACTATTAACCAAACCAACCATTGCCGTTGAGTTGATTCTAACTCACAGCGATCCTATAGGACAGAGTAGAACTGTCCCATAATGTTTCCAAGAAATGCCTGTGAATTCGAACTGCTGACCTTTTGGTTAGCAGCCATAGCACTTAACCACTGCACCAAAACTCTCCCAGCCTTTACCTATTACCCAGTTCCAAAACCACTTCCACATTTTAGGTATCTGTTTGAGCAGCACCCCACTCTCGACACCAAATTCTGTTTATTTATCTTGTGCTGTTATAACAGAAATATCACAAGTGGATAGCTTTAACAAACAAATTTATTTTCTCACAGTTGAGGAGGCTAGAGTTCTAAATTCAGGGTGCCAACTCTAAGTAAGGGAAGGCTCTCTCTCTGTCAGTTCTGGATAAAGATTCTTATCTTTTCTGAGCTTCTGTCTCTAGACAGTCTTCATGAGGCTTGTCATCTCTCTTCCCCCATTGGAGCTTGCTAGCTTGTATTTAATCTCTTTCATATCTCAAAAGAGATTGAAGATACACCCTATATTAACCCTGTCTCATTAACATAACAAAGAGAACTTGTTTGTTAATAAACTCATGTTCCAAACTATCAAGACTTTGGGCCATGCCTTTTAGACTAACAATCAACTAATATTTGAATATAAGGGCATAAATATATAAGTAAACCTCAAAAATCATTTCACTTTTTAAGTACCTTTGTTCTTTAAAACCAACTGAAACATTCTCAAACTCTTTGTCTATTCATTCATTCGACACTTCTAAGTACCATGAACTCTTGGATGCTGAAAATAAAACATGGGAAATACTTTGTCCGTTCTACCAGTTTAAGTTTTCTATCCGACAGATTAAAGAGCCCTGGTGGTGCAAATGGTAAAGTGCTCAGCTGCTAACCAGAAGGTGGGTGGTTCAAACCCACCAGCCACTCTGCCAGAGAAAGATGTGGCAATCTGCTTGTGTAAATATTACAGCTTTGGAAACCCCATGGAGAAGTTCCGCTCTGTCCTGTAGGGTTTGTATGAGTTGAGATCAACTCAACAGCAATGGGTTTTCAATGGGGAAATCTGACAGATCGGTAAATAAATAATTATGTGACAATTATTTACTTAGAATTCAGTCCTAACTTTACTATCACTTTAAAAAAAATGCTAGGAATTCAGTATTGCTTTTTTTAAGATACTGGATTTTGTCATTGGCAGCCCAAGTTCAAATCACAGTACTACTGTATACCAGCTATGATTTTGGAAAATTTACTTAAACTCTCTGGCTCATTATCCTTATCTTTAAGGATTTAAGGCTTTAGGAGTACCTGCTTGATAGGGTTATGGGAAATTTTAATTAAATAATAACATTATAATAATTGAATTAAATAATATTTCTAAATTGTTCAAAATAATACCTGGAACATGGTCATGTCATACACATAAAAACTTCTGAAAAAAATCTTCAGAAAAGCTAACCTGTAAGCAGAGTCTTAAATAATGAAGGGGCATTTAACAGGAACTAGAACAGTCAAAGTTCTCTTTAAATGTGCAAATGCAAAAGACAGCACTGGCAATGACAGAGAATGGGGGACAAGTAAGTATGGGCAAACATAACAAAGATAGTGAACAAAGCACTAAATGGGAAAAGGCAGAAAGAAGAGTCCTGGAAGGCTTTGTATTTCCCTTCAGAAGTATAATTTCAAAGAGAGAAATTGTCTTTTACTTATTTCAGCATCAGAATGATACCCTTGGAGAACATTGCCAGAGAACATCATGTACCATGGGTTTCATATCATCCCAGCTGTTGGAAAATACCGGCTGTCTATATATTGAGAATTGCTCTGATCTTGCCAGTGTTCAGGAAATAGGTTGCCTTATGGAGGATGGATTGGACGGTGAGAGACAGCAGGCAGGAATATGCATTTAAAATCTGTTGGAATCATCCAGGTGAAAGTTAATGTAAGTATGACTTAAGTCATGTGAATGAAGGCCCAGAGAGAATGAGGGCAGAGGTGAGAGATAACTTGGGAGGGAAATAAATATATTTTTGGTGATTGGATGGATATGAAAAGAAGTGAGAGTAAAGAGTCCAAGATGAATCTGGAATTTTGGGTTTTAGTAACTAAGAGAATAATGATGCTATAAATTAAGGGATTTGGAAAGGGATACAGTTTTATGAAATCAATAATATAAGTCTCTTTGAAAGTGAAGTTCTTTTAATTTATGAAGTGCTTTATAAATACTTGGTTTTATAAATGCTATCACTGTCACTGTGGAGTCGTTATTATATATAATTTATATTCACATTCACCATGGCTGTACCCTTTCTGTGTCATTGTTACATTAGATGTGGTAAACAAACACCCAAGGTTCCTCTTGACTAGTAGTATTTTTTTTTTTTTTTTGGCTTATGCCAGGTTGATAAACTGACCCAAAGAACAAATGGCACTGACTATTTATTGGTGAATAAGCTGGTTGTTTGAGCAATGCCATCTGTTGCCCAGATGACTCTGGGTCACTGTAGTTAGAGATGCCAGCTGTGCCTCCAGGTGGCTAAGAGTTTTCTAGCACATTTTGTTTAGTGTTAATACCAATAAACTGGCATTTTCCAGCAGCTGGGTTGGTATAAAAACCCATGGTAGATATTCATCTCTGGCAATGGTCTCTAAGGAGATCATTTTGGTGCAGAAATAAAGTAAAAGATAATCCCCCCTTCAAAGAAAGGAGAAACCACAAACTAGTTTTTTGTTTTGTTTTGTTTGTTTGCTTACTTGTTTCCCTTTATAAGATAATTATGTAGTTAACAAAGCTTGTGTAAATTTACTACTATATCCTATTGCCTAGTTTGTACTGGCACGTAGTAAGTTTTAATACATGCTTATTAAGCAAAAAAAAAAAAAAATTTTATTAAGCAAAATATTAAAATAATAAATAAGTAAATTTTCTTTAATAAATATCTTTTTGGAAAAAAGGAAATACACACACAAGGTATTACCATATATTTAAAAAGTTTAGAAGGAGAAAAGAAATATCCTTTCAAATTCATAATGCTAATTTTCTAATACCCAGAGAGAACTTTCTGTCCATACAGGGATATTATGTGCTAGGTATACAAATATATATACTCTCTTAAAATGGCTTCTTAGTTTTAAATTTTATTTATGAATCATAATTTAATGAGAATGCTACTGTCTCCTGATTTATAAGCAAAGCGGTGATGAATATTCTTGACTGCTAGTAATTGAGCACACATGCATAGCATCCACTTAGCCACTTAGCTGGGGAAAACAGCAGGCCCGTGCAGTAATAATTCTGGATTCAGGGAACCCTGGTGTTGTAGTAGTGGTTAAGTGCTATGGCTGCTAACCAAAAGGTCAGCCGTTCAAATCCTCTAGGTGCTCTTTGGAAACTCTATGGGCAGTTCTACTCTGTTTTATAGGGTGGCTCTGAGTCAGAATCAACTTGACAGCAACGGGTTTGGTTTTTGTTTCTGGCTTCCCAGTAGCTGCCTGAAGAAGCCAGATAACACCAGCTGTGTTTGGGGAATTTAACACCTGATGGGGGAGACTTTGACCAATGAGAGGCAGGATATGGGAAAGAACTAAGAAACGATTCATATCCCAAATATGTGAAGAACTCTTTTAAACCTAATTAGAATTGGCTCAATGACAATTAACGACAGCAAAGACAATAACATCTATTTCAAAAAGGGAGAATTTAATAGAAAAATCAGTAAGAGACTTAAACAAGCACTTCACAACAGTGGGGATCCAAATCTACAGAAAGGCATTATACCTCAATACTCATCAGGGAAATGCAAATTAATGTCACAATGTACTACCGCTACAAAAAAGTCAGATGGCAATATGAAATTTAAAAATGATAATTTTTTTTTTTTTAGCATCCAGGTCTTGGGTTCTGAATACCATTCCCCATTAAAAGAAATAATATCCCTTGAAGAAATGATTGATTCTAGGACTGACGTGGGAAAAGAATAAGTTGAATATAAAACACTTTGTTTTGCCAGAAAGCAAGAAAATTATTATTATTTTTTTAAATGATGAAAGTATTTAAAAGGGCACAGAAGCCAGCTTGAATGCGTTTACCCTGGCTTAATCTCAGTCAACTTGAGCAACAAAGTAAATAATGATAACAGTGGATTACAACATATTGAATAAAATAGAATACCATGAGTCCATAGAGTTATAAATAAATAAATAGAATGTTTGGTGAGGATTTACAAAATAGCTCCTCTCAAAATGCTGATACATTCCAAATGGAAAAGGAGTAGGCTTACAGGAAAGAAGCATGGCAGACACCACCTTGGCAATCACTGTGAATATCGTAAGTAATGGGACAAATCAAAACTGTGCACCACCTGTTAGGATATAATGAGAATGCAGTATCACTTCTGTGATATTCCTGACAGAGATGAGTAACCAGAATCCAATCATGAGAAAATATCACACTAACTGGAATTGAAGAACTTTCCACCAAAAAAAAAAAAAACAAAAAAAAACTGTTCTATATCCAGGCCATCAAAATCAAGGAAAGGCTGAGGGCATTTCCAGACTGAAGGGGCTTTTTTAAAGACTTGGTAGGTAAATACGAAGCAGTAATCTAAAGTAGAATTCTCTTTCTATAGGACATTCTTGGTACAGTGAGCAAAACTAGAAGAGTCTGAAATTCACATGGTAGGAAAGCATGAGTTTTAGTTTCTGATTATGATTATGGTATTGTGGTTATGTAGGAGATTATCTTTGTTTTTAGGAAATATACACTAGAGTATTTGAGTAGGATAAGGAATCAAGTCAGAAACTTAATCTGAAATGGTTCAGGAAAAAAAAAGGACTTTGAAGTATGCTTTCAAGATTTCATACATTTTAGATATCAAATGCTAAAAAAGATGATTTCAATATGATCTATATACCACCAACTTAACAAACTTAGAGAATATGAACACATTTTTTTGAAAATACGTTATTTTATAAGTACATACATTTTTTTTTTTTACCCAGGGAGAAAGGTAAAAATTGAACAAAATAATACATAATAAAGAAAGTGAAATTATATTTAAAGATCTTTCCACAAAAAAGAAAGATGCTAGACTTGGATTATTTTACTGATTTATTTTTAAAATAATATAATATTTGATTAACTGAACGAAGTAGCCTACATTTATACTGGAGCAATAAAATAATTAGTTGAGACCTGAGTTAGGAATTGACAAGAAAAAAATACAGGCCAATTATTCTTAAGAACATGAATAAAGATGTTCTAAATAAAAAAAATAAGTACAATAGCCAAATTAAGGCTGATTTGAGTTTATCTCATGAACTGAAGGATAGTTCAACTCATGGAAGTCCAATTTTGTAATTTACCATAGTAACAAAATACAGAAAAAAAATAATGCATGATTATTTCAATAGATACAAAAAAAAAAAGAAAACGATCCAATAAAGTCAACATCTACTTATGATTTAAAAAGATCTTAAAGAAGAAATCATTCTTTGAAAATATCTATGAATCTAAAAGCTACAGGAAATATAATACTTAATAGTGAAATTTTATAAGCATTCAATATAAGATAAGGAATATGATTGGCACTATCTCTGTTATTGTTTGGCATAATTCTAGAAATCTTGGACAACATGATAAGAAAAAATATAAGTAAATTGTATAAATACAAAAAACGGCAGAAGATTTAATGTTCAAACTGATTGTGGTTAGTTGTTATCAGGTGCCATTGAGTCGGTTCCAACTCATAGCAACTCCATGTACAGCAGAACTTAACGCTGCTAGGTCCTGTGCCATTCTTATGATTGTTGCTATTTTTTTTTAGCCCATTGTTATAAACACGTGTCAGTCCATCTCATTGGGGGTCTTACTCTTTTTCACTGACCCTCCACTTTACCAAGTATGATGCACTTCTCCAGGGATGGGTCTCTCTTGATAACATGTCAAAAGTACATGAGACGAAGCCTCACAATCTTTGCTTTTAAGGAGCATTCTGGCTATTCTTTGTCCAAAGACAGATTTACTCACTCTTTTGGCAGCCCATTGTATATTCAATATTCTTCACCAACACCATAATTCAAAGGCCTAAGTTCTTCCTTGGTTTTCCTCATTCACTGTCCAGCTTTCACATGGATATGAGGAGACTGAAAATACCATAGCCTGAGTCAGGTACACCTTACTCCTCAAAGTGACACCTTTGCTTTTTCTCACTTTAAAGGATTCTTTGGAAATAGATTTGCCCATTGTAATACATCTTTTGATTTCTTGACTGCTGCTTCCCTGAGCATTTATTGTGGGCCCAAGTAAAATGAAAGCCTTAACAACTTCAATCTTTTCTCCATTTTTCATGATGATGTTCTTTGGTCCAGTTGCGAGGACTTCTGCTTTCTTCACGTTCAGGTATGATCCATACTGAAAACTGTAGTTTCTGATCTTCACCAGTAAATGCTTCAAGTCCTCTTTGCTTTCAGCAAGGAACTTCGTGTCATCTGCACATCACATCGCAGGTTGTTAATGAGTCTTCCCCCAATCCCGATGCCATGTCCTTCTTCATATAGTCCAGCTTCACTAACACCAAAGATGAGGAAATTGAAGTTTTTTTTTTAACAACATCTGCAATCTGAAATTGATCAAGCATGCAATTGATAATTAGTGGTGAAAATCGGATTCAAACTGATAGAACCTGAAAAAATGTCTAACAAATATGCCAGACATGATATCCACATGTAAAATCTTAGTAGCCTTTCTACAACAGAAACAACCAATTTGACAGCATAACAGAAATTAAAATATTTTATATTATTATGTTAAAAACTAAAATGTAAGGAGAAATGAATTTCTGATATATATGACATGGATATGCCTTGAAAAATTATGCTAAATGAAATCAGTAACACACATAAAGGCAAATTTTGTGTGATCTCATCTATATGAAATATCTAGGATACAGAAACGTGTAGAAATAAAAGTTTTTTCGTGGTTACCAGAGCTAGGGGATGAAGAGAGTGGGGAATATTGCTTAAGGTATTGGGTTTATTCTAGGGATGATGAAAAACTTTTGGAAATATATAATGGTGGTGTTTATGCAACATGGTGAAAGTAATTAATATCACTAAATTATACATGTAAAAATGGTTAAAATGGTAAGATTTTTGTTATATGTATTTACCACAAAAAAGATTAAAAAAAAATCCTGTAATCTTCTCAGAAATTAACATAAAAAATGAATATATTATGCAGTGTAGTTCAAAACTCAGTTATAGGACAAAAAGGGAGATCTAAATAAATGGATAGTATTTCTTACATGGTACATGACGTCCTCTCAAAGGTAAACTCTACTCAGTAAAATACTATCAAATTCCAAGAAGATTTGACATGATTTTAAAGTTTGACATCATGATTCTAAAGTTTATATGAAAAAAAAAAAACACTATTATAAACACTCAAAAAAATGTTTACCCACAGAAAAAACAATCTTTAATGGTTACCAGGAAGGGGAGGGCTGGTGAAGAGAAATCACTAACTAGATAGTAGACAGGTATCAACTTTGGTGAAGGGAAAGACAACACATAATATAAGTGAAGTCAGCACAGCGTATCCAAGGCAAAGTCATACAAGCTTCCTAGAGACATTCAGCATCTCAAGGGACTGAGTTGCTGGGACTGAGGGCTGGGGACCATAATCCCGGAAGACTTCTATGTCAACTGACTTAACATTGTTGTGATGGTTAAGGTTGTGTGCCAACTTGGCTAAGTCATGATTCCAGTGGTTTGGCAGTTGGATGATGTCGTGATCACTTCCGTGATGAGATTTGATATAATGTGAACACCTCTGTGATGGAATCTGCTGTGAGTAGCCAATCAGTTGAGAGGGAGTTTCTTTGGGCATGTGGCCTGCACTGAATAGAAGTGGATATTCTGGCAAGGTTGGAAGGGTTTTGCTTGCTCTGGATCCTGTAGCTGGCTCCTGTTCATCTGACCTCCGGTTCTTGGGACTTGAGCTAGTGGCTTACCTGTGGCCTTGCCTGCTGATTTTGGGATTTGTCGATATTCACAGCCTGTGAGCAAAAGCCCTGCTCTCTGTTCTGCTGGTCTTGGGTTCGCCAGCCCCTGCAGCTACACGAGTCAGGAGAAGCTTCTATCCTGACTCATCAACTTGGGTTGCTCCAGACTCTGCAATCACATAAGCCATTTCCTTGATATAAATCTCTCTCTCTCTCTCTATTTATACACTTTACTGGTTTTGCTTCTCTAGAGAACCCAGACTAAGACAGTAGTTCATAAAGAAAATGTTCTACATCATACTTTGGTGAGAAGAGTCTGTGGTCTTCAAAATTTGAGGGTGACCATCTATGATACATCTATTGGTCCTATCCCATCAGAAGCAAGTGACAATGAAGAAAACCAAAGACATAAGGAAAATATTAGACCAAAGGACTAAAGGACCACATGAACAACAGCCTTCAGTAGGCTAAGCCCAGAAGATCTCATTGGTGCCTGGCCAACAACTGCTCTGACAGGGTCTATAATAGAAGGTCCCAGACAGAGTAGGAGAAAAATGTGGAACAAAATTTAAATTTACTCACACAAAAAAAGACTAGACTTACTTGTCTGACAGAGATTGGAGGAATCCCTGAGACTATAGCCTTCGGACACCTTGCTAACTCAGAACCGAAACCACATTTGAAGCACAATTTTCAGACAAAGATTAACCAAAAAATACATTGCCATCGAGTTGATACCAACTCGTAGACAAAGACTAGATAGGCCTATAGATCAAACAATAACGTACATGAGGAGCTGCTTCTTAGTTCAATCAAATATGCAAGACCAAATGGGCAACTCCTGCCCAAAAGCAAGTTGAGAAGGCAAGAAACAACAGGAAAACTGGGTGAATAGATACAGGGGATCCAGGGTGGAAAGCAGGAGAGTGCTGACACAATGTGGGGATTGAAACTAATGGCCTAAAACAATTTCTGTATGAATTTTTGAATGAGAAACTAACTTGCACTGTAAACGTTCACCTAAAGCACAATAAAATTGTTTAAAAAAGAAAAACACATTTCCTAACATAGTGTTGTATCTGCGTGTGCACACACACACACACACTCGTTGCCGAGGAGTTGATTCTGACACACAGCGACCGTGTGAGACAGAGTAGAACTCCCCCATAGGGTTGTCCAAGAGTGGCTGGTGGATTCAAACTGCCAATATTTTGTTTAGCAGCCAAGCTCTTAACCACTGTGCCACCAAGGCAAAGGGAGGTAAAAGTAGACCTATAAAATAATAGATAATCTGTAACAAGTTCCATATACTTCAAAAAAAAAAAAATTTTTTTTTTTTTTTTAGATACTTGTAAATGATAGAATAGTATCGCAAATCAATGGGGAAAAAGAATAGTCTTTTTTTTTTTTTGGTAAACGATTTCAGAGAATTTAGATTACTACTGTGATTGTTTTTTGTATTATACAACAAATATTTCTGGTTCTCCATCTAGGCTTATAGTAGTATTGCAATTTCTTTCCCCCTTGAATTTAGGAATGGACATGTAATCTGTGATGCCCAGTGCTACTGCTCATCCAGTTGCTGTGGCCAGGGAGATGGCATACTCTGAGAAAGCCTGGGTCTTGAGCCCACTCTAGAGCCAGGGCCTGAGGCTAGCCCCTCCTGAATTACTTAGAATGAGAATGGGGGGAGGGTGGTTCCCCAAAGTTAGAATATAGAGGGCATTGTCCTTACATCAGAAACCCTGGTGGCGTAGTGGTTAAGTGCAAGGGCTGCTAACCAAAAGATTGGCAGTTCAAATCCACCAGGCTTTCCTTGGACACTCTATGGGGCGGTTCTACTCTATCCTATAGGGTTGTTATGAGTTGGAATTGACTCAAAGAGTGTGGATTTGTCC
The DNA here is from genome assembly GCF_024166365.1 of Elephas maximus indicus. Lineage (NCBI taxonomy): Eukaryota > Metazoa > Chordata > Mammalia > Proboscidea > Elephantidae > Elephas > Elephas maximus. The sequence goes on from NC_064830.1 coordinate 28,344,221, forward strand.
TTTAATCTAGACATTTAAAATTTTTTTTAATTTATATCTGGATTAATCCAGGTGTCCAGAAAATGGATTCTTAGATCACATTGGTCGAGATCCTTTTAAACAATTTTTACTAAATTTCTTTCAAGTTTAAAACATCATCTTACTTTGTGATTGCTGTATGCTGTGGAGTTGATTCCAACTCATAGCCCGCCCAATGGGACAGAGTAAAACCACCCCATAAGGTTTTATAAAGAGACCTGGTGGTACAGTGGTTAAAGTGCATGTCTGCTAACCAAAAGGTTGAGGTTCTAACCCACCAGCTGCTCCATGGGAGAAAGGGCAGTCTGGTTTTCTAGGCTATAGTCTTTATAGGAGCAAATCAACAGGTCTTTCTACTGTGGAGCTGCTCAGTGGGTTTGAACCACCAGCCTTCCACTTAGCAGCAGAGCAATTAACCATTCCACCACCAGGACTCCTTTCAGCTTATGTTAAGGGATATTATTGGGAAAAAAACAAAATAAAAAACAAACCTGTTGCCCATTGAGTGGATTCCAACTCATAGCAACCCTGTAGGACAGAGTAGAACTGACCCATAGGGTTTCCAAGGAGCACCTGGTAGATTTGAACTGCTGACCTTTTGGTTATCAGTCGTAGCTGTTAACCACCGTGCCACCAGGGCTCCAAAAATCTTTTGCTAAGACTCCAGGGATTTTTGAACTGGAAACTCCTGGTTTATGAGGCCAGTGCTCCAACTCCTGAGCTAGGTTGTATTTATTAGAAAGATGCTATGATGTCTCAATGTGATGCACTACATGATGATATCTTTATTGGAATTCATAGAAAACATTCAAGCCTCAGTACCAGCAATAGGTGTGCTTCTATTAAGAAACCAGGTGAAATTCGCCTTACTAACTCTGTGTTTTGGATTGAATTATGTCCCCCCAAAATATGTATTGTAAATCCTAACCCCTATACCTGTGATTATAATCCCATTTGGGAATGGATTTTCTTTGTCATGTTAATGAAGCGTATTACTGTAGGGTGTGTCTTAAATCAATCTCTTTTGAGATATAAAAAAGCAGATTCAGCAAGGAAGCACAGATGGGTGAAAATAGATGCTGTACCACATGAGGTCCCCTAGGAACCAGCTGAAAAGAGACAAGGACCTTTCCACAGTGCCAACAGGGAAAGAAAGCCTTTCCCTAAAACCTACACCTTATATTCAAACTTCTAACCTCTTAAACTATGAGAAAATAAATTTCTGTTTGTTAAAGCTACCCACTTGTGGTATTTCTGTTATAGCAGCACCAGGTAACTAAGACACATTGATGAAGTCAATTTTCTGTGCTTTGGCTGGCAGAATTCTTAGAGTCAAATTCTAGTTCTTAAGAGTATACTGGACCTTAGGCAATGTATTTCTGTTTTCTTGGTTTCATTATACTTTCCTTATTTTTTTTTTCTCTGTAGCACCATTTTTCTAACACTAAAAAAGAATGAACTTGGCTAATTTTTGAAAATACAAGTTATACATAAATATATAATAATAGCTACTACAGTGAAATCTGTGAGAGCAGGAACCCTCGACTGAACTGCCATGTTTTTCCAGATATTGAAAGCTTTCCACCTTTGACAGGGTGTTGCAGTCTTACCACTTTTCTATTGTTTATTTTAGTGGAAGGTATTTGTTTTCCTTCTCTGAACAGGTTTCTGCCTTACACAGGTTCCGGCTTTTGAAGGTTTTCCTGTATATAGGAAGTTCTTCCGTGCTGGGAAAAGTCCTGAGAGCTTTATTTGCATTAAATCAGTCAGTTGAGTTTTAGGGTCATCATTACACACGTGAAATGGCTGAAACTCAGACCAGACCAGGCTATTGCTCAGTGGTGGAATTGTGTTGTGAATGCATATAGTCTTACTCTGAGCTCTTAACCCTTTCATTGCATTACATATGCAAGTGTTATATATTTTACAGATATTTTATAATCTTGTATTTGGCATTAACTCACAAATACATTCAGAGTGTCTAGCTGCTGGGCATAGCATTGTGGTGGATTAAAACATAAATGTTAGACATAATCCTCCCTCATTTAAAAAAAAAATCACTTTAACATGTTGCTGTCATTGTTGTTGAGTGTCATCAAGTCAATTCCTTCTCATAGACAGCTGATAGGACAGAGTAGAACTGCCCCAGAGGGTTCTTAGGATGTAATCTTTAAGGAAGCAGATTCTCAGGTCTTTTCTCCCAAGGTAGGTTCAAACTGCTGACTTTTTATTTCACAGCTAAGAGCTTAATCATGGCGCCACCAGGGCTCTTTCACTTTAGTGTATAAGACATTTTCTATAAATTGTCATGGATTATAGAGTCTTAACAGTTGCTGTCAGGTTGGTTCCCACTAATGGTGACACATGTCTTTAGCAGTAGAACTGTGCTCCATAAGGTTTTCAATGCCTGTGATCTTCCAAAAAGTAGATCACTAGGCCTTTCTTCAGGGGTATCTTTCTTCAGAGGTATCTCAGAGGCCTTTCTTCAGAGGTACTAACTTTTGGTTAGTAGCTGCGTGTTTAAATGTTTGAGGCACCAAGAGACTTACCATCACTAATTCTCACTTTGAAACTGTAAACTCTTATGTGCTGTCTCATTAGGGGGAGAGCAACTAGGGTACATAGCAAGGTGTATATAAATTTTTGTGTGAGAGACTGACTTGATTTATAAACTTTCACTTAGAAAGCACAATAAAAAAAATGAAACAAACTGTAAACTCTTGTTATGGTAACCTGTATTACTTAAAGTTTCAGCCTACAGCATATGTAAGGCACAAAAATAAATGCTGATAATATGGACATTTATAATATACGTGCCTCCCTTCAAATACAATATATTTTCAAATATGATATCCTTAAAAAAATCCAGCACTCATGCCCTAGAAAAAATTTAGTCAATTAGATTACCTTCTTCCATTCACTATCTAAACTGAAGGAATGGAAAATGTAATTAAAGGGAAGGAAGCGGGAGGGAGTCACAGAAGAGTAACTTAGAACATAAAGACCTTTGGGAAAAATGAGGTAGGGTTTCGGTCAGTCAAATGTCCCTGGACAGCCTAGACAAGCAGCAAGATCAAAATTTACTGAATCTCAAATTTCACCAAAAGTTCTGAACGTATTTACTGTATTTCCAATAGCCAACATATATACACCTTAATAAGTTTTAGGTTTAACTGTGTGCAAATGCCATTTTGTACATCAAAAAGAATAGAATGGCAATTTCATGTAATCTAACAGACTATTCGGTAAAAACCAGTTGTACAGATGGACTGTACTTGTAAGAGGGAATGTCACAGTTAACATCAATGATCTGTAAAAAAATTAATTGATCAACAAACTTCATTTTCCTCATTTAGAATTATTGGGCTTAGGAATTATACAGAATTAAATTTTATAATTATTTTCCAAAAGAAACTATGTAATTTACTCTCAAATATATAAATATAAAAGGAAATTATTTCAAAGATATTTAATTGAGATTAATGTCAGTTTCAGGCTTTGAGCTGAGGCAGGTATATTCATTTTTTTCTTCAAATGACAGTTTGTTGCTTTTTGTTTTGTTTTTTAGTTCAATAAACTTAAGGTGCTATTTTTTTATGGTTCTAATTAAAGACACAATTAAGCATAATATCATTAAAACCTGTCCTTGCAAGACTTTCCAAGGGAAAACTGTTTTCAAAGAACTGAATATTTACAAAAATCAATATGATGAATAAAAACAACTTGTTCATGTTCTTTTAATTTTACACTTAGTTGAAAAATGAAAATTACCTCCAACCTACTTCCTTTCCTCTTTGAAGTAACTACTTCATGGTAACTTTGTTGTCTCTCCCCCTTTCTTATATATACTGAAAAGTCCTGAGGTTTTATGCATGAAGCCATGGCCTGGGTTTGAATATAAGCAGACTTATCCTAGGATTCAGATTCCTCTAGTTCTCCCCAGGCAGCTTGGCGGGGGGGGGGGGGGGTCTGTGTGGCAGCATGGCTGAGGAGACTGCTGGGAAGGAAATCCAATGTGAGAACAAATATTTGAGCCAAAAAGCCTGGTCCCCTGAGTAATAAGGATTAGAATAAAGGGATTCTTTTGAGTTATCCAGCAATGTTCTTGGCCTAGATCTTAGGGATAGAAGACTATGAGTAAAATCTCTGATAAACGTTTGTTGATCATCAGTAATACAGTGATACTCTCCTCTGGAATGAGTGTAACGAAGTGTGGCAAAAAATAGGTAGGAAGAATGTTTTGTGCTCCGTAGAGAGTACATCCTAGTTCTGGGGTGTTGGATGATCGTACAAAACTCTATAACCCTGGCTCTCTGGGGTTTCTGTGGGATTGGTGGATCCATTCTGACACTATCTGTGAGATCTTGGGTAACTGATTTAGCCTCTCCAGGCTTCAGTATCTTCATTTGTAATACATGTATGATAATAGAGTAACATTCTGAAGACTGTAGTAAACTTTAATTTATACATGCTTGATATTAAAAACAGTACCTGCTACATAGTAAAAACTCCATATCTGTACAATTGCTTATTATTATTATGTACACTGAGGCTTTAGGCTACTTAATTGTAAAAGAAATGAGCAACATTTCTCTTGGAAGAAGGAACAAGAGTTAGAGTATGGATAAACCCAAGTCAAACCAAACCCATTGCCGTCGAGTTGATTCTGATCCATGGCAATCCTACAGGACAGAGTAGAACTGCCCCATAGAGTTTCCAGGGAGTGCCTGACAGATTTGAACTGCTGATATTTTGGTTAGCAGCCATAGCACTGAACCAGTACGCTACCAGGGTTTCCAGAGTGTAGGTACCACAGTGCAATCATAGACCTCTAATGGTTGAGGAACTGACAATACCACATGAAGCCATAGATGGAAGAAATCAGTAGAACAGTGCATTTCACCCAATAGTTGAAATGGCTATTTTCTACCCATACATACACAAGGCAGCCTGTTATTGTTTTGTAAAAATAATTTGTGAATTATGGGTCAGAAGTCCCCATGTTTTGGTCATATTCAATAGGCTACACACCTTGCAAGAGCGTTTGGAATCAAAACCTAAGAAATACTTACCCAAGAAGTAGTTAAAAACACAGGTTTTGTGTTTGAAGCACAGCTCTGCTGCTTCCTATTACTTGATTGTGGACAACCTAAAAAACTTCTATTTTTTTTTTTAACAAATAGAAATTTATTTTCTCACAATCTAGAAGGCTAGAAGTCCAAATTCAGGGCATCGACTCCAGGGGAAGGCTTTTTCTCTCTGTCAGCCCTGGAGGAAAGTCCTTGTCATCAATCTTCCCCTGGACTAGGAGCTTCTCCATGCAGGAACCCGGGGCCAAAGGACATGCTCTTTCTTGGTGATGTAAGGTCCTCAACTCTCTGCTTGCTTCTCTTGTGTTTTATCTCTTGTAAGATAAAAGGTGGCACAGGCCACACTCCAAGGAAATTCTCTTTACTTTGGATCAATCTTAGTTAAGGTGTTACAATCCCACCCTAATCCTCTTTATTTATTTATTTTTATTGTGCTTTAAGTGAAAGTTTACAGTTTAAGTTGGTTTTTCATACAAAAATTTACGTACACATTGTTATGTGACCTTAGGTGCTTTCCCTATAATGTGACAGCACAGTCTTCCTTTCCATCCCAGATTTCCTGTATCCATTCAACCAGCTCCTGTCGCTTTTTGCTTTCTCATCTTGCCTCCAGACAGAAGCTGCCCATCTGGTCTCATGTCTCTACTTGAAGGAAGAAGCACTCTCTTCACAAGTATCATCTTATGTCTTATAGTCCAGCCTAATCTTTGTTTGAAGAGTTGGCTTCTGGAATGGTTTCAGTTCTGGGCTAAAAGAGAGTCCAGGGGTCATGTCTTCCAGGGTCCCTCCAGTCTCTGTCAGACCATTAAGTCTGGACTTTTTACATGAATTTGAATTCTGCACCCCACTTTTCTCCTGCTCCTGAAGGGATTCTCTGTTGTGTTTCCTGGCAGGGCAGTCATCAGTGGTAGCTGGTCTCAGGCTGATGGAGTCCCTGATTTATCTGGCCCTTTCTTTCTCTTGGGCTTATATTTTCCTTGTGTCTTTGGTGTTCTTCATTCTCCTTTGCTCCAAGTGGGTTGGGACCAATTGATGCATGTAGGATGGATATTCACAAGCTGTTAAGACCCCGGATGCTACTCACCAAAATGGGATGCAGAACATTTTCTTAATAAACTTTGTTATGCCAATTGACCTTGATGTCCCCCGAAGCCATGATCCCCAGGCACCCACCCCTGCTACTCTGTCCCTCAAAGTGTTTGGTTGTATTCAGGAAACTTTTTAGCTTTTGGTCTTGTCCAGTTGTGCTGACTTCCCCTGGATTGTGTATTGCCCTTCCCTTCACCTAAGATGATTCTTATCTACTATCTAGTTAGTGAATATCCCTCTCTCTCCCTCCCCACCCTTGTAACCATCAAAGAATGTTGTCTTCTGTGTTTAAACCTTTTTTTGAATTCCTATAATAGTGGTATCCTATAATATACTAAATAACTTCTCTTATTCTAATCAGGAGGCTTAGCTTCCTCATCAGAAAAATGATGAGAACCATGGGAATTTCATTATTTGGAGTACTGTGAAGTTTAAATGAACATTAATTCAAAGTCCCTATCACAGTACAAGAAATATTATAAACACTCAATAATAAATTGTGGCTTCCTTGATGATAATGATTATAATCAAGCTGATGATGATGATGTAAAAGGATGATATTAAGTTGGAGTAGCCTTGGACACATAGCTATTAAGCACAAGAACTCCTCTTTTAAATGATATTGTGTAGATATAATGTGGCTTCAAAGATATTTGACTAGGCACGTTGTAGATACACTCATTTATAGTTGAACTAGGCACATTGTAGATACACTCATTTATAGTTGAACTAGGCACATTGTAGATACACTCATTTATAGTTGAATGACAACAATAGCAAATCCTCCAGGGGCTCAAACAGCTCAGAGGAGACAAATACATATACATATAACATGTAGTACATGGAAGAATGTGATTAATTCTAGAAAAATATAATTGAAATGCCTAGTTAGCATGGAAGAATCAAAGGTGAATTTCTACTGAAGAAAGTCTCAAAAGTTGGAAGACACTGAGCTGTACATTTAAGGATGAATAGGATTTCCCCAAATAGTGATAGTCTTTGGCCAAAACTGTGATTTCCAGAGATTCAAAACTGCATGTTCAAGGTCTAGATTTTCTACAACTGTTGTCTTTTGTTTTTCTAAATAGGGTTGCCAGGTAAAGTACTGCATGTCCAGTGGTGAGGTGAATAATTAATTTATTCAGAGAATTTTGTCTTTATCCTTGGTTCTTGGGATATAACCTCTAAAACCTTGAAATTTTCAGAGTGACTTTTCAGTCTAGTGGACTGACTCCCCACATGAAGTTTTGGCCCTAACTCTAAGTACTCATGCACAGACGGTCTGCATTGTAGTTAGAGCTGGAATAGAACAGAATAGAATTGTACTGATTTTAGACCTGTTAAATTTGAATTTTAGATATATGACAATAATTTTTAGTAATTATATCCTATGCAATAGGACATAATTTATACTAAAAAATAGGGTTTAAAAAAATAATATAATTGTGAGTCCTGTATTTGTATTTGCTAAATATAGCAACCCTGATCCTAAAGCAGTTATAGCATAGAGAGAAAGAACTTTGAATCAGGAATTTGAAAACTATTTTGTTAAACCAAACTCTGCTACTAGTTCTTTAGAGGAGCTCAGATCAGCCACTTCCTATCTCTATACATCAGTTTCTGCACCTGACACAAAAGGGCTTAGACTCTCTAGGCCCTTTGCCTCTCTAATGGCCTATAGATATAAATTTTGATATTTGGGTTTTGGAGTTAATTATTTTTAATATACAAATCTGATGTAAGTTTTGAAGTTGAACATGTACTATTTTTCACACTCATTATTTCTTCTTCTTATCCGTAATTGTGATGAGTTCAGATTCAAACGTGAAATCTGAAGATCAATTGTTAGGTGGTTTGGTTAGGAGCATACAGTTAATGGAGCCCTGGTGGTGCAATGGTTAAGAGCTCAGCTGCTAACCAAAATGTCAGCGGTTTGAATCTACTACCCACTCCTTGGAAACCCTATGGGGCAGTTCTACTCTGCTCTATAGCATTGCTCTAAGTTGGAAACAACTCAATGGCAATGGGTTTTGTCTTTTTTTTTTTTTTTAATATAGTTAATAAGTTGTGGTGTCAAGACAATCTCTCTTTTTCTGAAACCCCATCATTCTTCTCACTCTTAACATCCTTGCACTTTCTTTGAGTTTTATTTTGGTATTTAAAATGAGTTGTTAGTGGAAGATAATGAAGTAGATACATTTAAAATTAGGATTCATGTACTGCTTAAAGATTAATTGTTGAAATATAATTATACAATTTCATTAGGGGTGACAATAATAAAAACATTTTTATTTATTTTTTCTGTAATGTCATTGTTATTATTCTACTTTTAAAATAGGGTTTCAGAGTATTCCAGGGAAGGAGACTGGGGTCAGAATTTCCAATAAAAGCTTGATCCTGTGATAGATGTCCTGCTAGAGTAATGATATGTAGTTTCCAATAATTTTAAAAGCACATTTAGCTCTCATTGCACCATACGCATCACATAGATTTTATTTGAAAATTTGCAAAAGTGCTACCCAATCATTCTCTGCACTTAAAATGAAGGGGAAAGCTGTAAGTTTCACTAAAGCATGACACTTCCAAGCCTACATTCACGAGATATATAAAATTTTTTTTCTCATTTTTCCTTGAACACTTTACAGGTCAGTAAGTAAGATGTTATAGAGACGGAGTACTTCAGTGTAATGTAAGTGTTTTAGAAGAAGATGGATATCTGTTCTCATAAATTAAGAAAAAGTCAGTAGCAGAAAACAGCAATGCAGCAGCATTCTGTGTTAAATTAAGAGCTAGAAGAGGGCACCAAACCAGGTCCTTCACAGGATTTCTACAGTTACCCAGAAGGCTTTGTGGTACAGCCTCGGAGGTGTGGTAAAAGAGCGCGATCAAAAACTTCATTGGTTTGATTGGGTAGTGAGTGTTGTGAAGTATGTGAACATGATTTTATTTTCAGTTGAAAAGACCTAATGAGGGAAATATCCGTAAGGAGAAAAAGTACAGACTTGAAGTGAAAAGAGAAACAACTTTTCTTCTGTGATTAGAGTCCTCTCACTCTGGTGAGTAACAGACACATATACAACTGTGATAATAATTTGTCCTGTGGCCAGAGAAAGGTGAAGATTGGAACAACTTGGGAGGGCAGAATAGTTGCCACAACACCAAGATGGCAACTGGATTGTTTTCTGAAACATTTGGTGAGGTGGTGGGCCAAGGCATTTGGCCAAGTGCAGACCATGTCGGTGTGTTCATTCTACATACTAAACCAGTGAACATCATACAATGGTGCACAGGCATAACTGCCTGCTGCTTACTTTTGCATGGCCTTCGAGCTAAGAATGTATTTTCCATTTTAATATGGTTCATAAATAAAGTTTTATTGGAACACAATCACATATTGTCTCTGGCTGCTTTTGTGCTACAGAAGCAAAGTTGTGTAGTTGCAATAGAGGCTATCTGGCTGGAAAAACCTAACATATTTACTCTCTGGCTCTTTATAGGAAAGTTTGTTTAGTCCTGCACTAAACATGGAATTGATATTGTTTTATGGTAATCAAAATACCAATGTAACAGTTGGTATTATAATATTTCTCTTTTGGGTTTTTTTATGTTCCCAGGAGTCTTGGAATGGGGATGAAGAAGGGAGAAATGAATGAAACAAGCAACTTGCATGATTACAGTCATTTAGCTAAATAGTGACTTAGCTGTGTGGTAGACCAGAAGAGGAAAAACTCCCTGTTTGAAGAATTAAAAAAAAAAAAAAAATTGAAGAATTAGGATAGCAGAAAATCTGTCTTGGGTGCACCAGGAAAGGCAGCTTGTCTCAGTAGCTGTAATTAGAGTTGAAGTAGAATTTCTTGGCATCTAACTAAGCTCAATCCATATACTACAGGCAGGGAGGAGAGAAGTCTGGTTTTCTAGGTCTTTCAGAGCTACCTCCCTTTTTCTCCTACCCCACATCTCTGGGTGGCAGGTAAGTGCTAGACTACTAGCCAAAAGGTCGATGATTCAAACCCACCCAAAATTTCCTCAGATGACAGGCATGGAAACCTGCTTTCAAAAGGTCACTGCCTTGAAAATCCTATGGAGCGGTTCTACTCTGCACATATGGGGTCACCAATGAGTTGGAATCGACTCAACAGCAACAAACAACAAGCTAGTGTATGATCGTATTCTCAGATAGGTTACACCACATGATCAAACGTCTCTCTGATTTTGCTGACGTTCCCCATTAATTATGCGGATGATCATTTCCCACAGCCTGCAAACATGTAGGACAGTGAACGTTTGCTTTCATATTATGTACTGGCAGGTCAGATAAGTGTGAACATCTGAAGTACAGCACTTCCTGTGTAGCAGATAACACTCAAAGATTTATTTTCATATTTGTTTTATTTCCTTACCCACTATTGCTTTTCTTACTCTTCTCAACAATTTTAAGAAGTGAACATTATAATTCCATGTGGCAGATAAGGGTATTTAACCATAATTTATATGCCTATAGAGCTAGTAAGTGTTGCAGCCAGGATTCTGACACTGTGAATCTAGACTCCAATCTCTTAACCACACTGATTATATTTATATTTTGTTTCTTTAAAATATAATCTAGACTCACACTATCCTATAGTGGGGAAAATGCAGTGAAATTTCCAAACTTTTACTGCACAATTTTGCAGTCCTTTCTCACTGGCATAAGCGTTGTGCTCTTTTTCTTTTCTTTTCTTTTTTTTTTTTAGACTCTCACTAGGTAAAAAGGTGAAAGACAATATGGAGAAAAAATAAGACGTGGAAGTTATGCTGGAATGGATCTTAGAGAACCTTCTGCTCCCTGACCGTATGCTGGCTTGTTTCTCGGGAAGCGATGGATCATACCCGGATGAGGATGGTCTGTGCCCACCGCACACTCAGTGTCTCTCGGACCAGCAGCAGCAGGCACCAGTGCTTGAACCTGACCAATAGCCTGAATAGTCAACACCACTGACGTAGTTTCAGGAAAACACCCATCACCTCACTGCACAATGAAGCAAATGGTCGCTTCAACAGTGCCGCTTCTTGGCAGAATTCAATGATACATCATGTTTCAGTTACAGAACGTGTACAGTAGTGAGCTTACTCATATTTCCCCCAAAGTCATATTAGTCAAGTCATGAAGGCAAATTCTTTATTTTTTTCTCCATTTTCTGCTAAAATGCAGAAATTTCCATCTTCATTTAAACGCATATTTCTGCCAAAGAGGAAAGGGGAAATCTGGCAACGCTTTGCAAACTGACATCTTGATATACCCTAGTTCCTTCTTGGTACATATCACTGCAAATGGCTTCAAGTACTTGAAATTTAATCTAAGTAAAATATGCCACTTTCTCTCCCCACAGAATTCAAGTGTCTCCATCTTACTAGACTTGTACTGATTCTGCTACTCAATAATGTCACATAAGTATACAAAATAATGAATTCATTTTTTTACTCTTCATGAGGTGTTTGTTCTCACTTCTATAAATGCAATGCACAATGATTTCCTTTTATATGCTAGGTAGAATTCAGGCTTTTTCTTCCAGTATCCTTCTACCAAGTTCTACCTCATTAACTTCTGGAGAATCCATTCTATTCCCATGCTTTGCCTTCTACTTTTCCTTGGATATTTTATTTTCTTCACTCTTCTAGCCAGATCTTCCTGCCTCTATTATCATATTTATGCCTAAACAAAATTTTGGGTGACTTTTGGTGTATATGGAGCCCTGGTGACACAGTGGTTAAGGACTATGGCTGCTAACCAAAAGGCCGACAGTTCAATTCCACCAGCTGCTCCTTGGAAACCCTATGGAGCAGTTCTACTCTGTTCTATAGGGTTGCTATGACCTGGAATCAACTTGATAGGAATGGGTTTATTTTTAGTGAAGCTATTTTTGCAGTATTTGAGGCACATATGTCTAACAGATGACTAAATCTTGCCACCTGCAATTTTTACTGACCTCTTAAAATGTGCAAAACTAAACTCAACAGCCTTTTCCCAAATGGACTTAAATCTTTAGATTCTTTATCTCAGTGAATGAAATCACCTTTCAGTCATCCACCCAGTCAGAAACTAGATAGGTAATTCAGACATTTGTTTTGCTTTGTTTTGCTTTCTTTTTCTCTATCCAGATAATTGCTAAGGCCAATGGGTTCTCTCTTTTCAATATCTCCCAGAATCCAACTTTGTGATTTTACTGAAAATGCGCAATCAGCGTGTCACTACATTGCTAAAAACCCTTCAATGGTTTCCCATTGCCTATAAACTTAAGTGCAATGTCCTTTGCATGACATACAAGGAAGTGATGTTTGGCTGGACCTATCTAGCCACATCTCTCCTCACTTTCTACATGCTGGGTTCTCCAAAATACTGAAGAATACTGCCCTTCCCCAATGTTATACTTTGCATGCCTCCTTGTCTTGCTTCTTTCTGGCATGGTTGGTCCTTTTTTTTTTTTTTTCCTACTTTGCAAATTTTCATTCCTCAAGTCTCACCCTAAATGTCTACTCTTATGTACATTTTGCTACAACCCAGGTAGACTTATCAAACTGTTTTTGTTCTGAGAACACTTTGCATATAGGTGCTTGATATACTGAAATTGTTTATGTGACATTCGTCTTCAGTACAACAAAGGGTCATTGAGGGTGGGTTCTATGACTTACTATATCTGTTTCCTGAACATAGCATATAATGCCTGACACATACTTGATACACAGGATATGATTCATATTGCTGCAGTATAGAAAACCAAGTCCGTTTAAGAAGAAATCACAGAGATTTATTCCAAGCAGATTACAACTCAAACTGGGAACAGCACAGCTCATTGAGATAAGGCAGTGGTGTCTGCAGAGGGGATCTGAATCAGGGGTAATTACACTGCTACAGCAAGCATCAGCTACAAGTTATTCTTGATTGGTGGATCTCTGATTAGGAAAGTGGGAGGCGGAATCTTGTGAGGTGAGGGAAAGGTACCTTATTGGTTTAGATGGTAGAGCTGCAAAACACTGATTGGTTACTAATTATTAATAGCTATATTTTTTTTTATAATTAGAGATTACAGATAGTTTCACAAGATGCTTAGATAGTGGCCACCCCATGCTTACATGTATTTGGCAACAGCACCCAGGCAACACTCTTCCTGAGACTTATGCTTTGAGGGGCACAGATGGTCGCTTGGTCAAGACCACTTGGGGCATATGGTTTCACATCCTGGTTTTGACCACTGAGAAAAAAAACATGTTTTCCTCAAAAACATAGCTGTTAGTCTAGAAATCCAGATTAAATTTAGATAGCCTGGTCAGCATGTTATGCTTCTGTCCAACCAACTATACTGGAAGTTTCCCCCCCCTCCCCGAGATATTCATACATTTCTGAGTCCTTAATAAACAGATTTTTTAAAATTTATATTTGTTCTTATACTGTCTGTGGTGAGAAAAAAAAAAAAAGGATGTATTATGATCTGTCTTCTTATGCAACCTAATTTATATTTGCCAGAAATGTCCAGGAGAAAAGCATACGTGGCTCTGGATGATACCTGATACAGCATATTTTGGCTAAGCCAACCAGGTTCTAGATTACTGAGGAAGGTTCCTATTAATTTTTTTTTTCTCCGACACAAAGAATCCCTCTTAACTATAGCTGTCTTGGAGTCATCAAATATCTGATAGTGTCATGTGGAAAAGAGATTTGGATTTGTTTTCAAAAGCATCTAGCAGTGAGTCCAGGACTAGCACTTGGAATTGGGAGAGGACAGATTTACCTAAATTTTTTGATCATCTCAGCTGGACACACTTGAATTGGGCTCCCTTCAAAAGCAATGAAGTATTCAAATGGGGGCTGGGTGAACAACTACTTGGCAGTGCTGTAGTTAATGAAAGTGTAATATGGGTCACTGGACAATATTGTCATTCTTTACGAATCATAAAGCAGTCTTGATATTAAAAGGCAACTTAAAATCATTGAATGAATTTTTCAAAGGAAGAACACGTCTTTCCAATGACTAAGTGACACAAAGTTGGTGGATGGAACTGCTCTTCATGAAGGTGTCCATTGAAGCATAAAATCTCTTTTTTTTTTTCCCCTAGGTGCATGTATATCTTGGCTGCCCATAAACCTGAAAATCTTGTTCAGGTCAGTGCTATGCAATTATTTTTTAGGTGTGAAATTTAATGTAACAACCCCTGGCAGGAAAGAATATAATCTTCTTATGAGAAATACGTATATTTTGCTGTTATAAAAATACATCACTGGGATTCAATTACCAATCACAGGTGTGTTTATGCTAGATTAGCTCAATTTATTTTGGCCTTTCTGGCACTTTGGATTTGCACCATTAACCATTGTCTTAAATGTGAAAAATCTAATGTCATGATGGCTAAGGATGAGCTGAAACACCCATTAGAAATCCTTATTTCCCATCATTTTTTATGTCCGTACTACTGTTTGATGAAGCTTTTATATAATGTTATGTGTGAATGTGAGAAAGTTGATTGCTGTCAGGCTAGACTAGCTCAGGCCTTTTTATAAGTGCACTAAAATCCAAGCTTCAAACTAACATTCTTTCTTTGTTGGCTAGACTCTAACTACTAGCCCAGTTCAGGATCCGCCTCTGCGGTAAGGCCTTTTTGGACATCCCATCTGCTCTCAGAATGAATCACTTCCCTCCTCTGAGGCTCCCGATACACTACCTTTCCTTTTAAGCATGATTTACACTTTGCCTTGTATTAGAGTTCTTCTAATACAAAACAAGCTATAAATGTAGTATTAAGGTTATATAATGTGCATGATGCAGAGCTAAGGCTCAGAAACGTGTCTCATCTAATCATATTAAACTCAGAGCTCATTATACAGAGAAGCCAAATCATATTCATTTTGAAACGGTTCAATTCCCATCACAGCATCATACACATTACAGATGCTCAGTTGAAATTACAACGTGATACAGTCCTTGCAAATACACAAACCTTTACTTCCTTGACTTCTGCTTCTCTCTCTTCCTCTTCTTTTTCTTTTCTTTTTTTTAACTCTTTCTTTCTCTTCTTTTTTTTTTGGTGGATGCTGGGCTGTACCACCAAAGTCCTCCTTCAAGACTGAATGCCTGACTCCAACAGCTGCTGAGCATACTGCAGGCTGTCAGCCTTCTCTGTAGAGTACCCTCATCTGTAGAGATTTGCCTTGCGACAGGTTACCTTCCCTTACTGGAAGCTGCCATCTTTTCACGACTGTCATTGTGACAGTATAAAGATGTAACCATCTCACCCCCAACTTGGGAAAACTCTGAAGGGTCATCCCAGCTTTAAAGCTCCTGATAAATTTAGCTGGAAATTGTAGTGACCACATCAGTGCCTACTTTCTCCCTCTGTCCTATCCTACTTGCTTCATTTACTCACGAGTAGTGACCCCAGAAGCCTACCCTGATACACTTCCTTCATCCAATCTTTATCAGAGTCTACCTCTCAGAGCAATTGATATGCAGAATTATTCTAAGACAGAATTATTCTAAGAAAACAGAGTCTAGAATGGAATTGGGGCTGGATCAACTACCAGCAGACAGCCAATGGGGATTCTGTCACTGGTTGAATTACCCAAGATTTACTATAGCAGTGAAATTATTGCGGCTTTCGTGGGTCATGAGCTGGGATGATATACATGTGGAAATATATGTACTAGTGGTGCAATTTATCAGCCATTAGGGAAATACTGGAAAAGTAGTAATAATAAGGACAATTAAATTAAGTAGCTGGTGGTGGGGGCAGATGACAAGTTGGAGAAATGAATAAAAGGCTAAGGGCTAGTCATCAATTAGAAGCTATGTATGAAAACCAGAGGTCCTTCTTGATGATATCTTCAGTCAGATGACAGAAAAACCTGTGGAGCAGGTCACAACTTAATCATAAAAGGAGAAAAATTAAAGACATGATTAATCTCTCAACCTAGTCAGGTCTGCTATGCCAAGATCAACACCCGGAGTGAAAGAAAGAAAGAATGGGACCTTGAGACATGATGGGCCAGCACTTGAGGTGCTGCACTACAAAATCTTGAATCCCCAAATTTTCTTGAATCTTTCAAACCTGTAGAAAGGTCTAACTTCCCTAGCACCTCCACCCTAAATTCCTTGAAGATGATGCAAGGGCTCTGCTCTCAAGATAACACTTGTTCCCTTTAGGATGTATTTCCTCCTTACCCACTAGTCACTAGGTCAAAAGCTAGGGTCAAGTCACAGCATCATCTGTCCAGTGAACGCTGGGTCTGAAATGGAGTGAGAGGACTCTATCCAGAAGGAGCTGCAGGGACCAAGTAATTGTGTAGTGACTGGAGCCGGTGGTATATATATATATGGGATTGAATACTGACAGCACATATATATGGGATTGAATACTGACAGCACTGAGTGAAGGGGAACATGAAGTTGGATAAGGTAGAGATTATCAGTGTGGGAAAACTTTCCCAGGACACAGCATTTAACAGCTTGGCTAGGCCTCAGGAGGCTGTGCTAACACATTGCTTGGGTGGTGCTTGAAAATTTAGGGAGCAATGACTAAAACTAAGTACCAGAACTGGGAAAACAGATCGTTGAAGAAGGGATCAAAAGACTTCCCTCCTTGGAGGATTAACTGCCATGAGAATTACCCTTGCAGACAAAAATTAGGGAAAACCGATTTCAGACACTAAACAATAAACAATGAATGACTGTACTCTCAGAGAGGAAAGAAGCAAATGCAGTAACCCTATGCTTGCACCAGTGTACTCCCTGGTGGAAGGTTCCAGGCAGCAAGGTAAGGTGGGAAAGCCAAAACAGATCCCAGTAATCTGAGTGAAGGACACACAGATCTGAAACCAGGAGACTTGTTAGGAGCCATTGAGTCGATTCCAATTCATAACGACCCTGTAAGACAGAGTAGACAGCCCCATAGTGTTTCCAAGGAGCAGTTGGTGGATTTGAACTGCTGACTTTTTGGCTAGCAGCTGAGCTCTTAACCACCGTGGGAGACTAAGGTAGCTAAATACACAGGACGGAGTACTAAAGAAAAGGAAGCTACACCGAGTGAGAGCTCCAGAGATCTTCCTGGGGGTTCCCAGTCTCTGGCTAGGACCTCATTTACACAAGTGTTGAACAAAATAGTACCAATAAAAGGATAGATCAGCCAACTACAGAGCTCACAGGATGGGGAGGGGGTGGATAGAAATATAAGGATATAAGCTTTTTACACTATATGTTTAGTGGTATAATAATCTTTGAAGGTGGACTATGATCAAGTTGAAGACGTATATTGTAAATCTTAGAAGAGTTCCTATTCACCTCCTTGTAAAGATCCTGCCTCTGAATTTTTTATTATTTTCTCCTTCCTCCATTGTCCTAATTGCAGGCACACTTCACAGCTTTATACGGATATAAAAAATAAGGTAGGCATTAAGGTCACTCTGAAATGTTTATGCTTGGATGGCGATGGTACAGTGTACTGCTTTCTCAGCAAAAGTTCTTCCTCTTCCTCTGGAAAGATCATAATTTTTCATTGTATTTAAATTTTTTAACAATAGTTTATCTACTGTAGTATTAGAGAGAAATTGAAAGCAAATTCCCTTTCAATAGTACCTTTTTTTCAGGAGATGATCAATGGACTTTAATTTTTTGTTGTTGTTCTTTCTTTACCCAGAGACAGACTGTTTGCATTTAAACTCTTTATTCTTGGAATTCATTGAAATTAATGTAGCCCATCTGACAGAAAAATAGTTTAATTCTGTACAAATCACATTTATAAGTAACAATCATTTTCTGAGTATTAAACTGCTACATCCTTGTTTTGTAACATTAAAATGGCTGTAAATCATTGTTCTAATAATGTAGTATTGGAACTCTTCTAACATATCGTCTCAGAATTAAATTGAGTAATATACGTAAAGTGTTTAGAACTTTATTGTGTATTTTAAAACACACAATAAATATTTTATTATTGTTACTCCTGATAGAAAATTGAGCACAGATAATGGGAAAGAAGAAAAATTGATCTATTTCCACCATATAGAGACAACAGCTGCTACATTTTGTTCCTTCAGATTGTTTCTCTGATAAATATTTAAATCATTTCCTTCATTTAAATGCTGATAAATATTATTGGGATGGGTACTCTTCTAACCAAAAAATTTATGAATTCATTATTATTGCCTTAGAAATTACTTTGCAGTAGAATTCCTTAGAATGACTACGTAAAGGTTTTGGGTATGTTTTAAAATACTTTCGAAAGTGTTATAGTAATTCAAAATCCCATTATAATGAGTTATTTCTTCAAACACATTGTCAACATTTCTATTAATATTTTAAAAATATTGAGTTAAATATCTGACCTAAGACTTTATAAAAAATAAAAAAATAATAATCACCTTTGGAATGTAGATGGCATGATTAATAAAAATACTTTTTAGGCATTGAATTTACTGTATTTTTTCTGTAAAAGAATCCGTATTCTTAGTTAATAAACACTGAAATATTTACTGATAAAGTGTCTTAATATGTGCAACTCACTCTGAAATGGTCTAGAATGGTATTTAAATTGATAGATAGATATACAGATAAATAGAAAAAAAAGAAAAAATCAGTAGCAAGTAGTAAAGCAAATGGAGTAAAAAGATAAGTGTAGGTGATTCTGGAAACAAGGGATATATGTGCATTCTTTGTACTAGTTTATTTTGCAAACTACATAAATTTCTAATTATTTCCAAATAAACATTTGAAATAATAATGACTTACATATGAAAAGAATGCAGCTCTTAACTATAAAAGCAGCAATTATTGAATTAGAAATATGGGTAACATAAATAAAAAACATAACATAAATATTCCTCAGAAAATATGAGTGAAAATAAAAGCAAAAAATAAATAACAATGAAATGCATAAATCAGCAGTAGCTAACCTAACAATTAAAAGAAAGAAAGAAAAGAAAAGGGAAAAAGAAAAACATACAAGTAATAAAGCGAAAATTAGAGTGGAAAAAGACCACAAATAGATAGATAATACAAATAATTGAAGTGAATATTATTATTGCCTTGGCATGGTCTTATGAAAATCTCTATATGACAGATGATTTTCTATGAAACTATAATGTATCCAATATTTAAATCCAAGAATCAGGGAAAATTCGAATAGATCAATTCAAAGAATTGGGCTTGAAAAAGGTCCAGATACTTAAGAGTTGAATTTATTCAAAACTTTAAGAAAGAGAGAATTCAGAGGCATGGGGTTTATAAAGAATAAGCTGCCTTTTTTGTGGTTTTTTTGGCAAAGTTTGAAAAGCACAGATACCAATACCTAGTGAAACCATGAAAAGAAAATTACAGATCAATATCATATGTAAACCAAACCCAAACCAAACTAGTTGCTGTCGAGTTGATTACGACTTATATAGACCCTAGAGGACAGAGTAGAACTGCCCCATAGGATTTCCAAGAAGTGGCTGATGGATTCAAATTCTGGACTGTAGCTGTAGCTTTAACCACTGCCCCACCAGGGCTCTGTCATATGTACATATAAGGGTACATAGGTTAAGTATTAGTAAATAAAAACCAGTAGCACATTTAATGATCAATATACCACAAATGAGTATGAACCTGTAGAAACTGCTTTGTTACTTACACCAAAGGCAATGTACAGAGAGAGCTTGCCCTCTGAAATCATAGACAATAACGTTTGTTATTTGAAATCCTGTCAGTGAGAATGCTACATCCCACTCTTGCCTTTGCCACAGAGAAGCAGCCTACATTTGCAGCCCAGGTGCAGAACTACAAAAAGGGGTTTTGTTCACAAAATTCCTCATTTATCTTAATTTTGTAGCATCCAAGAAAACAATACACAGACTCTGCTTCTCAGTCCTGCTGGTCATCAGACTATGATTTTCCAACAGAATGTAAAACAGTGTTTCTAAGAAGACATGACAAAGTGCAAGTAACCACCATTTCTGCCTGGTTACATATTTTCCTTCCCCACCTTTTTGAATAGTTGCTGCTTTTTTTTACCAATGTCATCCTGACCTCTTGGTTCCTCCTGCCTCTTGAAAAGGATTAATGAGTTATGAGATACCTAATTGCTTGGCTGTTCGTACTTAATGACCATAGCCATGCAAGAGCTGATCTCAGCTTCTCCTAGGCTCTCCTCAAAATCAATCAATACAAGCCCAAACTCTTACCATGACATTCTGCCCTGCCTATGGTGGGTGCTGCCACTTGCTTGCTTCAGAAAGTTAATAAACTCAGTATAGGGATGATAGTAGAGGTCTTTATCTCAAGAGGTTTATCAGAACTGAAATTCAGACGAGGAATGCAATAATTACTTATCATTATGAAATCTCAAAATATACACTATTACTTTCCTCAACATTAACAATCCGTTTCTGAAAAAATCAGAACCAGAAATTCATTTCTATTATGTATACTATGTGAGCATAAAAGTCCTAACCCATTCACTAAAATGTTATTCAAACAAGTAAAAACACGTATAAATAGTGTCAAAGAGTAATAAACACTCTGTTACAGTAAAGCAAGGGAATTTATTACAGGTTTCATAACAGTCAGGACTGGGGAAAACGTCTAATTTTACAGACAGAACAAACACTTTCAAAATGGCAAAGCTGTGGAGGCCTTTTAAAGAATGAGAACAAAGGACGTGAGCTGTACAACTTGATTGGGCATTACAAACAGATTAATACAAGGCAGGCTACTGGAAGTGGGGCTAAGAGGGGTAAAGGTCACAGGACATTTCTCGGAAACAGCTTGTTCAAGTGAAATTTTTCTTGTCAGCAGTTGCCTAGGAGACCTAGATAAGAGTCAGCATCAGGGTCTTCTTCCAGAGATTATTTCAGGAAGGGTTTTGATAGCTTCTGTTAAACTATTTATAAATTTAAAGGCAAGATAGAGTAGGGACCCAAACTCTAAAGCAGCCACTTTACTTTAGTCAAATGCCTCAGCTTACTTGCTGTTACTCGATAGATAGCTATCATTTGAATATGTAAAAGCTTAAAAGGCCACTTTCTGATTGCCAAATCATTGATATAAATTTTAACCAATGGTTGTCTTAATATAAAAATATGGTTTCCCTTAGCATCACCAAAAGCAAGACATACATCTTCCTTGTTTACTTTTCAAAAAGTCTTTAAGACATATGGACTTTTGGCCAATTTTGTTTGGAATGTGTCAAAATCATTCCTATTAATATTTTTTTAACCCTGCGTTGAGTTTTGGTTATGTAAATACAAATTTTACTAAATTAAAAAAATGCATTGAATGCTTTGTATGTCTTTGACATTTGGTTACTGAAAACCAAAGTCTTTATGCAAGAGAACAAGTAACTAGAATGATATCTAGTTAGCCCATATTAGGTTTTAAAAGAAAAATAAAAGAGAATTCTCTACAGATTACAATGAGCCTTAGGAATTTTAAAAATTTTGGTCTTAAAAATGATTTGAAAAACAAACCATGTGATATAAAAATCAGTTGGATTCCTCTACATTAACAAAGAGAAGGCTCAAGAGGAAATCACCAAATCAATATCATTTACAATAGACCCCAAGAAAATAAAATACCTAGGAACAAATCTAACCAGAGATGTAAAAGACCTATACAAAGAAAACTACAAGACACTACTGCAAGAAACTAAAAGAGACCTACATAAGTGGAAAAACATACATTGCTTATGGATAGGAAGACTCAACATTATGAAAATGTCTATTCTACCCAAAGTGATCTATAGATACTATGCAATCCTGATCCAAATTCTAACGGCATTTTTTAATGAGATGGAGAAAAAGATCACCAACTTCTTACGGAAAGGGAAGAGGCCCCAGATAAGTACAGCATGACTGAAAAAGAAGGACAAACTGGAAGGCCTCACACTACCTGACTTTAGAACCTATTATACTGCCACAGCTGTCAAAAAAGCCTGGTACTGGTACAATGATAGATACACTGACCAATGGAACAGAATTGAGAATCCAAATATAAATTCATTCACTTGCTAGCATCTGATTTCAACAAAGGTCCAAAGTCCATTAATTGTGGAAAAGACACTCTCTTTAACAAATGGTGCTAGCATAACTGGACATCCATCTGCAAAAAAATGAAATGAGGCCCATACCTCACACCATGCACAAAAATGAACTCAAAATGGCTCCAAGACCTAAATATAAAATCTAAAATGATAAAGATCATGGAAGAAAAAAATAGGGACAACTCTAGGAGCCCTAATATAATACACGGCACAAACAGTATACAAAACACTACTAACAATGCACAAACATCAGAAGAGAAACTAGATAACTGGGAACTCCCAAAAAATCAAACATTTATGCTCATCCAAAGACTTCACCAAAGAGTAGAGACAACCTACAGACTGGGAAAAAATTTTGGGCTATGACAAATCCAATTACCATCTAATTTCTAAAATCTACAAGATACTGCAAAATCTCAACAGCAAAAGGACAAATAATCCATTTAAAAAATGGGTGAAGGATATGAACAGACACTTCACCCAAGAAGGCAATCAGGTGGCTAACAGATACACGATCATTAGCCATTAGAGAAATGCAAATCGAAACTTTAACAAGATACCATCTCACTCCAACAAGGCTAGCATTAATCCAAAAAACACAAAATCATAAACGTTGGAGAGGTTGTAGAGAGACTGGAACACTTATACACTGCTGGTTGGAATGTAAAATGGTATAACCACTTTGGAAATTGATTTGGTGCTTCCTTAAAAAGCTAGAAATAGAAGTACCATACAATCCAGCAATCCCGCTTCTTGGAATATATCCTAGAGAAATAAGAGCTGTCACATGAACAGATATACATGTGCACATGTATGTTCATTGCAGCACTGTTTACAATAGCAAAAAAATGGAAACAACCAAGATGCCCATCAACAGATGAACGGATAATAGAATTATGGTATATTCACAAAATGGAATACTATGCAATGATAAAGAAAAATGATGAGTCTGTGAAACATCTCATAACATGGAGGAAGCTGGAAGGCATTATGCTGAGTGAAATTAGTCTGTCGCAAAAGGACAAATATTGCATGAGACCACTATTATAAGAACTCAAGAAAAACTTAAAACACCGAAGAAAACATTCTTTGCTGGTTACCAGGGTGAGGAGGGCAGGAGATGGGTATTCACTAATTAGATAGTAGACAAGAATTATTTTAGGTGGAGGGAAGGTCAACATACAATACAGGGAAAGTCAGCACAACTGGACTAAACCAAAAGCTAAAAAGTTTCCTGTATACATCCAAACACTTCAAGAGGCAGAATTGCAGGGGCAGGGGTCTGAGGACCATGGCTTCAGGGGACATCTATGTCAATTGCCGTAATAAAGTGTATTAAGAAAACGTTCTGCCTCCCACTTCAGTGAGTGGAACCTGGGGTCTTAAACACTTGCAAGTGGCCACCTAAGATGCATCAGTTGGTCTCAACCCACCTGGGGCAAAGGAGAATAAAAACCTGAGGGACAGAAATGGCCACATAAACCAGAGACTCCATCAGCCTGAGACCGGAAGAATTAGATGGTGCCCAGCTACCACCAATGACTACCCTAACAGGGAATACAACAGAGAATCCCTGATGGAGCAGGAGAAAAGTGGGATGCAGATCTCAAATTCTACTAAAAAGGCCAGACTTAATGGTCTGATTAAGAGTGGAGGGACCCCCGAGGTCATGGCCTCTGGACGCTGTTAGCCCGGAACTAAAACCATTCCAAAAGCCAACTCTTCAGACAAAGATTAGACTGGACTATAAGACATAAGATGATACTGGTGAGGTGTGTGCTTCTTAGCTCAAGTAGACACATGAGACTAAGTGGGAAGATCCTGTCCGGAGGCAAGATGAGAAAGCAGAGGGGGACAGAAGCTGGTTGAATGGACACAGGAAATACAGGGTGGAGAGGAGGAGTGTGGTGTCACATTACAGGGAGACCAACTATGGCCACATAACAATGTGTGTATAAGTTTTTTTTTTTTTTTTTTGAGAAACTGACTTGAATTGTAAGCTTTAACTAAAACCACAATTAAAAAAAGAAAAAAATAAACATGTGAGTGGGAATACTATTTCGAAGAAAAGAATGACAGAATGGCCATTTCAAATACAGTGTATCATAAAACTGTATAAATTTAAATAATTACTTGTAAAAATGTATACAAATATTAAATAAATTCCATATAATGATTCATATTCATATGTGAATATAGACATCTAGCACAGGATAAGAGGACATTTCGAATTGAGGCTTAGGTGGGCAACTCTTACGTAATAAATGGTATTAGGACAGATATATAATACCATATTTTTACACAAGTAATGCGCCCCCTCTATGTTTGTTTGCCAGTCCGCTCTCCCTCCATGAAGTATTTTAGAAAGTGCACTAGGATAATTTTTTTTTTTTTACAGTAACTTGAAAAACAAAAACTGGTACAGCAGCACTTATGAAAATACCTCAGGGGGCAAGGGTGCAGATGGCAAACAGACATAGAAGTCACACATTATTCGTGTAAATAAATGTGGTCATTTTAGAAATTGTTCCTCTCCCTCCCTATACTAAAATACATTACAAATGGACCAATGATTTAATCATAAAAACTGAAACCATAAAACAAACATGTGTGGTTTATTAGTGTCATAATCTTGGAAAGAGGAATTTTTGTCAAAGCGTGTATTAAAACTCATCATCCTTAAAGGTTGTTATTTTTGTTAGTTGCCATTGAGTTGATTCTGACTCATAGTGAGCCCACATGTGCAGAGAAGAATCTGCTTTCAGAAGTAAATTGACAGGCCTGTCTTCTGAGGCATCTTCGAGTGGGTTTGAACTGCCAATCTTTCAGCACTTAAGCATTTGTGCCACCCAAGGACTCCATCCTTAAAGATAAACAGTAGCAAATTGACTACATAAATACCTACAACTTCTTTATACAAAGGATATCTTAAAGAAACACAAAATATAATCAACTTTACAAAATATTTACAACTTATGGCAAAGATCTAATTACTCTACTATAAAAAAAGAACAATTTAAAATTAACCAAAAAGACTGAGTAAAATTGATAATTGTTATGTCTTATACCCTCCTATATTCTCAGTGTCTCACAGTGCCTGGAAATCTTACACGTATATGTGTTAAATGAGACCTTATTGGAAATAACACACACACACAGTTTCTGAAAGGACTCTCCACAATTGAGTCAAGTTAACCAAAGTGAGTATTAAGTTACTATAACAGAGACTATAATCTCTATATGTCAGGGTGTTTTTTTTTTTTTTTTTTTTGCTATTTTGAATAAATTCATGTTTTGAATCATCTCATCTAACTTTAAATAATGTAACTGTAAAGTTTTAGGTTGTGGCTCTTGGTTGCTATTTTCAAATATATTTCTTGAATATATTTGTGTTTTCTCTACAAATAATACAACTTGGTCATTCATATGTTTATTTGCTTGTAATATATATTTACTATAAGCATAGAGATATCACTCTTTTATCATCTGGAATTCTGTTGTAGAATAAAAGTAGCAGACAAGGTAGCTTTTATTTCTTTTCCAAATTTTGTTCCTGTTTTTTTATCCTATTCGATAAGTATAGAACTTTTAAATTTATTTCTGCAATTCAACAGTTCTATTGATGTCAAATCTAAATTCAAAGTCCTGGAGATGAAAAGAGAATTAAAGACAACTAAACTGATAATGATAATAAGAGCCCTGGTGGTGCAAAGGTTAAGCACTTGGCTGCTAACCATAGTAATTATTGCCAAGAAAACCCTATGGAGAGGTTCTACTCTGTCACACTGGGTCACTATGAGTTGGAATTGACACAATGGCAGACAACAATAGCAACAATAATGATGATAATAATAATAGTAGTAA
Organism: Elephas maximus indicus; assembly: GCF_024166365.1. Taxonomy (NCBI): domain Eukaryota; kingdom Metazoa; phylum Chordata; class Mammalia; order Proboscidea; family Elephantidae; genus Elephas; species Elephas maximus. Next base: position 28,370,323 of record NC_064830.1, read on the forward strand.
TCATACAGAAATAATAAATTTAAAGATTCTTGGTTCAGATTGGAGCCCTGGTGGAGCAGTGGTTAAGAGCTCAGCTATTAACCAAAAGGTCAGCAGTTCAAATCTACCAGCCATTCCTTGGAAACTCTATGGGGCAGTTCTACCATGTCCCACAAGGTTGCTAGGAGTCAGAGTAAAGCCTTCAGGAGTTTCATTTGCTGATGTGGACTAATGCCAAAGATGAAGAAATTGAAGATTTTTACCAAATTCTGCAGTCTGAAATTGATTAAACGTACGATGAAGTTGCATTGATAATTACTGGTGTTTGGAATGAGAAAGTCGGAAACAAAGAAGAAGGATCAGTAGTTGGAAAATATGGTCTTGGTGATAGAAACGATGCCAGAGATTGCATGATAGAATTTTGCAAGACCAACAACTTATTCATTGCAAATACCCTTTTTCAACAACATAAATGACTACTATACACATGGACCTTACCATATGGAAAACAGAAATCAAATCCAATGCATCTGCTGAAAGAGACAAGGGAAAAGCTCAATAACATCAGTGAGAAAAAGGTCAGGGGCCAACTGTGGAACATACCATCAATTCCTCATATGCGAGTTCAAGTCAAAGCTGAAGAAAATTAAAATACATTTCCAAGAGCCAAAATATTACTTTCAGTATATCCCACATGATTTGGGAGACCATCTCAAGAATAGATTGGCACATTGAACACTAATGACCTAAGACCAGACCAGCTGTGGGATGACATCAAGGACATCATATACAAAGAAAGCAAAAGATCTTTAAAAAGACAGGAAAGAAAAAAAGACCAAAATGGATGTCTCTGAAGCTTGCTGTTGAATGTAGAGTAACTAAAGTGAATGGAAGAAATGGAGAAGTAAAAAAGCTGAACAGAAGATTTCAAAGGGCGTCTTGAAAAGACAAATATTATAATAAAATGTGCAAAGACTTGGAGTTAGAAAACCAAAAGGGAAGAACACACTCAGCATTTCTCAAGCTGAAAGAACTGAAGAAAAAAATTCAAGCCCTGAGTTACAATCTTGAAGAATTCTATGGGCAAAATATTGAAAGACACAATACACAGAGTCACTTTACCAAAAAGAATATTGAATATACCATAGACTGGCAGAAGAATGAACAAATCTGTCCTGGAAGAAATATAGTCAGAGGGCTCCATAGAAGTCAGGGTAGTAAGATTTCTTCTAACATAAAAAGCACGTTATCAGGAGAGATCAGTCCCTAGAGAAGGACGTGGTGCTTGGTAAGGCAGAGCATCAGTGAAAGAGAGGAAGACCCTCAACGAGATGGATTGACACAGTGGCTGCAACAATGGGCTCAAGTATAACAACAATTGTGTGCATGGCACAGGACCAGGCAGTGTTTCGTTCTGTGGTACACAGGGTCTCTATGAGCCAGAACTGACTTGACAGCACTTAACAACAACAACAACATCAACAACAACAACAGCAAAGGAGCAATACTTGGTCTGAATGTTCCCACCTTGAGGGAAAGTTTTATCATGAATCCAGGTGAAGTACAACAGACAAAGGATAATGAGAGAGAAAGAATGTGGATCAGCATGAGAAGGTTAAACTCAGAAGACTTGGTAACTTTTCAGGGACTACAGATGTGTTTACTTACTCACAGACTTGTTCACTATCTTTACAGATGATTAAATAACTGTATGGAATAAAATTTTGAGGGAGCGTTATGGATAGTCAACAATTTAAATACATTCTTATGACATTTGACAAGTATAAAAAGAAAAGTCTGAAGGCAACTTCCATTCAAAGAAACATAGTTCATAATTCTTGTTGAGAACACCTAATATCATTAAACAGTGTAGCAATGCCTTAAAAAGTTTGAAAAAGAGCAATTTTCAATACAGAATTGAGATAAGAGTTTTATTATTCAAATTTATGTAGATAACCATAAGAATTTTTTAAACAAGTTTTTGTCTAAAGAGTGAGAAAGACCATGAGAAGGATTTTGTGGGGGAGAATATGCCTGTTCATCAAAAGCTTTTCTGTATTATTTGATTTTTTTAGCTGGTACATTATTATTTGAAATAAAATTAAATGAAAATAATAAAATACAAACTTAAAAAAATGATATTTTATATAAGCTTACTGTACCTTAGGTTGATTTCCTTTTTTCAAATTTTGTTGACGTTGATCAACAAAATAGGAGAATATATAGGTATATTTCAGGAAACTCAAGAAGAGGAAATTTAATGAAAACTCAATTTGGATTGAATTACAAAGTTAAAGACCATTATTTCCCTCTTCACATCTCTGGGGTCTCTTCTGTGAAATGTGTCTACTTCATTTTTCTTCTTTCAATCTTGTCTGGTGTTCCTCTTTCAAACAAACCTTAGCTTCGCATAGCCTCTACCATTAAGTTCTGAAAGAAATTTGTCCTTTTATGTGACTTACACAGTTGCTATGCTTTCAGAGGCTTTTATTACAAGTTGTAATTTGCTATGACAATACAAACAATTTGTTGATCGATTATATCATATTCTTGAAGACTTTGCATTTGGTGGTTTAGTGACTGCTGAGGTGATTCGTGAGGGATGATGTTTTTTAAAGTAGTGGCCTCTTTCAAATTTAAAAGATTACCTTGTTTGGATAAGAATTTTTGGAGCATTGGATTCCTTTTCCTATATATTATTTAGTGGCATCTAAATGATAGAGAAGAAGCCCAGGTGGCACAGTGGGTTAGGTGCTCAGCTGCTAACCAAAAGATCAACAGTTCAAATGCACCAATGGCTCCACAGGAGAAAAGACCCGGAGACCTGCTCCCAGAAAGGTTACAGCCTAGGAAACCCTATGGGGCAGTTTTACTGTGTCACTATGTATCTGAGTCAACTGGATGGCACCCAACAATGACAATGTATGATAGATACGCAAAAAGTTGACCTAATAAATCATGTTCCTTGTCCTCTCTATTTGCTAAATAATAGTTGTTACATGGTATCCATATTATGATATAATTATGTTTGAGACAGCTCAGGATAATGGCAGCTCCTGCCTAGGTCGCTGACTCCCAATATTTTCTCCAAATACAAAACAAAATAAAAAGAATGGAAAAATAAAACTTCAAAAAGTCCATGTCTATGAAGGCAGAGAATGCCCCGATTCCATATTACTGCAGGTAAAATTAGAAAAAAATTCTATAGCTCTTCCTTTGGGCCAAGTTTCCTTCTGATATCATTTGTCCTATTGGTTTCTGAGTCAGAATCAACTCGAAGGCGGTGGGTTCTTCCAACCTACCACCTATTCCAGTCAGTATTTATTCTTTGTTGTTAGTTGCTATTGAATCAGTTCCAACTCTTGGCGACCTCATGTGTGCAGAGTAGAACTGTGTCATAGTGTTTTTAAGGCTGGGATCTTTTGGAAGCTGATCACTTGACGTATCTTCTTAGGCACCTCTGGATGGCTTTGAACTGCCCACCCTTTGGCTTGTAGTTGAGAGCTTAACCATTTTCACCACCTTAAGATTCCTTTTTACTCCACTGAAGCGGCTATGATTAACATAGCCATTAAGTATTTTTCTTTCTTTTTTTTTTTTTACTCTAGTTTTGTCTGAACCTATGCATTTTTCTTTTCTTCCTACTTAAGCTTCATGGGCCCTTTCTATGTTGTCTCTGTTGCAGACTCCTCCTTTCCTAGTAGACCTTTCCAATATACATATTTAACTTACATAGTATCAGAATATCTAATTTCCAATAATAATATATAGTTTTAGGCATTATGTTAGAAACTTACTACTGCATATTTACATTTCTACCCATAAACAGTCAATGATTCCTAAGCCCTCAATACATAGCTATTATTTTTGTTATGAAATACCAACCATATTTTACAGAGATTCTATTTCAAAAATGCAAATAATTACTTCGTAAATTATCCATTTAATATTTTTGTCATGATTTTTAACCTATATCCACATTTCCTCCTGGCATAATTTCTCTTCTTCCTGAATGATTTCTTTTATCTACCTATCCATCCATCCATCCATCCATCCATCCATCCATCCATCCATCCATCCATCCATCCATCCATCCCTCCCTCCCTCCCTCCCTCCCTCCCTCCCTCCCTCCCTCCCTCCCTCCCTCCCTCCCTCCATCCATCCATCCATCCATCCATCCATCCATCCATCCATCCATCTATCCACCCACTCACCCACCCACACACCGATCTATCGATCTATTGATCAATCTACCATCTATCTATCTATCTATCTATCTATCTATCTATCTATCTATCTATCTATCTATCTATCATCTATCGATCTGACGATCTGTCTGTCGGTCTGTCGGTCTGTCTGTCGGTCTGTCTATCTATCATCTATCTAATCTATCTATTTATCATCGTCATCTATCTGTCATGTATCTATCTAATCTATCTATCATCTATGTATGTATGTATGTATCTATCTATCTATCATCTATCTATCTATCTATAGTGCAGGCCTGTGAGCATTGAATTATCTCAGATTTTATAAGTCTGAAACCATTTTAATTTTGCCTTCAATTTGGGATTTTTTTTTTTCCTGGATCTAAGACTCTAGGTTGACAGTTGTGTTTTGTTTTGTTTGTTCAGAACTTTAAAATGTCTCTCCATCTAAAATATTTCTGGCTTGCATTGATTCAAAAGTAAGTCTGGTACAATTCTTATATTTATTCCTTAGTATATAACATGCCTTTTTTCTCCCCTCTGGTTTATAGGAAACATATTTAGTATTAGTTTTTAAGACAGTTATTATGATAAACTTTGGTGTAGTTTTCTCCACATTTCTGCTACTAAGGGCCCATTGACTTTCTTAGATCTGAGAGTCTATATTTTATCTTTTTGAAACATTTTGGTCATTATTTTTTTAAATATTTTTCTGACACAATTTTTTGAGATTCTAAGTACATGTTTATTATAATACTTGATATTGCCCTTATGTTGTTTTTCAGTTTTTCCTTCCTTCCTTCCTTTCTATGCCTTCTTTTGGTAGGTGCCTTAGTTATCTATGACCGCTGTAACAGAAATACCACAAATGGGTGGCTTTAACAAACAGAAATTTATTTTCTTACAGTTTAGGTGGCTAGAAGTTTGAATCCAGGGTGCCAGCTCTAAGGGAAGACTTTCCCTCTCTGTCTGCTCTAGAGATACAAAGCTCTCTTTGAGCTTCTGCTCCTGGGCAATCTTCATGTGGCTTGGCATCTCTCTTCCCCCATCTCTTCTTCTTTCATTTGCTTGTTTAATCTCCTTTATATCTCAAAAGCGATTGATTTAAGCCACATTCTAATCCCATCTCATTAACATAACAAAGAACCCATTCCCAAATGGAATTATAACCACAGGCATACAGGTTGGGATTTACAATACATATTTTTGTGGGGACACAATTCAATCCATAACATTCCACCATTTGGTCCACAAAAATTCATATCCTTCCCACATGCAAAATACATTCACCCCATCACATCATCCCAAAAGTCTTGAATCAACTCCATGCCCAAAACTCATTTTCTGAATCATCTAAGTCAAGTATGGGTGGGACATTAGGCATATTCCCTCCTGAGGAAAAATTCCTCTTTGTCTGAGAACTCGTGAAATCTAGAATACAGGTTATCTTCTTCCAAAATACAATGGTGGAACAGGCATAAGGTATGTATTTTCATTACAAATGGAAGAAATTAGAGGGAAAGAAGGGATAACAGATACCAAGCAGGTCCAAAACCCAGCAGAACCGTTTACATTAGCTCTCAAGTCTTGAAAATAATCCTATGTTCTCTGAGACCATCTAGGGAATGGCCCTACTCTCCAGACTCTGGGTGTTGGCTATGTTCTCTGGATTCTGGGTAGAGGCCCCTCAGCCCTGAGCTTCAGCTCCACCTTCCAGGCCCACTGGAATGACAACTCTGTTCCCTCACTTTTGGGCTGCTGTATTCTCCTGGTCCATTTGAGTGGTGACCCCATCACCTCAGCACTGGTGGGTCCCATTCTTCTGCCCCTTAGGCATAGAAACTTAACCTTCTTAGCTTTGGGCAAAGGCCCCATCCTCTCGGCCAAACTGAATGGTAGCCCCACACTCCAGAATCAAGTTGGAGAAGATCTGACTCTTTGAAACCTAGGAGGCCATGGCTCTACCCTTTGAGGCCTCAGAGGCCACAGCCTGACTCTTTGAGACCAAGGCTGCTCTGCTTCCAGTGTTTCTTCCAATAGTTCTGCTGATACCTGAGCTGCTCCAGGGATGGTTCTTCTCTTTTCTTGGAAGAAAACAGATGTAGTTCCTTTCATCTGTTTACTACATGTAGAATTCTAAGAGGCAGATGGTGTTCTTTCCTTTCACTCTTTCTGTCTCCCCTTCAGTCTAAGCTGATGGGTCTTCTGTGGTAGCTGGTTAGATTCACCAGTCACAAGCTTAACCTCTTTAACAGAAGATAGTGTAGCCACATCCTTGATGAGCATTCTAGGGCATGTGTCTTTAGTTTATACAACAGAGTTTTCCAAATCTTTAAGTTCTGTTTTCATTTTGCACAGTTCATTTTGAAGTCCACCTCTTTCCTCTCATGTTTTCCTATAAGCATTAAGAAGAAAACTGTGGCCCCTTTAAGATGTGGCTTAAAAAGTTCTACTTTCCACCAAACATTTGAACATAATCCAGACAAGTTATTTGCCACTGCATAAAAAGGATCATCCTTCCTCCATTGGCTAATTACATGTTCATAATTTTCTTTTAAAGCCTCATCAGAAGCACACTTAATGTATACATTTCTAGCAACATTCTGTTGCTGGTCTCATATGTATTCTCTAAAACAATAGAGAGTTTCTCTATAGTTCTCACTCCTTTCTAAGCCCACACCAGAATTGTCTTTGACATCCATAATTATACTGTCTCTTCAAGGCAATCTAGTCTTGTACTGTTAAGCACCTTAAAACTCTTTCAGCCTCTACCCATTACCCAATTCCAAAACCACTCTACATTATAGATATTTGTTAAAGCAGCACCCCCACTTCTTGATATCAAATTCTGTCTTAGTTTTCTTAGTGCTGCTATAACAGAAATACCACAAATGTGTGGCTTTAACAAACAGAAATTTATTTTCTCACATTTTAGGGGGCTAGAAGTTCAAATCCAGGGTGCTAGCTCTAGGGGAAGGCTTTCACTTTGTTTCAGCTCTGGAGGAAAGTCCCTGTCTCTTTGAGCTTTTGCTCCTGTGATCTTCATATGGTTTGGCATCTCTTTCCTCTATCTCAGTTTTGTTCACTTGTTTTTTTTTTTAAATATTTTAAATACCTCAAAACAGATTGACTTAAGACACATTTTACACTAATCTTGTCTCATTAGCATAAAAAAGAAACCCATTCCCAAATGGGATTATAACCACGGTTATAAAGTTTAGGATTTAAAACATATATTTTAGGGGATAGAATTCAATCCATAACAGTACATTTCTGTTGTTAAATTTTCAAGTTTAGAGTAATAATTCTTCTGTAGAGTCTAATCTGCCATTAATGTCATTCAGGGTATGTATATACTTTTGTTTTAGATATTGTATGATTATGTTTTTTCACATAGAAGCAAAACTTGACCCTTTTTTAGAGTGTTCATATTTCTTCATATTATGTTCAATTTTTTCTCCATATTCTTGACATGAAGATTTTTTTATAATAGTTCTTTTGATATTTTCTTTAGTTGTTTCTGTTATTTCTGTACCTATTTCTATGGGATGATTTTATTCTGATTATGGATCATATTTCCCTACTTCTTTACATGCCTGGTAATTTTTTATGAAATGTCAGATGTTGTGATTTTGTGTTTTGGGTGCTGGATTTTGTTGTATTTTTTAAATAGTATGGAGTTTTAGTCTTCATATAGTTAAGCTTTTTGCGATTATTTGGATCAGTTTAACACTTTATTTTAAGGTTTGTTAGGATGCTAGTCTTTATTTTTAAAGTAATTTATCTGACTACTGATGTGATTCCCCTCTGAGGCCTGTACCAATGTTCTGTGTATTACTGATCACCGGTTTGTGGTAACATGAGTAGTTCTAGCCATGGTGAGCTTCGGGAATTTGTCAGCTCACTACTTTATTTCAGTTCTTCTCCCACCCATATGGAGTTTCACCCTATGCGTGTGAAGATCAGTATTTAACATGGCTTCAAGTTTTTTTTTTTTTCAAGGGAATCCTTCTGTTAATACTTAGAGCTCTCTGTCTCTGAAACACCATCATTACCAGCTGTCAGATCCATAAATTTTACCTGCCTATTCCCCCTGATATCTAATATGTTTCCTCAACATAGCAAGACATTTGAGCTCTCTTTGAGTTCCCCTCCCTCTTCTCCAACCTGAAAACTGCCTCCAGGTGATAAACTGGGAAATTCATTAGACTCAGTTCATTTGTTTCCTTTTTCTTAGGGATCATATTCTTGCACTGCTCATTGTGCAATGTCTGAAAATAGTTGTTATGTATATTTTATTCAGTTCTCTTCTTATTTATGGCAAGGTGACAATTCTTGTAGCAGTTAATCCTTCATGGGCAGAAGTGCAGTACTTCTGGCAGACCTTTAAATATTTGAGCAATCTACATATGCACTTAGATTTCTCTCTCTCTCTCTGATTTTTTTTTTCCTTTTTTTACACTCTTCTAAATAATCTTATCCAGCCCGCTCACTTTAGGTATTATTTTTACACTGATGACTCAAGTGTGTATTTAATAATTCAGATTTTCCTCTATGGTCCGTTATATTCTATTGCCTACTTGATATCTTATCTCTTAGTCCTTACAACATTAATCTGACCAAAACAGAACTATTGATTCTTTGGCCTGCAATAAATTGAACCACCATTCACACAGATGTTTAGACCAAAAAATTTTGAGTCATTCTTCATTTCTTTCTTTTTTTAGCCTTCATATCCCATTGATCAATAATTTCTGAAGCATCTGTCTCTAAGGAAACCCTGGTGGGGTAGTGGTTAAGAGTGACAGCTGCTAACAAAAGGCTGGCAGTTTGGATCCACCAGATGCTCCTTGGAAACTCTAGGGGTCAGTTCTATTCTGTTCTATAGTGTCACTACGAGTCGGAATCCACCTGACAGCAAAGAGTTTGGTTTTGGTTTCTATCTCCAAAGTTTATCTTCCTTTTCATGATTTCTCACCATTTACATTGCTCTAGGCCTGATTCAGAAACCCTGGTGGCATAGTGGTTAAGAACTCTGGCTGCTAACCAGAAGGTCAGCAGTTTGAATCCACCAGGTGCTTCTTGGAAACTCTATGGGGGCGGCTCTACTCTGTCCTATAGGGTCGCTATGAGTCAGAATTGACTCGATGGCAATGGATTTGTTTTGGTTTTAGGCCTAATACAAACCAACAACATTTATCAGATGTCACTTCCCTCCTCAAAATCCAATTTTAAAAAATACAATAAATAATAGTATTTTTACCATATGCTATAAAGCCCCGTATGATCACCCGATTCCATTTCCTTATTCTGCTAATTCACTATGATTAATTCCCACTAGTCTACTTTCTGTTCTTTGAACACTTTAGATTGTCCTTACCTCAGGGACTTCACATTCACTCTTCATCTCCCCAAAAGCTCTTCTACTAGATTTTATCATATTGACATTTAAGGGACAACTTCTATACCTGTCATGCCTCTGCAGAAGCCTAAGGCAGCCATACACATCACTTTCTATAACATTACCTTTCTTATTCTATATTTTTCTATGGCATTTATCAATGCTCTCTGTTTTGTTCATTTTATGTTTAATTTCTCTTTTCTCCAACTAGAATGAAATCTCATGTGTTGAGACTTAATTTTTTTTACTAACCAATAAGTTATCAATGCTTGGAAGAGTGCTTGGTGCATAGTAGAAACTAAATTAATACTTACTCAATAGACTGATACATAAATAATTATATTTTATTGTGAAAAATGTAATAGATGAATACATAAAGTACTTTCATGTCAATGTTAGAGGAATGAAATCTGCTTACACTTATGGTGGAGTATGTATCAAGAAATTTTGGTTGAGATATGAACTTTTTTTTTTTAACGATATCGTGTCTTTTGATTAGAACTAAGCCAAATAATGAAAAGACTCTTTCTAGTCAGACTTATACCATAAAGAAAAAAAAAAAAGTATTACTCATGATATTATAATCTTTAAAATGTTAAAAAAAAAAAAAGCTTATTTAAATGAACATTATTTTGGAGTGTCTTTAAAATACCTTGATTACATCTGTCGGTTACATAGTAATCCTGAGTTGTAATAATTTGAAAGCTGAGAGACGTAAATACTTTTATAGCATATTTATATAACATATAATTTTTATTAGCTTCTATACTTTCCCTCCAATCTTCACACATTTAATATTGAGTTGTCATTATATGTATTTGTTACACTGTTTTTTATTCTCATATTAGCATGCTTCTTTAAACAACTGAACAGTCATTTGTTTGCTCAAATCATAGGGAATATGTCAAGGTTTTGAACAAAATGGAAAGCTTCTATCCATGACTATTTTAGAGTTTTGATAATTTTTTTTTAAGATTTGGTGGGTGGGTTAATGGAAACAGTTATTAAGGGGCAACATGAAATGTGTAAGCACTATACATGTTAACTAAGTAACAGTGGCTCTGAGCTTTTACAAATAAAATTACTGTGTGGTGGGACTGTGCTGAGGTATCCTCATAATTTTAGAGGAATGCAATTTTTTTTTTTATAAGTGTGCAGCTTCAACTACAGCTGCCGCCTATGTTGAGAAGTACTGTATTAGTGTCAAAGAAACAGAAACTTTGGAGTAAAGGAGATTCAGAAATTGGGATGTGCTTTTATTTTTTTATCTTTAGAATTTAAGCAAGATGTTTAATTCTTGGAGCTCTGTAAAGTTCCAAATAGAGTTGTTGAGCTGTTGTGAAGATGAAATGAGTTAGTATGTGAAAAACAATTAAATATATTTATTTATGGTTATTACTATTATTATCCATAAGATTTAAAAAAATTCTTACTTATAATGCTGTTGAGAGAATTAAAGACAGTGCATATGAAAAACAGAGAAGAATATCTTATTGGGATCATAGTAAAACCTTAGTAGGACAAACCTATTATTATAATAACAGTAAAAGTCAGAAGAAGTATCATAGTAAAGAGTAGCAAAGGCTAGCAAATCAGATTTTCATGCCAAAAATTATCGTGTTCTTGCTTTGTTTCCTAACAACAAAGTTCCTTGTACTGTTGGTGCTGAAGGTAGTCATCTTGGGGCATTTCAAGAATATTCACTCATTATCCACAAAAGGCAAATTCTTCATTTGTTTATATATCCATCGATCTATTTATCTATTGCTTCAGTCTTTCGATATGTACTTATTGATCTATTGGGGCTAGGAATACCAGAAAGAATGAAAAGTAAGCATTACTACCTTTGTGAATTTTACCTGTCACAATAATAAACTATATCTCTATCTGGTTTGATAAGGAATAGAGTGGTAAGTGACTGAGAATGTTCCATTGTATTTAATGGTCAGGAAAGTCAGTGATACATAAGTGGAAACCTGAATGAAATGAAAAAGATGATAGAGACATTGTTTCAGCCTATAGCCTGGTGGAGAAGACAGGTATGCATAAAGATAAATTATTCTTACTAGAATAATTACCCTGACAGAATATTAAATTAAAAGCTTTGACTGAGTTGACAAGATATTATAAATATCTGATATCAAATGAGCTGTGAGATGTATCAAAATGCAATTTCCAAGGGAAACATATATTAACAAGTTTCACACACCCTTAAACCTCTCACTCATTTCAAAGGTAGAGAAAGAGATTAAGAAGATGACTCCAGGAAGAGGACCAGGGCTCCCTAACTATCACACAGGAAATCATAAATATGCTTACAAAGTTTATTCAGGGGTACAAAAGCAAAAAAAAAAATTTTACCCAATCACACTTCCTGGTTTTACTACCTTACTTTGCATGCCTCATATCCCAGCTACTTTGCTTCAACTAGCATTTCTTTTGCCTTTTGCTGTTACATAAGTCCCCACTGGAGGGCAGAAAATATTTTCAGTGGTCAAACTATACTCCCAAAGAACCTGAGAGCTGGAGAAAGTGGGTGATATACCACGCCATGGGTCATGAAAGGGTTAAGGTCTTTGGAAAAGTACCTAGAAACTGAATTTTGAAGGATGAGTAGTGTTTTTGTTAGTTAGTATGTCTTTGGTGAAGGGGTCAGAAACAGAGAGCGAAAGGTCATTTCTAGCGGAGGTAATAGGTTATACAAACCCATTGTTGTCGAGTTGATTCTGACACGTAGCGACCCCATAAGAGAGAGAAGAGCTGCCCCACAGGGTTTCCAAGGAGCAGATGGTGGATTTGAACTGCTGACCTTTTGGTTAGCAGCTGTAGCTCTTAACCACTATGCCACCAGGGATTCTGAAGCTGGTCGTATTTAAGAAGTAATTTGTTTGCAACAAATTGATTGTATATGAGGAATAGAGCATCAGGGGCTGAGGCCTGAATGGAAGGTTCGAGTCAGATCTTAAAAAACATAGGAATATCCTGTAAATTTTATCTATTGGTCATATAAAACCTTTGACAGTATTAGGCATGGGAATACACAGCAATTTCAGGATATTTGTAGCACACACTTTGGGATGATACCATAAACCTCAAAATCCAACAGAACTTGAATATTTTCTGTATAATGTAACCTTCTGATCTCATTCTTTTATTTTCAGTCATATTAACTTAAATCTGGCTTTAGAGATTTGAATCTAGCACTACAGCCTTTCTCATGGGACATGAAGCCTGACTCCCGTAGTCTACAAATGCAATAAACTTTAATGAAGGTACTAAAACAGCCTCTTTGGTGGTCATTAATTCATCACATCTGGCCTTTTGCTTAAGATACAAGAATAATTTTCACATTTTCTCATTTAAAATAGAATAATAGTAATCTTTCTGTGATCAAATCAAAAGTTTAATTCAATAAAACTGAGTCATTAGTAGTAGTTCAATTTCTTCTTTGCAAAAATAATGGTGACAAGATAATAAGTTATTGAATGTATCATTCCATCTTTTAGATGATAGCCATTTTTTCTTTTACAAAAATGACATTTTAAAAAAACTATTAAATTTACCTGTAATTACAGTAAAAAAAAAAAGTTATATCTTTGCTTATTATCTTCTTTATTTGCTACATGAGTTCAGATTTTTTAGATTAAATCATACTGTACATATTCATAAACCCTACTCAACTGTTGGACAGTTTTAGGTTGGATCCCAGTTATTATTATAGAAAAGGCTATAATGAATGTACATTTAATATCATTCTCTTAACAAGTATTTATTGAATATTTGTTATATGACATGTACTATGTCAGATGTGGAAAATATAAGTGTATGCTTGCATTCCTGAAGCAGAAAGATAGCAGGTATGTTCACTTGTGTTAGAAGTCCAGCATAGCCGGACAAAAATGAGTAAAGGGAAAACAGTCAAAGATACAGACTGAAAGGTAACCTAGACACAATTGTTTTGAACGTTTGGGCTATTTTTGGTCTTTGCACTTTTCTGAGTGAAATGGGAAGCCAGTGGAGAGGTTGAGACTTAGGAATCATAATAAGATTAATGTTTTAAAGGATAACTTTGGCTTTCACCTAAAGAATAGACCTAAGACTAGTAGTAGAGAGATTATTAAGAGGCAATTATAAAAATCTAGGTGAAGGATGGTGGGGACTTGCACCAATCTGGCAACAGTGGAAGTGCTAAGAAGTGGCTCCGTATATAATTGAGGATAATGTCAAAAGAATATGCTGATAAATTGTACTGGGGGGAGAAAGAAAGAAGTCAGTGATAGCAACAATGTTTTGGCCAAAGTAGCTAGAAGCAGTAACTTCATTTACTGAAGACAATAAAACTTCAGTAAGAAAAATTTAGAATAAGTCAAGAATTCTCTCTTTAACTGCATTTAATCTTTTGTTGGACCCATTCTTTGGGTTTTTACTTTCAATTATTATTTTAGACTTTCTATTTGATTCTTTGCTATTGTGCATAATCATCTGCTAAAATTCTCAATCTTGTATCTTAATTTTTTTTAAATTTAGCTATCAATTATAACTATAATTTATGTAATTAAATATGGTTGATTCAATTATTTGCATGAAGTTAAATGCATGGGTATTAATTGAACAGTTTATGAAGTTTGACAAATTCATGCCAAGAAACCCACCCCATCAAGACAGAAACAATTTTCAACAGCTCTGAAAGTTCCCTTTTGATATTTTCCCGTAACCTCTACAAATTCTCTTGTGCCTTTTCTATCACTATTTCACACAAGCAAGCTGCTCCAGTGATATTTATCATCATAGATAAATATTGCCTGTTCTAGAACTTCATTTAAATGGTCATACGGTACGCATTCTTTTGTGTCAGGCTTCTTTCACTCAGCCTACAGTTATTGATATTTATCCACTTTATTTTATATATTAGTAATTTTTTGAGTGATATTCCATTGTACAAATACAGCACAATTTATCGATTCATTTAAATGTAGATGATTGACGGCTATTTTTTTCCAGTTTGGCTTTTATGAATAAAGGTTCTATAAATATTCTTATACAACTTGTGCATGTATGTGTTCATGTGAGTGTGTGCATGCACACAAAACTATTTAATTTCTCTTGATTTGGAGTTGTTGTGTCAGACAGTAGGTGTAGGCTTAATTTATAAAAACTGTCAAAACACTTTTTCCAAAGTGGCCATGTAATTTTAAACTCTACTAAAAAGGTATGTCCTTAATTGCACTACATTTGGAGTTCTTAGCATTTTTAAATTTTAGCCACTGTGATAATTATAAAACAGGATCTCATTGTAAAGTGTTATTTTTATATTCTGAATAAGGGTATTTTTTCAGATATGTGTACAGAAAAATTATTCCCTTATTTGACTTGTCTGTTTCCTTATGCATGTCTTCAGATGAACAAAACATTTTAAGTTTGATAAAGCCCAGTTTGTATTTTTTTTTTAATTCTCCCTAAGAAATCTTGCTTACCTTAAGGTCTCAAGTATATTCTCCTTAGCTTTTTTTCAGAAGTTTTATAATTTTATGGGAATATGGGTCCACCTGAAAATATGTTTCTGTATTTTCTTTGTTAGAATCATTTATTTTTTCCATATACAGTTTTTCCAACTCCATTTATTGAAGGAAAAATATTATTTTCTGTTAAATTTTTTTTTATATCTTTATACAAACTGAATTGACCATAAATGTACGAGCGTGTTTCTTTCTTTCTTCTTTTTTTTTTTTCCTATTCATTTGATCTAATTTTCTGTCTTTACATTAACACAAAACTGCATTTATTACCATGACTTTATGATAACTCTTGGAAACAGGTACTATAAATCTTACAACTTCTTACTTTTTCAAGATTTCTTTGTACATTCTAGGTTCTTTGCATTACCAGCTTCTATGGACTGGCCTTTCTTGGTTTCAGCTGAATGGCTGGTTTGTCTTTTGCAAGTCCTCTCTACTATGGATGGTTGGAACTTCTAACATTGTGCAAATTCCAATGTCTGTACAGTTCATAAAACCTCAGTATCTGCCCTCCGCCAGATCTTACCCAATCTCTCCCTTTGCATGTGAAGCTTAGTGTTTGTACGAAAACTCAAGGGAATTCTTATGCGGATGTTTGAAATTCTCAGTTTCCTCCTCTCGTAAAGTTTATCCCCACAAATTACAGCCAACCAAAACAGCCCCAAAATCTGTTCTCTACAATTTTTGCCCAGGAGATACCTGCTCTCTGTTTTGGTTCTACCTCTCTGAGCCATAATTTCATATGTGCATTCAGACATAAATCTAGGGTGCATGTGAAATTTATCTGTGCAATCTCTTTTCTCAATGATTGGAGCTATGCACTATTATACAATGTACAATGTCAGTCTCTAGCTTATTCTCGTGGCTCAGCAATGCTGGCCATCTTTCAATTCCTTGAAATAACCATGCTTCTTATGGCTTAGGGCCGTTTTACACAGTGTCCCTCTACCTGCAAGGTTAATACATTTTTTCTACTTACTTAATTAATTAATTAATTACTGCCCATCCTTCAGATGTCATCTTAGACTTTACTTCCTCAAAAGATCTGAACTTTATCTCACATGTCTCTCCATTACACCTTCTTAGATAGCAATGTGTTTTGTTTCAGTACACTTTTCCTAGTTGTGAAATTCATTTATAATATCTGTCTCCCATGCTACAGGGTGTACTTGAACCTGTATTTTTCACTATCATGTCTGGTGCTTAATATAATGCTTTGACCTTAACAGCTGGTTAATTCATATTTGGTCAATGAATGAATGAACTGTGATGCACAGTGAATAAATGTCTCTTTGTTAATGTAAACTTGGCAAAATCTAGCAGATATTTAAAAAATATTTTAGTAATATTTTTCATGAATTTTTAAATTATGTATTGAAAGAGTTGTAATTCTGGAATTCAGATTTCTGGCTTTCTTGGAGGTTGAAATAACGCATACAGCTCATTGCCTTTGGGCATCCTTTTGAACCTCATGCTTGGAGAAAAAAAAACCTGGTTCCTGAAGCCACGTTTGAGTCAAACAGTGGTCCAGATAAACTAGTAAGACCGTTTTGCTTAGGGCTTTGTGTTTTTTTAAAGAATTCAGTCCGTTTTAGGAAACTAACTCCAAAGATCAACTGGGAGCTAAATCAGTCATAGTTCAGCCTTCAAGACAATGTGGTATGAAATACCTGCTAATGTTTGTAATAATCTGTCACCCCCATGCTATACAGAAAATTTTGTATCTTAAAGAAACAGGTTTTCAGAAGAGATCGACCTCATGGCTCAGACTCCATTTTGTCTTTGGTTTCACTTCCGCTTCTGAGAAAGTGATCCATGACTGTTAATAGGTAAGCCCATGAGGGACAGCTTACCCTTGGGAAGAACACTTAGTATGTTGAAGACCTCCACCAGGAGAGGTCCATTCTATATTATCTTGCTAATCATGAGGTCTCTAATGGAAACAAGTAAATTTTTCTATACCTTCTGTTTTCTCTAGACAAACTTTGTTTGCTTCTTATGGATATGTTTTTTGTGTGGTGGATCCAACTATACTAAACAATCTCTTCAAATGACGATGAATTTACCTGGGCAATCTCTTGTTTAGACTCCTGACGGATGCATTGGCAATGTACTTCGGGAACTTTAGATATTCACAGTAATGATGCTAGAAAATATGGGAAAGATAATGCTAATTTGTTACACATTGTAAAATGAGACTTCAAATATATGCTGAATAAAAACGTTCTTTTTGCTTTACTAAATTTTGTGATACTTTTACCTAGAACCGCATTTGTCATTAATATGCATTTTAGTATTATACATTGTCCATTATCTATCAAACAGTTTAGCAACACGTTTAAAAGGACAGATTTCAGAGTCCGCTTGTTCAGAATCTCAGCTCCATAGCTGAGGAGCTTTGTAATGTTGGATAAGTTAGTTCACCTCCCTTTTTGTCTTAATTATTCATTTGTAAATTGGGACTATAGCCAATATATTCAAAAGTTAGAACATGTAAAATTCTTGAAATAGCATTGGGCATATAAAACAAACCATTTATGATTATTAATATTTTTCTAATTGGCATCAATGTTGGTGATGTCATCATGTTCCCTACATTTTCCAGGGTAAAATTGTTCTTGCATCAGGACTTTTTCATTCATGATATTATGTTAAATACTTTTCTAGTCAAGATTATTAAAATTTTAATACCTTCTGGCCAGTAATAACTCATTCTAAAAGAGTATGTTTAGAAGTAAACTTAGAGTAGAATGGT
Source organism: Elephas maximus indicus (assembly GCF_024166365.1). Taxonomy (NCBI): domain Eukaryota; kingdom Metazoa; phylum Chordata; class Mammalia; order Proboscidea; family Elephantidae; genus Elephas; species Elephas maximus. The sequence continues at coordinate 28,388,182 of NC_064830.1, forward strand.
GATGTTTATGGGATGTAATTACCTCGGCATTAGTTATAAAAATATACATTAGCTATCTATTGTGACATAATGATATCAAATACTTCTTAGCTTAAAACCATATACATTTATTATTTCACAGTTTCTGTGGATCAGGAGTCTGGGCTTGTCTTAGCCTGGTTCTCTGCAAGGCTGCAATTAAGGTTTTAACCACGTTGGGTTCTCATATGGGCCACGATTTGTAATATCCATCTCTAAGCTCTCCCGGTTGGCAGCGTTAGTTCCTTGCAGACTTCCATACTGAGGGCTTCAGTTTCTCACTGGTCATAAGCTGAGGCCACCTTCAGTTCCTTGCCATGTAGCCCTCTCCATAGGACAGCTCACACATGGCAGTTTGCTACATCAAAGGCAGCAAGAAAGAGCATTTCCTAGCAATACAGGTGTTATACATTTTTATACCGTAATCACATACATGCACTCAAGTATATTCCAGCCTTCTTTGCTGTACTCCATTGGTTAGAAATAGGTCAAAGTTCTTGCCCACACTCAAGAGAGGGAGAACACAAAAGTATAAATATCAGGAGATAGGACTTAAGGAGACCACTTTAGAGTCTGTCTGAAAGAAGCTTGTTATAATTGCCAAATTAAAAAAAAAAATAGTTTAATAAATTACGACACAGGTACACAATCGAATGTTAAGTAAAGTTTTAAATGCATTTTTTAATACTTTGAAAACCATAACCAAACCCACTGCCATCGCGTTGATTCCAACTCATAGTGACCCTGTAGGATAGAGTAGAATTGCCCTATACAGTTTCAAAGGCTACTAATCTTTATGGAAACAGATTGCCATGCCTTTCTCCCTTGGAGTGGAAGGTAAGTTCGAACTGCTGAGCTTTTGGTTAGCAGCTTAGAGTTTAACCACTGAGCTACCAGGGCTCCTTACATGGGAAATAGTCATGATTTTACATAAAGTGAAAAAGAAAAACAAGATAAAATATATGTATGGGTATACATACATAAAACCAAACCAAAAAAGCAAACTCGTTGCCATTGAGTGGATTCTCACTCATAGCTACCCTACAGAACAAAGGTGAACTGTCCCTTAGGGTTTACAAGGAGTGGTTGGTGGATTCGAATTGCCAACCTTTTGGTTAGCAGCCGAGCTCTTAAGAGAGCTACAGAGAGCTATGGCTGCTAACCAAAACTTGGGAAGTTTAAATTCACCATCTGCATCTTGGAAACCCTGTGGGGCAATTCTACTCTGCCTCATTAGGTCTGTATATTTGGAATCGACTTTACAGCAGCATGTTTTATATATACATGGAAACCCTGGTGGCACAGTGGTTAAGAGCTATGTCTGCTAACCAAAAAGTCGGCAGTTCAAATCCACCAGATGCTCCTTAGAAACTCTATGGGGAAGTTCTATTCTGTCCTATAGGGTCTCTATGAGTCAAAATCGACTCAACGGTAATGGGTTGGGTATATATATGTATGTATAGATATTTTTTTTATAGATAGATAGATAGATATTCCTACAAGGAATCAATATACTGTATGGTAAAACCACTTGGAAAGTGAAAGTGTCAAAATATTTTCAACTTCTGCTTCATACTGCTATTTTTTAAAATGTATTTGCTTGCTTTGTAATATTTTACCCATTTCTAGTTAATATACAAAATTTTGATGATTTATGCAATTTCAAAAATATATAGATTTTACAAATCAACTTGTTTGTCCAAACTGTATTGTTCTAGAACTTTTAGTTTTTCTTTCCCTTATGGATGGCAGTGGATTGACAAAGATATTCCGAAACCTAGGAATCAGCAAGCTTTTCATTTGTGCTCACCAAATGTCAAGAAAAGCTGAGCACTTACAAGAAACGCAGTGACCCCAGTAGCTCTCTGTGCTGCAGTAGAATCTCGACAGGATTGAGAGAAGCCTATCTTGGCAGGCATCTGATTTCCACAGTCATTAAAACCATTGAACACAGAACTGTAACATCCTTACACGAAACACTCCATCCAAGCCCAATAACACTGCTGATTCTTTACGAGGGTATACACCTGTCGGAAGCAAGTGGATGCATTTGAAGCATCCTCCTTTGGATGCTTCCCTATTGAACATGTATCTAAGAGACAAATAAATTCCTTATACGTAAGCTTAGTTACTAGTTTTAAAGGAAATAAAGGCATGTAGAACACAAGGATTACGTCTCTGAACTAAAGAACCTTGTTAGCTTTGTAAGAGTTAGGAATTGATTTTACCCAACAATTACTCTCAACCTTAGTGAGGATGTTGAGCCCCTGGAAATGAGAGAGCTCAATACGCCATGCTGTGAAATCCAGATGTATTGAATTCCCCAACAGAGGCTGATTAGGGTTGTATTTTTTTCTTTTTGATGCTTTAAGTTGCTTAGAAAAACTTGGCCAACCAAATTTACACATGATAAAATATATAATGAAAATGTATATTAATGTATATAATAAAATACAAATTTGAAGTGTGGCAATTTACTGATCGGACTGTTGAAATTTACTCTCTGAAATGTTCTTGTGTGTATATATAGCGTTGATGACTAATAGAAATTCTTAAAAATATGTAAAAGAAAATACTGCAACTTGATAAAACCCTGTTTTACATATTCACACACACACACAACAATGCACTTACGTAAAATAAAATATATTGCTAGAAAAGAAAGGAAGTAGAGCCATATAGATTCTCAATATCTGTTAAGATTTGAAATTTCTAGCAATCTACATACCAGATTTCGGTATGCCAAAATTTTAAATCCTTACCAGCACCATACACTGTCTTAACAATCAACCAAAAAAAAAAAAAAGAAAAGAAAACCAAACCCATTGCTGCCCAGTTGATTCCGACTCATATCGACCATATAAGACAGAGTAGAACTGCCCCATAGTGTTTCCAAGGGACAATTGGTGGATTCGCAATACTGACATTTTGGTTAGCAGCTCTTAACCACTGCACCACCAGAGATCCTCAAAGGCATTTTATTTTCTCTGAGTTAGAAAAAATGAGTGGGTGAGTTGTGTAATTCTCTCTCCCTCTCTCTGTCTCTCTCATCTCTCTGAATTTGTCGGAAGTTTTTCTTTTTGACCTTTATTCCAGACTAAAGAAATTTCTATCAGTTTCCATTTCATATTAATGAAGTAATGGAATAGAGAAACCAAGAGATAATATGGTTCTGGTGAGTGGGAGAGAATCATCAAGCAGACATGTTGGGGGCTTAATAAAATGCAGCATCTTTACAATGTGAAGGCTCAGTGGGAAAACCCACACTTTATTAGGCTGCACCATGAATGTCATTTGCCACAGTTCAATGCACTGAGTTTAGGGTTGAAGACTAGTGTATGGTGGTGATCTGAGGTGGGAAAAGATTTTATTCATAGAAATATATTTTCATTATAGCTTAATGTAAAGAACCGATCATTTTCTCCTCAAGGATCCTCATTACACAAGGGGATGAGAAAGTGGCAGGAAAGTGTGCAGATAAGAAGCATCATTTCCATCTGAATTTCCATGCACTGCATTAAATTAAATTCTCAGGAACAAAACCAGTACTATCTTTTTGCTAGATAACATTCAAATTATTGTTCATATTTAAGAAGTGGCCTTTTCCTTGAGTCTGATCTGAAATGCATGACCTTAAATACTGTGTTGGAAGAAAGGGGAGTTTATGATTTCTATCTTTTACTGCATCTTACCAATTTGTTTAATGACCTCTTAATGCATTTAACTGTAATAATCTTAACCAAAATTATAATCAAACTGAGTGAATTAATCACTTCAAAACTGTTCTACTTTGATTATAACTGGGCAATATTTTCTGTTTTTATTGGTCTTAATGTTGCATAGGATAATGTCATAGCATGGAAATTTCTCTTAACTATCAGATGTTCTTAAAAGCTTAACGCCTCTTTGACTTACTTTAGGGGTGGAAAAGCATCACAAAATTCCTGAACCATAAAAGCCACACAAACGTGAGAGGGAATTACTGTTACCTTCACTTTACGTATGCAATTTGAAAATGGAGGTAAATGAAGTAGAAACTAAAATTTAATAACTAATATTTGAGGAGTGTCTGCTCTTTCTGAAGCACTTCGATAGGCTATTATAAATAATATTTAACCCCTAAAGTGTCCCTTAAGTTAATTGTTATTTTGCCATTATACTGATGCGTAAACAGAAACCCAGAGAAGTCACAGTGTTAGCAAATGGTAGAAATTTAAATCACCATGTTTGACTTCAAGGCACCAGCCAAGAATTTTCAGATTTTATGTCATATAAACAAGAATCTCTTCATTTCTCAAATACAAGTTTGATAGAAAAGTTGTGTGCACTAATGATTGTTCTTTTAATAACCTTGCACGCGTTGGTTCTGATTTGACCTTTACCTCCCACTAACAATAACTGAAATGTCCTATAATTTCACACACAATAACAATAACTTATAATATTATAAATATTTGGACATATTATCCATCAAATCAATTATTATTTTTAGAAATGTTATATGGAGGGACTGTTGATTTATATTAAATTTATGGCAATAAGAAGAAAAAGTTATTTTATTAGCCTGATCATCTACTTGTGGTAAACAAAAAAGGGCAATCATGTTTAAGGAACACTAACTTTTACCAGCTCTGTTCAGGGTACAAAGACATTCAAATCTGGGATCTGTCCTTGGGTTAAACAAACAAGGAAGACATCAGTGAATGAATTTACACAAAGGAATGCAATTAACTGTACAAACTAGAATAAGTGTTAGATTACAATCACTTTATCACTTGAATCATCCCATCTTCAAATGCTTTCTACAATATCACATCTATGTCAACCTGTGTGTCCTGACAATGATGGGAAGAATTAAGTGTAGATAATGTTGAAGTGGTAGAGAAAGTCTTTTTTGAAGAGTTGGTACTTAAAAAAAAAAACAAACTTAAATAGGGCCTTGAAAATTGGGTAGGAGTTATACATATACTTTAGTGTTATTACGTGGGGGGATGTAATTCATTGATAGCACCAAAAAACAATTACTATCATTTATCAAGCCCTGTTTTGTATGCTATGCACTTTCCATAAAATGAAGAAATAGAACTGACTAATGTATGCTTTCTTTTATCTGGTAGTATACCAAACCAAACCCATTGCCATTGAGTTGATTCCTACTCATGGAGACCCTGTAGGTCAGAGTAGAGCTGCCCCATAGAATTTCCAAGGAACAGCTGGTAGATTCAAACTGCCAACATTTTGGTTAGCAGCCATAGCTCTTAACCACTACACTACTAGGGTTTTTCCTGTGTTTTATTGACTATGAAAGGTATTCGACTGTGTGGATCATAACAAATTAAGGATAATGTTATGAAGAATGGGAATTCCAGGACACTTAATTGTGCTCATGAGGAATCTTTACATAGATCAAGAGGCAGTTTTTCGGACAGAACAAGGGAATACTGATTGGTTTAAAGTCAGGAAAGGTGTGCATCAGGGTTGTATTCTTTCAGCATACCTATTCAATCTGTATGCTAAGCAAATAATATGAGAAGCTGGACTATATGAAGAAGAACAGGGCATCAGGATTGGAGGAAGACTCATTAACAACCTGCATCATGCAGATGACACAACCTTGCTTGCTGAAAGTGAAGTGGACTTGAAGCACTTACTAATGAAGATCAAAGACCACAGCCTTCAGTACGGATTGCACCTCAACATAAAGAAACAAAAATCCTCACAATCCCTACTCTCAGCAACCCTATAGGACAGGGTAGAACTGCCCCAAAGGATTTCCAAGGAGCGCTGGTGGATTCGAACTGCCAACCTTTTGGTTAGCAGCCTGAGCTCTTAACCACTACACCACCAGGGCCCTTATATGTGCCTACTACTCCTAAATACCTAAATATAGGGCTTCTGGTGACACACAGTTTAAGCACTCGGTTGCTAACCAAAAGGTTGGCCATTTGAATTCACCAAGCGGCTCCATGGGAGAAAGACCTGGGGATCTGCTTCCATAAAGATTAGAAAAAGCAAACCCAATGGGGCAGTTCTAGTCTGTCACATGGAGTCACTAGAAGTCAAAAATCAATCTGACAGCTTCTAACAACGATGACAGTATTCCTATAAATACACTTTTTTTTAACACTTTTTTAAAAAAATTTAATTTAGTAATAGTGTTCTGGTTTTATTTCGCATAGTAATACTTTAAAAATATTTATTTATAAAAAGTGTTAGGTGTTTTAATTTACTTTTTAAGGATAGTTGTTAGGAGACGGGTTCTGAATATTTTTAAACACATGTTGTTCAATTGAACCAATAGTCAGTAAGATATTGACCAAAATAAGATAATTTACCATTAAAAATCCAGCATTTAGGTAATTCACTTAATTAGTATAGCCAAAGCTCCCTTTTAAATAAATTAAGAAGATTATGGTTGGAAGCGCTTGTAAGATCTACATTTAAGTCTTACCTAATTTTCTTTTTATGTTTTCTTCAGCAGATTCTTCAAATATGTATAAAACTGCAAGTCTCAGATTCTGCTCAGAATGAGATAATCATTTGGACTACATGAAGGTAGTGTAAATACAGTTCAATTGAAATAAAAAGCAGTTTTAAGTAGACCTATCTTACTTTATGAGTGTGTTATATGTAATCTTATTTAGGCTTTTGGTTTATAGAACACAGCTCTTAAATCCAATTAACACCTTGGCAGGCATTTAAGCTCTTTGAAGCCCCATTGAGACTCATTGGACTATAAAACCCTAAACTTTCTTTCAGCAGCAAATTTCTATAGTACAAAGAAAAGCGCAAAATAATATAATCATAGACAGGAGTGATTCTACACAGCTGTAAAATGTCAAAGAAAATGCCAAATATAAAAGCAATTCATCAGATATTATTCTTGTTATAGTGACCAAATAGAAAACATACCTTTAAGTTGTTCAGGCAGGCTAATACAAATTATATATGCTGTAACGAAATAAGGATCCGTTCCAAATCACCAGGAAATGATTTAAAAAACCTGGAAGAAAATAAGCTTTGATAAATTGCAAGGGGTGTTCCGTCTTAAAAGAGTGACTTTATGAATTTGATTTTAGAACTTGTGCTTATAAATATTAATTTCATTATGAAAGGTTGTAATTTACTTTCCCCCTAGGACACAAAATCCTGTTTGTGTTGGATTATATTTGCATTTCTTTTTAATAGCCTCATTCTGTTTTTGACGTGTAAAAATATTAATGGTACTGGGAGGTTTGGTATTTTTGTACTCTTGGCAGGATTCGAAGCATTTGGCTTCATGATGGTTATGAAATCATACCTTATTCATGTTTACATCCAGGAATGCAGAAACTCATTCTGCATCCCTGGATCAATTACGGTGATTGAACTTTCCTGTAGATATTGGCTTTTCTCCAAAAAAAAAAAAAAAGGCTAACTCTTGGAAGGAGTTAGTACATTTTGTTGAAAGAGGGTGTCTTAGTTACCTAGTGCTGCCATAACAGAAATACCACAAGAGGATGGCTTTAACAAACAGAAATTTATTTTCTTACAGTTTAGGAGTCTAGAAGTCCGAAGTCAGTGGGTAGGCTCTAGGGGAAAGCTTTCTCTCTCTGTAGGTTCTGGAGGAAGGTCCTCCTCTCTTCAGCTTCTGCTTCCTGGTTCCTTAGAGATCTCCATTGGCAGCTATCTTACCTCATCTCTCCTGCTTTTGCTTGCTTGTTTAATCTCCTTTAATGTGTCAAAATAGATTTACTCAATGCATACGCTACACTAATCCCGTCTCATTAACAGAACAAAGACAACTCATTTTCAAATGGGATTGTAACAACAGGCATACAGGTTAGGGTTTACCACACATATTTTGGGGGGACACAATTCAATCCATAACAGAGTGTTATTAACTTTTTGAATTCTAAAATTGAAATTATCTAAAATTGTCATTTGGTCATACTTTTGTCTTTGGGGAGGTAAGTACTCTATAGAGGTTGCACTCCTTTTCTGAGTTTTAGTCTCTTCTCAATCACTTCTATTCCTGCCCTAGTTCAGGCCTTATCATATCTTATCTGGCCTATTATAGTCGCTTGCTAATTCATCATTTCCCAGTTTCCAACCTTTTCTTCCCCAAACCCTTCTCTACATCTGTATAGTTCAGCAATTGTCACAAGGCTATATTACAAATCGCCTGACAACTCAGTGGCTAAAACTGCTATCGTTTATTTTCACCTCCCTGTAGGTCAGCTGAGATAACTCAGATCATTTCCTCTATGAAGTTTTTTCTCACCCTTAAATACCAGCTCTACTCCAATGTTACTCTGTAGCCTGTGCATGTGTTTTTGTTTGTTTTCCCACAGTGTGTATTAATTCAACAAATATTTATTGGATAATTCCTGAAATAGGTATTTGGGATAAATTGGTAAAGTAAACAAAGATCTCTACTCATCATTTTATTCCCCATCTCACTATTACATCAAAAATTCTTGGGGATTAATTACTTTTGTGTTTTGCAGCACTTAGAACAGTGCTTGGCATATACTTGGACTTAGTGATGAAATGAATGAACAGGAGCTAATGTGCTGTAGATAAATGGAGAAAAGATTGAAGTTTTCAAGGATTTCATTTTACTTGGATCCACAGTCAACATCCATGGAAGCAGCTGTCAAGAATTCAAACAATGCGTTGCACTGGGCAAATCTTCTGCAAAAGATCTCTTTAAAGTGTTACAAAGCAAAGATGTCACCTTGAAGACTCAGGTGTGCCTGACTCAAGCCATGGTATTTTTAGTGGCCTTATATTCATGCAAAAGCTGGACGAAGAATAAGGAAGGCTGAAGAAGAGTTGACGCCTTCGAATTATTATGTTGGCAAAGAACATTAAGTATATCTTGGACTACCAAAAGAATGAACAAATCTGTCTTGAAAGAAATACAGCCAGAACGCTCCTTGGAAGCAAGGATGGGGAGACTTCATTTCACGTACTTTGGACTTGTTGTCAGGAGGGATAAGTTCCTGGAGGAGGATATCATGCTTGGTAAAGTAGCCCAACCCAGTGCCGTCAAGTCGATTCCAACTCATAGCAACCCTATAGGACAGGGTAGAACTGCCCCACAGAGTTTCCAAGGAGCGTCTGGCGGATTTGAACTGCCAACCCTTTGGTTAGCAGCTGTAGCACTTAACCACTATGCCACCAGGGTTTCCTAGTAGAGGGTCAGTGAAAAAGAGGAAGACCCTCAATGAGATGGATTGATACAATGGCTGCAACCACGGGCTCAAGCATAACAACGATTGTGAGGATGGCACAGGACTGGGTGGTGTTTCGTTCTGTTGTACATAGGATCCCTATGAGTCGGGACTAATGCACCTAGCAACAACAACGTGTTACATGGGGTATTGAATAAAATTTCATAGCTGAGTCTCTTCGGAGGGTTGTTTTAGTGCTTGGCCTATGCTGTGACATACCTCGTGTATTTGGCACTAAAGTGGATGTTTATTTTTTACTCCCTACTTTATATGAAAAAAAAAAAACTTCATTAATAATCATACCAGAAACAATAAGGTTGGTTAATAAAATAAATATCAGTATTTAAATAAAGAATACTAGATTAAGACTTCTAAATCACATACATTTTTTAAAAGAAAATATTTATTGGTCTGTCACAATAAATAATAAGGTTATAGTTTCTATTTTTTAGGGTTTTCTTTAGTTTTAAAACAAGCAATTAACAACTTTAAAAATAATAAACATCTGTTTAAATATTTTCAAATTTAGTTATTTCACATATAAACAAAAACTTGCTCTTAGCAAAAATAGCATACCCGCAGTTTGCACTTTGTAGGATTTTAAATTATAAGTGTAAGGAAAAATTCCAAGTTAGTTTTTCTATGTTTTTTAAATTTTTTTTTACAGAAAACACATTTATTGCCTACATCTGGAGCAAACTACTCCCACCAACCTGATCTTGAGTATGTCATCCTACTTATGTAAAAAAAAAAAAACTTATGTAAGGACAGGGAAAAAAATACATGTACGTATGTGTGTGTTGCAGCTGGCAGGCAGTCAGGGCAAACAGTGATAAGGGCAGCTCTAGAATCAAGGAACAAAACTGCCCTCTGAAAATAATACTGATCAAATAACCGTGGAAGTACAAAATTGGCCATATAAGGAGTTAGTATCTCCCAAAGAATTTACTTCAAACAGATCAAATATTGAGTATATGTCAAGCTCTTCTATGAATAACCATGTCTACTGTACAGAGACTAGGGTTATACTCTAACCCCCTTAGTGACTTAGTCAATTGCAGCAGCTCTTTCCTTGCATGAGATGATTTGGGGGTAATTGGCCAGAGAAAGAATTAATAAATAAGAACTTGTTACCACTTATTATACATAGTCAAAATATCTCTATATAATTAGTAGCCCTGGCTGTTTGGCTGCTAATCAAAAGGTCGGCAGTTTGAATCCATTAGCTGCTCCTTGGAGACTTTATGGGGCAGTTCTATTCTGTCGTATAGGGTCACTACGAGTCAGAATCGACTTGACTGCAATGGGTTAGAATTAAGAACAGGAATTTATCTACCTGCCTAACTTATTGAACATACCCCTCTTAAGACTTGTATGCAGTGATTGTCCTTGGGGTCCTATCCTTAGTCTAGGAAATACAGAGATGAATAGGACATAGTCCCTGGCTTCAAGTGTAGTGACAGGGAGAAAAATTTGTTCAATATCACTTTACCTCTTAGAATCCAAAACCAAACCCATCAGCTTTGAGTTGATTCTGACTCATAGCAACCCTATAGGACAGAGTAGAACTGCCCATATTGTTTCTAAAGAACACCTGGTGGATTTGAACTGCCAACCATTTGGTTAGCAGCTGTAGCTCTTAACCACTAGCCACCAGGGTTTCTCCCCACAGACAAGTGCTCTGTAAAATACCACTCCTCTCATTAAAATGCAATGCACTGTGGTTGTCCATTGAAAGAGGAACTCACACGGTTTGAATAGGAGTAGGTTTCCTGGAAGAGAGTACGTCTATGTCTAGAACACCTGCAAGTTAACTGGATAAAGTCTGCCTGTGTTGTGGGGCCTGCTGTGGGTAGGAGGAGTGAATCGAGGAATGAGGAATGAATCAAATGCCTCAAGCACCTATGAAAAAAAGCAGCATTTAAAACATCAGGGAGATTAGAGAGATCAAGGCTTGTTGTGAACAAGTAGTTCACTGAGGCTATGTAGGAAATGGTAACACGAGAATGGGGGAAATGGACCTGGCATGGGAGAGAGGAAGCTGATTATGTGGGTTTTACCCTAAGGCTATTGGAAATCAATAAATTTTTGGCAAGAAACGACATGATGATGTATTTTCTCCAGCTAGATACATCTCCAAATGTAAATTGATTGGCATTCTGGTTTATACATGAGTAAACATTGACAATGCTTGGCGTAAATCAGTTGTTCAGAGCCTGATCCAACCCTGGGTTAGCTATGACAAAAACAAAAAAAAAAACTAGTTTCCAATTACCCTCCCTGAGGCCCTGCCTGTCTTTGACGTCTCTGTAGCTGCAAATTTGTGTATTTCAAAATCACTTTAAAAAACATGTCAAAAATGTCTGCATAGAAATGACTGAAATCTGGTTGTTTACTAGAATGATTTGTGAGAAGGTTTAACATCAAATTTACCTTTGTAAAGTCTTGATAGCCTTAATTAACTTTTCTTACTCAAAAATACTTGGTGCTAACACCTTTGTAAATAGATTTTCAGAGAAACTTGCTGGTGAAAAATGTTATTTGAAAGCCATTGTCAAATTGACCAACACTATGGAGGTCATGCAGTGCCCTGGAGGCACAGTGGTTCAGAGCTATGGCTGCTAACCAAAAGATCCGCAGTTAGAGTCCATCGGCTGCTCCTTGGAAACTCTATGTGACACTTATAACTCTGTCCTATAGGATCACTATGAGTCAGAATCTACTCGATGGCAAAGGGCTTAGGTTTTAGTTTTCTGGAGGTCCTATCATTGAAAAATTAAAGCAGAGGTTAATAGAGGTTCAAACATATAATAACTGTTTATTAAGAAAAAATAAAGGAAAGAAAGAAGAAAAAAAAAACAGTTGTTCAGCTATCTGGAAGCTTTGGCAAACTTTACCTTTTACTCGTATTAGAGATTCTGAAGCCAAGACACAATTTCTTAATCATTTGTCCACCAAAGAATGACTCCTTAGTAACTTACCCATTAGAAAATGAAGAGGCTTACGTCAAAACAAATCTTAGAACTTGGCTTCTTCAACTCAAAGTTTACAATTTATACACTCATTAATTGTTCATTTATTTATTTGCACACAAATAGATACATATATAGATCCCTAGTGGTGTAGTGGTTAAGAGCTCAGCAGCTAACCAAAATTTGGCAGTTCAAGTCCACCAGCTGCTGCTTGGAAAGCGTATGGGGCAGCTCTACTCCGCCCTATAGGATCCCTGTGAGTCAGAATCGACTTAACAACAATGGGTTGGTTTGTTTTTTGGTTTAGATACATATTTGATATTCCCTCTTAATGTATAATTTCAAGAAATTTGTATACAAATCAATTAATATTGGTGATATATGTAATATTAGTACATATGGGTTATGTAATATGTGGTAAGTAAAATATTTTGTGGATTGACAAAAGAACACACATACTAGACTTAGAAGAAAACCAGAATGCTCCTTAGAAGTGAGAATTGCAAGACTTTGACTCACTTACTTTAACATATCATCAGGAAAGATCAACCACTAAAATAGAACATCATAGTTGGTAAAGTAAAGGATCAGTGAAAAAGAGGGAAAACTTCAATGAGGAAGGGTGGAGGAGCTATGGTTTAATTGAAGCTAAGGCCCTATAGAGCAGTTCTACCCTGCACACATGGGGTCACCATGAGTTGGAATCCACTTGACAGCAACTCACAACAACAGTAAGGCCTCTTAGCATCCAATGGGGTAGGGGTGGCTTTTTAGAATTATCCTGCTTTAAGGTAAGGTTATCAGTTATTTATGCCCTTACATCAACAGTTTTTGGATGTGGATTGCTTTCTAAGATAAGCCTGATCTTTTCTGCTAAGCTAATTCCATAGGGGACCACATGAGAACCATCAGCCACCAATAATCCCAGCAACCAGGAGAATAAAAAATTCAGTTTTGAAAGGGGTATCTGAATAGCCCAACACAACGTATCTGACTAGCCCAACACACCACTTATAGAAGTTACACTTGAGTTACTAATATTCACTTACTTTGTATAATAACTTCTGGAAATAGCTCCTCCATGGTTATGGCTGGGTCTGTCAAGATCTATAGATTTTCTTGTTTCTTTCAGACCATTTAACTACAGAGAATTGGAATGTTAACCTTGTCCTGTAGAAAAGACATAAACGTCCATTCCAAAAGACATTAAACTAGTCCTGATCTTCTTTTGTTAAGAATAGTAAAGAATGTTTTGCCTGATCAATGACCACATACAATTTACTTGAGGATATGTTAATATTCTTTATTAAAGATGCCATACCAAGAACATGACTGCAAGTAGGGATACTACTTGCCTGAGTTTAAGATAGTCCATGTCATCCTCCATGATCTGTCAGGCATTCATAAGGGCCAGACTAGAGAATTAAATGGAGATACAATGGGGAATACTAATTTAGAAATCTTTAAGATTGGTGTGGATATCTGCGATTAACTGCAGTATGCAAACTTATTTCATTTTGGGAGAAGAAGTAGTTTCAGACAAGTCCACTTAATCTTTCCTACCACCCATGAAAAAAACCCATGGCCGTCGAGTTGATTTCAACTCATAGTGACCCTGCAGGACAGAGTAGAACTGCTCCATGGGATTTCCAAGGAGTGGCTGGTGAATTTGAATTGCTAACCTTATGGTTAACAGCCGTAGCATGCCAGAGGTCTTAACCGCTGTGCCACCAGGGGTCCTTTCCTACCACAGCAGCTCTTCATTCACAGGCTAAGGAAAGATTGTGAATTTTCTGCTCTCATATATTTATTCAAATTATACATCCTAGAGGTTTTTTAGAACTGAGGCAGTGACTACTGGCTTGGTTCATGGGTCCAGTGGGCCTGCTGAGGGTTGACCATGGGCTAGGTCTGCATTTATTTCCTAGACCACATGTATCCACACTCTAACAAGGAGGCCTTGATGGTACTTTGGGTCCTTTGGCATCAAATTGGAACCTTGGTCACAGTCTTCTGAATATTTAAACACTCCCTTTTCTTCAGTGCATAGTTAGCAAAGTAAATAACTACAGGTATCTTTGAAAGAAGATAGAGGGTATTTTTAGAATATATACCTACAGTGATGTTGCAGGGTCTTTCCAACAGGGAATTTGGTCTCTCCTTCAGTCAATGGGTTTTGAGTCTGAAAGCTGACCAAGTTTCTGAAACTGGGCAAGAGATCCTCCATCCTTCATTTCTTTTGTTTGTATAGAATACACGTTATTCTTATTGACTGTTCATGAAACTTACCCCTAGAGATGTCTTGTTCTATTAACCATCTTCAAAGTTCTTAGTGGATTGTGTCTTTCCGGCTGCCATGCTAGCCTTGCCCTTAATTAATGCAATTATGCCAATTTTCCTTTTGATGGCTGAGTGCTGCTGCATGGCTTTCTTAAACTTTATTTTAGGAACCTATTATCTGCACTGGAAACCCTGGTGGCAAAGTGGTTAAGAGCTACAGCTGCTAACCAAAAGGCTGGCAGTTTGAATCTACCAGGTGCTCCTTGGAAACCCTATGGGGCAGTTCTACCCTCTCCCATAGGTTCGCTATGAGCAGGAATTGACTCGACAGCAACAGGTTTCGTTTTTGGTTTTACTACCTACACTGGATTAAAGAAGAGCTAAATTTGTAGCACTATCTTTTTGCATTCAGCTCGAGCCCAAAGAGAACATCCACCACTGAGTTTCTTGATGATGCTTGTAGGACACAGTGGTGGAGTTTTCACTTATACGTATTTTTTACATTAATGTGCCTACTTCTCTGAGCCTTGTGATGTACTCTTCAACAGTCTTCCATAGAAGTTCATATCTTTCTTCTTAATGTAGGCTTTTGCTTCTTCTAAGCTTCTAGGATCCTTCCTAGTAACAAAATAGAACTATCTTTCAGGGTCCTTGCCTGGATTCCATATCCATAAACTGTCCCTTATCAAACTATATTTTTTAATCACTTGAATCCTATATCCTAAGGAATCAGCTCCTTCCCAACTCTAGCCAGAACAATTCGCTTTACTCTAGCCAGAAGAATTTGCTTTGCTCACACAGCTACTGGGGATATAATCTTTTTCTTCCTTTGGCAGACTCATCAGAAATCTGGCCAGATTATGCCATGAAGAACATACTTCTCAATCTTATCCCTAGGATTGAAGCTTATCATGTGGTCATATGTTCTTTTGCAAGGTAAATTCCTCTGTATCATCTTCAGTCAAGGGGTGACAGTCTTAACAGAGGGGAGTGGGCCATTTCTGTAGGCCAAGGTGTTCAGGGAGAATCATGTATTTCTAGATTTTTAAGTTTATCAACCCAGAGCTTCTCATCTCAAGTCTCTGGTACCGCTGTTTCCCAAACAAATAAGACTCCCTTTTCATTCTGCTAAGGAAGTCCTATGACTTTTACACTTTGCCTTCAACTATTCAATAATCATTCTTAGCTTTGCATTTTCTTTCTCCACTGGGTTAATGGAATTTTGTAATAGTCATCAAACTCCCTTTTCCTTATAATTAGTACCTTCCCATAATCTCTAAAGAGCCTGAAACATTACATTAACTAGTGCATTCTTTTCCACCTGTATCTCAGCCCAGTTCACCTGTGGTGAAAATTGGAACACTAAAGCGCACCATGGGTTATAAATGCTACTACCAACTGGAGTCCTTGAGTGACGCAGACAGTTAACATGGTAGAGTGTTCACTGAAAGACTGGATGTTTGAGTCCACCCAGAAGTGCCTTGGAAGAAAGACCTGGCAGTCTATTTTAGAAAAATTAGCCATTGGAAATCCTATGAAGCACAGTTCTAGTCTGACACACGTGGTGTCACCATGAGTAAGAGTTAAGTTAATGACAACTGGTTAACTGGTAACAGCAGCTAAGTGATCCTCCTTGCCAGCTGGCTGGTGGGTGATTATGGCCCTAAAATATCACTTTTTTTTTTTTATTAACTTTTATTGAGCTTCAAGTGAACGTTTACAAATCAAGTCAGACTGTCACATATAAGTTATATACAGCTTACTCCGTACTCCCACTTGCTCTCCCCCTAATAAGTCAGCCCTTCCAGTCTCTCCTTTCGTGACAATTTTGCCAGCTTCCATCTCAAGCTATCCTCCCATTCCCCCTCCAGACAGGAGATGCCAACACAGTCTCAAGTGTCCACCTGATATAATTAGCTCACTCTTCATCAGCATCTCTCTCCTACCCACTGTCCAGTCCCTTTCATGCCCGATGAGTTGTCTTCGGGAATGGTTCCTGTCCTGGGCCAACAGAAGGTTTGGGGACCATGACCGCCGGGATTCCTCTAGTCTCAGTCAGACCATTAAGTATGGTCTTTTTATGAGAATTTGGGGTCTGCATCCCACTGATCTCCTGCTCCCTCAGGGGTTCTCTGTTGTGCTCCGTGTCAGGGCAGTCATCGATTGTGGCCGGGCACCAACTAGTTCTTCTGGTCTCAGGATGATGTAGGTCTCTGGTTCGTGTGGCCCTTTCTGTCTCTTGGGCTCTTAGTTATCGTGTGACCTTGGTGTTCTTCATTCTCCTTTGATCCAGGTGGGTTGAGACCCATTGATGCATCTTAGATGGCTGCTTGTTAGCATTTAAGACCCCAGACGCCACATTTCACGGTGGGATGCAGAATGTTTTCATAATAGAATTATTTTGCCAATTGACTTAGAAGTCCCCTTAAACCATGGTCCCCAAACCCCCGCCATTGCTCCGCTGACCTTTGAAGCCTTCAGTTTATCCCGGAAATTCCTTTGCTTTTGGTCCAGTCCAGTTGAGCTGACCTTCCATGTATTGAGTATTGTCCATCCCTTCACCTAAAGCAGTTCTTATCTACTAATTAATCAGTAAAAAGCCCTCTCCCACCCTCCCTCCCTCCCTCCCCCCCCGTAACCACAAAAGTATGTGTTCCTCTCAGTTTATACTATTTCTCAAGATCTTATAATAGTGGTCTTATACAATATTTGTCCTTTTGCCTCTGACTCATTTCGCTCAGCATAATGCCTTCCAGGTTCCTCCATGTTATGAAATGTTTCACAGACTCGTCACTGTTCTTTATCGATGTGTAGTATTCCATTGTGTGAATATACCACAATTTATTTAACCATTCATCCGTTGATGGACACCTTGGTTGCTTCCAGCTTTTTGCTATTGTAAACAGAGCTGCAATAAACATGGGTGTGCATATATCTGTTTGTGTGAAGGCTTTTATTTCTCTAGGGTATATTCTGAGGAGTGGGATTTCTGGGTTGTATGGTAGTTCTATTTCTAACTGTTTAAGATAACGCCAGATAGATTTCCATACTGGTTGTACCATTTTACATTCCCACCAGCTGTGTATAAGCCTCTCCAACATTTATTATTTTGTGTTTTTTTGGATTAGTGCCAGCCTTGTTGGAGTGAGATGGAATCTCATCATGGTTTTAATTTGCATTTCTCTAATGGCTAATGATCGAGAGCATTTTCTCATGTATTTGTTAGCTGCCTGAATATCTTCTTTAGTGAAGTGTGTGTTCATATCCTTTGCCCACTTCTTGATTGGGTTGTTTGTCTTTTCGTGGTTGAGTTTTAACAGAATCATATAGATTTTAGAGATCAGGCGCTGGTCGGAGATGTCACAGCTGAAAATTCTTTCCCAGTCTGTAGGTGGTCTTTTTACTCTTTTGGTGAAGTCTTTAGATGAGCATAGGTGTTTGATTTTTAGGAGCTCCCAGTTATCGGCTTTCTCTTCGTCATTTTTGGTAATGTTTTGTATTCTGTTTATGCCTTGTATTAGGGCTCCTAAGGTTGTCCCTATTTTTTCTTCCATGATCTTTATCGTTTTAGTCTTTATGTTTAGGTCTTTGATCCACTTGGAGTTGGTTTTTGTGCATGGTGTGAGGTATGGGTCCTGTTTCATTTTTTTGCAAATGGATATCCAGTTATGCCAGCACCATTTGTTAAAAAGACTATCTTTTCCCCAATTAACTGACACTGGGCCTTTGTCAAATATCAGCTGCTCATACGTGGATGGATTTATATCTGGGTTCTCAATTCTGTTCCACTGGTCTATGTGTCTGTTGTTGTACCAGTACCAGGCTGTTTTGACTACTGTGGCTGTATAACAGCTTCTGAAATCAGGTAGAGTGAGGCCTCCCACTTTCTTCTTCTTTTTCAGTAATGCTTTGCTTATCCGGGGGTTCTTTCCCTTCCATATGAAGTTGGTGATTTGTTTCTCTATCACCTTAAAAAATGACATTGGAATTTGGATCGGAAGTGCATTGTATGTATAGATGGCTTTTGGTAGAATAGACATTTTTACTATGTTAAGTCTTCCTATCCATGAGCAAGGTATGTTTTTCCACTTAAGTATGTCCTTTTGAATTTCTTGTAGTAGAGCTTTGTAGTTTTCTTTGTATAGGTCTTTTACATCCTTGGTAAGATTTATTCCTAAGTATTTTATCTTCTTAGGGACTACTGTGAATGGTATTGATTCGGTTATTTCCTCTTCGGTGTTCTTTTTGTTGATGTAGAGGAATCCAAGTGATTTTTGTATGTTTATCTTATAACCTGAGACTCTGCCAAACTCTTCTATTAGTTTCAGTAGTTTTCTGGAGGATTCCTTAGGGTTTTCTGTGTATAAGATCATGTCATCTGCAAATAGAGATAATTTTACTTCCTCTTTGCCAATCCGAATGCCCTTTATTTCTTTGTCTAGCCTAATTGCTCTGGCTAGGACTTCTAGCACAATGTTGAATAAGAGCAGTGATAAAGGGCATCCTTGTCTGGTTCCCGTTCTTAAGGGAAATGCTTTCAGGTTCTCTCCATTTAGAGTGATGTTGGCTGTTGGCTTTGCATAGATGCCCTTTATTATGTTGAGGAATTTTCCTTCAGTTCCTATTTTGGTGAGAGTTTTTATCATAAATGGGTGTTGGACTTTGTCAAATGCCTTTTCTGCATCAATTGATAAGATCATGTGGTTTTTGTCTTTTGTTTTATTTATTTGGTGGATTACATTAATGGTTTTTCTAATATTAAACCAGCCTTGCATACCTGGTATAAATCCCACTTGATCGTGGTGAATTATTTTTTTGATATGTTGTTGAATTCTATTGGCTAGAATTTTGTTGAGGATTTTTGCATCTATGTTCATGAGGGATATAGGTCTGTAATTTTCTTTTTTTGTGATGTCTTTACCTGGTTTTGGTATCAGGGAGATGGTGGCCTCATAGAATGAGTTGGGTAGTATTCCGTCATTTTCTATGCTTTGAAATACCTTTAGTAGTAATGGTGTTATCTCTTCTCTGAAAGTTTGGTAGAACTCTGCAGTATAGCCATCCAGGCCAGGGCTTTTTTTGGTTGGGAGTTTTTTGATTACCGTTTCAATCTCTTTTTTTTGTTATGGGTCTATTTAGTTGTTCTACTTCTGATTGTGTTGGTTTAGGTAGGTAGTGTTTTTCCAGGAATTCATCCATTTCTTCTAGGTTTGCAAGTTTGTTAGAGTACATTTTTTCGTAATAATCTGATATGATTCTTTTAATTTCAATTGGGTCTGTTGTGATGTGGCCCTTCTTGTTTCTTATTCAGGTTATTTGTTTCCTTTCCTGTATTTCTTTGGTCAGTCTAGCCAATGGTTTATCAATCTTGTTAATTTTTTCAAAGAACCAGCTTTTGGCTTTGTTAATTCTTTCAATTGTTTTTCTGTTCTCTAATTCATTTAGTTCAGCTCTAATTTTGATTATTTGTTTTCTTCTGGTGCCTGATGGATTCTTTTGTTGCTCAGTTTCTATTTGTTCAAGTTGTCGGGACAGTTCTCTGATTTGGGCTCTTTCTTCTTTTTGTATGTGTGCATTTATCGATATAAAATTGGCCTCTGAGCACTGCTTTTGCTGTGTCCCAGAGGTTTTGATAGGAAGTATTTTCATTCTCATTGCATTCTATGAATTTCCTTATTCCCTCCTTAATGTCTTGTATAACCCAGTCTTTTTTCAGGAGGGTATTGTTCAGTTTCCAAGTATTTGATTTCTTTTCCCTAATTTTTCTGTTATTGATTTCTACTTTTATTGCCTTGTGGTCTGAGAAGATGCTTTGTAATTTTTCGATGTTTTGGACTCTGCAAAGGTTTGTTTTATGACCTAATATGTGGTCTACTCTAGAGAATGTTCCATGTGCGCTAGAAAAAAAAGTATACTTTGCAGCAGTTGGGTGGAGAGTTCTGTATAAGTCAATGAGGTCAAGTTGGTTGATTGTTGTAATTAGATCTCCTGTGTCTGTTTTGAGCTTCTTACTGGATGTCCTGTCCTTCTCCGAAAGTGGTGTGTTGAAGTCTCCTCGTATAATTGTGGAGGTGTCTATCTCACTTTTCAGTTCTGTTAAAATTTGATTTATGTATCTTGCAGCCCTGTCATTGGGTGCATAAATAAAATATCATTTTAAAATGTGATTTATTAGACTACTCTGGAACCAACTACAGTAGGCTGGATTCCCTGGGAAATACACTCATATTGAGATTTGTGCGCTGGAGGTGTGCTTATTGAAAAGGAGTAAAGGAAGTAGGATTGAACCATGATGAACTTGCAACAAGAACTCAGCCTATCACAGGGCAGCACTGGAGCTTTGACTGGACCTTCAGAGCTGTCTCACTTTGAGGCAAGGGGCCGGCTTTATGCCATCTTCCTTCTCTTCTACCATGGACAAATCAGGGGGTTCAGTATGGCCCAGGAGGGGTTTTAGTCTTGGGTGTTGTGGCTATTTTAGGGAAAAGGCAATTCCTAGAGAAGGTCTCAGATGAGCCTGTTAGCCAGTCAACATTCCCAGAAGCTGGGAAAATAAGTCTTAGTCTTGAAAAGGAGATAAGGGTGGTAACCACAGCATTGTTTCCACTTGACAAACTTCACAATAATGTAACCTAATTTTGTAAACCTTTTAGTGAGGGGGATGATGTCTGTGAAAACCTGATAACAGTGCCGTGTAATTATTTTGAATGAATTAATGCTTCATTTCTGAATATGTTTGACAGAACCAGATGAAAAAATAAATTCTTGAAGGTATATAGATATAGATGTAGATATAAATGCAAATATAGATGTAGATATATATTTCCATCTTTCATTCAATTAGTGGCATTGACTTTTTTAGATAATTGTTTCTCCCACTTGCAAGATAAAACAAACACACAAACAAACAAAAACCTGGTGCCATCGAGTGAATTCTAACTCATAGCAACCCTATAGGACAGAGTAGAACTGCCCCATAGGGTTTTCAAGGGGCGGCTGGTAGATTTGAACTGCTGTCTTTTTGCTAAGCAGCCTGAGCTCTTAACCACTGTGCTACCAGGGCTCCAATTGCAGGATAAACTCTATAAATGTGCTGTCTATCACCCTTCTAATATTTTAAAAATTATCCATTTCATCAACAATGAGCTTCCTATGTTGTTGTGCCTGCTGTGAGTCAGTATCCAGCTCATGGTGATTCCATTCACAAGGGAACAAAACTCTGCCCAGTCCTGTGCCAGCTCCATGATAAATTGCTGATCAGACCATTTTGATCCATACGGTTTTCATTAGCTGATTTTTTAAATAGATCTCCGTTTAGAAACTCTGCTGAAAACTTTTTACCTTCATGGTAACATGTAAGCCTCCACTGACAGAAAGTGCCTTGACCAGGAAATCAGAATTACCACCTCCCTCTTTTTTTTTTTCATGGAAGGTGATAATTCTACCCCTAAATCACCAATGCCTCTTCAGCTTTCTATTATATATCAGCTTTCTATAGTCCCTATTTATTCCCTCAAAATTACCTTTTTTCCCCTAAAATTCTCCTATAGTGTTATTTGCATTCTACATGCATCCAAAAACATTTTAAAATTATTAATATTCTCAAAATTTGATAGAATTCAGTTATTTCTACATCTATTTTCTGAGACTATCTCTATAATTGCATATGAAAGCCAGACAATGAATAAGAAAGACCGAAGAAGAGTTGACACCTTTGAATTGTGGTGTTGGCGAAGAATATTGAATATACCACGGACTGCCAAAAGAATGAACAAGTCTGTCTTGGAGGAAGTGCAGCCAGAATGCTCCTTAGAGGCAAGGATGCCGAGACTGCATCTTACATACTTTGGACATGTTGTCAGGAGGAATCAGTCCCTGGAGAAGGACATCATGCTTGGCAGAGTACAGGGTTAGCGGAAAAGAGGAAGACCCTCAACAAGGTGGATGGACACAGTGGCTGCAACAATGAGCTCAAGCACAACAACGATTGTAAGGATGGCGCAGGATCAGGGCAGTGTTTCGTTCTGTTGTGCATAGGGTCGCTATGTGTCGGAAGCAACTCAACGGCACCTAACAACAACAACAACATCTTTATAATGGAAAAATTTTTTTACATTGCCTTCCTGTAGGTAAAACAAGCTCTTTTTCACACTCTTACCAGTAACGTCATTGTTGTTAGGTGCCATTGAGTCAGTTCTGACTCAGAGTAACCCCATGCGCAACATATCAAAACACTGGCTGGTCCTGGGCATCTGCACAATCTTTGCTATGTTTGAGCCCATTGTTGTAGCCACTGTGTTGATCCATCTCATTGAGGGTCTGCCTCGTTTTCACTGACCCTCTGCTTTACCAAGCACAATGTCCTTCTCCAGGAACTGGTCTCTCGTAATAACACGTCCAAAGTAGGTAAAACAAAGTCTCACCATTCTCACTTCTAAGGAGCATTCTGGCTGTATTTCTTCCAAGACAGACTTGTTTGTTCTTCTGGCAGAACATGTCATATTCAATATACTTAGCCAACATCATACTTCAAAGGCATCAATTCTTCTTTGGTCTTCCCTATTCATTGTCCAGCTTTCACATACATATGAGGTGATTTAAAATATCATGGCTTGGTTCAGACACACCTTAGCCCTCAATCTGACATCTTGCTTTGTAACTAACACTTAAAAGAGATCTTTTGCAGCAGATTTGTCCACTGCAATAGTTTGTTTGATTTCTTGACTGCTGCTTCCATGGGCATTGATTGTGGATCCAAGTAAAATGAAATTCCTGACAACTTCAGTATTTTCTCCATTTATCATGATGTTGCTTATTGGTCCAGGTGTGAGAATTTTTTATCTTCTTTATGTTGAGGTGTAATCCACACTGAAGGCTGTAGTCTTTGCTCTTCATCAGTGCTTCAAATCCTCTTCCCTTCCAGCAAGCAAAGTTGTGTCATCTGTGTAACTCAGATTGTTAATAAGTCTTCCTCCAATCCCAATGCTGAGTTTTTCTTTGTATAGTCCAATTTCTCAGATTATTTGCTCAGCATGCAAACTAAATGAGTATAGTAAAAGGATACAGCTGTGATGCATAACCTTTCCTGATTTCAAACCACTCAGTATACACTTGTTCTGTTCTAGTGACTGCCTCTTGGTCTATATACAGGTTCCCCATAAGCACAATTAAATTCTCTGGAATTCTCATTCTTTGCAATGTTGTCCACAATTCATTATGATACACACAGTCGAATTCTTTTGCATAGCCATTAAAACAAAGGTAAATGTCTTTTAATTACTATACTGTTGAAAGGATATCATTCTAGATTCATATATTCAGCTGTTTACTCAGCATTTCTACTTAGCTATTTGAAGACCTATCAACCTTATATATTCAAAACCAAACTTTTGATTCCTTCTCTCACTCCAAAGCCATTTTTCCCTCCCACACCAGTAAATGCCTATCCGACCTATTCACTGCTCAAGCTAAACCCTTTGTGGTCAACTTTGACTTGGTTTTGCCTTTTGTATCCCACATCCAAACCATCAGAAAGTGCTGTCATCTCTAACTTTGAAATATAGCCAGAATCTGATCATTTTTCAATGTCATCGCCACTGCCACCTACATCTCTTGCCTGCCTGGCTTATTGCAATATCTTCTTAATAGTCTCACTGTTTTATCTCAAGTGTAGACAACTAAACAGATAAACACTTACCAATAAACAGTGCTTACATAATACTCTTCCCTGTTTTCTGATATCTTAGACATTCTGCCTATGCTCAAAAATTAATCAACTCACCATAGAAAGTCAGTGAAAGAAGCAAGACTAAAAATGATGTCCTATATCTTTCCTCTACATTCGTGGAATTGAAACTTTATCATCTCCTCTCCCCTTCCTTTTTTTTTTTTTTTTTTTTGTCAATCTTGGTTGCATTAATAATGTGAGCTAGACATAGCCATAATAAATAAAGCCATTATCTAATGCGTATTTCTCAATCTAATGAAATTCAAGAGTGAAGAGTTATTATCTTCCTCTGACTTTTCTTTCTCATCTGGCTGAACTATTCAGTTGGGTTAGCTGACCTATTTGGTTTTTGCCATTTATTATAATTTTCTGTGATTTACAATATTTGCCCAACTGCGTGAGAGCCATTTTTCTTCAAAATTATTGGTTAACATAGGCCAGATTAACATATCATGCAAATTAATGAAGCAGCATTCAAATTTTATGAAATGTTACTAGACTTCAAAAGAGACATTTTTACTACCAAATTAAATGCATTTTGTATCTAAGAGAATGTCATTGCTGAAAAATGTATTTTTTTCATAACCTTGACAGCAAGAGAGTTACAATTTATCATATATTCTACCTGATTTCAGTTGCCCATTATCTTCTAAATTTTGAGTTGAATGGTGACATACGAATGATTCAAGGTAAGTTTTTATGGGAAGATGGAGTTCAGTGAGTCACGTATTTCCAGATTAAAGATTGTTAAATAAGAAAACAGATTTTATGTCTGAAACTTGTTTATAAGCACAGTTCTTAGTAAAATTTATTAATTTCCAAGTCTCAGATTTCTTTTCTATAAAACCTTTATCCTAAGGTGATTTGAGAATTCAGTAGCTCTGGTAGTGCAGTGGTTAAGAGCTTGGTTGCTAACTAAAAGTTCAGCAGTTCAAATCTACCAGCCACTCCTTGGGAACCATACGGGGCTGTTCTACTCTACCTACAGGGTCGCTGTGAGTTGGAATCAACTAGATTTTAAGCCTCATTAATGTTACCTTCATATTATCCCTTATACACATTCTCTTAGCTCCAGCCATACTGCTTTGTTTCCATTTCAGTTCTTCAATATTTCTGAATGAACAATGGGGATCGGCACAGTGGAAAACCGTCTATGCTCTGAAATCAAAGTGCTTCATATGCAAGTCCCACCAATTTCAAATTGGACAAGTGCCAACCATTCAATATTGCAGTTTCCTCATCAATAAATGGAGATAATCAATGCATCTATATAACGGGTGTGTTATTAGGAATAAATGCACATAAATTAATTTTCTGCAAGTATAACCTCATGTGAAAGAAGCACCAAATAACTTGTAGCTAGTTAATTGGACAATTGAAATATTTTGTTTCCCTGAATCATGATCCTTCTGAAAGATGAAATTTGTTAATAATTCCTTCATTCTTTCGTTCAGAACCACATTGACTTATGACTACACTGACACTGCAATGGGCACTGTATTGACAGAATTGAATATTTTTATGATTTCTGCCAATCAAACACTTCAACATTCTGGGGCAGAGGAAAATTTGCTAGAGAAAAATAAATATTGTGATCAATGCTTGAAAACAAATAAACAACAAAAGAGGAAACTTCAATGAAAAACCTAAGAAATAAATTAAAATAAATAAATATCAATTTACATAACAGGAATTCTTATGAGGGGTAGGGTTATACGTAGCATGTTTTTTAAAAGTTTGTGTATTCAAATTTTGCTCTGATAAACTTACTTTTCGTTTTTCACCAGGAATAAATTCTCAAAATTTTTCTTTATAGAATCCTGTCAAACCACTTATACTCCTTCACCCTCTCTCCCTTGTAACCTCACACAAGACAACTACCCCTTTGATTTTTCAATTTTTTTTCTCTGCCTGAAATGCCATCCATGCTCCTTTCTTTTGCTCCCTTCAACACTTTTGTCAGTGTTTGTTTTTTCCTTTATCATCAATCTTCTATAATGAGATAAATTATAGACCATCCCTTTTTCATTTAAATCTATTCATATCATCATATTTGAGAAACACTGATATATATACCAAGAATACCCTTATTTTGGCTTGTTTTCGTATTGGATATACAGTCAAAAATTATAAAATCACAAAAGATACTATTCTTACTCTTAACAAATTTAAAGCATATATATTAGCAACTTGACATATCTATAGCTCTCTCTCTCTATCACTATTGTTGTCGTATGTTCTCAAGTTGATTTCGACTTGTAGTGACTCTATGGGACAGAATAAAACTGCCTCATAGAGTTTTCTAGGCTGAAACCTTTATGGGAAAAAATTGCCAGGTCTTTTCTCCTGCTGAGTGGCTAGTGGGTTGGAGCCACTGACCTTTCAATTAGCAGCCAAGTGCTTAACCATTGCACAACCAGAGAACTCCCTTTTCTCTCTGTATATATATATATATATATATACACACACACACACACATACACATACACATATATATACACACATTCAACTATATAAATGCAAATACACACATATACATGCACATATGTATGTAATGTATGTATTTATACATATATATACAAAAGTATATGGAGCCCTGGTGGAGCAGTGGATGAGAGGTCAGGTGCTAACCAAAAGGTTGGGAGTTCAGATCCACCAGCTGCTCCTTGGAAACCCTATGGAGCAGTTCTACTCTGTCCTATAGGGTGGGTGTGAATCAGAATCAAATCGTCAGCAACAGGCTTTGTTTTGCTTTGTACAGGTATATACGTAAGTGTATATGTATACACATGGGAACCCTGGTGGTGTAGTGGTTAAGTGCGACTGCTGCTAACCAAGAGGTCTGCAGTCCAAATCCACCAGGTGCTTCTTGGAACCTCTATGGGGCAGTTCTACTCTGTCCTATAGGGTCGCTATGAGTCGGAATTGACTCGATGGCAGTGGGTGGGTTTTATATGTATACACATAAGACACAAACACATATATATGTCCATGTGCAAGTATTAAAGTGTGTACACACACACATATTTAATTATGTTGTTGTTGTTAGGTACCATCCAGTTGGTTCTGACTCATAGGACTCTATGTACAGCAGAATGAAACACTCCCTGGTCCTGTGCCATCCTCACAATCGTTGTTTCAGCCATTGTTGCAGCCACTGTGTCATTCCATCTTGTTGAGGGTCTTCCTCTTTTTCACTGACCTTCTCGTGTCCGTTTCCAGGGACTGATTCCTCCTGATAACATGTCCAAAATAGGTGAGATGAAGTCTCCCCATCCTCGCTTCTAAGAAGATTTCTGAATGTACCTCTTCCAAGACAAATTTGTTTGTTCTTCTGGCAGTCCATCATATATTCAATATTCTTCACCATTATCATAATTGAAAGGCATCAGTTCTTCTTCAGTCTTCCTAATTCATTGTCCACCTTTTACATGCATATAAGGTGATTGAAAATGTGATAGCTTGGGTCAGGTGTACCTTAGTCTTCAAAGTAGCATCTTTTTTTTTTTTTTAACTTTAAAGTGGCCTTTTGCAGCAGATTTCCTAATTGCTGCTCCCTTGGGCAATGACTGTGGGTCTAAGTAAAATGAAAATCTTGAGAACGTCAAAATTTTCTCCATTTATCATGATGTTGCTTATTGGTACAGTTGTGGGAATTTTGGTTTTCTCTATATTGAGGTTTTGGGTTTTTGGGTATATTGAGGTGTAATCCATAGTGGAGGCTGTAGTCTTCGATCTTCATCAGTAAGTGCTTCAGCTTTCAGAAAGCAAGATTTTGTCATAGCATATCACAAGTCGTTAATGTCTTCTTCAAATCTTCATGCCCAGTTCTTCAGATAGTCCAGTTTTTTCAGATTATTTGCTCAGCTACAGATTGAAGAAGTATGGTGAAAACATAAAACCCTTACACACATCTTTCCTGACTTTAAACCATGCAGTATCGCTTTGCTCTGTTAGAACCACTGCCTCTTCATTTAAGTACATATTCCTCATGAGCACAATTAAGCGTTCTGGAATTCCCATTCTTTGCATGGTTACCCATAATTTATTAGGATCCACACAGTTGAATAACTTTGCATAGTCAATAAAACACATGTAAACATCTGTCTGGCATTCTCTGCTTTCTGCCAGGATCCATCTGACACCAGCAATGATATCACTCATGTACATCCTTTTCTGAATCCCACTTGAATCTCTGGCAATTCCCTGTCAATGTACTGCTGCAACTGCTTTTGAAGGATTTACAGCAAAATTCTGCTTGTGGGTGACATTAATGATGATATTGTTCAATAATTTCCATGTTCTGTTGGATCTCCTTTCTTTGGGATGGGCAAAAATATGGATCTCTTCCAGTCAATTGGGCAGGAAGCTATCTTCCGAAATTTCTTGACATAGACGAGTGAGCACTTCCAGTGCTACATCTGTTTGTTGAAATACCTCAATTGGTATTCTGTCAATTCCTGGAGCCTTGTTTTTCCTCCAATGCCTTCAGTGCAGCTTGGACTTCTTTCAGTATCATTGGTTCTTGATCATATACTACCTCCTGACATGGCTGAACATCAGTCAGTTCTTTTTGGTACAGGGACTCTGTGTATTCCTTCCATCTTCTTCTGATGCTTCAATATTTTGCCATAGAATCCTTCAATATTGCAACTTGAGACTTGAATTTTCCCTCAGTTCTTTCAGTTTCAGAAATGGTCAGTGTGTTCTTTCCTTTTGGTTTTCTAACTCCAGGTCTTTGCATATTTCATTATAATACTTTACTTTGTCTGTCGAGCTGCCCTGTGAAATCTTCTGTTCGGCTCTTTGACTCATCATTTCTTCCATTCACTTTAGCTACTTTACATTCAAGAGCAAGTTTCAGAGTCTCTTCTGACATCATTTTGGTCTCTTTTTTCTGACCTTTTCCTTTCTTCACATACGATGCCCTCCATGTCATCCCAGAACTCGTCTGGTCTTCTGTCATTAGTGTTGAATGCATCAAATCTATCCTTCAGATGGTATTCTAAATTCATGTGGAATACACTCAGGGTCATAGTTTGGCTCCCGTAGATTTGTTTTAATTTTCTGTAGCTTCAACTTGAACTTGCATATAAGTGATTGATGGTCTGTTCTGCAGTCAGACCCTGGACTTGTTCTGACTAACAATATTGAGCTTCTCTATCCTCTCTTCCTACTAAAGCAGTCAATTTGATAGGATAAATTTTATAATTATAGAAAACAAAAAATTGTACTGACTGGATGGGTATAAAAATTAACTCCCTGACTTGAAACAGGACTACATGAAAACCTCTGCAAATTGACCTTCCATCTGTGACATTCTGGTTAAAGAACCTCAGTAGTAGTTAATTTATACTTTGTAATCATGAAATCTTAAGGTGTTTTGAATTTAATTTTTATTACATATTTATGTTACTGAATATCACAACATTTTAAATCATTTTTGTTTAAACTATATTTCTCAGGTGTATTGCATAAAGTGTAAAGAAAATAAAAAACAAAATGGTATAACACATAGATCATTACTTTGGAGAAAGAAGATCACTGTTGTTATCTCAATTCAGACAATAACCTGTTGAATGAATGTTGCAATGTCCTCTCACCCAGGAACAACTACAACAGTAACAGTGATAGAACTAAAACTAATAGTCATTATTGTGTTTACTATCTCTTTCCCACAAAATCGTACATATACCACAGCTATGCTGATGTCCATCAGTCAAAGACTCCCAGGAACAGAGCTGTAGTCAAACAAAGTGGGGCTGACTTGACTTGTTGCAATAAAGGAATAGCACATCATTTGAATCAGGGGTTTCACAGCTGATGTCCATCAGTCAAAGACTCCCAGGAACAGAGCTGTAGTCAAACAAAGTTGGGCTGACTTGACTTGTTGCAATAAAGGAATAGCACATCATTTGAATCAGGGGCTTCACAGTAAGATAATGTTCTCCTCTTTTCTAAGATACCCTTGAGTCAGTTCTGATTCATAGTAACCCCATGTACAACAGAAGGAAATACTACCTGTTCCTGCACCATTCTCACAATCATGTTATTCTTGAGCGTATTGTTGCAGCTACTGTGTCAGTCCATCTCATTCAGGGTCCTCCTCTTTTTCAATGACCCTCTATCTTTCCAAGCATGATGTCCTTCTCCAGGGACTGGTCCCTTCTGATAACATGTGAGACGAAGTCTTGCCACCCTTACTTCTAAGGAGCATTCTGGCTGTACTTCTTCTGAGACAGATTTGTTCACTCTTCTGGCAGTCCAGGATATATTCAATATTCTTTGCCAACACCATAACTCAAGGCAACAGTTCTTTCTTTCTTATTCATTGTCCAGCTTTTCCATGCATATGGGGCAGTTGTTAACCTCATGGCTTGGGTTAGGCATACCTTAGTTCCCAAAATGACATCTTTGTTTTTTAACACTTTAACAAGGTCTTTTGCAGCAAATTTGCCCACTGCAATACGTCTTTTGATTTCTTGGCTGCTGCTTCCATTGGTGTTGATTATGGATCCAAGTAAAATGAAATCCTTGACAACCTCAATCTTTTCTCCATTTATCATCATGCTGCTTATTGGTTCAGTTGTGAGATTTTTTTTTCTTTACATTTAAGTGTAATTCATACTGAAGGCTATGGTCTTTGATCTTCATCAGTAAGTGTTTCAAGTCATCTTTGCTTTGGTCAGCAAACAAGATTGTGTCGTCCACATATTGCAGGATGTGAATGAGTCTTTCTCCAATTTTGATGCCACGTTCTTCTTCATATAGCTCAGCTTCTCAAATTATTTACTCAGGATACAGAATAAAGAAATATGGTGAAAGCATACAACCCAATACACATCTTTCCTAACTTTAAACCATGAAGTATCTCCTCATTCTGTTTGAACAACAGCCTTCTGGTCTATGTAAAGATTCCTCATGAGAACAATTAAATGTTCTGGAATTCCCATTCTTTGCAATGTTATCCATAATTTGTTATGATCCACATAGTCAAATCCATTTGTATAGTTTATAAAACACAGGTAAACACCTTGCTGGTATTCTGTGCTTTCAGCCAACATTTATCTGACATCAGCAATGATAGCCCTCGTTCCACATCCTTTTTCTGAAAGGTTTGAAGTTCTTGCAGTTCACTGTCAATGTACTACTAATGCAACCACTTTTGAATGATCTACAGCAAAATTTTACTTGCCTATGATGTTAATGATATTATTCGATTATTTCCACATTCTGTCAGATTATCTTTCTTTGAAAAGGGCACAAATATGGATCTCTTTCAGTTGATTGGCCAGGAAGCTGTCTTCCAAATTTCTTGACCCAAAAAAGTGAGCACTTGCAGCACTGTATCCATTTGTTGAAACATCTCAATTGGTATTCCATCAATTCCAGGAGCCTTGATTTTTGACAATGTTTCACTGCAGCTTGGACCTCTTTCTTCAGTATCATTGGTTCTTGATCATATGCTACCTCCTGAAATGGGTGAATGTTGACCAGTTCTTTTTGGTACAGTGCCTCTGTATATTCCTCCCATCTTCAATGTTCCATCTCAAGGCTTGAATTTTTTTTTTTTTTTTCAGTTTTTTCAGCTTGAGAAATGCCAAGAGTGTTCTTCCCTTTTGGTTTTCGATCTCCAGGTCTTTACACATTTCATTATAGTGTTTTGTCTTCTTGAGCCTCCCTTTGAAATCTTCTATTCGACTCTTTTACTTCAGCCTTTCTTCCATTTGCTTTAGCTACTCTATGTTCAAGAGCAATTTTCAGAGATCTTCTGACACCCATTTTGGCCTTTTCTTTCTTTCCCGTCTTTTTAGTGACCTTTTCCTTTCTTCTTGTGTGATGTCCTTGATGTCATTCCACAATTCATCTGGTCTTTGGTCATTAGTGTTCAATGCATAAAATTAAAAAAGACTTATTAAATGATTTGGGAAAGTATTAGATAATATCCCAGAGTGCTTAAAGTAAAAGAGTTTTGCTTTGAACTGGATATGCTCTGAAAGCAGGGGTTATTCTATGCTTATGCAACATTATTATCTTATTTATCTAAAATGCAAAGAAGAATTAAAGCTGGTTTTCTTTTAAAAAAAATTAGCAGTTGATCGTGTTAGTCATGAGAGAGGATGTTTGGCCATTGTTTGGTTTCGCATAGTTTTCTGTTTTGTTCACAACGGTTCTGGAAGGTTGTTATTATATTGCTTCCATTCAACAGGTTAAGGAACTGTAACTTTAAGTGGTACCTTGCTTAAGTTCACCCAGCTTGTAAGTGAAAACTCTAGCATTCCAAAATGGATCTGATACCAAAATCCAGATTCTCCATATGAGAGTTTGCAAGAGTGTGAAGCTGGTTGGAGATAGCTGGCCAAAAATGGGGCAGAGTATGGACCCAGGGTATGACACTCAGGAGGCTAAAACATGGGAACAGAGGTGGAGAGAATGATTGGAGAGACAAGACATGTTCATGAATGGCCTTTTACTTGCTTACATTTAAGACCCCTGTGGTTCATGGGGCCAAGAGTGGTTCAGTAGTTGAATTCTCACCTTATATGGGGAGGCCAGGGTTTGATTTCCAGCCAATGCACTTTATGTGCAACCACAACCCATCTATCAATGGTGGCTTGCATGTTACTATTTTGCTGAATAGCTCTGTGGCACTTCTAGACCAAGATGAATTAGGAAGAAATGCCTAGTGACTATTTCCAAAAATCAGGCAGTGAAAATCTTATGGTTTGATCCACAACAAATCATTGATATGGTAGAGAACTGGGGTTGCCGTATGTTCAGGGAGTTCCTTTGTTCATGGGTTTGCCACGAGTCAGAAACCAACACAACAGCAGGTAACAACAACAACATCCCTTTGGCAGGGACAGTTTTCCTGGGGGTGAGTCATACCTGTGCTCTAGAATGGTGATTCAGTTCTAGCATCCCACTGAGGGACCAATGAACCACCACTGTAGTGGACATGACTTGGTTATAGAATGGTCTTCTTTTGTCTTGCTCTGTCATGGCACAGAGTGGCCTTGTTGGATGTTCCTGTTCTATGAAATTGTTCACTTACAGCAAAAGAAGACCATGTCCTAGTTGTGGGTACAAGGGCAGATGCTAGCAACACCAATTTCCAGCTGTTAGTGCCAAACCAGCTCCCTGCTCTCAGTGGCTACTTTTCTTGTTCTCTTCTATTTGTCTTTTCAACACATCACAAAACATTTTTTCACGCATTCAAATTGCAGTGTCTCCCTATCTCTGCCACTAAATTGTGAGATCTTAGAGTAAGTACTGCTATTATTTTTTATTTTCTTTTAAACCACCCATAACCTATAATGTTGGACCTTCCATATAGTAAGTTCTGAGAAATGTTGGTTTGAATAGAACTAACCTCAAAGATGGCTCTTTCTATTCTAGTCCTGAGAGAATTTAGGCCAACTGTGAGGGTTATACAACTACGAAGTTTAGAGGAATCACATAAGACTTCCCTCACTTCTGGCACCTACTGCAAGCTCAGCCAGTAGCCAAAACCACTCTTTGGTTCAATTATTCACTGGAAGGACTCACAGAACTCAGTGAAAGCTGTTATACACACAGTTATACTTTATCACAGAGAAAATATAGGTTAAGATCAGCCAATGGAAAAGATGCATGGAGCAGAGTGAAGGAAAGGCACTGAAGTCTCCCCATACTAAAAATAGACAAAGCAAAAGGTCACTTTCAACAAAATGTAGTTCATAGAAAAATGGATAAAAATTAGAACTAAAAAATACACTCCAGATAAGGAAAGCAAGATCTGGAAATGATGAATCCCATCATTACGAACATTATGAAGATTTCTTTTGTATTTTATCCTCTCTCCCCATCTCCCTCTCTATCTCTCTGGCTTTCTTTTTTTTCCTTCCCTATCCTGAATATTAACTTTGATCTATTTTTATTACATATTTTTTTTCTTAGTCATTATTAACAGGATTTCTTCAATAACAATAGGGCTTGTCTTCCTTGAATGTGATGCTTTTTTTTTTAAAGTGTGATTATTCTACAACATTAAAAGAACCCAAGTATGCACTGCACCCCTAGGTGGTACAAAGAGTTAATGCATTAGCCTGCTAACTGAAAGATTGGTTGTTATAACCCACCTAGAGTTGCTTTGGAAGAAAGTTCTGGCCATCTAGTTTCTAAAAATCAACCATGGAAACTTTGGAAGGTATGGGATTGTCATGAATCAGAATTGTCTCAATGGCAACTGGTTGATTATGTTCTTGGTTTTTCCTTAGTTCTCATCAAACATCTTTAGAGGGATGACATGGGATTTGGAGACTTCCCTTGCTTACGGAGACCCCCTGTGTTCTCTGTTTTGGCATTTTCAACATTGTATGGGGATTGCTTATTTCAATGGACTGACAGGAGCCTTTGGATGAGTCTATAAACATCCGGTGTCTTTCACAGGTTACATTGAATAATATTGTGTATAGGTGTGCATGTAATTGAACCAGAAAAACTGGATATAGTGTAACTTCATGCCTTTAAATTTATGCCTTGAGCATTTGTTAATATATACCTATTGCCAGATGCTAGGGTGCTATTATGGATGATATAAAGACACATGAGGCAGGATCATTTTATTCCATCAGTTCAAGATACTAAGGTCAAACAACTACACATGGGTTGCACTATTTATTTAGAACCAAGTTTACCACCATTTTTCATTCAGAGAAATATTTTTTATGATTCAATCAATTTTTAGAAATTATTTTTGAAATTTGCATATTTTATTTTGAATAAATGGGGGAAATAACTATGCAGTGGAATCCCTTACTCTCTCTTGAGATCCTCAGTATTTTTCTTTAAAACAATAACAGATTTCTAGATGAATTGCCCTTTCCTTAGGCCAATCCAGAGTGTCTCCTCTCTTTTCTTTTTTTCACCCAACATTGCTTAATTTTGCACATTTATGGCAGTTCCTCTCAAACTCTTCTCAATTTCTCCCTGAAATGCTGCTACAGTTTGGTGATTTCTCAAATTATATGAATGCAATAACGTTAGACACGTTCATCAAAAGTTTTAAGAATAGCAACAGAGTAAAAATAAGTCATGAATTTAAATTAGTGATGAAATATTATCAGGGGAGCCAAATGGTATTTCCAGTTAATAATCTTCAGACAGATTGTCCAATAGAAAATTTGTTTCCTATTAGAGGCTGCATGATGAATAAAAGGATCAGATATATAGAACTTAAATCTGTTTGAGTTTAAGGTTCAATTTACCAAGCATGTGAATTGGGCAAATAAGTTGCTAGATTCTCAAAATTACTTCCAATAAGAAATAACCTTTTACTTCCATAATATTCAGAGTGTTATTTTCAGGTTTGGGATCAAAATGAATAAATGTTTCTGGAGTACTTTGTAAATGCAAAGTATTTGATTACTACTTCAATTATTTCCGTGTAGTTTTTCTT
Organism: Elephas maximus indicus; assembly: GCF_024166365.1. Classification (NCBI taxonomy): domain Eukaryota; kingdom Metazoa; phylum Chordata; class Mammalia; order Proboscidea; family Elephantidae; genus Elephas; species Elephas maximus. The sequence continues at coordinate 28,423,837 of NC_064830.1, forward strand.
GATTTCACAATGATGAGTCAAATGAATAAAGGTGCATTTAAATTGGGAGGGGGGAGGTTTAACTGGTTTAGTTAGAATTATTACTGCTTAAAAAACTTTCATACCCGAAAACCAAACCCAGTGCCATCGAGTCGATTCTGACTCATAGCGACATTTTCTTTATGAGTATGATAAACTATCATACAGCATTAAATATTTATTGAATGGAATGATGAATAACAATGAATGTGTTCTTAAAGCACTGTGGGAGGTAATTGTTTTTTGCTATTTGACCACAGAGAAGCTTATCACAAATGGTTGCATGAAGCATTAATTTTGGTCTCAATTAGATATACTGATGATTCAAAAATTTAATTCCAAATAAATGGACCCTAAATCCTAAAGAAAATATCCTTTTCATGGTCTTACACAGCAACAGAAAAGTTAAGAAGGATTAAGAGAGTTGAAAAATCAATGGGATTCTTTTCATTGCTTCAGTGGACAAGGGCTTTGGTGTTAATGATGGCACAAATAGTGTATTAATCAACATTCTTCAGAGAAACATAGGATATATGTGATATATTTATTAAGAGGTTTATTTTAATGAGTCAGCCCATGCAATTTTGAGGCTGGAAAGTCCAACATCTGCAGGGTATACTTGCAGGATAAAGATTCAGGCAGGAGTTGATGCTGCCATCTTGAGACAGAATTTCTTCTCTGAGAAACCCGTTATTACTTTTAAGGACTTTCAACTAACTGGATGAGGCCCACTCAAATTATTGAGGGCAACCTTCTTCACTTAATATCAACTGATGGTGGATGTTAATCACATCTACAAAATGCCTCCACAGTGACGCCTACATTTGGTTGCATACCTAGGGACGGTAGGTTTACTGAGGGTGGTGGTGGCTGAGTGGTATAGCTCTCACCTTCCATACTGGACATCAGTGTTGGACTCCCGGCCAACGTACCTCATAAGCAGCCACCTCATCTGCCAGCAGAGGCTGGTGTGTTGCTTTGATGCTGAAAAGATTTCAGTAGAGCTTCCCAACTAAAACAAGCTTAGAGGAAAGCTGTGTGGACCATTTTGAACATTAGTCAGTGAAAACCCTATGGATCACAATGATCCAATCCTGCTGTGCATCGGGTTACTATGAGTCAGAGGCCAACTTGAGGGTAGCTAACTGCATAACAGCATAGTTTTTCTATAATAGTTTCTCTCTGGGTGTGATCTCCTTTATGCCATTATCTTAAACCTCCGCTTCTATGTTAACTCAAATTCTCAAGTTCAGTTTTCTTTGAAGCTCTTCTTTCGTGCATAGAACTGCTGGCTATTCATCTACAACATGGAGCCACGGGCACTTTATATATTTCCAAAATCACACTCTCCCATTATGTCTCTCCCACAAAACTACTCTCCATCCTGTAGTAACTAGCCCTATAAATTCCACCATTCACTCAACTAGTATTTATTGATCAATTACCATTTATTGATCAACTACTATATACTAGGCACCATGGTAAGCCTTCGAAATAGAGTTTCTACAATTGAGAAGCTTATAGATAGCAGGAAGGTAAGACAAGTGAACTTGCAAGTACAGAATAGTGTAATAAGAGCTTTGGGAGGCCATAGGAAGGTCAGAAATCAGGAAATACTTTTATCTGCCTATTTCTATCACCCATAACATCTAATACCCAAACAAACAAACAAACCCATTGCCTTCCAGTTGATTCCGACTCATAGCAACCCTATAGGAAAGAGTAAAACTGCCCCATAGGGTTTCTGAGAAATAACTGGTGGATTCCAATGACAACCTTTTTGTTAGCAGCTGAGTTCTTAACCACTATGCCACCAATGCTTCATAACACCTAATAAGTTAACAAATTCTATTAATACTCATTCATTAAATTAAAAACTTTGCATAATAGAGGGATCCATAGCCATATCCATTTACCATTACTTCCTTCAGGTCTCCATCGATTCTCATCTGTTGTTGTTGTTGTTAGGTCCCATAGAGTCGGTTCCAACTCATAGGAACCCTGTGCACAACAGAATGAAACACTGCCCGGTCCTCAGCCACGCTTACAGATGTTGTTATGCTTGAGCGCATTGTTGCAGCCACTCTGTCAATCCACCTTGTTGAGGGTCTTCCTCTTTTCCACTGACCCTGTACTCTGCCACGCATGATGTCCTTCTCCAGGGACTGATCCCTCCTGACAACATCTAGGTTATAACAAAAATCTCAACACTGATCAGTCTGTTTTTATCCTTATATTCTCCAAATACATCTGCTTTCCTGTTGTTAACGTCATCATTTCATTATCCAAACATTATCACATTATCATATTTAGGCCTCAACACTGCCTGAAATTATTCAATAGCTCTGCATTGACAGAATCAAGTATTCAATTTCTTGGTCAGACAAAATAAAGATCCTGACTACCAAATTAGTACGAATACTTGCCATTTTACTCCCAATCTATATTTTACAGCACTATCAAGCCTTTTTTTTTTTTTTAATCAAGCTACTAGATTTTCAAAAAACATTACAGTATCTTTCACACCTCTGGGATTTGGCATAGGCTTTTTCTTCTGCTCAGAATTCCTTCTTCAGGTTTGTGCATGTGGGAAAAAAATGTGAAAAACAGTGTGTTCAACTTTTGACACTTAGATCAAGAATCATTGAATTTTGAAGCTTTCCTATACTCTTCCAGGAAAATTATCTTATTGACTTTTCTGTATTATTGCCTTTTCTACATTTAAAAATAATTGTTTTGTCTATTAAGTAGCCTACCTAATGATTGAATCATTTATTTTTCACTCACTTCTGCTTTTGTCTGAAATGTATTTAAGGTGAATAAGTTCAACATCTCTTAATTTCAGAAACTATAAAATTGTCTTTATATCTCCAGTTCCAAGCACAAGGCTTGTTATATGTAAGGTTAAAATAAATAGTTTTTGAAACAAGATAGAAAATGGTGGAAAAGAAACCCCCCCCAAAAAAAGGAAGAAAGAAAAAAAAAAAGAGGAAAAAAGCCTCAGCTTAAGAGCTTGAGTAATACCTTAAATTTATTAATTAACAGAGAGATAAAATCCACCAGGTGCTCCTTGGGAGCTCTATGTGATGGCTCTACTCTGTCTTATAGGGTTTATATGAGTCGGAATGGACTCTATGGCAACGGGTTTGGCTTACAGGTTTAAGAGAGAAAAACCACTGAGCGCTAACTCCCTGTTAGGCATGACTTCCCCATTAGCAACTGATTGTTGTTGTTAGGTGCCATCGAGTCGGTTCCAACTCATAGCAACCCTATGCACAACAGAATGAAACACTGCCCGGTCTTGCACCATCCTTACAATCGTCATTATGCTTGAGCTCATTCTTGCAGCCACTGTGTCAACCCACCTCATTGAGGTGATTGAAAATACCATGGCTTGGGTCAGGCGCACCTTAGTCTTCAGGATGACATCTTTGCTCTTCAACACTTTGAAGAGGTCCTTTGCAGCAGATTTGCCCAATGCAATGCGTCTTTTGATTTCTTGACTGCTGCTTCCATGGCTGTTGATTGTGAATCCAAGTAAAATGAAATCCTTGACAACTTCAATCTTTTCTCTGTTTATCATGATGTTGCTCATTGGTCCAGTTGTGAGGATTTTTGTTTTCTTTATGTTGAGGTGTAATCCATACTGAAGGCTGTGGTCTTTGATCTTCATTAGTAAGTGCTTCAAGTCCTCCTCACCTTCAGCAAGCAAGGTTGTCTCATCTGCATAAAAAAAAAAAGCAGGTTGTTAATGAGTCTTCCTCCAATCCTGATGCCCCGTTCTTCTTCATATAGTCCAGCTTCTCGTATTATTTGTTCAGCATACAGATGAAATAGGTATGGTGAAAGAATACAGTCCTGACGCACACCTTTCCTGACTTTAAACCAATCAGTATCCCCTTGTTCTGTCTGAACAACCGCCTCTTGATCTATGTAAAGGTTCCTCATGAGCACAATTAAGTGTTCTGGAATTCCCATTCTTTGCAGTGTTATCCATAGTTTGTTATGATCCACACAGTCAAATGCCTTTGCATAGTCAATAAAACACAGGTAAACATCCTTCTGGTATTCTCTCCTTCAGCCAGGACCCATCTGACATCAGCAATGATATCCCTGGTTCCACGTCCTTTTCTGAAACTGGCCTGAATTTCTGGCAGTTCCCTGTCGATATAGTGCTGCAGCCATTTTTGAATGATCTTCAGGAAAATTCTGCTTGCATGTGATATTAATGATATTGTCCTATAATTTCCACGTTTGGTTGGATCACTTTTCTTGGGAATAGGCATAAATATGGATCTCTTCCAGTCAATTGGCCAGGAAGCTGTCTTCCATTTTTCTTGGCATAGACGACTGAGCACCTCTAGAGCTGCATCTGTTTGTTGAAACATCTCAATTGATATTCCATCAATTCCTGGAGACTTGTTTTTCCCCAGTGCCTTCAGTGCAGCTTGGACTTCTTCCTTTAGTACCGTCAGTTCCTGATCTATGCCACCTCTTGAAATGGTTGAATATTGACTAATTCTTTTTGGTAAAATGACTCTGTGTATTACTTCCATCTTCTTTTAATGCTTTCTGTGTCATTTAATATTTTCCTCATGGAATCCTTCAACTGATATCAAAGGATAAATCATTATTAGAGTCAGGATTTGGGCACCACCTGCCTACACTGCTGAAACGAGAAAGATATTAGTAACAAAAATGGATATATATACTTCTACCTCTACATCCATGTATCATCTATCTACCTACCTTCCTATCATCTATCTATCTGACAAAGCCGAAAGTACATCTTTTGTTTTGTTTTGTTATTTGTCTTCTTTCTTTAGAAGCATTAATATGCATAAGTTACAAATTTAAACCTCGGTGCTAGACATTGTTAAAAAAAAGGAAGGGACAAAAGGAAATCACCTGTAATTTTGCCAGGCGCTGTCCCAGGTACCTGGCATTTGTAATTCCAATTCATATTCCCCATAAATCTGTGAGGGAGGAATTACCACCCCCATTTCATAGATGAAAACAATGTGGCTGAGAGCCTAGATAAGGATCTCTAGCTGCCATTGACAGACATTTAGTGGACCAGAAAATACATACCAGTCTAAGGCCTCAGTATCTAAGAAAAAAAAAGGACAGTCATTCTTAAATGAATCAAGTAGCCTGTAGGTGTAGAGGAGAAACCACTCTAAGGAATGCTCACAGGATAAGTATTACAGAATCGTCTGACAGCCCTTAGCATGGAGTCAGTTTCTTCCCCAGCAAGAAGAATCAGAGCAGAGCAAGTAAAGCATTCTCATTGGTTGCACATCCTGGATGATTTAGGAGTGCCTTGCAAGAAGTAATATGATACTTCCTTGAATTCAATAGCACACACATGTTTCATCTTGATTACCTAATTGATTCTACCAAGAAGAAATAAAAATGACTATAATAAGCTGACTACCCAATGCAGCAATCAATCACAGGCTTGGCCATAGTGCAGACCCAACGAATGAAGTAGCTTTCTTTATACCCTAAAAATCTTCGTATACAGAAAGAACCTTTTCTCTCTTTCCAATGTGGCCTAGTGAGGAACAACTAGGATAAGATCTACGACCTCTGGGCTTTAAAAACTGGTCATCTAGTCAATGAATGCTTAGCAACACCTACTTAGTGTCAAACTCTGTGCAAGATTCCAGGATGTGGAGGGAGATATGAAACGTGCCTTCCCTCTGAGAGGTTCACAGTTTGGTGAAGGAGAAAGAAAGTTAGGCAAGGTAATAAAATGCAGTGCTAAACACTGTGAGGGAAGGTGATAAAAGTATTAATGAAAACAGAAATTAGTTGAGCCCATAAGGGCAGTTCCCTTATTAATCACTCAGTAGATACCACTCTTTATTATTTGTTTGACATTCCCTTTAATTCTCACAGCAATTACTCAAAGTAGGTATCATTACCTCAATTTACAAATAAGGAAATTGGGGCTCAGAGAGATTAAGTCATTTGCACAAGGTCACAGAGAGATGGAGAAGTTAGGATTTGCAAAGGAATTCTAGGTAGTGTATATATATTTTACTGGCACAGTGCCTCTTAGGAGTTTATCCATGAGTCTTTCATACTTTACAATGTACTTTCCCCCATATTATACCTTTTTTTTTTTTTTAATTTTGGAGTTGTAGTCATTTTAATCCCAACTCCTGCACATCGTAACGTTGTGACTTTGGCCACGTTACTTAACATCCCTATGCCTCAGTTTCCTGATTTTAAAAATATGGATGAGTATAGTAACTGCCCCACATTGTTGTTGTTGTTAGGTGCTGTGAATTCAGTTTTGACTCATATCAACCCTACATACAACAGAACAAAACGCTGCCCAGTCCTGTCCCATCCTCACAGTTGTTGTTATGTCTGAGCCCGTTGTTGCAGCTAGTGTGTCAATCCATCTCATTGAGGATCTTCCTCTTTTTTACCAAACATCTAATTTACCAAATATAATGTCCTTCTCCAGGGACTGGTCCTTCCTGATAACACGTCCTAAGTATGTGAGATGAAGTCCTACCATCCTTGCTTCTAAGGAGCATTCTGGCTGTACTTCTTCCAGGACAGATTTGTTCATTCTCTTGGTAGTCCGTGGTATATTCAATATTCTCCCCCGACACAGTAATTCAAAGGTGTCGATTCTATTTCGGTCTTCTTTATCCATTGTCCAGCTTTTATGTTCATATAAGGCAATCGAAAACACCCCATAGTGTTGTTTTAAGGAATAAATTAACTAGGTACTTTTTTTTTTTTTTTTTTTTTTTATAGATCAGGGGTTGGCACACATTTTCTGTAAGGAGATAAATAACAAATACTTTAGGCTTTGCAGATCATATCATCACTGTAACAATTACTCAACTCTGCAATTATAGTACAAAAGCAGCAATAAACAGTACATAAATTAATGAGCATGGCTCTGTTGCAATAAAACTTTATGTACAAAACAGGTGGAGGGCCACCTTTGGGTATTAGTTTGCCAACTCCTGCTATAGAGTGTGTGCTGCATAAGTATGAGTTAATATTATTATTATCACTGTTATTATTTTTAAGCTAGAAAATATCAGGTGCAGAGATGTTAAGTGCCTTTTCCAGGGTCAAACGAACATTACGGTCATAACCGCTAAACCTTGAATCCAATCTTCTAAATTCAAATTTAGAGTTTTCTCCTTAAAATCCCTGCAGGGGACACTTGTATAACTCCAATGACCTTTCTGATTTGTCTATAAAGAGAACCTGGTCGGTACTGTGTGCTTCCTGAAAAATAAGTGCACGTTTTCCATTTCAGGCTCCAGCTGCTTACTCACTGAGGCAGAAGAACAAGATTTCTAGATGGAAAAACTCTCATATGTTGATAACAAATGTAGTAGGGTCCCTGAGTTTTGCTGCCTGTGGAGATCGTTCTGTCAAGGAAAAGTATAAAAGTAAAATTATTGTCATAATTTTGATCGCCATTTTCAATTAAATCTCACATAATATGTCGTCAAATAAGCCATCGCTGATCACTCTGAATTTTCTAACTTCTGTGCCTCCAAGACAGGGAAGAAATGCTTGAATCCTCCACCCAGCTTTTGTTATTCTTCCTGCTTACAAGTTGTATTTCAAACACTCCCTCCCTACTGTTGTCATGACTGGTCACCCCTCTGAGCCTGGCTGTTCAGTTATTGCCCTGATATTCTTGCCCTTATCATAATTAACATCTCACGTTTCCTGTTGAGGTTTACTGTTTACAAAACCTCTACGGCCTGACCAGTACATCATTGTTTTGCAATCACTCACTCTATTATGGTGAGTCATTTTACGTATATGTCAACTTTTCGGTAAAAACAAAGACTCCTTGGAAACCTGGGCCTCATAATCGAAAGGATGCTGGATTCACCTCTATAGAAACCTAGGTTTGAATCTCGGCTGTGAGGAAATAGCTCTGTGACTGTGGACAAGTTGCAGGACTTCTCTGACCCTGTTCTTCATCTAAACAATGGAAATTATATCTTTGGTTTAGAGTTATTTTAAGGATATATAAGATCACAAATGCTAAGAATCTTGCTCCACGCCTGCAGCTTTATTTTTTCTCACCATGTATTTCTTTTCCTCTACGTGTTTCTTCATGATGCCTTACAGAAAATAATAACAACAAAAAAAACCCACTGCTATCAAGTCGGTTCTGACTCATGGTGACCGTACAGGACAGAGTAGAACTGCCCCTTGGAGTAGAACTGCCAACCTTTTGGTTAGCAGCTATAGCTCTTAACCACTACCCCAATGGGGTTTTCTTACAGAGAATAGGCATTAGAGATTTGCCCATTAATTGCATATTTGATGATTTGCATCAGAAAATACTTTTAAGAAATATTTCCATATTATAGATATATGTTAAACAAAGCATAATGTTAATAAAACGGTAGCATTTGTAGAGAAATTTCAGAATGGTATAGATTGTATTATGCATCCTTTAAGATACATTTTAACATTTTTCTACTTTCCTTGAACCACACACTCTTATACATATCATTTTACTTACAACAAAAATGCATTATTTCAGTCTTTATGACTAAATAGATTTCCTTAAGTTTATCTACTCTATTTATTGTTGTACATTTTTCAAAGTAATTTTCACATCTGCCTTCATAAAACTCACTGAAACAGGCAGGGCAAGGATTTATCAATCCAGTTTCCATGTATGGAAACATGCTGACGGAATTATAGTAACAATGGAAAGTTGCACAATAAAAGCAGAGCTTGGGTCTCCTGACTCCTGATTCTTAAACCATATGCCACTACGTCTGTCGTCATTGTAAGTTCACATCCAGGAGAACATAAAGAAGGTAGAGTAGAGATACACATTGTAAAAATAAGAGTTGGTTGGGCTTAACTATATAGAAAATGCAGTTCTACTTTCAAACAACCAACATACTGAACTGCGTCAGTTTTCCTGAGGCGATCAGTTTGGGGGAAATCAAAGATAAGAATATTTAGAGAAGTTTCAGCTAAGAAACACAGATTTCCAGACAGGGAGATGGTTTTCTTTCATTTTCACTATAAATGATATGACTGTTTTATTTTAGAAATACGGACATCAATTCCCACTGATTTCCTGAGAGCTACTCTTAGGAAACCCTGGTGGTGTAGTGGTTAAATGCTATGGCTGCTAGCTAAAAGGTCAGCGGTTCAAATCCACTAGGCACTCCTTGGAAACTCTATGGGGCAGTTCTACTCTGTCCTATAGGGTTGCTATGAGTTGGAATCAACTTGACAGCAGTGGGTACTCTTAGTCATAGCAAATACTTATGTAATGAGGCCTATGTGCCAATGTTGTCTAACCCAATGGGGTTGATATTATTGTCATAATTACCATTTTACAGACCATAAAATTGAGACTCAAATATTCTAAGTGACTTTGCCAAGAATACATCTGATAAATAATGGAGCCAGGATTTGACCCCAGGAAGGCTATCTCCATGACCCATGGTTTTAACTACTATAATAATCTACTTCTCTTATAAGGGCCTTTATTATTCAGAATCTTTAAACGTATTCTCTCTTGCTAGATTTCTGACTGGTTAAATCACTTTGTAGACAGTGAGTCTTTAAGGTATGATCTCTCCTCCCAAATAACTGAAAGCCCCCTGGTTTGCTCCAGCTTCTCGTGAGGAAATAGTATATTCTCACAAAGGAAATATTGTTGGATGTAATTCAACTAGAATTCATCAGATTAAGAGGTGTTCATATTGCTGCCATCTAAACATGATTGAACTACTCAAAGGCGTATGCCTGACACCACGGACAGGAAAGCTACCCAACTCCGTGAGGCGGGTCTCCTGAGGAATTCTACTATTGTGTTTTCTCTATGAGGCCTGAGATTTGTACTGGGAGAAGTGGGGCTGTAGAAGGGGTTTGGTGGTAGATTCTATTCCAAGTTTGAACCCTTTCTTTTTAACTTACTTAAAATGATGAGATAAGGAGAGTTTATTTCTCTCCATAGGGTTTCCAAGGAATGGCTGGTAGATTCAAACTGCTGACCTTTTTGGTTAGCAGCCAAGGTCTTAACCACTACACCACCAGGGCTCCTCTCCATATGTATGATGGTAATAATAATGGAGTTATTGGAGACCTGATATAAGAAAAATTGTATGTTACTGTGTGTGAAATTTATTGGTGGTTAATATTGGTCTGTATTTATGCAAAGATACAAACTTTTTTTTTTGTAGGATAGAATGTTTTTTTTAATTGTACTTTAGATGAAGGTTTAATGAGCTAATTAGTTTCTGGTTAAACAATTAATACATATTTTGTTTTGTGACATTGGTTGTCAACCCCTCCACTTGTCAAAACACTCTCTCCTTCTCGACATTGGATTCCCTATCACCAGCTATCATGTTCCCTCCTGCCTTCTCGTCCTTGCTCCTGGGCTGATGTGTCCCTTTAATCTCATTTTGGGCCTGTCTAGTATTTGGTTGAAGGGTGAACCTCAGAAGTGACTTCAGTACTGAGTTAAAAGGGTGTCAGAGGCCATACTCTTGGGGTTTCTCCAGTCTCTGTCAGACCAGTAAGTCTGGTCTTTTTTTTGTGAGTTAGAATTTTATTCTACATTTTTCTCCAGCTCTGGCTGGGACCGTCTATTGTGATCCCTGTCAGAGGAGTCAGTGGTGGTAGCCGGGCACCGTGTAGTTGTACTGGACTCAGTCTGGTGGAGGCTGTGGTAGTTGTGATCCATTAGTCCTGTGGACTGATCTTTTCCTTATGTCTTTGGTTTTGTTCATTCTCCCTTGCTCCAGACATAAACATATATTCTTGAGCTTTGCCAGCAGATACAGCATGCTTCACTGAACTTTTTGGGGGCAGCAATAAAGGATTATGATTAAAAATGGGAGCACAGGGATCAGAAAAAAACTGGATGTGGATCTTAGTTCTGCCTTTGCTGAATTGCTTGATCTTGGGCAAGAAACTCATCTAACCCCTCTGCTCTGAACATTCATTTTCTTACTTTGAAATGAGGAAAATAATATCACTTATCACTGTGAACATCAAATGAGAATATTTGTAAAGCATTTATCTATATTTATCCTAAAATTTTAATACATTTTTAAATCACATTTTAGAATTGTAAGTTCTCATTCATTGGTTTGTATGTTCCAGGTCTTTCTCTCCAAAAATATTGCTGAAAGTCTCCAGGTATCCTAGGTAAATTTCCATTAGTGTTAGAAATCTAAAGGGCCAGGAGAGGGTAGTGGGTACAGTAGAGCTTATCTCAAGGATATTCAACATCACAAAGGCAGATTGGCAGCCTCTCTGCTTCACTATTCCTTGATTGAAGAACACTTGGGTTCCATTGCCTATTCTTACTCTGCTGCTTTTGTCCATTTCTTTAGACCTTGCTAATCTCTGGGTCTGTCATGGACCCCTGTTTATGCCGCTGCTGAATTCCTAAAGGCTTGTGCCATCACACATCTATATTTACTATTTTATAGGCATTTCTAGAGAAGAACTGTTTAGATCCCTAGTATCACAGTCATCTCAGTTATAGCTTCTTCTTTCCCAGAAATAACTAGTGCCCTAATGTGGGGGTAGACAAATGGGTTCAAAGGTACTCATGTTTTTGTAACCCTGACACTCAGACTTTTGTAACCCTGACACTCAGATTTAAGTGACTCTGAAAACATGTAACGCCTAGAATGTTGGTCTGCCCAGACCACACAGAGGACTTCTAGAGAGGTGTGTAGCCTATTCCACAAACCAACTTATCAAGTCTCAGAAATTGCCTGGTAGAATAACCAATAGTATATGTATGTTCCTTCAAGAAAGTGATTTATTACCTCATCTAGGGCAGAACTTCTCAACCTATCTATGATGAAGGACCAGTGCTTGTTTGTATTTTTCCAATTCATAACATTCAAATCCTTTTTGTTTATATTAATATGTGAATAAATAAATGAATGCATCGCCTCTCCTGAGAAAAGTGCTACCTGTCAGACTGGAGTGTGTGTATCGCCTTTTCACAAGATCTTAGAGACACCATGGCCACTAAATAAATGATGGTCATTTTTTTTTTTTCTTTTTTTGCCCATGGTGGACACCACATTTCTAATAAAAGAATGAAGATCAAGAAGACCTTTACAGTTATGCTTAAATAGTTCATATTTCTCAAGGCTGATCTTCTTGTTGACCTGTTAGCACCCTGGTGTCCATCGTTTTATTTGAGAGATACATATTGCCTAATTGCTAATACCCAATTACATGTTGTGCCAACAACTATCTTTTTTTCATGTTTTTTATTTAATATTTTAGCAGTAATTGTAGTAGCTAAGTAACAATTTTTAATTTTGTCTTCAAATATGCAGGGAATTTATTATTGCAGATTTTCTTTTTTTGTGCCCTGACTAAAGATTGTTGTTGTTAGCTACTATCGAGTTGGTCCCTGACTCAAGGCAACCTCATGCACAATGGGATCGGCCCATTGTGATCCATTGACTGACTTTTGGAAGGAGATCAGCAGGCCTTTTTCCTAGTCTGTCTTAGTCTGGAAGCTTCACTGAAATCTCTTCAGCATCATAGCAACATACAGCCCCCAGACCAAACAACAACAAAAAAAAAACAACCCCGTTGCCGTTTAGTCTATTTTGACTGATAGCGACCCAGTAGGACAGAGTAGAACTGCTCCATACGGTTTCCAAGGAGTGGCTGGTGAATCCAAATTGCTGACCATTTGTTTAGCAGCTGAGCTGTTAACCACTACACCACCAGGATTCCCTATCCCCCACAGAAAGTAAGAATTCTACCACTGAAGTAATGATGCCTCATTGACTAAATATACACTTACTTTTACCCTAGAAAGTAAACCTAAAAATCCATGGAAATTCTGTATTGGTTTTCAGATATTCTGGTTTCTTGTATCATTGATTCTTAAACCCAAGTCTATAAAGAATTGTCCACAAGGGTAAGGGAATTGAAACCCTGGCTCCCTGAAAAAAGTTGGCATTCTGTTAATATTTAGGTAGTTGTATTGAACTGAATTTAATAGACTTGACTAAGCTCTCATTAGGCTTTTCTTTTTCCAAAACCAATTTGTCATCATTTTGCTTGAAGAGATTCTTTTCAAACAGTTACTTCCTAAATTTGTATGTTAACAAAATTATCCAATTCATTTTTCTCAGTGGGCAATTATGAACCAAGAAGAGACTAAAGAATGTGCTATTAATCAAGTCAAGAATTGGTTGATTTATCATTGTCAGTTTCAGTAACTTGTTTACTAAGTATTCCTTTTAAAGGCCTTTGACAAAAGTTAGTACCTTTCTCTTTTCTACAATCTTATGGTTGTAAGAGGCAGAAGGAAACTTCTGCCTAGGGATCAGGTGGGAATTAACTTCTACTGATTGGTGTCATCCCAGCAAGACGTATGACGGACATGCATGAGTGTCAGCATGCGTTTTGCAGGGTTAGTTTTTCTCCTAGCCCTGTCTAATAACCTTGATCCCTACTCTGGCTTCTTCCTCCCACTGATTCTATTGACTGAACTATCAGTTGTTCCTCGGAACAGTTTATTTCAAGAGAGGACAATGATAAGAGTAAAAAGGGGCTTAATCAGAGAGGGAGGAAAGTAAAATTGTATTCTTTTAATAAGAAGCTTGCTATTTCCGGTAATGACAACAGTTCTGTTTTGCTTTTCATGAATGTCTTACTTTGCTACTCTTTAATTTTATGTAACAACCATGTCAAAGAAAATCATTTGTAATTTACAGTGATTTTGACTTACTTTTGCATACTCATTCCATTGGGGAATCGCTTCGGAAATTCTTTTTTAAAACATTTAATAAATACAAGTTTTTAAATCACAGAGTGGATTATTGGTGGCTCTCTACTGAATTCTACATAAGTTCTTCACATATGTAGCCTTCTCATTTTTTTTTTCTCATTTATCTGCAAGTTTAAATCCCAAACACTCTTTGCTTCCAATAGTGTATGGAGTGCCAATGGAATATTATTCTGGTGAGTAGCAGGCAATCGTTTTGCAATCCACTTAGCTCTGGGTTAAGAGGATTTCAAGAAAGCAATCAAAAGAAAAAGAAGAGAAGGTAGGTGAAGCTGTGCTGTTAAGTCTTTCTATCTCCATTTCTAAAATGTTTCTCAATGTGCTAATCTTCTCTTATTTCCAATCTTGTAAACTTTGCTTTGCTAGCCTGCCTTCCTGTCAATTCTCTCCCTCCGTGGAAATTGCCATTTGAAAATAAACTTTTACTGCTGCCAATTCACAATTTCTACGTGTGTGCGTGCATCCATGTGCCTTTTATATTCATTTTGGCTGTTTTGGAAGCTGAGACTAATCCTCTGTGATTGTAATTATTATAATTATTAGTTTCACACAATACTACCCCACCTCTCCTCCTTGGCTTTTTGCTTCCCTTGGGGCAGACAGAGAAGGACAATATCAGTGGAAGCTTGAGACCTAACAAGTCCAGGCTGCCACATACACGTGTGCAGCTGGTGTTTTCTATAAATGCTCGGTCATTAGAGGGAATGGGACTTAAACCCAACCCCTGTTACTCTTACCCTGCCTGAAACCCTCGAATTTTTTGGCAGAGATATGTGTGTGTCTGAAAATATCCATCCAGAATAGGCACCTTTTTTTTTTTTTCTAACTTGTGAAAAAGGTACTATATAAACTTGATGAGGGCCTAAGGTGAAATTCCTAGATGAAACAAGTTAAATTCTTTTCAAGTCCTCTGTTTCTATCTGCACAATGATTCAAATGGTCTGCCCTTGTATTCTACTGATAAACAACTTTTTTTGTGATGGGAATAAAATCTTTTTTTATTTATTATTTGTTAATAATCTTCTATAATTAATATTTTCATTGTCTATATTTATTGTTTTTAGCTGCTGTCAAGTTGGCTCTGACTTCTGGCAACTGTATGTACATCAGAATGAAACTTTGTCTGGTCCTGTGCCATCTTCATGACCACTGGCATGTGTGAGGCCATTGTTGTGGCTATTGTGTAGTGCCTTCCAACGCAGGGTACTCATCTTCTAGCACTATATCTGACAATGTTCTATATTGTGATCCATAGAGTTTTCATTGATAATTTTCAGAAGTAGATCACCAGGCCTTTCTTCCTAGTCTTAGCCTGGAAGTGCTGCAGAAACCTTTCCACCATGAGTAACTCTAGTGGTATTTAAAATACCAATGGGATAGCTTTCAACATCACAGCAACATGTAAGTTACCACAATAGGACAAACAGACACTGGTAGATGTCATTTATACACTTCCACATAAACTATTAAATTGATCCTATTAGCCAGAATAAACGAACAACTCTCTGTGTGTGATAAGTTTGTAGTTAGGTAACTGTTCAGGTTTTGTTAAAGAAGATACTCCTCATTCAATGTCACCAAATAAAAAGAATGTGTTAACTACATTTCTAGCTATATTTACAAAGAACATTATTGATTTTATTTGTTCTGTCTAAATATCTGGTAGTATTCAGCTCAGTTAATAACTCTGGGGGGAGAAAAAAAAAACCCAAGCTGATTGCCTAAAACACTAAAAATACTTATATGGTATAGTTTATAAATCCACAGTTAAATAAAGAAGTTAATTAGATCACATGCAAGATGCATTTTGAAATTTTTTTTTTTGAGTTCAAAATCCATAGTTGTTCTTTTAGCTCATCTTCTTCCAACCTTGCCTCACTCAGGCTTGGGTTCAAATTCAAGCTCTGCCACTTGACAGTCATGTGATGTTGTCTTATCTAACCTCACTGAGTCTCAATTTGATCATTTAATAAATGGAACCCAAATGTACCACATGTCATAATAGATGCTTAATAAATGACGCTAATTAACTTTGAAAGATTTATTTTCCCAAAACCTGGTTGTCTTAGGCTGGGTTTTCTAGAGAAGTAAATCCAGTAAAGTGTGTGTGTGTGTGTGTATATACACAATACATATCTATCTTTATCTACCTAGAGAGATTTATGTGAAAGAAACGACTCACATGATTGTAGAGGCTGGAAAGTCCCGTGTTTGTGGGTCAGGTTGGAGGCTTCCCCTGACTAACACAACTGCAGAGCTGATGAATCCTAAGATTGGCAGGTAAGCTGCAAGCTCAAGTCCCACCAACTGGAGGTTAGATGGCGGGTGATCCAGATGCAGGATCCAGAGGCAGCAAAAGCTGGACAACGAATAAGGAAGACCAAAGAAAAATTGATGCCTTTAAATTATGGTGTTGGTGAAAATTATTGAACACCACCGACTGCCAGAAAAATGAACAAATCTGTCATGGAAGAACTACAGCCAGAATGCTCCTTAAAAGCAAGGATGGTAAGATTTCATCTGACTTACTTTGGACATGTTATCACGAGGGATCAGTCCTTGGAGAAGAACATCATGCTTGGTAAAGTAGAGGGCCAGTGAAAAGAGGAAGACCCTCAATGAAATGGATTGACACAGTGACTGCAACAATGGGTTCAAGCACAACAATGATTGTGAGGATGACACAGGACCCAGCAGTGTTTCATTCCGTTGTACAGAGGATTGCTACGAGTCCGAACTGATTCAATGGCACCTAACAACAACAACTTACTGATTGACAAACTTGTTTTATTATATTTTATTCTATTGATGAACTGAAAAATAGCTCTATTCAAATTATATTTTTGAAACATCTTTCAATAAATAGAAAATATATGCATTAAGAAAAATAATAAAAATAGTTTCACATTATTTAGAACACAACAATAATTCAAAAGAATAATCTTGGAACATATTCAACATGTTTTAATCAATTTTTCAGACACATCTGTCATAAATTGCATATTGTCGGTATTTTTCTGAACAAGGTATATTTTCCCCTATGGTTTTAGTATTCAAAGAAAACTAAATTCTTGCAAGCTTCTTGAAAGTTGCATTTATAAGTGATAAAATTAATCATTTTACCTCCATACAGTTGACTTTTCTTTGTAGGCCATGTTCCTAACTGAGAAAACGTTCTCTCTCTAAATGCTGAGATAATTGGTAAATCAAAGCATATTGTGTTACGTGAAAGATCGCTTCAATTCCATTTTTTTTAAAGGAATATATAAACATTGTTCTACACTCTGACTTCCTAATGGAGTAAGTTACCATATTGTAATTTCATTTTCAATCATGGATTTGCAGGATACTCGTTATGGGTGAGCTAATGGCCCTGTCCTTACAATAGATCACTGTTTGTGTATTTTTTAAAAAAGATCTATGGGTGATTATGATTTAAATTCCATATTCAGACTGATCTATTACCCAGACATACACTTCTTTCTCCCTTTAACTTTTTGTTTCCCCCTCTGTGTGAATAATATCTACCCCTGACTGCTAGGGGTAGATATCTTAAGAAAAAGCAAATCTTATAGCTACACTGTTTGTTGTCCTTGAAAATCCAGTGTCTTTAACCTTAAGTCAACCTTCAATTCTCATGGAAGAATTTTTCTTTCATGCTGATAAGATTGCCCTTCTGTCCTCTCAACCTACTTTTTCCAGAATTTAATTTTTACAAACCTCCTACACAACATATCATCATCAGTTGCCATCAAATTTATGGTGACCCAATGTGTGTCAGAGTAGGACTGTGATCCATAGGGTTTTCAAAGGTGGATTTTTTGGAAGTAGAATGCCAGACCTTCCTACTGAGGTACCTCTAGGCAGACTCTTACTTTCATCCTTTTCGTTAGCAGCCAAGCTGGTTAACCTATTGCATCACCCAGGGATTCCCTTAACCAACATACTGCTTTTCTTTTCAAGTGACCTTGAAAACCCTATGGCACAGTTCTACTCTGTCATATAGGGTCGTTATGAGTCAGAATCAACTCCACAGTAATGGGTTTGATTTTTTTTTTTCTTGATTTTTCTCTGATTTTGTGACACTAAGTAGGGGTTTGCATCACCTCCTTAGGGTCGGTATGAGTCAGAAACGACTTGAAGGCAATGAGTTTATTTTTTGTATTTTCCTCCCTCTTTCTTTTTTTTTTTAATCCCAAAGTGCCCCCACGTGTCTGCCAGTTTGTCATACTGTGGGGGCTTGTGAGTTGCTGTGATGCTGGAAGCTATGCCACCAGAAGGGTCACCCATGGAGGACAGGTTTCAGCTGAGCTTCCAGACTAAGACACACTAGGAAGAAGGAACCGGCAGTCTACTTCTGAAAAGCATTAGCCAGTGAAAACCTTATGAATAGTAGTGGAACATTGTCTGATATAGTGCTGGAAGATGAGCCCCCCAGGTTGGAAGACACTCAAAAGATGACTGGGGAAGAGCTGCCTCCTCAAAGTAGAGTCAACCTTAATGACGTGGATGGAGTAAAGCTTTCGGGACCTTCATTTGCTGATGTGGCACAACTCAAAATGAGAAGAAAGAGCTGCAAACATCCATTAATAATTGGAACCTGGAATGCACAAAGTATGAATCTAGGAAAATGGAAATCGTCAAAAATGAAATGGAATGCATAAATATCGATATCCTAGGCATTAGTGAGCTGAAATGGGCTGGTATTGGCCATTTTGAATCAGACAATCATATAGTGTACTATGCTGGGAATGACAACTCGAGGACGAATGGTGTTGCATTCATCATCAGAAATAATGCTTCAAGATCTATCCTGAAGTACAATGCTGTCAGTGATAGGATAATATCCATATGCCTACAAGGAAGACCAGTTAATACGACTATTATTCAAATTTACACACCAACCACTAGGGCTAAAGATGAAGAAATAGAAGATTTTTATCAGCTGCTGCAGTCTGAAATTGATTGAACATGCAATCAAGATGCATTGATAATTACGGTCTATTGGAATGCAAAAGTTGGAAACAAAGAAGAAGGACCAGTAGTTGGAAAATATGTCCTTGGTGATACAAACAATGCTGGAGAACGGATGATAGAATTTTGCAAGACCAACAACTTCTTCATTGCATATACCTTCTTTCACCAACATAAACGGTGACTATACACATGGACCTCACCAGATGGAACACACAGAAATCAAATTGACTACATCTGTGGAAAGAAACGATGGAAAAGCTCAATATCTTCAGTCAGAACAAGGCCAGGGGCCGACTGTGGAACAGACCGTCAATTGCTCATATGCAAGTTCAAGCTGAAACTGAAGAAAATCAGAGCAAGTCCACGAGAGCCAACGTAAGACCTTGAGTATATCCCCCCTGAATTTAGAGACCATTTCAAGAATAGATTTGATGCATTGAACACTAGTGACCGAAGACCAGACAAGTTGTGGAATGACATCAAGGACATCATCCATGAAGAAAGCAAGAAGTCACTGGAAAGACAGAAAAGAAAGAAAAGACCAAGATGGATGTCAGAGGAGACTCTGAAACTTGCCCTTGAGCCTCAAGCAGCTAAAATAAATGGAAGAATTGATGAAGTAAAAGACCTGAACAGAAGATTTCAAAGGGCCTCTCGAGAAGACAAAGTATTATAATGACATATTTTTTTTTTTTTTATGCAAAGAGCTGGAGATGGAAAACCAAAAGGGAAGAACACACTCGGCGTTTCTCAAGCTGAAAGAACTGAAGAAAAAATTCAAGACTCGAGTTGCAATAGTGAAGGATTCCATGGGGAAAATATTAAATGATGCAGGAAGCATCAAAAGAAGTTGGAAGGAATACAGAGTCAATATACCAAAAAGAATTAGTCAATATTCAACCATTTCAAGAGGTGGCATAGTTCAGGAACTGATGGTACTGAAGGAAGAAGTCCATGCTGCTCTGAAGGCACTGGGGAAAAACAAGGCTCCAGGAATTGATGGAATATCAACTGAGATGTTTCAACAAACAGATGCAGCGCTGGAGGTGCTCACTCATCTATGCCAAGAAATACGGAACACAGCTTCCTGACCAACTGATTGGAAGAGATCCATAGTTATGCCTATTCCCAAGAAAGGTGATCCAACCAAATGTGGACATTATAGAACAATATCATTAATATCACATGCAAGCAAAATTTTGCTGAAGATTATTCAAAAACAGCTGCAGCAGTATACCAACAGGGAACTGGCAGAAATTCAGGGCGGATTCAGAAGAGGACGTGGAACCAGGGATATCATTGCTGATGTCAGATGGATCCTGGCTGAAAGCAGAGAATACCAGAAGGATGTTTACCTGTGTTTTATTGACTATGCAAAGGCATTTGACTGTGTGGATCATAACAAACTATGGATAACACTGCAAAGAATGGGAATTCCAGAACACTTAATTGTGCTCATGAGGAACCTTTACATAGATCAAGAGGCGGTTGTTCAGACAGAACAAGGGGATACTGATTGGTTTAAAGTCAGGAAAGGTGTGTGTCAGGGTTGTATTCTTTCACCATACCTATTTCATCTGTATGCTGAACAAATAATATGAGAGGCTGGACTATATGAAGAAGAATGGAGCATCAGGATTGGAGGAAGACTCATTAACAACCTGCTTTATGCAGATGACACAACCTTGCTTGCTGAAGGTGAGGAGGACTTGAAGCACTTACTAATGAAGATCAAAGACCACAGCCTTCAGTATGGATTACACCTCAACATAAAGAAAACAAAAATCCTCACAACTGGACCAATGAGCAACATCATGATAAACAGAGAAAAGATTGAAGTTGTCAAGGATTTCATTTTACTTGGATTCGCAATCAACAGCCATGGAAGCAGCAGTCAAGAAATCAAAAGACGCATTGCGTTGGGCAAACCTTCTGCCAAGGACCTCTTCAAAGTGTTGAAGAGCAAAGATGTCACCCTGAAGACTAAGGTGCGCCTGACCCAAGCCATGGTATTTTCAGTCGCATCATACGCATGTGAAAGCTGGACAATGAATAAGGAAGACCGAAAAAGAGTTGACGCCTTTGAATTGTGGTGTTGGTGAAGACTGTTGAATATACCATGGACTGCCAAAAGAATGAACAAATCTGTCTTGGAAGAAGCACGGCCAGAATGCTCCTTAGAGGCAAGGAGAGCGAGACTGCTTCTTACATACCTTGGACATGTTGTCAGGAGGGATCAGTCCCTGGAGAAGGATATCATGCTTGGCAGGGTACAGGGTCAGCAGAAAAGAGGAAGACCCTCAACGAGGTGGATTGACACAGTGGCTGCAACAATGAGCTCAAGCATAACAAAGATTGTAAGGATGGTGCAGGACTGGGCAGTGTTTCGTTCTATTGTTCACAGGGTCGCTATGAGTTGGAACCGACTCGATAGCACCTAACAACAACAACAACATCCCACAGTGAGAGAGAGATCCAGTCTTCCAACTAAGACTTGTTCTGTGAGCTCCATTTCATTCCACCTACACAAGATAGCATCACTATAGTCAGAACCAACTCAAGGCACCTGACACAACAACACATAAGAAGCTTAACTTACCCTTTACCTGCTCCATCTGTGCTATTACAATCTTCTACCTCTCAGTGTCCACTGATTCCTTTTCATACTCATTTAATAATAAATCTTTTTTCTTTTAAAATAGTGCCAAAATTAGAAACAAAAAACAGTTTTTATTCAGTGTCCCACTCCAGCTTCCGTCCTTTCTCCTCTTCACAAAGTCTAAGAAGGGTGGTCTTTCTTCTATCTTTACTCTTCACCTCCCACTCTAAATGCATCTTCCGTTCAGTCTATTGTGACTGGGTTCCTGATCCTACTTTGTCATGTATGCTTATAATGTAATGATCCCAAACCACATATGTGTGAAACATATAACGCGTGACTTGAATATTTAACCTGTGAAAAACTTCAAACTGACAACTCCTCATGTATTATACTACTGATTTTGCTGTGATATGGTTTGTTGTAAGCTTCAGTGTATCTATGTTAGAGATTCTGAGTAAACGTCTCAGTATAAACCTATGACTTAAGTTACTCTGATGCAGTATGCACTGGGCATCCTCAATAAACCTTTATCTGCAAAACTGAAGGGACTAAATCATATAAAAACCCCAGGCTTTTGTTTTCTCAGTGAGAACAAGGTACAGGCAGAATAAGAGAGAGAGAAGTTGAACTCCAATAAGATGTTGAGTCCCTGACCTTTTCCAAAGACGGAGACTCTGCTGGAGGCCATGGTAAAGATTCTGCCCACCACCACCAACCTCAGACCCTAGCCATGAGGATCTTCTGCCAAGGACAAGCTGCTGGTTAAGCCTTCCTTCTGAGGCCACTTATTAAGGTTAAATGCCTGATTCTCCAGGTCTGAATGAATGCCTTGGCATCTCACCTGTGTGCTGTGCCATGACTACCTTGCCATAAACTGAGTAAGTTTATGCCTGGCAAACCTGAGCATTTTGTTACTTATTTTAAAATAAAATCCTTACAGAACAATCTTCTTCAGTAAGCTCCTTGATTTCAAATCTCTATCATATTTTCCTTCACTGATATTTCACTCTTTCTTAACAAATCTCACTTTGGCTCCCATGATGCTACCCTCTCCTGGTCTTTCCATTTCAAATGTTGTGCGTTATATTTTCTTCTACCTATTGTTTAAATCGATGTTTTTCAGAATACCAGCTCATGCTTTTTGTCATCTTTCTCTACATTCCCTTTCTCTCACATCACACTGCAGTTTAATTTTACAGATTGAGTCTCCATCAAATAATAGACTGTAATTTCTCTAGGAGTAGTGATACATATGTCGTATTTACCATTTTATATCCCGTAACTAGCAGACTGCCTAATACATTGTAAGTGTTAAACAAATGTCCGTAGAATAGGTAAAATAGATGAATAAATGAGTACTCACTCTGGATACATCAATTCAGTCTTTTTTTTTTTAAACTTTTTTTTTGTGTTGTAGGTGAAAGTTTACACTGAAAATTAGGTTCCCATTTAACAATTTTTATACAAATTTTTCCATGACGTTGGTTACAATTTTCTCGGCGTGTCAGCATTCTCATTATTTCCATTTTTGTTTGTTCTGTTTCAATTGATCTAGCATCCCTTCTCCTCCTTGCCCTCTCTGCTTTTAGGTGAATGTTTACCATTCGGTCTGATATAGTTTATTGTTTAAGGGAGCATATTAGTCACGGGTGAGACTATTTTATAAGCCAATCTACTATGTAGCTGAAAGGTGACCGCCAAAAGTAGCTTCTTTCAAGGATCCCAAAAAAACCCACCCAGTACCCTCGAGTCGATTCCAACTCATAGCGACCCTATAGGATGGAGTAGGACTGCCCCCTTAAGGCAATAGTCTTGGGGTTCCTCTAGTCTCTATTGGTCCAATAGATTTGTCCTTTTTTAGGAATTTGAGTTTCATTCTACATTTTTCCCATTCTATTTGGGACCTTCTATATTGTCCCTTGGAAACGCTGGTGGTGTAGTAGTTAAGTGCTAGGCTGCTAACCAGGGGGCCAGCAGTTCAAATCTGCCAGGTGCTCCTTGGAAACTCTATGGGGGAGTTCTACTCTGTCCTATAGGGTCACTATGAGTCGGAATCAACTCGAAGGCAGCGGGTTTGGTTTTTTGGTTTATATTGTCCCTGGTCAGAATGTCAGTAGTGGTAACTGGGCACCATCTAGTTTTTTTAGTCTCAGGTAGTAAACCAGACTAATTTACCATTTATTTGTAATTTTTTTAAACTTTCTGAATGTCAGTTTCCTCATCTGTAAGATCTCCCTGGTTGTTTAAATTCTTTCAGGATTTTCATGAAATGTTAATAAAATAATTTAGGTCAAACATTTTGTTTGGCATAGATTAGATGCACAACTGATTCTATTCAATTTGCACGATTCCTTCATTCACAACTGAGAGCTGCACAGTGCAGAAAGTGCTCAGCTTTAAAGACATGCCGATCAACAAGAGCAAAAGTGATTGGGAAAGGAATGGAATATTCCTGAAATATAAGGAGGAGTGGAGGCTTTATTGCAGCCAGCCATCTTTGTATTAGGAAAAAAAAAAAAAAAGTTTTCAGACTAAACAAACCCACTCATACTACAATAAAAACCAAACCAAATCCATTGCCGTTGAGTTAATTCTGACTCATAGAAACCTTGACGGGTTCAAACTGCCGACTTTTGGTTTGCAGCCATAGCTCTTAACCTCTGTGCCACCAGACCCACATACTACAATAAAGAATATAAAATGTTGTCTGGTTTAGACATGTGCTGAGCAACTTTTCTTATAAAATCTGGCTTATTTTATGGTGCAATCTGGAAAGAACATGAACTATTGATGAGGTATTTAGAGAGCCAGGAAGGTAAGATAAGAGATTGCTGTTACTGAAATAGCAGCCGAGGATGTTTTTCTTTTTTCTCAAGTCAATTAAAAAAAAAAAAAATGCAACTTCAGAAATCCAGATTGTTCAGACCTAGATTCAATTCTTTTTAATACATCAAAAGATTTTATTTAAATTAACAGCCGGTTGTCATAACCAATCATTAACAGGATGCTACTTTCTTTTTTAAAATTTTATTGTGTTTTAGGTGAAAGTTTACACTGCAAATTCATTTCTCATTCAAAAATTTATACACAAATTGTTTTGTGACATTGGTTGCAACCCCACAATGTGTCAGCACTTTCCCCCTTTCCCTTTATTTTCAGCATTCTCTGTGTCCTTTCATTCAGGTTTCCTCTCCCTTCCTGCCTTCTAGTCTTTACTTTCCAGCAGATGTTGACCATTTGGTCTAGTACACTTGATTGAACTATGAAGCACTTTCCTCACGTGTGTTATTATTTGTTTTACAGGCCTGTCTGATCTTTGTCTGAAAGGTGGACTTCAGGAGTGGCTTCAGTTCTGAGTTAGTGTGAGCTCCTGCTCATTATCTCTCTTCTCATGGAACAATACGCCTAAGAGGAGAAAAAGCGCTACTCGAGGAATCAGGAAATCACCTTTATGGTTTCTCTGAATCTGTCTCCTATTATGTAAAATACTGAGATTGTACTACATAGTTCCAAAGACACTTAAAGCCCTGAAATCTATAACTCTATTACTTCAATTAACTCCTAAGGTGCAATTCTTAAGATTACCATGGAACTCTTCTTCACCTTATTTCATTCTTAAGGAACTCAGTTACATAGATCTGTATTTCAATTAATATCAGGGATTAATAAAATATTTTATTATGAATGCCCAGATATATAGCTCCTAAATTATGTTCATACCAATTAACTACATATTGGAGTCATTTATCCTACATTTCTAATTAAATGTGCATAACTTTTCCAACATGAGCATCTTTGATGGATACTACATTGGGTGTAGTTTAAGTGTGTACATGCAAGCAATTTTGTCTTTTTGTAAAACATCTTAGTCCAGAAAAAAAGTTTTTTTTTTTTCCTGAAGATTGGCTACTAGAGTTTTCAAACTACCTTATGAAGAGAAGCACTCATGTTATTTCATTAATATTGAGTTAGATGAAATATTCCAGGTTCAAGAAACTGCCCATTAATGCAAAACATAATGACGAACATGTTTTACTCAGTTTTGGAGAAATTATGCCTAATTAAAGAAAACCTAAGAGGTCTACTCTAGAACTTCAGAGAGCAAGGGACTTAGGAAACCAACATAACTTTGTTCTAACTCTGAAGTCTTTATTTTAATGCCTGTCCTTATCTCTGAACGTTGATATGATTCTGATCAAGTTTTATCTTTCACATATTAACACCATTGTTTAATTATATGTTTATTTCCCTACTTTCCACCAGGTACTATGAACTCCTGAAAGGTGGGAGTAGGGTTAATCATCTGTATTTTCTAGTCCATGGTATAGATCCTGTACATAATATGTCAATACAATGATGAATGTGTATGTCTGCATGAAAGCCACCTGTTTAAATAGATATAACCTTTGTCGTTAGCTGCTGTTAAGTCAAACCCAACTCATAATGGCTTCAGGTACAACAGAATAAAATGATACCTGGCCCTGCACCATCTCCATGATTGGTTGGGGATTGGACAATTGTGATCCATAGGGTTTTCATTAGCTCATTTTCCAAAGTAGGTCACCACACCTTTCCTCCTAATCTGTCTTCATCTGGAAGCCCTGCTGAATCCAGTTAAACATCAGAGCAATGTGCAAACTTCCTTTGACAGATGGGTGGTAGCTGTACATTGGCCAGGAACCTAACCACTTCTCCCACACAGAAGGCAAAAATTCTACCACTCAATCACCAATACCCACAGATTTAACTTAACAATTCGATGATAACTAGGACCATTGATCTAGCTTTTTTTTCTTCTTCTTCTTCTTTTTAAAAGCTATCTCAAGGAATTATATATTTGTTTTAAGAGTAAATGAGACAACATTTCCATGGGCTAATTAAGTTGCAGCATGTCTAACTAATGCAATGTCTCTCATGTAAAGGTTGGCTTGGTACATGGAGTATCAATTTCAGGTGATGGCTCTGTCAGATTAACTCTCTGGGAAAATAAGTACGAGGTGAATAAAACATGTTCTTATAAAGGATTTTCTACACTAAAATATTGGAGGCTAACAAACAAACAATTTTACAAATGCTAAGAAAGAGTCAGAAAATGAGTGATTTATTTAAGACAAAGTGTTAGTTGGAGGAAAGGTTAGGCAAAGAACATGGAGTTTTATCTCTTGTCAGTACCATTTGCTATTGAGTCAGTTCAAACTTATGGGGATTTGTAGATTTGTATTGTACAGAGTTTTAAAAGATCATCAAGTCTTTCTTGTCAGGTGCCTGTGGGCGAACGTCAGTCTCCAACCTTTTGATTAATAGCCAAGTGTGTTAACCTTTGCCTGAGTCAGAGGCTCCTTTGTCTTATGTGGCTTTCATTGCCGCGTGATATATCTCCTTGAGGTTGCTATTGCCTAGACTAAGGTAGAGATAAAGTCAAGAAAGAAATATTTGACAAATCTGATATGGCAAATGTGGGCAAGGAATATTATATACATCTGTGGCTTCATATTTGCCTACAAAAACAAACAAACAAAAAAACCAAGAACAAAATCAAAACAAGACAAAAACGTCTAAGTTTACTTCACACTCTTTAAATATTCTTATAGATGTTTTCTTTGATTTTGGCTTTAATTTGTGATAATCATTGTAGCAAGATTGGAATGAATTATTGCACATTATTTTGAAATGAGTTTTTTTTTTGTTTGTTCATTTTTTTCTATCATCTCTATGTAAGTAATTACTCAATAGATGAGTGCTTGAAATAATTTGAACCACATCAGAATTAGACTCCAGGAAGATTGGTTTAGTGACCAAAGCTCGTAATTTCTCATAATGACTATAGATATAGTGTCATTTAAATCTTTGACTTAGGACCCTTTCAGGATTTTAATGTGTGTGTGTGTGCCTGTGTGTAACATATGGACAACATAATGGACAATTAAATTGTCTCATCAATTAAGAAGCAAATCCCAAAAGAATGTTTTTCATCAAAGGTCATGCATGAGAGGGTTTATACCTCCTCTTTCCAAACCAATGATGCTGTCAGCAAATTTTCAACAAGTGAATTTTATTGTGTCTCACAGCATAGCGTCTGACTTCCGCGTGCTTGGCCTATTTGGAAAGAGTTCAGTGAGAAAATGCAATGTCCTTGACACATTTTTTTCCTCCATTTATGACACATGGGGGAAAAGTGAAGAGATAATGGTGGCTACAGAGAATATTTTCCTGATAAAAATCTATAGAATTGTTGAGGGGGGAAAAAAAAAGGTCAGAACTGATCACAGGCCAAAAAGTACCTGGGAGAGAATTAAAGCATAAAATAGACTGATTTCTTTAGCATGTAAAATAGACTGTGCTAGGAGATATTTATTACCAGCTCTCATAATTAAATCCTCATACCAAGCTGGATATTATTTTCCACATTCATAATGGTGAGAAAATTATATTTTAGAGAAACTTGGTGACTTGCACAAGATAGAGAAAATAAGTCTCAAAGTAAGAGTACTGACAGAAGATGGTTTAGTTCTAAAGAACAAAACTGCACCCCCACCCCCACCCCCCAAGGAATATCCCATTGATATCTTTTTAATATGAGGAAATAGGAGCTGGGGAAGAGAGCTTCATCACAGTACCCCAGATTGTATCATATGCTTCATAGAAGTTGACTAGATCCATAATGATGAAAACAATAGACTGTGATTTAGATACAGTTTTCCTTTGTTCTCCAGAGGAAGTGTTCCTCTTTGGGAGCCAGGACATTTAAATCTGCACTGGTCAGCATTGTAGGAATAAGAAGCAAACGTTCTCTAATTGGGGCACTGGGAGGAATGTTAGCATTGACATAAGACCCCTTCTACTTCCATCCCATTGTCTCTAGGTCTATGCATTCCATCTATTGATGACAAAGCAACATAAAAAAATCCTTTGGATTATGTTGTATTACGTTCTGGGGGATATCACCCATTCTCATAAAGAATTGCTTCTAAACCATTGCTTCACCTGAATCTTTAAGGGGCTAATGAAATTTTCTACCAGGCTGGCAGCTTCTAAGTAGTATGGTATATGTATAACCAGTAGATTTCATACATTTATACCTCCATTGCTGTAAAATGCACGTTTCCGTCTCTTGTGATATTATGTGGGATGTCATCCCTTTTGGAACTCTGTTATCCCTCAGAGAATGATGATGGCTGAGGCCCAAGGGTTGGAAAGGTAGACTATGCCCTGGAATATGAGTCTATTTCTTTAAAAATTACACACTGTTTCTTTTAAGGTAGAAAGAGCTCAATATGTTTAACTTGCCAACAAGAAATCTGTTGGCCTTCTTGAGATACAATGCCATTCTGGGGACTAAAGATTGGTTTCTGTGATAGGCAGGTTGGATATTTGGTGGCACCAACAGCTAGATAACTCTTGTTAAGTGGAATGCCATTCTCTTGTCCATACCAAGCCCCCATTCAAGTTTCCATGACTACTTAATTAGTGGTCCCATGAACTGGCACTGGGTGACCAAAAACAGAGAGACTGGCTGAAGTCAGAGAGCTGTGTAATTTTATCTACTTGGGTTCTGGGATCTCCATACCTTAAGATATAGTGTATCTCATAAAACCCTGCCTATGACGGGCATTTATGGGGTTCATGATCACTTGATGCCTCATAGTCAGGTTCTCTGACTCTTCAAGTGCCTGATAGCATGCCAAGAGCTGTTTTTCAAAAGTATTTAATTCTCTAATGCAGTAGACACGCTTTTGCTCCACAATTTTAAAAGCGTGCATTATGATTCTCCTATTCATGCTTACAATGAACTCTCCAAAATGCATTTTCTCACCAATGAGTCTTATAATATCATGGGTCCTGATGCACCACATTGCCCAAGCAGCAAGGCTGCTTGTAACGGAGCCAGGACCTACTGCAAAACCTCCCCCACCCTGGGCTCCTTTAAAAACTGGAAACTTTTGTGTCATCCAGCATATGGGTCAAAACAGCATTCTCAGGAGTAAAATATGCCGTCTCAGAATCCAAAGAAGCCTAACAGGTCATGTGTCTCCTTCCTTCTTGTGGAATGTGCAAATTACAATAAATTGTCCTTTATTTCTGGGAGAAAATCTCAGATGCCCAAGATTCTGATCTCCCTAAAAATTTTGTGATGTGGCAGGCCCTGGGAACTTAGTAACACTTATCTCTTAATTTATGGGGGGCATGTGCCTAACAAAGGCCTCTGACATCTAGCCACTACTTGATCATTTGATCTTATTCCATGATTTCATTAATATAGTACACCATTGTGATGTGTTAAGAGATTACCAGTCGGTCCAGATTTTTTCCGACAAAAGCTAGGATAGTTAACAAAGCTCTGGAGCAAAACTGGAAATGTGTATTGTTGCCAGCTCCATGTGAATGCGGAGTTTCTAAAACTCTTTGCAGATAAGGATGAAACTATGTGCCATATCAATTACAGCATTCATGGACCTAAGGTCAGGCTAATCTGCTCTAGCCAGGATAACACATCTGGCACAGCAGCTGTGATTTGAGTTACTAATTTTTTCAGTTTGTAGAAATCCACTGTCATCTTCCAGATTCCATCCTTTTTTTTTTTTTTTTTTTTAATAGTAAAGCAAAAGGGAAGGTTTTATTCCAGCATATGTTCAAAGTGGCAAAAGTAGGAAACCTACAAGAATGCTGCCTGAGCCATGTCTGGAAGAGTCCAAGGAATTTTAGAGAAGCATCAGTATATGTTAACACTGTTGTTGTTGTTAGGTGTTGCCGAGTCGGTTCCGGCTCATAGCTACCCTATCTACCACAGAATGAAACACCGCCAAGTCCTGCGCCATGTTCACAATTGTTATGCTTGAACCCATTGTTGCAGCCACTGTGTCAATCCATCTTGTTCAAGGTCTCCCTCTTTTCCATTGACCTTGTACTTTACCAAGCATGATGTCCTTCTCCAGGGACAGATCCCTTCTGACAAAATATCCAAAGTATGTAAGACACAGTCTCGCCATCCTTGCTTCTAAGGAGCATTCCGGTAGTACTTCTTCCAAGACAGATTTATTCATTCTTTTGGCAGTTCATGGTATATTCAATATTTTCACCAATACCACAATTCAGAGGTGTCAGTTGTTCTTTGATCTTCCTTGTTCATTGTCCAGCTATCCCATGCTTATGATGCAATTGAAAATGCTATGGCTTGGGTCAGTTGCACCTTAGTCTCTGTGGTGACATCTTTGCTTTCTCATATTTTAAAGAGGTCCTTTGCAGCAGATATGCCCAATGCATCTTTTGATTTCTTGACTTCTGCATTCATTGGTGTTGATTGTGGATCCAAGTAAAATGAAATCCTTGACAACTTCAATCTTTTCTCCGTTTATCATGATGTTGGTTATTGGTTCAGTTGTGAAGATTTTTGTTTTCTTTATGTTGAGGTGTAATCCATACTGAAGGCTGTGGTCTTTGATCTTCATCAGTAAGTGCTTCAAGTCCTCTTCACTTTCAGCAAGGAAGGTTGTGTCATCTGCATAACACAGGTTGTTAATCAACCAGTTAATATGACTATTATTCAAATTTACCAACCACTAAGACCAAAGATGAAGAAAATGAGTATTTTAACAGCCTCTGCAGTATGGAACTGATCAAACATGTAATCAGGATGCATTGATAATTACTGGTGATTGGGATGCAAAAGTTGGAAACAAAGAAGGATCGGTAGTTGGAATACATGGCCTTGGTAATAGAAATGATGCTGGAGATTGCATGATAGAATTTTGCAAGAACAATGAGTTCTTCATTGCAAATACCTTTTTTCCCCAACATAAATGGTGACAATACACATGGACTTCACTAGACTGAATACACAGGAATCAAATCGACTACATCTATGGAAAAAGACAATGGAAAAACTCAATATAATCAGTCAGAACAAGGCCGGGGCCAACTATGGAACAGACCATCAATTGCTCATATGCAAGTTCAAGTTGAAACTGAAGAAAATTAGAACAAGTCCATGAGAACTAAAGTATGGCTTCGAGTATATCCCACTTGGATTTAGAGATCATGTCAAGAGTAGATTTGACACACTGAACACTAATGACTGAAGCTTAGATGAGTTGTGGAATGGCATCAGTGACATCATACATGAAGAAAGCAAGAGGTCATTAAAAAGACACGAAAGAAAGAAAAGACCAAAATAGGTGTCAGAAGAGACTCTGAAACTTACTGTTGAACATCAAGTAGCTAAAGCAAAAGGAAGAAATAATGAAGTAAAAGAACTGAACAGAGGATTTCAAAGGGCTGCTCGAGAAGGCAAAGTATTACTATGACATGTGCAAAGAGCTGCAGATAGAAAAACAAAAGGGAAGAACATGCTTGGCATTTCTCAAGATGACAGAACTGAAGAAAAAGTTCAAGCCTCGAGTTGCAATAGTGAAGGATTCTATGGGGAAAATATTAAATGACATCAAAAGAAGATGGAAGGAATACATAGAGTCATTAAACCAAAAAGAATTGGTCAATGTTCAATCATTTCAAGAGGTAGCATATGATCAGGAACTGATGCTACTAAAGGAAGAAGTCCAAGCTGCACTGAAGTCATTGAAGAAAAACAAGACAACAGGAATTGATGGAATATCAATTGAGATGTTACAACAAATGGATGCAGTGCTGGAAGTGCTCACTCATGTATGCCAAGAAATTTGGAAGACAGCTAGGTGGCCATCCTGTTGGAAGATATCCATATTTATGCCTATTCCCAAAATAGGTGGTCCAGCTGAATGTGGAAATTATTGAACAATATCATTATTATCACAAGCAAGGAAAATTTTACTGAGGTTCGTTCAAGAGTGGCTGCAGCAGTATATCAACAGGGAACTGCCAGAAATTCAGACTGGATTCAGAGAAGGACATGAAATCAGAGATATCATTGTTGATGTCAGATGGATCCTGGCTGAAAGCAGAGAATACCAGAAGGATGATTGCCTGTGTTTTATTGACTATGCAAAGGCATTCCACTCTATGGATCATAACAATTTATGGATAACATTGTGAAGAATGGGAATTCCAGAACACTAAATTGTGCTCATGAGGAACCTGTACATAGATCAATAGGCAGTTGTTAGGACAGAACAAGGGAATACTGAGTGGTTTAAAGTCAGGAAAAGTGTGCATCAGGGTTGTATCCTTTCACCATACCTATTCAATCTGTATGCTGAGCAAATAATCCAAGAAGCTGGAGTATATGAAGAACAGGGCATCAGAATTGGAGGAAGACTCATGTTAACATTACATATAGGTAAACTCATTGAATGCTTCACCTTTTCACAGATTGACTAAACCTGCCAAATCACCATGATTCTGCCTTTTGAATTGTCTTTCTTAAAAATCATTGGTACAGGTTTCTGTAATGACAGTTAGGAGGGTCTTCATTGGTCCAACAAATTTTACTATTCACTAGATGCTAATAGAAAAATATAAGAGTAGGAAATATGCAGGTCTTTTGTGCTCTGTTTTATTAGTTTATGTGAAAGGTTCCCTAAAAGGTGTTTTCCAAGGTTGTCCTAGCTATGGTCTTTCTATCTCAGGGCCCAGTCGATGTGTCCTTTTGAGTCCCTGTGAGTCCAGCTCCAGCTGGGTCACATTCTAGGACAGGGAATAATGGCTCCACTATTGTCTCCTAAATCTTTCCCTCCTTTTGATTGGAGATTGGAGATAACACATCAATGATCAATATCTGGACTTGGTCGAACTCTTAGATGGTAGGCATCGCAGGCTCTTTAAATACGTGATGCTAGTTTTCCACTGAATACCATCTGGTTTTTCACCAGGATCGTAACTGAGACATTCTCATCAATCTCTCTGTTGGAATGAGCAGAATTGATGTACATCAACATTGTAGCCTGAGGCCTTCTTTTGCCTTTTAAGTGTATAAGACAATAGAAGGTAAGTTTTATTATGCCTAATGTTATCAAGATGCAGCCCAAGAATATTACTGTTCTTTGCAATTGTGATCTAGCCCAGGTACTTATTTCTGATGTTTCTGAGGGTGTTATATTGTCTAGCCAAGTAGCTTGCTGTCTAATTCTATGTGTATCCTGTTGTACTTCTCCTGTGTTATTCATCCAAATTCAACAAGAGGTATTTGATACAGCACAGGCTGCACATTCTTGGCCTAATAAAAATCTCAGACTGTTCTATTATCTCATACCACCTTGACTAATGAGGTCAGATGTCAATGTTGTGCTTCAACCCCACTAGCAACTTTGTCTGCTATTTGTTCCATTAAAAAAAAAAAAAATCCAAATCCATTGCCATCCAGTCAATTCAGACTCATAGTGACCCTATAGGACAGAGTAGGATTTCCCCATAGAGTTTCCAAGGAGTGCCTGGTGGATTCAAACTGTTGACCTTTTGATAAGCAGCCATAGCTCTTAACCATTACTCCACCAGGGTTTCCTAGTGATTGATAAATTTCTTAAAGATTTCTCCAATTCAACTCTGCCATAAATAGGAATTAAAGCAATCAACACCACCCTAAGTGTTGAACCAATGAGTTTTCTTCTAACTCTCATTTTACAATGTATAACAATTTAACATCAGCTCTCCCAATATTTACTAGCATCATTTCTATGAACACCTAAAGGTAATCCTAAAATTCTCAAAGTGCATTGCCCATGCATTCACCAGAAATTAAAACAAGAGTTTGCCTAAGTAAATTCACTGTCAATTGGAAAAGGATCATCTAAACTAGTATAGTTGGGTCCACCACATGAAAACATATACCCATTAGGAGCACAGGAAGCTTATCTAGAGGAAATAGAAGGTATAGGAAAAATTTACATGTGACAACCAAGTTTCCATTAGAGAATTCTTGATTACCAAGATAATGCAGGATGGACCTCTCTTGTTGGAGGTCTTCAGTTTAATCTATTTCAAACATACTAACTGTTCTTTCCAAGGCAAGCTGCCCCTCCCTGTTTCACCTATTAACAGTTATGGGTCACTTTCTCAGAAGCAGAAGTGGAACCTAAGGCAAAATGGAGTCTGACCCAGACCTTGTGTTTGTCATTTTAGTCAGGCCAAGTGCTTCTTTTCAGGGTAAGGTTACTTTGGAGGAACTACTTTGTTTCCCAAAAAGCTGACTCAAGGTGTGAGGTCAATCTCCTCTGAGAACCTGATTTTTTTTGAGATCCATAATTTTCAGCATAACAAGGGGATTACAGCTTGATTACAAACATTAGGTATTACATACAACACTGTCTTGAAGAATAAACTAATTACTGATTTACCTTAAATATAGCCCTCAGTCTCATCTTTGGATTCAGTTTCCCAAAACAGACTGAATTCTTCAAAAAAAAGGACAATGCCCAGAGCAAAACAGACTTACTAGTTTATCTGGGCCATTGTTAGACTGAAAAGTGGCTTCAGGAACCAGTATTTTTTTTTTCCCCCTCAAAGCTCAAGGTTCAAAAAAAC
Source organism: Elephas maximus indicus (assembly GCF_024166365.1). Taxonomy (NCBI): domain Eukaryota; kingdom Metazoa; phylum Chordata; class Mammalia; order Proboscidea; family Elephantidae; genus Elephas; species Elephas maximus. The sequence continues at coordinate 28,458,699 of NC_064830.1, forward strand.
ACACAAAGGCGATGGCTTGTGTGGGTCACCCCAACCTCCATGAAAACCAGGAATCTGGATTCCAGGAGAATTACGAGTCTTTCAACATTCCTTCCTTTGGATCATAATCCTGCTACAGAATCTCTGATCAAAAGCGTTCAATAAATGGTAGTTGAGGACCATCTTTTTTTTTTTTTTTTTTCAATTCCAAGCACCATAGAGCAAACTAAGAGGTACAACAGAAATGCTAACAGTAATATGAGGCCAATTGTCTGAAATAACCAATGAAACCATGACCCTAATGTCTTTGAACTCAAGAAACAAATCTCATGAGATGTTCGTCGACATAAGCAGCATCAGTAATTGTTTTTCACGTGTCTCAGTAGCAACTACATTTTGCAAAACCTCAGATTTTGTATGAATAGAAACACAGCAATATATATCTATTAAGGCACAAACTGTTTCTTGAGAGACTATCAGGTAATCTAATGCTATTCTATTTTGTAAAACCATAGCTTGAATTTTAGACACTTCTCTGGTTATGATATTTACAACTTTGCAAAATTTACCAACAGAAACTTCTAATTCAAGTGTTACGATATCTAAACCCATGAGTTAGAAATTTAGGGGAAAGGAGGAAAATAGTTTCTTATGTCCAGAAAGTAAGACCTTAAAACATCAGCAATATTCGCACTTAAAAGCCATAGTAATCCTTTCATTTACTCTGCCTTATGGAGTTAATTTCTGTACCATGTGATTTTGAATCAGCAGCAGTCTGTGAACTTATCAGCTTCTATGAAAGTTATGGAAATCTTGATTCAGTCTAGTCACAGTCTTTACACAAATTCAATAGAGTCCATCTTTTTTTTTTTTTTTTGAGATATTTTGGTCAAACATTTTCAGCAAATCAGCAAAGCAAAAACTTATCTGCAGATGACAAAACTTAATATGGTCGTGATTAATTTATAAAAATAATACTCTTAAAAGTGAAAGACCTGTTAGAAATTAATTACAAAAATAATGTAAAGTCAGTTAAAAAAAAAAAAACTTTAGACAAAAGTATTTCTAAATATAATGATGAACCTTATTTTCAAGGGCTTCAGATATAATACATAATAATTTTGAGACTTTTTAAGGGATTGTTGAAATAAATGGAGATATGAAAAGTAGAACTCTTGCATTTTTCAGATCTTCATGGCTGATACTAAAGTCTACCATTTTCCCTGAGATATGATATAGTTTATTATTATTTAATCTTGGTTGGTATGCTCTGATAGAGAGGATTAGTTTTAGAGGCTTCCACTTGCAATTTTTCAATATGATAGCTCTAATCCCAAAGACTAAGGATCCATCTGTGGGGTTATGCTAACAAACAAGTATGTCTATTTGGGGACTGCAGAAATGATCAGAGGATGAGCCCAGAATTCAGTGAACCTACTATAAGCCAGACACAGACCAAGAGTTACTTATAACTTGGCCCCCAAATATCCACATTCTAACTGACTTCGGGCAATTAAGTTTCTTTGTTCAATAGGGCTGAAAAGTTGGGAATATTGCCTTTTCCTCAGCATATATTTATATAATCAGGTAAATGGATGTATTGAAAGGACTAGGAAGCAAAATCACGTATGCTTGCAATGTTTCAGGGTCTCTTCTGGTGACTCAAACTTTAATTTATTCAGTGAATTCTGAGTCTGAAAATCCACACAGATTTTGATACCTGGTAAGAAATCTTAACTTTTTATTGGAGTGTCTGCTTTCAGCCTTCAGATTACTCATCTTTGGTTTCTTTTGATCATACAGATTAAGTATTACTCTTTTAGGTGCCTATATAATTTGCATCTAGGGATTTCATATTTTATCAACCATCTCTGTAAGTCTTTGCAGATCAGGCACCCCCAGACGTCTCTTAAGCTCTGCCGCTCATAGCAATAATTGCGATTACTTGTCTTCTGATGTTTGAGTGCCAGCTTTTGAGTCCTATTGTTGTGAAGGTCCTATCATACCCATTGCCATTAGTTGTACAGTTTTATGAGAGCATCTTTTACCATCAGCCCAGCCTTACAAAGCAGAGCTACCACTAAAATTCTAAGTAATGGTATCACCCTCCTCAACAGTATTAGATGTTGCTTTGGTAAATGGTGTATCCTTTATGACCTCCTGCGAAAGTTAGCCTTCTGGGATTTTACAGATCAACATACTATGGTCCACTTTAGTCTGTCACTTCTCCACTCCTTTCAATTATTTCCTCTACTATCTACCATAGCAATTCCGTGGTTGCTATCACATTTTCTTGTGGGGGAGGAGTCTCTGCATTGTCTTCAAGCAAAAGGAATGTTACATTTCTGCAGCTCAGAAGATTCAAGGGAACTGGAATTTTATTATTTTCAGGAGAATCAACCCGATATCTCTATCTCATGTTAGAATCCCTTTCCATCCCAAATAGGGCATTGACCTTGGCTTTGGAGATATGCCTGTATTGAGAGTTTAAACTTCCTTTGGGCTCAACTACACCTATGATTAAGTCCTGGTCTTGGTCCTCAGCTTCCTCTGTCTTATCCTTGCAGGAGATGAGGGCCTCTTTTATTTGCTACCAAAGGATTCTCTAATTTTAACTTAGATTTTGATTGTTAATTAATTGATCTCAGCTTTTCATTTTTTTTTTTTCCTAGCAATAGCCACCTGATTCCATTGTTTTTATGGCTACGAATTCACCCACGTTTCTCAAATCCTTGATAAACTGCACCAGTCAATAAGTTTCCTTTCACTAGTATGCCATCTTAGTTCATCTCTAGGAAAATGTTAACGATTGCATTGCCGCGTTGTGCCAGGACCTTTATTTGCTTTACTTGCCTCCAGTTATGGGGCCCTTATTGCCAGCAGGGTAGTAGGTGATATAGTTTCAAATCCTATACCAATGACTGCTTTCTTATATCACTTTTAGGTCCAGCCATCAGAATTTGGGCTCCCTGGAAGCAGACTTAGAATCTTTTAAATTGGAGTGAAAGTGTCAGGCTTTTTATATCCCTGCATCAGTGAGTCATTGGATGCTGGCCACCTTGGAATGTCATGGCCTTGGGCACAATGATTCTCTACAGCTGAGGCAATCTCCAAAGAAAACTGACAACTGAGGGCTATGAGCTATTGGCACTCCCAGAAGTGTTCATTTCATGCCCCCTCAGGGTAATTGTGTTTAGCTGAGGAGAGCCATTTCACCAAAGGTCATGCTTCCACCCCGGAGACAATCTGCATTCAATGACTAGTTGAGAGGAGTATAAAGGGCTGGCCACCTACCTTCAGCTGTGGACACTTCTGCAGGCCATCCCAACTCTAGAACTCCCTGTAAGATTTTCTGTGTCCTTGTCACTACTTCATGGACTATTTCTCTCTCCGCTAATCCTTCCTCCTGAAAGTGCTGATAACTAGAGCACTCCTCAATAAAATTCTTGCACACTAATCACAGTCTCAGGGTTTGCTTCCTGTGAAATCCAAATAGTGTCTAAGGAAATCAATAACTTCATTTGAAAAACTGAAGAATTTTGATGCAAGCAAATATTCTTGGTTATAGCCAGGTCTTTACAGTATGTATGTCTCATCAGAAAATTGCATGAAACACTACAATAATAGTAGCTAAAAGAAATATATCAACAAAACCTGCATTAAACAGGCTACCAAAGTGCCGTAAATATATAATTACAATCACTATTAAATACGTATTACACAATGGTATTATTTATACAATAGACTTTTTTCCTAACTAGCAAGTTTTATTTGGAAATGCAAGGTCAGTGAATTGCCAGTCAGTAAGTTACAAGCTTAAAAAGTGAAATTCAAATTAAGTACATTCTTTATCCAAAGTCTTATATCATGCTGGAAATTATCTATATTTTTATTATAAAATGACACTTTAAGAAGCCCCTAGAGAATTGTTTAACTGCATATTAACAATTATATGTTTTAATACTATTAATTAAAACTGTATTCTCTCAGTTATATTTAGTCAACAGCAAAGTTATTTATAATCAACATATGTACCTCCCTAAGTGCGCTGATGGACAAGATGATGACGTTAAAAATTGATTGGACAAGACGATCTATCAATTCTTTTGCAGTTTCCAAATTGCAAGCAGGCATTACACCCTTTGAACACATTTTTGAATCTTTCAAAACCTTCTCATTTGCACAGATAATAAAAAAAACACTCAGGTAACCAAACTCAGTGTCATCTATGTCAAACTAATATCCTGGTTTAATTCAGTCAGGTTGTTCAGTAGACAGTATTGTGTAGGGGTTGTGAGCCCGGGCTTTGATGTCAGTAATGCAGTTTTGAATTCTGGTTTGTCACATCCCCTGGTGGCACAGTAATTAAGAGCCTGGTTGCTAATCAAAAGATCAGGAGTTGGCTTCCCCCAGACTCTCCTCAGAAACCATATAGGGCAGTTTACTCTGTCCTATAGGGTCACTATGAGTCAGAATCTATGCAACAGAAACGAGTTTGGGTTTTTTGTTTTAGTAAGTGTCAGTAACTTAATCTCTCTATCACTGTCACCTTATCTCTAGATCGGGACTGATGATAGTAATGCCTGTATATAAAGATTGTCTTTAGAATGAAATGAAATAATAGATGTAAAATGATTAGCACAGTGCCTGTCATGTAGCAAACAGTCCAGAAAAATGATCTTCCATGTTTATGCCCTTTACATTCCTTTCATAAAATAAATACCGTGTATGAAAATAGCTTTATAGACTATAAAGAAGTATGCAGAATTAAGGATTTGTGCCAACCAAGTCATAGCTCAGTGATTAATAAGGAGAGCTAGTATCTGTCGGGAACAGTGGTGGCATAGTGGTTAAGAGCTACAGCAGCTAACCAAAAGGTTGACTGTTGGAATCCACCAGGCACTCCTTGGAAACTCTATGGGGCAGTTCTACCCTGTCCTATAGGGTCGCTATGAGTCAGAATAGACTCGACAGCAATGGGTTATGGGTAGTATCTGTCACTGCGCTAAGGACTAATATAATTAATATATTAATAATCCCCGACACAACTTTAAGTTTTGTCATCTCCTTTCTATATACAAGAGATCGAAAATGCAAGAGGTAAGCGAATTTCCAAAGTCAAACAGCTGCCACATAACGGAAAACAAAACAAAAAAAAACCCGCCACATAATGGAACCTGGAGTCAAATTCATATTATTTGGAATCTGAAGTTTTTAGTTGCTTCCTCATTCTATATTAGCTTTCTAAAGGAAATGGTGAGACTAATGGCAATTAACTATACTAATCTCTAAAATGCCTTTCAATGTCAACATTTACAGGTACTTTAACTGGTGAATTTCTCATGCCTTACACTCTCAATCTCAGAAATTTTCCGTGAAGGGAAGTTATAGCTCACCAGCTTTGTGGGTTTTTATGTAGCCCAATTTATAATGTCCATAGTCTTAATCTGAAAATTGCTAGAAATTTTATGGTCCATAATAAGATACTAAAGTGTCCACTGGCAAAGTACCAAAAATGATGAAATGTAGGTAGTCATGGGTCTCTATTTCCAACACAATAATTGTCATTTTGTGACTTGGTATTATGCTTTGCTGGTAAAACAGCAAAAGAGAATTACAAGAGCATCCATTATGAAAAGAGAACATCCTTAATTGTTTCCCCTTTGTTATCACGAAAAAGTCATTGACTGGGGAGAAAAAAGAAACCATACGTCAATTATAACTATTTAAGAAAAAATCAGATGGAAATAGAAAAATAAGCAAGAACATATTTTCTAAGGATTAGCTAGATGCCTTTCCTCTCAGTCAGGAACCACTGGTCTGGCAGCTTACTTTACGATGTGAAGGCACCTGGTACCTACGTAATCATTACAGGCTTTTAATGTCCCTGCCAAACTCAGATCTGGAAATACTCTCATTTTAACATTTTTAGACACAGTGTTATAACTCTCTATATTCTGTCTTTACTTCACAACAACTCTATGAGCTGGGTGGCAATAGTGCTATTGTTAAGAAGAAAGCTAAATAGGTTAAAAATATTTTTTAGAGTCACAAAAGAGGCAAGGAGTTACGAGAACATAAAGGTTCTCTCTTCTCGTTCTGGGCCATATGCTGAATAAATATTCCAAAAACGAGAAGCATTCTGAAACTTTATTTTGAAAACAAGAGAACCTGTGTAGGGAGAATAGGCCACCCTACACGTTTATATGCTAGTGTATCAATGTATGATGTACTTATTTGAAATCTCTGAACCTAATTTTCCCTAGATTTCTCACACCCCTTAAAGTATTTGTTTCAGCGGCTCTTTAACTCTGGGTAAGTAGTGGAGTAAGACTGGAGGAAGAACTCACTAATAAGTAATAAACGATTATACATATGAAACTGTACTTGTGTGTGTACGTGCGTATGTATATTTCCCTTCTGGGTCTTCATTTGGAGCCACCCAATATTTTTTTGCCCTTGTTCTTGGTTAATAGTACATGCTACCTGGTTTTATATAAGCCTTGGTACAAAGCCAGTCTTTTACTTCTTGCTAAAAATTTTAATTTGTTAAATTAAAGTAAGATTTTAGTTCCTGCAACCATTAGCCCATATCTACAAATCAAATTTCCGGTTTTCACTTTAGGGTAGCAATTGTACCACCTTATCCTAATTTTTTAGTTGTCTGCACTGAAATATGTCTCTTTCAGGTACAGCCCCACTGAACTCTTGAATCATTCATGACTAAGACAAGCAGTATGTTAAGATGTGTGTCCTACAACGGGCTGGATTTCAAATTACTGCTGTTTCCAAAGGACTAGAGATTTGCCTGCCTTGTCATTATCATCTTCTATGGCATCACCCTTTTGAAAAAATGGATCGGACTTCTCTATTGATTATACAAATAATCATGATTTTGTGGGATGTCTTCTCTCTTACTGGGGCTGAAACCCATTCCTTGGCTCAGGTTTGTCCCAGTAACCTAAAACTCCAATATCTAAAGACTGTTTATGTAACACCGGTTACCATCTGTAGTTCTGCTGCCAAGAGACCGTTTGCCCAGAGCCACCATGGAATTAATGTGCATGAATTTAAAAATTTCTTCTCTCCGTATTTTGGCGACTACCTCCCTCTCATTCCTCCCCAAGTCCATTTTACTTTCAATGTCTGGTTAGATCATATTGCCTCCAGTTTTTTTTTATTTTATTTTATGTTATTGTGTTTTATGTGAAAGTTTACAGCATAAATTAGTTTCTCATTCAAAAATTTATACACAAATTGTTTGGTGACATTGTCTGAAATCCCTGCAATGTGTCAACACTCTCCCCCTTTCCCTTTTCACCCTGGGTTATCCATGCCATTCATCCAGTTTTCCTGTCCCTTCCTGCCTTCAGTTTTGGGCAGGTGTTCCTCATGGTCTTAATATACTTGATTCAATCAAGAAGCACATTCCTCACATGTATTATTGTTTGTTTTGTAAGTCTGTCTAATCTTTGGCTGAAAGGTAAACTTTGGGGGTGGCTTCAGTTTTGAGCTAGCAGGATGTCCAGGAGCCATAGTCTCAGGGGTTCCTCTGTTCTCAGACCAGGTAAGCCTGGTCTTTTTAAGTGAATTTGAATTTTGTTCTACATTTTCCTACCACTCTGTCCAGGGCCCTCTATTGTGATCCCTGTCAGAACAGCCAGTGGTAGCCAGGCACCATCTAGTTTTTCTGAGTTCATGCTGGTAAAGCCTGTTGTTCATGTGGCCCATTAGTCCTTTGGATTGCCTCAACCTTTTGAACAAAGGTTTTTGATTTCTGCCTTCCCCTTTTGCACCAATCCCAAGTGCATATTTGTTTCAGCATTCAAATTCCTTTTCTGTTCATTTTTTCTCTGTTCTACAATAGTTCACATTACTATGTTCTAAGCATAATTTTGGACTGAACAAGCTGAAGACATAGCATATTTTCCTGTTATTACTCTGTTTTTGGTTCTAATTTTATCACATAAAGTTTGAAATATAGAGTAATTTTTTGACTGTTTCCTTTCAAATATGAAAACTCTTTGCTCCACAGCATGTAATAACCACTGTAATCATTATTATCTGATTTTGATGAGAAATCAGCTATTTATTTTTTTAAAGGCTCACTATTTGTGGAAGTTAAACCTGTCCTAACAGATGTGAGCAGGTTGTCTAGCAGACAGAAAAACCAGCAGTTAGCAGTTTATCAGTGATCATGTCCCCTGATAAGAGTTCCTTATATTTGGGGGTGGTTAAGAATTACGGCTGTTAACCAAAAGGTCAGCAGTTTAAATTCACCAGGCTCTCCTTGGAAGCTCCATGGGGACAGCTCTACTCTGTCCTATAGGGTTGCTATAAGTTGGAATCGACTCGACTGCAGTAGGTTTTTTTTTTGGTTTTTACATTCAATCAGGGGTCCCTGGTGGTGCAAATGGTTGAAGTGCTCATCTGCTAATCAAAAACATGGAGGTTCAAGTCCACTCAGAGATCCCATAAGAAAGGCCTGATGACCTATTTCTGAAAAATCAGCCAATGAAAAGACTCTGGGGCACAGTTCTACTCTTAGACACATGGAATCACATAAGTCAGAATCGACTTGACAGCACCTGGCACTGGTACCTTCAAACAAATCACCTTATCTGAGGCTTAGATCCACTGTTTCCACATGTTTGTCTTCCTTACCTGGAACCTACTGCCCACAGCTTCCTTTTCAATCTTTTCTATACAACTATCCCATAAATCCCAGAATCTTTTCTTTATTCACAACAATCATACATTTTGGATTCCTGTCTCCAATGGCTACAGAGTCCTTCACAGACCTTCATTCGCTGACTCAATCTCATCTCCTTAAGGTTAATGCCAGGAAGAGGTGCATTCATAAAATTATTATGATCAGAATGTAATCACACTCATCGGTTCATTCATTCATTAAATCAACTTGCTATGTGCCAGGCACTATTGTATGCACTGGGGAATACAGCAGTGAACAGAACTAATAAAATGTCTTTCCTTTTGGGACTCATATTCTAGTAGGGGGTATATAAAACAAATTTAGCATGACTATCTAGTCAACCATTTAAGATGTAAAATTATTAATAATTAAACTAAAACTTGAACTGTTTTAAGAAAACCCAAAAGTATGGTCACCCTAGAATAAATTAGTGTAGCTCTGTCATATATGATAATTGCTAATGAGTACTGGGTCAGTGGAAAAGAGGAAGATCTTCAATGAGATGTATTGACACAGTGGCTGCAACAATGGGCTCAAGCAAAACACCGATTGTAAGGATGGATCAGGACCAGGCAGTGTTTTGTTCTGGGGTACATAGGGTTGCTATGAGTTGGAACTGACTCGACTGCACCTAACAACCACAACGATGAGTGACATGAAGGAAAGAAAGCAGGAAGAGAGACTGGAAAGCTGCTATTTTATATAGGGTGGTTGCGATGGTTAAGATTGTGTGTCACCTTGGCTGGGCCATGATTCTCAGTGTTTTGGCAGCTGCATAACGTTGTGATCACTTCCCTGTTGGAATCTGCTGAGTGGTAACTGGTGGGAACTGGGGCTGTGGCACAGTTATCCACCCCCTCAGCCCTCATCTCTCCGTCCTCCATCGCCTGCTTCCTTCCTGCTCGCCTTGCCAAGGCTTTTGGCTTGTTCTGGATCCTGCAGCTGCCCCTGGTTCATCTGACCTCCAGTTCTTGGGACTTGAGCTAGCAGCTTACCCGCCAGTCTTGGGTTCTCCAGCCCCTGCAACTACGTGAATCAGGAGAAGCCTTGTAGTCTTGCCTGCAGATCTTGGGAATTCCTCAATCTTCACAGCTTGTGAGCAAGTCTTCTCTCTGACCTGCCGACCTTGAGTTAGCCAGCCCTTGCAGCTACAAGAATCAGGTGAAGCCCTATCTTGATCCACAGACTTTGGATGTTCCAGCCTCTACAATCACGTGAGCTGTTTCCTTGATATAAATCTCTCTCTATGTATATATATTTATACACTTTACTGGCTTTGCTTCTCTAGAGTACCCAGCCTAAGGCAGTGGTCAAAGGCCCAGAAGATGTTATGGAGCACGGTTTGAGGGTATCTGGGAAAGGTGCCCCAAGCTGAGGAAAGAACAAATACAAAGTTCTGGCATGGGAAGGTGGGAGCTTTGACAAGCTAGCTCAACCAAAAGTCATATTTTTTTTTAGTTGTATCATATTATGCCTACTATATGGTCACTATGAGTCAGAATTGACTTGATGGCAATGGGTTGTTTTATTTATTTACCTTTTTATAAAGTTTAAATTATATGCATATTTATATGTTTATTTATTTATTTCACCTAAGGGACAACACAGAAACCCTGGTGGCATGGTGGTTAAGTGCTATGGCTGTGAACCAAGAGGACGGCAGTTCAAAACCTCCAGGTGCTCCTTGGAAACTCTATGGGGCAGTTCTACTCTGTCCTATAGGGTCATTATGAGTTGGAATCGACTCGACGGCAGTGGGTTTGGGTTTTTTGGGGTTTTTTTGAAGGGACAATACTATACAATCTGCCAAGAAATTATATAGACTTAAAGTTCAAAATATGTTATTTTCCTTATCTTCGTTTTAACCCATTTCTCACTGCATTACTGCCAAAACCTTCTAACTGGCCTCCCTGCTTCTACCCCTTCCTCCCTTCAGAGTATGCTTAACAAGCATGTACTCCTGCTTTGAGACTTACGCATAGCTATTTCTTCTATCAGGAACACTCTTTTTTGTAATTTATTTTATTCTATTTTTTTAAATTGTGCTTTAGCTGAAAGTTTACACCTCAAGTTAATTTCTCATACAAAATTTATACACATATTGCTATGTGACACTAGTTGCAACTCCTATAATGTGACAGCACACCTCCACTTTCCACCCTGGATTTCCCGTGTCCATCCTACCATCTCCTGTCCCTTTCTGCCTTCTCATCCTGCCTCCAGACAGGTGTCACCCATTTGGTCTCGTGTATTTGATTGAACTAAGAAGCACACTCTTCAGGAGTACTATTTTATGTTTTGTAGTCCAGTCTAATCTTTGTCTAAAGAGTGGATTCAGGAATGGTTTTAGTTCTGAGCTAACAGAGCGTCCAGGGTCCATGGCTTCGAGGGTTCCTCCAGTCTCAGTCAGGCCAGTAAGTCTGGTCTTTTTATGTGAATTGGAGTTCTGCACCCCACTTTTCTGCTGCCCTGTCAGGGGGTCTCTCTTTTGCTCCCTGTCAGGGCAGTCATTGGTGGTAGCCAGGCACCATCCAGTTCTTAGAGTCTCTGGTTTATATGGCTCTTTTCTCTCTTGGGCTAATTTTTTCTTCTGTCTTTTGTGCTCTTCATTCTCCTTTGCTTCACGTGGGTTGGGACCAATTGATGCATTTTAGGTGGCTGCTTGCAAGGTTCTAAGACTCCAGACACCACTCACCAAAGTGGGATATGGAATATTTTCTTAATAAACTTTGTTATGCAAATTGCCATAGATGTCTCCTAAAACCATTGTCCCCAGACCCCAGCCCCTGCTACTCTGTCCCTTGAAGTGTTTGATTGTGTTCAGGAAACTTCTTAGCCTTTGGTTTAGTCCATTATGCTGACTTCCCCTGTATTGTATGTTGTCCTTTCCTTCACCTAAGATAATTTTGTCTGCTCTCTTATTAGTGAATTCCCATCTCCCTCCCTCCCCACCCTTGTAACCATCAAAGAATATTTTCTTCTGTGTTTAAACCTTTTCTTGAGTTCTTATAATGGTAGTCTCATACAATATTTGTCCTTTTTCAACTGGCTAATTTCACTCAGCATAATGCCTTCCAGATTCATCCATATTGTGAGATGTTTTCTGGATTCATCATTGTTCTTTATCATTGTGTAGTATTCCATTGTGTGTATGTACCATAATTTGTTTATCCATTCATGTATTGATGGACACCTAGGTTGTTTCCATTTTTTGCTATTGCAAACAGTGCTGCAATGAACATGGGTGTGCATATATCAATTTGTGTGAGGGCTCTTATTTCTCTAGGGTATATTCCAAGTTGTGGGACTGCTGGATCATATGGTAGTTCTATTTCTAGCATTTTAACAAAGCCCCAAATTGATTTCCAAAGTGGTTGTACCACATACATTCCCAACAGCAGTGTACAAGTGTTCCAGTCTCTCCAAAACCTCTCCAACATTTATTATTTTGTGTTTTTTAGATTAATGCCAGACTCGTTGGGAAGATATGTTATCTCACTGTAGTTTTGATTTGCATTTCTTTAATGGCTAATGATCGTGAGCATTTCCTCATGTATCTGTTAGCTAGGTGCCTGAATGTCTTCTTTGGTGAAACGTCTGTTCATATCCTTTGCCCATTTTTTAATTGAGTTGTCTTTTTGTTGTTAAGGCTTGCAGTCTCTTACAGATTTTAAAGATTAAACCCTGATCAGATATGACATAGCTAATTTTTTTTTCCCCCAGCCTGTACATTGTCATTTAACTTTTTTGAAGAAGTCTTTTGATGAGCATAACTGATTTTTAGGAGCTCCCAGTTATCTAGTTTCTCTTCTGGTGTTTGCGCATTGTTAATTATGGTTAGTGTTCTGTTTATGCCATGTATTAGGGCTCCTACAGTTTCTAGTTTTTCTTCCAAGACTTTTATCATTTTAGATTTTATATTTAGGTCTTTGATACATTTTGAGTTAGTTTTTGTATATGGTGTGAGGTATGGGTCTTGTTTCATTCTTTTGCAGATGGATATCCAGTTATGCCAGCACCATTTGTTGAGACTGTCTTTTTCCCATTTAACAGACTTTGGGCCTTTGACAAATATCAGCTGCTCATAGATGGATGAATTTACATCTGAATTCTCAATTCTGTTCTGTAGGTCTATGTATCTGTTGTTGTACCAGTACCAGGCCGTTTTGACTACCATAGTGGTTAGGTTCTAAAATCAGGTAGTGTGAGGCCTCACACTTTGTTTTTCTTCTTCAGTAATGCTTTACTTATCTGGGGCCTCTTCCCTTTCCATATAAAGTTGATGAATTGTTTCTCCATCTCATTAAAAAATGTCATTGGAATTTGGATGAGAATCACATTGTATCCATAGACCCCTTTGGTGGAATAAATATTTTCACAATGCTGTCTTCATATCCATGAGCATGGTATGTTTTTCCATTTATGTAGGTCTCTTTTGGTTTCTTGCAGCAGTGTCTTGTAGTTTTTTTTATATAGTTCTTTTACTTCTCTGATTAGATTTATTCTTAAGTATTTTATCTTCTTAAGGGATATTGTAAATGGTATTGATTTGGTGATTTCCTTTTCAAAGCTCTCTTTGTTGGTGTAGAGATATCCAACAGATTTTTTTTAGGTTTATCTTGTATCCCGATACTCTGATGAACTATTAGTTTCAGTAGTTTTCTTGAGGATTCCTTAGGGTTTTCTGTGTATAAGATCATGTGATCTGCAAAAAGAGATACTTTTACTTCTTCCTTGCCAATCCGGATGCCTTTTATTTCTTTATCTAGCCTAGTTGCTCTGGCTAGGACCTCCAGCACAATGTTGAATAAGCGTGGTGATAAAGGGCATCCTTGTCTTGTTCCCACTCTCAAGAAGAATGCTTTCAGACTTCCATTTAGGTTGATGTTGGCTGTTGGCTTTGTATAAATACCCTTTATTATGTTAAGGAATTTCCCTTCTATTCATATTTTGCTGAGAGTTTTTGTCATGAATGGGTGTTGGACTTTGTCAAATGCCTTTTCTGCATCAATTGATAAGATCATGTGATTCTTGTCTTTTGTTTTATTTATATGATGGATTACATTGATTGTTTTCTATTGTTGAACCATCCCTGCATACCTGGTATGAATCCCACTTGGTCATGGCAAATTATTTTTTTGATATGTTATTGAATTCTATTGGCTAGAATTTTGTTGAGGATTTTTGCGTCCATGTTCCTGAGGGTTTTTGTTGTTGTTGTTAGGTGCTGTCGAGTCGGTTCCGACTTATAGTGACCCTATGCACAACAAGACGAAACACTGCCCGTCCTGCGCCATCCTTACAATCGTTGTTATGCTTGAGCTCATTGTTGCAGACACTGTGTCAATCCACCTCATTGAGGGTCTTCCTCTTTTTTGCTGTCCTTCTCCAGGGACTGATCCCTCCTGACAACATGTCCAAAGTACATAAGACACAGTCTCTCCATCCTTGCCTCTAAGGAGCATTCTGGCCACACTTCTTCCAAGACAGATTTGTTCTTTCTTTTGGCAGTCCATGGTATATTCAACATTCTTCACCAACACCACAGTTCAAAGGCATCAACTCTTCTTCGGTCTTCCTTACTCATTGTCCAGCTTTCACATGCATATGATGTGATTGAAAATACCATGGCTTGGGTCAGGCGCACCTTAGCCTTCAGGGTGACATCTTTGTTCTTCAACACTTTGAAGAGGTCTTTGCAGCAGATTTGCCCAATGCAATGCGTCTTTTGATTTCTTGACTGCTGATGGCTGTTGATCGTGGATCCAAGTAAAATGAAATCCTTGACAATTTCAATCTTTTCTCCGTTTAGCATGGTACTGCTCATTGGTTCAGTTGTGAAGATTTTTGTTTTCTTTATGTTGAGGTGTAATCCATACTGAAGGCTGTGGTCTTTGATCTTCATTAGTAAGTGCTTCAAGTACTCCTCACTTTCAGCAAGCAAGGTTGTGTCATCTGCATAACACAGGTTGTTAATGAGTCTTCCTCCAATTCTGATGCCCCGTTCTTCTTCATATAGTCCAGCTTCTCATATTATTTGTTCAGCATACAGGTTAAATAGGTATGATGAAAGAATACAGCCCTGACGCACACCTTTCCTGACTTTAAACCAATCAGTATCCCCTCGTTCTGTCAAAACAACTGCCTCTTGATCTATGTAAAGGTTCCTCATGAGCACAATTAAGTGTTCTGAAATTCCCATTCTCCGCAGTGTTAACCATAGTTTGTTATGATCCACACAGTCGAACGCCTTTGCATAGTTAGTAAACATCCTTCTGGTATTCTTTGCTTTCAGCCAGGATCCATCTGAGATCAGCAATGATATCCCTGGTTCCATGTCCTCTTCTGAAACCGGCCTGTCAGTTTGTCATACTGTGGAGGTTGTGTGCTGCTGTGATGCTCCCACGTGTCTGTCAGTGTTGTGTATGTCAGTCCTGAGGGTTATTGGTTTGTAATTTTCCTTTTTTTGTGGTATCTTTACCTGGTTTTGGTATCAGGGTTATGCTGGCTTCATAGAATCAGTTTGGGATTATTCCATCCTTTTCTATGCTCTGAATTACTTTTAATAGTACTGGTATTAACTCTTCTGTGAAAGTTTGGTAGAATTCTCCATTGAAGTTGTCAGGACCAGGGCTTTTTTTTGTTGGAAGTTTTTTAATTACATTTTCAATCTCTTCTTTTGTTATAGCTTTATTCAATTTTTCTACCGCAGTTTGCATTAGTTTAGGTAGGTAATGTGTCTCTAGAAATTTGTCCATTTCCTCTAGGTTTTCAAATTTGTTAGAGTACAATTTTTCATAGTATTCTGTTATGATTCTTTTAATTTCTGTTGGGTCTATTGTGATATCTCCCATCTCGTTTTTTTATTCAGATTATTTTTTTCCGCTCCTGTTTTCTTTTCTCAGCTTGGCCAAACTGGTTTATTGACTATGTTGATCTTTTAAAGAGCCAGCTTTTGGTCTTATCGACTCTTTCAATTGTTTTTTCTATTCTCTATTTCATTTGTATGTGCTCTAATTTTTATTATTTCCTTTCTTCTACTGTCCATGGACTTCTTTTGCTGCTCCCTTTTAGTTCAAGTTGTAGAGTTAATGTTTTGGATTTTGGCCCTTTCTTCTTTTTGGTTATGTGCACTTATTGCTATAAATTGACCTCTGAGCACCCAAAGGTTTTGGTAGGATGTGTTTTCATTCTTATTTGATTTTATGAATTTCATAAATCTGTTCTTGATTTCTTCTATAAGCCAGTAGTTTTCAAGCAAGGTGTTGTTCAGTTTCCATGCGTGTGATTTTTTTTCCCTTGCTTTTTCTGTTATTGATTTCTACTTTTATTGCTTTATGGTCAGAAAAGTTGCTTTGTATTCTGTTAAGGCTTGCTTTGTGGCCTAATATGTGGTCTATTCTAGAGAATGTTCCATGTGCTTTGGAAAAGAGAGTACACTTGTCTGGTGTTGGTTGGAGTGTTCTGTATATGTCTATGAGATCAAGTTCATTGATCGTGGCATTTAGATCTTCCTTGTCTTTACTGAGCTTCGTTTTGAATGTTCTGTCCTTCACCAAAAGTGGTGTATTGAAGTCTCCTACTGTTATTGCAGAGCCGTTTATTTCTCTTTTCAATGCTGTTAGAGTTTATTTTATGTATTTTGGAGCTCTGTAGCTGGGACCATAAATATTTATTATGGTTATGCCCTCCTGGTGTAATGACCCTTTCATCATTATATAGTGTCCTTCCTTATTCTTTGTGGTGGATTTTGCTTTAAAGCCTATTTTGTCAGAAATTGATATTGCCACTCCTGCTTTTTTTTGATTGTTATTTGCTTGATATATAATCTTTTCCATCCTTTGAGTTTTAGTTTGTGTCTCTGAGTCTAAGGTGTGTCTCTTCTAGGCAGCATAAAAACAGATTGCTTGCTTTTATCCATTCTGTCATTCTCTGTCTCTTTATTGGTGCATTTAGTCCACTTACATTCAGTGTAATTATTGATAGGTATGAGTTTAGTGCTGTCATTTTGATTTTTTTTTGGTGTGTGTTTTTGACAATTTCTTCGTTCTATTTAGCAGTTAAGTGCTATGGCTGCTAACCAAAGGGTCGGCAGTTCGAATCTGCCAGGCGTTTCTTGGAAACTCTATGGGGCAGTTCTACTCTGTCCTATAGGGTCGCTATGAGTCAGAATAGACTTGACGGCACTGGGTTTGATTTGGTTTGGTATTTAGTTTTCTATGCTGTCTTTTTTCTTTATGTATTTTCTTTTCATCTTTTTCTGTTGATTTTGTATTTGCTGAGTCTCTGTGCTTTTTATTTTGTTGTGTAGGATTGTTAGTTTTCTTTGTGGTTACCTTAAAATTTACCTCATTTTTCTAAGTTTAAAACAATCTCTCATTTCTTAATGTTGCCTTAATGTCCTCTCCATATGAAAGTTCTATGACTACACTATTTAGTTCCTCTTTTTTTTTTTTTATAATGTCATCTTTTGTATATTGACATCTCTGTTTCCTTTTGACTTATTTTTGTGACTTCTCTATCTGGCTTGTTATCTGGTTGTTCTGTCATGTGTTCTACTCTTGGGTTGTTATCTGGTATTGTTGATTGTCTATACCTTTAGTTTCTTGTAATTCTGGTTTGGTTTTTACAAATTACCTTTTGTTTATCTCTTTATCTGGAAATGCTCTAATTTCACCATCATATTTGAGAGACAGTTTTACTGGATATATAATTATTGACTGGCAGTGTTTTTTTTTTTTGTTTGTTTTTTGCCGTCAAGGCTAATTTATGTCATCCCATTGCCTTCTTGCCTGCGTGGTTTCTGCTGTGTAGTCAGAGCTTAGTCTTATTAACTCTTCTTTGTAGATGACTTTTCGTTTATCCCTAGCTGCTCTTAAAATTCTCTGTCTATGTTTGTTTTTGGCAAGTTTGATTATAATATTTCTTTTGAGATCTATCCTGTGTAAGGTTCAATGAGCTTCCAGGATAGATATCTTCTCATTTTTCATGGTAGCAGGGAAATTTTCTTCCAACAAATCTTCAATAATTCTCTCTGTATTTTCTGTTATTCTACCCTGTTCTGACACTCTAACCACTTGTGGATTATTCCTCTTGATGGAGTGCCACATAATTCTTAAGGTTTCTTCATTTTTTAAAAATTATTTTCTCTGTTTTTTCCTCAGATATATTGGTGTCATGTCCTTTATCTTCAATCTCGGTAATTCTGACTTCCTTTGCCTCAATTCTGCTCCTCTGACTTTCTATTGAGTTGTCTAATTCTGAAATTTTACTATTAATCTTTTGTATTTCTGTTTGCTGTCTTTCTATAGATTCTGGCTGCCTGTTAAATTTGTCATTGTGCTCTTGTATAACCATCTTAACTTCCTCTGTTGCTTTGTCTCTGTGTTCTTTGGTTTGGTCTGCATTTGCCTGATTGCCTCCCCAATCTCTTGAAGAGCTCTGTATATTAATCTTTCGAATTCTACCTCTGGTAATTCCAAGACTTCACCTTCCTCTGGGAGATTTCTTGTTTCTTTATTTTGGTAGCTTGCTGAACCCATCATGGCCTGCCTTTTTATATGATTAAATATTGGCTTTTGTCTCTGAGCCATCAATTATATTATTTATGTATTTTTATATTTTACATAAATATTATTATGTTTATTGATTTTATGTTTGCTTACTGTGTCCTAGCTTCTTATTTTGTTTTGTTCTGATATGCCCACATATGCTGCGCGTGTGAGCTACTTTGATTATTGGTGTTTTTGGAGCTCTCACTTCCTGTCGCCAGGCTGTTAGAGCTGCTACTAGGTATGCGGGCCTAGGATTCCATTTACTTTTCTTTTGTGGGTTCAGCTCAAGTGTCCAGGTCATTGGTCACCTAGAGTGTGGTACAGACTCTCACCTGCTGTCCTAGACAGGCAGGTCTATATAGGGGTGATTGAAGCAGGTACAGGTATCTGGCTACAGTACAGGGTTATGTGCTGAGCAAGGTAGGGGGCTGATGGCTGCCCTTGAGTGCCTAGGTGGAAGGTGTGTCCCTCTACCCTAGAGTGCATAGGTGGGTGGATTTTACAGCCAGGCTTTGGGCACCCAGTGCTGTTGGCCGTGGGACTGGAAGGCACCACTTATTCTTGGACCTCTCTCGTGGTTGGCTAGGTGGAGTGTATGGAGCCATTGGTCCTCAGGCCCCTAATGTGGGTAGGTGAGGACTGTGCTTAATGGGCAGGGTGATGTGAAATGTCACAAATCTGCCAATTCCCCTTAGCCATTGTTTTTGAAATTTGGCTTCAGTTATATACCTTGTTGTACTATGCCATTGAGGGCCTGAGCTGTTGAAATGGTCCCACAGAGGTCTAGGCAGGGATGAAAGGCATTTGCAGTCCACGGACCCCTTATGCCCGTTCTTAGGCAAAGGAGTAATGCCTGCCCTGAGGTCCTGGCTTAGGGGAGTGTGCAGATTATTTTTTCCTTTGTTTGTTTCTTCCCTCTCCAAAGAAGGGAGACTGACTCACATGTGCATGACTGGTCCCACTTCTGGGCCAGAGGGCATGGCAATTGCTAAAGCTGGACTGGGACCAGAGCAGTGTGGAGCAGAGATGGGTGAAGGGGAGAGAGGCATATCCCAGAGGGGGAAGAGTTATTTTGATCCTTTGCAGTAGGTTAGATGCTTGCATTTAACTTTCACAGATCCAGCGCTACGTCCCAGTGGCTCTGGAGGCTTGTGCAGACTCTCCACAGCTCAATTTCTCCCACTGTGGAAAACATGTCCCAAGTGCTATTGCTTGCTTCAGCCCACATTCACCAGCCAATCCAGCCTTCAGAATGCTGGCCAGGTCAGGTCTGGCAAATCTTCTTTGCTTCTGAACTGTCTCTCCCTCCCTTTGCTGCTCTGACCAGCTCCTCAACTTTGTCTTTGATGTTCAGGGCTCCTAGATTGTTAATATAATCAATTAACTTGTTTTCTTAGGTCCTTGTTGTAAGTGGGGCCATAAGAAGGTTCTGACTATTCTGCCATCTTGGTCTCTCCTCTTATCAGGAACACTCTTAAATAAACTTTCCTGTTTAATACTTCAAACCACCCCTAACCCCTGGCATTTGTGATCTTTCTTACCTTTCTCTACCTGTTCTTTATTCATAGGAATTATGGATACATAAGTACTGATAAGAGTGCCTGATACCTCTTCAAATGAATAGAACACCTACTTTGTAACAAGCCATGTGTCAGAAAATAGTACTGTCATTACTACTCAAAATCCTAAAAACAGCTCACTCTCAGTTTTCCAGTTTTATAAGAAATGTGTCTGTCTGCTGTTTTATTTTTTGTTTACTTTTTTTTTTTTTAAATCTGTGTATCAATCTATAGTCAGATATATTCTTCCTTTATATTACTGTCTGGGTCTTTAGCCCCAAACCCCCACCTAGACTCTAGAATTGGTAATGTGGACTAAGCTATAAAAAAAGAGAAAGGAAAAGAAAACTCTTCTCGAGTCCTTTAGTACATATCCTAATCTAGTAAAGGAGCAAACTGTGAGTCAAACAGTGGAAATTATCAACATTTTCTAAAATACAAGGTATAAATACCCAAAAAATGAGAAGCAATGAAAACATTAGGGGAAGGGAAGACATTGGAACAGAGTGGGGAATACATGTGAGTAGTAAAATCAGAAGATAGGACTGCAAGACAGTTGTCCACACAAAAGTTAAGGTTCTTCAAAATTGCTTTAACTGGTCATTAGTTTGTCACCTGTTTAAAGTTCAGACTGTGAATCAAACTTGTGTCTCATTTTCTCCATACTTCTTTGTCTTTCTTACATCGGCCCAGACTTCTCATATATGTATTTATTCTTTTCATGCCCGGATTACTAGAGGCAATTACCAGATGATATAAACCAATATTCTCCTCATTTTATGAACATTTTGGAGATTCTAAGAACCGAATTTTAAAAGTTATGTTATATGACTGCCATAATGAAGGAAAATCCTTATCTTACAATTATGGATGAATATGGAAGGAAATAAAGATGGAAAAAAACTCCTGTTTTTTAAAATCAGAATAACAGGATTAGAAAGTAACTAAACACTTATAAATTTAGCTCTTTTTTAAAATTACAGAACCTTAGATGCATTACCCTGATTAATTTTTCATTATCCAGCTCCCATTTGATCATTTCAAGGAACATGAGTAGCTGATTTTTTTAAATAATATTTTGTCAGCATTTGCTTCTTGTAATCTCTCTCCATTGTTTCATATGAGATTTATGGGGTGAAATGTGCAAGGTATTTTCTTATCAATGCGACAGTCATTCAGAGATTTGAAAGTATATATAATATCTCCCTGTATTCGACACCCAGATACCACTGCTCCTTCCACAAGTCTATCTATAGGTGAGCTTCCCCATCACTTTCTAATCCTATACATCCCCTGGTAGTTTTTCAACGGCCCTGTTTTTGTATTATTTTGCCACTGAACCATGTCCAAGATTTAATCACCAAAACTGATATTCAAGATCATACACATTATTTTTTGTGCTTGTTTTGATAGTGTGAGGAAACATAGAGACATTTTTCTTGGGAGATAATGTCAGAAGCAGATCTATATGCTTTTCTCCAAATGGGCTCATTTTTTAAATCTAATTCATTTGTTACACTGGAGCATACGGAGGTAGAAAAGTAAAGTTCTTACATTTACTGAAACAGTGATGCTATTGCAAAGTAGAGATAATTTGCTTTAGCTCTAGCATACAACATATGAGAAAATGACAGTGGATCAAAGTAAATTGGGTCTCAAACTGCACTTATTATTATGCTTTATAACTACGAGTACTCTATACATATTTTGTTGAAATGCAATCACTGACGCTATGCCCTTGAAGTGAAATGAAATGGGAAAGGCATGAACTGCAAAATCAGGTAAGATTAGGATGGGTCTCTGCAATGCATTTATTGTCTGTGTGATATTAACTAAGTTCATTTAACTTTCTGAAGTTCTCATGTGTAAAATATAAAAATAGCATTTGCCTGATATGATGTGTAAATAGGCTAATATTTAAACAAGTCAAACAAAGTAGATGACACATACTAAGATTCTACTGTATCTGATATAATTGTTGCCATGGTAGATTTTTCTTTGTTTACATGTGTTTGACATGTCTTTAACCATTCACATATATGAGTTTATACAGACAGAAAAGACAGTTATATATGATATAAACATAAACATATAAATGTAATGTAAGTCTAAAAATAAAAAAAAAGTACGTAACTTCTAAGAAGGTTTAATAATCCTTTGCTTTAGAAATCAATTTGGAAATTATTAATTCACCTCTGATTATCATTTAAATAATTAAATGTGAAAGCAGTATCCATAACCATATTAGAGAGCTTGGTTATCCAAATGACACAATGATTAGTTACATGGCAAGACTACGCCAGGCAATGAAAACATACTGCATAGTGATTATAGCCAAAAAGCAGATGAGATGAAAATGTGGCACGATATAGTGAAAAAATTATGAGGCTTTGAAGTAAATTACCTGGATCAAAAAAATGAGTGTTTCCTTTTTTTAAGGGTTGACTGCATTTTTAAAAAAGTTGTACATTATGGAAGAAACTACTTAATTAACCAGATAAGGAAAATCAAGTCTACTGGGTAATGCAGTGAAAACTGCTTCAGTAGGGTCACTTTGTATGAATGATATCTCTGATTCTATCACTTAGTTCTCTGTGTTCTTAGACAAATAATTTAACTGTGATTATTCTCAATTTCATCAGGTATATTACAGAGTAAATAAAGTTGTCAAAAACAACACACTTCTTAAATTTAATTAATAAAGTATTTAAGTGAAATGATAAAATAATATATATGAATAGGTATTATGCATTTAAATTGGCTAAAAAAATCAGGTGTTAGTGAAATAATGATATTGATATCATTAATATCACATTCTAGCAAAATTTTGCTGAAGATAATTAAAAAACGTGTGCAGCCATACATCAACAGGGAACTGTGGAAGTTCAAGCTGTATTCAAAAGAGTACATGGAGCTAGAGCTATCATAGCTGATATCAGGTGGATCTTGGACAAAATCAGGGAATATTGGAAGATATTTACTTGTGATGGTATATTCAATATTCTTCACCAACACCACAATTTGAATGCATCAGTTTCTTTTGATCTTCCATTTCCATTGTCCAGCTTTCACATGCACAAGAATGAACAAATCCATCTTGGAGAAAGTACAGCCAGAATGCTCCTTATAAGTGAAGATGGTGAGACTTCATCTTGCTTACTTTGGGCAAGTAATCAGGAAAGACCAATCACTAGAAAAGAATATCAAGTTTAGTGAAGTAAAGAGTCAATGAAAATGACTCTTAGAAGGGAAACCTTCCATGAGATATAGTGACGCAGTGGCTGCAACAATGGGCTCAAACACACCAACGATTTTTAGGATGGCACGCGAACAGTCAATGTTTCCTTCAGTTATACTTAATACTGCCATGAATCAGAGTCAACTCAATAGCAACTAACAACAATAGTGAAATAAAGAGAATGGAAGATTTAATAAATATATCAGATGACTGTTCATTTACATAGAAAATCATGTGAGATTCCTGCCTCACATCAGCAACAAAAATAAATTTTAGTAAGGTTAAAAATCAAGGTGAAAAGTACAATTAAAAGACTTTGGACTTTTGTTTCCAGGCAAGATGTAGTATTAGGGATTCAATGCACCACTTAAAAACATGCGCACACACACAAACAAAATACAGAGCACAATAGTTTTCAAGATTCTGGACATCGGGCAATAAAATATAATGATCTTTAACAGAAGAGAAAACAAATGAACTGAGGCCCATGGATGCCCTAACATGTTTCCTTAAAAGAGTTCCGAGACCATGGTACAGGGTAGAGGAACCCAGGCAGAATCCAGCAACTCTCTGAGCAGAGGAGATGAAATTGAGACTCCAGTAAGACCACAGAAACTAGATTTTCCAGGAGTGAGTACCAGAGAGGACAGACCTTCACAGAGAACTCTACAGGTCAGCAGAGGGTGGCCTTTGGTTATTCAGCAGAGCATGGATAAACATACGCACGTAAATAAACTGCCCAAGGCTAGAGACAGAACCACCAGATAAGAGTCCTGGAAATCATACCCGAGCTAACAGGGTCAACAATACCTGTTCCACCAGTAAGAATGGTAATCTCATAATCCATGATACATCAATTAGAGTACTCATAAGATTCTTGCCTCAGTAGCAAAAAAAAAAAAAAAATGTCCAAAACATCATTCTGTTCCCACTTAAAAAAAAAAATCAAATCTAGTTCTAAAAAAAATCAAACAGTTTTCAAATGGCTCAAATTCATCCCAGAACAAAGCTCAAGAATTTTTATAGGAAAACAAAAATATCCAGCATCCTATGAGGTAAAATGTATAATATCTGATGTCCAATTGAAAACTACCAATCACACAAAGAAACAAAGAAATATGACCCGTAATGAGGAAAAAAATTAATTGGAACTAGCCAAAATCTAACAGATGTTAGGATTATCAGACAAATAAATTAAAACATTTATTATAACTATATGCCACATGTTTAAAAGTTAATTTAAAAAAAAAAAAAACCATTGCCCTTAAGTTGATTCAGACTCATAACAACCCTATAGGACAGAGCAGAACTGCCCCATAGAGTTTCCGAGGAGTGCCTAGTGGATTCAAATTATTGGTATTTTGGTTAGCAGCTGTAGCACTTAATCACTACACCACCAGGTTTTCCAAAAGTTAATTAGACACAATAAAAAAAAAAATGCTGCCATCAAGTTGATTTTGACTTATAGCTACTCCATAGGACAGAGTTGAATTGCCCTATAGGGTTTCCAAAGCTATAATTTTTACAGAAACGAACTCCCACATCTTTCTTCCACAGAGCAGCTGGTGGATTCGAACCACTGAACTTCTGGTTAGTAGCCAAGTGCTCAACCACTGCACCACCAGGGCTCATAGAGGATATTAAAAAGATAAAAATTAACTTCCAGAGGTGAAAACTACAAAGTTTGAGATAAAAATATACAATGGATTGGTCTAAAGGATACCAAGACATTGCAGAAGAAAAGACTTGGAGACAGCAATCAAAATGATCCACAATAAAACACACTGAGAAAAAAAAATTAAAGTAAACAAAATAAAAAACTCAGTCAGCAGATTAGTGGTTATCAGGGACTGGGGGAGGGAGGGAAATGAGGAAACACTGCTTAAAAAAAAATTAAAAAAAAACTAATCCAAGTCAATCTATCTTTATCTGTATGTCTATATTTATAATTTAAAAAAGAAAGGGATCTATGTATACCTCACAGAGAGGAAAGGCTTCCAGACAGGAAAAAAAAAAAAAAAAAAAAGCAAAGACCTAGAGACCCCGAATAGCTTCAGTTGCTGAGAAAACAGTGAATTGTTGCATGTTACTCTAGTTCTTAGCGAGACGGCCATGACCCTGAGTTGGAGAATTCTAAACCAGACCAAGAGGGGTCTTGGATGTGATGCTGAACAGTCTTGACTTTAGGAGAAGGATAGAATTAGATATGCCTTTGGGACGTCATATAGGGTTGCTCTGAGTTGGAATTGCCTCGATGGCAATGGGTTTGGGTTTTTTTGTTTTGTTTTGTTTTGGGGAATTACTGGTGACTGGCAAGGAAAAGGGGCTAAAGCACCATTGACTGGGGATTAGGGAAAAAGACCGTGATAAGCATTGAGGATCCAGGTGCAAAAACAAAAAAGTCGATGAAAAGTGAGAGACGATACAGTAAAAAGGAACAGTGAGGACACTGTTCTGGGGTTTGTGGGAAAGCAGGAAGGAAAAAGAAAGCTCTTCCTAATGATGATTGCTAGAGGGGGGAATTGGAACAATTCAAATTAAGCCTTCAAGAAGAGAGCTCCCTCCAAAATAAAACAAAGCAAAAGACAAAGGGAAAGTAAGAACTCTTTCAAACATACAAAAGATGAAAATATCCTTAAGACAGACTGAAGAAATATTAAAGAAAGTCATTCGTGGAGAAGAAAAATGATATCAAAGAAAATATGAACCGACAGGAAGAAACGAAGAGCACCAGAAACGCTAAATACTTGGATAAATTTATAAGAATTGTTTTTCTTATTATGTTAAACTTTAAACCATGATCAACTGCTTAAATGAATATAGCAGCAATGCAGTATGGTTTTTTTTAACAGATGTAAAATTAAAATGCATGCCAACAATAGCTCAAATGCTGGGATGAGAATAAAAAATAAAATTTTATAAGGTTCTTATAAGTGGTCATATGCTATCACTTGAAAATAGACTGTTTTAACTTGACTATAAATTACACTCTAAAACAACACCTAAAATAACACACACATGCAAAGTTACAGCTATTAAGCCAAAAAACAAGACAATGCGTAATCATGAAAATATACAATTAATCCAAAAGAAGACAGAGAGAAAAAATTGAACAAAGATGGCCAAATTAAAACTAGTAGCAAGATAATAGATTTAAACAAGACTGTATCAAATGTATCCCAATTAAAAGGCAGAAATTGTCATTGAGTTAAAAAGAAAAAAAGACTTAACTCCATGCTATGTAGCATATACCAACTTTAAATATAAAGTCACAAAGAGTTTAAAAGTAAAAGGATGGAAGAAAGATATGCCATACTCCAAACCCAAAAACCCATTGCCTTCAAGTCAATTCTGATTCATAGCGACCCTATAGGACACAGTAGAACTTCTGCATAGAGTTTCCAAGGAGCACCTGGTAGATTCGAACCGCCAACTTTTTTGTTTGCAGCCGTAGCACTTAACCACTATGCCACCAGGGTTCCCACGCCATGCTCAAGTAGGCAAATTTCTAAAGATTCCATTCCAGCCGTGATTACACCCCTTGGTTATTCAATCTAACACTAAATACTAATGCAAAGGAACTTTGGAGATAGAATTAGGTAACTAAATAGCTAACCTCGAAATCAGGAGACTATCCTGTATTGTCTGTGTGGACGCAATGTATCACATCAGCATTTAAATGAAGACAAGAAATGCAACAGATGCAGAAAACAGAAGAAAGATGATGCAGAAGGAGTGATCAGAGAGATTCAAAGCATGAGAGTAACTAAACCTGCTGTTGCTGGCTCAAAGAAGGAAGAAGGAAGCCCTGTGAAAAAGAATGTAAATAGCCTCTAAAGGTAAGAACAACCCCAGCCAACAGACAGCATGAAAAGAGGACCTCTGTCTAACAACCACATGTGTGATAGTTAAGATTGTATGTCAAGTTGGCTGGGACATGATTCTCAGTGTTTTGGCAGTTGTGTAATGTTGTGATCACTTACCTGTTGAAATTTAATATGTGATCACCTCATGATGGAATCTGCTGAGTGGTACCACTGGAAGTGGGGCCTGTGGAACCTTACTGCCCCCTCAGTCTTTATCTCTTTGCCCTTTGCCACTTACTTCCTCCCTGCTTGCCTTGCCAAGGCTTTTAGCTTGTTCTGGACCCTGCAGCTGCCTCTTGTTCATCTGACCTCTGGTTCTTGGAACTTCAGCTAGCAGCTTACCTTCCAGTCTTGGGATTCATCAACCTTCACAGCCTGTGGGGCAAGAGTCCTTCTCTCCAATATACCAATCTGAGTTTATCAGCTCCTGTGGCTACGTGTATCAGAAGAAGCCTTTATCCTGATCCACGAACTTGGGATGTTCCAGCCTCTACTATCTTTTTTTTAATAATTTTTGTTGTTCTTTAAGTGAAAGTTTACAAATCAAGTCAGTCTGTTACGTATAAGCTTATATATACCTTACTCCATACTCCCACTTACTCTCCCCCTAATGAGTCAGCCCTCTCCCTCCTTCCAGTCTCTCCTTTTGTAACAATTTTGTCAGTTTCTAACCCTCTCTACCCCCCCATCTCCCCTCCAGACAAGAGATGCCAACACAGTCTCAAGTGTCCACCTGATACAAGTAGCTCACTCTTCGTCAGCATCTCTCTCCAACCCATTGTCCAGTCCCTTCCATGTCTGATGAGTTGTCTTCGGGAATGGTTCCTGTCCTGGGCCAACAGAAGGTTTGGGGACCATGACCATTGGGATTCCTCTAGTCTCAGTCAGACCATTAAGTCTGGTCTTTTTATGAGAATTTGGGGTCTGCATCCCACTGATCTCCTGCTCCCTCAGGGGTTCCAGCCTCTACAATCTTGTGAGCTGTTTCCTTGATATAAATCTTTCTCTCTACACATATATTCATACACTTTACTGGCTTTGCTTCTCTAGGGAACCCAGCCTAAGACAACATAGAACTGATTTTGCCAACGTATTAAATGATTTTGGAAGCAGATTCACACCCAGAGCCTCCAGAAAGAAACATATCCTGCTGACCTCTTGGTTTTAGCCTTGTGAGTCCCAGAACAAAGAACTAGCTAAGCCATCTTGTGCCTGGAATTTTGAGATAATAAATGTGTGCTGTTTTAAGCTATTATGTTTTGGTAATTTGTTAAGACTGCAATAGGAAATTAATACACATATTAACACTAAGCAAAAGAAAGATGGAGTGGTCCTGCTAATAACACATAAAGTAGGTTCAGATCAAAGAACATTACCAGGGATACTAAAACGGCCATTTCATAATGGTAAAGTGTTCAGTTAATTAGGAGTAAGAACAATTCTAAAGGTTTCACATCTAAAAACAGATTTTCAGACTATATAAAGTAAAAACTGAGAGAACTGCAAGGATAGACAAATCCACAATTATAAAAAAAAAAACCAGTGCCATCATTATAGTCGGACTAAATATATCTCTTTCCATAATTGATAGAAAGAGTAGACAGAAAAAAATAGTAGAGATATAAAAGAATTGAACAATATAATCTACCAACTTAACCTAATTGATATTTAGCATGATAAACCATATTTTGGCCCTTTAAAAACTCATAATATACTTAAAAGGATTTAAATCATACAAATTATGTTTTCTGATGACAATGGAATTAAATTAAAATTCAATAAAACAAAGATTTCTGGTAAGTCCCAACATATTATAAACTGAATAATGGAAACACAACATAATAAAATTTGTGGGATGTCACTAAAGCAGTTCTTAGAGAAAAATTTATGCTACTAAACAATATACTAGAAATCAAGACAGGTTTCAAACCAATGCCTCATTTCTACCTTAACAAACTAGAAAAATAAAGGCTAATGAAGGGGAAAGGAATCAAAATTGATCCACGCAAAACATCAGCTAAACACAGAGAGTAGTATTATTGCAGGAAATGAGAAGGGGAAAAAAAAAAGCAATTTAAGACAAGGAATATGAATAGTAAAATGGCAAAAGTAAGTCTTTCTTTATCAGCAATTACTTTAAATGATATAAATGGATTGAACTATCTAATCAGAAGACAGAGATTTGGCAGGCCAAATTTAAAAAAAAAAAAAAATCCATCTATATGCTGTCTACAAAAGACACATTTTAGACCAAAGACACAAACAAGTTGAAATGAAAGATGGAAATAAAACAAAAACAAACGAGCAAAAACATCAAAAAAAAAAAAAAAAAATAGCCCATGCAAATAGTAAACAAAAGGAAGCTGTGGTAGTTATATCAATAACAAACAAAATAGACTTTAAGTCGAAATCTGTTACAAGAGACAAAGATGAACATTATGTAATATAAAAGGATCAATGAATGCCAGAAGATTTAACAATTATAAATGTATATGTATATAATTATAGAGCCCAAAATATGTGAAGCAGAATTGAAGGGAGAAATAAATATTTCTACAACAATATATTTGGAGACTTCAATACACAGCTTTCAAAAATGGATAGAGCACCTGGACAGAAGACCAGTAAGGAAAATAGAAAATAGAAAATCTGAAGAACATTATAAAACCACTAGCCTGCTAGAGACACATATAGAACACTGCAACCAACAACAGCACAATATATGTTCTTCTCTATTATATATGGATCATTCTCCAGTGTAGACCACATGCTAGGTCACAAAACAAGTCTCAGTAAATTTATGAAGATTGAATTCATGCAGTTTTTTTTTTCTCTGACCACAATGGAATGCAAGTAGAAATGAACAACAGAAGGAAAACTGGAAATTTCAAAAATATCTGGAAATTAAACAACATGCTATTAAACAACCAATGGATCAAAGACAGTATCAAAAGCAAAATCAGAAAATACTTAGATTTGAATGAAAATGAAAGCACAATATACTAAAACTTGAGGGATGCAGAGAAGGCAGTCTCAGAGAGAAGCTGATAATGGCAAACACCTACATTAGAAAAAGAAGAACTCAAATCAATAACCTCCCATTACTGCTTGAGGATCTAGAAAAAGAAGAGCAAACTAAGTGTGAAGCTACTAGAATGAGGAAAATAACAAAGATCAGGACAGAGATAAATAAGATAAAGGGTAAAAAAACAATAGAATCAACATAACCAGAAGTTGGTTCTTTGAAAGATCAAGGGGAAAAAAAATGTTTAGCTAGACTGGCAAAGAAATAAAGACAGAAGATGCAATAATTAAAATCAGAAATGAAAGAGGGAACATTACTACTGACCTTGAAAAAAATTTTTTTCTTATTTAGAAGAGAATACTGTAAACATTTGTACAAGGAAATTGACAAATTCCTAGAAACTCATAAACTACCTAAATTAACTGAAAAAGAAATAGAAAACATCAATAGTTCCATAACAAATGTAGAGATTGAATCAATAATCAAAAATCTCACAATAAAGAAAAATCTTGGACCAGATCACTTCACTGGGGAATTCTATCAAACATTGAAAGAAGAACTGACACAAATATTTCTCAAAATCTTTTAAAAAATGGAAGAGGAGGGAGTACTTCCTAACTCATTATGTGAGGACAGTTTTATTCTGATACCAAAGCAGACAATGACACCACAAGAAAATAAAATTACAACCAATATCCCTTAAGAATATAGATGTAAAAAGTCTAAACAAAATACTAGCAAATACAATGTAAAAACATTTAATAAGATTTTACATCATGACCAAGTGGGATTTATTCCAGGAATGCAATCATATGAACATAGGAAAATCAATTTAATACACTACATAGATAGGATAAAGGGAAAGTACCACAAAATCAACCATCATTTCATGATAAAAACTCTGAACAAACTAAGAACGGAAGAGACATTTTTCAACATGGTAAAGGATGGTTATGAAAAACCCACAGCCAAAATCATATTCAATGAAGAAAAATTGAGAGCTCGTGGTGTAGTGGCTAAAAGCTATGGCTGCTAACCAAAAGACCGACAGTTCAAATTCATGAGTAGCTCCTCGGAAACCCTATGGGGCAGGTCTACTCTGTCCTATAGGGTCACTATGAGTTGGAATTGACTCCAGAGCAATGGGTTTGGTTTTTTGGTTTATTCAGCATTGTATTGGAAGTTCTAGCCAGAATAATTGGACAAGAAAGATACAAAGAAAATATCCATGCCCTAAAAAAATAAGTAAAACTATCTCTGCGAGTAGACACTAGACACCCTCCTTTCTATTTTACACTTAATACAGTATTAAAAAAAAAAAAAAAAGACAGTGTTCCTAAAGTAAGAGCTCAGAAATATACTGTGTCAGCTAAAAAGCATGAGTTAACCATTTGTATTTTGACACCTTGATTCTCAGATCTGTCTATTCTGGCTACCATATCTTGTCTGTTGTTCTTAAGCATATTGCATCCTGTGAGCTGGAACTCTTATTTTTTTCATGGTGTTGTTTCTGAACTGGTACCATACTGAGTCTTCAGTATGTCATCCCACCACCCCATTGGACCAGCTGCTTCTAAGTTATAGGCTGTGTGGTGACTATGAACCCATAGGCATGAATGCCTTGCTGTACATCTTTTGCTTTGAACCAGCCCACAATTCCACCTCACATGTGTGCCCCAGGAATAGAAACAATCCTAATGGATCAAGCCCTGCAAAGTCATAGTCTGAAAGCAGTCATCATCACACATGTATGGTTAGCCACATTGTGCCTGAGGTAAAGACTTCTAAACTGAGATGATCTAAGTGAACGTAGAATCCTGTGCAGGCCATAAGGGAAGGAGGAAGATGCTACTCCTGTCTTTTGTTTTTATTATCCATGTCCAGATAAATAAACCCATTTTTTTTTTTTTTTTTGGCTGAGCAACTGGTATAAACAATACAAGTAGGCTGATTACGGATAAGCCCAGACCCATCACCGAGTGTAAGTTAGACTAAATGCACAATGTATTTAACCAAGAACAAAGAACAGAGCTTAGTCTGGTTGGCCACAGGGAATAGAAACATATTTAGCATGTCCCAGGTCAGCTTCCCCAAACTCCCTGGAGTCCCTAATGGAGAGGTGCAGCTGGCATTAACGCAGTCTGTGCAAGGGTGAGATTGCTGATTCCAAGAGGCTTAATTTTTGCTGTGCCATAGTCCTTTTATGCTTAAGGCTTATATTATCACTCAGCATGGATTTATACAAGCTAACTCTGCATTTATTTTTCTATTTAAGGAAATATCTGTAAATACCCAAGCTCAACATCAGCAAAACCATATTGCCACTGAGTTTTAAAAAGCAATCACTAACATAAAAAACCTTATTCTGTGTGGTTCTTTACTGGTGCCTATAACACCGGCTTTCTGTTACACTCCCTGATTCTTATTATGCTGACTTTTCAGATACCTAGGGAGCGTTTGATAAAGCTAGTCAAAAAAGAAATCTGCAATGCTATGTTGATTTGAATAGATGCAGCCAAAAGAAAATATTCATAAAATTAAATAAAAATAGCAGAACAGTGCTATACCAGGTAAAATCAAATGAAATCAAAGTTTGAGTGGCAATGTTTATATCATAAAAATATAAGTGAAGGTAAAAATATGAAATAACACAAAGTGGGTTAATTTATATTGTATTGACAATGTATCTAATACACAATTGATATTTGAACAATATTGGAGAGCTTTTTTTTTCCAATAATGCAGTATAAGAAGAAATGGTCAAAACTCAGATGGTTTGGAAATAATAACATATGTTTCTTGGTTTTTAACATTTCAGGGAGAAAACAATGTTGCAAAGATTAAAGAAAATAAGAAACTCCTTATACACGAAAAATGTAAAGAATGTCTTTGACATCAAGGAAAAAGAAGCTGCAAGGATCAAGGAAGAAATAAAAACAACTATTTGCGAAAGAAGAAAAACCATTCAGGAAATTAAATGCCAGAATTTAGCAAGATATATAGAGTTTTCAGAGAAAAACTGTGTGTTCCAAGAATTTTACATGCTGCTAAGTTGTCATTCACACATGTGAAGGCAACAAAAAGACATTCTCTTCTTTCTAAAGGCTCAAGCAATTTTCCTAACATCTGTTTTCTGGATGATAGACTGAACACTTGTTGGATTAGCCCATTTCTCACCAAAACCACAGAAAAATGACAGAAGAGATATTCTAAATGTAAGGTAATGAATTCTTAAGAGCTCTTAAATATATGAAAGGTTCTCTGTGGACAAGATGCAGAAGAACTATCAGAGTTAGGTATTCTAGATACCATACGCCTTAGACTTACAGAAAGCCAACACTAATGACTGCTCTGGAAGTCAAAAATTCACTGCCCATCAAAAAAAAAATTAAAAAACTAAAACTGACAAAAGCAAAAAAAAAAAAAAAGGGTAGCCAAACATTCTTTTGGAAATTATATGTTTCTGAATAATGCTTGTGCTAAAAACATGTGAGAAGGGGAATTGCAAAAATATTTAAAACTAAACAACGATGATAACTTAAAGTTTTGGAAAGAGGCCAAAATAATATATCAAGAGAACCGAGGGAAATGTGTGCTTTTCAATGTACTTATTAGAAAAGAATATACTGGGGCCAGAATTTATACAAGTGAGCTTAAGTGTGTAAAAATATAGCTTTCATGATTATCTCTACCTGGACTCTACTTCCTAGCTGTGGTAGTCAAGAATTTGGGCTATGGAGCCCCCTGCCTAAGTTTGCATCCAAATTCTGCCATTTACTAACTATGTGAACCTGGGAAATTTCTCTGTGCCTCACTTTCGTCATTTGTAAAATAAAGATAACAATCATTTTACCTACCTCCTGTGGGAACTGTTAGGATGGATGAGTTAATACAGGTAAAGTACCTGGAATAGTTTCTGGTCCATAGTAAGTGCTACAGAAGCAGTAACTTCTTCTTTGTTTTTTTTTTTTTTGTTTGTTTGTTGTTGTTGTTTGTTTTTGTTTTTAAGTGGAAGACAAAATCTTAAAATCTTTCAGTTAAATGTAAGTAAAACCCTTCAGTTTTAAACCAGCCTCTGGGAATAATTATTCAGTCAATTCAAAGTTCAGACTCACTGGCTGGTATGTCAAAGCTTACATAGCCTCAGAAACCAACAAAACCAAACCAGCTGCTGTATCGAAGCAGATCAACACTTTCTTCCAAGGTGCCTCTGGGTAAACCTGAATCTCTAAACTTTCAGTTATCAGCTGAACACTTAAACATTTGCACCACCCAGGGACTCCCATGTATCCTCACAGCCACAGGCTATTTTTTAATTTCTCACTGACTGCTGCCGAAATGCCCTTTTCCTACCTGATTCCTGAATATCCCCTGTTGGTACATGCCAAAGACCCATCTATTTATTTTGGGCTCCCTGCTTACACATGCAAATAACATTGTTGGTATTGTTGTTAGGTGCAGTCTGTTCCGACTCATAGTGACCCTGCGTACAACCGAACAAAACACTGCCCAGTTCTGTGCCATCCTCACAATCCTTGCCATGTTTGAGCCAATATTTGCAGCCACTATGTCAATCCATCTAGTCAAGGGTCTTCCATTTTTTCACTCATGCTCTACTTTACCTACCACGATTTCCTTCTCCAGGAAGGGACTGGTTCCTCATGATAACATGTTCAAAGTAAATGAGATGAACTCTTGCCATCCTAGCTTCCAAGGAACACTCTGGCTATACTTCTTCCAAGACAGACTTGTTTGTTCTTCTGGTAGTCCATGGTATATTCAATATTCTTCGCCAACACATGAATAACACTGAAGGTTTTCAATAAAATCTCTGTTGTCTAGTGCCCTGGATCTCAATTCTCCTCATTCTGACCCCACACTTCTTGTAGGCCATGGGTTCTTCAGTTTCTCTGTGTCTCCCTCTGAGGATATAGTTCCTTCTACCTTTACCTTCTGAAAATTTAATATATATGCTAGAACTCTCAAATGTTGTGTTATTTTTCTTTCCCCAAACACAACTTTAAAAAACCTTTTTGTCTTTCAGGTTGAATATTTTATGACGTTTTATCTTCAAGTTTTCTCTTTATTTGCTTAGCTGTGCCCAGCCTTCTTTTAACCCTTTGTAACATGTTTTGTCTTTCCCTAGAGTTATCAGTTAACTCTTGTGTACTTTCCATCTGTATGCTGAAATACCAATTTAGATCATGGTGGTTGTCCTTTTCCACTAGTGTTGTTAATGGATTAATCATAGTTCTGTTGAAAAGCCCTGACAGTTCCAACAGCTTGGTCATCTCTGGCTTTGCATTAGTTGACTGCTTTCTGTCTTGTGGATGATTGCTTCTTTCTAAAGTGTGATTACATCAATTTTTCTTGGTTTTAATATTCACTTTATTTTTTTATTTTGAAATTTCAAATACAATTTGTATTTTTGTTTTTTTAAAAGACGAATAATCAACCGTTGCTGTCAAGTCTATTTCAACTCATGACAGCCCTGTGAGTGTCAGAGTAGGACTGTGCTTCATAGTGTTGTCGATGGCTGATTTTTTGGAACCAGATCACTAGGCTTTTTTTCAAAGTGCTTCTTAGTGGACTTGAACCTCCAACCTCTGGGTTAACAGCCAAAGCATGTTAAATGTTTATACTACCCAGGGATTCTTTTCAAAAAAGGCATGGGTTAAATAAGGTTGGGAAAGTCTGGTATGGGTAGATGGACAATAAATATCAGCTCTTTTATGTGCCAGCATATTTTTAGAAAATAATGGTGAGCAATGCACCAAAAGGAAACCTAGCGGTACAGTGGTTAAGCACTCAGCTGCTAACCAAAAGGTCGGCTTTTCAAACCCACCAGCCGTTCTGCAGGAGAAAGATGTGGGGGGTCTGCTTCCATAAAGATTTACAGCCTTGGAAACTCAGGCAGTTCTACTCTGTCCTACAGGGTCACTATGAGTCAGAATCAACTCAATGGCAGTGGGTTTCGTTTTTTGTTCTATGCACCAAGGGCTTGCTGGGTTAGTCTGATATATTCATGGCTTTGTCACTGTAGTCCATTCCTTAACCCTCTGGTCTGTTTTTCTCTTCAGTAGCGGAGGAAGAACGCACTACAGAGATTTATGTCCAGGGTCTCTTTCAGTTGAAACAGTCCATGATTGCTTTGAATATAATCTTTTTTCCATCTAGTAATTCATAGAGAATTATTCAGAAAGCAATATTAGTACGGGTTTTTGGCCTGTTTGAATGTACTGTATTTTATGTTAACTAACATTTTGGGTGACCAGTTTACAAATAATGTACTAATAAGAAAACAATTATACATTCGTTTTCAATTCATGAAACTGCTCATAAATTTTCTGAGCCAATACATTTTGTAGATTTTTGTGACCTTACGTAAAAGCATCCTGATTTATTTATTTATGCATTTGTGGCTTAGAAATGCCACATTAGATAAATCCATTTGCCTACTTGTCAAATGTATTTTTTTTTTTTTTCTGAGAGGAAACAAGGGAAGATTTTTGAGATAATTGGGAGATAAATTTTCAATTCCTTCATTTCAACTCCATTATATGGAATGTAATTTTGTGGGTCAAGAATTGTGAAAGGCAGTAAAAGAGACAGAAAATTTACATACAAATATTGTGAGAAAGAGCTTCAAAATGTATGTACCAAAAACAATTCATTGGGTTTCTACTATTTATCAGAAATTGTTCCAAATTCCAGGAATATAAAAATGGTCAGATATCCAGACCTAACAATCTGACTGAGACTAGAGGAATCCCTGCGGTCATGGTCCCCAAACCTTCTGTTGACCCAGGACAGGAACCATTCCCAAAGACAACTCATCAGACATGGAAGGGACTGGACAATGGGTTGGAGAGAGATGCTGATGAAGAGTGAGCTACTTGTATCAGGTGGACACTTGAGACTGTGTTGGCATCTCCTGTCTGGAGGGGAGATGGGAGGGTACAGAGGGTTAGAAACTGGCAAAACCATCATGAAAGGAGAGACTGGAAGGAGGGAGCGGGCTGTCTCATCAGGGGGAGAGTAAGTGGGAGTATGGAGTAAGGTGTATATAAGCTTATACGTGACAGGCTGACTTGATTTGTAAACTTTCACTTAAAGCACAGTAAAAATTATTTAAAAAAAAATGGTCAGATACGAGCCCTAATGTACTCGAACACAGGGAAATCTCTTTTATAAACACAGAGGAAATGTAACGAGCATTTGGAGAAGAGGGAGATTATCCCCTTTTGGATGGTATGTATGTAGATAAGGATGAATGTAGGGTAGGAAAAAAAAAGGGTAGATAGCAGCATTCAGAATAAGGACAAGAACTATATGAAGGGGTTTTGACAAGGTATGGATAACAGTGACAGAACTTCAAAGATTAATAATGCAAAAGGTGTTACATAGTATGAAGGAACAAATCCAAGTTTATGAAAAACTACATATGAAACATACATTCATAGAGTTATGGAATTTGTACATGTATCAAAATTTAGACAGTAACTTGCACAAAATGGATGCCAAATAATTATTACAAAAAGAATAAATATATGAATAACTTTCATAAGGTTATGTGACTATTATCTTGAGCCTCAAAAGCTGTGTACTGTTTAGAGCAGGGCCTGAAATTTATTGACTTTGTATTCCTAGCAACTGTAATATTAAAAAAAAAAAAAATTGGTGTCTATTTGATTTCAACTCATGGCAACCCCATGTGTTACAAAGTAGAGCCACTCCATAGAGCTTTCTTGCTGTGCTCTTTACAGAAGCCTGATTGGTGCAAGCAATTTGCAATTGACTGCTAACCCAAAGTTTGCAGTCAAACACACTCAGCGACTCTGCAGAAGAAAGGCCTGGTGAACTATTTCTACAGAGATTACAGCCAAGAAAATCCTATGCAGCAGTTCTACTCTGTAACACTTGGGGTCACCATGAGTAGGGGCCTGGTTTGATGGAAGCTAACGACAAAAATGACAAACTTAATGAAATGGATTTGCCCACCTTTGGTAACCCTGGTAGAGCAGTGGTTAAGTACTATGGCTGCTAACCAAAAGGTCCTTGGAAACCCTGTGGGGCAGTTCTGTCCTGCCCTGTAGGGTTGCTATGAGTTGAAACTGACTCAATGGCAATTTTTTTTTTTTTTTTCCTTTGCAAACCACTGAGTTGGTTCAAACCACCAACCTTTAGGTTAGCTGATCAAATACCAGTTTTGCCACCTAGGGACCTATTCTTGAAATACAAGAAACCTTATATAAATGTTTGTCTAATGTTGTTAAATGACTTAAAATATGGTGCTTGACTCAAATTGGACACAAACAGTTGTGGTTTAGTTAATGCGTCTAAAATATTCAATGATTAGACTTTATATAAATAAATTTATATAACCCCACATATTCTCATTTGTAAATATACTGGCAAATATACTCACTCTAGGTCTCAGAATTCCCTTACTACCTTTTAAAAGAACACAGAATATTTTGGATAAAATAATGTTAAATCATCAATCACAATGACTTCAAAAAGAAAGCATTTCCATTGTGGGGTCTTGGAAAACTAGATATGCAATGTCCACCCATAAAGAAGTATACAAACACTGCTCCTAGTACCGTCTCAATTCTCTGACGCTCTCTACATTCCATATGCCTTTGTCCCGGTGGTTTTATGCATTTGAGTTGGGTTTACATTGCTTGAATTATAATTGTTCATCTGTGCCATAATTGTCTTATTAATTTAGCTATACCATTGGGAAGTGCATTTCCAATTGTGATTATACAAATTTGTTTGTTTCACAAGCCTATATAACTGTAATTTAAACCATGCTGCTGTGGGTAAAAAGTGTAATTACCAGTGATTTTTTCATAGGTTCCTTCAGAAATGCATAAAATGATGGATCAATGTGCCCAAGGAAATAAAAGTTCCTTCCTTCAGAATTTTTTGTATGAATATGAAATCCTCAAATGGCTAAAAAGTTTACATCTTTCTATGAGATAAAGGCAAACTTATATAAAAAAGGAAAATTCAACATAGTTCATTATTTTTAAGCAGTTATTTAAAACCATCAAGTACCAGAGACCTCCAGATGGTGAGAGTAATATCTAAAGAACAGAAATAGAAAAATTCCTTGCGTATTTATTCAACAGCATCAAACCTTTCTGAGTGAAACTACCAACCAACCAACCAACCCATTGTCCTCAAGTTGATTCCGACTTATTGCAACCCTATAGGGCAGAGTTGAACTGCCCTATAGGGTTTCCAAGGAGAGCCTGGGAGTTTAAACTGCTAACCTTTTGGTTAGCAGCCATTCCTCTTAACTGCTATACCACCAGTATTTCCTGAGTAAAACTAGGATATACAAAATAAGTAAATGGACAACATTTTCAGAGAAATAGGTTGAGTCCATATTAACATGTGATAAATATCAAGAAAGGACTTTAAACCTTAGACTGTAGACAAAGAGAAGAAGTTAACAGTTTCCATGCAGGAGCACGAAAAGACTTGGAGTTAGTACTGTGCCCTAGTTATGGACATGGGTATAGAATTAGACTGCTTGAGTTAAATTCTACCACCTGGGAAAATTGTCTAGCCTGGTGGCATAGTGGTTAAGAGCTATGTCTGCTAACCAAAAAGTTGGCAGTTTAAATCTACCAGGCAATCCTTTGTTATAATATTTTTTTTAACTACTAAGTTAGTAATAGAAACAGTGTTAGAGAGTATCTACGTACAGTAAGTACTCAGTTACTATCCACTGTTGCTATTACAGTTGTTGATGTTGTGATTATTCTATTGATCAAGGTTTTAGTTCAAGAATATTGATCTGGGAGATCGAAGGTAGAAGGTAGACATAAATAGAAGGTTGTCAAAAGAGTCCAAGCAAAAGGTACAGTCACAGCAATGTATTGCAGAGAAAGAATTTGACATAATAATCTGTGAGTTAAAAGAAAGGGAGGTGGTGAAATATGATCCAGAGTGCCAAAGCTGAGTGAAGGAGACGATGATAATATCAACTAGAGGTGTGGGAAGCAGCAAACACAATCAGTTTTTTGAAGAATTGAATCAGGATGCATTTTACTTTCAATTTTCTAATTAGAAAATATGAATACACTGGCATTTTGAAACTGAATAACAATTTAAAGATGGTGGAGTAAAATCCCTTTTTTATAAAGCCTAGTGAATATAACTAAAAGAAAAAAAAAGAGAAAAAAACTATCTTTGAATAAAAAGGAAAAATTAACAGCCCTGAAAGATATGAATTTTATTTAAAAGTAAAGGAGGAAATTGAGGAACATACATATCTATAAAATCAAATTAGAGAAGGTCTAGAAGAATGAGGTAGCCACAAAAAAGACAGAAAGAGATGGAAAAAGAGGGATACTATGGAGAGAAGCAGTTCTTAGCTATCAAAAAAGTGAAGAATTTATATAGTTTGGAAAAAAGAGATAAATCCTGCTGTTATATAATCCTTTTATCATTTGACGATCTATGTTAGAACACTTTGCTAAAGGAAATGAGAAAAGTGAAGGGAAGGGAAAATCAAGAGGGAAAAGAGTAAGCAAATCATAATGTATAATCATAATGTATAAAGCTAGAGTTCAGGAGGTTTACTAAGAGCAATCTCTATTCCCAAAAGTCAAAATTTAGGTGAGATGTGCACTTAGAGAATAAAATGGATTTGGTAAAACAGGTTTTAGTAGTTGTTACATATTGAATTGTGTGCCCTAAAAAATATGTATTGTGAATTCTAACCCCTATGCTTGTGGTTATAATCATATTTGGGAGTGGATTTTCTTTGTTATGGTAATGAAGTACTGCTATCTTGAAATGCAAAAGAGCAGATTGAGCAAGCAGCCAAGTAAGCAAACACAGATGGGGAAGATAGGTGCCAAGCTACATGAGATCTCCAAGGAACCAAGAAACAGTAGCTGAAAAGAGAGAAGGAACTTCCCCAGAGCCAACAGAAAGAGAAAGACTTTCCCTAGAGCCTACACCCTGAATTCAGGCTTCTAGCCTCCTGAATTGTGAGGAAATGTATTTCTGTTTGTTAGGGGCGCCCATTTGTTGTTTTTCTGTTATAGCAGCACTAGATAACTAAGACAGCAGTACTAAACGAACGTAGAAAACACATACAAACATCTGAATTAAATCTTTAAATTTTCCCAGCTCACTTTCCAACCACTTCAGACATTTTTCATTAATTAGCTGACTCCATTTAAAGATAGGCAAAAATCAGAAAGAAATCAACACAGGACACATCCCGAGAGGCTTTTGAGGAAAGTGGGGGTAATTGGTGGTGGGGGAGTGAGAAAAGGAACACAAACCGTAGGCTAAGGAAGCACACCCATCCTGAAAGGAAATCATCTGGGAAACAAAGACAGAATTGGGACAAATACTCCTTCAAGGTTGTAAAGAAATGAAAGGTATTACTACACCAAGTTAAAATGAAAGAGAGAGAGAAATAAGGTTTAAAAGAAGAAGTTGTAAGGCAACTGAGAAAAATAAAAATGTAAATTTGAAAAGCTGATACTGTGGAAATGAAAGCATAGGGTAGAATACATGCAGTTCGAGGCAGATCCCCGACAGGAGATGAATACTAAACTCAAGGGAAATGTATATATTGAATATATATATACTCAATTATTAATTTTCTATTGCTACATACTAAATGCCCACAACCTAGTAGTGCTAAACAATATTTATTGTCTCAATATTTCTGTGGGTCAGGAGTCCAGACATGGGGTTAACTGGATCCTCTGCAAGGTTCTCACAATGCTGCAATCTATATATAGGCCAGGCTGTAGCTCTCATCTGGAGCTTGGGGTCTTCTTCCAAGTTCATTCAGGAAGTTGTTGGCAGAATTCAATTCCTTGCAGTTGTGGACTGAGGTACCTGTTTTATTGCTGCTTGTCAGCATGTGCCTTCAATTCCAAAAGGCTACCCTGGTATAACACACCTGATTACTTCTTCAAAGTCAGAAAGAGAATCTATAGTCCACTACCAAGGAGTTATATATAACTTGAGGTAATCATGGGATCACTATCCCATCATACTCACAGGTCCACCCACCTTGGAGAAGAGGGGATTACATTGGGTGCATAGTCCAGGGAGTAGAAATCTTGAAGGTAATGTTACAATTCTGCTGATCACAAATTATAAAACAGAGGTGGAAGACAAATCAAGGAAGGAAATATATCCTGAAAAGTTGCTGTTCTGTAGAAAATAGCAAAACAGATGAAATAGATATATCTGGCTATAAGATGGTGTATTAGTCATCTAGTGGTGCTATAACAGAAATACCACAAATGGATGGCTTTAACAAAGAGAAATTTATTCACTAGTCTAGTAGGCTACTAGTCCAATTTCAAGGGATCAACTCCAGGGAAAGCCTTTCTCTCTCTGTCAGCCCTGGGGGAAGGTTCTTATCATTAATTTTCCCCTGGACCAGGAGCTTCTGAGTGCAGGGACCCCAGGTCCAAAGGACATGCTCTTCTTCTGGCACTATTTTCTTGGTGGTATGAGGTCCAAGAAAGGGGATGTAATGCTTCCACTGTCCACTTTCCAGTGGTGCCTGCATATTGCACAGAACCGTCTATAAACCAGGCAAGAGTTTTCTCTTTCTCAGTAAAC
Source organism: Elephas maximus indicus (assembly GCF_024166365.1). Classification (NCBI taxonomy): domain Eukaryota; kingdom Metazoa; phylum Chordata; class Mammalia; order Proboscidea; family Elephantidae; genus Elephas; species Elephas maximus. The sequence goes on from NC_064830.1 coordinate 28,501,254, forward strand.
TGATCACAAGGAACTCCCCATGAGGCCATATGTGCAGACTGGGAGATGGAAGGTAATATGATAGGAGTGGAGATAATGGACATTTGGACCACTTCCTCATGCAACTGTGTCTTCAGTTCCTACTTGGGCCTGATCTCATGTAGAAAACTTCCATTTAATGATGGAGTGTTGCTGTTCACATTCAACTTTTTGACTCTGTGGATCAGACAACACCCAGTTCATGATGGGCAGCTTAGGCCACTTTGTGACTTGGTGTCCCATAGTTAAGCAACCAGTCTCTACTAAAGCCCAGTAATAAGCCAAAATCTGTTTCTCAGAAAGAGAGTAGTTATCTGTAGAGAATGGCAGGGCTTTACTCCAAAATCCTAAGGGCTTCTGCTGAGATTCACCAATAGGGGCCTGCCAAAGATTCCAAACAGCATCTCTATCTGCACAGACACTTCAAGCACCATCAGATCAGCTGACTCGTGTGGCCCAAGGGGCAAAGCAACTTGCACAGAACACCACTCTTGTTCTGGACCCCACTCAAAACTAGCAGTTTTTCTAGTCACTTGATTAATAGGCCAGAGTAGCACACCCAAATGAGGAATACATTGCCTGTAAAATCCAAAGAGAACCACTAGGTGTTGTGCCTTCTTTTTATTTGCAGCAGGGGCCAGATGCAATAACATCCTTCACTTTAGGAGGAATAACTTGACGTGCCCCACATCACTGCCCCATTTCACTGAGGTGGAAGGTGCCTAAATTTTAGTGGAATTAATTTCCCAGCCTCTAACATGCAAAGCTTTTACCAGTAAGTCCAGAATCATTGACACTTCTTCCTTATTAGGTCCAATAACATAACTTCATCAATGTAAAGGACCAGTGTGACATCTTAAGGAAGGGAAAGGTGATCAAGGTCCCTGAGGGCTAAATTATGACATAGAACTGGAGAGTTGTAGCTCTGAGGCAGGCAACTGAAAGTGTGTTGCTGGCCTTGCCAGCTGAAGGCAAACTGCTTTTGGTGGTCCTTTGAAACAGATATGGAGAAAAAAGGCATTAGACAGTTCAAACAATAGCTACATATCAGGTGCCAGGAAATGTATAAATTTGCTCAAGCAATGAAACCACAACTGGAATAGCAGCTGCAATTGGAATCATCACCTGGTTGTTTTCAAAACTCCAATGTTATTCTCCAAGATCCATCTGTTTTTTGCACAGGCCAAATAGGCGAGTTGAATGGGGATGCGGTGAAGTCACTACCCCTGCATCCTTCAAGTCCTTAATGGTGGCAATAATTTCTGCAGTCCCTCCAGGAATGTGGTATTGCTTTTGCTTTACTATTTTCCTAGATAGAGGCAGTTCTAATGGCTTCTGCTTGACTTTTCCTACCATAATAGCCCTTACTCCATTTGTCAGGGATCCAATGTGGGGGTTCTGCCACTTGCTGAGTATATCTGTTCCAATTATGCATTTCTGAACTGGGAAAGTCACACAGGATGAGTTCGGGGGCACAGTGGACCTACTGTGAGATGAATATCAGCTAAGACTCCATTAATAACCTGACCTCCATATGTCCCCACTCTGATTGGTGGGCCACAGTGACATTTTGGGTCTCCTGGAATTAGTGTCAGTTCAGAGCCAGTATCCAGTAATTCCCGAAAAATCAGATTATTCCATTTTTTCCAATGACTAGTCACTCTTGTAAAAAGCTGTGGAACTTTGGGGAAAGCTGGGAGAAAGATTAACCGTACAAGTTTTTGGCAGTGTATTGAAGTCCTTTCTCAAGAGGACCTGACTTCCCTTTCGTTCAAGGGGTTGTGGGTATTTAAACTCCCTCAAGTCTGGGAATTGATTGAGAGACCGTGACTCTTTCTTTATTCTGGAGATTTGAATTAGACTGCTGTTCACTTGACTTAGAATTCATTTGCTTGTACAGATCAAGTAAAAATTTAGTAGATTTCCTATCTATTTCACTCCTAGGGACACCATGACTAAGTAGCCAATGCCATAAGTCCACATAAGTCACACTATTCTGGTTACTGCTTTGACTCCACTGTTGATTAAGGTAGCCATGTCCACCTTGTCTTTGTTGACTGAATGCCACCACTTGGCCCCTACCACCACTGGGTGAAATCAACCCCATTGTAGTTATCTTGATTCAGTCAGGGTAGTTCCCATTGTCAAGTCTGACTTACATAAAATAGCAACCACAACAGTTTTCAAGGATGCTAGGGCTCCCTTCACAAATGTGTTCCTCACCGTTGTGGTAAAAGGCGTGTCCTCTGGGCACTCCATGTGTAGGTCTGTGTGTCTAACCTGATAAATTCACTCTAGCATACCACTTTCCCTAAGCCTTTGGATACCTTCTTCTACAGTATACCAAGGCAGTCCTGGCACTTCAACTTGATTTGGTATAGGCCACTGTGTAATCCAAGCATCAGCAATCCAACCTAATAAATTATTAGATTCTTTCCTAACTTCTCAAGCTGAAGCACTTAATGAAGAAGCTGTGCTTAGTGGGCCCATAGCAATAAACTCAGGCTGATTCATCTTTATGTTCCTTGCACCATTATCCCACACCTTTAATAGCCATGTCCACACATATTCCACAGGTTTCTGTTTGCACGTATTGAAAAAGTTAAGCAGTTCTTTTAGAGCATAGCATATCTCCTCCTGGGTCATATTTTGTACTTCACCTTTTGGGGCTCACTGTGATTTAAGTTTAGTTATAGGTCTAGAAGCCAAAATTGTTGGTAGGGAAATGTTTGGAGAACATTCAGCCTTCTCTTGTAAAGCATCTACCTCAGCGATGCCCCAGGCAATGACTCAGACAAAGGCTCTTTAGATGCAGCTGGGTTAATCTTATTAGATGGGGATGGAGGTGCTAACAGTTGTACTGGGCAGGGTGGTTTAGCACGCAAACATGGAGTAATCTCTTCAGATAGGAGTGAGAGGGCTGGTTCTGTTGGCAGGAGTGATTTGATGGAATTTAGGGACTCAATGTCTTCAGCTTCCTTATTATCTGCCCATGTGTCCCCATCCCAAGTTTCAGTGTTCCATTTCTTCTCAATCAATGCCCTCACTTTAACTTCAGTCACCTCTTGAGGTTGGCAATTGAGTTGGAATTGTAATTCAACTACTCTTACAATAAGACTCTGGGTTTGGTTTTTGGCAATGTCAGCTCTGTTATTACAAGAAATAAGGCTTTCTTTCAAAGCACAAGTGGAAACTTTGAGGTCATTTATGTGGCACTTAAGCTTTCACTCTGAAGCCCTGAACTCATCTTTTTCTTCCACCAGTTTGTCTAGTGAAAGTGGGACCTACCAACCAGCTTCCTTATATTTTTCATTACGACAAAATTATAGAAAGGTATCACATATGTAATCACCCAGAGCCTCACCTTTCACCAATTCCTGATCTATTGGAGGTTATATTTTGCACATTTGTATTGTTACCTCACATCACTGATTACCAATGCCCTCTTTACCACTGGAATCAGCATCATCAACATCATTAAGACTAACCAGAGTTGAGAACCAATTTAGAAAATGCATCCTTACAATTTTGTTTCTCTAGAACCACTTTCAGTACCAAATGTCTTAGGCTGGGTTCTCTAGAGAAGCAAAACCATTATAACATATAATGAGAGATTATATCAAGGAAAGGGTTCACTTGAGTGTAGAGGCTGGTAAGTCCTAAGTCAATGGGTCAGGATAGAGGCTTCTCCTGATGTGTGTATCTGCATGGGCTGGCAAACCCTAGATTGGCAGGTCAGAGAGCAGGGCTCTTGTTAACAGGCTGTGAAGATTGATGAATCCTGAGATTGGCAGGTGAGACTGCAGGTAAGCTGCTAGGTCAAGCCCCAAGAACCAGAGGTGATGAACAGGAGCCAGCTGCAGGATCCAGAGCAAGCAAAAGCCCTGGAACCTTGTCAGAATGTCCACTTATATTTGATGCAGGGCACTTGCCCAAGGAAACTCCCTTTCAACTGACTGGCTACTCACAGCAGATTCCATCAAGTGGGTGATCACATTATACCAAATTTCCTCATGGAAGTGATAACAACATCATACAACTGCCAAACCACTGAGAATCCTGGCCCAGCCAAGTTGACAGACAATCTTAATCACCACAGGTGGCAAAAAACTTTTGACTTCTTTCTCCCCTCAAAAAGGAATACTAAAAAACAAGGGGACAGCTGAAGCCTCAATCTCTAATTTATGAGTAGAGAAAACTGATGGGAAATCTTATCTAGCAGATTAGAAGATGTTCAAACTCAAATGCTTGTAGATACTACGAAGGAGCACACAAACGAGCTCTGCAGAACCCTAAAGGGTAGCAACTGAGACACCATGGTACTTGGTAGCTGTTTTTGTGAAAGCCTGCCTAAGGAGACTGCTTTAGTTCCTATCCACATTCCACGTAGTCAGGTGCCTATTCATTCTTTCCAAAACCATGCCTAGATATATGGCATTTGGTACTTATTCTTTGGAGAATTTTTTTTTAACTTTATTGTGCTTTAGGTGAAAGTTTACAGCACAAATTAGTTGCTTATTTAAAAACTTATACACAAATTGTTTTGTGATCTTGGTTACAATCTCCATATTTTATCAACACTCTCCCCCTTTCCCTTTACACCCTGAGTTCCCCTTGAGGATTTGTCCAGCATTCCTGTCCCTTCTTGCTTTCTCTTCCTTGCCTTTGGGCGGGTTTGGTCTCCTACGCTTGATGGAACTAAGAAGCACATTACTCATGTGTGTTATTGTTTTATAAGCCTGACTAATCTTTGACTGAAAAGTGGACTTCCTGGAGCGTCTTCAGTTCTGAGTTACCTGGCTGTCCAGGAGTCATAGTCTTAGGGATTCATACAGTCTCTGTTAGACCATTTAAGTATGGTCATTTTCGTGAATTTGAACTTTGTTTTACATTTTATTACTGCTCTGTCCAGGACTTTCTATTGTGATTCCTGTCAGAACTATCAATGCTGGTAGCCAGATGCCATTTAGTTCTTCTGGGTTCAGGTTGGTGGAGGCTGTGGTTCATGTGGTCCATTAGTTCTTTGGACTAATATTTTCCTTGTGTCTTTTCTTTTTTTCATTCTCCTTTGCTCTGAACATGATGAGACCAATAGATGTACTTTAAAGGGCCACTCACAAGATAAGACATCAAATACTACTCACCAAAGTAGGACAAAGAACATTTTCTTTATGAACTATGCTATGCCAATTGACCTAGGTGTTACCTGAGACCATGATCTCCAGCCCACTCCCCAGTAACATGGTACCTTAAGGTGTTTTGATGTGTCTAGGAAGCGCCTATGGCTTTGCCTTGGTTAAGGTGTGCTATGATATATCCAACAAGGGTCTAATCTAAAATCTATGGAATACTTTGACACCTCAACAACAAAAAAGGCAAACAATCCAATTAAAAAATGGGCAAAGGATATGAACAGATACTTTACCAGTGAAGACATTCAGGCAGATAACAGACACACAATTATTATTGTGATTATTAGCCATTAGAGAAATGCAAATCAAAACTACAACGAGTTACCATCTCACCCAGACATTACTGGCCTTAATTAAAAACAAACATAAAATAACAAATATTGGAGAGGTTGCAGGGAGATCGGAATTCTTATGCACTGCTGTTGGGAATGTGAATTGGTACAACCACTATGGAAAATGATATGGCACCTCTTTAACAAGTTAGATATAGAAATACCACATGATCCAGCCATCCTACTCCTAGGAATATATCCTAGGGAAATAAGTACCAAAACACAAATAGATATATGCACACCCATGTTCATTTAGGCATTATTCCAATAGCAAAATGATGACACCAACCTAAGTGCCCATCAACAGATTAATAGATAAATTATGGTACATATTCATAACGGAATATTATGCAACAATAAAGAATAATGACGAATCTGAGAAACATGTCACAACACACTGTATAAAGTTTTGAATAAGAAACTAATTTGTGTTGTAAACTTTCACCTAAAACACAAAATTAAAAACAAAACAAATGAAAACAACAACAAAAAAGAAGGGAAGTGAGTATAGCTATTAAAGAGTGTTATGGATTGAATATCACCCCCACCCAGCCCTCAAAAACTGTGTTGGAATCCTAACCCCAGTACCTGTAGATGTAACCCTGTTTGAGAAGAGGGTTTTCTTTCTTATGTTAATGAGGCCATTTCACTGTAGGGTGTGTCCTAAACCTAATCACTTCTGAGTTATAAAAACAGCAGCATAGACAGAGAGACAAGCAAGCACAAACTGGGATGAAGGAGGTGGATAGATGTCACATGAAGGTCGCTTGGGGAATGCAGGGGCTACAGAAGCTGAGACAAGCATCTCCTCTAGGAACTGACAGAGAGAAAGAGCTTTCCCCTGTTGCTAGTGGTCCGAATGCAGACTTCTAGCCATTTTAACTGTGAGAAAATGAACTTCTGTTCTTTAACGCTAAAAAATAAATAGATAGAAAATAAATAAAAGAAGAAAAAGAAAATAAATACCCAAATCCTATCACCCAAAAATGGAGCCAAAACAGAAACATTTTTATTCCTTGGTGAACATCATTCCAGTCATACCTCCGTTTATACAAACTTATGGATAAATAAATAGAATGATAGAAAAACTGATATAAATGATATTAAAAACCCATTGCTGTTGAGTTGATTCCTACTCATAGGACCCTATAGACTAGAGTCAAACTGCCCCATAGGGCTTCCAAAGAGCTGTTGGTGGATTCAAACTGCCGGTTTTTTGGTTAGCAGCCAAGCTCTTAACCACTGTACCACGAGGGAATAATTATTCATTACACTATTTTTTCTTGTAATTTATTGAATTTAGTGGAAGAAAATGAACCAGAAGTAAAATTAAAGGACAAGCAAGCTTTACTTAAATATTCTATTACAAGAGATTTTAGCCTGTACAAGATACTTCTAAATTAAAAACAAAACATACCATAAAAAGATAAATAAATAATGTAAAAGTTTGAGATCACCTTTTTCTATGATGCACCTTTAAACAGTGACTCGTCCTATCCTTAGCTGATAGACGAGGACATGATGTTTTTACCTCTGGTTCCCACATGGGTTGATATTTTTGGTTATATTACATTATTTTATTAGGCTTACATTGTCAATGCTTTACGAAATCATTCCATCTTTATAGTTTCCACCAATTTTGTTCTATTTTAATTTTATTTCCACATTTAAATAGAGTTAGATTTCAGCATCATTCATTTTACTAGTCTTAATATTCTTGAGTTCCTTATTTTAATTTCTGTCTTGATTGACCAGCTTTCATAATTCAGTATGAGTGTAAAGTAAAGCTCATGGTTGTTTTATTCTGTTACACTTGCAAGAATACATGACTAGTTTCAAACTCTAGGGTCACATTTCTTTCTGTGAGAATTTCGTAGTTGTTGCCTCATTGCCTTCTGGCATTGTGCATCGCTGTGGAAAGTCCTCCACTCCACTCCACATCGGATGTGGAGAGGCACCCTTTTAATCATTTTTGGTTGTTTTTTTCCAAAAAGACTTACAACTCTTCTTACTGAATATATTACTTTGGAAATTGCACTTTTTTTTTTAAATTGAGCTTTAGATGAAGGTTTACAGAACAAACTAGCTTCTTATTAAACAGTCCACGTATTGCTTTATGACATTGGTTAACAACCCCACAACATGTCAACACCCTCTTTCCCAGCACTTCCCTATTACCAGCTTTCCTATCTACTCCTGCTTTCTAGTCCTTTTCCCTGGGCTGGTGTGCCCCTTTAGTCTTGTTTTGTTCTATGGGCCTGTCTAATCTTTGGATGAAGGTTGAACCTCAGGAGTGACTTAATTACTTAGCTAATCAGCTAATTACTTAGTCTGGTCTTTTTTTGTGAGATACAATTTTGTCTCACATTTTTTTGCAGCTCTGTCTGGGACCCTCTTTTGTGATCCCTGTCAGAGCAGTTAGTGGTGGTAGCCGGGCACCATCTCATTACACTGGACTCAGTCTGGTGGAGGCTGTGGTACTTGCGGTCCGTTACTCCTTTGGGCTAATCTTGGAAATTGTACTTTTTAATTTCCAAATGTTCTTACTCTTTTTTTTTTTTTAAATAATTTTTACTTTTTACAGTTCCTTCCAGCTTCTAGGTATAGAGATGTCATAGGTTTTCTCTCTCTGAAGATAACTACATACAGTTTTATTAAAGCTCCCTTTTGTTCCCTATATGCCATCCTTTATTTTGAATTTATTTATTATTATCTTTATGTGTTTGCTTTGGACCCTTCCTTTTATATGTGGGGTGATTGGCAAATTTTGGCCATCTATTCATATTTAAGAGAGAGGAGCCCTGGTGGCACAGTGGTTAAGAACAACAGCAAGCTAGGCTGCTAAACAAAAAAGTCAGCAGTTCAAATCCACCAGCTGCTCCTTGGAAATCCTATGGGGCAGTTTTTCTCTGTCATATGGGGTCTCTATGGGTCAGAATCGACCCAAAGGCAATGGGTTTTTGTTTGCTTTTTTTTTTTTCTTTTTGATATGAGGCTAGGTGGGAGGGAGAAATAAACGGAAGAAAGGGGGAAAAACTGGCACAGTGGGAGCTGGTGAGTGGGGGTGGGGCCAACCCAGTATGGCTGTGGGCAGATGGTTCTGTAGCCATAGCAGTGCTGCATGGCCCAGAGGAAAGGAGTGGAGGTGGCATAGAAGGCTAGGTGGGAGGGAGAAAGAAAAGTAAGAAAGGGAGAAGAGAAAAAGAAAATTAAAAAATGAGGTGGCTGGAGCTGGTGGGCAGGGGTGGGGCAGATCAGGGGCAGTGGCGGACCTGTGGCTTTCTAGCCACAGTGGCATGGTGTGGCATGGTGTGGCCTGGCAGGAAGGGGTGGAGGTGGCATGCAGAGCAGAAGAGTAAGGGTTGGAAAGCCTGTTTCTCTGCTTACTGGCTGCTCTGTCTCCTGTTTGGAGCTCTGTGAAGTTGCCTTCTCATACTCCCTGTCCAAAGTCATAGCTGGCTGTGTTCTAAGGTGGTGAGGCTGTGCTGTGTTAGTTGTCAAGGGACCTCCACTCTCTCCTTGTTCTCTGTTTTCCTTTAGTTTCTCCTTCCATTTGGTGTTTAATCTAGATGTTTATTCCTTCATTTGATACTTAGGGTTCCAAGCTTGACGTTTGTACCTGTTTTACTTAGTTTTTCAGGTCTTTGATGCAGAGGGATGGCATTATGCATCTGTCCAGGGCCCCATGTAGGCTCTGCCTCAATTATTTTCTTTTTTGTAGTTCTTGGTTTTTATTCTCTTGAAATTGTCTTTATTGCAAAAAAAAAAAAAATCCTCAATGATTAGTTATAGCAACTGCAAGAGCTAGTTGATCCTTTTAGTTTAAGTGGTGTGGACCATTAGTTAAACATTTATACTGATATACTGTGCCAGGGAATCCATGAAAAGTTATTTGTCTGTTCATATACCCTTAAAATTTTATGGGCAGAGAACATAGAACATGGAGAAATATAGCAGATATAAAATCAGGTATAATACAATTTTTACATAGTAACTCATTGTAAGGGGGTGTGTAGGACCAAACAGGTAGACCCTGAAGCTTTCTCCATTGATAGAGCTGAACCCGAGGTTGGCAGACATCAGAGCCTGCAGCTATGCAGATCTGAGTGGGTGAAACTGACTCACTTTCCTACTGCTGGCCCATATGGGGTTCTTTTCCAAATTTTACAGATTGATGATCATTTCCACGTCTATCATTGTCTCTTTTCCCTTAGATAATCTCTGTTTTATTAGTATTTTGGTATGAAATCTATTCATCACATTCCAAGTGATCATTTTTACCTGAATGCTATTCCTAACCGAATCCTCTAACACTTTACCCCCCAAACTGTGTTAAATGTTGCCATCTTTCATGGCGGCTTCTGCTTAAATTGATCACTGCCTGTATCAAAATGTATAATAGTTATCATTTTCATGTCTGTTTCCCCAGTTAGTTTTTGAGGTCCCAGAGAAAACATATCTCATCTTATTAAATTTTGTGACCACATATCTAGCAGTGGTGCTGGACAGTAGATGTCATCAATAAGGGCTTTAATGACTGAATTCAAAACATAATTGTTGCCCATCTTCCTTCTTTAGTCTTAACCCAGGGTTGGCAACTATTTTTCTATAAGCAACAAACAGGACATACTTCATGATTTGCAAGGCACATATGGCCTTTGATGAATATTCTGGTTTTCTTTTATTGTTTTAATTTTTCTACAACCCCTTAGAAGTGTAAAATCCTTTCTTAGTTCCAGGGCCAGCAGAAAAACAAACTTTTGCCAGATATGATCCATGGATACTGGTTTGGTTTAATAGCCACAGACACCACAGATGAACCATTTATACTTCTTCGCTCAGGCACATTCACCCTCCCAGCAGTGGTTATTCTAGACCACCAAAGGCATTATTATTTGGGTTCGTAAACATTTCAGTTTAATCCCATGTAGTAACCACCTCTTCTCCCACTAATTCAGAAGTAGAATCCCTCCAATGTTTACCTCTGTTAGTTGCCCTCATCCACACATAAGACCAGCACAAGCATATTGGCACAGCACGTAGAATTCAAATTAGTTCAAGGGAGGATGCGGAATTCTACCATGCCGCCACTGAGTTTGATAAGCTATAAAGATGAGAATCCTCTTACTGCCTCCTCCATCTTTAAATTTCATTCTTTATAGCTGTGTTAGCTAAGAATGATTTTTATGGTTCAAGTTCAAATGCTTGTGTAGTAAAATGCAAATGATCCAAGGAACGATTAGTATTTTGTTCTGAAATCCTGTTTTCATTTTAGTCAGAGATGAGTGAGCAGGTAATAGCCATTAAACTATCGCTCTGGTATTGAAGAAGACAATTATCATGGTTTATAGTTTTTAACATGAAATCGAACTTTTCCGAAATAAAAAAAGAGTGATAAAATCATAAGATAGCATAATACAGTGGGAAAAGTATTATGGGTGTCAAAGTGAATCTTACGTTGTCTGAGCACGTACAAACTAGACGCTGAGGTACAGACCTTGAGTTATCGATTTATTTAATCTTTACAAGGAGTCTCTCAGTGGTGCAATTGTTAGCATGTTCAACTACTAACCAAAGGCTGGAGTTCGAGTCCAACCAGAGATGCCTCAGTCATTTAAAAACTTTATGGGGCAGGGTTCTACTCTGGCACCCATGGGATCACCATGAGTCAAAGTCAACTTGATGGCAACTGATTTTCTTAATCTTTACAAAGGTTTTATGAAACTATCTTTTCTAATTCCCATTTTATTGTTTAGGAAACTGATATTCAGAGGGTTTATACAACTTTCAGGTATTATTCAGTTAAGTGATTAGGGAGCCAAAATCTAACCCAGAACCTATGATACAAGTTGTATTTGTCCCATCAAAGCCTTGGGAAAACAGTTATAATGCAAAGGAAGATGCACCAACAGCTTTATCTCTTCATTTCTGGGAATTTTTGAAAAGTACTTGGAAGTGTTAGGGTCACCTCATTTAATTTGGAGATTTATCAATTAATGGTTTAGAAACTGTTTGTTATATCCCACTGAAATGACTGTAAATCACTGGGTTGTAATATTTTTTATTGTGACACATTATCTTCTTCATTGTGTCAACATGATATCATGAGCTGGTAAAAACAAATTCATGTGAGGGAAGCTTCTTGTCTGTTGGTGTCCAATTTCTAACATATAAAGCAAGGCACCCACCAAGTACCCTATAAAATGCATTTCAGTGCTACATGTTTTTACCATCCCTCAAAATGTTTAATGACTTAAAATTGGGATCTAGAGAACGAAGTGCACAACACAATTAATCATATTAGTTTTAAAAATTGACTTCTCTTTTTTTATATTTTTTTTAATTTTTATTGTGCTTTAAATGAAAGTTTACAAATCACGTCAGTCTCTCGTACAAAAAGTTCTACACACCTTGCTATGTAGTCCTAGCTGCTCTCCCCCTAATGAGACAGCACATTCCTCCTCTCCACCCTGTATTCTCCATGTCCATTCAACCAGCTCCTGTCCCCCTCTGCCTTCTCATCTCACCTCCAGGCAGGAGTTGCCCACTTAGTCTCATGTGTCTACTTGAGACAAGAAGCTCACTCTCCACCAGTATCATTTTCTATCTTATGTTATTGTTGTTGTTGTTATTGTTAGGTGCCGTCGAGTCAGTTCCGACTCATAGCGACCCTATGCACAACAGAATGAAACACTGCCCAGTCCTGCGCCATTCTTACAATCTTTGTTATGCTTGAGCTCATTGCTGCAGCCACTGTGTCAATCCACCTCGTCGAGGGTTTTTCTCTTTTTCACTGACCCTGTACTCTGCCAAACATGATGTCCTTCTCCAGGGACTGATCCCTCCTGACTACATGTCCAAAGTATGTAAGACGCAGTCTTGCCATCCTTGCCTCTAAGGAGCATTCTGGCCGCACTTCTTCCAAGACAGATTTGTTCGTTCTTTTAGCAGTCCATGGTATATTCAATATTCTTCACCAACACCACAATTCAAAGGCGTCAACTCTTTTTCGGTCTTCCTTATTCATTGTCCAGCTTTCACATGCATATATATGTGATTGATTGATTGATTGATTGATTGATTGATTGATTGATTGATTGATTGATTGATTCTATCTTGTAGTCCAGTCCGATCCCTGTCTGAAGAGTTGGCTTTGGGAATGGTTCCAGTCTTGGGCTAACAAATGGCCCAGGGACCACGATGTCCAGGGTACCTCTAGTCTCAGTCAGACCATTAAGTCTGGTCGTTTTACGAGAACTTGAGATCTACATCCCACTGTTCTCCTCCTCCATCAGGGATTCTCTGTTGTGTTCCCTGTCAGGGCAGTGATCGATGGTAACTGGGCACCATCTAGTTCTTCTGGTCTCAGGCTCTTGTAGTCTCTGCTTTATGTGGCCCTTTCTGTCTTTTGGGCTCATCTTTACTATATGTATTTGGAGTTCTTCATTCTCCTTTGCTCCAGGTAGGTTGAGACCAATTGATGCATCTTAGATGGCCACTTGCTAACGTTTAAGATCCCAGACACGTTTCACCAAAGTGGGATGCTGTCTTCGTCATCTAGTGCTGCTGTAACAGAAATACCACAAGTGGACAAATTTAACAAAAAGTTTATTCTCTCACAGTCTAATAGGTTACAAGTCCAAATTTAGGGTGCTGGCTCCAGGGGAAGGCTTTCTCTGTCAGCTCTGGAGGAAGGTCCTCATCATTAGTCTTACCTTGGTCTCAGTGCAGGAACCTTAGGTCCAAAGGATGCACTCTGCTCCCAGCACAGCTTTCTTGGTGTATGAGGTCCCCATGTCTCTCTGCTCACTTCTCTCTTTTATATCTCAAAAGAGATTGGCTTAAGACACTACCTAATCTTGTAGACCTTATCAGTATAACTGCCACAAATCCATCTTATTACATCATAGTAATAGGATTTACAATGTATAGGGAAATCATATCAGAATATAAAATGGTAGGCAATCATACAGTTGTACAAAGGAATCATGACCTAGCCAAACTGACAGATATTTTGGAGGTATACAATTCGATCCATGACAGATGCAGAACATTTTCTTAATACATTTTGTTATGCCAATTGACCAAGATGAAAAACTGACTTAAGTCCTAGAATGAAAACTTATTTCTAGGAGTTCCTGGATTCTGATTTGCTGATCATTATTCTCATATTCTTTTTCTCCTGGTAGCATGCTTCTAAGGATTCAAGTTCACATGTGTACTGCCTCTGTCTTCCACAATAGCTAGAAAAAGAGTAGTGGTCATACTGGAACCAACATTTTAGGCATTAGGATCTAAAGACTAGGTCTTATGCAACTACATGGCTTCATGACGTAGTAGCATATGGATACATTCTCACTTAGAAGCATTTAATTACATGAACTCTTACAGTCAGAACAAAGGTACAAACAAAACAAAAACATTAAATCTATTTGCTCATCACCAACAAACAGATGCAGCAGCGAACAGTGTTATTTTGGATTTAAAGCTGTTGGATTTCAAAGTCTTTTAAAGTTTAAACTGTTTATAGGTATTGCTGCTTATGTGATCATTGTGATTGCTCTCAAGCTTTTTCATGAAATAGAGCCAGTGAATAAAGGAGTTAGTACCCATTTCAGATATAATATGTATATTTAAATACCTGATTCTTTTTTATGCAATATACATTTTACATTCTATTCCATAAAATAATTCATAAAACATTAATCTGTCTTAATTTTTTAAATTATGTAACACATTTGTTGCTTCATGAGCATGCAGTTGATTTATCAGGGCGCTGCGTATGCAACTTCTCCTCTGGTGATACATGTACTCATTAAGAAACTAGTGGTCAGGACAGTGATAACTACGGCAAATAAAAGGCAGAAAGGTGCATTTAGAAAACTCAGAAAGCTGCGGTGTCCTGTCACCCAGCGTCTCCTGGGAATAGTGGGCTAAACACTATGCAGACAACCAGCAGTTTGCAGTACAGAGTGAAAGACAAAGCTGTGGAGAAAATATCTGATGAAGACTTAGCAACTAAAGGCTGAAACTTGGTCAAATGCACAGGTGTAAAAAAGAAGAATCTAAAAGACCCTGGAACAACATCTATATAATCCCAAGTGAAAGGATATAAATGTATAAGGACCATACACAGAACATAGGAAAATTATCACACCCAGTGCAGACCTATTGTTCCAGTCAATTTTTTTTTCTTTATTTTAAAGAAGAGAAACCAGGAATTGAGGTTAGAACTCACTCTAGTCCTCTTAATCATTTAATTTCTGAAATTAATATGGGTATACAGGGGTAGTAAAGGAGACCTAGTGGCACATTGAATGGTTAAGCACTTGGGTAAGTTCGAACTTACCAGCCACTCCGTGGGAGAAAGACGTGGCAGTCTGCTTCTGCAAAGGTTACAGCCTTGGAAACCCTATGGGGCAGTTCTACTCTGTCCTGTAGGGCTTCTGTGGTTCAGAATAGATTCCATGACTCCATGGCAACGGGTCTGGTTGGTTTTTGATTGGTGCGGTAACCTCCATATGGAGTCCCTGGGTGTAATGGTTAAAGTGCTCAGCTGCTCACTAAAAGGTTGAAGAGTCGAGTCCACCCAGAGGCACTTTGGAAGAAAGGCCTGGCAATCTGCTTCTGAAAAATCAGCCATTGAAAACCCTATGGTGCACAGTTGTACTCTGATACATATGGAGTCACCATGAGACAGAGTCTACTAGATAGTCACTGATTTTTTTTTTTCCTAACTCTAGGTACTTCTCATTTCAGAGTGTAAATTTAACCATTCTCCACAAATCCTTTTGTTGTTTTAATGAAATACTGAGTCACAGAGCCCCCACTGTTCTCTAATAGACTGGTAACTCAGGTTTATATGGTCTACCTGAATTGTTCTCACAGTGGGCAAATGAGAAAAGTAGCTCAATTCAGAAAACCATATTAATTAAGGCTTAACTCTGACTGGGAGTTACACATACCTCATTATTGCAAGTTTTTTTTTTTTTTTTTAAGTATGAATAGATATTTTTCAACTATTCTTCCTCTAGTGACAGGCTGAAGTGATTTTGCATTAAGGGAAAATAAGTTTTGCTGCTCTTCATAATTTGCTAATGAGCTTTTTGAACAACCTGATTCACAAAAAAAAAAAAAAAAAGACCTAAATTTGCCATTAACGTGTCTGTAACAATAAAAGCAGGAAAAAATACCAAATAAGTAGACGCCACTTGCTGAGAAATATTTTCCTCTCTTCATTTCAGTCCATTAGATGATTTCTTTGCATGACATTGCCAAGTAGCCTGGATTTAGCTTGAGTGAAGCCTTCAGGTGTCTGTACCGCTAGTCTCTCTCACCTTGCAAAGGGTAGGAGCCTTCAATGCTGAGCAGCAGGAAAAGTGTCAGGAGAACCAGATTTTATTTTCAGCTCTGCCACTCACCGGCTTGAACGATATTGGACGATGTATTCCTCTGGGCTGGACTAGTTTCTAATGTGTTAAATATGTGTAAAATAGGCTTGTTTCCAAAAAAGCTAAAAGTCTTCCAAAGTCTCTCTTATCACTAAGGTACAATGATGCTATAAATACGTAACTTCTGAAACCCCTTAAATTTTGTGGAATGATTTCTCCCTGGATGGTTTCTTGTCCCTCATTTCCATTTCTCTCAAACAAACCCACAATCCAGGAATGGTGTGTTTAATTTAGAATGGACTGAGTCAATCTTGAAACAAAAACCCAGAGGTTGCTCCTGTACCTCATCTCACGTCTCATATTCATTATCATAGTCAAGCTCAAGAAGTCAGTTGACATTTTCACCACTCTGCCTGGAAGTTTCCTTAGCTAGATTCACAAGCTTATTAGGTACACTTTCCATCTTCCATGTAATTACAGGTGACAGCTTCACTAATCTTTCTGCTTGTACATCATGAAGGCCCCACTCTGCTAACATTTTCCTTGAGGCCGTTCAATCCCATACCTGCCTCCTGGTCCTAAAGCCAATGTCACATGTTCTGACTTTTTGTTACAACGGTACGCCTCTTCTAAGTATCAATTTCTGCCTTTTTGAAAACCTTCTTCCATATCACAAACTAGCCTCAAAACATAGCGGCTGAGGACAACAATTCATTTATTATTTCTTGTAACTTGAGGGGTCAGGAATTCACACAGAGGGCAGTGGGGCTGTTTTTCTGTGCTCACCTTGATATTTGTTAGGGCTGGAAAGAGAACAATAGCTTGGGAAACCCATTAACCATTGCCATCGACTTGGTAGTCCTTGTCTAATGTCTCACCTAGGAAGACTGGTGTGGCAGAGGGCTGGCTAAAAGAGCTTTACGGATGTCATGTCTGGGCTCTTCAGTTCTCCTCCTTGTGATCTCAAAGCCTCTCCCTCTTCACAAGGCCCTTCCGTATTTTACCTTCACATAGACTCATCCAAAATTCTGACATGAGAGTACAGGGCTCTTAAGAGTTCAGAATTGGAAACCATATATATTCTGAGGCTTAGGCCCGGGCTAACACAGTGATACTTTTGCCTTATTCTATTCTTAAAGTAAATCATAGGCAAATCTTGGCTTCAAGAGGAGAGAACTATTTAAACTACTTTTCTTCGTAGATCAGGAATCGCGGTGGGAGCTGTTACTCCTGGACTAGAATCTGTAAGCATGGTGGGAATAATTGGATCCTTGGTGACAGGGGTCATGTGGCAGTACTTAGTTGCCAGACACAAGGTGGGCATAGTTATCATAATGGACAGCAGAATCAAGGGATTAATGAGAACAGTAAATGTAAATACCAAAGTATGATTTATTAGGTACGTAACTACCATAGTAAGGTAGAGAAAGTTAATAAAGTCAATTGATAATTTTTTGAAGAGACTAGGAAAATTGCTTAATTTCACACAAAAAATAATTAAAAAATATCATAGATATAGAGTGGCTGTTTTGGATCAGAGGATGGAAATGGAGATGTTAAAAAATAGTTTTTAGAGGTATATAATTTTTTTTTTAAGATGTAAAATTGATAGGGATTGCAATTGCCTGAATATATGAATTAGGAGAGAAGAGGTGAGACAATTTACAAAAATGTAATAATCAATAGAATTTAAACAAAGGCAAAATAAATAAATAAATAAATAAATGTGAATTGTTTCTTTGGAGAACCCTGACTGATCCAGGTTTTAATATCAGGAGTAGTTCTAAAAGAACAGAATCTTAAGATGACTTTTCTGAGTTTGTTCTCTAATTTGTTTAGGTTTAAAGACACTAATGACAATTTCAAGTTGTAAAGAGGACTCTGATCTGATATGGTATGATATGACAATAGAGATAAGCAAAATCATCATTGGATATTCTTAATCAAGTGCTTCTAAAAACAGAAATTCTGAAAGACCACGTATTTCATACCTTAGAACAATTTTGTCAAACTAATGAGTATAATGAGGTTGGTGGGTTGCTCCTAATTGTGCTGAACAAAATTGGGAAAGAAAAGGATGAACTCTGAGCTTCAAATTTCCGGGTCATGCACCACATCTTGGGCTCTTAGTTGTCATGTGACCTTGGTGTTCTTCATTCTCCTTTGCTCCAGGTGGGTTGAGACTAATTGATGCATCTTAGATGGCCGCTTGTTAGCATTTAAGACCCCAGACGCCACATTTCAAAGTGGGATGCAGAATGTTTTCATAATAGAATTATTTTGCCAATTGACTTAGAAGTCCCCTCAAACCATGGTCCCCAAACCCCCGCCCTTGCTCTGCTGACCTTTGAAGCATTCATTTTATCCCAGAAACTTCTTTGCTTTTGGTCCAGTCCAGATGAGCTGACCTTCCATGTATTGAGTATTGTCCTTCCCTTCACCTAAAGCAGTTCTTATCTACTAATTAATCAGTAAAAAGCCCTCTCCCACCCTCCCTCCCTCCCCCTCTCGTAACCACAGAAGTATGTGTTCCTCTCAGTTTATACTATTTCTCAAGATCTTATAATAGTGGTCTTATACAATATTTGTCCTTTTGCCTCTGACTCATTTCGCTCAGCATAATGCCTTCCAGGTTCCTCCATGTTATGGAATGTTTGACAGATTCGTCACTGTTCTTTATCGATGTGTAGTATTCCACTGTGTGAATATACCACAATTTATTTACCCATTCATCCGTTGATGGACACCTTGGTTGCTTCCAGCTTTTTGCTATTGTAAACAGAGCTGCAATAAACATGGGTGTGCATATATCTGTTTGTGTGAAGGCTCTTGTATCTCTAGGGTATATTCCGAGGAGTGGGATTTCTGGGTTGTATGGTAGTTCTATTTCTAACTGTTTAAGATAACGCCAGATAGATTTCCAAAGTGGTAGTACCATTTTACATTCCCACCAGCAGTGTATAAGAGTTCCAATCTCTCCACAGCCTCTCCAACATTTATTATTTTGTGTTTTTTGGATTAATGCAAGCCTTGTTGGAGTGAGATGGAATCTCATCGTGGTTTTAATTTGCATTTCTCTAATGGCTAATGATCGAGAGCATTTTCTCATGTATCTGTTAGCTGCCTGAATATCTTCTTTAGTGAAGTGCCTGTTCATATCCTTTGCCCACTTCTTGATTGGGTTGTTTTTCTTTTAGCGGTTGAGTTTTGACAGAATCATATAGAATTTAGAGATCAGGCACTGGTCTGAGATGTCATAGCTGGAAATTCTTTCCCAGTCTGTAGGTGGTCTTTTTACTCTTTTGTTGAACTCTTTTTTTTTTTTTTTTAGATGAGCATAGGTGTTTGATTTTTAGGAGCTCCCAGTTATCTGGTTTCTCTTCGTCATTTTCGGTAATGTTTTGTATTCTGTTTATGCCTTGTATTAGGGCTCCTAGGGTTGTCCCTACTTTTTCTTCCATGATCTTTATCATTTTAGTCTTTATGTTTCGGTCTTTGATCCACTTGGAGTTAGTTTTTGTGCATGGTGTGAGGTATGGGTCCTGTTTCATTTTTTTGCAAATGGATATCCAGTTATGCCAGCACCATTTGTTAAAAAGACTATCTTTTCCCAATTAACCGACTCTGAGCCTTTGTCAAATATCAGCTGCTCGTATGTGGATGGATTTATATCTGGGTTCTCAATTCTGTTCCACTGGTCTATGTGCCTGTTGTGCCAATACCAGGCTGTTTTGACTACTGTGGCTGTATAATAGGTTCTGAAATCAGGTAGAGCGAGGCCTCCCACTTTCTTCTTTTTCAGTAATACTTTGCTTATCCGAGGCTTCTTTCCCTTCCATATGAAGTTGGTGATTTGTTTCTCTATCACCTTAAAAAATGACATTGGAATTTGGATCGGAAGTGCATTGTATGTATAGATGGCTTTTGGTAGAATAGACGTTTTTACTATGTTAAGTCTTCCTATCCATGAGCAAGGTATGTTTTTCCACTTAAGTAGGTCCTTTTGAATTTCTTGTAGTAGAGCTTTGTAGTTTTCTTTGTAGAGGTCTTTTACATCTTTGGTAAGATTTATTCCTAAGTATCTTATCTTCTTGGGGGCTACTGTGAATGGTATTGATTTGGTGATTTCCTCTTCGATGTTCTTTTTGTTGATGTAGAGGAATCCAAGTGATTTTTGCATGTTTATCTTACAACCTGAGACTCTGCCAAACTCTTCTATTAGTTTAGTAGTTTTCTGGTGGATTCATTGAGGTTTTCTGTGTATAAGATCATGTCATCTGCAAATAGAGATAATTTTACTTCCTCTTTGCCAATCCGGATGCCCTTTATTTGTCTAGCCTAATTGCTCTGGCTAGGACTTCTAGCACAATGTTGAATAAGAGCGGTGATAAAGGGCATCCTTGTCTGCTTCCCATTCTCAAGGGAAATGCTTTCAGGTTCTCTCCATTTAGAGTGATTTTGGCTGTTGGCTTTGCATAAAAAAAAAAAAAAGTTGGCTTTGCATAGATGCCCTTTATTATGTTGAGGAATTTTCCTTCAGTTCCTATTTTGGTGAGAGTTTTTATCATAAATGGGTGTTGGACTTTGTCAAATGCCTTTTCTGCATCAATTGATGAGATCATGTGCATTTTGTCTTTTGTTTTATTTATGTGGTGCATTACACTAATGGTTTTTCTAATAATAAACCAGCCTTGCATACCTGGTATAAATCCCACTTGGTCACGATGAATTATTTTTTTGATATGCTGTTGAATTCTATTGGCTAGAATTTTGTTGAGGATTTTTGCATCTATGTTCATGAGGGATATAGGTCTGTAATTTTCTTTTTTTGTAATGTCTTTACCTGGTTTGGGTATCAGGGAGATGGTGGCTTCATAGAATGAGTTAGGTAGTATTCCGTCATTTTCTATGCTTTGAAATACCTCTAGTAATAGTGGTGTTAACTCTTCTCTGAAAGTTTGGTAGAACTGTGTAGTGAAGCTGTTCGGGCCAGGGCTTTTTTTTGTTGGGAGTTTTTTGATTACCGTTTCAATCTCTTCTTTTGTTATGGGTCTATTTAGTTGTTCTACTTCTGAATGTGTTAGTTTAGGTAGGTAGTGTTTTTCCAAGAATTTATCCATTTCTTCTAGGTTTTCAAATTTGTTAGAGTACAATTTTTTGTAGTAATCTGAAATGATTCTTTTAATTTCATTTGGTTCTGTTGTGATGTGGTCCTTCTCGTTTCTTATTCGGGTTATTTGTTTCCTTTCCTGTATTTCTTTAGTCAGTCTAGCCAATGGTTTATCAATTTTGTTAATTTTTTCAAAGAACCAGCTTTTGGCTTTGTTAATTCTTTCAATTGTTTTTCTGTTCTCTAATTCATTTAGTTCAGGTCTAATTTTGATTATTTGTTTTCTTCTGGTGCCTAATGGATTCTTTTGTTGCTCACTTTCTATTTGTTCAAGTTGTAGGGACAGTTCTCTGATTTTGGCTCTTTCTTCTTTTTGTATGTGTGCATTTATCGATATAAATTGGCTTCTGAGCACTGCTTTTGCTGTGTCCCAGAGGTTTTGATAGGAAGTATTTTCATTCTCGTTGCATTCTATGAATTTCCTTATTCCCTCCTTGATGTCTTCTATAACCCAGTCTTTTTTCAGGAGGGTATTGTTCAGTTTCCAAGTATTTGATTTCTTTTCCCTAGTTTTTCTGTTATTGATTTCTAGTTTTATTGGCTTGTGGTCTGAGAAGATGCTTCGTAATATTTCGATGTTTTGGACTCTGCAAAGGTTTGTTTTATGACCTAATATGTGGTCTATTCTAGAGAATGTTCCATGTGCACTAGAAAAAAAAGTATACTTTGCAGCAGTTGGGTGGAGAGTTCTGTATAAGTCAATGAGGTCAAGTTGGTTGATTGTTGTAATTAGGTCTTCCGTGTCTCTATTGAGCTTCTTACTGGATGTCCTGTCCTTCTCCGAAAGTGGTGTGTTGAAGTCTCCTACTATAATCGTGGAGGTGTCTATCTCACTTTTCAGTTCTGTTAAAATTTGATTTATGTATCTTGCAGCCCTGTCATTGGGTCCATAAATATTTAATGTGGTTATATCTTCCTGATCAATTGTCCCTTTTATCATTATATAGTGTCCTTCTTTATCCTTTGTGGTGGATTTAAGTCTAAAGTCTATTTTGTCAGAAATTAATATTGCTACTCCTCTTCTTTTTTGCTTATTGTTTGCTTGATATATTTTTTTCCATCCGTTGAGTTTTAGTTTGTTTGTGTCTCTAAGTCTAAGGTGTGTCTCTTGTAGGCAGCATACAGATGGATCGTGTTTCTTTATCCAGTCCGAGACTCTCTTTCTCTTTATTGGTGCATTTAGTCCATTTACATTCAGCGTAATTAGAGATAAATAAGTGTTTAGTGTTGTAATTTCGATGTCTTTTTATGTGTGTTGTTGACAATTTCATTTTCCACTTACTTTTTGTGCTGAGATGTTTTTCTTAGTAAATTGTGAGATCCTCATTTTCATAGTGTTTGACTTTATGTTAGTTGAGTCGTTACGTTTTTCTTGGCTTTTATCTTGAGTTATGGAGTTGTTATACCTCCTTGTGGTTACCTTAATATTTACCCCTATTTTTCTAAGTAAAAACCTAACTTGTATTGTCCTATATCGCCTTGTATCCCTCTCCATATGGCAGTTCTATGCCACCTGTATTTAGTCCCTCTTTTTGATTTTTTTTTTTTTGATTACTGTGATCTTTTACCTATTGACTTCAATGATTCCCTGTTATGAGCATTTTTTTTTTAATTAATCTTAATTTGTTTCTGTGATTTCCCTATTTGAGTTGATATGAGGATGTTCTGTTTTGTGAACTTGTGTTGTGCTGGTATCGGATATTATTGGTTTTCTGACCAAACAATTTCCTTTAGTATTTCTTGTAGCTTTGATTTGGTTTTTGCAAATTCTCTAAGCTTGTGTTTATCTGTAAATATCTTAATTTCGCCTTCATATTTCAGAGAGAGTTTTGCTGGATATATGATCCTTGGCTGGCAGTTTTTCTCCTTCAGTGCTCTGTAAATGTCATCCCATTGCCTTCTTGCCTGCATGGTTTCTGCTGAGTAGTCTGAACTTATTCTTATTGATTCTCCCTTGAAGGAGACCTTTCTTTTCTCCCTGGCTGCTTTTAAAATTTTCTCTTTATCTTTGGTTTTGGCAAGTTTGATGATAATATGTCTTGGTGTTTTTCTTTTTGGATCAATCTTAAACGGGGTTCGATGAGCATCTTGGATAGATATCCTTTCATCTTTCATGATGTCAGGGAGGTTTTCTGTCAGCAGATCTTCAACTATTTTCTCTGTGTTTTCTGTCCTCCCTCTCTGTTCTGGGACTCCAATCCCCCACAAGTTATCCTTCTTGATAGACTCCCACATGATTCTTAGGGTTTCTTCCTTTTTTTAAATTCTTTTATCTGATTTTTTTTCAGCTATGTTGGTATTGATTCCCTGGTCCTCCAGATGTCCCAGTCTGCATTCCAATTGCTCGAGTCTGCTCCTCTGACTTCCTATTGCGTTGTGTAATTCTGTAATTTTATGGTTAATCTTTTGGATTTCTACATGCTGTCTCTCTATGGATTCTTGCAACTTATTAATTTTTCCACTATGTTCTTGAATAATCTTTTTGAGTTCTTCAACTGTTTTATCAGTGTGTTCCTTGGCTTTTTCTGCAGTTTGCCTTATTTCGTTTCTGAGGTCATCCCTGATGTCTTGAAGCATTCTGTAAATTAGTTTTTTATATTCTGTATCTGATAATTCCAGGATAGTATCTTCATTTGGGAAAGATTTTGATTCTTTTGTTTGGGGGGTTGTAGAAGCTGTGATGGTCTGCTTCTTTATGTGGTTTGATATCGACTGCTGTCTCTGAGCCTTTTTTTTTTTTTAAGATATAGTAGTGGTTTATTCTGTAATTGCTCTTTGAGTCTTATCTTGTTTTATTTTCTTTCAATATACGTGGATGGGCTACTAGATTGTGCTGTCTTTTTGTTGTAGCCCTTGACTTACTTATGACCTATTACCAGCTGGTTTGGGCTGTTGCCAGATATATATGTCTGAGTCTATTCACTATTCTTGAGTAGAATCTGATTTTGGGTGATCAATGTGTGCTGCACCCTAACACCTATCCACCTCGAGAAGTAGTAGTGATAGTTGTGTGCACCAGATTCTATTAGCAGCTGGTGTTCACCCTCCAGGGGGGGCAGAATGCTGACAAGCTTCCCCCAAGTGTCAGTGAGGTAGGTGTGTCTCTATTCCTGTAGCACCTTGGTGGGAGGGCACTGCAGCTGTACCTTAGGCCCCCAAAGCAAGTACCTCTACTGATTGGAAGGTGTCACCCTCCTTAGACCCCTAAGGCAAGAGGCTAGGTGGTCTGGGGGGAGCTTCAGCCCTCAGTTCCCTGTTGTGTGTCAGTTAGGGCTCTGTTGAATAAGCAGAGATATCAGACCTGGGAAACTTGTTTTTCCAGAAAATCCGCTAAAAAAAAAAAAAATGCAGTCAGATCCCTATCAGAACTGCCTTTGGATTATAACCGCCACCTTGTTCCCTGTAAGGATGAAAGTCCGAGATTTGGATCTATATGCTTGGCTGTAGCTGTTTCTGTGTTTTTAGTCCAATTAGGGATGGATTTTTGGTCCCTGGGTTTTTTGTGGTTCCTTCTCTCAGGCCGAAAGAATGGGTTAGGAAAAGACCAAAAAAGGAAAAAAAGGGAAAAGCAAAGCCACCGTGGAGCCAGAGCCGTTCTCCCTCTGGCTCAGGAAATTACAATGTTAATGAAGCCGCCTGGGAAGGGTGGGGGAGGGTTCAGAGAAACAGGAGAGTAGCCCCCTGGAATATAGCCAACGTTGCTTATCTTGCTTGGAATGACTATTTTATCTGAGATTCCTGAGGGGCGTGTCGCCTGTGTGTGCTGGCTGTGTGGAGATTGTCCCCGAGGGTCTGGCCCGCTCAAGCCGTGGTCAGATCCTCCGCTGCCAGTCCAAAGCCCAGCGTCAAGTTTCCCCTGCTGGGACGCTGCACTCCCGGCTCCAAATCCAGTCACTGCCTCCCGGGGACTCCTCCCACCAGCTGCGTCACCACGCCGCCCACGCGGACTGGCTGGGCCCCCTCCCGGGTTCAGTTCAGGGGGGTAGGGCTGCGCCCCTTCTTTGTGCCATCACAAGATTTTGAGTTTAGCTCCCCTGGGCCCAAACCTAAGCCCGGCGCCAAGGTTACCTGACTGGGACGCTGGCTCCAGGCTCCAAAAACAGTCGTTGCTTCCCTGTATTTGTTCGTTCTCCATCTCTAAGTCTGTGTTTGTTGTTCAGGGTTCGTAGATTGTTATGTATGTGATCGAATCACTTGTTTTTCCAAGTCTTTGTTGCAAGACGGATCCGAGGTAACGTCTACCTAGTCCGCCATCTTGGCCCCGCCTCCGGGGAGGTTGGAATTTTAAGTGGAATGACTTTTTTTGCTAGACTTATTGTTGGGGGTATGAACAGTGTCCATTGCCCACTACCATCAAGTCGAGTCCAGCTCATAGTGACCCTATAGGACAGAGTAGAACTGCCCCATAGTTTCCAAGGAGCACCTGGTGGATTTGAACTACCAACCTTTTGGTTAGCAGCCCTAGTGCCTAACCACTTTGCCACCATGGTTTCCATAAACAATGCAGGCGTTACAGTTAGAGAAGCTTAGCAACTCAGCTTTGAATTAATAGCTGATGCTTCTTGTGGTATGAAATGCTGAATAAGGTCATGGCATAGGCCTGGTCTACAATAAAGTTGGTGTTAGTGTCATCACAATGAAGTCTGGGTCATAATGATTGCTGGGCTTACGCACATTTCAGTTGTTTTATGTTGTTAGAGTTGAACATTATCCAACTTTCTATCCCTTATGTTTCCCAACACGAACACCAGCTTAATTGTATAACAGGTCATAGCCTGATATACAGCAGTGTTTTGAGCAATAACTCATAAAATTTAACGTCTGTGACTGAACATATGAGAATGATAACATCGGCAAATTACATGCTACAGCACTGTATGTAGTACACACTATTAACGATAACATGCACAAAGAAAATGGACTGTCGTAAATGTAATTGGTCATAATACAAATATATCATAAGTAGGGGGCTACCTGTACTGTAGTACATTAGAGAACTATTGGTCTTTTCAGTAATTACTGCTGGGCTAAGTGTATATTGATATTTTAAAACAGAGTCTAGATTCCTATCTTATAATTTATGCACACACACACACAGAATTTAAAATTCAGTGCAGATCTAAATCTGTAAACTGCTAGAATGTAACATAGAAAAACATCTTTATGATCTTGGGCTGAAAATTATTTTTTAATTTAATTTCTCTAATAATTTTTTTTATTGTTTAAAAAATAAGCACTCTAGTAGGTAACAGAACCATTAGTCATAACGTAAAACATTACGAATTATCCTACATAACAAGAAATCAAAAGTCATCATTAAGAAAGTGAGAAGGAAGGCGGGGCCAAGATGGCGGACTAGGTGGACACTACCGCGGATCCCTCTTGCAACAAAGACTCAGAAAAACAAGTGAATCAATCACATACATAACAATCTACGAACCCTGAACAACAAACACAGATTTAGAGACAGAGAACGGACAAATACGGGGAGGCAGCGATTGTTTTCAGAGCCTGGAGCCAGCGTACCAGTCAGGTGACCTTCGGCGCCCGATTTGGGGCACAGCCCAAGGGGGCAGACGGCACAAACAAGGGGCCCGGTCCTGGCCCCCGAACTCATTCTGGGAGGGGCCCAGCCAGTTTGCGTGGGCGGCGTGGTGGCGCAGCCGGTGGGAGAAGTCCCCGGGAGGCAGTGACCGGTCTTGGAGCGGGGAGAGCAGCGTCCCAGCCGGGGAGCTGTCCCGCCGGGATTTTGGCGGGCATGGACACGGCATAAGCGCAGGGAGCTGCTCCACCCCCCCTGAACTAACCCCGGGAGGGGGCCCAGCCGGTTCGCGTGGGCGGCGTGGCGACGCAGCCAGTGGGAGAAGTCCCCAGGAGACAGTGACGGGACTTGGAGTGGGGAGAGCGGCGTCCCAGCCAGGGAACCGTCCCACCGGAATTTTGACTGGGCGCAGGCACGGCATAGGTGCTGGGGAACTGTCCCGCCGGAATTTTGACTGGGCGCAGGTACAGCATAGGCGTGGAGAGCTGCTCCATCCCCCTGAACTAGCCCCGGGTGGGGCCCAGCCGGTTCGCGTGGGCGGCATGGTGACGCGGCCGGTAGGGGAGGTCCCAGGGGGGCAGGGACTGGTCTTGGAGCGGGGAGAGCGGTGCCCCAGGCGGGACATGCAGTCGCGGCGCAGGCACGGGGAGCTGCTCCGCTCGCCTAAGCTGACCCCGGGGGGGAGCCCAGCCAGTTCGCGGGGGCGGCGCGGCGACACGGCTGGCGGGACGGGGAGCCCTGGAAGGCAGCTACTGATTTTGGAGTCAGGAGTGCACCGTCCCAGTAGGGGAACCTTGAGGCTGGACGTGGGGCTGACAGTGGAGGATCTGACCGTGACTCCAGCAGGCCAGATCCCCCGGGGGCAATCTCCATACAGCCAGCACACAAAGGCAATGCGCCCCGTGGAAATCTCAGATATAATAGTCATTCCAAGCAAGGCAAGCAACTCTGGCTATATTCTGAGGTGCTACTCTCCTATCTCTCTGATCCCTCACCCACCCTCCCCAGGCGGCTTCATTAACATCCGAATAGCCTGAGCCAGAGGGAGAACTCTGATAGGGATCTGACTGCATTTTTTTTTTTAGTGGATTTTCTGGAAAAACTAGTTTCCCAGTGATGGCTTGGAGACAGCAGTCCATATCAAACCACATAAAGAAGCAGACCATGACAGCTTCTACAACCCCCCAAACAAAAGAATCAAAATCTTTCCCAAATGAAGATACAATCCTGGAATTATCAGATACAGAATATAAAAAACTAATTTACAGAATGCTTCAAGACATCACAAATGAAATAAGGCAAACTGCAGAAAAAGCCAAGGAACACACTGATAAAACTGTTGAAGAACTCAAACAGATTATTCAAGAACATAGTGGAAAAATTAATAAGTTGCAAGAATCCATAGAGAGACAGCAAGTAGAAATCCAAAAGATTAACAATAAAATTACAGAATTAGACAACGCAATAGGAAGTCAGAGGAGCAGACTCGAGCAATTGGAATGCAGACTGGGACTTCTGGAGGACCAGGGAATCAACACCAACATAGCTGAAAAAAAATCAGATAAAAGAATTTAAAAAAATGAAGAAACCCTAAGAATCATGTGGGACTCTATCAAGAAGGATAACTTGTGGGGGATTGGAGTCCCAGAACAGGGAGGGGGGACAGAAAACACAGAGAAAATAGTTGAAGATCTGCTGACACAAAACTTCCCTGACATCATGAAAGATGAAAGGATATCTATCCAAGATGCTCATCGAACCCCATTTAAGATTGATCCAAAAAGAAAAACACCAAGACATACTATCATCAAACTTGCCAAACCAAAGATAAAGAGAAAATTTTAAAAGCAGCCAGGGAGAAAAGAAAGGTTTCCTTCAAGGGAGAATCAATAAGAATAAGTTCAGACTACTCAGCAGAAACCATGCAGGCAAGAAGGCAATGGGATGACATATACAGGGCACTGAAGGAGAAAAACTGCCAGCCAAGGATCATATATCCAGCAAAACTCTCTCTGAAATATGAAGGCGAAATTAAGATATTTACAGATAAACACAAGTTTAGAGAATTTGCAAAAACCAAACCAAAGCTACAAGAAATACTAAAGGAAATTGTTTGGTCAGAAAATCAATAATATCAGATACCAGCACAATACAAGGTCACAAAACAGAACGTCCTGATATCAACTCAAATAGGGAAATCACAAAAACAAACAAATTAAGATTAATTAAAAAAAACAAATACACATAACAGGGAATCATGGAAGTCAATAGGTAAAAGATCACAATAATCAAAAAGAGGGACTAAATACAGGAAGCATTGAACTGCCAGATGGAGAGGGATACAAGGCGATATAGAATGATACAAGTTAGGTTTTTACTTAGAAAAATAGGGGTAAATGATAAGGTAACCACAAGGAGGTATAACAACTCCATAACTCAAGATAAAAGCCAAGAAAAACGTAACGACTCAACTAACATAAAGTCAAACACTATGAAAATGAGGATCTCACAATTTACTAAGAAAAACGTCTCAGCACAAAAAAGTATGTGGAAAAATGAAATTACCAACAACACACATGAAAAGGCATCAAAATGACAGCACTAAAAACTTATTTATCTATAATTACGCTGAATGTAAATGGACTAAATGCACCAATAAAGAGACAGAGAGTCACGGACTGGATAAAGAAACATGATCCATCTATATGCTGCCTACAAGAGACACACCTTAGACTTAGAGACACAAACAAACTAAAACTCAACGGATGGAAAAAAATACATCAAGCAAACAATAAGCAAAAAAGAAGAGTAGCAATATTAATTTCTGACAAAATAGACTTTAGACTTAAATCCACCACAAAGGATAAAGAAGGACAGTATATAATGATAAAAGGGACGATTGATCAGGAAGATATAACCATATTAAATATTTATGGACCCAATGACAGGGCTGCAAGATACATAAATTAAATTTTAAAAGAATTGAAAAGTAAGATAGACACCTCCACAATTATAGTAGGAGACTTCAACACACCACTTTCGGAGAAGGACAGGATATCCAGTAAGAAGCTCAAAACAGACACAGGAGATCTAATTACAACAATCAACCAACTTGACCTCATTGACTTATACAGAACTCTCCACCCAACTGCTGCAAAGTATACTTTTTTTTCTAGTGCACATGGAACATTCTCTAGAATAGACCACATATTAGGTCATAAAACAAACCTTTGCAGAGTCCAAAACATCGAAATATTACGAAGCATCTTCTCAGACCACAAGCCAATAAAACTAGAAATCAATAACAGAAAAACTAGGGAAAAGAAATCAAATACTTGGAAACTGAACAATACCCTCCTGAAAAAAGACTGGGTTATAGAAGACATCAAGGAGGGAATAAGGAAATTCATAGAATGCAACGAGAATGAAAATACTTCCTATCAAAACCTCTGGGACACAGGAAAAGCAGTGCTCAGAGGCCAATTTATATCGATAAATGCACACATACAAAAAGAAGAAAGAGCCAAAATCAGAGAACTGTCCCTACAACTTGAACAAATAGAAAGTGAGCAACAAAAGAATCCATTAGGCACCAGAAGAAAACAAATAATCAAAATTAGACCTGAACTAAATGAATTAGAGAACAGAAAAACAATTGAAAGAATTAACAAAGCCAAAAGCTGGTTCTTTGAAAAAATTAACAAAATTGATAAACCATTGGCTAGACTGACTAAAGAAATACAGGAAAGGAAACAAATAACCCGAATAAGAAAAGAGAAGGACCACATCACAACAGAACCAAATGAAATTAAAAGAATCATTTCAGATTACTACAAAAAATTGTACTCTAACAAATTTGAAAACCTAGAAGAAATGGATAAATTCTTGGAAAAACACTACCTACCTAAACTAACACATTCAGAAGTAGAACAACTAAATAGACCCATAACAAAAAAAGAGATTGAAACGGTAATCAAAAAACTTCCAACAAAAAAAAGCCCTGGCCCGGAAGGCTTCACTGCAGAGTTCTACCAAACTTTCAAAGAAGAGTTAACCCCACTACTACTGAAGGTATTTCAAAGCATAGAAAATGACGGAAAACTACCCAACTCATTCTATGAAGCCACCATCTCCCTGATACCAAAACCAGGTAAAGACATTACAAAAAAAGAAAATTACAGACCTATATCCCTCATGAACATAGATGCAAAAATCCTCAACAAAATTCTAGCCAATAGAATCCAACAACACATCAAAAAAATAATTCACCATGATCAAGTGGGATTTGTACCAGGTATGCAAGGCTGGTTTAATATCAGAAAAACCATTAATGTAATCCATCACGTAAATAAAACAAAAGGTAAAAACCATATGATCTTATCAATTGATGCAGAAGAGGCATTTGACAAAGTCCAACACCCATTTATGATAAAAACTCTTACCAAAATAGGAATTGAAGGAAAATTCCTCAACACAATAAAGGGCATCTATGCAAAGCCAACAGCCAATATCACTCTAAATGGAGAGAACCTGAAAGCATTTCCCTTGAGAACAGGAACCAGACAAGGATGCCCTTTATCACCGCTCTTATTCAACATCGTACTTGAAGTCCTAGCCAGGGCAATTAGGCTAGACAAAGAAATAAAGGGCATCTGGATTGGCAAGGAGGAATTAAAGTTATCACTATTTGCAGATGACATGATCTTATACATGGAAAACCCTAAGGAATCCTCCAGAAAACTACTGAAACTAATAGAAGAGTTTGGCAGAGTCTCAGGTTATAAAATAAACATACAAAAATCACTTGAATTCCTCTACATCCACAAAAAGAACACCGAAGAGGAAATAATCAAATCAATACCATTCACAGTAGCCCCCAAGAAGATAAAATACTTAGGAATAAATCTTACCAAGGATGTAAAAGACCTATACAAAGAAAACTACAAAGCTCTACTACAAGAAATTCAAAAGGACATACTTAAGTGGAAAAACATACCTTGCTCATGGATAGGAAGACTTAACATAGTAAAAATGTCTATTCTACCAAAAGCCATCTATACATATAACGCACTTCCGATCCAAATTCCAATGTCATATTTTAAGGGGATAGAGAAACAAATCACCAATTTCATATGGAAGGGAAAGAAGCCCCGGATAAGCAAAGCATTACTGAAAAAGAAGAAGAAAGTGGGAGTCCTCACTCCACCTGATTTCAGAACCTATTATACAGCCACAGTAGTCAAAACAGCCTGGTACTGGTACAACAACAGACACATAGACCAGTGGAACAGAATTGAGAACCCAGATATAAATCCATCCACGTATGAGCAACTGATATTTGACAAAGGACCAGTGTCAGTTAATTGGGGAAAAGATAGTCTTTTTAACAAATGGTGCGGGCATAACTGGATATCCATTTGCAAAAGAATGAAACAGGACCCATACCTCACACCATGCCCCAAAACTAACTCCAAGTGGATCAAAGACCTAAACATAAAGACTAAAATGATAAAGACCATGGAAGAAAAAATAGGGACAACCCTAGGAGCCCTAATACAAGGCATAAACAGAATACAAAACATTCCCAAAAATGATGAGGAGAAACCCGATAACTGGGAGCTCCTAAAAATCAAACACCTATGCTCATCTAAAGAGTTCATCAAAAGAGTAAAAGGACCACCACCAGACTGGAAAAGAATTTTCAGCTATGACATCTCAGACCAGCGCCTGATCTCTAAAATCTATATGATTCTGTCAAAACTCAACCGCTAAACGAAAAACAACCCAATCAAGAAGTGGGCAAAGGATATGAACACACATTTCACTAAAGAAGATATTCAGGCAGCCAACAGATACATGAGAAAATGCTCTCGATCATTAGCCATTAGAGAAATGTAAATTAAAACCACGATGAGTTTCCATCTCACTCCAACAAGGCTTGCATTAATCTAAAAAACACAAAATAATAAATGTTGGAGAGGCTGCGGAGAGATTGGAACTCTTATACACTGCTGGTGGGAATGTAAAATGGTACAACCACTTTGGAAATCTATCTGGCGTTATCTTAGACAGTTAGAAGTAGAACTACCATACAACCCAGAAATCCCACTCCTCGGAATATACCCTAGAGATACAAGAGCCTTCACACAAACAGATATATGCACACGCACGTTTATTGCAGCTCTGTTTACAATAGCAAAAAGCTGGAAGCAACCAAGGTGTCCATCAATGGATGAATGGGTAAATAAATTGTGGTATATTCACACAATGGAATACTACGCATCTATAAAGAACAGTGACAAATCTGTCAAACATTTCATAACATGGAGGAACCTGGAAGGCATTATGCTGAGCGAAATGAGTCAGAGGCAAAAGGACAAATATTGTATAAGACCACTATTATAAGACCTTGAGAAATAGTAAAAACTGAGAAGAACACATACTTTTGTGGTTACGAAGGGGGGAGGGAGGGAGGGAGGGAGAGGGATTTTTATTGATCAATCAGTAGATAAGAACTGCTTTGGGTGAAGGAAAAGACAACACTCAATACATGGAAGGTCAGCTCAATTGGACTGGACCAAAAGCAAAGAAGTTTCCGGGATAAAATGAATGCTTCAAAGGTCAGCGGAGCAGGGGCGGGGGTCTGGGGAACATGGTTTGAGGGGACTTCTAAGTCAATTGGCGAAATAATTCTGTTATGAAAATATTCTGCATCCCACTTTGAAATGTGGCGTCTGGGGTCTTAAATGCTAACAAGCAGCCATCTAAGATGCATCAGTTGGTCTCAACCCACCTGGAGCAAAGGAAAATGAAGAACACCAAGGCCACACGACAACTAAGAGCCCAAGAGACAGAAAAGGCCACAGGAACCAGAGACCCACATCATCCTGAGACCAGAAGAACTAGTTGGTGCCCGGCCACAATCGATGACTGCCGTGACAGGGAGCACAACAGAGAACTCCTGAGGGAACAGGAGATCAGTGGGATGCAGACCCCAAATTCTCATAAAAAGACCAAACTTAATGGTCTGACTGAGACTAGAGGAATCCCGGAGGCCATGCTCCCCAGACCTTCTGTCGGCACAGGACAGGAACCACCCCGAAGACAACTCATCAGAAATGAAAGGGACTGGACAGTGGGTGGGAGAGAGATGCTGATGAAGAGTGAGCTAATTATATCAGGTGGACACTTAAGAGTGTGTTGGCAACTCTTGTCTGGAGGGGGGATGGGAGGATAGAGAGAGAGGGAAGCTGGCAAAATTGTCACGAAAGGAGAGACTGAAAAGGCTGACTCAATAGGGGAAGAGCAAGTGGGAGTATGGAGTAAGATGTATGTAAACTTATATGTGACAGACTGATTGGATTTGTAAACGTTCACTTGAAGCTTAATAAAAGTTAATAAAAAAAAAAAAGAAAGTGAGAAGGTAAGCCACAATTAACTCTTATAAAAATTATTAATAAATCAGTATTTCTCAACAGTGAAATGGAGAAAAGACCAGAGCATGCACTTCATAAAGCAGAATTTCCAAATGTCAATTAACATGTGAAAAGCCTTACAGTAAAGTAACTATATATTTAATACAAATTAAAACCAAATTCTGAATACTCCACACCCCCAAAAGAATGGCTAAAATGGATAAGATAGACAATGCTAATAACAAGTATACATGG
This sequence comes from Elephas maximus indicus, assembly GCF_024166365.1. NCBI lineage: Eukaryota > Metazoa > Chordata > Mammalia > Proboscidea > Elephantidae > Elephas > Elephas maximus. The sequence goes on from NC_064830.1 coordinate 28,535,569, forward strand.
GACTAATGGAATGGGTGAAACACTCACTGGGAGTTTCAATTTTTAACCACTGTTTTGGAATACTTTTGGTAGTTATCTGGTGGTGGTGAACAATAGTGAATATACCATGGCTTACCAAAAGAGCAAACAAATCATTCTTGTAAGAAATACAATCAAAATACTTCTTAGAGGCAAGAATGGCAAGACTTTTGGCTTGCTTACTTGGGACATGTCATCAGGAATGACCAATAGCTAGAAAAGAACATAGTAATTGATAAAGTGGAGCGTCGATGAAGACAAGAGAAGCCCTCCGTGAGGTGGACTGACACAATGGCTAAAACAATGGACTGAAAAATAGCAACCGTCACGAAGATGGCACATGCCCTGATAATGTTTTGTTCTGTTATATGTAAGTTCAATATCGGGAGAACTTGACATCAACTAAGAACAGCAACATGATTCATTATTCCCATTTATATCAAACATAAATGTGTCAACATGTTCACCAAAAGACATTTTCTAGAATCATCACTGAGCTGTATACAATAGAATTGATACAAAAATTGTGGTATATTTGTGCTCTACCATAATGAGAATGAACAAAGTGTAACTACAAACATTAACTTCTCAAACTTCACAAACATGCATCAGAATGAGAGAAGCCATTCCTAAAAGGTGGAAAAGTATCCCAGATAGGAGAATTGTGGTTGTGATAATATTCTGTGTTTTCATATGGACGTGAGTTTTTCTATATTTATACTGTGCTTCAATAAAAAAAAAAAAAATGTAAAAAGTAAAAACTAAAAATAGTTAAAGGACATTGTAAATGAACAAAAGTATTTGTTTCATTTATTTAAATGGTACACAACAGAGGCAAATTTGATTACATTGCCAACTAACAGCTAGGTGAATTCCTGCCAGATTTCTTGGTGATGTTAGTTCAGAGTCAACTAATTGCAAGCCTAACGTAAAGTTTATTTCAAAATATGCCGATAAAAAAGACATGGAGCTCTAATGTGACTAATAAATAGTTAAAGTTTATGCGTATGCTGAAAGGCATAAATATCCTGGCAAGCAACCCTTTCCTGTGAACCAGGACTATGACTAACTTGTCAAGCACTCAGTTACAACCAAGAGTTCATTACACCAAATCCTCCCTTTGAGGAGTTTAGCCTCAAAGTCATAGATAGGGGCCTATTCACTGGTTAACCACTTACAAATATCTTTATATCTAAATCCTATTGAGAAGTATTTTTAGGCTTTTAGGAACAACCCCAGCGTGTACAAATTTATTCCTCTGTACTGTACAGATAACAACAAAAGGCAGATTTATGTAATAAAGTGGTTGAAATGGAAGAGTGATTAGCTGTCAGTGTTGTGGATGTGTTGTAGTTATTGCTGCCTAGCTAAAAAAATAAGTGGGATTATTCATTGATTTAACAGTTTTGAAAAGTAATTTGGCAGTATGGAGAACCTCCCATGCGCTATTCATTTTACCCCAATTATTCTTCTAATACGAGTCTAGTCTAAAGAAAAGTATATGAAATAAATATTATGCACAAAGTTCCCCATTCTGATATGAAATGAAAGCAATACACTATAACTTCCAAAAACAGAAGAATGATTGAATAATCCATGGCAAAGTCACTTGATATAATTATTTCCTGATGTCATTAATAATTATAAATTATAATGTCAAAGTTTTGCTTTTGCCCAGAATTAAACAACTCAATGTTGGCATTAGGGCTGTAAGAATTCTAGTTAGAAATTATGCATATCTTTGATAATTAAAATAGGAAATATATTATTGTTAATACATGTAGCTTAATAGAAAAATATTGAACTGCAAAAAAGATAAAATATGCTAACAAAATTTCATAATTACAGAGAGTGATTATTATAACATTCACTGTATTAAAATAAAATACACTTATAAAAATGCATCAACAATATATGTAAGAAGCTGAATAAATAGACGGGTTAAGAAAGAGAGAAGGCTCTGGGTGGGAGTGACTTATAGGTTTGTAAATTAAGAAACATGGTGGATCATAGTGTCATTCACAAGATTCATAGTATAGAAAGAGAGGCTGTTTAAGGACAGTAACAGATTTGGTGTTATCTATTCTGAATGCCGCATGTCACCACTAGGTGGACTTAGACATTCCAACATTAAGAAGAAATGCAATGATTTTCCAGTAGAATTCATCTCAAATGCAGTACTCGAGTTTCCTGATACCTATTTCGTCTGCACTTGCAAAGAACTGTGACTGCTTTGCCACCTGCGATTTTCTCTAACTGCTTTGCTGTGTGATATAAAATATGGATTCTCTTATTTTACAATTGTCCTGTTACTTTACAAATGACTTTAAATCCTGACTTGTCTATAAGTTGTATTCTTTTTCTTCTTAGTATTTCAGCTCAAATGAAGAAGGGAAACTAACCTGAATATCAACAGGGATGTCATTTGAGGTAAGACTAGAAAAGCAAACTAATTTAGACTCTGTTTCAGACAATGGAGAGTAAATGTCCTCTTAGCAAATATCTCCTTAAAATTTAACAAAGTTTTGTTTTCCGCAGATGACACATCAAATAAATGACAAAGTTGAGGCTTGAATTAAGTTCCTTGGTCTATAAAATTAGTGCTATAGTTGAGTTGTGAGAAAGATTTGAGTAGGCAGTAAAAAAACGAGAACCAAAAACCAAACCTGTTGTCCTTGAATCAATTCCAACTCATTGCAACTCTATAGAACAGGGTAGAATTGCCCCATAGAGCTTCCAAGAAACAACTGGTAGACTCTAACTGCCAACCTTTTGGTTAGCAGCTGAGCTCTTAACTACCAGACCATGCAGACAGAAGATGGAAATTCAAAGTTATGAAAAAGAATGTCAGATGAAATGAATAGGTATATGTTGCTGGTAACTTTGAGAAAATGGGGTGAATATGGATTCCAAGTTACAGTCTGATAAATGAATGGGAAGGGCGCAAGATAAAGACAATGAATGTAGACAGTTCCTTTGAGAAGTCAGGTTGTGAAGGAAATAGAAGAGAGGGTGACAGCATATTAACAGGTATTTATATTCCAACACAACTTTTTTGCGCTAAGAAATCCTAAATGTTATACCACGATACTGGAAAACACTAATCAATTCATGGCATAATTTGGACCCTTGTAAGTAAATGACACTAACAATTACTTAACTTTTGTTTTCAAATACATTTGTTTTCCTTTACTGCTCAAAGGGACCAAGTTTTAAAGCTGCAAGACTGTTAAAGGTATCTTGTGTTTCTCATTGTATCTTTTATTGTTCTATAGAGACAAATACGTGAACAACTCATTTCAGTAAATTTACTATATTCAAGATTTATTACTTTGAGTGCTGTATGTAGTTGTATTAAGTTGTTCCTTGGACCTATAAAAGAATGGAGAGTTATCACTCAGACTGTTGGTGACATTAGGTGATTTATAATTGAAAAACGATAATTCTCATCATTGGTATTATAAGGAAAAATGTATTGGCAGAAGCTAATTTAATGACAGTGTCCTAGGCACTGTGGATTTTCAGAAAGGGAATGTCCAGAGGATCTTACTAACTCAGATTAGTTTAAATGTTTTCTCACCTTCTTCAGGCCCTGCAAACGTATGAGTGTATAATTGCTAACCCTAATATGTACTGAGGCTTGTAAATTTAGAGCAGTAGCGAAAAGGGGCAGGGCCATAGAGAACTTGTTTGGATATTTTTTCTGCAATATATTGGCTCTATACTCCAGGGAAACATAACTACTCTTCCTGAGCCTATTTTCAGATGTTAAATTAGCTTATCAATGTTACTTGCAAGTTCATGAAGTAAATATATAATACTAGCACAGAAAAATATGTGTTCATTAAAGAAGTCCTCATGATTTCTATTTATTCTAGAAAAACTAAAAAACATTTTTTTTTAATCATATGAAGCTGAATGAATTACAGGTAGTCCCTGACTTACAACAGGATTCCTTTCTGACAACTACTCTGTCATAAGTTGGTACTGACAGAAGTTAAACACATCCTTTTTTCTTTTTAGTTTTTATTATATTGACTTTTATTATCAATATCTTTATAAATTTGATCTTTATTTGTCTTTGGAGGTTGAAACATTACATATGAGAATGATGACAACAGTAAATTACACACTGCAACATCGTATGCAGTACATTTTACTAACGATAAGACATACAAAAAGAAAATGGTTGTAGATGTGGTTTGTCATAACTCTAATACGTTGTAAGTCAGGGATACGTGTATCACATCTTTGAAGTAAAAAATGGATGACATCTTAATTCACATTGTCAATCATATAAAATGAATTTCAATCTGAATTTTTAAGAGAAGATTATTATTTTTAGGGGGAGGGAAGTAATGAATTTAGCTTTACTTATTTATTTTTTACTCTTTTTTTTATTGTGCTTTAAGTGAAAGTTTACAATTCAAGTCAGTTTCTCATACAAAAACTTATACACACATTGTTATGTGACCCTCATTGCTCTCCCTATGATGTGACAGCACACTCCTCCTCTCTACCCTGTATTTCCCATGTCCATTCAACCAGCTCCCGTCCCCTTCTGCATTCTCATCTGCCTCCAAACAGGAGCCGCCCATTTAGTTTCGTGTATCTACTTGAGCAAAGAAGCACGCTCTTCACCAGAATCATTTTATATCTTATTGTCCAGTCTAATCTTTCTCTGAAGGGCTGGCTTCAGGAATGGTGTCAGTTCTGGGCTAACAGAGAGTCTGGGGGCCATGACTTCTGGGGTCCCTCCAGTCTCAGTCAGATCATCAAGTCTGGTCTTTTTACTAGAATTTGAGTTCTGCACCCTACTTTCTCCTGCCCCATCAGGGACCCTCTTGTGTTCCTTGCCAGGGTGGTCATTGGTGGTGGCCAGGCACCATGTAGTTCTGGTTTCAGGCTAATGGAGTCTCTGATTTATGTGGCCCTTTCTATCTCTTGGGCTCATGTTTTCCTAATGTCTTTGGCCTTCTTCATTCTCCTTTGCTCCAGGTGGTTTGGGACAAATTGATGCACCTTAGATAGCCCCATTGCTGGTTTTTAAGACCCCAGACACCACTCACCAGAACATTTTCTTAATAAAACTTGTTATACCAACTGACCTAGATGCAGAACATTTTCTTAATAAACTTTGTTATGCCAATTGACCTAGATGTCCCCTGAAACCATGGTCCCCAGGCCCCACCCCCGCTACTCTGTCCCTCAAAGTGTTTGGCTGTATTCAGGAAACTTCTTAGCTTTTGGTTTAGTCCAGTTGTGCTGCCTTCCCCTGTATTGTGTGTTGTCCTTTCTTTCACCTAAAATAATTCTTGTCTACTGTCTAGTTAGTGAATACCCCCTCCCTCCCTCTCCACTCTCGTAACCATCAAAGAATGTTTTCTTCTGTGTTTAAACCTTTTCTTGAGTTCTTATAATAGTGGTCTCATACAATATTTGTCCTTTTACAACTGACTGATTTCACCCAGCTTAATGCCTTCCAGATTCATACACGTTATGAGATGTTTTGTGGATTTATTGTTGTTCTTTATCATTGCGTAGCATATCATTGTGTGAATATACCATAATTTGTTTTTATCCATTCATCCGTTGATGGGTACCTAGGTTGTTTCCATCTTTCTGCTATTTTGAACAGTGCTGCAACAAACATGGTGTGCATACATCTATTCATGTGAGGGCACTTGTTTCTCTAGGATATATTCCAAGGACTGGGATTGCTGGATCATATGGTACTTCTATTTCTAGCTTTTTAAGGAAGCCCCAAATTGATTTCCAAAGTGGTTTTACCATTTTACATTCTCACCAGTATGTATATGTGTACCAGCCTCTCCACAACCTAAGACAAGATTATTTTTGAAGTCAAATCTCAATCATTAGCTCACTCCAGAGTCAATTTAAATTCAAATTTATTTTTCTAGAGTAATTAGCTTGTAGACAAAAGGTTTTCTTTTAGAGATAAACAAAATATAAATCTCTCAAAAAATCAAAAACTGTTAATTATTACTACACCTATAAATATTTCAGTTAAATGAAATGGTCTAATTAGCAAGATTTGATTTGTAAGGTATCAATGCTACACCTATAAATATTTCAGTTTAATTAAATGGTCTAATTAACAAGATTTGAGTTTCTGAAGTATCAATTTACTCCTAAAACATTAGGACATTTGGCCTAAATTATTTTCTGATTTTATAGCTCTTTGAATGTTGACCTTTCATGTGCTTTAATTCACAATGAAAACATGTCAGTCATTGATGTCTATTCTTCCAATTACACAGCAAACATTTCTATAGCAGAAAATACAGAAAAGCAAGGGGAAAAAAATAGATGTACCCTAAAAGAATAACTTAAGACACACCATTCTCAATCCATGACAGATAAAGTGAACACAAATTAGTAAAGTTGTAAAAGATGTGAACAATGGAATAAGGTACAATACACAAACAAAATACCACACACACACACACAGACATACACATTGCTTTCAAAGGAAAATAAAATATTCGTAAAATTGACCATATATTGGCTACAAGAAAAAAAAACCTCAACATGTTCCAAAGAAAATAAACAATACAAATGTAAGTCTCTAGGAAAAATTAAATAAAATTAGAAAATAATTATAAAATAAAAAAAATCCGCTCTTTGATCAAAACAAAATTACCCATTTTCTTAAAAAAAAAAAAAAATATGTATGAATCTATGGGCTAGATTTACAATGTCAGAGAAAATCATTATCATTAAAATCTATATTAATAAATAGAAAAATACATTTATAAATTAATTAAATACTAAACATATCTATAAAGATAATAAGCCAAGAGAGCAAATGAAATAAGATAAACAGATAAAAACAGAAATCAATAAGTTTGAAACCACAAAACAAGAACTTACAAATAAATTGAAAAGCCGTTTCACTGGAAATACAATAGCTAAATTGATAACAACAGCAGCAACAACAAAAAAAATGTGTTCACCTAATTAGAAGAGTATACACAAAATTAGACATAGCAAATGGAAATAACTACAAAAACAGAGAATATTAATAAAATCATAAGCTGCTAATTTACACAACTATATGTAAAAACTTTTTAAGCATAAATTAAATGTATGTTATTTTTAGAAGTATACAGCTTTCTAAAGTTGACTCTAATAGAGAAAACAAACAACAAAAAAATTTAAACATGCCAATTGCTATAGCTGAAGTAGAGGTATTAGTTAAAGAGCTCCTCTACAAGGAAGCACAATGCCCAGATTAATTCCTCCCAAGTCTCTAGATATGAGATAATCCCAATTATCTTAAGCAATTAAAGAACATTAATAATAATAAATAGTCTGGTGACATAAGAATATAATTGTTTCCAAAAGAAAGCAAAGGTTGTAAAAAGAAAGAAAAAGAAAAGAAAATTAAACCATTTTCTCCTAGAAATATTGATAAATATAGATGCAATACAGGCAATCTTCCCTTTGTACAGTAATTACATTAATTAAAACTAGGACATACTGGAATTGTGTCCTCAAGTTACACACTCCCCTGTTGAGATTTATGTGAGCACAACACCAGGACTACCTGAATTTTAATAAAAAAGTAACAATAGAATCCAAAAGCAGAAGAAATATTTATGTCAAAGTCAAGTAGGTTTTAGCGCACTTGGTTCAAAATTAAGAAATGCATTAATGTATTCTGTCAAAATTGTGAAGTTAAGGAAAGAAATTACATGATCATCTCAATAAATACTGAAAAAGCTTTGGATAACATTCAACAACTATTCAGGTTAAAAGCACTTAATATGTTTTTTTTTTTAACATGGTAGACATAGACCTGCACCCAAAGGTCAATTCTGACTTTAGTAAACATTAGTAGTTTTTTTAGTACTTTTTAATTTTTCCCTTGTCAGGAACAAGACAAGGATGGTCACCATCTCCAGAGCAATTTAGTGCTATGGTGGAGGTGTTACTCTATGGGATCAGACAACAGAAAGGAGGCAAAATCATTGGAAAGGAAAAATTAAAGCTATCTCTACTTCTAAATGAAATGAATGCACATATAAATGTACCACTAAAATTAAAAAAATCTGGAAAATCTACAGCAAACAAAAACTAGTAAAGTTGTCTAGTACGGCATAATATTAATACTCAAAAAATTAATATTTTTTTGCAGAGTAAGAAACTAGTTAGCAGACATAACAGAATAAAACATACCAATTGTAATAGAATTTAAAAAAACCTAAATATAAATATAACAAGAAATATTCTTAAACCAAGAAAAAAACTATAAAACACTCTGAAAAAAAACAATGGTTTTCTGAGTTTCTGCTATAACAGAAATACTCCAAGTGGGTGATTCATTTTCAGACAGTTCAGGGAGCTAGAAGTCCAAGTTCAGGGTACCAGCTCTGGGGAAAAATCTTTCTCTGATTGCTCTGGGGGGAGATATTTCTCTATTTCAGCTTCTATAGCCCTGGCGTTCTTCAATTTCTTGTTCATCTTCAGGTGGGATCTATCTTCTCCTAGTTTGTGTTTACTTCTATGTCTAATATTTTTATAATGTAGGTGTATTAAGTTTAGGACTCACTCTACCCTGATATAGCCCCATTAACATAGCAATACAAACCCTATTTCCAAATAAGATTATAACCACAACTATAAGGTTTAGTATTCCAACACACATTTTGCAGGGCACAATTTAATCCGTGAAAGCAGTCTTGGACAAATGTAATGACATAATGTATCCTTACCCAACCCAGACCTGGTGCCTTAGATAGGCAAATTCAGTATTACAAAGATACTGATTTTCTTAAATTGATGAATTTCGATAGGTACACTATTTTTACAGACAAATTTATCATAAAACACAATTTATAGACAAATTGATCATAGAATGTATTTTAAAGAAATGTAAGGACATTGTGAGTTCTTTAATGTCATTGTTGTTAGGTGCCATCAAGTCAGTTCTGACTCATAGCGACCCTATAGGACACAGTAGAACTGCCCCATAGACTTTTCAAGGAGCACCTTTTTGGTCAGCAGCTGAGCTTTTAACCAGGACTCCATTCTTAAATAGATTTCCTCAATATCATAAAGATACCGAATTTCCTAAATTAATTGTAAAATTGTCAAGAATTTTAATAAACATATCATCTATTTTTATAGACAAATTATTAAACACAATTTATAGACAAATAGATCATATAATGTATTTGGAAAAACAACTATGAATAGCCAGAAAAACCCTGAAGAAGAAAAAAGTTAAAGGAAGCACTAGCCCTACCTGATACTAAATTATACTATAACAGTTTTATCTAACACATCTGTCAGTATTTCATACCATGGTGGCTTTAGTGTTACTGCGATGCGAGAAGCTATTTCACGGGTATCTCAAATACCAGCAGGGTCATCCACAGTGAACAAGTTTCAGCATAGCTTCCAGACAAACACAGACTAGGAAGAAGGACCTGGCAGTCTACTCCTGAAAAAACTGGTCAGCTAAAATCTTATGAACAGCAGTGGAATGTTGTCTGATATAATGCCAGAAGATGAGCCCTTCAGGTTAGAAGTTACTAAAAATATGCCAGAGGAAGAGCTGCCTCCTCAAAATAGAGTTGAACTTAATGACATAAATAGAGTAAAGCTTTTGAGACCTTCATTTCTTGATGTGGAATGACTCAAAATGAGAAGAAACAGTTTCAAAGATCTAGTAATAATCAGAACATGAAATGTACAAAGTAAGATCTAGGAAAATTGCAAGTCTTCAGATATAAAATGGAATGCGTAAAGACCAATATGCTAGGTATTAGTGAGCTGAAATGGACTGGTATTGGCCATTTTGAATCACACAACCATGTGGTCTACTTATGCGGGGAATGACAATTTGAAGAGGAACAGCATCACATTCATCATCAAAGAGAACATTTCAAGACCTATCCTGAAGTTCAAAGCTGTCAATGACAGGATAAGATACATAATGCTACAAGGAAAACCAATTAATAAGACAATTATTCAAATTTACACACCAACAACTAATGGCAAGAATGAGGAAATTGAGGATTTTTACCAAAGCTTGCAGTCTGAAATTGATCAAACATGCCATCAAAATGCATTGATAATTACTGCTGGTTGGAGTAAGATAGTTGGAAACAGAGAAGAAGGACCTGTAGTTGGAAAATAAGGCCTTGGTGATAGAAGCAACGTCTGAGATTTCATGATAGAATTTTGCAAGACCAATGACTTATTATTCACTGAAAATGCTTTTTTTCAACAGCATAAGTCCTATAGGGTCACAATGAACTGGAATCAACTTGATGACATTGGGTTTGTACCCAAGTCTCTGTCAGTTTCTCATAGTGTGGTGGCTTGCATATTGTTATGACGCTGGAAGCTATGCCACCAGTATTTCAAATATCAGTAGGGTTACCCATGGTGGACAGGTTTCAGACTAGGAAGAAGGGTCTGGTGGTCTACTTCTGAGAAAAGCTGGCCAGTGAAAACCTTACGAATAGCAGCAGAAAATTGTCTGATATAATGCTGGAAGATGAGCTCCTCAGGTTGGAAGACACTCAAAATAAGACTGGGGAAGAGCTGCCTCCCCAAAGTAGAGTCGACCTTACTGACGTAGATGAAGTCAAGCTTTTGGGACCTTCCTTTGCTGATATGACACAACTCAAAATGAGGAGAAACAGCTACAAACATCCACCAATAATAGGAATGTGGAATGTACAAAGTATGAATCTAGGAAAATTGGAAATCGTCAAAAATGAAATGGAACACGTAAACATCAGTACCCTACACATTAGTGAGCTGAAATGGACTGGTACTGGGCGTTTTGAATCAGATAATCACATGGTCTTCTATGTCAGGAATGACAAATTAAAGAGGAATGGCATTGCATTCATCATCAAAAAGACCATTTCAAGATCTATCTCGAAGTACAACACTGCCTGTGATAGGGTAACACTAAGGCACCTACAAGGTAAACTGGTTAATATGACTATATTCAAACTTATGCACCAACCACTAAAGCCAAAGATGAAGAAATTGAAGATTTTTATCAACTTCTGTAGCCTGAAATTGATCAAACATGTAATCAAGATCCATTGGTAGTTACTAGTGATTGGAATGCGAAAGTTGAAAACAAAGAGGAAGGGTCAGTAGTTGGAAAATATGGCCTTGGTGATAGAAATGATGTGAGAGATCATACGATAGAATTTTGCAAAACCAAGGACTCCATTGCAAATACCTTTTTTCAACAACATGAATGGCTACTGTACTTGTGGACCTTACTGAATGGAAAACACAGGAATCAAACTGACTATATCTGTGGAAAGAAACAATCTAAAAGCTCAATATCCTCAGTCAGAACAAAGCCAGAGGCCAACTGCGGAACAGACCATAAATCACTCATATCCAAATTCAAGCTGAAGTTGAAGAAAATTAGAAAAAATCCTTGAGAGCCAAAATATGACCTTGAGTATATCCCATGTGAATTTAGAGACCATCTCAAGAATAGATTTGTTACATTGAAAACTGATGACTGAAGACCAGATGATTTGTGGAATGACATCAAGGACATCATACATGAAGAAAGGAAAAGGTCATTAAAAAGACAGGAGAGAAAGAAAAGACCTGACTGGATGTCGAAAGAGATGCTGAAATTTACTTCTGAATGTAGAGCAGCTAAAGCCACTGGAAGAGATGATGAAATAAAAGAGCTGAACAGAAGATTTCAAAGGGCACTGGAGAAGACTAAATAAACTATTACAGTGACATACAAAGGCCTGGAGTTAGAAAGCTAAAAGGGAACAACATGCCTGGCATTTCTCAAGCTGAAAGACCTGAAGAAGGATGCTATGGGCAAAATACTGAACAATGCAGGAAGCATCAAAAGAAGATGGAAGGAAGACACAGAGTCATTATACAAAAAAGAATTCGTTGACATTCAGCCACTTCAGGAGGTAGCATATCGTCAAGAACAGAAGCTACTGAAGGAAGAAGTCCAGACTACACTGAAGACACTGGCGAAACACAAGGGTTCAGGAATTGATGGAATACCAATTGAAATGTTTCAACAGATGGATGCAGTGCTGGGAATGCTTACTCGTCTAGGCCAAGAAATTTGGAAGACAGTTACTGACCAACTGACTTGAAGAGATCTATATTTATGCCTATTCCAAAGAAAGGTGAACCAACAGAAGGCAGAAGTTATTAAACAATATTATTAATATCACATGCAAGTAAAATTTCACTGAATAGAGTTCAAAAATGGTTGTAGCAGTACGTTGATATGGAACTGCCAGAAATTCAATCCAGATTCAGGAGAGGACATGAAACGTGGGATATCATTGCTGATGTCAGATGGATCTTCACTGGAAGAAGAGAATGCCAGAATGATTTTTAGCTGTGTTTTACTGACTATGCAAAGGCATTCAACTGTGTGGATGATAACATATTATGGATAAGATTGCACAGAATGGAAACTCCAGGACACTTAATTGTGCTTATGAGGAATCTGTCCATAGACCAAGAGGCAGCTGTTAGAACAGAACGAGAGGATATTTTGTGATTTAAATCAGGAAAGATGTGTGTCAGGGTTGTATCCTTTCACTATACCTATTCCATCTGTATGCTGAGCAAATAATCCAAGAAACTGGACTATATGAAGAAGAACCAGGCATCAGGATTGGAGGAAAGCTCATGAACAACCTGCATTATGCAGATACTACAACCTTGCTTGCTGAAAGCAAAGAGGACTTAAAGCACTTATTGGTGAAGATCAAAGTCTACTACCATCAGTAGGGATTACACTTGAACTTAAAACAAAAATTTTCACAACTAGACTAATAACCAACATCATTATAAATGGAGAAAAGATTGAAGTTGCCAAGGATTTCATTTTATTTGGATCCACAATCAATGCCCATGGGAGCAGCAGTCAAGGAATGAAACGACATACTGCATTGTGCAAATCTGCTGCAAAAAAACCTCTTTAAGTGTTCAGCAGAAAAGATGTCACTTTGAGAAATAAGGTGCTCCTGACCCAAGCCATGATATGCATGCGAAAGCTAGACAATGAACAAAGAAGACTAAAGAAGAATTGATGCCTTTGAATTATGGCGTTGACTAAGAATGTTGAATATACCATGGACTGCCAGAAAAATAATCAAGTTTGTCTTGGAAGAAGTACAGCTTGAATGTTCCTTAGAAGTGAGGATGGAGAGGCTTAGTCTCATGCAATTTGGACATGTTATCAGGAGGGACCAGTTCCTGGAGAAGGACAGCGTGCTTGGTAAGGTAGAGGGTCCATGAAAAAGAGAAAGACCCTTGACAAGATGGATTCACACAGTGGCTGCAACAATGGGCTCAAACATTGCAACAATATTGAGAATGGCGTAGGACTGGGCGATGTTTCATTCTATTGTACATAGTCACTATGAGTGAAAACCAACTGAATGATGCCTAACAACAGTAACGATGTAACACTTCTATAATTAAAACGGTTTGATATTTGTACATAAAGTAACCCAGAGAACTTTGGACAGAATAGAAAACGCTGTAATAGTCTTAATTAAATATGTGACATTTTTATATGGAAATGGTGGTATTACCCTGTTATATGAAAACAATGTGGGAGAGATGGACTTCTTAATAAGTGATTTTGGTGCAAATATACAGTGATACCTTATACGGGGGAGAATTTCTCAAATATCTAGCAAAGTTATATATGTATTTACTCCTTGATCAAGTGATTCCACTTCCAGGAATCTATACCTATGATACAATGACAAATACACAAAAATTTGATTCAATTCACAGTGGCACTATTTTTAACTGCAAAAAACTAGAAACAATGCAAATGTCTACCAACAGGAAATGCATTGCGCCTATGTAAAGGAAGGAGGCATGTCATTATATACCATATAGATAGATAGATTGATAGATAGATAGATAGATAGATAGATAGATAGATAGATAGATAGATAGATAGATAGATAGATAGATAGATAGATAGATAGATAGATAGATAGTTGATAGAGATAGATAGGTAGATAGATATAGATAGAGAGAGAGACAGATGATAGATGATAGATAGATAGATAGATAGATAGATAGATAGATAGATAGATAGATAGATAGATAGATAGATAGATAGAGAGAGAGAGAGAGATAGAGAGATAGATAGAGAGATAGAGAGATAGATAGAGAGATAGATGATAGGCAATAATTTTATTAGAAAGGATAGAACATAAAATAGAAAAAAACGTTTATATGTGGGGTTGAAGGGGCTAGGGTGGAATATGCATAAATAGAACATGGATTTCTTTGGATAGATTCCTTTAAGAATCTAATAAATGTCTTAAAGCACCAAGAAAGAAATTATACATTTAAGACCTCTGACCTATGACATGACAGAGTGAAGAGGTCTACAAACCCTCTCTCATAATAAAGCAACTATAAAACTAGACAAAATTGTCAAAAACCATTTCAGTGCTCTAGAACTTAAAGTCATACAACAAACTGAGAAGTGTTTATTCATGTTAACTACTGAAACTAAAGTAAGAACAAAATGAGCCTGGTGGTTTTTCCCAGGGCTGTTCTTATTCTCATTCTCCTAGCTCTATCAGAATGTTTGTTAAACCTGGACAGCATAGTCTGTGAAAACAGTAAGTCTAGCTTTCATTGCCAGAGGGGACTTGCTTGAATCGTAGTGATGTCAATTAACGGGTTATTAGGTGTGGAAAACTCGTATCAACTGCATATGACAGTTTGTTAATGAGCCTTCCTCCAATTCTGATGCCACATTCATCATATAGTCTTTATATAGTCAGCATACAGATAGAATGAGTAAGGTGAAAGGATATAATTTCCAATTTGGAACCACACGAGATTCCCTTGTTTTGTTCCAACAACTGCCTTTTGATCCATGTACAAGTTCTGCATGACACAATAAAATGTCCTGGAATTCCTATTCTTTGCAGTGTTATTCATAAGTTGTTAATGTTTGCACAGTCTAATGCCTTGGCATAGTTGGTAAAACAGATATAAACATTTTTATGATATTGTCTACTTTCTGCCAAGATCCATCTGACAACAGCAATGATATCCTTCCTTCCAGGTCATCTTCTGAACCCAGCTTGGATTTCTGGCATTTTCTTGTTGATACGCAGCAGT
Source organism: Elephas maximus indicus (assembly GCF_024166365.1). NCBI lineage: Eukaryota > Metazoa > Chordata > Mammalia > Proboscidea > Elephantidae > Elephas > Elephas maximus. The sequence continues at coordinate 28,550,752 of NC_064830.1, forward strand.
CATTTTTTAATTATCTTCAGCAAAATTTTGCTAGTGTGTGGTATTAATAATATTGTTTTATAATTTCCACAATCTGCTTGATCACCTTTCTGTGGAATGGACATGTATGTGGATCTCTTCCAGTCAATTGACCAGGTAGTTGTCTTTCAAATTTCTTGACATGGTTAAGTAAGAGCTTCCAGGGTTGCATTCAATTGTTGAAACATCTCAATTGGTATTCCGTCAATTCCTAAAGCCTTGTTGTTTTTTTTTTTTTTTGCCAATGACTTCAACACAACTTGGACCTCTTCCTTCAGTTCAGTACCAGCAATTCTTCATTAATTGTTACCTTCTAAAATTGTTAAGTGTCAACCAATTCTTTTTAGTACATTTGACTATGTATATTCCTTCTATCTTCTTTTGATGCTTCCTGCATCATTCATAAACAAGGTGACACAACTTTGCTTGCCAAAAGTGAAGATGACTTGAAGCACTTAATGATGAAGGCCAAAGACTACTGCCTTCAGTATGAATTACACTTGAATGTGAAGAAGATGAAAATACTCACAACTGGACCAATAAATAACATCATGACAAATGGGAAAGAAATTGAAGTTGTCAATGATTTCAGTCTACTTTGATCAAAAAACCAATGTCCATAGAAGCAACAGTCAAGAACTTAAATGATGTATCTGCTATGAATCTGCTGCAAACAACTTTTTTTTTTTAAGTTTTAAAAAGCAAAGATGTCACTTTGATGACAAAAGTGTGAAATAGGCTGCTCAGCCATATCTTGAACAAAGCCTGTACCATTTTTCCTTTCCCTAGCCTGCCTCTGTCTCCAAATATGATTTTGCTGTTAGCTCCTCTAAAAGTTAAATGTTAACCATTGTTTCCCCTAGGACTGTGGAAAACAAGAGGTATCAATCTAAGCCTGTCAAACAGGACAAAGTATGGCACCAGCCACCCCCGGGATGATGGGATAATGGCAGGAAAAGATCAACATCAACATGTTTGAAATATGACCACCAAAATCACACAGAAAGAGAATGCATATTTCACAAGTTCCTAAAACCTATGGCCTCTTTTCCCTTTAAAACCTCAGCTGGACTGCAGTTCCTGGAGACAGACAGCTTTAGGAGATCATTTGCCTCTGTCTGCATATAATGGTATATATAATAAAGCTCTTGCTACCCACCTCACTCCTGTCTCAAGAATTGGCTGTTTGTGGCAGATGGCCCTAACCAGCCAAATTGTGGTAACAGGTATGCCTGACCCAGCCATGTTCTTTTCAGTTGCCTCATATGCACGTGAAAATTGAATAATAAAGAGAAAGCCAAAAAAAGAATTGATGCATTCAAACTGTGGCGTTGGAGATGAATATTGTATCTATTCTGGACTGCCAGATGATCAATAAATCTTAGGAGAAATACAACAGAATGCTCCTTAAAAGTGAACACGGTAGAGTTTCAACTTGCTTAAGGTGAACACATCATTAGGAAAAACTAATTGCTAGAAAAGGACATCATGTATGGTAGAGGGCCAACAAAAACCAGAGAAACCCTTAATAATACGATTGACAAAATGATTGTTATATCAATGGATTTAAACATATTAATATGATGGTGCAGGAATGGGCAATGTTTCATGCTGTTATACATAAGGTCTTAAAGAGTTGGAGCCAACTCAATAGCAACTAACCACAGGTGTGACAAGTGAACAGGAACAACCTCTGGCTGCTAGTCTGAGGTCATGGTCTTGTTTGGGGGAAACAGTGGATTGGTAGGATATCTAGAGATTTAATGAAAGTTAAGTGGAAGGTGAGACAGCTATATAGTGGGATTGAAAATTCTGCATACGACTTGACCAGAGTTATGCACTTACTAGAGAGGCCTGAGTGATCTCACGCCATTCTACAAATCCCTGGTTGATGAAACCTGCACATGCACAGAGGAGGGGCAAGAGAGCTTCGTAGAAAGTAAACACTGGGGCAAAAATGAAAATGGCATGACAGTTGAAGAGCTCCCTAGCCCACTGTAGATCCATTTGCAGGGAATGTAAGTTCCCTGGCTCAAGGCATTGGAAAGCAACCTCTAACCAATTTTTGCCAGAACACTAAACTATGCTGACACAGACGTGACTGCTTTGAAGCAAAGCTTAAAAACCAAAGTGAGGGGGGAAAAAAAAGCAGAGACAGCAGATAAAGGAAAAAAAAAAAAAAAACTTCACATACTTAGTTTCACGTATTTAGTCCAACTATAAACCTGGACAGACTACACGGAACAGCTTTTTGAGGAGTCTGACGAGTAAATAGTAGCAGATGGATTGGGAAAGGAAATCAGAATACCAAACTGGTGGTGAATTTATCATTTTCTTTTCCTTCAGTATTCCCTGGCCAATACAAAAGTAGGCACTGGGGTACAAACAAAAAGAGTTCTAGGAAGCTGCTGTGGTTCCAGCATTAATAATTGGAAAGAAACACTCTAACATTTTGAGAAAGGGCAGCAATTTCCTGATTTCACACTTCCGCTCCCAAGGAAATTTGTGCAGTGGTAGTGGCTACAGCAAGAGCCTACAGAAGGCAAAGTTCCTAGGAAGGAGCCCTTCATCTGTAATAATAGTGGTGTAGTCCCCAAAAGGTCTAACTAACCCTGTTGTATTTTTTCTCTTCTCTCTCTCTCTTTTTTTTTTGTCATCTCGTTGTTTGATCCCATATGTGGGCACAGTCACAAAAGTGTGTATCAGTGTGGGTGTCTTAGTTATCTAGTGCTGCTTTAACAAAAATTCCACAAGTGGATGGCTTTAACAAAAAGAAATTTATTCTCTCATAGCCTAGTAGGCTAGAAGTCTGAATTCATGGTGCCAGCTACCAGGGGAAGTCTTTCTCTCTCTGTTGGCTCTGAAGGAAGGTCCTTATCATCAGTCTTCCCTTGGTGTGTGAGCATCTCAGCGCAGGAACCTCAGGTCCAAAGGACACACTCTGCTCCTGGCACTGCTTTCTTGGTGGTATGATGTCCCATCTCTCTCTGCTCACTTCTCTCTTTTATATCTCAAAAGAGATTGGCTTAAGACACTACCTAATCTTGTAGATCTCATCAATATAACTGCCACTAATCTATCTTGTTACATCATAGTGACAGAATTTGCAACACATAGGGAAATCGCATAAGATGACAAAGGTAGACACTCATACACTATGGGGAATCAGGACCTAGCCAAGTTGACAGATATTTTGAGGGGACACAATTCAATCCATGACAGTGAAGTAACTAAATCCTTACCTTTCTGGTTGGAACAAACGTGATTTGATTTGCTTTCTATTCTATTATTTGTTTTATGTTTGTTTTCTCTGCTTTAACTTTTTTTTTTTTCCTTTTCTGCTTTCTATTGGGTATTAAAATATTTTTTTTGCATTTTATTATATCTATTATTTTCTTTTTTTTTTACTATATATACTTTTTACTATTTTTGGAGGCTGTTTTAGGGATTGAAATATAAAAATACACTTTCATATTCTACTTAGAATTGATACACTGCCAAGATACATCCCTTCAAGTTAAATTTAGAAAACTTACCACCATATAAGTTTATTTACCATCTCCAACTTATCTAATAATTGTCTTTATATTACATCTATAATCGTTTTAAGTTTTGTTTCAACAGTCAAGCATATTTTAGAGAACTCAAGAGGAAAATGTTTATTATATTTTCTCTGATATTTTTCATTTCCAATACTCCTCCTTTTTTCTTGATATTCCAAATTTCCTTCTGGTACCATTTTCCTTCTTTCTAAAGAATGTTCTTCAGTAATTCTTTTAAAGTGGGTCTTCTCACAACAAAGTCTCTTATTTTTCCTCCATCAAATACATTTATTTTATTTTTATTCCTTAAGGGCATTTTCTCTGGATCTAGAATTTTATGGTGACAGTTATTTTATTTCAGCGCTTTAATTATGGTGTATCACTTTGTTCTAAACTTCATGGTTTCTGATGAGAAATGCAAGATCATTTGAATTATTAGAGATAATGCTTTATGTTTTCTAGTCTTAAAAAGCAAATTAAACACATGCACACAAAAAAGGGAAAAAATAAACATAGTTAATGAAATAGAAAATCAATGAAACAAAGCTGGCTCTTTGAAAGTTGGCTCTACAAACCTTCAACTACACTTACCATGAAATAATGAGTGAAAACACAAATTACCAAAATCAAAATTGATATAGCAGAAATCTCAACCAACTCAATATAAATTAAGATCATTATAAGAGAATGTTATGAACAACTAATTCCAAATAATTGGAAAATTTACATAAAATGGACATATTTCTAAGCAAGAACAAACTACTGAAACTAAATCAGCAAAGAATAAAAAAAAAAAAACTGAACAGACCTATAAAAAGTAAAGAAATTGAGTTCACAATTGAAAAGCTTTTTATAAAGAAAAGCCCTGGCCCAGATGAATTCAGTGTGAATTATATAAAACATTTTTAAAGAAATAATACTAATCCTTCAAAAACCATTTAAGAAAATAGACTTTCCCAAGTCATTCTCTCATACCAGTGTTATACCTGCATCGAAGTCAGACAAAAATATCAATAGAAAAGAAAACCACAAACACATTATTAAACTGAAAAACTGAGTGTATATATATATATATGCATACACACACACATATATATGTGTGTGTGTTTAAACACCATAACTAAAAAAATAAATAAATAAATAACCATAACTAAGTGGGGTTTATTGTAGAAATACACGATTGGTTCGACATCTTAAAAAGATTAATTTAACAGACTGCATTAATAGGAAGCCCTGGTGACACAGTGAGTAACAGCTACAGCTGCTAACCAAAGGGTTGCCAGTTCGAATCTATCAGCCACTCCTTGGAAACCCTATGGGGGCAGTTCTATTCTGTCTATAGGGTAGCTACAAGTTGGAATCAACTCAATGGCAACAGATTTTTATATTAGTATAATAAAGAACGAAACCACATGATCATCTTATTTAAAACAGGAAAAAAAAACCCAGAACATCCAACACTATTTACAATAAAAACAAAATCTACCATATATCCATAATAAACCCCCACTGCCATCGAGTTTATTCCAACTCATAGTGACCCCAAAGGACAGAGTAGAACTGCCCCTTAAGGTTTCTGAGGAGCTCCTGGTGAATTGCAATCGCTAACCTTTTGGTTAGCAGCCCAATGCTTAACCACTGAGCCATAAGAATAGATGAACTTCTTCAATCTGACCAAGGACATTTTCCAAAAACCTACAACTAGTATCATGCTTAATAGTGAAGGCCTAAATGTTTTACTCCAAAGAAAGGAACAAGCCAAAGATGTCCACACTCTCCAATTCTACTTAACATTTTACAGGACTCTCTAGCCATTATAATAAGGCAAATCAATCAAGCAGAAAGACTTTAAAAGCATCCCAGGAGGCAAAGAAAAAGCAAAACTGTCTTTCTTCTCTGATAATATGATCCTGTAGAAAACCGTAAAGAATTCACATAAAAACTACTTGAACTAATAAGGAAGTATATTAAGACTGCAGGATATGAGATGGATATAAAATATCAGTTATATTTCCATGTATTAGCAAAAAATAATTTGACTATAAAATTAAGAAACAATTTTATTTAAAACAACAGCAAAATATAGAGGGTTTAGGAACACACTTAACAAAAAAAAATTCAACACATGTTCAATAAAAACTAGAAATTACTGCTGAGGTAAATTAAAATAGATCCAAATAAATGAAGCGGCAGTCCATTTAATGGATTGGAAAACTCAATATTGTTAAGATGGCAATTCATCCCAAATTAGTCTGTAGATTCAGTGGGCTCCCTACCAAAATTCAAATAGACTTTTTGGTGAAATTGAGAATTTACCTAAAGTTCATATAGAAATGCAAATTTATGCCAAAACAATTTTGGGAAAGAACAAAGCTAGAGGAGTTGTACTACTTGATATCAAAACTTACTATAAATTTACAGTAATCAAGAGAGTATAGTACTGCCATTAAGAATAGGTATAGAGATCAATAGAACACAACTGAGAATCCAGAAATATGTTTTTTTTTTTATTTATGGTCAATTGATTTTTGTAAAAAAGAGCTAAAACATTCACTGTGAGAATGACAGTTTTTTTAAAAAAAAATTATGATAGGACATTGGACTTTAGTTACAAAGTGAAGTACATTTTTTACTGTCAACCCCAAAATTCAGACAGGCATTTCATTAATACGTTGCTATTTTTGTTGGGAGCCATTGAGTCAATTTCCACTTATAGCAACCCCATATGACAGAGTAGAGCTGCCACAGTGTTTTCTAAGCTGTAATCTTTATGGGGACAGATCACCAAGTGGTTTCCCCCGCAGAGCCACAGCTGTTGTTGTTGTTATTAGGTGCCATTAAATCTGTTCTGGCTCATAGTGACCCTGGTTACCCCAGAATGAAACACTACCCGGTCCCGCACCATCCTTACAATCGTTTTTATGCTTGAGCCCATTGTTGCAGCCACTGTGCCAATCCATCTCGTTGAGGGTCTTCCTCTTTTCCGTTGACCCTGTATTTTACCAAGCATGATGCTCTTTTCCAGGGACTGATTCCTCCTGACAACATGTCCAACTATGTAAGACGCAGTCTCACTATATTTTCTTCTAAGGAGCATTCTGGTTGTACTTCTTCTAAGACAGATTTGTTTGTTGTTTCGGCAGTCCAAGGTATATTCAGTATTCTTCACCAACACTACAATTCAAAAGCATCAATCCTTCTTTGGTCTTCCTTATTCATTGTCCAGCTTTCACATGCATATGATGCGATTGAAAATACCATGGCTTGGGTCAGGCGCACCTTAGTCTTCAAGGTGACACCTTTGCTTTTCAACACTTCAAAGAAGTACTTTGCAGCAGATTTGCCCAATGCAATGCATCTTTTGATTTCTTGACTGCTGCTTCCACAGGAGTTGATTGTGGATCCAAGTAAAATGAAATCTTGTTAACTTCAATCTTGTCACCATGTATCATGACGTGGCTTATTGGTCCAGTTTTGAAGACTGTGGTCTTTGATCTTCATCAGTAAGTGCTTCAAGTCCTCTTCACTTCCAGCAAGCAAGTTCGTGTCATCTGCATAATGCTGGTTGTTAATGAGTCTTCGTCCAATCCTGATGCCCCATTCTTCTTCATATAGTCCAGCTTCTCAGATTTTTTGCTCAGCATACAGATTGAATAGGTATGGTGAAAGGATACAACCCTGATGTACACCTTTCATGACTTTAAACCACTCAGTATCACCTGCCTCTTGATCTATGTACAGTTTCCTAATGAGCATAATTAAGTGTTCTGGAATTCCCATTCTTCACAATGTTATCCATAATTTGTTATGACCCACACAATTGAATGCTTTTGCATAGTCAATAAAACACAGCTAAACATCCTTCTGGTATTCTCTGCTTTCAGCCAGGATCCATCTGACATCAGCAATGATATCCATGGTACTATGTCCTCGGAGCCACTGAGTGGGTTCCAACTGCCAACCTTTTGCTTAACAGTGGTGGACTTAACCACTGTATCACTAGGGCTCCTAAAACAAGTGTCAAGCAAACCTAACTCCTAAACTAGAAATGATCCATGAGACTTACCTACTATAAAGGCAGTAAATAAAGCAAGGGATGAGAGTGAACATGTGAGGACCTGTGTTTCATTGATAACAACAATGTTAGTTTCCTGGGATTTTAGCATTGCAAACATCTGTTAGAGGGTTTGGTCAATGACACAAACTGACAGAGGAAAACTATCACATAGTGTCATAAGTGAACTCCTGAGAAGTTATGGATTAGCAGTATGCTGCAATCCATTAAAATATATATATGTGTGTGTATATATATATAATACACATGTGCACACACATACTTCAAAATCAGACAGCTATGGGTGTTGATTCTAGTTCTTTCATTTATTGACTATAATTTTGGACAAATTACCTGGAGATTATAATCCTTATCATGCGAGATCATTGTGAGTTTTAAATTACATGATGTATATACATCAACTTCTCACTGTCAAACATGACCACATGTTTATTTGACTGTGAGTACACACACACATGCACCATCCTAAGCAGCATGCTATCTTCTAGGGAAGTAGAAAATTTGGAGTCTTTCCAAAATTTGGTATAGGAGATGGTTGTTTCTATTAAATTTTGGCAGTTTAAAGTCTATTGCTAGTGGTTACTACACATGGGCAATAAAGCAAGAAAACAATTTCTAAATGAGTGAATCAAATATTCACTTTCATGAAAATACTCAATGTCTGATGCACAGGGAGTTTGATTCCTCATTGGTGCTTCCCACCCCAAGCTCTGGGATTTGGGCTACTATCTTTTTAAGCTTCTCTTTGTGTATCTAACTTTGTTTCTAACTTTCTAATCCAGATATAAGTCATCCTTCAATGGTCCCTTCCCATACATACATTGTTAGTAATGAAAGACTGGAAGTTTACAGGAATAAACCACATAGCCATTGAGAGTTTGATAAGTCTGAACAGATTTCATCTGAAAGTTCATGGGACTTCTAGGCCAAAGTTATGGGGAAATATGAAAGCAATCCTAAATCATCAAATTGGGTAGGAAGACTTACTTGGCTGTAAGATCGTGAGGCTGTGCGCCCCAAAGGTTACATTTTCTATGATCCTGCACCAACTATTGGTGGAAGTGGCATTCAAATTTATATCTATTTATTTAGCCCATGTGATAACTTTGGTTTTCTTAACAGGTTTATTTTTTTTATTATTAAACTCAATTGGATAACCTAGTTTCGAAACTTTGAACAAGAAATAGAAGAAACCTAATATTGTGTTGGGCCTAAATGAATATGTGAGGGTCACTATACTAGAGAGTGGGTAAGATGAAATGGGTTTACCAGGAAAACTGGAAAAAAAAAAAAAAAAAAAAACCAGTTCCATGTTTGTGGTGAATGCTTGAAAAGTTCTCATTATTTATAGATTACAAATATATTTTTTTCATGTTTCAGAAGGACCACACTGTAGTAGTATTCAACCAACATTGACACACTAATCATTATAGAATAGCACTTTATCATTTTTAAAATGTTTTCCCATTGCACATTAACTACGTTACACATGTTTTATTGTTGTGAAAAGTGAGATCCACAGAATCAGGAAATTTAATTCCCTTGTCACCAAGTGAAGGAGTTTGTCTCAAATCCAGCTAGCTTTCCTGATTCTTTTTACTATACTTATGGTATCTTATACAGCTCTTATTATGGGGGAAAAAAAAAAAACTGTTTATGAGCATTGAAATCACTAATGATAATAAAAATAGTACTATCAATATTTTGAAAGCTTTATAGCAACACTTGGCATATCTGTTTTTCTGATCCCCTGTTAATGCTAGCTGCTTCATCATATGCATATTTCTAAATATTATGAATTATGAATTTGTCTACAGTTTCCTTCTGGAGCAAATAACCCCAGTGTCTGCACAGAGAGGGAACCATAAATCAGTAACTGCAGCAAATGATTGTTTTCTACTTCCTAATCAACACCACGTAAATATGCAGCCTCATTCTTCTTAGGCTACAATCAAACAGAATCATTACTCTTTTTTTAATTCTTACTCAGCCCGTCGGAAGAAAGATTGATTATTCTTACCATATACCTTGATATTGATATTATTCTCCCAAGAAAAACCATATCTTAAAAAAAAAAATATCTTAGGGATGAAATATTGCTCAGTGTGGCAGTAAAATGACAGAGCCTGTCTGTAAAATGTCAATGTCAGCAACATGATAATTTCATTTAATGAGAAGAGACCATGGGATAAATTCAGCGAAACATCTTACTCTCCTGCTCAATGCTGCCTATACCACTTTGTACCTATTAGTGTATGATGAACAATGCCTGGATATTGTCAAAGCTGAGAAATAAGGTAAGGTTTCATTGAACATCCACTGTTGCCCAGCGCTTATACCATTCACTTTGTTTATGTGTTACGATGTTTTGTTATGCTCCCGGAAAATATGAGAGGTAAGCCATACAGGTCGTAAGATACAGAGACAATCTGAAGAGAGGTTTAAGTAATTGTGTTTACATTATGACTACAATTATTTTAGAAAATTGAGCAAAATAATAAATACAATAGTCATAGTTTTTTTGTTTTGTTTTTTGTTCTTTTTTTTTTAAAGGTAGAACATGAGATGTAGTAAGTTTAAATGACTCACTCGAAGTCTCACAGACACGCGGTGGAGACTTCTAGACTCCCCTTGTTTGATAATTTTGGCTTCCTACACCTGGCTTGATTTGGTGGGCCTTAAGTGTTTCACTCTTAGGTTGGTTACATTATGCAAAAGGAGGACTGAAAAACTACCGTCTGCTGTAGTCTAGATTTTAGACAAGGACATTCAATCAGCCGACACTTATAGAAGCCCATATGAACAAGACATTGTGCTAGGTTCTGGGGATACATTGGTGAACTACAATAACAAAATCTAATTTTTATCCTCATTGAACTTAAACTCTAGTTGAACTGCCTTGTCCACTCCAGTAGGAATACATGAAATTCCTCGGTTGGAAACATTTTTTCTGCAGGTTTAAAGAGGCTTCTCCTCCAGCTAACTTGGCTGAAAAACATCCTAGAATCCCTCCCCACATTCCCATATATATGCTGTAAATAACGCTAACAGTAGCTAATATTTTATTGAGGACGTATAAATCCTCTGTTCCATGTAGACACATTTACATATTAAATTTCCACGGAAACCTTTTCTTTCACAGTAGCATAAACAAAGTCATAAAGAGTTTAAATAGTGACCCTGAGATGACAAGATGTGCAGATTGTGGAACTAGGATTCAAACGAGCCTGGCTCCAGAGCCTACACCTAACCACTAGGCAGCACTGCCTGCCATTGAGCTAGGCCAAAGTAAACCCATTACCATCGAGTAGATTCTGCCTCATAGTGACCCTATAGGACAGAGCAGACTTGCTTCATAAGATTCCCAAGGAATGGCTGGTAGCTTCAAACTGTTGACCTTTGGTTAGCAGCCTAGCTCTTAGCCACTGTGCCATCAGAGCTCCTACTACTGTTACACTGAACACAGTTTTGGCCCAAGCTGGAGGCTTCTCTCCCCTTACATCCCATGTGTAAACCTGTCCCTTCATGTGAGGTCAAAGTTGGGGCTAATGTCTTCCAGAGGCCTCATCAGCACCCTCATTTGGTGTTTATGACTTATTTCAATAATTATACTCAGTGGTTATCTCTGCTGTTGTGTCTATTTCACTCCTACTGTGCGCTTTTCTCCACAGCAGGTGATGTACACATACCATTTTTAATGTTCATAATACCCCTGTGAAGGAGATATTATTATCTCCACTAAACAGACAAAAATACTCACTACAGTTTAGTGATTTGCCCAAGGTGACACAGGTCCTGTTTTGGGCTAAGATTCCAGACCCATCTAATTGCTAAACTCAGTTTTTTTCCACTATATTAGACTTCCTCTGAAATTGGAGGACCCCGACCATGACTTTGCAGTTATGAGAGGTAGAAAACCTAGCTATTTGGAAACCAAAAGACAAGGGAGACAAAAAAGCCTATACTTAATTTAGGTGTATGTATTCATTTTTTTTTTTTTTCATTTCCTAATGTTGCTGTAAGAAATTACTACAAACTTTAGGCTTAAAACAACACAAATATATTATCTTAACAGTTTTATAGGACAGAAGTTTGAAATGGGTCTCACTGGGCTAAAATCAAGGTGTCAGAGAGGTTGTGTTCCTTTTGGAGACTTCCCTTGCAGTTTTCAGCTTCTAGAGACTGACTACATTCCTTGGTTCCTGTCTCTCATATTCAGAATCACAAACAGCCAGTCAAGTCTTTCTCATGTTGCATCATTTTGACATTGACTTTCCTGTCGCTGTCTTTCACTTATAAAAATCCTGGGCTGGGGAGGAGGGTAGACATTATTTTGCCTACTGCAGCATTTTAAACACAATTCACTCATTTAACTAATAGTTCTAAATTACCTACCATGTGCCAAAAACTCTACTAGGTACTGAAGACGTTGAGGTAAAGAAGAGAAAAATCCAATTCAGATGATGGGAGGGAGTCAGGGAAGGATTCCTGTTGGATTCCTTCACTGCAGGAGGGCAAACTCTCAAAGCTGTGGCTGCTGTTCTTCAGATTTTCCCTGGGGAAGCATGGATGGTAACCTCGAGGCACTGGAACAGTTGTGATGACCAGAGAGCCTTCTAGATACAATGCAAGGTACAGGATATACATGATAAAATAAGTGTACACAAAACAAATGCAGCAATAGAAAAATTATTCTGTCTTCTACTTCCTTTAGACTCTGCAAGATGGCTGGCTGATCCTACTCCAGACTCTGGAAAACTCTCCCAGAAAGTCTGACAAACACGTTGTAAACACAGGCACACTTCAGAATTTGCAAAGCTCTTTTAGAAGAATTATGTTTAATGGTAATCACTTCCATTTTTAGGTACTTTATAAATTACTTTCATCATTTTATATTATTTCTTTTTTTCTGATCCCCATAAAAACACTGTCAAGAAAGCAAGAAAATATTTTTTTCCCAGCACCTGGACAACTTCATATAGAAAGTGTTAATATGTATTGCATGAATTGAAGTTTTATAGATTAAGAAATGGAGGCTCAAAGTAGTTAAGCGATTTTTTTCCCAATTCAGCTGGACACAAATCTTTTATTTTGTTATTTCACGTTTATAGAGATACTTTATGTATCATAATATTTAAACCAACTATTCATTCTCTCTGTCATCTCCTTAATTGTTTCAAATGTTACAAAGTCATCTCCCAGCTAGAAATAAGTAAATATTAACCTATATTGCCTTCATATTTTTAAAAATCTGAGTAGACAGATGGGTATACAAAGGAGTTATTCTAAGGGCAAATAGGTTTTTGTTGGCGAGCAGGCACAAAGAAAGTGAAAATATATATTAAAATTGTATGCAAAAGAAAATTCTGAATGTCAACCAAGAGATTCCAAAGTTCAAGAACATTGCTGGGAACTAGTAGTGCTGCAGAAACTCACTCAGTTTTCTGTAGCTTCTTCTCTTGGTTTGGTTAGTTGTTTATTCATTTATCCTTCCCTTCATGGAATTTTAGTGGTGGATCCTTGATAGTCAAATTCTGTACAGTTGATCCTGCCTCTGCAAGCTCCCAGTCACAGTTTGCATAGTAGAGAAACTAGCAGTCAAAAGTTGGCAGAGCTAGTGCAGAGACATCTTTAAGAATTGGGAGCAAGGAGGAGATTCAATTTCCCTTTGTGTGATTGGATCAAGTGGGTGGTCAGTAACAGGGCACAAAAATATCTTATCTCCAGAGAAAGAGTGCAGACAAAAATTTCAGACTCAGAAGAACAAAAGATACCATAAAGAAAGAAAATCTTACTAATTTCTAGCTTCAGGTTGCAGAAACTTGAGGCCAAACTGTACTCTAAGCTTTTGGTTCCCTCAGTCACTATGTTGCCAGATGAAAACCCCCAGTTTTGCTCAGCATGACTTGTTACAGCCAATAATGGGAGGCTGAGGTGGGAGATCAGAAAGACACCTTTATTTCAGTGTACAAGGAAAGGAGCAATCAAGGCTGTTGCCTCCAGGACGGCTGGCAGGCAGTTTGGGGAGGTGGGCTTTTACAAAGAACAGACAAGGAAATGCAAATTCATCACGAATATTCAGGATTAACATTTACACAGGTGCTCAGAGCATTTTCTTTAGACAAGGGTTTGATCCCCAGGATGGGGGAAGGGATGAAGTTTTCTTCATTAGGATGTTAAGTTTTTATTTTTTTTTTAGGATGTTAAGTGTACACCCAGAGGCAGGTTGAAGTCATATATGGCCTGTTCTGGGATTATCTTGTCAAGGACAATTTCAGAAGAGAGGGCAGCTTTTTCTGCTCAGTTTAGGAGGATAAACCAGAGCAGGTGTCTCTCAGAAGGGTTGGTCCGTGCCTCAACTATACTCTTCTTTTTAAAACTCCCCATTTTAGACTAACTTGCCTGAGCTGATTGGTTGTATTTGCAACCACCTGAATGTGAAATCTACACAAGCAAGGATTTTTATTGTTTTTGTTCACTATTATGTTGATTAGCTCCTAAAATAATGCCTGACACATAAAAGCTTGTAAATAAATAGCTGTTGAATGAATATGTGAATGAATTAATGCATTGGCAAAAGCGTATTAACTAAATAAACACCAAAGCATAAGTCAGTAACAACACAAGTATCCTAAATTTCCAACTGTGGGTCTTTTACTACCCAATCACTCAGGGATTATCAGTAAACTAAAACCAAAACCAATCCCGTTGCCATGGAGCCGATTCTGATTCATAGTGACCCTATAGGACAGAGTAGAACTGCTCCATAGGGTTTCCAAGGAGCTCCTAGTGAAATCGAATTGCTGACTTTTGGTTAGCATCCGTAGCTCTTAATCACTATGCCACCGGAGCTTCCATCAGTAAACTAGATCATTTGTGGGAAAACACCCTAATTATCATCACAATCATACACCATAGTGAAGGGCGTTAAATCAAAGTCTGAGAGACCTTGATTTTAAAACAGTAAAAATGATTTCAATAGTTCTCAAAAATCATGACTTATGGCACGGTGAATATTCTTGAAATAACTATCTCCCCATCCCAAAAACTATTGCAAGACAAATGTTTGTATATATATATATATAAAGCAGTTTGCAATTTTCACCATTTATTCATTTATCTATTTTGAGAAGCTCCCTAAGTTTTAATATGTTTCAGAACAAATATTGGTCATGAAGTTAAAATACTGATTCACACATTAGTTGTCTCTCTCTCTGGTCTGATGTAAAACTCTCCTTCTTCACAGACATTCATAGGAAATACAATTGCACTGAGCATTTTTTTTTTTAATTTACTAAATGTTATTAGCTGTGTTAAGTAGATTCCTCTCTCTCCTGTCCTCTCTGTTTCTCCACACGCACATATACACACACTCATGTATGTAATCAATAGGCATATTTCTTTTCACATCCTTTTTCTAAGCATCCTGTGACTCACAGCTCTTTAAAGCTCTCCATACATAGTACTCAGCTGCTAAGTTTCTGTAGTTTCCATAAGGAAAATATTTTGCATCTGTCACAAATTCTTCTAGCTTCTACCTGCCTCGTTTTGGCACTAATCAACAAAATGTACCCCAGTTATCAGAACTCACATTCCTTAACGAGTAGGAAGTTAAAAACCACAGCAACAAAAGTCGGTACGAAGCCTCATGGTACCTGGCCCTTAGCTCAGGGGAGTTCAGGTTAGAGGACAGCAGGGTGAGAAATAAAAAGGGGAGAGCTCTCAGAAGATTAAACAAATAACTCTTTCAAGGTCTAGGGCAATCAGTAAAGCCTCCACCGATGTGGCATCTGGGATGAATGCCGTAGGATGATTATGTCATAACATCTTTGTTTATAAAAATAAAATGGTAATTTAGATTGGAGCGAACATCATACAAATAGGAAACAGAATGTGAAGATTAATTACCAGAGGTCACGAGTCAATTTTGAATGGTCCAGACGATATGCAGTATGGTTGGAGCATAGGGTTTGTGTAGGAGTCTAACTGGGAGTAAAGCTAGAGAGATGCACAAGAGATCATATCACTAACAGTTTTATAACCACAATAAGGAAGTTCTTAATATTCACACAAAGGCAATCAGAAGCCATTGAGAATCATGTCACTCTCCATACTGTGATTTATTCCCCAGACAGGAGTCCCCGTTCCTGTGATTTCTTCTTCATCGTCAGCCCCCTGGACCTTTCCCCAGCATCTCCTCACCCCTGCTTTGGGGTGATAGATAGGTTAAATAAATAGCTTACATTTCAAGTTTTTCATTTTTTGTTTCCTTTCAGTACATTGGTGGGATTATATAATTCTCTATACTATTTCAGAATTTGAAATGTTAATTACTCATGGATTAAAGGACAGTTAAATGTCTTACTCTAACATATATATTTTTTAAAAAATCTTTTACAGTTTTAAAAAACTAAAAACAGAAAAACTCTAAAACACTCCTTCTAAAACAACTTGATTTCACAAGCTAAATTAGAGTTTCACAGAGAAATTACAAAAGGGCAGGGGTGATTTGGCTGAAATTGGCGTGGCAGTTATGTACCATGTTTGTCATCTCTTTCAAAGGCACAGAAATCACAGCAGGCTGTCTCAGCTTGGGAACAAAACTCATTTTTGTGGACTGGGGACACTTTTTCGTTTCCACAGCTGGACTCAGAATTTTCTATACAAGCTGGATGAAAGCAAGCCATTTGTCCTATGCCCTAGAAAACTAAGTACCTCTGCAGCTCCATAAATGCATGAGTTAATCATTTGTTATATTCCAGATATGTCCTAGTTGTTTAATTCCCCCTCCTAATGGGAAAGACCTGTAGAAAGTAGGACTAGCCACTTAGAGACAACACAGTTTAGCAGATAGGAAAACAGACTTTGAAATTAGAAGGCTTGTGTTTTAGGATGAAGCACTTACAGTATAGGAACTTCTGGTTAGTTATCAATTTCTCTGCATTTCAGTTTCCTCATCTTTCAAATAGTGCTAATCATTGTACTTATCTCAAAGGGTGGCTGAAAAGATTGAAGGCAGTGCTATCTGTGAGAGCATTCTTCCCATAGTGAGAACTCAATAAAATGTTTGATATATTAGCGCTTTGGACCCTTACACCCAATGTAAGGGTCAACTGGGTAAGAAATAAAAAGGGGAGAGTAAAAGAGGCAGGGCTTCTTAGAATTCTGAAATCATAAGTGCAGCTGACCAGAGTTGTGTCTAAGTAAGAGTGCAGAAGCCAAGACACAGAAGCACTACCAAATAGGGTGCTGGGTTTGGGAGGGGGCAATAGGATGTTATAGATTTTATAATCTGCATATATGTGATACCTATTATTTCATGGAAACCCTGGTGGCATAGTGGTTAAGAGATAGGCTGCTAACCAGAAGGTTTGCAGCTCAAATCCACCAGGTGCTCCTTGGAAATCCTATGGGGAAGTTCTACTCTGTCCTATAGGGATTCTATGAGTTGGAATCGACTCAACAGCAATGAGTTTGGTTTTTTGTTTGGGTAGTACATAGTCTGGATTGATGCCGTGGCTGCAAAAATGGGCTCAGACATATCAATTGTGGGGATGACATGGGACTGGGCAATGTTTCATTCTGTTTTACGTAAGGCCACTATAAGTGGGAGCCACTTCAACAACACCGAACAAGAACAACGACAACAGTACACAACCTCATTTAATGGACACCTGAGAGTAAGGTACGGTTTTACGGTCTATTTTCCAGACACATGGGGCCAGTAAGGATCAGAGAAATGAAAAGACTTGTTTAATGATGACTTGGACAATGTCTTAGTTATAATAGTGCTGCTTTATAACAGAAATACCACAAGTGGTTGGCTTCAACAAAGAGAAATTTATTCTCTCACAATCCAGTAGACTAGAAGTTAGAATTCAGGGTGCCAGTTCCAAGGGGATGGCACTTTCTCTCTCTGTTGGCTGTGGAGGAATGTCCTTGTCATCAATCTTTCCCTGCTCTAGGAGCTTCTCAGCACAGGGATCCCGGTTCCAAAGGCCATGTGCTCCTGGCTCTACTTTCTTGATTATACGAGATCCCCCTGTCTCACTGCTTCCTTCTCTCTTTTATGTCTCAAAAGAGGTTAACTTAAGAGATGACCTAGTCTTGTAGTTGAGTCCTGCCTCATTAACGTAACTCCATCATGGAATAGCCAAGTTGACACACATGTTTTGGGGGACAAAATTCAATCCATAGTGGACAGCAAACCATAGAGTCAGGATTAGAAAATTCTCAAGCCTGTGGTTTTTTTTTTTTTTTTTCCGCATGAGATCAGACTTATTAGAACCATTACACGCCCTACCCAGGGCTGTTAAATGGGACTAAGTTGATTGCATGTGGTCAGGCAGAGCCACAACAATAAATAAAACCAAAAACCCATTTCCACTGAGTTGATTCCATCTCATTGCAAACTTACAGGACTGAGTAGAAGTGCCCCATAGGGTTTCCAAGGCTGTAATCTTTACAGAAACAGACTGCCACATCTTTCTACCAAGGGGGAGCTGGTGGGTTCCAATGACTAACCTTTCAGTTATCAGCCCAGGTCTTAACCACTGCATCACCAGGGTTAAGGGTGGGCAGTCAAGTCCCCAGTGGCTCTCTGGCTAGAATACAATTAATGGTGAACAAGATTAGGGCTGATAGCTTAGCTCAAAGGACAATAAGAACAGCAGCAAGAGAAAGGAATAACCACCATTTATTGATGAGCTCGTATATTATAAGGATCCTAAATGGTAACAGTGATGATTACAGTGATGAAGATGATGAGGAAGACAAGAGAAGAAGAAGAAAGGAAGGAGGGAAAGAAAGATGAAAAGTAGTTTGGCCAAGTATTGAATTTTTCTCTAATCTTATTGTTTAGTGTGTGGATACAGCATAACCAAACCCAATCCATTCCCCTCTAGTTGATTCGACTCATATCGATTTCAGATATATCACAGTAGAGCTGCACTCCATAAGGTTTCAATGACTGATTTTCAGAAGTAGATAGCCAGGACTTTATTCTAGTGGACTTTAACCTTTATCTTTTTGGTTAACAGCAGAGTATATTAACTGCACTACCTAGGGACTCCTCTAAATCATTAAAAAAAAAAAAAATCATTAGCAGAGTCTAAATCTAGTAGCAATAGAAGACTATTGTCATTCAGGCACACTAGAGGTCATGGTCAGAAATCTATGAAACCTTTTAATCTGGAGGTAGCTATCAGCCTTCCCATTTGATTACCTCCTTTCAGTTTAGTAAAATGTCTTCTTAAAAGGCCAGCTTGATATGTCCAACATAAAATGACATAGTGTTTTAAAGCACTGGTATAACAGGCATGACACATGCATTTTTCCTCCAGTATGCTTTTGGTATGCACATTCACTTATTTAATGATTAGAGAAACATCAGTTTGGGCCTTTAATTAAGGAATGGTGAGAGCATGACCTGTAAATTTCATTTTACGTACAGAGTCCTAAATTCTGCTATGTTCTCTCTGTCTTGCACACCCCATCTACTAGGTATACGGAGTCATAAATATCCTCTAGTACCTTAATAACATTTAAAATAGATTTTTTTACATTCCTCCCCCAAATACCTCTAGAAAACAGACTTCCATTAATTTTTCCTGATAATTATATACATAGATTATTAATGAGCAGGAACATTCTTTCTGAAAACTCTTAAGAAAAGCTGAATTATGGGCCAGGAACTCTTATCCCAGGAACATATGTTATAATATAATGAGTTATTGTAATCCGTCATATATTTACTGCTTGGTGTTTGAAGCTGTATTGCATTGGGCATATCCACTGCAAAAGAGGTCTTTAAAATGTTAAGAAGCAAAGATGTCACTTTGAGGACTAAGGTATGCCTGACCCAAGCCATGCTATTTTCAATTGTCTTGTGTACATGCAAAGCTGGACAATGAATAAGGAAGACTGAAGAAGAATTCATGTCTTTGAATTATGGTGTTGGCGAAGAATATTGAATATATCATGGACTGTCAGAAGAACGAACAAATTTGTTTTGGAAGAAGTACAGCCAGATGCTCCTTAGAATTGAGGGTGGCAATACTTCATCTCACATACCTTTGGACATGCTATTAGGAGGGCCCAGGCCCTAGAGAAGGATATCACGCTTGGTAAAATAGAGGATCAGAGAAAAAGAGAAAAGCCTTCACTGAGATGTATTGACATAGTGGTTGCAACAATGGACTCAAACATAGCAATGATTATGAAAATGGCATAGGACTGGACAGTGTTCTGTTCTGCTGTACATAGGGTCTCTGTGAGTCAGAGCAGACTCCACAGCAGCTAAGAGCAACAACATTTGAAGCTGTCCAACCCTGACGAATTTCTGATCCAAAGCTCATTCAATAGGTTACAAAGAACAACATGCTGAGCAGTTTTCTGTTAAGAATTCTTCCACACTGTCTCGTAGGAGGGTTTTCTGCCATTCTCTGCAAATGTCTTACTTTGTTCAGTCAGCACCACGGAAGGCTCTCTGAGACTCAGCTGATGCCTCATCTATTCTGACACCTTTGGTCCACTGACCCCTATGAAATCTTGTCCAAACAGGGCGTTTCTCAGGGAGAAGAAGTGATACGTCTTTAGACATGATCATATGGACCTTTCACAGAAGAGTTGAGAACAAGACTGTGGTCTGCTGATGCCCAGTTCACACCGTCTCCGCCAGAGCACAAGATTCTTAGGTGTGTATCATCTACAGTTGCGTTCAAATGCAAGTGACAGACCCAGGCCCAACAAGCAGTTACTCGTGCATGTGGAAATTAATTTTTCTCAAGTAACAAAAATTCTGGATTTAATCAGAGCTAGGCTGGTTTAGCAGCTCCATCGTGCCTTCAAGGAATCAGATTTGTTCCAAATTTGTGCTCCAATATTGTTAGCTTGTGGATTCTGGTCTTTATGCTTGTACATAATTGTTTATTTTTAGAAATTATCCCTCAGACAGGAAGAACAGGATAGGGCATAATGCTGAGTCTATTTTTTCTTTTTTCAGTGAAGGAAAAAAAAAAAAAAAAGCTTATCTGTAAAAAGGAGCTTATACTTCAATAGCAAAAAAAAAAAAAAAAGTTAAAATGCTGGACGTAGTTTTAAGACAGCATGAGAAATAGAAATGTATATACATAAGTTTGAACAAACCAGGTGTCTATTAGTAAGAATAAAGGAGAGTAGAGGAGAATAGGTAGGAAATAGGCTATTTGTCATGTCTGCCACACCTTCTGGCACCGATCATCTGGGTGAGTATTTATATTTATAAGATATATAAATATAATACAGAGTACATAAATATATAATTGTATAGTTACATTATTATAATTATATATTAAACATATAAAATTTTATATATTATATAAATACATATGAAATATTAAAATTACATTAAATATGATCCCTTGTTTCCAAGTCATGCGTACACATGCATGCACATGTAGGAGATGAGGCATTTGAACATCCATGTTTTTAGGAAGCATAGGAGGCAAGTCAGGTAAAAATAGGATACAAGATTACTGTAAAAATAGGATACAAGTTTATCAGAATCTATACGGCAGAGTAGGAAGCTCCACTTTCCCCTCCTCCCACAGAGGGGGAAAAAAAAAGAAAGAGGGAGGAAAATAGCAGTGCTTACCTTTTTAGAATGCTGATGAAGAGTCAGGAGATTACACCGGCAAGGTGAAAACTTGCAGAATTATAGGAAGACTTTGAGAATTTTTTTTTCCCCCTTGATGCTGCTCTGAGCACCACGCCTGCCTCACTTGGCAGCTGGCTGGAAGTCGCAGTTAGGTTTTCAGCTTGGGATGTATGGAGTGAGCACAGATTTGTTTATTAATGGTATGGTGTTTGGCTGCCCACATGGCTGAATGACTGCTCAAAGAATCAAAACAAAGTACTTGTTTGTGTTACATCCATCTTGGAGTATACTAGATAACCTAGATGAAATCAATAAATTCTTAGAAACTTGAGAACCACCTAAATTGACTTAAGAAGAAATAGAAAATCTTAACAGACCTGTAAGATGGGAAGATATTGAAACAATAGCAAATCTCACAACAAAAAATACCTAGGACTAGATGGCTTCCTTGGTGAATTAAACCGAACATCTAAGGAAGAATTAGCACCAATTTTTCTTAAACTCTTTCAAAAATAACAGAAAATGGAACATGGCCTAACTCATTGTATGAGGCCTATATTACTCTGATACCAAAGCCAGATTAAAAAAACACACACATACACACAAACCTTTAGTCCTATATCCCTTATGAATAAAAATACAAAAATCCTCAACAAAATTTTAGTAAGCTGAATCTAACAGCATATTAAAGGGATTATACGTCATAACCAATTTGGATTTATGCCAGGAATGCAAAGGTGATTCAGTATAGGAAAATCGATCAATGTAATACTCCACATTAGTAGAATGAAAGTAGAGGGAAAATGATCATCTTGATACAGAAAAGTCATTTGAAAAAAAGCCAACACCTTTTTATGATAAAAAGACTCAGCAAACTAGGAATAGAAGGAAAATTACTCAACACAATAAAGGGCATTTAAGAATAACCCACACAGAACATCATATTCAATAGTGAAAGCCTGAAAGCTTTCCCCTAAAGATCAGAAACAAGACAAGGTACCCATTTCCATTACTGCTATTCAACATTGTGCTGGAAACCCTAGTTAGAGCAACCAGGCAAGAAAAATAAAATAAAGCATCCAAATCAATAAACAAGTAAAAATACTTCTATTCTCAGATGACATGATATTATGAATAGAAAATTCTCAAGAATCGATAGGAACGCCAATAAAAATTAAAAAAAAAAAAGAAAGTAGCAAAGTCAGGGTACAAGATCATCACACAGAATTCAATTATATTTTATGCACCATCAAGAACAATCTGAAAAGAAAACTAAGAAAATCTTTTTTTTACGATAGTGTCTAAAAGAATAAAATACTTAAGAATAAATTAAACCAAGAAAGTGAAAGACGGTTATACTGAAAACTATAAAACACTGTTGGAAGAAGTCAAACAAACTCTAAATAAATAGAAAACATTCCGTGTTCATTGATTGATACATTTAAGACAGTCAAGATGTCAACTCTACCCAAAGGAATCTACAGTTACAACACCATTCGTATTAAAATTCTAACAGCTTTTTTAAAAGTCAATCCTTAAATTCACATGGAGTTTCAAGGAGTCCCAAATAACCAAATGAATCTTGGGGAAAAAAAGAACAAAGTAGGAAAACCCACACTTTCTGATTTTAAAACATATTACAAAGCTGCAGTAATAAAAACGGTGTGATACTGGTATAAGGATCACAGTATAGATCAATGGAATATAAATGAGAATCAAGAAATAAACCCATGCAACCTTGATGGATTTTTTTTAATAATGGTGCTAAATCTACTCAATGCCAGAAAGAATAGCCTCTTTAACAAATGGTTCTGGGACAACTGGATTTCCACATGCAAACAAATGAATCTAGACCCATACTTCACACCACGTATAAAAATTAACACAAAGTGAAGTAATGGCCTACATATTAAAGATAAAACCACAAAACTTTTCAAAGAAAACAGGGGGAGGAGCTTCGAGACCTTCCTTCAGGTCTCGATATGACACCAACAGCATGGGAATAAAAAGAAAAAACTAGAGGAACTAGACTTCATTAAAATTAAAAACTTCTATGCATCAAAGGATGATATCAAGAAAGTGAGGTGAAAACCTACAGAGTTGCCTGAAACATATATCAGTTAAGGATATAATATCTAGAATTGACAAAAAAAGGAAACTCTTAAAACTCAGCAACAAAAAGGCTAACAGCCCAATTTTAGAAATGAGTAGATATTTAATAGAGAAATAAATAGATATTTCCCCAAGGAGGATATACAAATGGCTAACAAGTACCTGAGAAGATGCTCAACATTGTTAGTCATTAGGGAAATTCAGATCAAAATCGCAGTGAGATACCACTTCACATCTACTAGAATGACTAATATTAAAAAAAAAAAGAGACAAAATGTGGGGGAGAATATGATAAAATTTGAACACTTGGTGAATTGCTGGTGAGAATATAAAATGGTGTAGTTGTTGTGGAATACAGTTAAGCAATTTCTAAAAAAGTATAAGGTAGAAATACCGTATAACTCAGCAATTCCACTCCTAGGTGTATAATAAAAAGAATTGAAAGTAGTAATTCAAAAAGACACATATATACCAATGTTCTTTGCAACATTATTCACAATAGCTTAAAGAGGAGTCAACCAAATGCTTATTAACAGATAAATGAATAAACAAATGGTGCTATATACACACAATTGACTATTAATCAGTTACAAAGGGAAATGAAGTTCTGGTACATGCATGAACCTTGAGAACGTTATCTGAGTGAAATAAGCCAGACACAAAAAGACAACTATTGTATGATCCCATTTATGAAATACCTGGGATAGGTAAGTCCATTAAGACAAAACAAGATTGATGGTTACCAGAGAATGGAGAAGGAAAATGAAGAAAATAATCATCATGGTGTCCACTTAAAATTTGTGAATTGTATCTTATAGGGCTTATTCCCCAATAGGAAACACTAGTGGCTAGTAGTTAAGTGCTATGGTCGCTAACCAAGAGGTCGGCCGTTCGAAACCGCCAGACGCTCCTTGGAAACGCTATCGGGCAGTTCTCCTCTGTCCTATAGGGTTGCTATGAGTCGGAATCGACTGAAAGGCAGTGAGTTGGGTTGGGTTGTATTCCCCAACAAAGGTTAAAGAATAGGAAATAAATAAATAAGGAATAATAGGACAAGAACATGTATTGGGCCAAACTACTTAAACATGTCTTCTCATTTTTCAGAGCTGCATTTTTGTATTATTTCTAACTCTTAATCCATATAGCTTGGGTGGTACAATGAAATGCATTGTAATGTGGAAGGCTGGGACTATCCTTAGAAAGTTAAGAAATGCTAGAGTATGATCCTGTAGTAAAGAATTCGCATTAGTTATTTTACTCTGAAGGAGAATTTTTTTCCGATTCTTTCCTCTATTTGACAATGAGTTTACAGATATCCAAGATTACGACATGGACATAAAACTTAGGAAAAAAATGTACCACTTAGTCTGCTTTTGGCTTTCTTATAGCCCAGGAATGGCTCCATGTGTTCCAGTCTACCACTACTGTAGATGGTGAGAGATTTATGGAAAGAACTTGTCACCCATGTCCTCCATTTAGATATTTCTTTGTCCAGACTGTGCTGGCGTAAAATTAATAGATCAAAATTAAAGAGTCCTAGACACTACTAAGTGTCGATCCAAAACAATTACATCTCCCTTAATTCCAAGCCCTTCTTCTGCCTGATTTTACTCTCACCATTTTATTGAAAATGCTCTCAATGGAATTGATATTCGAATCGACACTTTTCAGTTATAATCTAGAATGATCTCTTGGAAGCTTCTGATATTTTTTCTCATTCCTTTCTTCTCCAAATTTCCCTCTAGAATTCCAATCTGCCATGCTTTTCTCGTTTTCCTCCTACATTTTGACTGTTTCTTCTCACTCTTTTTTTGTTGTTGTTGCTCTGGCTGCATGTAAATCTTTGTTTACTGTGGTTTTTACCTTGGATTGATGGATTGATTGATTTTTCTCCTCTTCTTCCTCCACCTGCATCTAACAAACAATTGTATATCCTTCTACATCCAGGTTAACCATAACTTTCTTTGTGAAAAGTTCAGTGTAAAGCACTCTTTAAAGCACGTTTAATTGTCCCTTCTGCATTCCCTTGACCCTGGTGGTGTAGTGGTTAAGAGTCATGGCTTCTAATCAAGAGGTTGGCAGTTCAGATCCACCAGGTGCTCCTTGGAAACCCTATAGGGCAGTTCTACTCTGTCCAATACGGTTGCTATGAATTGGAATCAACTCGACGGCAAAGAGTTTGGTGTTTTTGGTTTTCTATTTCTCTTAACACATTGTCCATGTCCCTATTTTAACCTTCATTACAATTTATTGTATTTACCCATAGTTCTGGTTCATGGCAGCAATAGCAGTTTGCAATCAGCTAATAAATGTTGGAGGTTTTAGACCAGTGGCTCTGTGGATGAAAGCCATGACAATCTTCTTCCATAAAGATTGCAGCCAAGAAAACTCTACCAAGCTCAGTTCTACTTTGTAACACATGAGGTCATCATAAGTTAGAATCGACTCCATGGCAGCTGGTTTGATTTTGAGTCCATATTTGGGTTTGCTTACTTAACCTCCATTATGAACCTTTTCTGGCACAGGGACAGTACCTTAGTTATTCGTTTTTGTGGTATCAGTTTTAGTGCCTGGTGGAATTTCTTAAATAAATTAACAAGTGCTGCAATGTGTTCTTGTTCTGAAGAATAATGCACATTAAGCCATTATGGAATATCTGTGTTAGTAGATATTAGTGCAAAACTATATGGTGGAAAAGCCATATTTGCTGCAGAGTAGGCAGACTTCAACAAGTTTGTTTGAACTGAGCTATTCGAACTGAAAATAAATTTAAAGCTAATTTGCTTGAACTGAAAATAAATTTAAACCAACTAGATTCATTTGATGTATATGCATCATATGTAATGTGCTATGCTAAGAACTGTTAGGAATGAGAAGATGAGCTCTGGATGAGTTCTAATTGCATTAGAAGTAAGGTATCTGTGACAGATTAAACTCCCTGGGAATAAGGTGCTGAGAAAAAAGATTAGCATCCAAAAGATTTAATAAAGGATTCATTTTGGGAACATCACCTGTGGAAGGGGTAGGGAAGAAAAGAATTAAGCATACAGAAACGTTGGGCTAAAATGCAGTCTCAACAAAGGCCTTAGCTGACACCATGGGGAGTTCTCAGTCTGGGATGGCCCTTTAGAGTTGTCCCATGCTGAGGAAAAGGCCTGGGCCTTTATGTCCTGGTGCTGACTAATTAGATAAGAGTCTGCCCAGAAAAAAAGGCTTAACCTTGAACAAAGGGATTGTTTCCACTGTGTGCTGACATCTGGGAGTCATCTGTTAGCAGCACTCTAACAACCTGGGAGAATAATTTTTCATCCCTGAAGAAGGATTCAGGTGGCTGATTAAAACGTCAACTAAAGTCCAGCCCTTACCTTACACTATACAGATCCACATCTATAAATACATATTCTAGGAGCAGATTTCTGGAATTCTTGGGGACCTATTTCCCTAGGGGAAGCTTGAAAAATGAAGGAAGATGAGTGGAACAAACTACCACTTCTAGCTGGTTTTGTGGCCGTATATGATACTCATCCTATCTCTTCTCTACTCTCACTCCAGATTGTCCTCCTCATCAGCTAGCATTCCTGCCAGACTCAGTGAAGTGAACAAAACCCTCATCTTGGAGGAATCTGAGCCAATGGACATCATTCTACTCAGCTATTGCACTTGTCCATTTACCATGAAAGTTGGGTCACAGAATACAAGATTTGCCTAAGCGAATCACATGGTGCATATTGCTCCCTTCTTACTATTGTTTAGGAAACCCTGGTGGTGCAGTGGTTAAGTGCTATAGCTGCTAACCAAAGGGTCAGCAGTTTGAATCCACCAGGCACTCCTTGGAAACTCTATGGGGCAGTTCTACCCTGTCCTATAGGGTCACTATGAGTCAGAATCAACTCAAAGGCAATGTTTTTTTTTTTTTTTTCCTATTGTTTAACAGCAGACCTAGCTCCTCATGATCAGAATCAACTATCCCTGCCAAAATAGCATTAAATGTATCCACTCCACTTTCTTGACTACAGTTTCCTTTGTTTGAGAGCCAGTAGTTACAACATTAGGTACAGTTCACTAGAAAACATTCTGCGTCCCCTGATGAATGTATACCCTTTTTGAGAACCAGGAATCTAAACCTGCAGAGAACCACGTTGTAGAGAAAGGAAGAACATTTTCTCAAAGTGAGTCTCTAAGGATTGTGGGAAACAGGTTCAATCTTGCTTCTAGCCTTCTTCATGAATCCACATGTTCTTCCTAAAGATTAAAGGTGCATACTGCATCATGGAGGATGTCTCGAATTGTAAAAAGTATCGCTGGTGAGCTGGTGCTCTAGGTGTAAGTTCAGTAGGCTCTTCAGATAGTTTATTGGATCGCTATTCACTTGGAGGTACAATATAAGACCAATGGATGGGATGCCTCACTTTCGGGCCAAATTCTAAAACTGTCTTTCTGTAAAACGTATCATGTGATGTTCTCATATGAGATCTCATGTTGTGGATAAAATACTGTCTAAGCCTTTACATAATACTGCTTTCTGAGACCCTGAGGGCAAGAAAGAAAAACTTATACCCAGAAATGGCATATATCCCCATGAGAATGAACCTCACATGATTCCAGAATAAAATGACAAGTTGGTCTATTTGAGGAATGATGCCATATCAAAGGATTAGAGTTGGTCTCTGCTGCTAGCTGGTTGGGCATTTGTGTTGTTTTTCCATTGTCGATGTAACAAATTACCACAAACTAAGTTGCTTAACACAACACAAATATATTATTGTCTGGCTCAAAAATGAATTCCACTGGGCTAAAATCAAGACATCAGGAAACCTGTGTTCCTTCTGGAGTCTCTATGAGAAAATCCATTCCTTTGACTTTTTCAACTTTTAAAGGGGTATCTGCATTTCTTGACTCAAGATCTCTTCCACCATATTCAAAGCCAACCATGTAGTATCTGCCAGTCTCTCTCTGACCTTGCTTTTGTTGCAACATCTCCTTCTAGGACTCTGACTCTGTCACATCTTTCTTTCCCTTTTAAGGCCTCTCGTAATTACAATGGGCCAACCTAGGTAATCAAAAATAATCTCCGTTTTTCAAGCTCTTAGTTGTATCTTCCAAGTTTATTTCGCTATGCCAGGCAATGTATTTGCAAGACCTGGAAATATGTGGACTTTTGGGGATCATTATCCTATTTACCACAATATTCAATAATGACAATAACTATGTCATTCTTAGCAGTTGGAATCTCATGATACAGGGTCTATGCATAGTATCCATGTGCCTCATTCATATGCCTTTCTTGCCAGTCTTGTGGTACTTGCTTATTTAATGTCTCTTTGGCTGTGAATGTTCTTTTGTGAGAGTTAATCTGTAATATAGATATTAACACTTTGTATCCAGTACTATATGTCCATTCACATAATTCTACCCCAGGCAGCATCTTATTCTACTATGGATAACCCTAATACCATGTCTCCAAAAGTGGAAAGGCCATCCATAGTTCAGTCAAAAAGTACTATGTAGTCATTTCATATCCTGTTCTACGTAGAACAGAACGAAACACTACCTCGTCCTGTGCCATCTTCACAATCATTGCTATGTTTGAGCCCATTGTTGCAGCCACTGTGTCAATCCATCTCGTTGAGGGTTTTCCTGTTTTTCATGAACCCCTACTTTACCAAGTGTGATGCCGTTCTCCAAGGATTGATCCCTCCTGTTAACATGTCCCAAGTACAAGAAGCAAAGTCTCACCATCCTCACTTCTAAGGAGCATTCTGGCTGTACTTCTTCCAAGACAGATCTGTTCATTCTTTTGGCAGTCCATGGTATATTTAATATTCTTTACCAACACTATAATCCAAAGGCATCTATTATTTTTCTTTGGTCCTCCTTATTCACTATCTAGCTTTCACAAGCATATGAGGTGAGTAAAAATACCATGGCTTGGGTCATGTGCACCTTAGTCCTCAAAGTGACATCTTTGTTTTTTAACAATTTGAAGAGGTCTTTTGCAGTCGGTTCGCCCAATGCAATACGTCATTTGATTTCTTGACTGCTGCTTCCATGGATGCTGATTGTGGATCCAAGTAAAAGGAAATCCTTGACAACTTCAATATTTTCTTTGTTTATCATTAAGTTGCTTATTAGTCCTATTGTGCTGATTTTTTCTTCATGTTGTCGTGTAATCCACACTGAAGCTGTAGTCTTTGATCTTCATTAGTAATTTGGTCAAGTTCTCTTGGCTTTCGGCAAGCAAGGGTGTGTCATCTGCATTTTTCAGGTTTTAATGAGTCTTCCTCCAATCCTGATGCCACGTTCTTCTTCATATAGTCCAGCTTCTTGTATTATTTGCTCAGTATATAGATTGAATAAATATGGCCGAAAGACGCAACCCTGACACATGCTTTTCCTGATTTTAAACCACGTAGTATCCTCTTGTTCTATTCAAATGACTGCCTCTTTGTCTAAGTGCAGGTTCTGCAGTGAAGTGTTCCAGAATTCCCATTCTCCGCAATGTTATCCGTAACTTGTTATGATCCACACAGCCGAATGCCTTTGCATAGTCAATAAAACCCAGGTAAACATCTTTCTGGTATTGTCTGCTTTCAGCCATGATCCTTCTGACATCAGCAATAACATCCTTGTTCTACTCCTTGTTCTAACTCTGACTTGAATTTCTGACAGTTCCCTGTTGATGTACTGCTGCAACCATTTTTGAATTATCTTAAGCAAAATTTTACTTGCATGAGATATTATTGATATTCAATAATTTCTTCATCCTGTTGCATCACTTTTCTTTGAGATGGGCACAAATATGGATATCTTCCAGTTTGTTGGCCACGTAGCTGCTTTCCAAATTTCTCGGCATGGAAGAATGAATGCTTCCAGCATTGCATCCATTTGTTGAAACTTCTCAGTTGGCATTCCATCAATTTCTGGAGGCTTTTGTTTTGTGCCAATCCCTTCAGTGAAGTTTGGACTTCTTCCTTTAGTACCATTGGTTAACATATACAGGCAAAATTAACATGGAGAGGTTAGGATTAACAATACATCACAAAATGGAAGATAATTACATCAGATCACAAAATGGAGGACATGAGCACAATACTGGGAATTATGGATAAGCCAAGTTGACACACATTTTCGAGGCACACAATTCAACCCATAACACCATCTAGACTTCTCTAAGCAAGAAGAAATTTGTTGTTTTAAACAAAGTTATACACATTAAATCAGAAATATTGTATCTTTCTAGGCATTCATTGTGTCTTGGTTTTGGTCATTTTCTACAAATTACACTTAGTTTTATTTAGGCAAATATTAGCTGTTCAGGCAAAATATCCATATCACTAATTAAATGATTAGAACAAGTATATAATGTATTATTTTTCCCAAGATGATATCAAGAAGTGAAGGAATACTAGATTTAGCTAATTGCTAGATTTCATATAGTATTCCATAATTCTTAGCCATGGGAGATAGGGAGATAAATAAACTATGAAAGGATAATATAGACATCCTTTTAATCCTTGATATAACTATCTCTCTAGATCTCTATAGTTAAAATCTAGATCTCTATAGTTTTTCTTCCATCTTCAGTGAGTCATCTTAAGACACAGAGATTTGAACTGCCTTCATAAGTATTTAAAATGGTAATAACAAGTGTCATAATGTATATATGAATGTGTGTGCTCTGCATTAGAAATAAACTTTGCAAGCTGCCACATGTTCATAACAAAATGATAGTGGAAAGATCATGGAATGGAGACACAAGTTTGAAATACTGCTGTGCCACTGACCAGCTCTGTGGCTGGTCTGTCATTCACTCACTGAACCTGTTTCTTCACTCGAATATAAAAGTGACACATACTTTACAGTGTTCATATTTACGTGTATCCCTGTGTACATACATCTGTGTCTAAAATTTCAATGCAATTAAATTAGTGTCTATGAGAATATCCAGCATTATATCCGGCCCACAGTCATTGCTGAAATGTCAGGTGAATCTTAATGACCAGTACTCGGCCCTACTTAAAAGGACATGAATATTTTGCAAGTAATTACTCCTGCCTTCTAAGACAACTGCCTCTGTTCAGCAACACAGTAGGGACTCTCAGCTGAAGCAACCTCTCTCTCATCGCATCTACTCCAGAGAAATCAAGAAATAATTACCTTTTTATTTGTAGTCTTGATTGATGTGGTAACCTTCCCCGTGGCTGTGGAGGGAGAAACTGGGCCAGGGAGAATAACCTGGCTTTTATTCTGCCTTGATTACTCCTGTTACAGGGATAATTTGAGTGCAGGGTGCTGTGTACTGCAGCTGATTAAAGAGAAGACCTTGGGTACATTAACTCCCAGATATCTTGATTACAGAAATTGGAGGCTCCCATTCCCCGTTCATGAATACTGTGAGAATGTTACACCCTGCATTGCCAAGAAAGCTTTCTGCTGTCTATGAACACAAGAAGAAAACAAGTTTAATAGTTAGTGGCAATGTAAAAGGATAAGAATCATGTTAAGAGCAATTATTCCTTCTCTATAGGAGTGTCAGGAAACCCTGGTGGCGTGGTGGTTAAGTGCTGCGGCTGCTAACCAAGAGGTTGGCAGTTCGAATCTGCCAGGTGCTCCTTGGAAACTCTATGGGGCAGTTCTACTCTGTCCTACAGGGTCGCTATGAGTCAGAATCGACTTGACGGCAGTGAGTTTTGGTATAGGAATGTCTGCTTCGGGGTAAAATATATAATGGCAATTATTTATAGCTAGAAAAAGCAATACCTCGATTTTAATTGCTCAAAATGAATTTTTTTTTTAAAGTTTGTGTTGTGTTTAAAAATTGTATGACTCTGTTAGTGACAATGGTGGTCACTAGTAAATATCTAAATCCAGCATGCCTTCACTCCTTGATATCATATTGGGAAAAATATGTGTTCTACACTTGGTCTAATCATTGAATTAATGACTGGAATATTTTGCCCAAATAAATATTCCCCTAAATAAATAAAATTAAGTATATTTTTGTAGAAGATAGAAAAAATGATTTCCAAATTATCAATCGAATATGAACATTAAAAACACCTTTAACAGACTTCATTTACAAAATGAATTTGAAACAATTCAACCTTTTGAAGAATGTAAACACTTCGATCATAAAGCTTACATTAATTTAGAGAGTTTCCTGCATTTTTAAAAGTTTCAAAAATAAACTGAAATCTGTCTAAGTGTTATAATCATTATCTATGCAAATAGGGGGGACAGAAGAATGATGGAAGGCTCTGGGCAGGAGGGCTTAGTAAGGTTAGTAAATGTTGGTGAGTTATAGTGAGAAGAGGGTGTGGTTACAATTGCGAGCACCTAGTTTCAAAGCTTAACCACCAGACACTAGAGGTCTCCTTTGTGAAAAATTTTCTCTCACTGAATTTCACTTCCCAACTTCCCAAATCAAGATGATAGATATAGGTACCCCTTAAAAGTTTCTAGAAGTTTACATGTAGTATGCTCTGTTAAAAAAAAAAAAAAAAAGCAAACCCGTTGCCCTAGAGTCCATTCCAACTCATACTGATCATATTAGAAAGAGTAGAACTGTTCCATAGGGTTTCCAAGGAGTGCCTGGTGGATTTGAACTGCTGAGCTTTTGATTAGCAGCCTGAGCTCTCGACCGCTACTCCACCAGATTTTCCATTATGTTCTGAAGTTTATTTTAAAGCACAGTGCAATCACCATGACTATTAACAGCATTACTTAAAAGAATAATTCATTAAGGAATAACCAAAACATGCAAAATGTATTTCTTAGCCCACAGTAGGTCTTTTGACAACGGTAATCAATGAAAGCGCTATGTATAGGTAACAAAGGAGGAATAATTTAATAATTGCATAATGTTGGGCTTGCTCTTCATATTCTCTCTAATTCTCAATATCCTTAGCTACAAAATGTTAAGTGATGATTGGCATAATGTATGTAACACACTTACATCTTTAAATAAACATTGACAATATTAGGTGGTACTGATGATAGTAATATTTGTTTAATATTAAAATCAAAAAACCAAACCCTTTGCCAATGAGTCAATTCCTACTCATAGTGACTCTACAGCACAGCGTAGATCTGCCCTATAGTTTCCAAGGAGCACCTGGTGGATTCGTTTAATATTAAAAGTAATAATTGTAGAAGTAGTATTAATAATACAAGTCGTTTTTGAAAGATCATACTGCATGAGTACCTTCATGTGCTGATGCAATTCAACACTTAAAATGACTCATTTAATCAAAAGATAATCTTGAAGTTTATCATGGTTTAGCAGACATTCATTGCTTTATGTACATAAGAGAACCTTAATTATTCTGGGAAAGAAAAGAATCTTTTTTAATTATACTTTAGACGAAGGTTTACAGAACAAACTACCTTCTCATTAAACAGTACACATTGTTTTATGACATTGGTTAACAACCCCATGACATGTGAACACTCTCACTTCTTGACCTTGGGTTCTCTATTACCAGTTTTCCTGTGTCCACCCCCCGCCCCCGCCTCCTACTCCTTGCCCCTGGGCTGGTGTGCCCCGTTTAGTCTCGTTTTGTTTTACGGGCCTATCTAATGTTTGACTAAAGGGTGAACCTCAGGAGTGACTTCATTACGGAGCTAAAAGGGTGTCTGGGGGCCATACTCTTGAGGTTTCTCCAGTCTCTGTCAGGCCAGTAAGACTGATCTTTTTTTTTTGTGAGTTAGAATTTTTTTCTACATTTTTCTGCAGCTCTGTTTGAGACCATCTATTGTGATCCCTGTCAGAGCAGTCTGTGATGGTAGCCAGGCACCATCTAGTTGTACTGGACTCAGTCTGGTGGAGGCAGTGGTAGTGGTGGTCCATTAGTCCTTTGGATTAATCTTTCCATCGTGTCTTTAGTTTTCTTCATTCTTCTTTGCTCCCGAAGGCATGAGACCAGTGGAGTATCTTAGATAGCCACTCACAGGGAAAGAGAAGAATCTTAATGTTATTCTCCCTGGTTTCTGCAGTTAGTTGCAAAGACAACTGTAGTTTAACATGCCTTGTGCATATTTCATTATAAAGTGTGAGCCATGTGCTATGTAAAAATGTATGACAAAGTGCAGAAGAAATATTAATGCATAGTATTAAAATATTAATGAATAGTATTAAAATAATTATATATATATGCTATATAATTATATGGAAACCCTGGTGGCATAGTGGTTAAGTGCTATGGCTGCTAACCAAAGGGTCGGCAGTTTGAATCTGCCAGGCACTCCTTGGAAACTCTATGAGGCAGTTCTACTCTGTCCTATAGGGTCGCTATGAGTTGGAATCGACTCGACGGCACTGGGTTTTTTTGGTATATAATTATATATTAGTGTCCTGTCATATATATGAATTTTTAACTTTAAAGTATTAAGATGGCAATTTCAAATACTATTTATGTAATTGTTTATTTAGATATATCTATATCTTAAACAAATAGCTTGGTTTTCTATTGCCTTTTGTATTTTACATTTAAAATTATGTGATTTTCTATTTACTACCGATCCCCTTACCTCTCATAGAACAATCTATGTGATTCAGTGGTAGAATCCTTATTTCATTGGCTTGAAGTCCAACTTCTCAAGACCCAAGGAGTATGGTTAAACTTAAGGTCAAGGGTCAGAATCAGAGACAATCATCTAAGGGAAAATAAGTCTATGAAGCTAATGCAGCAGTAACACAAGCTCTGTACTACTGCCTGGGTTCACATCTAAGTTTTCTTACTTTTTAGCTATGTAGCTTGGACAACAAGGTAAGAAAACATACAAAATAGTAATAAATGATATACAGTTGTGAGGACTGAAAAAAAGAGCAATACATGTATATTGTTCCCTGGCCATGGTAAGCATAGAAAACATTTGATAAGTGTTACGTATCATCTCTACATTATTATCAAAGTGTAAAAATGCCTCACTTAGCCTGGACTAAATGTGAGTCTATTACAAACCCACCTTTTTTATATTTTAGTTTACTAAATCTCACCTGTTCATATTCTAGGCCTATAGTTTGTAGAAAAACAATGGGAAATCATAGATGCAAGAATATCCACGATTCTTACCAATAATTTTGTTGTTGTGTGCCATTGAGTCAATTCCAACTCATAGTGACCCTATAGAGCACAGAAGAACTGTAAATCTTTATGGAAGCAGACTGTCATATCTTTCTCCACAGAGCAGCTGATGGGTTGGAACCACTGACCTTTCAGTTAGCAGCCTAGCACTTAACAACTGCACTACTAAGCCTCTTTCTTACTAACAGTAAAGGTGGTTAATTGAGGATCTTTATTGCAATTTCCTAGAGACATGAGAACTAAGCAAAGACTTATTTTTATTAATTTTATTCATTGATGTGTCACCAGATCCTGGAACAGGGCCTGGCACAGGTGCTCAATGAGTAGCTCTTCAATGGATGAAACAAAGCAAGCTCCAATTCAGCCATTAAGAAAGAAAAGCAGTCACATTTGTGAACATTTTCTCACTCAATCCCCTCAAAAACACTGGTCAGTAAGAAAGCATGATGTTACTACGAAAAGGAGAAAATGTGAGGAGTAGAAGGGGCATTTAGATTTGATCTTTTCTCCCCTTTGTTGTTGTTGTTGTTATGTGCCATCGAGTCAGTTCTGACGCACAGCGACCCTATGCACAACAGAACAAAACACTGTCCAGTCCTGGGCCATCGTTACAATCATTGTTATTCTCCCCTTTACTATAATTTTAATTATAACACAGGTATTGTATGGCACTTGCCACTTATAAATATGTTTGTAATTATTATTTTCCTTAGAGATTAAGACTTAGCTACAAATATCATTGGAGCCCTGGTGGTGTAGTGGTTAAAAGCTAGACTGCTAACCAAAAGATCAGGAGTTAAATCCACCAGCCACCCCTCGGAACCTTATGAGGCAGTTCTACTCTGTCCTATAGGATTGCTAAGAGTCAGAAGGGACTCGAGGGCACCTAACAACAAAGACACAGATTCTTCTTTATTGCTTGTTATATTTTAATTGGCTTGTATTAATCATTAGAGACATGAGTGAAATATGATCTACTCCAGAAGGCTTCCCTCATCTCACATTCTGATTTAAGTGTCTTTCTCCTGTGCTTCCATCTATTGTAGCCATCCACGCATTGTATTGCAATCAAATATTCACATATCCCCAGCCCTAATTTGAGTAAGAGAAGACTGAGATGGCAGAAAAAGAACAAGAATACATTAAACCACTGTTGGTTTTACATGCAACAAAATCAACATTTAGCTTACTAAAATAAAATAAACCAATGGGTTACAACACATTTCAATCCTGACCTTAATGTTTATTTTTTTTAACTTTATAAAAATTAAATGAATAAATTTTTTGGCCTCCTATTTTCTTCAAAAAAAAAAAAAATTTTCTGGTCAGCAAGCTTGCTGTCAGGTGAGGTCTTCTAATATTTTATAACTTTTGTTTAATTCATGGCTACTTTGTAGATTCATTAATCTGAATTAAGCTGCTGATTTGAGCAAGGGCTTTATCAGTGACTTCTTTCTCACCTTTAGAACAGTTTTTAATTGGAATAACCTTTCATAGCATTTTTAGTTTAATGCCTGCAAGCCTAATAATACATTCACTCCACATAAAAACACTTTGGTCAATAGGGTCCACGGAATAATTTAATATGCCATACACACCTCTTGTCCTTCACATTGATACGGATATAAAACAGTCAGGCCCACCTCTTCATTACTTTAAAAGAGCCAACTATGTCTTTTCCAAAAAAAAAATCTCTTTCCAATCTTGATTTTCAAAGGGGAAACCTACACTTAGGACATCTTTTTTTTTTTTTTTTTCCACTTTTCTTTCAGTTTATTTTTTAAATTTCTCCTCCATTACCTTCTCAAAATCTCATTATTGATTATTTACCTCTATCTTTAAGTATCATTAATAATAACAATATTTTACTTCTTCAGTTTCCAGAGTGTTTTTTTTTTCCTGAACTTACTCATCCAACTAGTACCTAATATCTCTACTTATAGAAACATTCTTTGAAAGAATTACTTATAACTATTATTTTTTTTCCTCCAGATTTTCTAATGGCATTTCACAGGACAGATCACATTTGCCTTCTTGAAGTACCTTTTATACTGTATGACAGGACACCATCAATGAGATTTGGAAGGCAGGAGGGCCTACATGTATATCTATCTACTATAAAAATTGAGAGTCTTGAGGAGAACCTCACCCTTAAAAAGTACATAAAGTGATTTTCACGGAAGCTGCAGTAAACTACTTCTAGTGTCTTATTGGTCTGCCTTGGATCACATGCCCATCCTTGATGCAAATATAGAAAAGGAAAATAGCTTTACTTTTTTCTTCTCAAACTATTCTGGTAGCTGTGAATAAACTCAGTATGTTCTGAATGAGATGGGCCAAGTTGTTGGAGGGGTGGGTATCCAAAAAAGCTGAGATCCTGTTAAGACGGAGGAAGGTTACAATGATGCCGTATAGGAAATCAGCAGTACCGGTACATGACTGAAAATATACCAACGAATTTTTTTTTAATATCATTTATACCCCAAGTACTAGCATCAGCATCTTAGAAAAGTACTTACATGCCTATTTAACCATTAAACAGGATAAAATTAGGCTATCCTCTAAATTTTTTGTATGAAAGACAAAAATAAATGGTAAACGTTTTTCTTCTCTCCCCTTCCATTACAGAGCATCAGTTCTTTAACTTTTGAACGCATTCTTGAAATTCACTCCAAAACAGAAGTGATGCATATTTGGCTTCATGGTGATTACTGAGAAGATTTAATAGCTGGCCATACAAATAAATCCTCCAGGTGGTAAGCAATTGTCCATGTGTGAAACAAGCAGCCCGATTTTCAAAAAGCTATCAATTAAATGAGAAGGATTGTTGAACTAATAGGCTGCTTCCCCAAATTTTAATTAAAATTGCAATACAGCTGTGGGGCAGCCAAACACACGGAAGCTCTTGGCCAGCTGTGATGATGCAGCATCCCAGCGTATTGCAATCACGATGACATACTGCTTTGATATCATCACTAAAAGACTTTTTTTTTCAGCACAGAATACTTCAGATTATTCAGTGCCTGAGGCATGTATATACTTCATGTTTTTGTTGCTGTTGTGTGCAGTTTAGTTGATTCCAGCTCATACTCGTTGCTGTCAGGTTGATTCCGACTCATAGCGACCCTATAGGTCAGAGTAGAACTGCCTCATAGAGTTTCCAAGGAGTACCTGGTGGATTTGAACTGCTGATCCTAGCAAATATAGCTTTTAACTACTATGCCACCAGGGTTTCCTTCTAATTCATAGCACCCTATTATTATTATTATTACTAATATTTTCAATTGTATTTTAAGTGAAAGTTTACAAATCAAATTGATCTCTCATACAAAAACTTATGGACACCTTGCTATGTAGCCCTAGCTGCTCTCCCCCTAATGTAACAGCACACTCCTCTCCAACCTGTATTCCCCATGTCCATTCAGCCAAGAAGCTCACTCCTCACCAGTATCATTTTCTGTCTTATAGTCCAGTCCAATCCCTGTCTGAAGAGTTGGCTTCAGGTATGGTTCCAGTCTTAGGCTAACAAAGGGCCCAGAAGTCATGACCTCTGGGGTCCCTCCAGTCTCAGTCAGACCATTAAGTCTGGTCTTTTTATGGGGCTTTGAGGTCTGCATCCCACTGTTCTGCTCCATCAGGGATTCTCTGCTGTGTTCCCTGTCAGGCCAGTCATTGGTGGTAGCCAGGTACCATCTAGTTCTTCCAGTCTCAGGCTGATGGAGTCCCTGGTTTATGTGACCCTTTCTGTCTCAGGCTCATACATACCTTGTGTCCTTTGTGTTCTTTATTCTCCTTGGCTCCAGGTGGATTGAGACCAATTGACACATCTTAGATGGAGGCTTGCTAGTGTTTGAGACCCCAGATGCCACTTTCCAAAGTGAGCACCCTAATATTTTATTTTACTTTGTTTTATTATCTGTTTATTCATCTGTTTAATCAGTCTACCTTGTACGTGGTACATGGATCTCTAATATTACATTGAAGACAAACCTTCTTCCAGTACTGGCTTTTCAAATATATGATGACATGGATGTCATAGCTGTTACTCAAGCCAGGCTTCATATTTGGTACAGTTATTTTTGTGCTTCTTTCCTAAATATCAGGCACCAATTAAGTTTCAAAATGAAAAAAAAAAAAATTATTCTGCCTTTTAATTTCAAATTAGTCCCCTTTTTCATGGGTCACAACAGTCAGAACTGGAACCCACCTTGGAGATGGTGCAAGACAAGGTAGTGTTTCAATCCATTGAGCCTGGGGTTCCCATGAGTCGGAGGCTAATTTAAAGGCCACCACCATAGTATCATTAATTGATTACTTACTGTGTTTTATGGGAATGCTTGAAATACAAAACTTTCTCACTTTTGAGCATCTAGATTTTTAAAAATCGAGATAATTATAGACTTATATGTAGTTGTAAGAGCTAATACAGAGATATCTCTTGTACGCTCTGCTCTGTCTCTCCTAGTGGTGACATTTTACAAAACTATAATACAGTGTCACAACCAGGATATCAACATTGATAAAACCCATAGATCTAATTCAGATTTCCCCAGTTTTACTTGTACTCATGTGTATGTGTGTGTGTATTCAGTTCTATAAAATTTTATCACTTGAGTAGGATAGTGAGTAAAGGTACTGAACAGTTCTATCACCATAAGAGTCCTTTATATTACATTTTTATAACCACACCCACGTCCCACACACTATTCAACCCATCCCTAATCCCTGATAGCCACTGAATTTGTCCTCCTTTTCTAAAAATTTGTTATAAATTAAATCATATAGTACGCAACCTTTTGAGATTGGCGTTTTTCAGCTCACATAATTCTCAGGAGATTTAGAAAATTGTTGTGTCTATCAATAGTTCATTTCTTTTGATTGGTGAGTAGTATTCCAATATATGTATGCCCATTCACCTGTTGAAAGACATCTGGGCTGATCACAGTTTTTGGAAATTTTGAATAAAGCCATTAGGAACACTTATTATATAGGTTTTCATGTGAACATAAGTTTTCATCTCTCTGAAATAAATTTCCAGGGGTACAACTGCTAAGTTGAATGATAGTTACATGTTTAGTTTTATAAGAAACCTCTAAACCGTTTTCCAAAGGGGCTGTACCATTTTACATTCCCATCATGTATGAGTGACCTAGTTTTGTTGATTACGTTAATTTTCTAATGTTGAATCAGCCCTACATCACTGGAATAAACCCCAGTGGTCATGGTGTAAAGTTATTTTTATATACCACTGCATTTCATTTTCCAATATTTTGTTAAGCACCTTTTGTGTTTCTACTCATTAGGGATATTCATTTCTTTTTTCTTTTTTCTTTTTTTTTGCTTGTATACTCTGTCTCTTTTGGGCAACAGTGTAATACTGGCCACTTAAAAGGATTTGGAAAGTGTTCACTCCTTTTACATTCTTTGGTGGAGATTGTGGTGAAGTGGTGTTAATTGTTTTTTAAATATTTGGTCAATTTCTCTAGTGAAACCGTATGGGCTTGGGGGTTCATTTTGCAGGGATATTCAGTTACAAATCTGATTTTTTTTTTTATGATTGTAGGACTATTCGTATTGTTTATTCCATCCTGGATCATTTTGGTTAGTTTTGGTTTGGTCCATTTCTTCTAACTTGTCAAATGTGTGAGCACATATTTATCTGTATTATTTCCTTAATGGCTACAAAATCATCATGATATTTCTTACAGCACTTCTGATATGGGAACTTTAGGTCTATTTTAAAATGTTTTTATAGTCTTGCTATAGGTTTATCAATTTTATTGATTTTTCAAATAACCAGCTTTTTTGTTTCATTCATTTTCTCTGTTATTCCTATTTTCACTAATATTCATTTATGCTATGATATTTATTATTTCCTTTCTTCTAGCTTTGCATTTATTTTGCTCCTATTTTCCCAGTCTCATTAGGTAGATACTTAGGTTATTGATTTTAGACCTTTCCTTAGTTCTAATTTAAGCACTTACTGATTCAGATTTTCCTTTGAGAGTTGTTTTAGCTGAATCCCACATAATTTGATATGTTGCACTTTCATTTTCATTCAATTCCAGGTTTTTGGTTTTTTTTTAAATTTTTTAAGAATTCCTCTTTAACCAATGGACTATTTAGCAATGTGTTGTTATTTTCTACACATTTAGAGATTTTAGTCTTATTCTGTTATTTCTACTTTGATTCAATTATAGTCAGATAATACAATTTATATCATTTATGTTTTTTGAAATTTGTTGAGGTTTGCTATAATGGCCCACCACATGGTCTACCTTCATTAGTGCTCTATAGGCACCTAGAAAAAAAAATGTATATTCTGCTGGCATTACGTGGAGTCCTCTGTTGTGTCAGTTAACTCCTTTTAGTTGTGTTATTCAAGTCTTCAGGATACTTGCTGATATTTTGTCTAGTACTTGTATTAGTTGCCACAACAGCAGTGTTGAAGTTCTCAACTGTAATTGTGAGTTTGTCCTCTTCTCCTTTCAACTCCATACATTTTTGTTTCATGTGTCTTGAAGTTCTACTGACTAGTATATACACATTTAGAATTGACTTTCTAGTTATTTAGTTAAGTCTAGTATGTCATGTGGTCATGTGGAATTTCTACCTAGACCAAAAGGCAGCCCTTCAAACAAAACAAAGGGATACTGCATGGCTTAAAATTAGGGGACATTTGCATTGGGGTTGTATCCTTTCACCATATTTATTCAATCTGTATGCTGAGCAAATAATTTGAGAAACTAGGCTATACAAAGAATGTGGCATCAGGATTGAGGAAAGACTCATTAATAACTTGTAATACTCAGGTGGCACAGCTTTGCTTGTTGAAAGCAAAGAAGACTTGAAACATTTACTGATGAAGATCAAAGACTATAGCCGTCAGTATGGATTACACCTCAACATAAGGAAAACAAAAATCCTCACAGCTGGACCAATAAGCAACATCATGATAAATGGAGAAAATATTGAAGTTGTCAAGGATTTCATTTTACTTGTATCCATAATCAACACTCTTATAAGCAGTAGTCAAACCAAAGGATGTATATTGCATCGGGCAAGTCTGCTGCAAAAGACCTCTTTAAAGTGTTAAAAAGCAAAGACTTCACTTTGAGGACTAAGGTACACCTGACCAAAGCAACGATATTTTCAATTGCCTCATACCGATACAAAAGCTGGATAATGAATAAGGGAGACTGAAGAAGAGTTGATGCTTTCGAATTATGGTGTTGTGAAGGATATTGAATATACTATGGACTGCCAGAAAAATGAACAAGTCTGTCTTGAAAGACATACAACCAGAGTGCTCCTTGGAAACAAGGATGGCAAGGCTTTTTCTCATCTACTTAGGATACGTTATCAGAAGGGACCAGTTCCTGAAGAAGGACATCATGCTTGGGTAAGGTAGAGGGTCAACCAAAAAGAGGAAGACCCTGGAGAAGATGGATTTACATAGTGGCTATAAGAATGCATTCAAACACAGCAACAATTTTGAGGATGGCTCAGGACTGGGCGGTGTTTCATTCTGTTGTATGTACATAGGGTCACTATGAATCAGAACCGACTTAACAGCACCTAACAACAACAACGATAGTGTGTCTGTAGATACTTAGGTGACACAGTTTCTATCTGCTGCTAACTTACAGGTTGGCGGTTTGAACCTACCCAGCAGCATTATGGAAAAAGGGCTTGGAAATCTGCTTCCATAAAGATTACAGCTGGAAAAAAAAAAAAAAAAAGAGAAACCATATGAAGCAGTTCTACTCTGTAGCACATAGAGTCACCATGAGTCAGAATCAACTTCACGGCCACAAGTTTTGGTATGAATGTTATCATCATGTAATATCCTTCTTTGTCTCTAGTAATTTTCTTTGCTCTGAATTCTACTTCAACAGCTATTAATATAGCCACTTCATTTTTTATTAATATTTGCATCATATATCTTTTTTTAACCTTTTGCTTTCAACACTCTTATGTCATTGAATTTGAAATGATTTTCTCATATAGAGTATACAGAAAGCACATAGTTAAGTTGTGAATTTTT
The DNA here is from genome assembly GCF_024166365.1 of Elephas maximus indicus. Classification (NCBI taxonomy): domain Eukaryota; kingdom Metazoa; phylum Chordata; class Mammalia; order Proboscidea; family Elephantidae; genus Elephas; species Elephas maximus. Next base: position 28,594,268 of record NC_064830.1, read on the forward strand.
TTTTCAGTCACTCTACTAGTCTCTGTCTTTGACGTGCATAAAAAAAAAAACACCCAGTGCCATCGTTGATGTGCATATGGGATGGTTCCATGGTGGCTAGGCTATGGTGCCCAGCTATTTGGTCAAACACTAGTCTAGATTTTACTATGAAGTATTTACATTGATTAGCATTTAAATTGCTTCATAATGTGGGCAGGCCTCATCCAAACAGTTGAAGGTCTTAAAAGCAAAACTAGAGGTTTCCCAAGGGAGGATTCTGCCTTCACACTATAAATAGACATCCTTCCAGAATTTTTCTCTCTCCACCTACTTCCTGACATATCATTTTGGTACATGAGACTGCCAGAATTCCCAACCTGTCACCTGAGCTACAGATTTTGGACTTGTTAGAGTAAGACTCGAAATTGCATGAGTCAGTTCCTAAAAATCTCTCTCTCTATGCATGTACAATACATATACATATATATGTGTATATTCATAGAGATAGATATAGATGTAGACGTAGACGTAGAAGTAGGTGTAGATGTAGATATAGATATAGTTGTAGATATAGATACATGGAGCTCTGGTGGCACAGTAGTTAAGAGCTCAGGCTCCTAACCCAAAGTTTGGCAGTCTGAATCCAAACTCCTTGGAAACCGTATGGGGCAGTTCTGCTCTGTCCTAAAGGGTCACTGTGAGTTATAATCAACTTGATGGCAAAGGATTTATGCGTATATATATATATATATTTTTTTTTCCCTAGAGAATACTGACTAAAGCAGTGCATAAAGACTGTTTATATTTAAGGTAATTATTGAAATATCAGCACTGCCATTTATAACAATTATTATTACTGTTTCCTTTGGTTTTAGGTACTCTTTCTTTTCCTCCCTTTCTGAAGTTTATTGAATTGTTTTTTTAGAAAACCATTTTGTTTTTTAATAATGTCTTTGCGTATATCTCATTGTACCATTTTTGTATTGGTGTTCTTGGTATTGCTATATATATTATACATATATAATATTTATATATTTATTATATATATTATAAATAAATATATATGCCTCTCAGTGGGGGAAGAGGTGTTTTTGGACCCATCTCCTGGTGCTACATGGCATCTGGACTGCTCTGATGTCTCTGGGCAGGAAAGAAGCATCTCGATCCTATGGGAGTAAAGAGGCCTCCATGACCAGGTTGACTGCTATAGCTGAGTCTTTCTTGCTGGTTCTGCTCTGTAGCCTAGATATCAATTGGCAGAAAAGGATATTCTCAGGCCATGTGGGGAAGGAGAGTGTCTCCCCTGCCCACTTTTTTCTAGTGGGGCTCCAAATTGATTTCTCTTGTCAGTGTTTTGAGGTTTGCTTAGCTTTAAAAGAGAGATTACTGTTCTTTGAGGGGAATAATGAGCCTACCTGTGCTGTGCGCTGTTGTTATGTCTTGGTAGGGAATGACCTTCCTCTGTTAGATGGGAGGGCACATGGCACATTGCCATAATGCTATTTCCTCAATCCTGGGCTCCCAAAGCAGCTCATCTTCTTACTGCCATTCAGAGTTCTCCTTCAGTTGTCTCTTGCACCATTTTCAGAGTTTACGGCTGAGCTTAACAAAGGGAACGAGGAAAAATGCATCAATGACTTCTTGTTCAAATCAAGGCGCATTCAGATATTTATAATCCTTGTTCGTATTTTATTCATTAATGTCTCAACTTTAGCCTACATTTAGATGCTTAATCTGTATTTCCACAAACTCTGTGAAGAAGTACTTGTGTTTCACCTTTGTAAACTCAAAAATGTAGTTACAATTTACACAGAGAAGATGATGTGTGCTCATTAAATGAATGGGGAAAGGATTATTTATATACGATTTATTCCTTTACAAAAGAGTACAGATTTTATTTATTCTGTATTTGTTGTAAGTTCAACTTCAGTGTCTTTGCTATTATCTCAATAAATGTGAAATGATGGGGAAGGTCAGTGTTATCTAAATTGTATCTTAATATTTGGACGGGTTCCATTTAAACCATCTAGGACAATATTGGGGTTAATCCTTTGTTTTCTACATTCCTATTTTCAATGGAATGGATCTAGCAATTTCTATAAATAGAAATACCTTTATGAATATTTGTTCTGATTACCTTTATAAATATTTGTAAGTATATTTGCTCTGGACACCTTCTCTTTTCTTATCCTTTTAAAAAGCTTTTTTTTCCCTATTCATTTAGTAATATGAGTGAAAAGTTGTGAGCATTTGACTAAATAATCTCTATCTTTTCATACAACCCATTTTTTTTTTTTTTAACTTTTAGCCATAAGTCTGTAAGCTAACTTCCAAGTCAGTAGGAATGTGAGAAAGACACAAAGCTATGTGATATACATCAGAATTTAAAACAAATATTTCTAAATGAGAAATTCTAAGTCAGGAAATCCTCTGGACATCCTATGCAAGTTATGTGAATTTTGTTAATAAAACATTTACAACCCAATTAAGAGTCAAAAAATATGTATGTAATTTTCCTCTATCAAAAAGAAATCATCTTTTTTTTTTTTTTCAATTTTCATGCCACCTAGCACCATTTTTTTCCTCCATAAAGAGTGTGTTAGAACCCTTTTCTTACTGTTCTTCAGGCTTTTAATATACATTAAGTTCCCACAAGCATTATTAGATCCTATACCTCTGGGCTTTGTCTCTTGTACTTTGGACATGTTATCAGGAGGGATCAGTCCCTGGAGAAGGACATTATGCTTGATAGACCAAAAAAACAAACCAAACCCATTGCCATCAAGTCAATTCTGACTCATAGTGACCCTATACGACAGAATAGAATTGCCCCCATAGACTTGCCTGGGGAATTCAAACTACTGATCTTTTGGTTAGCAGTTGTAGCACTTAACCACTACACCACCACGGTTTCCTGAAAAAGTAGAGGGTCAGCAAAAAAGAGGAAGACCCTCAATGAGATGGATTGATATAGGGGCTGCAACAATGGCCTCATACATGGCAATGTTAGTGAGGATGGCTCAGGACCAGGCAGTGTTTCGTTATGTTGTACGTGGGGTCGCTATGAGTCGGAACCAACTCGACAGCACCTAACAATGATAACAACATACCTATGGACACTTTATTTTTGGGGAGTTGAGCAAAAGTAGGATATCTAAAGATAAAAATGGATCTGAAATTTGACAAGAGAGATCAGCTTCCACTGTAAAGATATTTTAATTTTAAGTATACCTTCTCTAGTTAATCATTCAAGAAGGTTTCAGAATGAAGGATCATTCCCAAAATGCTATCCTGCTTTCATTTACTCTCAAGAAGTTCAGAAAAACTGCAAGTGGATCATTGAATAAAGAAAACACCAAACTTTAAATAGGCCCTCTAAGGTCCAAACTACAAACCTGGAGAATTTTATGACATTTCAAAATGACTTGTGATCCTGGCACTACTGTTTAAAAGATGTAGCTTGAGCCAAATAAAATCAAGCTATAGGCTACAGGTCCTATATCTAAGGGAGGAAAACATTTATTTTTCTCATTCTACTTCTTACAATTAATTATGATTTTCTTTTATATATTTGTATGTATATATGTGTAAGTCTATATATATACTCATAAATACATATGTGTATATATATATATCGAGCCCTTGTGGCACAGAGGTTAAGAGCTACAGCTGTTAACCAAAAAGTCAGCAGTTCGAATCTACCAGCTGCTCCTTGAAAACCCTATAGAACAGTTCTACTCTGTCCTATACAGTCGCTATGAGTCGGAATGGACTCGACAGCAATGGGTTTTGTTTATATACATATATATATATATAAAGAGACTATACATTTTTTAATTCAAGTTATGGCATGCAAACTGTTTACCTCATTTATCATAATTTGATAGAAGTTCCACAAGGGAAAACTTAATCTTAACTCCACATAAAAGCATCATTTATAATTTATTGGCTTCTTTAATTTTCTTTAAAAGAAGAAAAAAAAAACAATTATACTAACTGATTTTGCTATGAGACAGATCAATCTAGATGTTGGGTATCATATAATTAATGAAAGTGTCTAGAACAGTTTAGTGCTCTGTGGTTTGAGGTATTAACGAAGACATTAACTTAGTAGAAACTAGGAAAGGAATTGGGAAAGAAGAAGAAAAAGGTTTTGGAAATACACTGGTCTTAAAAGAACAAATTTCACTCCTGTCCCTCTCAAAGTCAGTTGTTGTTGTTAGGTGCTGTCAGGTCATTTCCGACTCATAGTGACCCCATGCACAACAGAATGAAACACTGCCTGGTCCTGGGCCATCCTTAGAATCATTGTTTTGTTTGAGCCCATTGTTGCAGCCGCTGTGTCAATCCACCTCTTGGAGGGTCTTCCTCAGTAGACTGCCAGGTCCTTCTTCCTAGTCTGTCTTAGTCTGGAAGATCAGCTGAAACTTGTCCTCCATGGGTGACCCTGCTGGTATCTGAATTCCGGTGGTATAGTTTCCAGCATCACAGCAACACGCAAGCCCCCACAGTACGACAAACTGACAGACATGTGGGGGTCTCAAAGTCTATTGCATCGTAATAAAGAATTTATAATGTTCCTGATTCCTTCTGAGTCAAGTAGACATGGAAAAGGCTGTTCTGTGTTCTGGACTAGTCTATGTATGTTTACTGGGGTGCATACCCTGCCATGAGAGAGTTTCTTTTACTAACTTATCCTCTAATAGAGAACTTGGACAATTCAGATTAAAGTGTATATAACTGGGAATGATGAATGTTTGCCTAGTCACCCATTATCTGATGAATTCATGATCGTATGTTTGGAAGCCAATTGAATTTAAATTCCTGAATTAAGGAGAACGATTTCTGAGGTCTTCAGGAATATTCTGATTTTATAGACCTGATATAGTCTGGAGGATATAGTGTGTATCAGACGACATTCTGTCTGGGGAAACCAGCTCAGTTCACTGTATCCCGTCAGTAACAAAGTGAGTTTAATCTTCAGTTAGCTGCTTAGGATCCTCATGACACTTGCAAGGACTATTTAAAAAAAAAAAAAATGCCATCGATTTGATCCCGACTCACAGAACTGCCCCATAGGGTTTCCAAGGAGCAGCTGGTAGATTTGAACTGCCTACCTTTTGGTTAGCAGCCGAGCTCTTAACCACTGTGCTACCAGGGCTATCTACTACTATACAAATTATCTCACTATGCTAACCATGCCAAAAATGATGTTGACAAATTTAAATGTTTCCCTTAATAAAATCACTATGATGGAATATAGCAGAAATGACTCTAAGAGCTCATCTCCAACACTGGAATGCCACATTGTTTGCTTAACACCTGAGTAAACTTGAATAGATTATTTTAACTCTGGGACCATTGGTTCCTCAACTGGGAGATTTCTGTCTTAAATCAGATGATCTACTAAAACTGACTTAGCCAATGCCTGGCGCAAAGTTCCATGTTCTTCCCTTCCACCCTGCCTTTCTCTTTTCAATCACTTCTGGCACCCTCAGGCCATTATATCTGCTGTTACACTGGCTGATCTAAGTGTTAGCAGACTTATCTCAGCAACTGGAGATAAGACCAAAAATTAAAATAAGTAAAAGTATTCCATTATTCTTCATCTTTGGCAGAATCCATTTTAGCAGCTTGTCTCATCAAACAATCATTACACCCAATAAGTTGTCTAGAACACTAATGTAAAGCTAGATGTCTGTCAACTGGCTCAGAGCAGCCTTGCCCACTGAATGATGACAGGCTGTAGCAGAATTTCTTTCATTACATCAGTGGGATAACATTTCTAGAAAATTATGCACTAGTAAAATGGATTTGGCCTGAATACCAGAGAGTATTTTAATTTAATACTTTGAAGATTAGAAAATCTATATAAATGAGAGAAAAACACAGAGATGTTTAGCAAAATTAATTTGGCTCCAGTTTGGTAGCTATACTGTAATTAGGAAAGATAGACCACAGGAGCCCAGACAGGGAGCAACGACAGTAATCCGTTCAGGACACATAAAAAATACGAAGTCAACTTGAAATTCATTTGAAAAAATGGCAAGTGGCATAATCTCTCTGAGCCTATGTTTCCTCACAGGTAAAATATCAATGTATACTATCAATGATTCTATCAAGCTAGGATATGTTACTCTGTGTGTGTGCTATTTTTAATTTTTAGTTTTTGTAATTCATTTAATGTAGTTATATTCTTTTCATATGTTGAAACTGACAAACTGGATATGTTCATTTTTAGGAAGTTTCATTTAGTAAGTTTATATCAAGGGAAAATACTTTATTCTCAATATATTAGCAAATCATATTTGGAAAATGAGATCAACCTAATTTAGAATAACTATATAAATTAAATTAGTTTTGATATTAAAGCTAACATATTCTGTATCAAATAAGATATATATTTCATAAATATTTTTCAACTTTTTATTTAGTTATACTACAGATAATTTATTTTCTGTACCACAATATACTGGAAATTACCCCAGTGTAGCAATCAGGACCCCTGAATTATATTTCTAAAGGAGATTGGCTGTCTGGTCGTTAGCAAGTATTGCGCTCCATTTTTTCTAAGTTCTCTTATCTGTCAAACAGGAAAAAAAAAAAAAGCATTTGATGTGATAATAGCAAATGACTCTGGAACTTATTGTAATTATTTTTCATATAATGCATATCAACCCATTCTAAGATAAATTTTTTTTTTCACATATGGACATCTTTAGATTCAGATGTCTCCTACATCTGAGTGCATTTTTTCATAAAAATTGTCCTACCATTTTTTTTTTTTTTTGCATTCTTAGAGGTACACAAAATAATGATTCACCTTACATTTGATTGTAACTTAGTTTTGTTGAAATTTAGCATTAATGGTTTTTTTTTTTTTTTTTTTTTAAGCTAATACTGGGTTTGGGTAAGCTAAAAATTTTATTTTTTTTTAATATTTAAAGAAACACTATGAATAAGTACAATTATTAATCATCTTTGATAGATAATGAAATTGAAGCAGAAAATAGTGAAGTAATTTGGTTAATATCACAGAATTTATACCCTAGAGCCCATGTTCTTGTTCATAATACTGCTTCTCACAGATTTTTTTCTTTTTACTATTGTACTTGAATTAACATAGGAGAAAAGCACAATGCACAAAGTACATGGAAAAATTAAACTTCTTCACAATAGTGAATGAGATTCTTAGAACAGTAAAAATAAAAATTCTGGCTAATTCTTTCTGAGGTCTGTGTTTTTTCAAGGAAAAATGCTATAACGATATAAAAATTTTTTTTAAATATTTTTATAGGCATTCATATTGGCAAAAATATATGGTAGTCCATATTTCCTTGCTTAAGACCTCTGTTACTGAACTGTATCTTTAAGATGATTTTGTAAACATATTCACTTGGTGTCTTAGCCATCTAGTGCTGCTATGACAGAAATACCACAAGTGGATGGATTTAACAAACAGAAGTGTATTCTCTCACAATCTTGTGGCCTAGAAGTCCTAATTCTGGACACCAGCTCCACAGAAAGATTTTCTCTCTCTCTCAGCTGTGTAAGAAGGTACTTGTCATCAATTTTCGTCTGGTCTAAGAGCTTCTCAGCGCAGTGACCCCGGGTCTAAAGGATGCAATCTGCTCCTGGCTCTACTTTCTTGGTGGTATGAGGTCTCCATGTCTTTCTGCTGGCTTCTCTCTTTTATCATCTCAAAACAGATTGATTCAAGATAAAATCTAATCTTTATTAACATAAGTGTCTGTAATTTTGCTTCATTAACATAATAGAGGTAGGATTTACGACACATAGGAAAATAGCATCAGATGAGAAAATGGTGGACACTCACACGATACTGGGAATCATGTCCTAGCCAAGTAGACACACATTTTTCAGGGACACAATTCAATCCATAGTACTTGGTATTGATGCATAACGGATATTGATATCTATAAATGGGTGCTTCTAATATCTTTTTTTATAGCTTGGTCCAAGAATCACCTGTACCCAACTTCCATCATATGCTTACTAAAAACATGGATGTTCAAATGTCTCACCTCCTACATGTGTATGCATACGTACACATGACTTGGAAACATGAGATTACATACCAGGATCTGCTCATGTAACCACAACACAAATGATTCTTAGATTCCCTAAATGTTAAAAAAAACAAGAAAGAAAAGAAAATGAAAACCCTGAATTAGGCTATTGCTGAATGAAAGCACTATCCCTGTGGGCATTATGGATGTGTATCTACCTTGTGGTCAATAAGTCACAAATCTATTCATCAAGTATCTTTTATAAGCACAGTCAGCACTATAATTAAATTTGTGTTGATGCCTCTTAAAATGTAGTTGAGAAACATATGTCTCAGAATCAACAGCTATTCTTACTAAAAATTAAGTTTCCTGCACCTTGGGGTGGCCGAAGAACTGAAAATTGGTCAGTTTCTGCAGACTATTCTTATCCGTATTAATTTCAACAAACATCACTCTCTGCTTTAGGATGATATACTCACAAATACAAGTCAAAACCAAAGTTTCTAAGTAGGGTGAAGCGGTTAGTATCTCAATCACTTTTATAGTAATTCTATTAGTATTAGTTAGTCGTGGATTAAAATGTTAGAAATCTACCTTTACTTTCAGTCATTTATTTATAATCTATGCTCAAATCTCTCTGTGTGTGAAATTAATATATTTTAATTTATATTTGAACTTTTACTTTGAAATAATTTTAGACTTACAGAAAAATAGCAAAAATAGTATAGAGATACCCTTCACCCAGATTTTTCATAGTAAACTTATCTAAATTAAGAAATTATAACTGGCACAACATCATTAGATAACCAATAAGCTTTTCAGCTTTCAGCACTTTTTCCAACAACGTTCTTTTTTTCCGATCCACGGTCTAATCTACATCCCCATATTTCTCTTGTTCATGTCTCTTTCATCTCTTCTAATCTGTTACTGTTCCACAGTCTTTCACAATCTTTCATGACTTTCAGAATTTGAAGAGTACTCTTCAGTTACTTTAATGAGTGGAATGTTTCTCAGCTTGAATTTGCATGATGTTTTCTCATCACCAGGCTGATGTATGTATTATTAAGAAGGATACCACTGAGGTATATGTCTTTCTCAGTGCGTCATATCAGAGGGTACATGATGTTGATATGTTTTATTATTGATGATATTGATCACTTGGTTAAGATGGTGTCTTCCATGTTTCTGCACTGTAAAGTTATATTTTCCTTTTGTGATTAATAAGTTTTATTTTGTGGGAGATACATCGAGTCAATGCAAGTATCTTGTTTCTCCTTAAACATTTGCCTACCAATTTTAGCATCTGCCGGTGTATTTTGCTTGCTGTAATTTATACTGTACTAGTCTAATGGTGATTTTCTATTTTCTTCATTAATTTATTCTATAATATATATCTTCTCTGTAAAAAAAAGATTTGTTCCTGTTCATTTATTTAATTAGGCATCTATTTATCAATATGGATTCAAATATACTTATTTGGGTTACAACCAATTACATTGTTACTCATTTTGTTGCTCAAAATTTTCCAACTTTATATATGTTTATATTCAATAAACTTTCAAGAATTTTAAAAGCTCCCTTTGAATAAAAAATATCTTTAAATATCTAAAACTTCTTTATGTCATTTGATACGTGCCTCAGATATCACAAAAAAATCAATAATTCAATAGAAGTATACATAAATGCACACAACACAGACACATACATGTAATGCTGGGAGACCAAAAGGAGGAAACTGAAAGGAAATAATATGCACTAACAGCTTCAAAACTTAAACATTGTACACATGTTATCTACCACATTATCTTATTAACAGTGTTTTATTTAAAATAAACAAACAAACCCGTTGCCGTCTAGTAGATTCCAACTCATAGCGACCCTAAAGGACAGAATAGAACTGCCCCATAGGGTTTCCAAGGAGCACCTGGTGGATTCCAACAGCCAACCTTTTAGTTAGCAGCCAAGCTCTTAACCACTATGCTGACAGGGTTTTATTTTCATGGATATTAAATCCTATTTGCCTTACACATTACAAATGTAAATTAAAAACTTCCAAAACTGTGAGTTCATAGACCCATTCCTGCCAGGAGACTTGTTTGCTTGGCATTTGTATCTGAATTTGTTAACAAAATTAAAAATAATCATAAGATTCCACATTGAAGTTCAGATTCCCAATATCCAGAATAAGACACATGTCTAGCATCCCTCAGCCTGCATTTTTCTAAAGCAGTGGTAGTCACATCTCCCATTTGATGAAACACGGATTTTCTAATTTCTATTCCAGTCACAATCTATCATTCTTCTCAAATTAGGCTTGCTATATTCTTCAGACCCACTTTATGAATTTGTAGTACCTTTCCTGGGACCTGTGGACATTTGGTTTTGTGATTCCTGCTCAGTTGTGTGGCTGATCCTTTTCAGATATTGGCACGACTGTGTCAAAGAAAGATTAGTAGTGTTCTATTGCATATTGAATAAAATTTGAAAAACCTAACTTTGTATTAAAGGCACTTAGTTCTTTTCTATTTCTTCCCACTCTAAGCAAGGTTTCCATTTTCTCTACTTGCATATCAGACAAACTAATCTATTATATGTTTTGCCATAGGGTTTTTTTTTTTTTTTTTCCAGCTCTGAGCTGTGTTCCAACTGAGAATAGTCTATAGTAGAGTTCAACCAGTTAATAATTTACTCGTCATTCATGGCCCAACTTTCAGTGACCATGGAATTACTGTGCCAGAATCATTGTGCCCCCTTCTGGCCCTCCTCATCTGGCAGTTAGAGGCAGGAAAAGGGACAAATAAAACTCATTTAATTCCTCTAGTCCATGATAATAGAATATATCTTTCAGAGGTGACTAATCTGCAGCAAAAAACCTATTTTAAGTGTTAAAAAGTAAAGATGTCACTTTGATGACTATGTTGCACCTCACCCAAGCTACGATTTTGTCAATTGCCTCATATGCATGTGAAATCTGGATGATGAAAAGGGAAGATGGAAGGAAATTTGATGCATTTGAATTGTGCTGTTGATGAAGAATACTGAATACTCTTAGGCTGCCAGAAGAATGAATAAATCTGGCTTGGAGGAAGGACAGCAAGAACGCTTCTTAGAGTTGAAAGTGGGAAGACTTCCTCTTGTTTACTTTGGACACTTCAGCAAGAAAGACAGTTTGCTAGAAAAGGATGCCATGTTTGGTAAAGTTGAGGGTCAGTGAAAATGTGGGAAATCCTCCATGAGATGGATTTACATCAATGGCTGCAACAATGGACTCAAACATACCAAAGATTGTGAGGATTTTATAGGACTGGACAATGTTCCCTTCTCTTACACGTAAGGTTGCCATGATTCCAAACTGACTCAATAGCAAATAACAACAGCAAATATATTCCAGAAGACAGATATTGGAAGCCATGTCCTGAGAGAATGTCACCATCAAAGTTGAGATAATATACCCCAAATATAGTGTGTAGGCGCAGAACTCAAGTGGAATGGAGGATCTGAGATTATATTCAGAATGAGAACGAGTCTTGAAGACAGCCAAATGCTACCTCGTTAATAGGCTTGCATGAGTTGCCTTCTTTAAACCTGAAAGGGCTGGAACAGAGCAAACGTGTCTTCACGTTGTCTGTATTTCAAGTTATATAGCTAGTGTTAGTTATAAATTGTTATGCACTGCACTCCTATGTTTTTTTACATGGGATTTTTGAACTGTAAAACTTCATGGAATCAGTGCTATCTAAACAATAATTTCCATATATGTAGAATTTCCAGATACTGCTCAATTTTACTCTTGAGGCTATATGCTAAGATTCTAAAGGTAGTAAAATAGAATATAGCAAATAAACAAATGGTGTGATGTTATCACAGCAACTTTATGTTATTTTGACTAAATCTTTTTGTTATAGGTGATAATATGGCATAACTAAGAAAATATGATGCTGAGAGTCAGACACATTTGATTTTGGATGCTATCTCTACCACTTAAGTTGTATCATTTTACTATTTACACCTCATATTCTTGATCTGTAAAATATAAATAAAATTAACTCTGAATTGAAGGAGTTATATGTCAAGAAAGGTAATGCTTTTGCAGCATTTAAGCACAATGCTTGACAAATGAAAATAAGTACTTGATAAATATCAGATGGTATTATTATTATTGATTGGCCTATTTGTTATCAAAGTAAGCTTATATAGTTTTAAATTAATACATTCTCTCTATGTTAAAAACTGTGTGTAAAAAATAGTATGTTTCAGCTCAACGTTGGCCATAGCTCCATCCTTTAATTTCTGGCGTACTTAAATTTGCTTATTCAACATTTTTATTATATCTCAATTTGGAAGTCTCAGTTATTAGCATCACATTGAACCAAGGCATAAACACATGCATTAACTTGCTAATCACCAGGAAATGATGAAGATATTGAGTTCTAAGAGTTTTTTTTTTGGTTGTTGTTCTTTTTAAGGGATTTAATAACTGATCAACTTACATTATGCACATAAACTGAGATTAATCTGAGAGATAAATATAAATTTATTAGAAAACTTATTTACTTGTGTGTCCAAAATACTATGGATAATAAAAAAGAGAGTGCTTGAGTGAGTATGTCTTTGAACTGGCCATCAAAAGACTAAGAATCCGTCCGTTGGATTAAGAAGAGTTTTTTTTGTTTTGTTTTGTTTTGTTTTGTTTTTCTGAAGCGCAAGAGCATTCTATGTAGAGAAAACAGCGTTTTCAAGAGCACAGATTCGTGAAAATCAGGCAAGGAAAGTAAATGCAAGGTTGAATGTGGTAGCGATGTTTGAGGCAGGTTTGCGAGATTATGCAGGGCATGTAGAACCTTAATATTTAGAAAAGGGGGCCAAGATAAGTTTTTAGGAACGGAAAAAACAGTTTGGTGATTAGGCGGTTAACTCTGACGGCAACATGGCGGATTGACTGAAAAAAAAAGTCGTGGAACGTTGGTTTCAATTCTGATGTTTCAAAAGCTTGGAAGTTGTCACCATCACCCTTACAACAACAAAAAAGCTGAACTTGGTTCTTCTGAGCCTTTATATAGAAAATTCCTATTACTTTGTGTGATGCTGATACTTTTACCTTCTTGCTTTTAGTTTCCACAAGTAACATTTGTAATACACTTTTAATCTCTTCATTAAATTTTCAATCATCTCCTTGCATTACTGAATCATCGCCATATTTCTATTATGCCAAATTCATGTCTGAACTAGTTAAGCACCTATTTCCTTTTTCTGAATCAGTGAACAGACTATAGTATACCCTATTTCAAGGTTTTAAAACCCAGTATTCTAGAATATTGGATTTCATGAAAGTACTGACATCCATCAAATGTCCATTTAAGTTATGCAAATACATGACTCCCTTAAAGCTGCCTAAGGCATTTCAGAAATTTTAAGTATATTAGAGAGATGAGGCTGAGATTCTTTAAAAAGAATCATCCCATCCAAAGTTGCCACAACAGAGTCAAAATTCATCTAGCAGCCAATGAATACTAAGGGGAAAAATATGAGATTTCTGAAGCCACATGCATAGGATATTTGTAACTGGTATTTAGCCTGTTCAATATGTGTCCTCAAAGTCAACTTCAATTTAGACATGCTAGCCATATTTACATCCTGCGTTCCAGGTGTCATTCTAGGCACTGTATATACTAGTATGAATAAAGCCCTGTCTCTTTCCTCCAGAAGGTCGCAGTCTTGTTGAAATGAAAGAGGCAAAAAGAAATAATAACAGCACATTGATCTCTCAAAGCCCACTTCAAATGGCACCTTGCTTGTAAAGCATCAATCTCATCCCCTGTCTCAAATATACAGACATTCACACACCATTTGACAGAAGTGTAGTCAAATTTATATGTTCTCTTTTCTCTGTACCTACTTACTGATGAAAGAAGGCATTCCTAAATGCTATGAGAGAACTCAAGAGAAAATAATTCTTCCTGAGGCACTGTGATTGGAATCTGAAGGAAGAAAATTAATAATATCCTCTTACTTTTCGATCTTCAGTTTTCCAATCTGTAAAATGAGATTGGAGGTGCTAAGAATTGCGTCCCTGGAAAACCTAGGGTCTCCTACAGACCTGCCTATTTTTTTTTTTTTTGTAAAATTTTCTCTAAGGAATACAAATATACCAGTTTTTAGAAGTCTGAAAACTATTGCTCTTTTATGTTCCCTGGAGAATGTTTCCAAGTTTCACCTCCTATGAATCTACATCTAAGCCCGATAAGTCCTGCTTAAATTTACTTTATGATTTGGCTGGAGAACCCCTTATCACTCACCATCAAGCCCTGTGAAAATTATCTCTTTAAATGAGCCAGAACAAACCCAAGTCATCAAATATAATTTAAATAATGAACCTCAACATTTTACATTTGAATACCTCCCCAAATGGTTGCAATTTATTAACATCAGATTAAAGGGTTGCGTTCATTTTTCCTATTCAGTAAAGAGACAATTAATGAATGATGCTGACTTGGCCAGGCTTCTAATGAACGGTTCTGGAAGTGTGCAGCCCTCAGTGTGAAGGGACTCAACGAATGCCAGCAGACTACTGACATGTTTTTCATCCATGCAGAATATGTCTCTTTATACAACTTTTGGCTAATGAGATAGCAATTATATTATCAAGAGCTAAATAGAAAACACTGGGTTTTATGACTGTCTCTTTTGTGTGCCACTCCATGAACTAATGCCTGACCCCCTAGTTTCTTCCCTTTCCTCATCATAACTACATTGTATCAGATAAATTCTGATGGCAAGTGAAGAAACACATGGTAAAGGTCAGTGGCCATTTCGAAAACCTTGGATAATGAAGAAAACAAAAAGAAAACAACTACCACTCATGTAATTACCACCTGCACTTCTCAATACTTTGATAGAGTTTCTAAATCTGATCTGTATTTGTCAATGTTGATGTACTTTATAAACTTAATAATCATTTTGACGAGTTTTAAAACATGGATGCAATATTATTGATATTGTATGCATACACACATCTGTAAGCTCTCAATGACAAGGAGGCACTCTAAGTTCTAATTGATGGTTCAGTCCAGGGGTAATTGGCTAGGATGAAAGAGGGGAGGGGAAAGACTATATATAGCTGCAAGGTACATATATACGTGTATATTATATATATATACACAACCATCCAAGCCACTGCCGTCAAGTCAATTCCAACTCATAGAGACCCTATATAGGACAGAGTAGAACTGCCCCATAGGGTTTCCAAGGAGCAACTGGTGGATTTGAACTGCTGACCCTTTTGTTAGCAGCTGTAGCACCAGGGTCTCCTGTATATACATACATATATATGTAACGGAGACATAGAGACATGGCAGTAAATGCGTAATTGATTCAATTTGTTCTTCTCTTCAAAAAATAGAACTGTACTCTAGTATCAAGCTGCTTTCATCTGGCAACTCCAGGCTCTAAACAACTATTTGGAGCCCTGGTGGTGTAGTGGTTAAGAGTTTGGCTGCTAATCAAAAGGTTGGGAGTTTGAATCCACCAGCTGCTCCTTGGACACCCTGTGGGGCAGTTCTACCCTGTCCTATAGAGTCGCTATTGACTCGATGGCAATGGGTTAAACAATTATTCTAGGGCATTAAGAAACTGAGTAGATTGTCCTATTTCCCCGTTTAATACATTTCTCTTTTTAAATGTAATTTTTCATTGTTATCAAAGTGATGTGTGTCCAAAGAGATACAAATTGAACTACAAGGCTGATAATGAAAAGCAGAATTACCCTGACCCACCCACCTCTTCCCGCCGACAATTTCAGTTTCCTAGGAGCAACAGTTTTCAATACTTTTAACAATTTATCCTGGTACTTCTCCCATAGTGCTAAATAAAATTTATAGAAATATTTCTTGATTTTGACTTTAGATATTATGCAAAAATACTCAGTGAAAAATAAGAGGACTCTTATTCTGGTAAGTTTTTTTTTCATGGTACTCATTATCATAACAATGACAGCAATAATAATAAAATAATTAAAGTGTATTTACATGGTTACATTTTATTTGCATTTTCACCCCTTTATAATCCTTAGGAAATTCCTATAAAGGAATTATTATTATTTCTGTTTTACAAGCGTGTCAAATAGAATCAGAGACATTAATTAACTTCTCCTTAATGAAATAACTAGTGATTGGTAGAGTGGGGATTAAAATTCAGATTTACCTTGTTCAAGGCTTATATTCTCGAGAATTAGGTAGACTGAATTCTCATTGGAATCTAACATAGGTATAATTTTGCATTATTTTTTTCACTTAACATAAAACCATAAATATTCCTTTATGTCATTTGAAATTCTTCATTTCGATAGAAGAAATGCATCATGACTTACTGAAGCCCTGCACTATTACAGTGAATTTAGGTTTTTTCTAATTAGTTGCTCTTCTAAACATTGCTAAGATGAATATAAAAATATATATATATATATATTTATGCATAATTTGGGCAAAATTTTAAAGAATTCCTTTGCTTGAATTTCAGATAATTTTCTTAGGATAAATTGCTGCTACTAGGCAAGCTTTAAAAATAATCTGAGAAAAAAATAATACAACGTGAATAATGGCCCAGGCACATGGGTCAAAATTCTGTGGAAGCGAAACTAAATTCTTAGTCTCTGCTAATGAAGCATTGACTGGAAGGTGGAAATTAGTTCCACCTTAGCATCTGGTGACACTAACGTGAGTTTGGTGATACCTGTCTTTAAGAATCTATAATGCAGAGGTTCAAAAGGGATCCTCATGAGTTAGAAACGTGACTTTAACTCTGCTTTTGCCTACTGATTTTTTGAAATTATAGGCTCTTCGGGAATAACCACATCTTGTCATCGGCAATGGTTTATAACCAATGTGTATGTACATATATGTATATATAAATATATATGTATATATAGTATTATATATTTAGTGTTACTTACACACATTCAATTTTTATAAAATAATACTTAGAAACTTAAAATCGTGCAGTGTCATATGGCTTCCAGGGCTCTTAAATAAATGCCTTATATTGGATGAAGAAGTCAAAGGCCACAGATATTGGGTAGTTTGTTTACTGACTTATATCTGCTAATGACAGCCCCAGGAGTTAGATTTTCAGGCTCCTTTTTTACCACTCTTTGTACCACAAGAATTATAATGAAGCATTAGGCACATCAGAGAAAATAAGCTTAAAGAAAGGCTGATTAGCTTGTTATTGCACTTTCTCCCTCACTGTCAGAGACCTGTGATCACCTTAAAAACAAAGACCCTTTAATAATAACAATAGTTGCTGGGTGATACAAACTGTTAGTGTGCTAGGCTACTAACCAAAAGGTTGGATATTCGAGTTCAGTCAGAGATGCTTCGGAAGAAAGGTCTGGAGATCTACTTCTGAAAAGTTAGCCTTTGAAAACCCTATGGATCACAGTTCTACTATGACACATGTGGGGTCACCATGAACCAGAGTTGACTTAAGGGCAATTTGTACTGGTACTGGTAATAGTAATACCTGTCCTAAGGTAATTCTTTGGGACCAAGTAGATCCTGAGATCCAGGATGTTTATCTTTCTCATAGTTGTTTGTATAATTAATGAGATTTTAAGCTATGTAACGTTTATTTAAACTCTATATTAAAATCTCCTGTTTTGTCCCAATAAAGAAAAATTCACGGTCAATAATTTTAAAAAAAATGACTTTTTTTTAAAAAGATGATCTCTGCTTAATTAGGTGGCAATTTTGAAAATTGTCTTTAAAAAAATTACCTGTAGAATAATGTTTCCATTAACAAGTTATTTTAATCCTTTTTCTGGATGAGTCTGAGTGGGAGGCTGAGTTGTAATTTTTTCATAATTATCCCCTTTTCAGTGCAGCTCCAGAATATTCCCCTAGCAACAGCACAGCTGGAAGAAGAAATCAGTTCCCATGATTCTTATGCAGTACCGTGAGAGGTTTTTGTTTTTAATTTTACTTATCCAAAACCCACCTTATTTCAGGTATACAGAAGAGAAAATAATGCTCTCGGATTACAAAGGTATAATCTCAACATTTTCAAAATATGCCAGATGTAAGAGCATTCTGAAGAAAGGGAGAACTAAGGGGATGATGCTTGGAGAGAACTTATAGCAAGGAAATGACCTAATAAGGCTTTCCAGGTGAATACTGAGGAGCCCACAGGTATTTGTCAGAAATCTGGGATCTGATGTACTTAGCTTACTAGATATGTGACCTTAGGTTTGTCTCATTTAATATTACTTATCCTCAGTGATAATGCCTATTTTGCATTAAAGTTTACACTACATTTCTATTCGCATTAAATTTTATAGTGTATTTAAAAATATTTTGTAAGTATATTGTCTAGTGCTCAGGAAGTGCATAAAAAGGATATCTATTTGCAAAATTATTTTATACATTGTTGATTAATCCAGCAACAACATAAAGACTGATTAACTTATAATGGTAATTTCTTCCTTCCTGTAATTCTGCTATTGTATTACAGGCATTTTCATGAGAATAATTCTACATGAAAAATTCCTATTCTCCGTGTTGCTTCCTTTAACTGTTACTTCTAAAAAACAAGGCTTCTACCTTCTACCATTTGCTTCAATTCTCCTGAGAATTTTCATGGGGCTTAAACTTGGTTAAAAATTGGGATGTCTCCTAATTCTTGATTAAGATCAGTTATCACCCTTGACAATTTTGTAAACAATATCATCTGCTTTGCTCACTTAAAAACACCATTGACCAGATGCTGACAGAAGGCACGAGATTCTTGGGTCAGAGACAAAGCATTTTATTACTCATGGCACTGACGGCAGCCTGAGCTTCATTTCCCAAAATGGTTCCCCTTGATCTCTCAAGTCCCAAAGGGGTGTTGCAGAGGCAGATCCAGATGGATGTTGTCCATGTAGCGGATTGGTGTCACAGTCAAGGAACCCAGAATTAAGGAGACGTCAGTCTATTGGTGGGGGCTGCCATCAAATCTGTCCGCACTTACCTCCAATGGAAGACATTATTATTAAGGTCAGGAAGAAAATATGCCCTCTGCCCTGGAGGAAGACATTATTTCTACTTCCAAGTCTCTTTGCTGCATTAAACAAACACCTTTACAAAGAGAATCTGAAAGAAAGCTGATTTCAAGACATTCAGAAACAAAATGGAGAAATGTCTCCCAAAATAGGTTTTTACCTATTTCACAGTCTATACTGTACTTTGACTTCTCCTAAGAAAGGTTTAGGAACCTGAATAATCTGCCTGTTGACCCAATAAATAACTAAGAAGTTCAGTCTCATGCCAGATGGAAAAAAAAGGGGGGGGGGCATTTAACTACTTATTTAGCATTTTGTCTTTGAAAATTGCTTTCGTAACCATAAAAAAGAAATTTACTGGTACCTGTTATGTAACATCTCTGCATTTGATACTTCTATTGTTTTCATAGAAACAGTGAGAATATTATCTCCAAAAATGCACTCATTTTTCAAACTATAAAGCCAAAAGCTGAACAGTTGGTGTCTTTATCAACTATATTAGTAAGCAATCCTTTGGTAACTTTGGTAACACAATGGTTAAGTTTCCATTGTGTTAGAGCTCACATTATAATTTTAAGTGAATTCTAAGATCAGGTATACCTCTGTTGACCAGGATTTTTCCTCTGTTAGATGATATAGAATGGCTAGCAGGCCCTGGACTGGGAGGAATACCATTCCCTCAGCTGGAATAATACTTTAGCAAAAACTTTTCCCCTAGAGAATATACCTTTATCATGGATATGACTCTGGGCATATCTCTCAATGGTTGTTGTTCTTGTTGTTAGGTATGAGTCAATTCTCACTCATAGTGGCCCTATATATAGTAGAACGAAACATTGCCGGGTCCTGTGCCATCCACACAACCGTTGCTATGTTTGAGCCAATTGTTGCAGACACTGTGTCAATCCATCTCATTGAGGTTCTTCCTCTTTTTTGCTGACCCTCTACTTTATCAGGCGTGGTGTCTTTCTCCAGGGACCAATCCCTCCTTTTAACGTGTCCAGAAGACATGAGAGGAAGTCTTGCCATACTCTCTGCTAAGGAGCATTCTGACTGTACTTCTTCCAACACAGATTTGTTCATCCTTCTGTCAGTCAATAATATATTCAATATTCTTTTTCACCAATGACACAATTCAAAGGCATCTATTCTTCTTTGGTCTTCTTTATTCATTGTCCAGCTTTTGCATGTGTATATGGCCACTGAAAATACCATTTCTTGGGTCAGGCTCACCTTCATCCTCAAAGTGACATCTTCACTTTTTAACACTTTAAAGAGATCTTTTGCAACAGATTTGCCCAATGCAATATGGTTGATTTCTTGACTGCTGTTTCCATGGGTGTTAATTGTGGATCCAAGTAAAATGAAATCCTTGACAACTTCAATCTTTTCTCCGTTTATCATGATGCTGCTTATTGGCCTAATTGTAAGGCTTTTTGTTTTCTTTATGTTGAGGCTGTATGATTACCCTTCCTATTTTCCTGCCAAAGTCATGAGAGATCACTCTAGGATCTTCCCTGTGAGAACCTGGCTGGGTTCCTGGAAGTAAAGCCTATGAGTGTGGGGACTGCAATGTTAAAAACCCATTGTTGTCGAGTAGATTCTGACTCATAAAGACAGTATAGGGCAGAGTAGAACGAACTGCCCTATAGGATTTCCAAGGCTGTCAATCTTTACTGAAACTGACTGCCACATCTTTCTCCAGTGAAATGGCTGCTGGGTTCAAACCTCCGATCTTTCATTTAGCAGACGAGTGCTTAACCACTACACCACTAGGCTGTATTTGGGCTAGCATGAGAATGAAAATTCCTGGGGATGGCAATACTAGGGGTACCTCCCTCAATTCAGCAAAATTACAATTTAAGTATTCCTATTTTTTTATGGATGACGGCTCCAACTGCATCTGCTCTCAGTAAACTGACCTCCACTGCGTTTCTGTATTTCCCTGCCTCTCCAGATTTCAGGGTAGCAGTTTTTCCTAAAGCCTCTGTTCTCTAATGGGTCCAAAAAATAGCATTACTTTTCAGTTTTACTAGTTTCTTTTTTTTTTTCCTTTTTCTTAAGAATGGGATTGACTGCTTCCAATGTCTGCAAATGTTGGAGCGGAAATTAGGCATTCTGTAGTGATTTCTTTAATTCAATTTTTGCTGTCTTGTTTTGGAAGTTATATTTTTTACTATTCTTATTTACTTATTTAATGTAATGCTAAATTAAAACCTAAAATTACATACATGCTTCTACTATTCTGAGTAATACATAAAACTTAGAATATTTTAGCTCTTATCATTAACCTTTCCCATCTTATAAATTACTCTTTTGCATTATTTAAAACATATATCTTTATAATAAACAAAGTATATATATAAATATTATAATTGTTATTCACTATTCATTTTATTAATATGTTTATAATATTATTGTTTTTTCATACACCAGACATCCTTTTATTTCCTTCACCTGAAGTACAAATTTTAGATATTTCCTTAGTGTGAATATATTTATAATGAATTGTCTCAATTATTGTCGATTTAAAAATGTCTTTATTTCACACTTTTTTAAAAGAATAATGATTTATCCAGTTATACAATTCTTAGATGAGAGTTTCTGTCAGTACTGTGAACCAATTTTTTTCTAGTTCTTGGTTGTTTTCATTCCTATTTGGATATCTGCCAAAAATATAATTGACAGTCCTTCCTATATTATGACTTTCATCTCTGCCTACTTTTAAGATCTCTTTGTCATTGATATTCTTTCACTATACTGTTTTTTGCTGTTGTTGTTAGGTGCCTGGAGCCCATTTCTATGCATAACAACCCCATGTGACAGAGTATAACTGTCCCATAGGGTTTTCTAGGCTGTAATCTTTTTTTTTTTTTTAATCTTTACAGGAGCAGATTGCCAGCTCTTTTTCCTACTCTAGATAAAATTTATATTATTATAGTTGGGCAGGCTTTTTAAATCTGAAGATCCATGCTTCAATAATTGTGGAAAATTATCCCCAACTTTTCTGTACTCATTTTATGGAATTGTAAGTATATATAAGTTTCATCATCTCACTCTCTCATCTTTATTTCTTAATCTCTTTTTCTTTAATTGGTGGGTTATTGGCAAAATCTTTACCTTTTTTTACCTGATACACTAATTCTCTTTCTAGTTCTGTGTAATCTGCTTTTTTCCAACATACTGATATTTTTATTTTCAATAGTTAGACTTGTCTTACTCAAATGCTTTCTTTTGGTTCCTTTTTTCCAATATAAATGTTAATCTATAATTGTCTCTTTAACTCTTTTCTGTTTTTTTAATTCTTCTGTAAATATTTACACTTATAATTCTGCATTCTATGCCTGGTAAGTCTAATATCTGAAATCTTAGGATGCTTAATTCTGCTGTCAGCGGTCTTCGATACACCTTGGTCATGAATATGTTCCCTTGAGTGTTCGGTAATTATTTTATAAACTTATATTTGACTTAACTTATTGTGAGGAAAAGATAAATGATACGAATTAAGGTACATTTCCACAGAAAGCATTTTCCTTTGCTTACTCCAGGTACTTGGTTATATTTCTAACCCAGAAGTGTTTATTGGCCTGAGGTTTTCCAGACTACACAAGAAGTAAATGTATGTATATCCATATTCTGAGCTTGTTAGAGAACAGTTTAATAATGAACATTTATTAGAAAAGTTTTTTTTTTTTCCCCACCTAGACTCAATCTCTAAGAGAAGATGTATTTGCCAAAGGAGAGAATTATTACTAGAGTATGCTTTCACTGAGTATGTAGCATTTTGAGGAACATGGCTTTATAGGTGTTTCTTAGGATCTGACTCCTCACCATACATTGGGCCCAAAGGCTTGTCCACTACCTTGTTTTTAACATTTGTTACTGGTAGGTGCCCAAGGCAGCCTACAACATTTATATTGAGACATCAGCTTCTTATTCCTTTGTTTTTGCATTAAATTTACTTTTCAAAGACCACCTAAGCATTTAAAACATATATTTTTTAATATTGTTCACTGATTCTAGGGCATTAACTGAGATTCTCTTTCCTTCCTAGTCTGTCAATAATGCTGTAACTGGGAGACACTCATTACTTGTTATTTATTTCTACTCTGGAGCTACATGAGGGCAGTTGTGGTTCAGTGGTAGAATTCTCACTTTTTACATAAGAGATCCATGTTAGATTCCTGGCCAGTGACCTCATGAGCAACCACTGCCCATCTTTCAGTGGAAACTTGTATGTTGCTATGACGTTAAACAGTTTTCGACAGTTTCCAGATTAAGAAAGATTAAGAGGGAAGGGCTGGCAATCTAATTCCAAAAATCAGCCAGTAAAAATCCTATGGATCACAACAGCACAATTCACAATTGTTCATGGGAATGGTACAGGACCAATCCACAACTGATCATGGGAATGGAAGGGGACCAGACAGCATGTCGTCCTGTTGTGCGATAGGTCACCAAGAATTGGGGGTCAACTTGACAGCAGCTAACAACAACAAAGAACTATAGATATTATAGACTACTTGTTCCCAAAACATGGTCCCAGCTACTTTTTTATTGCTCCATTTGCTCATGCTATTCTTTTTATAGGAAAATATCCCCTCTTACTTACGTCTTTTGAATTCTATTCATCAAAGTCCATTGCAGATACATCACAGTAAGAGAGTCTGTCTAAATCTCGATCAAAATGTGACATTGCCTTATTTTGAAATAACATTTTGAGTAACGATATAGATATCTCAGCTTTTATCTTTTCCACCTACTATTAGATTTTATTAGTAGTAGTACTAATATTGGAAACCCCGATGGCACAGTGATTAAGAGATATGGCTGCTAACCCAGAAGATTGGCAGTTCGAATTCCCTAGGTACTCCTTGGAATCTCTATGGGGCAGTTCTACTCTGTCCTATAGGGTTGCTATGAGTCGGAACCGACTTGACAGCAATGGGTTTTTTTTTTGTTTTTTTTTTTTGACAGTGGAAACAGAGCACCTAAAACCATCCAAAAACCAAAAAACCCATTTCAAATTTTAACCTTACAAAAATCAGCGAAATTTGGTGATTCCATGTACGAGCTTTAGAGAGAAAGGGACCATTGTCATTGTGACCTTGGGTAAATTAAGCTCTCCAGGTATCTTTTCTGATTGTATATTCTCATCTGCAGAATATTTATATCAGTGGCAAGAGCTTCTGTGGGTTGTTCTGATACTTAAATGGCTTACTTCATGTTAATAGCTTAAAAAGTGGCTAACAAATAATGCATGGTTAATAAACATCAGTTAACTATATTTTCTAAAATATGCAGCCCAATTATGGAATTAAAAAAAAATAGTTCATACCTTAATTCAGGGTTCAAGGTTAAAAGGTCACAACATACCATTTACTGAACATTAAAAAAATTAGCTAAAAGGAAAAACCCACATGACAGGAGCTGTTAAAACAAGTACTTTGATCTTATTTGAGAAAGATGAATGCACATGGAGGACAGATGTGAAAATGGCTTGCCTAGTTTCACGGCAAATGAGCAGTAAATGCTTCTATGATATCCCTCCTGCCATTGGGAAAGTTGTTGGCTCTTACCATCCATTGTCCTGTTCCTGCCATCTCCCTCATCCGAAATTGCACATTATGGTGGCTACTGCCAAGCTCTCCAAGGAACGGACAAATAGCCTCTGTTTATTTCCTCCATCAATCAGGCAGAGCAGTAGGCTATTTCCTCAAACCCTAGAAATGAGTCCAGCTCAATTCAAGCCCTGAGTGGTTGGAAAGTGTCCAAAGTCAGAATCAAGGGTGTACAATTTGAAAACCGAAGTTTGTAAAAAGTAACTGCATTCACTTAGAAATTTTAATTGTAAACTTATAACTCCCGGCAAAATTTAATGGTGTTTTTGTGAAGCAGTGGAAAAGCCGTCGGAATGGAGATAAAAGTCCTAGTCTTATTGCCATTTCTGGAACAGTCATATAATATTCAACATGCCCCTTTCACTTCTTTCTCTTACTCATGTATGAAATAATAAGAAAAATGAAAAGCATAGCATTCAAGGCTCCATCTAACTGGGACTCTTATGGGAAGTCAAAATTTTTTTTTTTCCTGTTGTTCTTCTTTGCCAGAGTGTAACATATTTATGCATTCCACAAGTTAGATACGCATCTCTACATGATCAGTATTGCACTTTTAAAACTTTTTAATCCCTTATGCCATGATCTTTTTTCATAGAAGAAATGAATAAAGTTAATAAAATATAATTACGAAAAGCAACACTTATTATCCCAGTCCTACTTCACAGAAGAAACCATTTTTTGTGTATGAATACACACATTAAAAAACACACAAATCATAAAAATTTACTCCGACGATGAAGAAGTGTTGGTCAGGTTTGCATTTTGTCGGTTGTGGTAATAACTCCACTTCTGGAAGATTTTCAGTCATCTGGATTATCCCTGGGAGTGGAGATGGTGTTTCTAGTCAGAAAATTAGTGAGTTGTCTGTATGATCCTGTTCTTTTTTTTCTTCATATATTTCACTGTAACTTCTCCCTACATCCTGAATCTGCCTGTTGACTTTAGCAACTCCATGAGCGTTTGGGTCCATGTTTTCAAGCAACTGAAGCCTCTGATTTAGTTTAGAAAAAATTTCAACTAATCCTTTCACTGGAAACATTTTTGGCAACTTCTCTCCTTTCTTTTCCTCATTATTTCTTTCTTTTCCTGCATTTCTTTCCTCTTCAAAATCCATTAAGTCTTGATCTATCAATTCACTTTCCTCGTGATCTATGAGCTGTTCCACATAGGAGATATCAAATTCTAAATTCAGAGTTCTTGCCATATGGACAATTTTTCCACTGTCTCTTCTATCGTATCATCTTGATCAAATGTTTAAAGCCTGTTCACATAACTAAGTGATTTTTTTTTCCATCTCTCCTACATGCTTTTTCCCTTGACTTCCCCCCAAGAAAATGCAATGTTGAGGATACACTGATGGTCATAACTACAGTTTGCCATAACTTGAATACATGGTGAATTGGAGCTTACCTATATGTGAAAGGAGCCCTGGTGGTGCAGTGATTAAGCACTCGGCAGCTAACTGAAAGGTTGGTGATTTGAACCCACCAGCAGCTCTGAGGGAAAAAGAGGTGACAGTCTGCTGCTGTAAAGATTACAGCTTTAGAAACCCTACCAGGAAGTTCTACTTTGTCCTAGGTCAGAAAAGACCTGATGGAGATAGGTTTGATTTTGGTTTTGAACATATGTGAAGAATAGATATTTTATCCTTTGAAAAATTAGAACACGTGTCCTGCCTCCAATCCGTATTTACTACCACTTTCACTCCTCATCACTCCTTTATATCTTACTCTTTACCCATCTTATATTCTGCAATATACCATTATAACATCTTCCTTATATACACCCCGATTCCTTTACCCTTCTCTACACCAACAAACTTCCCTTTCGAAAACCGAATTCCGGTAAATCGCAACACTCTGTTTGTTCCCTATGAGCACCTAATGCAGCAGAATGTAACATAATGGGGGGAAAAAAAGTACAACCATGCTGAGTAGTCTCAATTTAAACATTTCATCACAGCTCTGCTCTCAAGTGACCATACACTACTTTGTGACAATGACATTACATTTATCTTATCTACTCTTGTCAAACCAGGAACATCTTTTCACTTCTTATTGCTTCACTTTTTTTTTTTCTGAGAAATATAAACAGAATACTATTTTCTCACCTTCTTCCTCGTTCACTATTAAATATATCAGTTTCCCTGTATCCCCACCCGCATTCTCTAGCGTCCGTTTTGTCAAACCACAGCAAAAACAAACCTTTCCCTGTTCTTATCTATTATCAAACGCTCATGTCCACTAGATCCCACGCCCTTTTACTTACTCAAGGAAGTTACTGATAATATTATCCCTTTTTTTCTCCTAAATCACTCATTTTCCCCACCTTACTAGATCTTCCCCATAAAGAAAAAATCATGTGGTTGTATCTCTCCTCTGAAAAAAATTAATCTTCTGTAGAATGCCAAATATTCATTAACTTACTCATCCTTTTCTCAGCAACAATTCTAGAATAAATTGTATATCGCCTTCCTTTCCCATTCTTTACCTCATATTTTCCAGTCAACTCCTCCAATCAGATTTTTTATACCATTACTCCCCTGAAACTATTGCCAGTCTCACAAACCCCTTTCATCTTGAATAAAACCAGTGACCAACAATGAGTGTTTTTCTTATATGACCTCTAAAAATAGTGTGAAACAATTAATCCCCTCCTTATACATATATATTTTTTTTTATTTAAACTTTTTCCTTCTCTTAGATTTGAGAGCAACTCACTATTCAGATATAGTCTCCTACTTTTCTGCCAATGTCTACTTAATCTCCTTCTCTGATTCTTCATTCTCATTCTGGCCTTACATGTTGTAGACATCTGGCCTCAGTGTTTCAGCTTCTTTTTTCTAGATACACAAACTTCTTTAGCTCTCTCACACAGCCTCAAGTCAATAAATACATCCCATTGACTCTAAAATTTTGTATCTCTGTCTCTAACTTCTCCAGTGAATCCCAGACTCACATGTCTGCTACACGTCATCTTTACTTCTATGTCTAATATTTCAAATTTAATATTCAAATCAAGACTATTATCTTTAAGCCATAAAAATATTCCTTACAGGCTTCCTCATCTCTATAGAGCAGAATTGCTTTGACCTGTAACCCAAGTAATTCTTAAAATTTCTGCTTTCTTCCTTCCCCATAAACAATCCAGCAAATCCTATCTACCTGACCTTTCACATATATTCCATCCTTACTGTTCTCATCACCTCCACTATCAAATCCAAAACCAAACCCATTGCCATCGAGTCAATTCTTACTCACAGAGACCCTATAGGATAGAGTAGAACTGCCCCATAGTGTTTTCAAGGAGTGCCTTTTGGTTTGCAGCTGTAGCTTTTAACCACCATACCACCAGGGCTCCCCTCCACTATTACCACCCTATAGTTCAAACCACCACCCTTTCTTGACTAGTTTGAAATAATTTCCTTAAACAATCGTCCTGTTCTCAGTTTCAGGAAGTTTTCCATCTAGCAGTTATGGTTATCTTTTGGAAACAGATCATGTCAATTCTCTGATTAAATTTCTCCAGTGGCTTTCTTTCAAACTTAGAATTAAATCTAAACTCTACAGAAACCTACACACATAACCTGATATGACCAATCCCTGTCTTACTCTTCAAACTCATTTTCTGTCACTTGCTCCCTTGCTCATTATTTTACTGTGACCACTCTGCTCTTTCTCAGAGTTCAACTTCAGGACCTTTGCACTTAACTTTCCTGAAATGTTCTTCTGCAGATTTTTGTGTAACTGGCTTTTTTGTATCTTTCCAATCTCTGCTCAAATTTTCCTTCTCAGAGAATCTCCTGGTTACTTTAGCTAAATATCTCCTAATACCCATTTATTTCTTCCTAGAACTTACAGCTGGTTACCATTATATTTCAATTATTTGTTTTCTATTATCTCATTAGAATTTTATTTGCAGGGATTTGTTTGCTTGTTTACTGCTCTCTCTTTTTTACCATCAGAAATACATAATCCTATTTAAAATGATTTATACACATAATGATAATAATTATTATTCATTGACCTTCTGTGTGTCAGACAGCGTGGTTTAAATACGTGGTTTCAGTTTTACTTAAAACAACATTGTTTGTATTATATACTATTATGTCCATTTAACAGGACAGGTAAACCAAGACAGAGCAAAGCTGAATTATTTCCCAGTGGTCCCTCACGTGGGGGTAGACCCACTAATTAACTTTCAAATAGAGCTGACTTCAAATCCCAACACCATCTTTTCAGATCAGAGTCCCAATTTAGCTTATCTGGAATTGACTCGATGGCACTGGATACTGGATATTAACAATTACATAAATCAAATCTACTTATGAAATTTTTACTTCGTTTTTATTCCATTTCAATATTCGAAAACATTCTTTGTGTTTAATTGGTCTGAGTCTGACATGAATTTTAGGTGATTTATTTAAAAGTTAATCTAACTCAATGGTGTTCTTTAGAAGCTCTATAATTAACAACCTACTATCCCGTATGTGCTCATTATAGTCTGACATCCTTTCTGAACACAATATCGTAGGTTATGGTATCATGAATGCTCTCACAAATTTCCTGGCTCCAGATATTGGTTCTGTGCTTCTCTGTAAGGAGAGTGCCTCTGTAGGTTCCCACAACTTACAAGATAGATGGACATCAAATGGACTTGCATATATCACTTAGAATACTCAATGTTCTTCTGTTGGGTCAGAATGGCATTTTTGCTGCACCACAGAAAGGGTTTTCAGCTACCGGGAGGGGGACCTGTATCTCTAGAAAAGCTTGCCATCAATAACAGTACACATTAACTGAGTGGAGTAGATATATCAAAATATGAAATCACTATGTTAACAAGTAAGGTAATAATTCTTGTCACGTATTCAAGTCCTGTTTGTCATCTCTTGAGGTTGGCGAGAATTAGTGATGGGGTAAAGTTAGTTTTCATGTTACTCAGTTAAAAAATGGAGTTAAAGACTGACATTTTGTGTTTGGCATCATTTTAAAATATCCCTGGCTACAAAAAACCTGAAATACCCTGACTGCATCTTACAACTCATCATTTCTGTTCTCATCTCCCACTGTATCTATTCATCCAATACTTGAACCACACAGACATTCTTCTTCTTATCCAGACACCCCAGCTCCTTTTATTACCTGATATCCCATTTGCCAATTGTCAGCCTAGAATGGTCCCCCCGGTGATATTTGTGGTAATATTTTCACTGACACCTGAAGCAAAGTTAGCTATACCTTTCTCTTCTTTTTCTGTTTTCATGTATTGGAATATGTCAGTTTTTCCATCTCTCCAACTAGAGAGTAGATCTAGGAACTTACTGTTTATCTCTATATTTCTAACTTCCGGCATTCCCTGGTATGTAAAAGAAGTGCAGTAACTGATGAATGAATGAATGAATGAATTTCAAACATTTAAATAAATCTAGGTTTTACAATTAAAGTCATCACGAAAAGTTAAACATCGACAGGATCAGTGGCATCAGAAATACTGGGGATTCTTTGCTATTGATTCCTTTGCCAGCAGGTAGAATAACTCTGTTCAGATGGGTAGGGAAGGGGTTAGGGATGTGGACTCTAGTGTCAAACTGCCGTGGAGTCTTAAGAATTCCTTGCTTTGTGATTCCATAAACTTAAAATTTAGAGCCTGAGTTTCAGTCTCCTCTGTTTGAAAAATCGGGCTATTGAGGGTTTTTGCTATTAATTGGATCCATGACAGTCTTAAATGAAATACCCAGAAAACCCAGTGCTGTCAAAGCATATGTAAAAGTGTTTAGCACAGTCTTTAGCACACAATAAAGACCCAGAACTGTGAATGGCTATGCATAAAATAACAAAAACAACAGTAAAAATAATAATATTAGAGGTACTGTGATATTGTCTTGATGTCATGTTTTGGTTTTTCTCTACAAAAAAAGGTATAGTGAGAACTGAATGTGACTAAAAATATATTGCCCTACATAATGGAAGGTTCTGGTTCTCTCCAACTAAGTCAGTGAGTTATCTTTTATGATAAGACATTGATCTTTGAATATTTGAAGTAAATATCATTCTGAGGTTGCTTAGTTTAATTAAAAGCACGTGCATGCACCTATCCTATGTCAGACACCTTGCTAGGTATTGCAGACGCAAAGCATTATGTAGTCCCTTGTCCACGAAGAATTCACAGCATGGGGAGATGTAGAGGACTATTTAAAGCAGGTGAAAAAATTTCCCTATGTGCTGAGTGAAAAACTGTTTGGCTTATAAAGATTGTGGTCTATTGGGTAAACCCAGTTGTTAGGCTGACGGCTCATTTTTCCTAGATCACTAGCTGTCATTTTTCCTAGATCTCTGGCTCTCAGCCAGAGTACAGTAAAGAGGTGGACCTTAGCTAGCATGTTACTAAGCATGTTTCATGGTCACAACAATCTTACCTGTGGACAGATCTGAAATTTACTCAGAAACTAAGAATGTCTGACTCCGATCCTCTCTATAACACACTTTCTGATTACTTTCGCCTATTTGAGAAAGATTATCATTGCCAAAGGTTTTTGCTCTTACCGTTGTGAGAACAAACAACACTAATATTGGGAAGACATTAAATGTAGTAAATGCAAATGTACACTGTATTACTCTCTCTTGTGTGTGTGTGTATGTGTATGTATGTTATGGTTTTCTTGGCAAAATAATAAAACAAAGAATTCCTGGGAGGAAATATGTAAAATGTGGTACATTAGATACAACTTAAGCAAAACATTGTGAATAAGCCAGCTTACTTGCTTTTTTCCATAATAGGCTCTGGAATATTGACAGCAATATTAAAGAAGTGTCACCCAGCCTTGGTATTGTTCAATATTGTCTGTAAAAGTAAATGGACAAATGTTGTATGACCTCACTTATATAAAAAGACGAGAACAGACAAATCTATAGAGGCCAAAATTTATTAGTGATTACCAAGGGTGGGATAGAAGGGGAAAAATGGGTTATTGCTAATGGAGTACTGAGTTTTGGTTTAAGGTAATGAAGAAATCTCATTGATTAAGGATAGGGTTGCACAACCAATTATTGTAATTGCTGTCAATAAGTTGTATACTTGTAAAAAGTTGAATTGGCAAAAGTTGTGTGATAGATACATTTACAACAACAACAACAAAAGTAGCTTCTGAGGCTGCTTATATACAAACAGCTTATGAATTTGGTTCCTTGGTTTGGAGGTTTAGGGTCATGGTTTTATGGGACATCCCAGTTAACCGGCCTAATATCATGTTTAGTGCTTCAATTCTATCTTCTAGGTTGTTGTTTACTGCATGGAGTCTTAAAAGCTTAGAAGTGGCCATCCAAGGCACAACTGGCATCTATTTTCCTGGAGCAACAAAGGAAGAAGGAAAGTCAGGAATAAGGGGAGAAAATGGAATGTGCGGTTAACTGCCTCCATGAGCAGCTGCCTCCTTTGCAATGAGACAAGAAGAGCAGGATGGTGCCCGGTTACCAGTACTGAACGTTTTGATCAAAGATTCTACGGAAGAATCTTGCTCGGGGGGGGGGGGGGAGGGTAAAGGAGGACAGAATTTCAAATTCTCATGGACTCCAGACTTTTTGGAGCTATGGAGGCTGGATGAAGCACCTAAACTATTGTCCTAAGATAATCTTTAAACCTTTAACCAAAAATATCCTATGAAGCCTTCTTAACACCAAACACCAAATAGTTTAGCTTAACTAGTAAAAATGTCTGCCTTGAGCATTATGCTCTTTTAAGATCTATCTGTATAGGAACAAATTGACAACAACAATTTGAAAAGTTAGATAGGAACTTTAGGGAGCAATGAGCTTATGTTAATGGGGGAGAAACAATTCAGAAAAGGAGGGTGAGAATGGTTGCACAACTCAAAGAATGTCATCAATGTTACTGTTTTGTGCCTGTAGAAACTTGAATTGGCAGATGTTTATGCTGTTATATTTTCAACTTAAAAAATAAAATAAATTATTTTTCAAAAGTGTATTTCAATATAAGGCTAACAATAGAACTCAAACCAAACTAATTCACACTATGGTAAAAGTACAGTTTACCATACAGAGACCATGTTCATGTGAGTTCATATGAAGATTGCAGATACACATACACACACACACACACACACACCTGCCAAGCTTTAGATACTAAATATCAGTGTTGCATTTCACTCAAAGCGCTCTACTTTATCCACTCTATAAAGAGATACTTTATTGTATTTCCTCTCAGTGATCATAGGCTTTCAAAAATGAAACAATTCTTCTGGGTTAAAAAATGAATGAATGTCTTCTGAATTCTTAACTTATATTTTTGATCCAGCAGCACAATACTTCAGAACCAAGGAAACAAAAAGCATGTCTCAAATGCTGGCAAAGAAGATAAAAAGCCTTAATGTCAGGAATACAACCGTTATTATGATAAGTTGTCCTGCCACCCATGGATTCAGTCAGACTTGAGCTCAAAGTCTTATTCTCAATTCAAAACTTTTTAGGGCAAGTCATATTAGTATGCATCTCTTTCTATTTGTCTTCAATATAAAATTCATGTTGTTGTTAGGTGTCGTTGAGTTGGTTTTGACTCATAGTGACTCCATGCACAACAGAACGAAACACTTCCTGGTGCTGAGCCATCCTCACAGTCATTGCTGTGTTTGAGCCCATTGTTGCAGCCATTGTGTCAATCCATTTCCTTGAAGGTCTTCTTCTTTTTCGCTTTATTAAAAAAAAAAAAAAAAACCTGTTGCCATAGAGTAGATTCTGACTCATAGTGACCCGGTAGAACAGAGTAGAACTTCCCCATAGGGTTTCCAGGGAGCAGCTGGTGGATTTGATCTTCCAATACTCCCTTTTGAGGGAGTATTAAATGATATAGGGATTTTATGAGTTTCAAAGTGTTATATAAATGTTAATTATTGTCATTATTCATTAACTTTTTTTCCAAAATGAAAAACTCTCACCCTTAAGCATAGAACCATTAGCTTTCCAGCATCTTCAAAATTTAGCATATATTAGTTGTTTACAATTTGAAATTCTAAAATTCCATGAATCTGTGAATAACTGTGAAGCTTGGTGTGTCCAAGAGAAAAGACTGGAGTAACCAGAGTACTTTCCTTCCACAATTAAACTTCAGGTTGAAATAATTGGAAAGTTCCATAAAACTTTATTTCACACAATGATTTCTAAGTTATTTTTATTTAAGCATCATTTAGATAAAATGCTTATTAAACCCATTGCCATCAGTCAATTCTGAAACATAAAAAAAAATAATAATTTTTTTGAAACATAGCAGCCCTATAAAACCAAAACACCAAACACGTTGCTGTGGAGTGGATTCCGACTCATAACAACCCTATCGGACAGAGAAGAGTTGCCCCAAAATGTTCCCAAGGCAGTGGTTAAGAGCTCGACTGCTAACAAAAAGGTTGGCAGTTCAAATTCTCCAGCTGCTCCTTAAAAACCCTGTGGGGAAGTTCTACCCTGTCCTACAGGGTAGCTTTGAGTTGGAATGGGCTCAATGGCAACAGGTTTGTTTGTTTGTTTTGGTTTGATCTTTATGGTAGCAGGCTGCCACATCTTTTGTATGGGGAGCTGCTGGGCGGTTCAAACTTCTGACCTTTTGGTTAACAGCTGAGGGCTTAACCACTGCTATGCCAGGGCTCCTTAGATAAAATAAGTCACCGATATTAAATGTACACTTCTTGACTTTACACAAATCTGTATACTAATGTAACCACCACCTTAATCAGACATAAAACATTTCATTGTCCTAAACAGTCTCCTGTGCCTCTTTCCTATAAAAGTCCTCCAACCCAAGCTCCAGTAACCAATGCTCTACTGTCCATACATATTTTCTAGACTTACACGTAAATTGAATCATAGAAAATAAATTTTTGACATCTAGATTCTATACCTCAGCATAGTATTTTTAAGAATCATCTATGTTTTCATGGATTGAATTGTATCCACCCAAAAATGTGTGTATTAACTTGGCTAGGACTTGATTTCCAGTATTCTGTGGTTGTGTTTTATCTCAAGAGATAAAAGCAAAGGGAAGCAAGCAGAGAGCTGGGAACCTCATACCACCAAGAAAGCAGTGCAGGGAGCAGCATGTGTCCTTTGGACCTGAGGATCCTGCACTGAGATGTTCCCAGACCAAAGGAAGACTGATGACAAGGACCTTCCTCCATGGAAGACAGAGAGAGAAAGTCTTTCCCTGGAGCTGGTGCCCTGAATTCAGACTTCTAGCCTATTGGACTGTGAGAGAATAAGCTTCTCTGTTAAAGCCACCCACGTGTGATATTTCTGTTACAGTAGCACTAGAGGACAACAAAGTCACATGCTACTGCATGTAGCAATAGTTCAGTCCTCTTTATGGCTAAACATATTCCTTTGTATGAAGAGAATTTGTTTATCAACTCACTTGTTGATGGGCATCTGGTTGGTTTCCAGTTTTTGGCTTTTATGAATAAAGTCGTTATAAATATTTTAGAGTTTTTGGGCATATGTTTTCAATAATCTTGAGCAAATTCATAGGAATGAATGGAGCTGCAGTGTATGATAAACATATGCTGAGTGTTTAAGAAACTGACAAACTGTTCTGCAAAGTGCTAGAACCATTGTACATTCCCACTACCATGTGTCAGTATATGAGTACAGCTGTTCTATATTGCCCCCAAAACTTGGTATGGTCACTTTTCTCTTCATAATTAATTCATAAAACAAATTTGAAAGGATTTCACTGTGAATATCTGTATGCCCACTGCCTAAACTTTTGTACTACTAAAATCTTATTGTAAATTTATATCTACTAAACATATCCATTCTTCCATCAACCCTCCCATCTTTTCCCTAAGCCAGCTTATTTTTGGTATATACCAAGGTAAATTCCAGACAATGGTATTCTTTCCCCTGAGTACTTACGCAATCAAATTATTAAGTAGAATTCAGTATTTGTTTGGATATTTTTCTTTTAGAGTAACCAAAAACCAAACCCATTGCCATCGAGTGGATTCCGATCCATAAAGACCCTATAGGACAGGGTAGAACTGCCCCCTAGAGTTTCCAAAGAGCATTTGGTGGATATGAACTGCCAACCTTTTCATTAGCAGCCAAGCTCTTTAACCACTGTACCACCATAACTCCTTTTAAAGTAACATTTACATGCAATTAAATGTATAAATTTTAAGTGTATCATTATTGAGGTTTGAAAAATACTCATATCTGGTAGCCTAATTCCTAATTAAAAAAAAAAATAAGATTATCCAGAAAATTCCCTATTCTAGTAGAAAGCACTATTCTGATTTTTTTCCCTCTGTATTTTAGTTTTGCCTCTTCTCAGTTTTATATGTATTGAATTACAAGGCTATAGCTTTTTGGATATCCATTACCTCAGCTGAACACCTCAGCTATTTCCCATTTTGAGCTTTTATACAAAAACCAGCTGTATTGAGTATTTATCTAGGAGTGAAAATGCAGGGTTATAGATTAAGTGTATATTCAGTATTATATAAAACTGGCAAAACTTTGCTCAAAGTGGTTTCACCATTTTACATTCCACCAGTGGTATATGTGTGTCCCAATTACTCTAAGAGCTTTGTCAACATTTGTGTTGTCTGTCTTTTTAGTATTAGCCATTCTAGTGTGTGCAATGGTGTCTCACCATGTATAGAGTCAGCATTTCCTTGACAAGATACAGCAGCTTACTGGGCATTTGCATATTTTCTTTTGGAATCGCCTGCGTACATTTTGTCTATTTTTAATTGTGTTGGCTACTTTAATACATGTCTTGCAAAAACTTTTCTCCAGTTTTTGGCTTGTTTTCACTTTCTCAACAGTAACATTTGGAGAATAGTTGCTTTAAAATTTGATAAAATTCAAATTATCATGTTTTTGTTTGATCTTATTTTAATTTTTTATATCTAGTGAAGTTTTGGGTTTATAGAAAAAGTAGTACAGAAATTACACAGGGTTCCTCCCCTGCATAGTTTCTCTTACTAATATCTTGCATTGTTGTTGTTGTTATGTGCCATCGAGCCAGTTCTGACATCTTGCATTAGTGAGGTACATTTGTAACAGCTGCTGAAATCAACATCGAACAATTAGTAATAACAAAAGTTCATAGTTTGCATTAGGGTTCATACTTTGTAGGGTTTTGAAAAAAATGCCTAAATCCATGTGCCCATCATTAAAGTATAATACAAGATAGTTTTACTACCTAAAATAATGCCCTGTGTTTCACCAATCCATCATCTCCTCTTCCCTAGATGCCTGGGAACCACTCACCTTTTACTTTCGCTATAGTTTTTTCTTTTACAGAATTTCATGTAGTTGCAATCATACTGGCTTTTTTCACTTACTAATATGCATTTAAGCTTCCTCTATGCCTTTTCAGACTTTTAGAGATCACTTCTTTTTATTGCTGTATAATATTCCCTTGTATGAATGTATCACAGTTTGTTTATTCATTCACCTGTTGAAGGATATCTTGGTTGTTTCCAATTTTTTGGCAATTATGAATAAAGCTGATGTAAGCATTCCTGTGCAGGTTTTTTGTAGAGATAAGTGGAGGTTTTTTGTAGACATAGGTTTTCAAATTATTTTGGAAAATATGTAGGAGTGTGCTTGTTAAATGATATGGTAAGCCTATGCGTGGCTTTGTGAGAAACCGCTTTAAGAGAAGTGTGTCTTCCAACTCTGTCCATTTTCAAAATCTTTTTGGATATTCTCAATCTCTTTCATTTTCCTAAGAATTTAGGGTCAGCCTGTGAATTTCTGCAAAAGAGCAAGCTAAATTGACAGGCCCATCAAACAACAAATAGTTCTTAAAACTCAACATTAAGGAAATAAACAACGGAGTTGCAAAATGCCCTAAAGACCAGATGAAAAGCTTCGGCAAAGAAGATAGGCACATGGCAAGTACACAAATGGAAAATATGTTTAAACATCATGTGTTAAGGTTTTTGTTGTTATGTGTACTGTTGTGCCAATTCCAACTTCTAGCTACACTAGATGATGAGTAGAACGGCCCCATAAGGTTTCCCAGGCTGTGATCTTTACGGGAACAGATTGCCAGGTCTTTTCTCCTATGGAGCCACTGGTGTGTTCAAACCACAGACCTTTCAGTTAGCATCTGGGCACTCAGCCATTGAGCCACCAGGGCTCCTTAAGGAATTGCAAATCAAAACAACAACAGTTGTTCATGGCTAGTGTGAAAGCAAATGGTAAAGTCACTTCGGAAGACAGTCTGGCAATGTCTTTATAAAGAGTGTGACGTGCTTTATAGTATTTGTTTACTTTGCTGTTCATCCTCTTAAAATTTGTGGAGTCTTTGGGTTTGTGAGTATATATGGTTCATAAAATTTGGAAACTTTCAACCGTTATTTAATCAAATATTTTTTGTCCCACCTCCTCATTTTGGTATTCCATTTATGTGTAATTTAAACTGAGTCCTGTTGTACATGACTCCACTGATGCTCTGTTTCTTACCGTCGTATCTTCACGTTAACTGATTTTTTTTTTCTGCAGTGTTAATTCTGCGATTCTCCAGAACAGTATTTTTTATTTCACATAATTTGTTATTCATATCTAGAAGTTCCATTCATTTTTTATACGCTTATTTTCTCCCTTCATTTCGTTCACCTTTTCTTTTAAAAACTTAAACATTGTAACAAGCATTGTTTTAACAGCTTAGTCTCTTTTCTTTCTATCATTTCTTGATCTCTGTTGACTGATTTTTATCCCCTTCTTGGCTTCTGTAACAATTTTTATCAGCTGCTGGACGTTGTGAGTGTTATGTTACTTTGTTATCTTCTACTCTCACTTCTGTTACTCTGTCTTCTCCTTTAAATTTTCCACAGGAATCTGCTATCATCCTGATCTTTCTTCCTCTGCATTTAACATGTCTTTTTTCTCTGGCCGCTTTTAATATATTCTCTTTATAACTGGTGTTGAAATTTTTGATTATCCAGTGCTTGGTTAAGTGTAGTTTTTTTTTTTTTTTGGTTAAATGTAGTTTTATTCATATAACTCATGCTTGAGGATCATTTAACTTCTTAGATATGTGAGTTTATAACTTTAATTCAATTTGGATTTTATTTTTCTGTTGTTTCTTCAGATATTTTTCCCACTGTCCCCCTCCTGCATTTTAACTACCAGTTAGTTGCCTTCTCATAGACCCCTACTCATAATGACCTCATGTTGGTCAGGGTAGAACTGCGCTAAATGGGATTTCCTAGGACCAATTTTTTTGGAAGTAGATTGCCAGGAATTTCTTCCAAGGCACTTCTGGATGGACTCAAACCTCCAACCTTCTGGTAAACAGCAAAGTGTGTTAACTGTTTGCACCACCCAGGGACTCCTGGCCTTTTAGGGACTGTACCTGTGTGCATATTAGGCTGTTTGAAGTTTTTTTCCATAGCTCACTGATGCTCTGTTTCTTATTATACTCTTTTTTCTCTGTAAATTTTATTTAGACAGCTTCTATTGCTTTAACTTCAAGTTCACTATTATTTTCTTTTGCAACATCTAATTTGCCATTAATCCTGTCTCAAAAATTATATTTTTCATCTCTAAAAGCTATCTTTAGACTTACTGGCCTCACAGAGACTGGAGAAACCCCAAGAGTGTGGCCCTGGGACACCCTTATAGCTCAGTAATGAAGTCACTCCTGAGGTTCACCCTCCAGCCAAAAATTAGACAGGCGCATAAAACAAAACGAGACTAAAGGTGCACACCAGCCCAGGGACACGGACAGAAAGAGGAGGGACAGGAAAACTGGTAACAGGGAACCCAAGGTCGGGAAGCAGAGAGTGTTAACATGTCATGGGGTTAGCAACCAATGTCACAAAACAGGATGTGTATTATATCGTACAACAATGTGTATACTACTTGATGAGAAACTAGTTTGTTCTGCAACCTTCATCCAAAATTTAATAAAAAGTAAAAAAAGAGTATGTGTACTAATTGTTTAAAGAGAAACTAGTTTGCCCTGTAAACTTTCATCTGAAGTACAATAAAAAGTAATAATAAAATAAGTAAATAAAAGTTATATTTGAGTCTTTTCTACATCTTCTACACATCTACTTAAATTTTAAATGTAAGGAATCTGGTTACAATAAAAGTTATAACTGATTTTTTTTTGTTTCTGCTAATCAAGTACTTAGTTGATTTTGATTAATTCTTTCTGCAATTATAGACTATATTCTCATTTCCCTACCTTTTTGCTACAATACTCACTGGCACAGTATGCAGTAGGAATGTTTCCAGAAAGCATTGCTATTTTGATATAGCTGCACCTGGGTATTTCATAAAGTTAAGTGCTCAACTACTAGCTGAAAGTTTCACAGTTCAGTCTCAGCCAGAGGCACCTTGGAAGACAGGCCTGGTGATCTGTTTTCAAGAGGTCACAACTTTGAAAACCCTATGGAGCAGTTCTACTCAGAACATACGTAGTTTTCATGAGTCAGAATTGACTCAACATCAACAATAATCAATAACTTACCTTAAAATGAAGTGATTTTCAAGGACATGAGTATATTCTTTTAACTAATTATCCTTACATTTTGCTACTTATAATAAAAAAAAATAATAATAATAAGAGCCAGTTAATTTGCTCATAATTTTGTGGGTCAGCATTTTTTGCTGGGTTTATCTAAGCAATTTTTCAATTTTTCTGCTGGTCATCAACAATTTGGAAAAATGATTAAATCAGTTCAAAATTGAAAAACAAAAAAGGTTCCTAGGCCTAAAACAACAATGTGTGTGGCATTTATCCAGAAGTTTCTTTGCTGGTTTGCATTCTCTATCGGTCTCCTAGTCTGAAAGAGAAGAACAGAGACTTTGGGATTTGGTTATGGCAGGTCCTAACACATAAGTAGCAATTTACTTTTCAGTTCCTTTTGTTGTATACTAAACTATACCAAATTTAGAATCTTAAGAGAACACCATTCGATCTGCTCAAAATTATGAGGTCCAGAAATGGGCTGGACT
Organism: Elephas maximus indicus; assembly: GCF_024166365.1. Classification (NCBI taxonomy): domain Eukaryota; kingdom Metazoa; phylum Chordata; class Mammalia; order Proboscidea; family Elephantidae; genus Elephas; species Elephas maximus. The sequence goes on from NC_064830.1 coordinate 28,634,910, forward strand.
CAACTGATCAATTCTATTGGTCAGGCGTGAGACTGTGATCATTGGAAAACTTAACTGGTGCTGAAATGTTTAAATTGTTTCATTCACATGTCTGGTGGATGAGGCTGATTTTTTCTTTTTTTTTTTCCACTTAATAATGTATTTGCAACCTGGTAACATGGACTGCTTCACAAAGTGGCAGAAACAATAACAGCAGAAAGAGAGGGAAAATCTCGTTGCTCAAGTACTGTCTAAGCTTTGGCTTGTGACACGTTTGCTAATATTTCATTAACCAAAACAAGTCAAATGACCAAGAATAGGGTCAATACAGGCATGGGGGTGCTATACAGATGTGGCTACAGGGAGGACTAATTCTTTGGGGCCATTTGTAGCAATCCACATACACACCCACTAAACCCAAATTAATTGAGATCCAACTCAACTTCCCTTTAGTTTGATTCCAGAGATGCCCAGAGTCACCCCAACACAATTTAATTTCAAGGAAGGTATAAGCCAAACCAAAAAAATCAGACTTCTTGTCATCAAGTAGATTCTGACTCATAGTGACACTATAGGGCAGAGTGGAATTGCCCCATAGAGTTTCCAAGGAGCGCCTGGTGGATTCCAACTGCTGACCTTTTGGGTAGCAGCACAGCACTTAACCACTATACCACCAGGGTTTCCAAGGAAAGTATAATGGAGAGTGAATCAAAGGGGAAGAATCAGTGTTTTAAACGATTGTAGTTTTTTTGTTTTTAAACCTTAATTTTGAAACTTGCAAATACACATAGCTATGGGAACTCATTCCTAGTGCTTTGAATAAGATCATGCATGTAAGAGTACCTGCAACTTAAATCTATAAATATGACACTACCAAAATATCTCTGATGTAGTGGGCCTAAAATATGCAATTTTATATAATTCACCTTGGAAAGCATATTTCCCAAATCTTTTCAACCAGATTCTCCTGTGGCTATACAATGATCCAAACACAGGCAAAGAAGTACATTTTTGAGTTCTGAAGACTCTAACGCTCTACCTCCATCACAGTAATTCCTTACTCAGAACATACTCATGATGACAGTAATAGCAGACACCCACCACCCCCCCACACACGCAAATATCAGGTTAGGCATTGATGTGAGGAAAGAGCTATGTTACCGTTATTATTACTGTTTAAGCTTATATTAAATAAATAGCATTCGAAGCCACAAACTTCAACAGTAGATACTTGAACTCTTGTTTATTGAGATATGAAAATCATTCTCTATGCTGTCATTTTAAAGTGTAACTTTGTGTGTATTTGTAGATTAAAAATACCTATCTGCAGATTCCATTTTTCTGTGGCTTCAAATAACTACATTTCAGTGGAAAAGATTACTCAGATGCAGGCTCCAAACTATCTAATTCTCATATTTCACAACCTCATTTTTATTAAAAAAAAAAAAAAAAGTTAGTTAAATGGAAAATCATCCAACATCAGCCGTGGAAAAGCACATGAACACCATGAACACCATATTCATTGGTCTCCTATGACAGAAAGTGGGTCTGCAATCCAGATAAATAAAATGATTCCTATTTACTTTGACTTTATTAAAATCTGTTTAGCCATTTGTACAAGTGGTCTTCATGAAACATATTCCTCAAACCTTTCAAGGGAAAATTCTCAAAAGTCCTTTTTGTCAGCTCTTGAATGAATTAACCAAGTCAACAAAATATATTTACAGCCTAATACGTGCCAGGAATATTTTGAAGGAAGTCCCTTATTTTACCAAAAGACTCCACGACCATGACTCATTTTCTGCTGTTTTTTGTCGTTTTTTTCTTCAGTATTAAGAGCATCATTCTCTAACATTCCCAATTTGGAAGGTCCTAGCCCATTTGAGCTGTAATTTTATATCTATTATCTCAATGCAGTTTGCATCTCTTTAAAACTTTCGTAAACAATTGGATGCATGTTCTAGAGATCTGTATATACATATTTTTTAACCTAAAGTATTGTCTGTGATCATTTCTTATTTTTGATGGAGACAAATCTGAATAACATGAAGAAAGTATACTCCTCCAAAAGTGTGATCTCTCCTGTTGGAGAGTCTGCCTCTGGACATCTATTCAAACACTCAATTCATCTTTTATGATAACTTGTATTCTATATTTTTATTTTCAATTTGGTTTTAATTTTACTCGAGATAATAATTTTATTTGGATTAGTTAATTTATTTAATCCTCTTTGTCATCCCTCCCCAATCCTGATTTCTGCTGTCACCAAAGGTAACTGATTTCAGCATGTTTACTTGTTTCTTCTGGTATTTATCTCTGTATTTACAGATATTTACTGTTTTCTGTCATTTTCTTATGTAATCTCTTTATCCCTAGTGTAGAAGGTGAGGATTAATTTCTTCTAAATCCCTACCCACTCCTGCTCTGTCGCACACATTATCGTTCTTAGCTGCTTCCAGAGTTGGTCTTGACTCGTGGGAACTCTGTGCACAAGGAACTAAGTGCTACGAGGTCCTGCACCATCCCCAGGGCGGTGGATCAGTAAGTTGGGAGGCATAGGGTTTTCATCGGCTGATTTTTGGAGTAGATCGCCAGGCCTTTCTTCCTAGTTTGCCTGGGTCCGGAAGCTCTACTGAAACTCTTCATCATCACAGCAACAAGCAAGCATCCACAGACAGACAAGTGGTGGCTCTGCATGACATGCCCTCCCCCCACAGACACCCGGAAACTCATACGCTTGCCCTTCTCACATCCCCTCAATTAATTACATAAGCTTTTTTGGTTTAATTGATATTCAGTGTTTATTTCACTTTTATTATAGATTATTCCCAGTTTACCCTTATTATGTAATATTATTGTATGTCCTTGCTTGTACAATATTTGTTTTCCCTGGACTTAGTATTTACCTCTCAGAACATTCCCCAAGAGATGACAGAGAGAGAAAGCCTTCCCCAGGAGCTGGCACCCTGAATTCAGACTTCTAACCTCCTAGACTTTGTTAAAGCCATCCACTTGTGGTATTTCTGTTATAGCAGCAGTAGATAACTAAGACGCCACCCCAGAGAGTATTTCAATGAATAACATTGTTTAATAAATCCCTTTCTTATTCAAATAATTACAGTGAATTTTTACCGTTTCCAACCAAGAACCATGCTGGATAAAACATGTCCTTAGTTTTCTTGGTTTACACCTTATTTTGGTAATTCTTATCTTCCAAGTATCTTCTTGCTAACAAGTCCATGACAGGCTAATTTGTTATATCTTAGTTGCTTATTTATTTTTTTTAAATCTATCCTCGTAACTGGATTGCAATCGTGTCTGGGTACAGAAACCTAGGTTGGAAATCTACAGCCCTTAGCATTTTGAAAATTTCTCTCCATTATTTTGTAGATTGAACCCAGTCTGTTTCCTTAATTCTTTTTGTGATCTTTTTTTTCCTCTCTCTGGACATTTTTAAAAACCATGACATTTTAATTTTTATATTTCAGAAAATAATGTGCTTCCTATTTATTTATTTATTTATTTATTTGTTTGTTTTTCATATTTTATGCTTGGCATTTAGTGTTCCTTTTCTTTTGGAGACCTTAAATAATGCGGCTATGAAAAATATTCTTGAATCATTTCTTTGATAACCTCCATCCATTCTTTTTTTCTGCTCTGGAAATACTTTCATTCAGATATAAATCCTCCTGAAGTTATCCTCTAATTTGCATATTTTTCTTTCTGATTTTCCCTCTTTGATTTTTGAGGTATTTCTTGGAAAATCTTTTGATTTTACCTTCATGGCTTTTAATAAATATATTACTTCTGCCTTTATGAAAAATATTTACAAAGTTCTTTGTTATTCATTGAATGTTCCTTGTTTAGAGTCCAATGTTTAAATTTTATTCAGATGGTGGCTTTCTTCTGTTTGAGGATATTAATGATAATTTCCGAAGTTTTCTTTTGTTATCTGCTTTGCCTCTGATCTTATACCAGCAGATTCTGATTATTCACGTTGGTATCTAGCATTCTTCAAATGTCTAAAGCCTGGTAGACTGTTTATATTCAAGTAGAGGATTAAAATGATTATTGGAAGCCCTACATTCTTATGTAATGGTCTGTGTCAGAGTGTGAGGTGGAGAATTGGCTGTTCCAATGGAGCCTTCTCAGATGTCACCTTCTGCAAGTGGTTTATATAAGGCTACTAAGTTGTCTCAGAACAAATAATGTTCCCCTATTTCTACTGGCGGGAGGGGTCTATAACCTTGCTGCAAGTGTTCTGGGAGCTGAACAAGGGAGGGAAACATCGTGTCTCAATATTCACTCTGCAGATGTTCACTTAATACCCTGTTTTCAATAAGGTGCATGCCTACTTCTCTGTGTGATGACTTCCACAGCTGAGCCAAAGCTACTCATATTCAAAATCTTAACAAAGTTATGTTTTCAATTCTGGTTGCAGGTTTAGGATTCCACTTTCTCCAGACATATAAAACCTGTTGCCATTGAGTCGATTACAACTCATAGCAACCGTATTCATCCATTCATTTCACAACTTCCAAAATTTTGTTGAACTCTGAACTCTTTTGTCAGCTATCATCTTCTATCTCGTTCTCTCCCTACTCCCCTCCTCCACCCTTTGGTTAGCATTTTTCATTCTTTCACTCTTTAGTGTGAATTTTAGAGCTAGTCAACTAAATGCACATATTTATCCACCAGGTTTAACTTGAATTCTAGGATTTGTTACCGCAGAAAAAATAAAAATACACGTATCTATCTTTAATGGTTACCTCTGAAAAATAGCTTAGTTATTGTAATTCCATTTATTGTAAAAACATGTCTCAACTGAAGTGATTTTTATAAAGGCTACATATTTATATGAAATTATACTTATGATGATGAATAAATTGATAACCAATTTCACATTTATGCAATTGTAATAATATTTAAAACTCCCGTTTATAGGAGAGCAATAAGAAATAAATGGGATACTGCATGATATTAGAAATGTGTATGAGTGATGAAATTACAAGTGATTTTTACCCATTTTTCATCTTTTCTGTAATGTCTACATTTATTTCAATGGATGTATAATATTTTATATAATGAAAAAGAAACTGGACAATGGAGTACATGTGTAAAAAAAAATTGCCTTATTCACACGAAAGCCTCAATTTCTAGATCTTATATAAAAATCAGCTGTGCCTACCTGACCAACTTTTTCTACCAGCTGGGCACATTGGCAATTGAACAGGAAAATGGAGATCATACCTAATTTCCATAATTATAATAAATTTTTAGCAGCTGCTATTCCTTTTCTATTTAAGCTTTTATAGAGGTATGTATTTTGTAAAAGAATGTGAGAATGGTGTTTAGTTTTTCTTTGTATCATCAGTGTAGACATTGTAGACAGATGGACTAGCATGTCATTAACTAGTCATGTAATTCTTGGAAAAGCATATGTCAATTTTAAATATAAGTATTTTTGTCTTTTGAACGAAGCATTGGCCCCAGCATAGCTCTCATAAACATGAGTATACCCTCTTCATATATTATAACTAAGAGACTTAGTTAAAATGAGTTACTCCAAATGTTTCCAAACTTTCTCAGTTCATGGAGCTCTTACCATCTCAATAATTTTGTAATGGCGTACCCTGAGCCAAAAGAAATACCTAGAGGTTCTATTTACTTATTAAATATTTTCAAACGATAAGTGTTTTAGTCATCTAGTACTGCCATAACAGAAACACCACAAGTGGATGGCTTTAACAAAGAGAAATTTATTTTCTCACAGTCTAGTAGGTTGCAAGTCTAAATTCAGGGCGTCAGCTCCAGGGGAAGGCTTTCTCTCTCTGTTGGTGCTGGAGCAAGGTCCTTGTCCTCAATCTTCTGCTGGTTGAGGAACTTCTCAGGTGCAGAGACCCCAGGTCCAAAGGACACGCTCTGTTCCTAGTGCTGCTTTCTTGGTGATATGAGGTCCCCAACTCTCTGCTTCCTTCCCTTTCCTTTTATCTCTTGAGAGATAAAAGGTAGTTCAGGCCCACCTCAGCGAAACTCCCTTTACGTTGGATCAGGGAGGTGACCTGAGTAAGGGTGGCGTTACAATCCCACACTAATCCTCTTTAGCATAAAATTGCAATCACAAAATGGAGGACAACCACACAATACTGGGAATCAAGGCCTAACCAAGTTGACACATTTTTAGGGGGACACAATTCAATCCATGACAATAAGTATTTGTATTCTAACAACTCAGTTGAGTTTTGAAAATATACTACTCATTAAAATGACAGAAAAAGATATTTTTATTTCATTCTTACATAATCCTAATTACTTACTTAAAAGTGTGTCTTTTGGGCATTGCACCACCTCTCAAATCTTGGAATAAGACTGGACATCACCAGCTTTTCTGCTACCATATTGCTTTTCTTGCAGTATTTTCTTTTTATTATAAACACTGGAAATCCAGTTTCACAAAGATATGCCATCATTAAAAGAAATGCAATGGGCTTTAAGGTTGAAACTGAAGTATCCTAAGCTAGTAATTTGTGCAGTTTCTAATAGATATTATATACCTTTGCCTTTGTCTCAAAAATATTAAATTTTCCCACAGAATCCCTGTGGTAGCATGGGTTGCCTCAACACGTTGTTTTGGAGTTGTTGACTTACATAGCTTCTACTAAAATATTTAGAAAAAAAATTCTGCTTTTTTTGGAAAGGTGTAGATACTAAGGCATTAGAAGATCCTTTCATAGAAATGTGTATAAATTTCAGAGCCAGCAGAAGGATGAACTTACATCCAATTTACTTAACTTGTTTTATAGCCGAAGACATTAAAACTAAGTTACAAGACTTGTCAAAGGAAACTGAGCTAATTAATACAATATCACTGCTATGTATCACTTTAGATGTTTTAATTCAGTGTTCTCTTGACTTACCAGCCTTGACCGTTGAATAACAGGGATCATTTCTTTGCTCTTTCATCTTCTAATATTGATACAAAGGACATGGTATTTACTTAATGTATGTCTCCTTAACATACTAAAAAGTTCAGCTAACTAAGCTCAGGCAACTAAACAAAAGTCTATTTTTTCATATTGTGATATCCTGAGAAATAAGTTCCTACAGTCACTCAATATACAATATCGGAAATTTAATTTGCTCACTAGTTTGACAGAAAAATAATAGCCTTCATGTCTACTGATACCAGTTATTTAAAACTATTCATATCAGATTAGAATATGTTTCAAAGAGAATACACACACCTACACATATGTATTTGTCAATCTCACCAATTTTTGTCTTGTTTAACAATCTAAAAATTTGGTTATTCCAAATATACTCAACTGTCTTTTTGTATGGCACTCAAATACAAAATATCCAAGGAAAACCAAAGAGTTAATTATAAAAGTTATGTACTATTAACTAAACCAAGATTAATATAGAACTGCATGTATTATTTTATCAATATTTTCCTTTATTCATTCTACCAATTTAATTAAAAGCTTATTAATTTTTGTATGCTGTTATAGCTTCTGGAAATTCAATGTGGTATAAAATGTTTGCTCCTGGTTGTTGAAAATCCAGTAAAATACAAAGAAACATAAACAATTAGCTCTAATAAAATGTGATAAATTCTCTAAGTACAATTCTGATACTAAAGACAATGAGCAGTGAATTCCATTTATGTAGTTCAGAGAAGACTTCAGGGGAAAAAAATCAAGGGAAAATAAGCCTGGCCAGGATGAAGAAAAAGTATGAACTTACTTTGGTGAAGGGTAAGACAGCACACAATACAGGGGCAGCCAACACAACTTGTACAAGGCAATGTCATGGAGGCTTCACAGAGACATCTAAACTCCCTGAGTGACCCAATTACTGGATTGGGGGCTGTGGAGAACAAGGTCTAGGGGGACATCTAGGGAACATGGTCTAGGGGAACATAACATAGTTTATAAAGAAAATATTCTACATTCTACTTTGGTGAGTAGCATCTGAGGTCTTAAAAGCCTGTGAGTGGCCATCTAAAATAATCTACTGGTCTCACCCCTTTGGGTGCAAGGGACAATGAAGAAAACTAAAGACACAAGGGAATGATTAGTCCAAAGGACTAATGGACCACAACTACCATGGCCTCCACCAGTCTGAGTCCAGTACAAATAGATGGTGCCTGGCTACCGCCACTGACTGCTCTGACATCAAATAGAGGGTCCCAGACAGAGATAGAGAAAAATGTAGAACAAAATTCTAACTTAAAAAAAAAAAAATACAGATTTACTGGCCTGACACTGGCTGAAGAAACTCCAAGAGTATGGTCCCCAGGACACCCTTTTAGCTCAGTACTGAAGTCACTCCTGAGGTTCACCTTTCAGCCAAAGATTAGACAGCCCCATAAAACAAAATGAGACTAAAGAGGCACACCAGCCCAGGGGCAAGGACTAGAAGGCCGGAAGAGACAGGAAAGCTGGTAATAGGGAGCCCAAGATTGAGAAGGGAGAATGTTGACGTCTCGTGGGGTTGTTAACCAATGTCATAAAACAATATGTGTACTAACTGTTTAATGAGAAGCTAGTTTGTTCTGTAAACCTTCATCTAAAGTACAGTAAAAAAAAAAAAAAAAAGTATGAGTTTATACACAAGACCATAAAATTTCAGGACATTTCTGGGAGGGAATACATAGCTGGGTGTGCTGGAATTTGGCAATGAAAAATGATAATAGTAGATTATTACTCTGGTAATAATTACAAATGAGTAAAGTGAGTCTCAGAAAGAGTTAGTATTACCTAGGAGGGACTCAGTGTCTCAAACTGAGATCCTCATGTTTTCGTTGCTAAGGGCCCTTGAGTTGATTTTGAGTCATAACGACCCAATGTGACAAAGTAGAACTGCCCCGTAGGGTTTCCTAGGCTATAATCACTATGGAAGCAGATCGGCAGGTCTTTCTGCTGCAAAGTCTCTGGGTGGGTTCAAACTGCCAACATTTGAGTTAGCAGCCAAGCACCACCAGCGGTCCTTGAGACCTCCCTCACAATACCCTTGAAAAATGATACATTTCCAGGGTCTTCTCTAGAGGAAACATTGAGCTATGGTTCAAATTGAGGTCTTCTGGAAATGTCTGAAACACGAGTACCATCTGTATTTGAACTCTAATGATTATTTAATCCTGGAAATTTATTTGTTTTCTCAGATCTAATTAGTGGCTGGAATAACAAATGAGGCGAGAGACTTTGCTTCCTGTTCAGCTTGATAAACTTTCTGGGCTCCGGGCATTGGGTGACCCGATTGGCCAGGGCAAAAGCTATAGGATGCAATAATAAAGTCAAGGAGAAAGGAAGGAGATCTCCGAAGAAGCAGATTTCTGTGGGGAATGCCCCAAGGCACTTAGAGAAATAAATTAATTCTGTATCTGGGACAATGAAGCCTCCTCCTTGTCCTGGCACTTAACTTAAACCACCTTAGACTGAAATTTAGCATTTGCCAACATTTGTCCTGTTACATTTACTATCCCCTGTGACCTCTGATCATCCTTCTCCACTACTTCCCTACCTCCTCTGCTTATTTGCTTGGCAAACAGAGATCATCAGATGTAGTAAAATTGAATTCAATTGTCTCTTTAGAGAAAGGCTATGATGAAACACTTAAAGAATTAATAAAAAGGTAATTACAACATCATATTTTTTGAAACTACCTGGTGAGCATTGCGATTTGTGTATTTGCTTTATAGTGCTCCACCTTACTTCCAAAGGTTGCTTGTATAGCAGGGTAGGAAGAACATTTTCTTAGCATTTGGCAGACCTAGTTCCAGTCACACTAATACAGGGACATTAGGAAACAAACTTCTCTGAACATTGGGCTCTTATCTCGAAAATCTGTACAACCCTTATGTTACTGTATTGCTCTGAGGATTGTAGTTGTTGGGTACCATCAGTCAGCTCCAAGCCATAGCAACCTTATATATAAGAGAAAGGAAATGTTGCCCGGTCCTGTCCATCAACATAACTGTTGTTATGTTTGAGCCCATTGTTGCAGCCACTGTGTCAATTCAGTCCAGGAAGAATCTCCCTCTTTTTGGCTGACGCTCCACTTTACCAACCGTGATATCCTTCTCCAGCAATTAGTCCCTCCTGATGATGCATCCAAAGTGAGATAAGTCTCTCCATTCTTCCTTTGTAAGGAGAACTCTGGCTACGTTTCTTCCAAGGCTGATCTCTGAGGAGTAAAGGTAGTTAATGTAGGCAAAAATAATCAGCAGAAAGAATTTAAAACATGGTATATCTCTACTATTCTTTTTTCTCCCTGGGAATTAATTTGAAGTACCTCATACTCATACATATGATTTATAAAAGTAAAAAAAAAAAAAAAAAATCTGGACCAGGCAAAAGCTAATCAAGAGCTTATAAATTTCGATCTTTGAAAAACGATGATAAATAAGTTCATATGGATCCACATAGTTCCGTAATTGTGACTTCAATTTTCCTTTGAGTGCTCTAAGCTCCAAGATGAAAAGAAGATACGATCACTAATAACTATTTTTATCACAGTTGATAAAGTGCTCTAATTCCTCTAAAGAAACAAAATACAGAATTTTGCCCTGAGTTTTCTAAATGAAAGGTAGTTTCCAATGCCTTAATGTATACCTACCTTTATTTAAAAATAAATTCCAATGAAATGTCATCGTATACAACACTAACATACATGTATCAATATTTGCGTTATTATCTACCAGGGAATTGAAGGCTGAGTGGGATATTAGGGTTACCTTAGGTCCTAAATACACCAAGTTATTCTCATCAGAGTTTGGGGAAACAACTGAATGGTCACACGCTAGAGAAACGTTTTTGAGGGAGCAAAATGAACTATAAAAACGTTGCACATTTTCCTCAGCCTTTGATATGTAATCAGTGTATCCAAACAACTCTAATGATTATTGTTACTGAGCTTTGAGCATAATTTTTTAAGTGTGGTTAGGAAATGCACAACTTATACCTGAATCATGGAACTGTAATTACAAAGAGTATACTAAACTGAGTGAAAAATGGATTTTGATTATTAAAGAAGAATTTCATTAAAATTTTTACTTAAAAAAAGTTAATGTAAAGAAGTTCTGCAGGCAATTGAAACTGAAATTTCACCTGGTTACTGAGGCACTCATTTGTGTGGTTTAATATACCTACACCTAGAGTGGTGATTTCTTCCTGAAAAACACAGGCCTGGTACCGAGCTGGTGAAGAAAAGGAGTAATGATTCGCAATCTTTCTGCTTTTACAAAGTCAGTAAAAGGGGGAGAGCACGCACACAAAAGAGACTTCTTTATTCTGAGCTCCTTTCAAAGAGTCTTTATGCTCTGGATGGAAAATAAAATTCATCAAAGAAATAAATGTTCAACACAAGGAGAACTCAAACATTCACGAGGTAAATAAAGCAGCAAGGCAGAGGGACGGCTCACTCTCACCAATGGGGGAAATGTCATTCAGCAATTTCTGGGGGTTTGCTTTCAGTGTCACCATAATAATGAAAACACATTTTGGTGAAGTGAAATTAAAAAGCATTGAATTTCATAGCCATGAATTTGATTCGAAGACATTTCTTAAAGCTATAATATTCTACTTAAGATGCCACTGAAACTTACTGCCTCATTTTTGTAGTTTGCTGTTGGAGGGAAAAGAATGACTATGTGCAAAAAGACTGTGCCTTGGTTTCTGCAGAGTAAGGCCATTTCTCTATAAATTAATATCTATAGATTACATATTTTTGTCACATAAATATTTGTTTTCTCTGTTCAAAAGCACTTTTGCAAATAATATAGTGAAAATGCTTTTCTTTCCTTGTGTCCCAGGAGAAACAATAGAAAAAGAATCTGAGTGTCGTTTCCTTTCTCTTTTGAAATTCCATGCCTCATTCATGGACTTTCTCCAACATCTTTCCCTCTATAGAGACTTTCCATCTTACTGAATCAGATGGAATCTTTTCCTTCTTCAAAATACCATAGATTTTGTGTGATATTTTTCAGACAGTTCTTTCATACCTCTAATTATGGCTTTCTATGGGCAAAGCTTAGCCCTGGACAGTTAAGTACCATGAAAGCATAGATAGATCTGCCTTGTATCAGAAGATTGCCTTGTCCATTCCAGGTGCAGAGGTGGGCATAAAGAGAAACCCCAGAGTAGCCTCCAACCTATGTAGTTGTGAAAGAGGATTCTTTTCCATTTAAAAATGACAGAAGCAAGCTTTCTTTAATGCCAATGGCACCTGCATCACTGCTCCATCCTGGCATGACCATGTCAATTATAGGAAAGGCTTAACTGCCTTGAAACACATGGTTTTACATCTCCTACATTTTTACAAATGATCACTCAAGCACCCATCTCCTCTGTATTAGTAGGCAGTTTTCCTTCTCTCAATGAAATGCCCAATCAACCACCAGCCTAAGTGCTTTGGTTGCTGCCACAAGGTTGCCTGTGAAGCACTGGTTCTATACAGTTCAATCAATGTTGTCTAGGATGTGTAAATGGCTAAAGTCCTCAGCTGCTAACTGAAAGGTTGAAAGTTTGAGTCCACCCAGATGCTCTTTGGAAACAAAGGCCTAGTGATCCACCCCCAAAAAATCAGCCATTGAAAACCCCATGGAACACAGTTCTTGTTTGGCACACATAGGTCGAGTGAGTCAGAGTTCACTCGACAGCTACTGGTGGTCTCTTTCTATAATACTTGCAAGTAAAATTCCTGCTGGCAACGTTGTGCTGCCTCTTGCTGGGCTCCAAGGTTATAGTTCTTTTACCTTGTAACGCTCAGCCATTTTTTGCAACCCGTTCCAGAGGTAACTTACACAGTGATCTAGGCAGGTGTCTCTCACCAACCCTGACTTTTTGTTTAGCACAGCTTCCGATTCAAATTCCTCTCTTTAATGAGCTCTTCTGGCAGACCCTTGTTAACTTTTTCCCCCAGCAATCAATTACGAGGTTATCCAGTTCTTGCCATAGCTTTCCATAACTGAAATGCTCATGGTGGGAGATCGGGATCTTTGCCTCTGTGTTCCTTTTGGGAACTGGCCCATTTTCACTCTAAGCATGTACACCTAGGATTCTCAGGGAGTAGCAGCAAGTGAGTTAAAAGCCATAGTCAGTTGGTTACACTTCCCAAACAATAGCCTGTTTATCCAGCTTATATTTGTATATAAAAAAAAGGGGGGGGGAGAAGCTTCCCAAATAATTCCCCCCATGAAAATCTGCTTCAAAGTAATTGCTGTTCACCACCTGTGCACACAGAAGTAACAAGCATACTTATTATTCACCCTGAGTTAATCACAAGTGACAATTTCAGAGAGATAATCCCCCATTATGCCCAGTGTACAAAAACAGCAAAAACTAACACTGAGGCTGATGGAAAAGGTGTGGGTGGCAGGAAGAGGCAATGCAATTTCTCCTTTGTGACCAAAAGAGCAAGTGTGTTTCAAGTCTGTCTCTGACGCTGTGTGACTTACTGCAACTAGCCATCTCTGGGCATTTGTCTCCATGTCTGTCACCATGTCTTAACAAACAATATATATATATAAAATTTATCTAATGCATGTTTATTTTAACTAATTATTTGTCAGTGACACAAAATGATTGTCCTCTAAGTGCTCACACTCTATTCGTTGAAAAAAGAGTCATATACACAACTAAACTTCAAACAAGTAAAAAAAAAAAAAATTATTCCAATGAATTACCGTACAATGGAACACTGCAAAGTCAGAGTTTAGTTTAGAAAGTCAACATTTCATTGAAATGGTATATTCAGTAAGCAGCAGACCTGGAGTTTTAAGTCAGGACTTTCAGGGTCCAAGATTGAGTTTTTTTTTTTTTTTCCATTTTAGCACCTATAATAACTACATGAAGATCAGAAAGAATATTGCTTATAACAGGAATTTTAAAAATAAAAAAAAATGTTTTCAACATTTCATGTGTTAATCATTACAATTTTGATGCATTCAGTAGCCCTCCCAGTTCTTTTATGTACCCCGACCTGCATTAGTTGGAGGAAAAAAAGGTGTTGATTTTTTCCAGTGTAGTGGAAAAAACACGGGCTTTGGAGTAGATTGCTAGCTATTTCAGTTCTCTGAGCTTCAATTTCCTCATCTGTAAAAACCTTGAGGCATTCAGAGACAAATCAAGTGAAAAAACAAATGCAACCCCCCTAACATCGTGTTTGCACAGCCTTGACACTCTAGAAAGGTTCTCTCTCTTTAAGTGGAAATTGCTTCAGTGCCTTTAAGTCAATCTTGCAGACTATCAGAGCTAGCAAGGATGTGAGAGATAATCTAGCTTAAAAATATTTTTCCAGAGGTGAATGAATAAGCTCAGAGATGTGATGTGACATTCCCCAGGTCACAGGGACGGTCTTAAATGAAGGAAGTTCTAACATGTTCAAGACTCCTTTCTGTGTCCCCAAAATGGTTGCAATGCTTATTGACCATCCTGGCTTGGATTTTAGGAAATCCACTCAACAACGTAACTGAAAGTGAGACGGGATGAAAAGACTCCATTAAAAGAGTCAATACTACTCCTTTCATTATGAAAAAAACCAAACCATGGCTGTTGAGTCAACTCTGACTCATAGCAACTCTAAAGGCCAGGGTAGAACTGCCCCGTGGGGTCTCCAAGGAGCAGCTGGTGAATTCAAACTGCTGAACTTCTGCTTAGCAACTGAGTTCTTAACCACTGTGCCACCAGGGCTGCTTCATTACAAAAGGTATTGCATATATGTCTATTTTTTCTGCAAGGCACCCACCCACCTGACAATTATGCTGAGAGCACTGAAAAAGTAGTGCAGTAGAGAAAAATATCCCATAAATAGTGTAATTTGTAAAAAGATCTTTTTAAATGCATTTCTCATCATGACTCTTATGTTTTGTCTCTATACATGTGTAAAAACCCATTGCCTTTGAGTCAGTTCCTGCTCATAGCGACAAAGTAAAACTGTCTCACATGCTTTCAAGGCTGTAAATCTTTAAGGAAGAAGATTGTCACATATTTCTCCCACAGAGAAGCTGGTGAATTCGAACCAATGACCTTTCAGCTAGCAATCGAGTACTTAACCTCTGTGCCACCAGGACTTATACCTGTGTATGTGTATATATTTATAAACCCTGGTGGCTTATTGGTTAAGTGCTACAGCTGCTAACCAAGAGGTCGGCAGTTCAAATCCACCAGGCACTCCTTGGAAACCCTATGGGGCAGTTCTACTCTGTCCTATAGGATTGCTATGGGTTGGAATTGACTCGATGGCAGTGGATTTGTTTTTGGGGGGATAAATATATATATAGTTTGAAAATTATCTGTTTCAACAAGTATTTATTTTCCAGAAACCAAGTAACTCAATTTCATCAATGTATTACATTATAATTTAACTTCAATAAATTAGATTAATTCCATATTTAAGACTTTCTTTATGTTCAAGCTTATTCTAGAAGCACTGAGAGAGAAGTAAGAACTGATGTGTAGCTGAATGCCTAAAGAAATGGCTATTTATTTTAATTGCTTGCAAAATTGACTGGTTGATTGTCAGGTTTGTCCTTTGTGAGTTTACAGTACTTCTAAGAGAAGACATTTAGGAAGCCTTGCTTTGTTTCTTTGTTTTCAGAAACCACCAGAATGATCCTTTCCTTACACAGATTTAAAGTAAATAGGAATTCAAGTAATACGCCGCAGGACGTTTTGTCTATAAAGGGCCTAATTATAGCTAAAGGTCGGTGATGAAGTCATCCTTTTGAATGATCATTGACAAGCATAACTCCAGTTGGTCACAGGTTAGGACATTTTTGTGCAGTCCAGAAGTATTTTAGGAAAGAAGAAAATGAAACTCTTCTCTCTGTGGTCAAATGTGGTAACATGTACCTACTCCTAGCTGAGTCCCAGCATAGAGTATGCACTTGGGAAAATTCGGTTTCTTCACCTGTATCATTAGACTTTTCTCTTCCATGATCTCTAGCGTGTGTGACGTACAATATTTTTTTACCGAGTGTTTCTGACCCTGCTCACTCAGGTCCTCTTATCAGCCCTGACTCTAACTCGACAGCTTTGGCATCTATATTTGTCTTTTAATATTTTTTATTAAAAAATGTTCAGCTTCATATTAAATCCTATGCTAAGCATGGTCCTTGTGTAGTCCCTTTAAGTCTTTCTTCAGTCTCATTAATGAAATCACCATATTCTACATCTTCCAGATGGAATGTCCTACCCCTCAATGTGACACTGACCTCATTAAATAGACAAATTTACCAGCAACTCATCACTGAGAATATAGCACGTTCACATAGCTTATGTGTATATAGAAATGCTTTCTTCCCCTGATATAGGAATTGATCAAGATTAGAATGCTAAATATATCAGAGCGCATTTAGCCTTCAAATTCTCGGTGTCCATTTTTTTTTTTTTTTTTTTGGTTAAAGGCTATTTTATATGTACTTTTACATGTGTTATAACGTACACAATAGACAAGATAATATTTTAATAAAATAGAGTTATTATATGTGCTGAAACTAATAACATTCATTTAATAAGAAATAATATAGAAAAAGAAGGCTGTTTTAAGGACTGTAATTTTGAAATTGAGGGGTATAGATGAACGTTACAGTATCATAAAACTGATGGCATGCTAATTTTTGATTTTGGCTTGGTGGCTCCATCTCAATAAAGCTCTGATTCACACATGTAGATAACTGTAAACAGTGGCAATGTTTAATCAAGCCAAGAATGTAGAAGAGACAGTGTATGTGTTCTGTTAACCTCAAAAAGAAGTTGAGCCAGCATTTGCCGCACAATGGGTACAAAGAGTAAAAACTGTATAAACAGCATATTTAAATACGTGGAATTTCTTACTTTTTTAAAAAAGTTAAGCCTCAAATTAGAAGTGAAACTAAGGTCATAATTCTGTAGAACCATAGCTGTGCCTCTGTCGACCCCCTAGGGAAAATCCCTTGCTATTCTGATCCATTTATTTACAGAGAAAGAAACTAAGGCTCAGAGATAGATTACCTTATTGAGACAAAGAATAAGCTGGCAGTCAAGCCAGAGATAGGGCTTAGTCCTTCATATTCCCACTGCTTTTCTCATCTCCCATTTCCCATAAGCCACCATACAACTTAATCCATGTGAAGATATATACAGTTGTCTTTCCTTTTCAATAATTGCCTTCTCAACGTCTTTCCTGTTAGTAACAATCTAATTGAAAAGAGAAGTCAGTATGTATAAGGAAGCTACTTTAATTCTATTTTCTCAACCCATGTTCTACGTTCAACATGTATCTATAAGGTAAATTATAATATGCTCCATCTGTGCTATGAATGTTATAAAGAGAGAAACAAAGAGACAGAGAGACACAGGGAGGGGAGGCTGAAGGCACGTAGATGCCTTGTAGCAGTTAGAAATGCTATTGTAGAACAATGTTGTGTTTGTGCTTTTATTCCGCTAGAATTTACAAACTATGTTTGCTTGAAAACATGCCAGAGTAGACAAATGTTGCAGATAAATGTCAGCCATTGCTTAAATCACCATTGGTATTGGCAGTTACTAGGCGTGCTAGAGACAAACTGACATAGCAGATCAATTAGAAGTGAAATTAGTATGGAAATCCTTTGGCATTAAATTACTTCTACACCAAATAAAGTCAGAATTTATCATCTCCAGTAGCTAGTATGAACATTTGTAATGATTGGCCACTTATTTTTTAAGTGCTAGCATCGCTTCTAATGAAGATGTCGACAGGGTAACACCAAAATGAAAAGGTTGAAAGATAGTGATAAAATATGCTCGTTCACACTTGTTGGAAACAAAAGCGGTTCAGAATTGGCCAACATAGCAAATGCTGAATACAGTATGTAATAGATTTCAAAGAAATGACTATAAATTCTTTCCATTTATGTAGATATGCTCTTTGCAAAGTGACTACCACTCATCCAAAAAAAGTAGAGTTTTTCTCTTCATTCTTTGAATCTGGGCATGGCCATGCAAATTAAAAACATGATAAAAGTAGATATTTGAAAAGTGCTTGCATATTGAAGCTTGCTTTCTCTTGCTGCTGTTGAGGAAGCTTGGGTTACCATGTTGGGCAGCCATGTGGAGAATCAGAGAACTGGCCAAAAGCTTCCTAAATGCTGAAAATGTGAGTCAGGTCCTCTTAGACTCAACATTGCTGTGATCTAAAGGTAGATACGTGAGTGAGCTCAAGAGGAGACAAAATCTCTGCTTAGCTGAGCTCAACCCAAATTGCTGACTCAGTGAATTGTGAGCCAACACATTGATTGTTGACTTAAACCCCACCATTTTGGGTGGTTTGTTAAGCAGCAACTGATATAGAGCACTAGACTTAACAATCAATTTCTGGTAATTTGCCCCCAAAAGTAGATGAATGATAATTGAATAAACATTACACTATTGATTTTAAAAAATACTATCAATACTCATATTATTCATACCTGAAAATGGCTGAATTCCCTTCAGTGAGGTCTATTATCATGGGATGATCAGGAGTGAAATAAATACAAGTCTATCAGATTCCCAACCGAAAATAGAGGATAGTCCATTAATGTAAATTCTGTAAGATTATTTTATTTGTTAACTTATTAATTTAATTCATATTGTACTTGAATGAAGATCAGGTATAGTCAGTGGTCAAGAGGCTTTGTGAAAAAACCTCAACTGCTATGCCCCAGGTAAGCATTGTCTCTTAGCTGTCCCTCACCATGTTATACTCCCTAGTATCTCTTTTTTCTTTCCTATAGTAATTTCTTCCCCCAATTTTCACCCCTTTTTGATTTATAATGATGCTTCCTATTTCTTGAGTAGGATATGCTGTGCCAAGCTATTCTCTTAGCTGTACACTCTCTTCAGAATGAGCACAAAGTCTCTTTTTAATCGTTTAACTGGAAGTCCCTCTGAACAAACTGGGATATGATAAAACAACGTATATGGAGAAACACATCAAGTGTCCTATACAATACCTATATATATATATATATACATATATATACATTTTTTCTTTCTGTACTTTTAAAGTATGGACTCTCTACATTTTGCACTAAATGTTTTGGGTAACCATATAGTAATACTCTTTACTTGAGCTGACAGAAACTTAGTTTTTCCCCGTCTTGGGTGAGCTCTAAGAATTCTTCAGCTAACAAGTCCCTGGTTGGTTTTGGCATTTTCTTGTTGAGTTTATTCGTTTTGGCCTAGTATTCAGCAAAGGCTCAGGACCTTATGTAGATTTTTTGAGGTTTTTATTTATTTCTTTATTTTGATTTAGCTCACATGTATTTCAAACTGTGCTTCAAAACTTTCAGACACCTCAGACTCTCTGAACTTCCTGAGCTTGACATCCTCTACTTGCCTAAGCTGCTGCTCTCTATTTGAGTTCTTCTTCCTGACGCCCATGATCTGGAAATGGTTTCCAGGCAAAGTGGAAGAATTTGGCAGGACTAAAATAATTTTTCTCCTATTTTTAGAGGCCACATATCTGTACTGCCTGTTTTCCAATTTCTGAAAGCAGTTTTTTTTAGATTTTCTTTCATTACACTTTTCTAAGAAGCAAGGATGGCCAGACTGCATCTTACATATTTTGGACGTATTACCAGGAGGGATCAGTCCTGGAGAAGGACATAATGCTTGGCAATACAGGGTCAGCAGAAAAGAGGAAGACCCTCAATGAGATGGATTGACACAGTGACTACAATAATGAGCTCAAGCATAATGATTGTGAGAAAGGTGCAGGACCGGGCAGTGTTTCTTTCTGTGGTACACAGGGTTGCTATGAGTCAGAACTGACTCAGTGGCACCTAACAATTGCTTATGGCAGGAAATAAAGCTTGCTTCATCATGACCATATGTCAGAGGGTTTGCTACGTTTTGGTTATGTTTTAAGAAATGCATTAAGAGTTTTGTGTAGCATGTAATATAGACTATGTTCTTTTTTCTTAAAAAATAAAAGGATATTCACTTCTGATTTGTCAGTTTCAGTAAATCTAATAGTAAATCTGGTTTCCGATTTTGAGAGACTTTGTTAGTTTGTTAATTAAGAATTTACATCTATTTTGTGAATAACATTGATTTTTTTTTTTTAGTTAGTGAGACTGGCCTACCATAAGTTATTTTTGTTATCATATACATAACTTTTTTTTTCTTAAGCTTGTACCAGCTTCATAGACTGAATTGGGAGTTACCCTTCTCCTGCTAGCCTTTATAAGGCTAGGTTACCTCTTCTTTAAAAGATGATAGGATTACCTTTTAAAACTGTCTTAGTGTGTTTTTCTCATAGAAAACATTTTCACAATGTATTCAATTTGTTTAACTGTTAAATGACTATTCAGGCTTTATACATATCTTTTTTTTTTTTTAGTTTTCATTTCTTGCTCAGTTTCTGTGATTCCATTAGTACTTCCTTAAATATTTCATATGTATATATATTTTTTAGTTTATACAGAAACAAATATAAAATATCCTAGAGGATTTTGCTCTGATGTTTATTTTTTCCACTATCACTTATGAAAATTTTCTTTCAACTTTGGAAATATTTGACTTATACTTGTCTGATTGTTTTCTGGGAAGAATAGAGAATTTTAAAGAAGAATTTATGTTTGCTTCTGTCTGGAGCGATTGCCCTTCCAAACCTAAGACTGCTTTATTTCTTTCCAGCCTCCACAATTATTATTGGCATTTAAGGCCCAGCTGTTTCCCTTTGACCCTGCACAAGAGATTACATTGGTTAATCTTTTGGATATAGGGTTAATTGCACCATTTACCTTCATAGAACTCTACTTGTTCAGTGTCTCCATTGCTCACCTGTCTGTTTTCAGCTTTTTATTTATTTATTTATTTTTGTTGGTCTCTTGATGATAACTCTATTTTTTAAGTTCAGCCATGTAATAACAATTATGTTTTATAGAAGATCTGGTTCATTGTACTGAAAGTAGGAGCACCATCAACAGCAATTACCTACTTTTCCCTTTCTCTGTGATTCTCAGAAGTTTAGTGGGCTGTGGATCATTCCATGATAGCTAATGATTCCAATGGGCTTGAATGTAAATTAATATCATCATGTTTTCTAGTATAGGTAAAGGATTTATTCTCTACTTGTCTGAGAAGTCATATCCATCTTCAATGTGTCTGCCTTGTCTTTAAGACTTACGACATAGGCTGTAATTCATTTATGTTAAACCCATCACATACTGACAATTTAGTAGTGGTGACTAATAAATTACTGATACCTTGCCCCTGCTCTTCAAAGCTTTCTAGCTTAGTATAAACCATACACAACAGCCTTCTACAAACAAACAAAATAACAAAAACAAAGAGTCCACTCTTGGCATTGACACGATAACAGGAACCAGATTTATCCTCCCACTTAAAGCAGCTAAAAACTCCTACAGTTGTATTAAAAAATCTTTTTCAGACATTTCTCAGCAAGCCGAACTAAACAGTGACATCTAAGGAAGAGGAAAAGGGGAACAAAGAATGGATGGCACATATAGAAAACATATAGGGCAATGATAGATTAAAACCAAATCATAACAGTAGTCATATTAAATGTAAAACCAAAAACAAAACCAAACCCAGTGCCGTCGAGTTGATGCTGACTCATAGCAACCCTACAGGACAGAGTAGAACTGCCCCAAAAGAGTTTCCAAGGAGTGCCTGGTGGATTCAAACTGCCGACCCTTGACCCTTTGGTTAGCAGCTGTAGCACTTAACCCCTATGCCACCAGGTTCCATATTAAATGTAAGTGTTCTAAAATCGCCAACTGAAAGCTGAAATAGTCATATTGGATAAGAAAGATCCAATTATATGTACCCATTTTAAATATTTAAAAAATGGGCTTAAAAACAAGGATGGAAAAAAGTATCTGCTGAGCTAACACTAATCAAAAGAATGCTGGAATGACTATACTAATATTAGAGAAGCTGGACTTCAGAGCAAACAATATTAACGAGTATAAAGAGGGTCATTTCATATTAATAAAGCAGTCCATTCAGTAAGAGGGCATAATGACTCTAAATGCTTACTCACCTAAAAAATGGGTTTATTTAAAATTGATAAATCCAGGATTATAATTCAAAATTGCAGTGACTTTCACTCAATAATTGCTAGAACAAGTAGACAGGAAATCAATAATTTTGTACAGTACTTTAACACTATCAATTAACTTGCCTCAACTCCAATCCAAGACTGAAGAAAGTTCTTTTTTTTTTGCCCAAGTGCACACAGAATATTTACGAAAATGGACTACATTCTGGGAAATAAAACAACTCTGAAGAAATTTAAGGTAGTTCAAATACTAATAAGCTTGTCCTCTAAGCAAAATGAAATTAAATTACCAATCTGTGAAAATATTCCAATGCTTGAAAATTAAATAATACAATTCTACATTAAAACATCAATTAAAATAGGAATCCAAAGAAAACATAGAAATAATTTTGAACTGAATGAAAATGAAAACATATGTAAATCTGCATAATGAAGCTCAAACAATGCTTAGAGGGAAATGTACATTGCTAAAAGCCCATGTTATAAAACAGGAAATGTCTCAAGTGAATGATCTAAGCTTCTACTTTAAGAAACTAAGGAATGATCTAAGCTTCTGCTTTAAGAAACTAAACAAAGAAAAGCAAACATACACACACACACACACACACACACACACACACACATATTGCCGTGGATTCTGACTCATAGCAACCCTATAGGACAGAGCAGAAATGCCCCCTAGAGTTTCCAAGGTTGTAAACTTTATGGAAGCAGACTGCCACATCTTTCTCCCAAAGAGCAGCTGGTGGGTTCAAACTATAGGCCTTTCTGTTAGCAACTGAGCTTGTAACCACTGTACCACCAAGGCTCCTTAAGAAAAGTAAACCCAAAACAAGGAGGATGAAGAATATAATGAAGAAAAGACAAAAAAAAAAAAAAAAAAAAAAATTAAGATAATTAGAAACAGAAAATTATACAAAAACAATAGGTGGTTGGGAAATAATGTATAAAACTCATGTCATATTGACAAGAAAATAGAAAGCTACACATTGAAAATTTTTAAATGAAAGAAGAGCCATTACTGTGGATTTTACAAACATTAAAAGCATAATAAGAATATATTACCAAAAGCATTATGATTGCACATTTGTCTGCTAAAATGAAATGCAGTAATTTCTTGAAAGGCAACAAATATCAAAATTTTCTCAGGAAGAAATACATAACCCAAATAACCTTTTAGTTATTAATGAAATTGTATTTATAGTTAAAACCCTTCAGAAAAGAAACTACTAAGCTCAGATGGCTTTAAAGTTCCAATCTATTTGAGGAAAAATAAACTCTTGCAGAAAACTAAAGGGGAGGAAAGATTTTCTAATTCATTTCTAAGATCAGCATTAACTTGTTTCCAAAACCAAAGCAAATAGAATTAAGAAAAACGTATCAAAAGGAAAACATGCCATGGCCAATGTTGTTCACCCCAGAAATGCAAGTTTGGTTCAGCACTTTTTTTTTTTTTTTTTAAATCAATGAATGTAGTTAACTGTATTGTGATCTTTAAGGTTGTGTCGACTTGGCTGGGTTATGATTCTCATTGGTTTGGCAGTAATGATGTAGTTTGGCAGTCATACAGTGATGTGATCACTTCCATGATGAGATTTGATACAATGTCATCACTGCCATGATGGGATCTGCTGTAAGTAGCCAGTCAGTTGAAGGGGAGTTTCTTTGGCAGTGTGACCTGCATCCAATACAGGTGGACTTTCTGACAAGGCTCATGGGCTTTTGCTCACTCTGGATCCTGCATCTGGCTTTTGTTTGTCTGACCTCCAGTTCTTGGGACATGAGCTAGCAGCTGACCTGCCGTCATGCCTGTGGATTCTGGGATTCACAGGTCTTCGCAGCCTGTGAGACAGAACCCTACTGTCTGGCTTGCCGATCATAGATTCACCAGTCCCTGAGGCTATGTGAATCAGGAGAAGCCTCTAGCCTGACCCACGGACTTGGGAAGTTCCAGCCTCTACAACTACATGAGTTATTTCCTTGATATAAATTTCTCTCTCTATCTCTTTCTCTATATATATTTATACACTTTACTGGTCTTACGTCTCTGGAGAACACAGCCTAAGACACATATCAACACAGTAAAGAAGAAAACTCAAATAACAATCTCATCAGAAGAAAAAATAATCATTTGAAAAAAATTCAGTAACCATTCATGATTAGAACTCTTTGCAATCTAAGAATAGAATGAAAGTTACTTAAATTAATAAAGACAAGCTAAATGAACAATTTCCACCTCTCTTCCTCCCCCCAAAAAAAGAAAAAAAAAACCTCTGCACTGGCCTCACACTTAATGGATGAGGTTGAAAGTTTTTCCGTATTGGGAAAGAGTTAAAGATAGCCCTTCTTACTAGTTCAATTCAATTCAACATTGTGCTGGATGTTCTAGCCTGTGCAGTAAGGCAAAAATAAATGAATAAAATACTAAGAAGTTTCATGCATTGTGAAGAAGGTAACTAAAGTCAATGACCAAGCTGTGTAAAAATTATTGAATGTGAATCTAAACTGCTGTGTAAACCTTCACTGAAAACACAGTATCATTAAAGTAAATAAATAAATGAATGGTTACAAAGTTGGAAAAGGAAAAGGCAGTAAAATTGCCAAGTAGAAAATTCTAATCAAGCTATTAAAAAAAAAAAAAGTACTAGTCTCAATGCTTCAAGATACAAGTCAATATATAAAAATTAATTTACTTCTATACATTAGCAATAAACATTTAGAAATTTAAATTTAAAAAATGCTATTTTAAATGGCACCATAAACCCTTAAATACTTAGGTGTAAATCTAGCCAAATATCTATAAGTACAACAAAAACTACAAAACACTGATGAAAGATGTCAAATAAGACAAATAAATGGAGAGTTGTGCTGCATTAATGGATTCAAAGATTCCATATTATTAAGATGTCCATCCTTCCCATATTTATCCATGCAATCAGTTTGATCAATATGATCTCAGGCAAAATCCCAGCCAGAATCTTTTTTAATTATTATTATTTTTGAAATTGACTTGCTGATTCTAAAGCTTAAGAAAAGGCAAAGAAAATTAAATATCAAATAATTTTGGAAAAGAAGGCAATGCTGGAGTAATCGTAGTGCCTAATTTCAACAATTTATATAAAAAAAATTTTTTTTTTTTAGGGCTACACAAATCGATAGCACTTTTTTTTTTTTTACACAAATCAAGGCAGTGTAGTATTATTAAAAGATTAGAAATAAATACACTAAACGGACTAGATTACAGAAATAGCCCCCCAGATTCATGGCTAATTTATATTTGACAGCTTTTCAAAGGCAATTCAGTGGAAAACAGTTACTTCAACAGTAGTGCTTGTACAACTGGACATCTGTATGTAAGAAAATAAACTTTGTACCATATACAAAAATTGACTTAAAATCACAACCAAGTGAACAATTCAGTCATTCCAGCTATTGACTATACAGAAGAAACAGTCCTTTGAAGTCTATGATTTTCCAAACTCATTCTAAATAAAGTCCCTATAAAACTGGAAGAAAGATATTTGAGGATGGGAAGAGGATTGGATTCTGTTTCTTTCTTCTTCCCTTGCTGTTTATTTCCTCTTCCCAGGCCATAAGAACAAATATATAAGAAACATCTCCCTTGTCCCCAGATCATTAGATGCATAAATTCCACCTGTCTCCCTGCAATTTCTACATTCATATCGCCACAGGAAAACATAAGAAAAGGGGTGACTGGGTATTCTTGGACCAGCACCCTTGGCCCTCTCTTCTTGGATGGCATTTTTTCTCTTCTAGTACCCTACCAGGAAACCCTGGTGGTGTAGTGGTTAAGTGCTATGGCTGCTAGCCAAAGGGCTGGCAGTTCAAATCTGCCAGGCGCTCCTTGGAAACTCTACTGGGCAGTCCTACTCTGTCCTATAGGGTCACCATGAGTCAGAATTGACTCGACGGCACTGGGTTTGGTTTGGTTTGGTTAGTGCCCTACCGTATGCATTCAGCAAAACAGATCATGGGCAAAGCCACTTGTTAGAAAGAGACATAGCAAGCTCTTTCAGACACAGCTTGCCTGCAGAACATACATGAGATACCCTCTGCATTTGCTGCCATGTGATAAACCCAGTGGGACTGGACTCCTCTGTCCTGCAATTGATCAGCTCATTTTAGATGAAAAATTGTCAGAGCCCTGGTGTTGGACTTATGTACATATTAAAAAAAAAAAAAAAAACCGATGCTGTCGACTCGATTCTGACTGATTCTGACTCAGAGCGACCCTATAGGACAGAGTAGAACAAGTAGAACTGCCCTACAGGATTTTCAAGGACTTGGTGGATCTGAAATGACAACTTTTTTGGTTAGCAGCTGTAGCTCGCCTTAGCTCTTAGCCACTTTGCCTACAATATCCTTTAATTCAGCTTTCTCAGCAACAAAGTTCTCTGTGTGACAGCAATATCTATTTCCCAAATCATTCTGAAATTTAATAGGGAAAATCATCACCCTCCTTCCTCTCTAAAAATGTCAACTTATCGAAATGAAAGCAAGGGCACATTTCCTGAAGGAAACCCACCCGATATGCTCTACTTACCTTTCTGATCATGTGGAGTTATGAAGGAAAGCCTGTCTGAGTGTCTAACAGAAACTTGTACCATTCCAACACTATTGCTCACAAGAGATGGCTTTTGTAGCTATTTCATTTTTTTCCAGTCATCATGAGAGAGATGCTTAGTCAACAAGGCAGTCACTGACAAGAGTATTTTGCTCAGTGTTACTAAATCTACAAAAGTGTTGAAACATTTTATAATATCAGCATGTCGATAAGCAAAAATGATTTAGTAGGTAAAACATAGATAGGAAAGGGTATGCTTTAAAAGAATCTGTCAGCGTTTCACAATCCAATACATCCAATGCTTTCATTCTTCCATAACATGTAACATCAAGACTTTTTGTAATAGAGAAAATCATTACCTGTACACTAAGTGCTTATGTTTAATAAAATGATATTCTCAATTTCCTCATCTATAAACTGGAAATTATGATACACAAGCCTCAGGGTTATTATGGGGTTGAAATGAGATAATGTAATTAAAACACTTAACATAGTAATTTATATAGGGTACTATACAAATTGGAAACCCTGGTGGCATAGTGGTTAAGTGCTGGAGCTGCTAACCAAGAGGTCAGCAATTCAAGTCTGCCAGATGCTCCTTGGAAACTCTATGGACAGTTCTACTCTGTCCTATAGGGTCACTATGAGTCAGAATCAACTCGACGGCAGTGGGTAGTGGGTACTACACAAATGGGTTCACCTGCGTCTACCAGTTGGTCATTCTGTGTTGGCTTGTATGTTGTTATGATGCTGGAATTTCAAATACCAGCAGTCACCTATGGTGGACAGGTTTCAGCAGAGCTTCCAGACTAAGACAGACTAGAAAGAAAAGCCTGGTGGTTTACTTCTGAAAATGAGCCAATGAAAATCTTATAGATCATAATAGAGTATTTTCCAATATAGTTCTGGAAGATTAGCATATACATGTTGTTGCTGTTACATGCGGTCCAGTCAGTTCTGACTCATAGCAACTCTATGCACAACAGAAAGAAACACTGCCTGGTCCTGTGTCATCTCACAATTGTTGTTATGCCTGAGACCATTGTTTCAGTCACTACGCCAATCCATCTTGTTAAGGGTCTTCCTCTTTTTCACTTACCTTCTACTTTACCAAGCATGATGTCCTTCTTCTGGGACTGATCCCTCCTGATAATGGTGCAGCCTCACCATCCTTGCTTCCAGGGAGCATTCTGGTTGTACTTCTTCCAAGACAGATTAGTTCATTCTTTTGGCAGTCCATGGTATATTCGATATTCTTCTCCAACACTGCAATTTAAAGGCATCAATTCTTCTTCGGTTATTCATTGTCCAGCTTTCGCATGCACATGAGGCCATTGAAAACACCATGGCTTTGGTCAGGCCCACCTTCATCCTCAAGATGGCATCTTTGCTTATTAACACTTTAACAAGATCTCTTGCAGCAGATTTGCCTAATGCGATGTGGTTTTTTGTTTGTTTGTTTTTTATTTCTTGACTGCAGCTGCCATGGGTGTTGACTGTGGAGCCAAGTAAAATGAAATCCTTGACAACGTCAATCTTTTCTCCATTTATCACGGTCCAGTTGTGAGAATTTTTGTTTTCGTTACGTTGAGGTGCAATCCATACTGAAGGCTGTGGCCTTTGATCTTGATTAGTAAATGCTCCAAGTCCTCTTCACCTTCAGAAAGCAAGGTTGTGTCATCTGCAAAACACAGGTTGTTAATGAGCCTTCCTCCAATCCTTATGCACCGTTCTTCTCCATATACTCCAGCGTCTTGGATTTATTTGCTCAGCATACAGATTGAGTAGTTATGGTGAAAGGATATACATAGGTTGAAAAAAGTTATGAGAATATATATATATTCTGGATTGGAAGGCATTACACAATACCTGCAACAACATGCTAACAATCATGAAGATGGAACAAGACGTGGAATATTTTGTTATGTTATACGTAGGGTTGCCATGAGTTGGAGCCTAACTGACAGCAACAAAGAACAACATACAAGTAGGTACCCAATAAAATTTATTTTTCTAGTGGGAAAACTATTGAGATTCTTTTCTTTTGGTTGGTCTCTTTAGCCAACACAGCTGTCTGCTAACGCATCCTGATATCTCTGAGTGCCTGCTATGCCAACCATCCTTCTTTTACCTTTAGTTTCTAAAACAGATCTGATCCTCAAGCAAATGAGAGTTCATGATGTGATAGCCTTGGGATGCTACATTTGTAAGACTGGTTTAAACAGTGCATAAAATAGCCCCCGCCCTTCCAAAGGATAGGAAGAAATTATACAGCTGCCTGCATTTAATGGATCTACAGGGCATGCTGAAGTGGAACCTGCTGAGAGCAGGCTCATGAACGAGTGTTAGTGATTTCATGCTCAGCAGCTGCCTGCCAACCACTGCAATCTGTTCCTGTTCAGCTCTAGCTCACTTACCTCTTACAGTTTCAAAGGGAGGGGAAGACATTGCGAATGATAATTGAAGGGAAAGTAGGACTCAAAGGAAAATAAAGTTACTGGTAGACAATGACAAGTATGTGAAGAAAATCATGAATGGATGTAAACAGAAAAACTAGAAGCAGAAAAAATGAGAAATGATTTAATGATGTGCTTTTGGGTCACACATAGTGCATTCACACTCTACCTCTGCCTCATACTACATGGATGACCTTGTTGTTGTTTTTAGTTGCCTTCAAGTCAGTTCTGACTCATAATGACCCCATGAACAACAGAACAAAACACTGCCTGGTGCTGAGCCATCTTCAAAATCATTGCTTGCTTGAGTCCATTGGTACAGCCACTTTGTTGATCCATCTCGTTGAGGGTCTTCCTCTTTGTTGCTGACCCTCTACTTTACCAAGCATGACGTCCTTCTCCTGGGACTGGTCCCTTCTGATAACATGTCCAATGTACGTGAGACAAAGTCTCACCATCTTCACTTCTAAGGAGCATTCTGGCTGTACTTCTTCCAAGACAGATTTCTTCATTTTTCTGGTAGTCCATGGTATATTCGATATTCTTTGTCAATGCCATAACTCAAAGGCATCAATTCTTCTTCAGTTTTCCTTAGACGTTGTCCAGCTTTTACATCCAAAGTCCTTTAAACTCTCTGGGCTTCAATTGCCCAGAATATAAAAATGGAGATAAAATTGATCCTACACAATTGAGATGGTTACCTAAAACTGTATGTAGAAGTTATTACACAGTTTCTAGCATTGAATGTATGTGTAATGCTTATGTCCAGAGAACAGAGGGAGATTAAGGAAAGATTCATGGCAGAGTGAAGAAACTATAGCAAAGAGAATGTAAGCTTTGGAGTCAGAGAGACTTGGGCTTGATTCACAGCTACAGTAATTAGTGGCATTTTGACCCTGAAACTTCAGCTTGGGTATGACTGAGATCCCTAGTAACTCATGAATGCTGAAGTCCCGGTGGTTTCCTAAGATCCTTTGACAATGGTGGATGTGTGAACCACATTTATAACAAATAACAGAAAATTGTAAAGGAACTAGGAAGAAATGATTGATTCTAGGAAAACATGGGGAAGTTGCATGGAAGGACGACCTTGACAGTTGAAAGTTCAATAAGTGCATTGTGGAGGAAAGGCATGTGTGGCTAAAGAGCGCTTTGGTTTCCTCAACTGTGAAATGAAGACAAGAAGATCTATATTAGCAGGTTGCTATATTAGAGATGATTCATGTTGCCTACTCATGTGTGGTACCTGGAACAAGCTATTAAAGTTATATTACATCTTCTCAAAAAAATATAACACAGATGTTGTGTGTTGTCAAGTCGATTCCAACTCATAGCTATCCTATAGAACAGAGTAGAATTGCCCCGCAGGGTTTTCTAGGCTGTAGTCTTTACCGCAGCAAATCACCAGGTCTTTTCTCCAATGGAGCAGCTGGTGGGTCTGAACAGCTGACCTCTCAGATAGTAGCCAAGTGCTTAACCACATTTAAAAATTATATTTTCTCAGTGATTTCAAAGATTTGTAAAGAACATTCACATCCACTTTTATTTTCTCTTCTTTTTGTATCTAAAAACATTCTTAGATGATAGGTAGACTAAAAAATAACATGATTTACACAAAAGGCAACTGAAATCCAGGAGATTAAGCAATGAATATGAGTCGGAATCGACTTGGCAGTGATGGGTTTTGGTATCTAGTGGCAGGGCAGAAATCAGAAGCCATGTTTTTCTCATTACAAACCCATGTGACTTTTCAACTGCACAGTCATCTCACTCTTATAATGAAAAGGCTGCAGCAACTATGGTAAGATCCTTTGACAAAGGTGGATGCGTGAGCTGTATAACAAATAACAGAAAATTGTAAAGGAACTAGGAAGAAGTGATTGATTCTAGGAAAACGCAGGGATGTTGCATGGAAGAAGGGCCTTCCTTGACAGCTGAGAGTTCAATAAATGCATTGTGGAGAAGAGGCATGTGTGGCTAAAGTACAAAGAAACCCCCAAGACGTGGGCACCCATGAGTTACTGGGGATCTCAACCATACCCATCAGAATCATTTCTGAAACTTTTCTCATTTACTGTAGCTTGGGTTGGGCCCTTGCTATTTGGCAAAAGGAGTCTTCTCCTTATTGTCACAAAGAGGCCCAGGCTCTGTCTCAACCTTTGCTCCCACAATCAGAGGGGCAAGGAAGAGAGAGCATTGCCCAACATGCACTAGTTCCAAAAGCTTCTGCAATAAAAAGGAACACAAGTCATTTCAACATATAGCTCAGCAACCAAATCTAGTAACATAGCTAGTCTCAGCTTCACATTGCAGTTTGTACAATTCTCACACAGGGTAGAGTTCCAAATATTTGTGAACAGTAGAATATATGATCACAGTCAATAACTAATTATGATTCTGGCCAATTATTATTCCACTCTTTTTTCTGGACTTGTTATTTATTTATTTATTTTTCATTAAAAATGGAGAGGAATTTTTGGGACCTGGGAGAAACGATTTAGAAAAGAAAATCAATAGTTCCCTTTTCAGTTACATAATTGTGTTGAGTAATTTTGTGAGGAAATGGGTGATAATTTTTATGATTTCCTGTGCTTCTTAATTAACATAAACCTTAGGGTTCATGCCATAAAGAAGAGCCATGAATTGGCTTTTACATGAAATAAGCATTTTCGTCAGCAGAGAATGTTTCTGAGTCAGCTCTTTTCTTAGAACGTAGACTCGTTTCTACCAATAAGGCTTCTGTCCAGTGGAAAGAAGCTGATTTTAAGCAAATACAAATATATATATTTTTTTATATTTGATGAAACATGTTTGAGGACAGGGTATGGGAAAATGATGCCTCTAAAATGACATGTGAAAAACATTTAAGTCAAGCACAAGATATAGTGTAGTTGTGAACAATAAATTAATATACCCAGGCTCATCTCAAGGAGGTAATACTGGCATTTGGCACATACAATGTTAAGAAAAAGACCAAAACAATACACATCAATGTGATCAAGCCTCTGTAATGTACTTGAAAATCACATCATGACCATTTAATGAAAGAGAACTGATAAGTCAAAAAACAGCCTCAACGGCAGAACTACTGTAGCAACATGTAAGGGTTGGGGTGTGCTCAGAGTTTGTCCTTTGAATTTTGAATTCAGCACTGTGTTTATAGTATTGTGTCCACCAGTAAAACAGGCAAAATAAGCAGCCCCAAACTGAGTTTAGAAACTTGACTTCCTGTTCTGGCCAACCACCAGAAATTATGGACTTGGATTAAGTCTCTACCCATCTTTGAGCCTCATCGCATTCCCTCCACCCCTAAGATAATGGATCTGAAAACTGCTGAGGGGAATATGCCCTCAAGTTTCCACTGACAGCACATTTCTAGGGCACATTTTTGCAGACAAGAGGAAGACTCCTGCATTTAATGTTAACATGGTGGCAGGGGGGTCTCAATTGCCTGAAAAACAGGAAGTTAGTTATATGGTACCCTTGCATGGGTTCTATGAGATTATATATATATATATATCTGTCCAATAGGGTCGCTATGAGTCAGAATTGACTCGATGGCGGTGGGTTATATAAATGTATACACACAAACACACACATACATATACCCAAACCCATTGCTGGCAAGTTGATTCTTACTCATAGCGACCCTATAGAACAGAGTAGAACTGTACCCATAGGGTTTCCAAGGAGCGGCTGGTGGATTTGAACTATGTATTTGTTGTTATTGTTCGTTTAATCAAAATGTTCAAATAAAATGCTTAATCTGCAAAGCTTCAGTGAGGGCTAATTCTTTAAAATGAAAAATGAGTACAAACAATGCTAAAAACAGGCAATTTCTTGCTACCACCCAAACCTACCACTGTTCCACATCAGCAGAACTGTGGTATCTGAAGTGCCGCTTAAAACCAGGCCACCATTTGGGCTATTAAAGGACTCACTCTCCCTGGGCCTGGTATGGTGACAAAAGGCACAGGTGCTTAATAAATCATGGAGATGCCTGACATGCAGGCAGCCGGCAGTGTGCCTGCCTTTGCCTCGTGAAATCTGCAAATATATGCACAAACTATACACTCCACTGTGCTGGAAAGCAACTGATCTGGAGCTCTCCTTGCATAGCCAAGTTAAGGGACTTCTCAGTAGAGCTATAAGAACCCCAATCCAATATCATATTTCTAGTGTTGGTAAGATTGCTATGTGACGCTTAGAAGAAAATCAGTAGAACATGGACAAATAGTTTGAATCAGATCAGAAGGAACGTGATTAAATAGGTAAAACATTTTAATATTTCCTTAGTGAGGAGAGATTGAAAGGCTAAGTCTGACCAACTGTGTATCCTTTAGTTTATTTATAACTGCTTTTGGATGTTTTAGTGATTACATATCTGGAAAGGAGACTGAAAAATAACTGGCAACTCACATCAAGATTCTAGAGACCCAGGTAATCAAGCCCTCACCACTGAATGCTTTTAAAAGAGTCCTTTTGTCTGAGTAAGCCATACTTAACAGAAGTAGTTCTCAACCATGGGTGATTTGATTTCTCAGGGGTCATGTCGCAATATTTGGAGAGAGTTTCGCTTGTCACAATTGTTAGAGCGCTACTGGCATTTATTTGTTTAGAGGTCAGGGATGCTGCTAAATATTCTACAGTGCACAGGACAGCCCTCTCAGGAAAGGATCACCTGCCCCACATGTCAATAGTGCCATTGTTGAAAAACCTTGCATTACAATGTATGGCATGAATTTTTAGCTTCATTTCAACTAACCATGTGAAGTCAAGAGACTGGGAATTATACTTTTCAGTCTTTAGATTTGTACATGGAGAAACAGAGAAGGTAATAAATTTACCAAAAGTCATACAAGTAGGTGGTGGTAGACCAGAAGCTTTTGGCTGAGAGGTTGGGTGGCTCTTACCGTACCATCCAAACATATTCACTCAAATTTGAGATGTGGATGCTATTGAGAATATTGGGCAAAAAGACCATCCCACTTTAATTCAAGAATATGAAAAAAGCAATGACCTGCCATGACTTACAATGAGTTCAAGGAATAAGTAGGGACTATTTTTTTTTTTTTTATAGTGGCCCATAAATGTCTAACATAAGGGAAGGGGATTGCTGAACTCAAAACCAGAACTCACACAATGATTAAGTCCATGGAGTAGAATTCTGGGAAAATGCCCAGCTGATGAGTTTAGTTCTCATGACACAACTGCTCTGAAACTCTGGGTGTACCCTGGGAAAATGGTTATCTACATGTAAAATAATAGAGCTTAACTACTAAGGTATTAGACAGAGTTCTACACAGTTTGGTGTGGGTCACTCATGGCCTATAATAAAGTGTGATCTTCCTCAAAATGTGAGAGCTCACAGAGATCTATGAAGATCAGCTGTGGTAAATTATGGCAATTGTGACTCAAGTAAGCAGGCAATGGAGCTAGGATGTGGTCTGTCAGGAATTCTTCATGGAATTCTGTACTTCTCTATAAGATTCTATCAACAAGCTGCTGGTGCTATGAGTATCAGGTGTAAAGAAATATCCAGAGGCCAATGCTTGCAGATTCTGCATCAAGTGACCCTAGTTGAGTTATAAAGAATAATTCTTGGATAACATTTAATAAAATTGGCATATTTAAGAAATGGAACCCTAATTTTGCAGGTGAAATCCTCAGGTCTTAGTATTATGAATGCTGGAGAACATATGACCTCATATTTTGAGAAAAAAAAAAAAAAACTCTTAGATTGCACTCAGAAGCCCAGTTTAGAATGCATTTCTTAAACAACAATTTCTTCATTGTTAGTTTTCTTTTGAAAGGTAATTGTAGATTTTAATGCTGATAGAAATGAAATCATCTCAGTGAATAAAAGATTGAGCATGGAAAATAGAAAGCACCAAAGATCAGAATTCAGTCACTGCGATCGCAAGGTCATTTCTGAATGTTCATAAATTAAGCCATGTTTTGTATTTGTTACTCCTGTCTCCTGAAGAATGTGCAATACTGGAGACCATAAATAGTATGGCTGCTCCTGTTAGGATAGTTCTAGCTGAAATACGTCAACATCGTTTGCTTAATATTGCCAAAGACAATTCCCCCATAGGTGTTACAAATCTTTTTCACCCCTGTTCAAATACACAGATTAAAACTTTAGATGCACATCCAGAACACAGAACAACCTAGCAGGGTATTGGAACTTAGTTCTACCATTCTCACCCATATTTCAACAACCCATTCTCTAACAAACATGAATAAAGGCCTAATTTATTTTTTTTATTTTCTTCCAGGATGCTTTTAAAGCATTTTTCCTTCCCTAATATCCTCTTGCCTTTCTTCCTTTTTATTTCCAAATGTTATTAAATATAGGGGAGAATGTTTTATCCTAGAAACTGGAAGCAAGGCTGGTTTCAAGTCACTGAGCTGTCACCGGCTCCCTCAGTCACTTGGCAAAGTAAAGGCACTTGGACAGTCTATGATCAGTGTTCTCAGCTATATGGCGAGGGTTCAAGCCCCGCCCATTGCCATAGAGTCAATTCGGATTCATGGCGACCCTATAGGACAAAAAAAAAAAAAAAAATTTTTTTTTTTTTCTATAGGACAGAGTAGAACTGCCTCATAGAGTTTCCAAGGAGCAGCTGGTGGATTCAAACTGCAGATCTTTTGGTTGGCAGCCGAGTTCTTAGCCATTGCACTACCAGGGTTCCTCGACGAGGGTTGGGAACTATCAATTCTTCAGCATAATATATATTCTGTAAGAATTATCGCTATCATGCTTTTTTAAAACTAAGTATAGTAGAAGAGGTTGTGTTCTGAGCTTGTGTTTTAAGGAAACTTTCATGAATTTTTCCTGAATGAATTTCTGAACTAGGTTTAGTTTTACCAGGAACATTTTTTTAATTAAAAAAAAAAAAGCTGAAAAAACCAGCATGCATTTTGAACAAACCAGTAAGTGTGTCTATATTTGTTAAAATTGCACTCACTTACCTAAAACAAGAAATCAGATTATCTCCGTTAATTTCAGCTATGTAAATGTTTTCTAGGTAAAGGCATTTTGATCTTTTCAGTAATCGAAATGCAAGTACTTATTCTGACACAATGGCAGATGTTGAAGAGGGCTTCAAACCACTTTGGGTGGGATCAAGCACTTACTGCCTAGAGTGGAAATGGAAATGGATCCCCATTGTGCACAGAAGCAGATGCCATTGCATTTTCAGAGTCCCCTGGAGTCTTCACTGTATTAATCTATAACCACTTCAAGCCTAATAATGTAGGAGTCACATACAACAATAATGTAACAAAAACGTATGCTCTAAAGAATCTCTGTGGTTGGTTGAATTATTTGTCACAATACCCTTGAAATGGGATATGATTTTCACCTACTTGCTATGGCCCTTTTGTGGGCAGAATATACTTTCCACCTTTTTGACTTTGATCTTAGTTGGGTGGCTTGTTTTGGACAATGTGATGTCATAAAGTATGTGATAAGAGCAGAAACTTGAACTGTACTTATGAAGTTGGGCTTGCTGTCTTGTGCTCCAGTCATCTAGCATGAGAAGAATTTCCTGTAGATAGCTGTGACCCTTTTTATTTGGAATCCAATATGAATATGCATGAAACGGACATGCACCCAATCACAGCCTGGAGTTCAGCCCAGAGGGACCCTCAGCTCAAAGCAGAGCGTGAAAAAAACAAAAACCAAATCCATTGCTGTGGAGTTGATTCCAACTCATAGGGACTGTATAGGACAGAGTAGAACTGTCCCATAGGGTTTCCAAGGAGTGGCTAGTGGGTTCAAACTGCTGATGTTTTGATTAGCAGCCAAACACTTAACTATCCTGTCACCAGGGCTCCAAGAAGAGCATAGATTAGATAATTCAAGACTGACCTGACAAGCACATAAGCATAAGAATACATATTTTTGTTTGTCACTTGGAATATGTGTTTCTTTTTTATGCAGCAAATGCTATTACAGTCTTACATTCCAGTGAAGATAACAGAGAAACAAATAACGCAACAGTATAAAAAAAAAAAAATTTTTTATGCATTTAGTGAGATGATTGAAATAGATGAAAGAAGGTGCCAGAATAGCACAGAGAAACAAGTGATTATTGACAATAAGGAGGGAAGAAAGCTTTCTCCAAAATGGTATCAAATGAGAAAATATTTCACCAGGCAGAATAAGAAAGGAGGTGGAATTTTAGGAATTTTATAAATGTACCAGGCAACAGGTGTGGGGAGGGGGGGCAACAATCTAAAATAAAAATTACAGTTAATATTTAATGTATTATCTCTTTTCTTCCAAGCCCGTTTTGCATGGCAGTGATTATATATACAATTACCATATTTTTACTCAAATAATGCACACCTTCTACATTTGTTTGCCAACTCTCCCTCCCCACTTGAAGTATTTTCATAACAGCCCTTATGCCAACATTTTTTTATATATTGCTGTAAAAAATACTTAACATAGCACACTTATGAAAATACCTCACTGGCGGACGGAGCAATTGGCAAACAAATGAAGAAGGTGTGCGTTATTTGAGTAAAAATATGGTATTTAACCTGTGACTTGACTTAGAATGTTTTTAATACTTACTCTTCGATACTAGTATTTTAAATATTTACTTTCCAACCTGTGGATATATCATCATTAAAGCAAATTTTTCTCTAATGTATACCTTTAATATTGTTTCCAGCCCATTACCCTTTTTAGCAAGACTACGATGACGATCAGGACCGGGCGGTGTTTCGTTCTGTTGTACACAGGGTCGCTATGAGTCGGAACTGACTTGATGGCAGCTGATAGCAACAGCGTGATGAAGATCAGCTGTGCATATCTTTTGACTTATTTTTAAGATATAAATACTAATATTTAATTTTAAAGGTGACAGTCAATAACATTAATATAGATCATTTTAAAATAATGAGAAACTTGGCAAATATAGGGAGAGCCCCACTCATCAGGGGGTAATAAGAACTGGCATTTACTGAACAACATTACGCTGACTGCACAGCACAAGTGTGCTTTTCAACAACCTTAAAGGTAGGAATGATTCACAGATATTCAGAACTGTGACTTTGAAAGGTGACACAGTTAGTGAATGGCCAAAACTGGA
The DNA here is from genome assembly GCF_024166365.1 of Elephas maximus indicus. Taxonomy (NCBI): domain Eukaryota; kingdom Metazoa; phylum Chordata; class Mammalia; order Proboscidea; family Elephantidae; genus Elephas; species Elephas maximus. The sequence continues at coordinate 28,673,075 of NC_064830.1, forward strand.
TTTCACATCCAGGCCTCTCTGAACTCCAAACATACTGTCTTTCCACTATGCCACTAAGAAAAGCCCTGGTGGCACAGGGGTTAAGCACTCTGCTGCTAACCAGGAGGTTGGCTGTTTGAGCCCACCCAGTGGCTCTGTAGGAGGAAAACCAGGAGATCTGCTCCTATAAAGATTACAGCCTAGAAAACCCTATGGGTCAGTTTTACTTAGCCACATGGGATCACTAATAAGGTGAAAATCAACTCATTGGCACCTAACAACTGCAACATATCACCAAAATGTTGTGAAGCTAAAGCTCTGGTCTCATTTAATAATACTGTGTGCTCAAATTTTCCCTATTGAATTGGATGCAACACTTGAGATTACATACTTTTCTTTTTCCCCTGCCTGTTCAGAAGAGAATAAATTATTTCCCTCTGGCTGCAAAAGGGAATAGAAAAACAACTTAATAATATCTCTTAGGGAGTTGGTAATGATTAAAAGCACCGTGGCATTTAAAATTCACTTCATAAGAGGAACTAATAATGGGAATCTGAAAAAAAGGCAAAGGAGCTTCTCTCTCTTTTCTACCTCCAAGGTTTCTAAAATTAGATAACGTGGGTGCTTGCTGCACTATAAAGAACAGGGTACCTTGTCCAACAATGAGGCAAAGAGCACCTTTTAAAAAAATGAATGTATTGAGAGTCATAACCTGCATTCTTTCTATTACCAAAAATTTGAATGTCAACATGCTCTCTTCCTGTGGCTGCTTGGCTAGGCTTTTGAACACTCAGACTTCTGACTCCTTATGATTCTTCTTTTAATTCTCACCAACTCTATTGTCCAGACTTTACTGTATATACACATGCACGCACATCCAGACACACTCACCCCCGGACACACACCACACGCACACTTTGGGACACAGCTCCTTTTTGTTGTTGATTTAAGAAAGTGGCTGTACCCTTAAAAGGAACTACAGCTTCCCATTGCTTGCAAAATTAAGTTCTATTAGTTTAGCACAGAATATATGGCCCATCATAAACTGGACTCCTTCTGTTTTCTTTCAAGAGCTCCTGCTTCTCCCCACCCCACACATGGGGAAGAGACCTACTGGTAATTTTCTTCAAATCCATACCAGCCCAAACTTGGCTCTTGTATAGGATCAAACACTCTTTAAGGAAACTTTTTTTTTTTTTGCCTTATAAATACCTCCCAAGCCAGGATTAGATGTTTTTTTTTTTTTTTCTACATTATTTAAATAGCAGCTGGACACTTTCTCAAGGAACAAGGCCAATGTAAAAAATCAAATTTACATGGCTTAACATAGTTTATAAAGAAAATGTTCTACATTCTACTTTGGTGAGTAGCATCTAGGGTCTTAAAAGCTTGTGAGCAGCTATCTAAGATACTCCACTGGGAGAATAAAGAAAAATAGACACAAGGGAAAGATGAGTCCAAAGGACTAATGGACCATAACTACTACAGTTTCCACCAGACTGAGTCCAGCACAACTAGATGGTGCCCGGCTACCACCACTGACTGCTCTGACAGGGATCACAATAGAGGGTCCCAGACAGAGCTGGAGAAAAACATAGAAGAAAATTCTAACTCACAAAAAAAGATCAGACTTACTGGCCTGACAGAGACCAGAGAAACCCCGAGAGGACGAGTATATAGCTCTGCATATATAGATGTCTAAATAAACAATTACACACACACACACACACAACCATACTACCACACCAAAGGACCAAGGACATAGGGGAAAAAAAAAAACTAAAATGCTAAGTAACTATGGGTCACCACTTATAGATTTGGGAACGCTGCTGAGGATAGAAGCTTAGAAGAAGGGAGGAAATAATTAAAGCTGAAGGCTACACTTCAAAATAAAACAGAATGGATGATATCAGATTTATAAAATGATGTACATGGGTATATATGGGTTCGTGTATGTGCTCAAAACTTTAAATCACTTACAGTATTTACTTACTTCTGAGTTATTTTTTAGCAGAAGATAATTGGACGATCACTGGTTTAGAAGGTCTAGAATCAGTTTTCCAGCTGCGTTGCTTTCTATGTGTCCGAAACTAAACAAACCACCTAGGTAAGATGGGGACAAAACACCTTGCCTAACCAATTCACAAGATTGTTATACAAAATCATGATGAAATAAAGATGACTTAAACTACTAGATCCTTTAGGGTTTGTAGCTTGTCTTACCCATATTATTGTCTTTAACCACCATCATATTCCATAGAATACTCTAGGTATATATTTGCTGAATCTAATGGAGAAGATCTTGGAAAGCAACACAAAAATGAGGAATTTTAAATTGTCAGTTCCAGCTCATAGCGACCCTATAGGACAGAGTAGAACTGCCCCATAGGGTTTCCAAGGACTAGCTAGTAGATTCAAACTGCCGACCTTTTTTGATTAGCAGCCTGAGTTCTTGACCACTTTGCCACCAGGGCTGCAAATATGTAAATATGCATATTTTACATACAAATGTTGTTGTTGTTAGGTGCCCTGGAGTCAGTTCCAACTCACAGCGACCCCATGCACAACAGAACAAAACACTGTCCAGACCTGTGCCATTCTCACAATTGTTGTTATGCTTGACCCCACTGTTGCAGCCACTGTGTCAATTCATCTTGTTGGGGGTCTTCCTTTTTTTCACTGACACTCTACTTTATCAAGCATGTTGTCCTTCTCCAGGGACTGATCCCTCCTGACAACATGTCCAAAGCATGTGAGTTGAAGTCTCACCACCCTTGCTTCGAGGGAGCATTCTGGTTGTACTTCCAAGATAGATTTGTTCATTCTTTTGGCAGTCCAGGGTATATTCAATATTCCTCACCAACACCATAATTCAAAGGCATCAATTCTTCTTCGGTCTTCCTGATTCATTGTCCAGCTTTCGCATGCATATGAGGTGATTGAAAATACCATGGCTTGGGTCAGGCACACCATAGTCCTTAAAGTGACATCTTTTTAACAATTTAAAGAGGTCTTTAAAAAAAAAAAATTTTTTTTTTTTGTAGCAGATTTGCCCAATGAAATGCATCCCTTGATTTCTTGACTACTCTTTCCATGGGTGTTGATTGTAGATCCAAGTAAAATGCAATCCATGACTAATTCAGTCTTTTCTCCATTTATCATGATGTTGCTTCTTGGTCCAGTTGTGAGGATTTTTGTTTTCTTTATGTTGAGTTGTCATTCATACTGAAGGCTGTAGTCTATGTTCTTCATCAGTATGTGCTTCAAGTCCTCTTCACTTTCAGAATGCAAGGTTGTGTCATCTGCATATCTCAGGCTGTTGATGAGTCTTCCTCCAATCCCAATGATGCCTTCTTTTTCATATAGTCCAGCTTCTTGGATTACTTGCTCAGGATACTAACTGATTAAGTATGGTGAAAGGATACAACCCTGACACACACCTCTTCTGACTTTAAACCATGCAGTATCCCCTTGTTCTTTTCAAACTACTGCCTCTTGGTCTACGTACAGGTTCCTCATGAGCACAATTAAGTGTTCTGGAATTCCCATTCTTTGCAATGTTATCTGTAATTTGTTATGATCCAGACAGCTGAATGTCTCTGCATAGTCAATAAAACACAGGTAAGCGTCTTTCTGATATTCTCTGTTTTCAGCCAAAATCTATCTGACATCAGCAATGATATCCCTGTTGTATGTCCTCTTCTGAATCCAACTTGAATTTCTGGCAATTCTGTATTGATGTACTGCTGCAAACACTTTTAAATTATCCTCAGGAAAATTTTATTTATGTATGAAAATAATGACATTGTTCACTAATTCATACATCTGTTGGATCACCTTTCTTTGGATCAGGTGAGTCTCTTCTAGTCAGTTGGTCAGATAGCTGTCTTCCAAATTTCTTGACACAGATGAGGAGCACCTTAAGCTCTTCATTCATTTGTGGAAACATCTCAATTGGTATTCCATCAATTCCTATAGTCTTCTTTTTTGCCAATGAATTCATTGAAACCTGGACTTTTTCCTTCAGCACCATTGGTTCTTGATCATATCCTACCTCCTGAATTGTTTGAAAGTCAACCAATTCATGTTGGTACGGTGACTCTATGTACTCCTTCCGTGTTCTTTTGATGCTTCCTGCGTCGTTTAATATTTTCCCCCAAAGAATCCTTTAATATTGCAACTCAAGCCTTGAGTTCTCTCTTCAGCTCTTTCAGCTTGAGAAATGTTGAGTGTGTTCTTCCTTTTTGTTTTTCTAACTTCAGGTCTTTGCACATTTCATTATAATACTTTAATTGGTGTTCTGGAGCCATCTTTGAAATCTTCTGTTCAGAATTTTTACTTCATCACTTCTTCTGTTTAATTTAGTTACTCTACATTCAAGAGTGACTTTCAGAGTCTCTTCAGACATCCATTTTGGTCCTTTTCTTTCTCTCCTGCCTTTTTGATGACATTTTGCTTTCTTCATGTTTGATGTCCTTGTTGTCATTCCACAACTTTTGTCATCTTCAGTCATTAGTTGTTCAATGTGTCAAACCTATTCTTGAGATGGGCTCTAAATTCAGATGGGATATACTCAAGGTCATTTTTGGCTCTCATGGACTTGTTATAATTTTCTTCAGCTTCAGCTTGAACTTGCATATGAGCAATTGATGGTCTGTTCCACAGTCAGCCCCTGGCTAATGATATTGAGCTTTTCCATAGTTTTTTTCCAAAGATGTAGTCGATTTGAGTTCTGTGTACTTCATCTGACAAGGTCCATGCGTATAGTCGCTGTTTATACTCTTGAAAAAAGTATTTGCAATGAAGAAGCCGTTGGTCATGCAAAATTCTGTCTGTGATCTCTGGTGTTGTTTCTATCACCAAGACCATGTTTTCCAACAACTTATTCTTCCTCTTCGTTTCCAACTTTCACATTCCAATCACTAGTAATTATCAGTGCATGTTTATTGCATGATTGATCAATTTCAAACTGCAGAAGTTGGTAAAAATCTGCAATTTCCTCATCTTTGGCCTTAGTAGTTGGTTCATCAATTTGAATAATAATTATATTAATGTGTCTTCCTTGTAGGCATATGGATATTATCCTATACTGATAGTGTAGTACTTCAGGATAGAGCTGGAAATGTTCTTTTTGACAATGAAGGCAATGCCATTTCTTTTCAATTTGTCTTTCCCGGGTAGTGGACCATATGATTGTCCAATTCAAAATGTCCAATATCAGTCCATTTCAGATAGCTAAAGCCTAGGATATCAATCTTTAAGCAATTCCATTTCTTTTTTGACGGCTTCTAATTTTCTTAGGTTCATACTTCTTACAGTCCATGTTCTGATTATTAATGGATATTTGCAGGTGTTTCTTCTCATTTTGAGTGGTGCCACATCAGCAAATGAAGATTTTGAAAGCTTGACTCCATCCATGTCATTAAGTTTGACTCTACTTTGAGGAGGCAGCTCTTCCCCAATTGTATTTTGAGTGCCTTCCAACCTGAGGGGTTCATCTTCCAGAGCTGTATCAGACACTGTTCTGCTGCTCTTCATAAGATTTTCACTGGCTAGCTCTTTTCAGAAGTAGACTGTCAGTTCCCTTTTCCTAGTCAATCTTAGTCTGGAAGCTCAGCTGAAACCCATCCACCATGGATGACTCTGCTGGTATTTGAAATACCAGTGGCATAGCTTCCAGCATTGCAGCAATAAGCAAGCCACCACAGTATGATAAACTGACAGACAAGTGGTGGAATACATATATAGACAACAATCAGGCATACATCCATACATATTTATTTTTCTGGAGCATCACCTAATTTAGGAGATGTAAACCACATAGTTTAATTATTATTTTATCATTAATAAGTGTTATTTTGTTATTAATAATTCATGAGGATAAGCCAGGATGTGTCTGGTAGACTTCTGAGTGTTTTAGCCCGTATCATGCTCTTATCTACTATTGTCAGAGGTGAAAGCAGAATGAACAGAATTCTCATTTAACAAGTGGATAAATCAGAAAGAAGACCAGTGATCAACAGTCTTCCTTTTCAACAACCTTTTTATGTCTAGGTAACTATCACCTGGAGTCCCTGGGGGGGGTGCAATAAGTTAAGCATTCAACTACTAATCAAAATGTTGGAGGGGAAAGCCCACTCAGAGTTGCCTGGGAAGATTTGCTTCCAAAAGGTCACAGCCTCGAAAACCCTATGGAGCAGTTCTACTGTGAAGTAAATGGGGTCACCTTTAATTTGGAATCAACTCGACAGCGACTAGTTTGGCTTGTTTTTTAAACTATCACTTGCCTGTAAAGTACATAATGCAGGCGTGCACTCAGACATGAGTACATAGAAGTAGCTAACTCCTTCTAGTCTTTGAATGGTAGGAAGAGAAGTAGTTAATGTTGCTGTCTCAACAAGCTCTCTATTGTACCATGAATATGGATTATAGAACATCTGTCAGCTGTGAGATGAACAAAATCAACCAGGCTGCCAATTGGACATTTCAATCAAAAATGTGAGAAATCAGAGGGAACATATATGGAGACAACAGGCTGAGAAGCCCTGTGAAAAACACAGAAAAAATAGTCAATGCTCTTGCTAAAGAAAAAAATTACAGTTATTCATTTTGTTATTTTATTTGATTGCATTTTAATATTATAATAAGCCTTTTGGAATCACTAAGTTATATGTTGTTTTTTTTAGTGCATGGTTAATGAGAAAGTAAGCACTAAAGGCCCATTTTTCAAGAAAGTTGATGACTGTGCTGTAGACTAAGCTATTGCCTTCCAGCTCTAAACGGACTTCTATCCTTGGCTTTTGGACACGGGGGCTGGGATTGTAGATCAAATATTCTCCTTTGTCTTCTGGCTTGTTGTCAGCTTCCATCCTTAGGTGGTCTGCAGAGAGGCTAGCAGGCAGGAGAAGAGAAAGGAAATGCTACTTTCTTTTTGCTCAGGCTTTTTTTCAGCTTTATCCAGGAAGCAGAAATTTGTTTTGTTTCCAGGTTGTTTTTTTTTTTTTTCTTTTTTCCATACTCCCAGAAATAGGTCCATGATGCCCACTCAGAGAATATAGCACTAGCTAACAGGCACTTATCTTTTGAATTTGTGTCCTGTCCAACAATAGGCAATTCCTAAATACAGGTACCATCTGGACCTCATCCTCTGATTTCTCTGCGACCCCTCTTACAAACCTACAAATCCCCAAGTTTTAGTAACTCCATCCTCTTCCCTCTATTCCCCCAGCCCTTAGAAATGGTGGTTGCTTCTTGTAGTTACAATCCATGTTCCGTCAGTAGTTCTTACATTTCCATCCTCTAAAACCTGACTTACCAATTGCCTATATTTACTTTTCTCTGTTAAGATAACTGGTGTTGTGTCTGTTTCTTTAAATGGAGCCTGACTAAATGAGTAATTTTCACAAAATACCTGTCAGCATCTAGAGTGTTAACCCAGGAGTTACTCACAAGCTTAGGAACCAAAACCAAACCCACTGCCGTCCAGTCAATTCCGACTCATAGCGACCCTATGAGTCACATGCTTAAGGAGCATCACAACAGTGGACACAGTTATCTGTGAAGAGGGTTTCTCTGTTAGATCAAATGAATATTTAATTCCATGTTTTCTGTGCATGTATGAGATGGTAATCAGTGTTTTGTTTCCATTAGCAAAAGAACTTTAAAACCCATTAAGTCATGCTGCTTTATTTTCATGTAGTCACTGATTAATACAGACATTCATGTTAATTCTCATACTGGTTCAATTATTTTAATCAACTAATAAAATAAAAATCTTTGAATGTGAATTCTATTAAAGTTGAAAAATGCAGCTTTGGTGGCATAATGGTTAAGAGCTAGGCTGCTAACCTACAGGTCAGTGGTTTGAACTCTGAAAAAAGACCTGGTGATCTGCTCCCATAAAGATTACAGCCTACAGAACCCTATAGACAATTCCACTCTGTCTTATAGGATTGTCATGAGTCAGAATTGACTTCAAGGTACAGAATAACAATGCTGGAAATCTAATTTAAAGGTCCAATATTAAAAATGTTTTTGTTTGCTTATGACGTGAATGCAAATTTTGAGATAGCATGGATCAGAGCAAAACCAATATTATCATTAAATTAAGAAAACTATGGAAAAACATGAGCTTGTATTTGGCTGTGATGAATACAAAATTTATAATTTTGTCCAAGTAAGGTGTGATATTCTACCAACAAAATATATGTTCTAATTGTCAAAATTGAACATATCCCTCCACCTCAGATCCACTTACGATTAGAATAACTAAATATCAAATTGTTGTGAGACAGATGATGTTAAACACCCCTCAAAAAACAAACCAACCAACAATAACAACAAAATTTTGGCACAGGGGAACATATTTTCTTTCTTTGCTGCCATAATCAGTCAAATTTTAAAAAGGCTTAAGCCTTTGAAGTAGTCCTTTTTATATTCATCTAAGTGTTCTACAATGGTTAGCATTTTGGTAAACAAGTTCTGTACATTTTGGTTACATTTTTTTCAAAATCAGAAATCTTTAATCAAAGTATTTAATAACTGGAATGAAAAAGAGGGCAAATAAACAGCAAATTGCAGTTGTGAAAACAAAGCTTACAAACTGGAAGACACTGAGATTTTTCATCACGAAAGCGAAGGAGGAGCTGAGCAAATTGAAAGATGAGAATGTACTAATTAAAAGATGAGAACTCAATCAGTGTGCCTGATATAATTTTGAACTGTATTTGCATATTAGAAGATCTCAACTGGGGAAGAAATCTTTTGATGAGCTCCTATTTTTAATTAGATAAATATATATTATTCACAAGAATGAGATGAAATTAAGAAAGACTACAATTTTAAGCATTTAAATTTGATGATAGCTTATGAGAGTAATGCATAAGTACATATATTTGAAGGAGTCTTGGTGGCACAATGGTTAAGCATTCAGCTGCTAACTGAAAGGTTGAAGGTTCAAACCCACAAAACATCTTCTTGGGAGGAAGATCTCTGAAACTGGCTTTCATAAAGATTGCAACCTAGAGAACACTATGGGGCAGTTCTACTCTGTCACACAGTGTCACTATGAATTGAAATCAACTCACTGGCATATAACTGATAATATGCTACGGCTGCTAACCAAAGGGTTGGTAGTTCAAATCCGCCATGTGCTTCTTGGAAACTCTATGGGGCAGTTTTACTCTGTCCTGTAGGGTCGCTATGAGTCGGAATTGACTCGACGGCACTGAGTTTTTGAGTTAGACCTTGGAGATACTGTAGGTTCTGTTCCAGACCACTGCAATAACATGAATATTACAATAAAATGAGTTTCCCAGTGCATATAAAAGTATGTTTATACTATTCTGTAGTCTATTAAGTGTACAATTAGCATTATGTCTAAAAAAACAATGTACATACCTTAATTAAAAAAAAATACTTCATAGCTAAAAAATGCTAACCATCAGCTGAACCTTCGGCAAGTCATAATCTCTTTGCTGGTGGGAGGTCTTGCCTTGATGTTGATGGCTGCTGACTGATCAAGGTGGTGATTGCTGAAAGTTGGGGTGGATGTGAAAGTTTCTTAAAATAAGACAAAAATGAAGTTTGCCTCATCAATTGATTTTCCCTTTCATGAAAGATTTCTCCGTAGCATTCAATGTTATTTGATAGCATTTTACCCACAATAGAACTTCATTCAAAATTTAAGTCAATCCTCTCAAATCTTTTCACTGCTTTATTAATACAGTTTATGTAATAGTCTAAATCCTTGTCATTTCCATAATGTTCGCAGCATTTTCACCAGAAGCAGATTCCATCTCAAGAAACTGCTGCTTTGCCTATGCATGAGAAGCAACTCCTCATCTGTTAAAGTTTTATCATTAAAAAAAAAAAATTTGCAGCAATTCAATCACATCTTCACGCTCCACATCTTCTGTTATTTCTCTTTCTATTTCCACCACATCTGCAGTTACTTTCTCCATTGAAGTCTTGAACCTCTCAAAGTCATCCATGAGAGTTGAAATCAACTTCTTCCAAACTACTGGTAATGTTGATATTTTGACCTCCTCCCATGAATCACTAATGTTCTTAATGGCATCTACAATGGTGAATTTCTTCCAGAAGGTTTTCAATTTACTTTGCCTAGATACATCAAAGACTCACTATCTTTGGCAGCTACAGCCTTATGAAATGTATTTCTTAAATAATAAGACTTGAAAGTCAAAATTACTCCTTGATGCATGGGCTGCAGAATGGATGTTGTGTTAGCAGGTGTGAAAACAACATTAATCTCCTTGTATATCTCCATCAAAGCTCTTGGGTAACTGGGTACATTGTCAATGAACAGTAATAGTTTGAAAGTAATCTTTTTTTTTTTTTGAACAGTAGGTCTCAACAGTGGGCTTAAAATATTCAGCAAACCATGTTGTAAACAGATGTGCTGTCATCCTGGCTTTGATGTTCCATTTACAGAGCACAGGCAGAGTGGATTTAGCATAATTCTTAAGGGACCCTAGGATTTTAATAATGGTTCATGAACATTGGTCAACTTAAGGCGACCAGCTGCATTAGTCTATAAAAAGAGAGTCAGTCTGTCCTTTGAAGCTTTGGAGCTGGGCATTGACCTCTACCTAGAAGGCGGTTGGTAGAGATGTCCTAGGCGGCACCTTGTTCCAATATAAGGCTGTTTCATCCACATTGGAAATCTGCTGTTCAGTGCGGCCCCATCATCAACGATCTCAGCTGGACCTTCTGGATACCTTGCTGCAGCTTCGACATCAGCACTTGCTGCTTCACCTTGTACTTCTAAGTTGTGGAGATGGCTTCTTTCCTTAAGCCTCAGGAACCAACCTCTGCTGGTTTCAAACTTTTCTTTTGCAGCTTTCCCACCTCTCTCAGACATCACAGAATAGAAGACAGTTAGGACATTGCTCTGGGTTAGTCTTTGGCTTAAGGGAATGTTGTGGCTGGTTTGATCTTCTACCCAGACCACTAAAACTTTCCCCATATCAGCAATAAGGCTGTTTCACTTTCTTCTCATTTGTGTGTTCACTGGAGTAGCGCTTTTCATTTCCTTCAAGAACTTTTCCTTTGCATTCACAGCTTGGCTAAGTGTTTGGTGCAAAAGGCCTGGCTTTCAGCCTATCTTGACTTTTGACACGACTTCCTCACTAAGGTTAATCATTTCCAGCTTTTGATTTAATGTGAGAGATGTGCAACACTTCCTTCCACTTGAACACTTAGAGACCATTGTAGGGCTATTAATTGGCCTAATTTCAATACTCTCATGTGTCAGGGAATAGGGAGGCCTGAGGAGAGGGAGAGAGATGGAGGAACAACCAGCCAGTAGGGCAATCAGAACGCACACAATATTTATCGATTAAGTTCACTGTCTTATATGGGTGTGGTTTGTGACATCCCAAAATAATTATAATAATAACCTTAAAGATCACTGATCATAGACCACCATAACAGATATAATAATAATGAAAAAGTTTGGAATATTGAAAGAGTTACTAAAATGTGACACAGAGACACAAAGTGAGCACAAGCTGTTGGAAAAATGGCAGCTATAGATTTGCTTGACACAGCAGGCTACCACAAACCTTCAATTTGTAAAAAACAGTATATCTGCAAAGCACAATAAAAAGAGGTATACCTGTATATTTCATAAGGTTTTCTTACAAAAAGTTACTTTGAATGGAGATATAAATACTGTATCTACAGAACGATCAGATCTAAATTATTTATAAAATGTATATAAGAATAAAAAGTGAAGTTGAGGCAATTCACCATTTAGCAGAGATTACTCTCACCTTTCCAGGTATCTCAGAATGTACAGAGGGAGAATTATTTTTTAACTAAGGTCTATAAGACAGTCAATTGAAAGGGTACAATTTTTCAATATTTGCTAACTATAAATGCAACCTTGAAGAAGATCCAGGCACTTTTGTGAAACAATTAAAAACAATAAGACCATGTTAAAAAGGGATTTCCAAAAAAATAACAGCACTATGGTATTAAAGACAGATACGGCCTAGGAGCCAATTAAAGTATCTGAATATGTAGCAAAAATATTATTTTAATTTTTTTATGTTCATATAATCATTAAGAATATTCCATTTTTTATTTAATATGCACTTATATCTGTGCTTTTTTATATGACATTTTAATATCAAGTATAGTTTTGAGTTAAATTACTATATAGATCAAATAACGATATAATGAAATCAGTAAAGTACACTATTTGTAGTACTCTCAGATCCCTCTAACATTTTTAAGTATTCCCTAATTTGGGCAGTATGTAGTCCTTTTCACCTTTGGATGAACTGCTGTTGTCCTGCTCTGCCTGAAACTTAAAGTCAAATAAGAGCGAATTATTAAAAAGCTTACTTGGCTGCCAGAATGAACATTATACAGCCATCTGCTTGATTCTATTTTCTGTTTTGTAAATGATTCTGAATTTAAGTAGCAAACAAACAAAAAAAAAGAGGATGTTATTATTTGCCACTCAAATCCCTAAAAAAAAGATTACGATTTCTTTTTTAAAAAATCAAGCGTTAGAATGAAGATATGACACTTTTTGTTTTATATTTTTTGCTTTATGATTGATGCTTTTATTTTAACATTCTAGTTAGTGTTGGGTCTCTAATCTTAAGGATGTTTCTTGAGTAGAGTCATTATAAGTTGTTATGGGTTGAAGTGCAGCCTCCAAAATTTTGAGTTGTAAAACTTAACCTCTATGCCTGTAGTTATAATCTCATTTGGGGATGGACTGTTCTTGTTATGTTAATGAGACAGGATCAGTGCACAGTGTTCTTAAATCAATCTCTTTTGAGATATAAAAATGATTATACTACAAAGCCAGAGAAGCAAAGTTGGGGAAAGATAGAAGCCAAGCCACATGGAAGCCAAGAAGCCAAGGAACCAGGAAACTGAAGCTTCTTCAGAGCCAACAGAGAGAGAAGGCCTTCCCCTAAAGCCAGCATCCTGAATTTGAACTTCTAAGCTCCTAAACTGTGAGAAAATAAATTTCCGTTTGTTAACAGAAATACTTGTGGTATTTTCTTTATAGTAGCACTAGACAGATACTTAAGACAACAGGCATATTCTCAGAAATGTTTGCTGATTCTTAATGATCCTTAATAGAAAACAGCAGATAGAATGGTTTGGTTTAAAAATTAGTGCTATTCTGTGTGACTTGGAGGTCACACACCTGGCAACGCAGTTAAGTAGTAGCAATGTGTCAGAAATGCTGTTAAAGAGTCTTTGCTGCACGTCAATTTACATATTATTTTACCCAGGCACATGATTTATTTTCTCATTCGATAACTAACTAGGAACAAATAAGAAACATATATTCGTGGTGGAAGGAGTAATTAAAAGAAGTTCAGTGCCATAGAATTGATCAGAGGATGAGTGTGTGTGTGTGTGTGCCTGTGAGAAAAAAAAAAAGAGAGACACAGAGAAAGAGAGAGGACACATTGTATTTTAAGGAAAAAAAGAAAAAAAAACTCTATAAGGACAAATATTCTCTCATGTATCAAAGGAATAGTCACATAAAAAATAGCATAAAACATAGTTTTTTCTAATCATCATTACTGCAAGAAATTTACAATGGCTGGGAAATGTATGTTAAAATTTTGGAGATTTCAAAAATTGTTAACATAATATAACCAGCTTTACATGGTAAGATGTAGCTATCTTTCAAAATTCCTTTAGCTGGCACATTTCATTAAAGAGTGTTATAGTGGAAAATGCCAAAATAATATTATCCTTTTGGAAACGCTTGAGGAACTTGAGATGAATTCGGAAAGTCCCTATATTATATAAGAAAGTACTAAGACTCAAAAGGAAAATGACTTGCTGTGAAGTGGGAGAAACCAGGCTGGAAGTCAGTGATCTTAAAATATCTCAGTACGCAAACTTAACATCAAAAAGACAAACAATCCAATCAAAAACTGAGCAAAGGACATGAACAGACTCTTCACTAAAGAGGACATTCAGGCAGTCAACAAAATATATGCAAAGATGAATGTGATCATTACAAATCAGAACTACAGTGAGATACCATCTCACCCCTGTAAGAAAGACGATGATCAAAACAACAAATGTTGGTGAGGATGTGGGAGGTTAGAATTCTTAAACACTGCTAGTGAGATTTTAAAATGATACAACCCCTCTGGAAAACAATATGGCACTTCCTCAAAAAGCTAGAAATAGAAATACCTTACGATCCAACAATCCCACTACTAGCACATATCCAAGAGATATAAAAGCAGTGACGTGAATAGACATATGCATGCCAATGTTCATTGTGGCATTATTCACAATAGTAAAAAATGGAAAGAACTTAAGTGTCCATCAACGGCTGAATGCTGAATGGATAAACAAAATATGGTACATACATACAATGGAGTACTATGCAATTACAAAGAATAAAGAGGAGTCCGCCAAACTTCTTATAACATGGATAAAACTGGAGGACATTATGCTGAGCAAAATAAAGTTAATCACAGAAGGACAAATACTTTATGGTCCCACTATTATAAAAAGTCTAGAATAGATATAAGCACAGAAAACAGCATTCTTTGATGGTTATCAGAGATGGGAGGGAGAGGGAGGAGGAATCACTTTCTAGATAGTAGACACTTGTTATTTTTGGTGATGGAAAAGGCAATACCACATATGGGTGAAGTCTGCACAACTTGACCAAGGCAAATGAAGACACTAAGAAATATACAAGTTAAAGGAACAACTTTGGTAAATGCTATAACATATACAATTCTACAACAGCAATAACAGCCAAAAAAATTTATGTGTGGTTACATAGGTAGATATGTATGCATATACCTATATAGAAGGTCATATGTGAGTACATGCACACACATGTATAGGTGTATCTGTAGGCACATGTACATACATGCCTGTTTGTGTTGCGTATATACCCATGTCCATAATAAAGTACGTAGGGGGCACAGTTACAGAGACTTCCTAAACCAATCCAAACAACTCATGGGATTGGTTTACTGAGTGAAAAGCTTGGGTCCATAGTCTCCTGTGACAGCTCAGTCAATTGGCATAGAACAAAAAGTTAATGTTCTACGTTCTAGTTGGGTGAGTAGTGTCTAGTGTCTTAAAAACTTGGGAGGGGCCATCTAAGATACAACCATTGGTTTCTACTTATCTGCAGCAAAAGAGAATGAAGGAAAGCAAAGGCTCAAAGAAGAAACTAATCCACAGAACTAATAGCCGACATGAACCATGGCCTTTTCTAACTTGAAACCTGAAGAACTATATGACACCCGGCTACCACTACCGACCGATCCGACCAGGGACAATGGAAGGTCCCAGATAGAATGGGATAGAAATGTATAATAAAATTCAAATTTCTAAAAAAAGACCAGACTTAAACTGGACTGATCAAGACTAGAGACACCCCTGAGGCTATGGCCCTAAGATACCTTTTTAACTTGGAACTGAAGCTACTCCCAGAGGTCTCCTTTCAGCCAAATAATAGATTGGCTTATAATATAAATAATAACACCTGGGAAGAATGCTCTCCTTTAAACAATCAACTGCATGAGAAAGATTCAGCATGTACCCAAAAGCAAAGATAAGAAGCCAGAGATGGGCAGGGAAGCTAGATCAATGGAAACGGAACAAACAGAATGGAAATAATGAGAATGTTGTCACATTGTGAAAATTGTAACCAACGTCACAAAACAATTTGTAAAAAAATTGTTAAATGGGAACCAGTTTGTTATGTAAACTTTTATCTATTACACAATAAAATATTTTTTAAAAAGAAAGAAAAAAAATCCCTCAATATGTAGAATATATATTTTTTTGAGCATATTACACCCTTGTGGGACTTAATATCAACATTTGACCTAAAATGCTCCCTTCTCTATGGGTGCCTATGAATTACCTCTGTATTAGGCTCATCATAACAGCTATTTGAAACTGACCTAGCCCTTCTTAAACTACCAACAAGAAGGATCATGTTGAGGAAACTTTTTGTACCAATCGCTGGACAGTTCAGACATTGGAATTGCTATCCATTTTGACCATGATTATCTCCTTCAGAAAAGATTTTTCACCATTTGCTGCTGAGAAAAATGAAGGCCACAAAAATGTCATAGTAGGTGATAATATCTTTGATATCATTTTTTGGCCTCCAGGAAAGTCATTTCTTCTTCTCAGCTATTGAGCAGGGACTCTATTCAACTAAGTATATAAAGCACCAAAAAAGGGCAACCGTTAACTATTATTGAATCAGTAAAGTTCCATTTGCCATCACTGAGAATGTTCTGCCTTTCTCAGGGAGCAGTGAAGAGGCATTAGTTAGGATACTTTCAGCAAGAAATAAAAGAAAATCCAAGCCCTAAATGGCCTATAATTGAAATGATGACTTGATATGCCTCATTTCAACAATTTCAGAGGTAGAGCGGTTCTAAGACTGGTTGATTGGGTGGGCCAGTGAAATTATCAATACTTTGACTCTTTTGGGTTTTCCTCTCTGTCATTTTCCACATGTTCTCATGGTAACCTACTTCATGATAGAAAGAAGCCTACAGTAATTTCAGATGCCAAGTACAGACACAATATCCAACAGAAGGGAAAAAAAAAAGTGGAATTTTGTGTCTGTGTGTATGTGTCTTATTTTAACATCTACATCACTCAAAGGGAGGGGGACCCTAAGATGACTTAGATCTATTCCAATTTTCTCTGATCACATGTGAACAAAGTCTTAAAAATAAAACCAGCAGACACTTTAGGATGATGAGATAATGAATATGTTTTTTTTTCTTTCTAAATTCAATTACCTCTTTAATATTTAAAGTGGTAATTCATTAATACTTCATATTTTTTTCACATTTAGGGGAAATGGTGAAATAATATTAAGACCACTGTCTTTACATTTCTGACATACATTTGGAAGAATTCCATTTAAAAAAATATGCAAAGTAAAAGAATCTGATTGCCTGATTAGTCTTAGAAACAAGCAGAATTGTTAACACGTAAGTAAGAAAACTTACTAAAGCTGAAACTTAATTATAAAATAGTCATCTGATACGTACTGGTAGGGATCATAGGGTAAAGAACATGGTTGTAGGTAATTTTATTTCCTTCCCTTTCCTGGTTGTGAATTAGCAATGTTATCTTCTTCCTAAAGATTACAGCCAAGAAAATCCTATGGGGGCAATCCTACACTGTAACACATGCAGCAGCTTTTAGTTGAAATCGACTGGATGGCACCTAACAACAACAAAAAATGCAAATACGCTCATCTGAGAATCCACTCTTTTGTTTCTGACAAAGAATTAGAATTAAAAAAAAAAAAAAACAGTTGCCGTTGATTCGATTCCGACTCATAGGGTCCCTACAGGACAGAGTAGAACTGTCCCCATAGAGTTTCCAAAGAGAGCCTGGTAGGTTCGAACTGCTTACCTTTTGGTTAGCGGCCTTAGCATTTAACCACGGTTCCACCTGGGTTTCCAAAGAATTAGAACTAGAAAAAAAAAAAAAAAAAAAGAACTAGAGATGTGAATAATCAGTCTAATGGAATACCTTACCTCTTTTTCTCTATTCGAATATTAAAGCAGAAATTCTTAATCAAATGTTCTTGAACTTATTCTAATTAATGGACTTAAGGGGACCTCCACAATGCTTCAAAACTATGTATTAAATTATATCTGCATGTTCATTTTCCTAGAAAATAGCACAACTTTCTTCACATGCTTGTAAAGTTCTGTGACTCTTCCCTCTTCTGCTCTAAGTCCAAGAGTAGCTGACTTCAAGACAGAACCAAATGCTGGGTCTGGATCTCCAAAGATCTCTCAGTACCTATGACTGATACTATTCCTGGTGAATGAAACTAACTTGCCTGCAAAATGCCAGTTCCAAAATTATGAATGAAGCAGTACTGGCAGAAATAAATAGCTTGATAGAATGAAAAGACCACAGAACCCAGGTTTTTCACCTACTGCCTTTGTAGATTTTGACAGTGTTTACCATTTTTGTGGAATTTTTTGTTGTTTTAAAATATGGATATTAACAATGCTTAATTCATAAGGTATTATACCAGGGGATGTAAAAGTGCATAGTATAAACCACCAGTATTTCATAGTTGGAAGAAGGCTTGGATTTATCATAAAGAACAAGAAATTTAAGCCTCAGAACCCTTCACTTGAATGGATCTCTTCCAAGGCCAAGGAAAGAACCCTAGCAATGTGTTCAAGTGGACATATGTTGTCAAACTTTCAAAGGAATATATATTTGACCACAACTTGTTAAGACTACCCTGAATGCTACTGCTTAGTATTTCCTCTATATTGATGCTATTGGGATGGCTATGGGTCTTCTGGGAATTCACCTAAGATACTGACGAATTGGAGGTCATTTAGTTTGGGTTTAGTAGAATTATTTAATCTGGTTTTTAGTCACATCCATGCACTATTAACTTATTGCAATTAGACTGGATATAAGAACAACTTCAAGGAATACTTTATTGCAATGCATTGTGATAGCTCCCCTAGCACTTGACACAAGGTATCATGGCCATATGTTCTATCATAATATGAATATACCCTGCAGTGGGCAGTGGAAGAGATAAAACGTATGGAGCCAGAAGCGAGCCTGTAGAAAATTCTGCATTCATCAAGTATGCAATCTTGTAAATGGCGGATGTAAATCAAAATGAAAGATTTTTTTGGGGGGCGGGGAAATGGGGTCAAGGTGCCAGAAATATCAATAACGAAGCATATAAAAGTGTTGTTATTGATAGGGAACTTCCCATTTGTTCCAACTCATACAGACCCTGTGTGCAACAGAGTGCAACACCACCTGGTCCTACGTCATCCTCACAATCTTTGCTATGTTTGAGCTCATTGTGGCAGCCACTGTGTCAATCTATCTCATTGAGGGTCTTCCTCTTTTTCCCAGAATGTCTATCTTACTAAACATAAAATCCTTCTCCAGGGACTAGATCCTACTGATAACATGTTCAAAGTACTTGAGTCAAAGTTTTCCCACCTTCGCTTCTAAGGAGCATTCTGGCTGTATTTCTTCCAAGACACATTTGTTCGTTCTTCTTACAGTCCATGCTATATTCAATATTCTTTGCCAACACCATATTGAAAGGCATCAATTCTTCAGTCTTCGTTTTTCATTGTCCAGCTTTCAAATGCATATAAAGACAATTGAAAATACCTTGGCTTGGGTCAGGCACATCTTAGTACTCAAAGTGACACCTTTGCTTTTTAAAACTTTAAAGAAATCTTTTGCAGCAGACTTGCTCAAAGCAATACATCATTTGATTTTTTGACTGCTGCTTCCATGGGCTTTCATAATGGATTCAAGCAAAATTAAATTGTTGATAACATCAATATTTTCTCTGTTTATCATGATGTTGCTTATTGGTTCAGTTGTGAGGATTTTTTTTTTTAAAGATGTCATCCATACTGAGGGCTGTAGTCTTTGATCTTCATCAGCAAGTGCTTCAAATATTCTTCACTTTCAGCAAGCGTCATCTGCATATCACAGGTTGTTAATGAGACTTCCTCTAGTTCTGATGCCACATTCTTCTTGATATAGTCTGGCTTCTCAGGTTATTTCTTAGTTTATGGATTGAGTAAGTATGGTGAAAGTATACAACCCTGATTTTAAACCAAGCAGTATCTCTTTGTTCTTTTCTAACAACTGCCTGTTGGTCTATGTCTAGGTTCCTCATGAGCACAATTAAGTGTACTGGAATTCTCATTCTTCACAATGTTGCCCATATTTTGTTATGAACCACATAGTCAAATCCATTTGCATAGTCAACAAAATACAGTTAATCATCTTTCTGGCATTCTCTGCTTTCAGCCAAGGTCCATCTTACACAAGCAATGATATCCCTGGTTCTATGTACTCTTCTGAATCTGACTTGAATTTTTGGCAGTTTCCTGTCAGTGCACTGCTACAATGATTTTTTAATTATCTTCAGCAAAATTTTACTTGTGTGTGATATTAATGATATTTTTCAGTAATTTCTGCATTCTGTTGGATTACCTTTCTTTGGAATGGGCACGAATATGGATCTTTTCCAGTGAGTTGGCCAGGTAGCTGTCTTGCAAATTTCTTAGCATAGATGAGTGAGCACCTTCCAGCACTGACTGCATCTGCTTGTTGAAACACCTCAATTGGTAATCCTTCAATTCCTGAAGCCTTGTTTTTCACCAGTGCCTTCAGGGTAGCTTGAACTTCTTCCTTCAGTACTACCTGTTCTTGATCATATTCTACCTTCTGAAATGGCTGAATATCGATTGATTATTTTTGATACACAGACTTTGTGTATTCATTTTCTTTTGATGCTTCCTAAGTCCTTCAATATTTTACTCATGCAGTTGTTCAATATCGCAACTCAAGGGTTGAGTTTTTTCTTCAGTTCTTTTAGCTTGGGAAATACTGAGTGTGTCCTTCCCTTTTGGTTTTCTAACTCCGGGTGTTTGCACATTTCATTGTAATACTTCACTTTGTCTTCTTGAGCTACTCTTTGAAATCTTCAGTTCCTTTACAGAATCATTTCCTCCACTTTCCTTAGCTACTCTACATTCTAGAACAAGTTTCAGAGTCTCTTTTGACTTCCGTTTTGATCTTTTCTTTCTTTCCTGTCTTTTTAATGACCTTTTGCTTTCTTCATGTATGATATCCTTTATGTCATCGCAGGACTTGTCTCGTCTTCGATCATTAGTGTTCAATATGTCAGATCTATTCTTGAGATGGTATCTAAAGTCAGGTGGTATATACTCAAGGTCATACTGTGGCTTTTATGGACTTGCTTTAATTTTCTTCAGCTTCAAGTTGAACTTGCATATAAGCAACTGATGATTTGTTCCGCAATCAGCTCCTGTCCTTGTTCTGACAGATGATATTGAGTTTCTCTGTCCTCTCTTTCAACAGATGTAGTTGATTTGATTCCTGTGTTCCATCTGGCAAGATCCATGTGTATCATCACCATTTGTGAGCTGAAAAAAGGTATTTCCAATGAATAGATCATTGGTCATACAAAATTCTATCATGCGATCTCCAGCATTGTTTCTATCACCAAGGTCATATTTTCCAACTTCTTTGTTTCCAACTTTCACATTCCAATCACCAGTAATTATTAATACATCTTGGTTGTATGTTTCATCAATTTCATAATGCAAAAGTTGGTAAAAATCTTCAATTTCCTCATCTTTGTCATTAGTGGTTGGGGAGTATTTGAATAATAATTACATTAACAGTTTTTCCTTGTAGGTATATGGATATTATCCTATCACTGCTAGCTATTTACTTCAGGATAGATCTTGAAATGTTCTTTATGTGATTCCTTTCCTTTGTAATTTGTCTGTCATTCCTAGCATAGTAGACCATATGATTGTCTACTCAGTAATGCCTAGAATATTGATGTTTATTCATTCCATTTTATTTTTTAAGACTTCCAGTTTTCCTAGATTCATATTTCACACATTCCATGTTCTGATTATTACTGGATATTTGCAGCTATTTCTCATTTTGAGTCATGTCACATCACCAAATGAATGTCCTGAACCTTTACTGTATCCACATCAGTAGGGTTGACTCTACTTTGAGGAGGCTGCTCTTCCTCAATCATTGTTTGAGAGTCTTCCAACCTCATCTTCTGGCTCTGTATCAGACAGTGTTTCACAGCTATTCATAAGGTTTTCACCAGCCCGTTTTTCTAGAAATATAGTGCCATGTCCTTTTTTCCAGTGTATCGTCATCTGGAAGTTTCGCTGAAATCTATCCACCAAGGGTGGTGGCCTTGCTGGTATTTGAAATAATGGTGGCATAGCTTCCAGCGTCACAGCTCCAACTGTTTTTGAATGATCTTCAGCAAAATATTTCTATGTGAGATATTAATGATAAAAAATATTAATGATATTGTTCAATAATATCCACTTTCATTGGGTCAGAATAGGATTCTTTGGAATAGGCATAAATATGGCTCTCTTCCAGTCAGTTGGCCAGGTAGCTGTCTTCCAAATTTCTTGATATAGATGAGTGAGCACTTCCAGGGTTGCATGTGTTTGTTGAAACAGCTCAATTGATATTCTGTCAACTCCTGGAAACTTTGTTTTTCTCCAGTGTCTTTGGTGCAGCTTAGACTTCTTCCTTCAGTACTATCAGATCTTGATCATATGTTACCCCCTGAAATGGTTGAATGTCAACTAATTCTTTTGGGTACAGTGACTCCGTGAATTCCTTCCATCTTCTTTTGATGCTTCTTGTGTCATTTAACATTGCCCCTATAAAACCCATTGCTGTCTGGTTGATTCCGACTCATAGCAACCCTATAGATTGTCCCCATAGAATTCTTCAATACTGCAACTCTAGGCTTAAGTTTTTCTTCAGATCCTCCAGCTTATGTTCTTTCCTTTTGGTTTTCTAACTCCAGGTTTTTGTACATGTCATTATAATACTTTACTTTATCTTCTCTAGTCACGTTTGAGACTCTTTGATTTTATCATTTCTTCCATTCTCTTTAGCTAAGTTTATCACACTTAAACCTTCCAGAACTAAATGTCATCATTTCATATATCTTCATGCATTTTCATGTATTCCAGTTTTTTATGTGTGCACACTCACATGTGTATATATCAGACAATATGTACTTAGAATTACCGACTCATTTGCCCTTTACTTGTTCATAATAAAATTCTACCATTTTCATTTCAATATCACCCACCTTCAACCTCTGTTTTTCTTTTTTGAGGATGGTGACTTTTCCCTTTTAGGAAGAAATTAGGCCAAAATTCTTGGAAAAATTCTGAACTGATTCAGTAGAAACAGGTTTGGTTTTCAGTTTCGATACATGGATATATCTATATGCGTGTATCTATATGTATATAACCAAAAAAAAAAGAAACATTGCCGATGAGTAGATTCTGACCCACAGTGACCCTATAGGACAGAGTAAAACTGCCCCATAGCAGCCAAGCTCTAACCACAGGATATAGAGCCCTGGTGGTGCAATGGTTAAGAGCTATGGCTGCTAACCAAAAAGTCTGCCATTCAAATCCACCAGCTCCTCCTTGGAAATCCTATGGGCCAGCTTTAGTCTGTTCTATAGGGTCAGTTCAAGTTGGAATCAACTCAATTGCAAAGAATTATCCATTGACATTTGGTTTCAATCCAGCTCTCCCTTCTTTGAAGATATAACCTTGTCAAATTACTCAACACTGTTAAGCCCTGAAAGTAAGATTAATAATATTCATTTAATTTTATTTCAGTAAGAATTAAATGATATAATATGTAAAACAAATTAATATTTAATTTTGATAGTAATAGCTATCATTTATTGTCTCTATGCTAAGCGCTTTAAAGTTATAATCTCACTTTTTCTTCAATATATCCAAAACCAGCACTGATTTTTACCACTAGCATATAGAAGAAGAAACTGAGTCTCAGAGAAATTAAGTTACTGTGTAAAATCCTTGCTGGGGCTTGAACCTTTGAGTCCAAAGAGACAGAATGCTCAGTTGGAAGGAAAATACTTTGTGTTGTAGGCAAAATCAAATATTGCAGGTGAATTAGACACATACAGTTAGACAATTGCAGTTTTGGAAGTCCAGAATGGTTCTAAGTTATTTTCTAAATCTGTATGTTTTTACAGCTCCACATGTTAAACGGGAAAATCAACTCACAGTTCCCATGGCCCCAAGTTCTCCTTGTTTTTCTTCTATCTCATTTCTGCTACTTTTTATTTTTTTAGTATAATTATTATTTTTTTTTATTGTACTTTAGATGAAGGTTTACAGTCGGAATCAATTCGATGGCAAAGGGCTTTTTTACAAAACAAACTAGTTTCTCATTATACAGTTAGTACACATACTGCTTTGTGACATTGGTTAACAACTCCACGACATGTCATCTCTCTTCCTTCTTAACCTTGGCTTACCTATTACCAGCTTTCCTGTCCCTGCCTGCCTTCTAGTCCTTGCCCCTGGGCTGGACTTGTTTTGTTTTATGGGCCTGTCTAATCTTTGGCTGAAGAGTGGACCTCGGGAGTGACTTCATTACTGAGCTAAAAGGGTGTCCTGGGGCCATACTCTCGGGGTTTCTCCAGTCTCTGTCAGGCCAGTAATTCTGGTCTTTTTTGTGAGTTCAAATTCTGTTCTGCATTTTTCTCCAGCTCTGTCCAGGATCCTCTATTGTGATCCCTGTTAGAGCAGTCAGTGGTGGTAGCCAAATACTATCTAGTGGTACTGGACTCAGTCTAGTGGAGGTAGTGGTAGCTGTGCCACTCCTTTTAATCCTTTTTGCTGGTTCCAGGTGGTACAATTGTTAAGCACCCAGGTACTAACCAAAAGGCGGGTGGTTAAAACTCATAAGTTACTCCGTGGGAGGAAAGACCTGGTGATTATCTCCCATAAAGAATACAGCCTAGGGAATCCTATGGGGACAGTTCTACTCTGTCCTGTAGGGTAACTATGAGTCCGAATTGATGCAACAGCGCACAACAACATACATGAGGAGTCTCTGGGTGGCACAAAAGGTTAAGTGCTCTACTATTAATTGAAAAACTGGCAGCTTGAACCACCCAGAGAAGCCTCACAAAAAAGTCTGGCAATCTGCTTCCAAAAAGACACAGCCTTGAAAATCCTATGGAGGAAAGCCCTACTCAGCAACATATGGGGTTGCCATGAGTCAGAATCATCTCAATGGCAACTGGTTTGGTTTTGCTTTTTATATATGAGGGCTCCTTTTTTTTTTTTTTATATTTATATTTATATTTATATTTCCCATCTGAATCCCTTCCCTAAACTCCATACTTTCTCTTCAACTGCCTAATTAACATTTTCACTCACGTTTTTTAATAATCATTTCAAACCATTAATATACATTTCATGTCAGTCCAGTCACCTACTCACAAATGTGCTCCTCGCTCATTCTTTAACGTCTTATTTCATATCAACTCCATATTTCCAGATACTCAATAAAAAAAAAAAAAGTTGGCCAACAAAGAGAACATGGACTCAGCCTTGACACCCCTTTTCCTGACTTTACATATTAAATGAGCATATCAAAAATACATCCAATATCTCGCTATTTCTCACAATCGCTGTGGGTTAGCCTAGGTCCTCTAAGAATCAGATGTCAAGACAGGGTTAAAACATGCAACTGTGTTAGGGAAAAAGTTTGTGAGAGAACACAGGAAGCAAGCAGGGCAAGACAAGAGAGCAGTAATTGGTCCCCATTCTCACTCTTAATAGTCACAAGACTTAGTGTCTCATCTTTTACCCTAATGCCTATGTCATTTATTTATTTACATTTTCTGTATATATAAAAGGAATGAAGCCCTGTTAGGGCAGGGGTCCTTCTCTGTTAGCTACTACATTCTTAGAGCCTATATCGTACCTGACATAGAGTAAATGCTCAAAAAATATGTCTATTTTTGTGCATGAACCAATGGTTGCAAATTCAAGGACACCTAGGTCAGAGAGATGGAAATTGAAATTCCAACTGAGACAATCACTATTTCTCTCTGAAAAGTCAATTAGCCTCTGTTCCTCAGGTTTCTGAGCTGCAAAATTGTATATTAATCCAGTCTAGAAATAATCACCTGTGTGTTGTGGGTATCGAATAACCAGAGATTTTTATAATCTCTTAGATATTACAAAAATCGCATTTGTCATTGTAATCCTTACCCAGCTAGATAGGAGTCTGCCATTCTTTCATTCCAGACCCAACTCATATATAGGTAAATGATTGGATTACAAAACAGATCTGAATATTTTTGTTCAGGGGCACTTTGCTTTAATTTCCTTGAGTGATTACAAATGACCTTTCCTTCTTTCCCAAGGCTATTCCAAAGTGTATACATTAATGGACATAGGATTTTTATTAATGCGGATTTGAAACCTGGTTTTGTTTCACTGGGTATGTAAACATTAAAAGAAACAAAAAAACAAACAAACCCGTTGCCATTGAGTTGATTCCAACTCCTAGCAACCCTATAGGACAGAGTAGAACTGTCCCATAGAGTTTTCAAGGAGCGTCTGGTGGACTCGAACTGCTGACCTTTTGGTTAGCAGCCGCAGCACTTAACCACTATGCCACCAGGGTCCCCATGTAAACATAGGAGTGTTATTTTACACCTCTCAGGCTCAACGTCTTCATCTATAAAACACTGATAGTGATACTTATCTCTTCAAGGGGATTCTAATATATGGCTCATAAAATGTCTAAGATAGGTTTATATTTGATGTTCAGCATCCCTAAAAATAATAGTGATCCTTGATAAAGGTAGTAAAACTATTAGATCACATCCCTACTCTTGAAGGACACAGATTCTTATTCAACACGACATTGGTTTCTAACGTATCACTATTCCTTACGTGGCTAATTAAATGAACTGTTAGTATTCCAAATTCAGTATCTCAATTCTGTGCTGACTGACGAAGAAGATAAAGTCATCAACAAGTAAGGTCATCTGAGCATAAAACACATTTATCCCCTGATTCATCTCCTGAAGACACACTACTCCTGACCTGTGGTGTCGTATGTCAGTATGATGTATTGGATGGATTATTTTTTGTTTAACGTTTGGGCAACAACATGTCTTTTCTTTATTGACCTTGATATCTCATGTCTAGAAGTACCAGCACTAGAATTTCAAAAGCTCAGATCATGGCCAAGCTCTATCTTTCTATCCATGGACTGTTTAGTTGGCTCATTGTCTACTGCACCAGGAGTTCTGAGCTGGAGCAGTGGGATGTGAATTCTGCAGAGTGCTGACTTCACCGTTCTTTAAAATAATAAACTATAAAGGATAGAGGATATGTAAATAATTGATTTGTAAAAAGAGACAAATGTACAATGTGGTTGAAAATTTGATCACATGTATTTTTTAAACATACTGCTTTATTACAGAGTATAAAGTATAATTGATTATGTTGCCACAATACTTTGTGGAATAATGATTAATTAATTGCATAACTCACACACTGAACTGCCAGTAATTTATTCTGGAGAAATGAGCATTAAGTAAACAGATCTTGAGGTCATAGGGCTACTTGTTGAGAGTAATGAAACCACCTACCTCCTTAAAAATTTTTCTTTTTCTAGAAAGTATGTGGGTTGAATTCAGCAAGCATGATTATAACAAAAGTCACTCCTTATTAGTCCGGTGATAATATAATTTATCATCCAAGCTCAGACACATTTGAAAGTGAAAGAGGATGCAATTAGAAATTAAACCAAGACATCAGGCAAAGCCTGGATCAGTTTTAGACGAATTAGAAAATAAATTCACCCTATTTATCAGGTACGTACTATATAATCACCAGGCCCTTTAAATATATCATCTTAGTCTTTCATATAATCCTGCAAGGATGGCAATAACTTATACAAAATTATGCCAGTTAATTAATAGGATTGGGAATGCATGTCCTTTTAGCTGGCCTGCATTGTGTCCTTCCAAACAAGTCTCTCACACCTAACAAAGCAAACCAAACAACCTCGTTGCCACTGAGCCACTGTCACAGACCAGACGATCTGTAAACACTCCCAGAGCAATAATTGGAAATGCTGGATAAAATGTAAAACGTTCTTTTCAATGCATGGCTGAGTTTTCAAGAAAAGAAATCACAAATGCCTCATTATAGAAGAGGAAGCTGAAGATCAAAGGGTCAGTTGATGTTAACTTGGCTATGGTGAGGGGATATTTCTCTCTTTAGACCAAAAATGCTTGAGTTTTCAAGGATAAAAGAAGTAAGGATACAAGATCTTTGGCTCCTTTGAGACAGCGAAGTAACTGAGACCCTTCCCTGTCCACCCCTGGGGGCATGGTTCTTCATTCGTCATGGCAGCGTTACACTAGTGAATGCCTGTGATTGTATGTGCCTGATTTTGTTTAGGAACCCTGGTGGTGCAGTGGGTAACTGCTAACCAAAAGGTCGGCAGTTCAAATCCAGCAGCCCCTCCTTGGAAACCCTATGGGGCAGTTCTTCTCTGTCCTATAAGGTCAGTATAAGTTGGAATTGACAGGATGGCAACTGATTTGGTTTTGGTTTTTTTATTGGAGTTTAGAAAGTTTATTGACTTTTAAATTTTTTTTTAAAAAAGAAAGGTTTACTGTGAAATACAGAAAAAATTGTTTAAATTGTAAATATTTCTTAAACTCTTGTTGAAACATGTTAACATATCAACGATGAGAAAGCATCATAAGAAATTCCCATAGATTTTACATGAGCATTAATCACAACACGCATACTATTGTCATCTTCAAACAAGAAGTGTAAGTTTACATTTTCAGAGTACTGAAAATGTTTTACACTTTTTCAAAGCAATTTCCAAAACACACACAATAGGATGTGACTTTCTTTTGTATAACATCAATATCTTGATTTGAATATCACTTCTTAAATAAAATCAAAACCAAACCCGCTGCCGTCAAGTGGATTTTGACTCACAGTGACCCTATAAGGCAGAGTAGAACCACCTCATAGAGTTTCCAAGGAGCGCCTGGTGGATTCAAACTGCCAACCTTTTGGTTAGCAGCCATAGCTCTTGACCACTATGCCACCAAGGTGTCCAAATCTACCGGGTCCTCCTTGGAAACTCTATGGGGTAGTTCTATTCTGTCCTATAAAGTCGCTATGAGTCGGAATCCACTCGAGGGCAACGGGTTTCTTAAATAGTACATTTAAAAACAAATACATTCGGTGTTCTACTAGAAAGGCCATCCTCAGGAACTGGGAAAGCAACTACTGAAATTAGCATATATTACCTTCCATCTCTTTTTTGTGTTTTGCAAGAGGAAACATCTGTTGGCATAAATAACACCTCATCTGAAAGCACGGGGGCAAATCTCTAGTAATCATTATCCTGGGTTCACTGAATGTCAGTATTTATTTTTTGCTTCTCATTCTACTTAACTTTAAAATCCTCTTTGTGAATTAAGTATTGGATTTAATCTCTAAAGAGTCTTAAAACAACAAAAAAAAATAGGTGGAATTAAAATTGGAACAACGTTTGTAGTTGCACAGAACTAGAATGAAACCCCAAATTCTCAATATCTGTCTGACCAAGGGCAAGTGTTTAACCTCCGTGAGGCCCCATATATCTCATGTTTTAAATACAGGTAAGTATGCATATTTGATAGGATGAATATAAGGATTCTTAATAATACATGCAGAGCCCCTAGCATAAAGTAGGTTTTCCAAATTGGTAGCTATTATTATAGCTACACAGGAGAATCACCTGTGATTGTCATGGATTGAATTGTGTCCCCTAAAAATATGCGTCAACTTGGTTAGGCCACAATTCCCAGTATTGTGTGGTTGACCCCCATTTGTGATTGCAATTTTATGTTTAAGGTGATTAGGATGGGATTGTAACAGCCTTACTAAGGTCACATCCCTGATCCAATGCAAAGGGAGTTTCCAGGGGTGTGGCCTGTACCACCTTTTATCTTAAGAAGAGAGAAAAGGAAAGAGAAGCAAGCAGGGTTGGGAACTTCATACCACCAAGAAAGCACTGCTGGGAACAGAGTGTGTCCTTTGGACCTGAGCTTCCTTCACTGAGATGCTCCCAGACCAAGGGAAGACTGATGACAAGGACCTTCCTCCAAAGCTGACAGAGGGAGAAAGCCTTCCCCTGGAGCCAGCGCCCTGAATTTTGACTTCTCTCCTACAGGACTGTGAGAAGGTAAACTCTTCGTTAAAGCCGTACTTGTGGTATTTCTGTTATAGCAGCACTAGATGACTAAGGCACTTGGAAGTCCTAATGTCTGAAGATGTGGCCCACTACCAGACCGTGGATATTTACAAATAGCGATAGAGGTATTCTCATTCATATTAGATTAAGAATAGCTATGTGAGTGTTACTTGCTTTTCCCATACTCTTCCCATGTTTCACACTTTGTGAAAGTTGTATTATTTTCAAAGGCAGCTCAGATTAAGATATAATTTATTTGGTGATGACAAAGTGTCACAAACTTTCATATGTTGATTTCAAAAAAAGCTTGAAAACAATCCTAAGTACTGTTCAGTCATAACTTCAGTGAGATGAAATAATTTTCTTAAGGTGATGTTAACCCCCTTGCTGCCGACTCGGTTTGGACTCATGCGAACCCACATGTGTCAGAGTAGAACTGTGCTCCATAGGGTTTTCAATGGCTGATTTTTTGGGAAGCAGATTGCCAGGCCTTTCTTCTGAGGAGCCTCTGGGTGGACTTCAACCTCCAACCCTTTAGTTAGTAGCTGAGCACCATTAACCCTTTGCACCACCTAGGGATTCTTTAAGTGACTTAAAACCAAAAACCAACCAACCAAACAAACCTGCTGCCATCGAGTCAATGATTCTAACTCATAGCGACCCTACTGGACAGAGTAGAACTGCCCCATATGGTTTCCAAGGACTGGCTGAAACCAGGTGTACATGGTTCACAGTCTGCGTTTTTTCTTTCAATACATAGCTCAAAAATATTTACTATTTATTTATTTACTTTTTACCAGTTGGATTTTTCCTTCCTACTTCTGGTTCTCCTACCATATTATACAAATCTTCATTACAGCACTTTCTACTCTAATTTGCAGTTTCCTGCTTACATGTTTCTTTAACCTACTGAGTTCGCAGTACCACAAACTCCATGTCTGTAACCATTGACATGGGTAATGCCTAGGATACTGTAGACACTCATATTTTTTTAACTGAGTTATTAAATAAGCTGTGATTTGTGCACAGTTTTCCAAACTTTTCCATGAAGAATACAATTGGCCAGAGTCTGGGCCAGAACCCAGAGGTAGGGTGCCATACCTTCAGCTTAAGTGACTCAGATTCTCACTAGAAGAAAGGTAAGTCATCAGAAATAACCAAATCATCAGGTAGAAATCACTTTTGAAATATACCTATATGATTGGATCCAGTTAGAGGGAGGTTCAGATATTCTTCATGAAGAAATATTTTCTCTTTATATTAGTCTTCTAATATATAATTCTCTTTATATTAGTCAAGCATGTCAGCTGAGTAAACCCAACATTCTTTGTAACTTTATTTTCTATATGAAAAATCAACGTAAAAGTTGCATTCTCTACAATATCTGCGCATATTTTAATCTAAATGTTTTAAAATGAATTTTTTTTTTCCAAACTAGAGATGAAAATAATCTAACAAGAATCTGACTTGCTGCCAAGGATTTCTCTATAAAAAATGAACCACGGCTTCCTGCCAACATCTTGATGTTGCATTTTCCTTTCTATTGGCAGATACAGCCACAGATATCCACCCTCCCACAGAAGAGGACTTTCTGCAGTCCCAGACTGAGAGAGGGTCTGCAACAGAATTTGATAGCAATGAATCTGCTTTGGAATTTATGAACAGAGCCCACACAGTGAACCGCACGTCCAGTTCAGCTGATAGCAGCTGTTGGACTCAACGAAGACCCATTTAATAAAACAAAATGGAATGAGGGAGAGAAGAAGGCATGAAAGGCCTTACCCAAACATTTTTCAAGTCAATACTCGGAAATCAAAAAACAATCTTTTCTGTTTTCAAAAAGCCATATGTGCAGAAATCCAGCCTCAGACATCCGTGTAGCTTTTGCAGACTCTGAGATCAGCTAGCAGCTACTAAAGAAGCTCAAATTTCAGGATGAAACTGCCACAAAAATTCAACTAAAAAGGCAGACCGCAACTGTACAGGAGGAGATAAAAGAGGGTGAGGTCGATGAGAAGCGTGTGAAAGGTAAGCAAATCCAATTGGGCATAACCTAGCGGAATGTGTCTGGGCCCTGAAGACACCAGCAGTAGAGTTGTAATGTTGTTAAGGAATAAACAATGTAACCATCTGGAAATATAGACTCTTTTTAGAGTCTCAGATGAGTAATTGCACTCTCAAAAGTGTAACTTGTTGTGTTTCTAACAATTTCGTGAAATCGTGGCTCCTTCTTAAACAAAAAGTAAAATAGAATAGCACAGGGATGAATTATCTTTTATTTCCTCATTGACCACATAATTATATGCATAATGATGCCTAAACTGGGTGGTAAATGAAAATTTGGATCAGAATAATCCTTTTGCTAAAGATGTTCTATAGGTAATAAAGAAAATAAAATCTGTTATCCAGATTCTGGCTGCTTGGGGTAGGTGAAAATGGTTACGTTTCTGATGGATCCTTATGTGATTACACCCTCAATCTGCTTGAGGTTAGATTTTTAAAAATCATGAAAATTAATTAAATCCTTGATTCTGGCAGACTTTGATTCCCAAACAGAAATGTTTAGCTTCATTCAAAAACCCCTGGGTTACACGGAAATTAGTTTATGGAGGGATTCTTTAAATGGAGTTATATTGAGCAATTAAGTGCACCGTTTGGAGCCTATTCATTCTAACAGCAAATCTCTAATTATGGAGTTCACAAAACCACATGCATATCATTTAATGATTTTATAGAGCTTCCTTGCAAAGGGCATACACAGAAACTCCGTTACAAAATGGATTAAGATTTTTTTTTTTCTATGTAACAAAGTACGTTTTAAGGCGCTGAAAGTACATTTGGCAAATACCCTACAGAGACTCATCTATGTGTTTCTTCAAATGTATAATAAAACATGAAGGTTAAATATCATTTAATTTCCTAATAAAGGATCAAAAATTCAGCATCAAACACATTGTATTTCATCTTCGTTGCTTTGACCAAAGTGGTGGAATAAGAAAGCCTTTTTATGACAATTACAAATAAAGTAATTCATGTAATTATCCAGTAATAATGTAACTGTTGCCATGTAGATTCCAGACCATTAAAAAAAATACATTAAGTAATTGTAGGGTTATTTATGGCCTGAAAATTGTCTGGCAATTATATTAGAGGTAACAGTAGCATGAAATTCATAGCTTAATTGTTGCTTGATTTTAAAATGTAAAATGTGGATCTCTTTTTATTATAGACCTAAGCACCTAACCACATAATTACATAGCGTGCTCCACACAGAGTGGAAAATTGGGCACAAGCCAATGAAGAAAGATAGTTTCCTATTTAATTTTACGTTGTTCAAAAGTAAGCTATTTTTTAAAATTGGTTATGTGGTTCAACTTCCACAACTTTACAACTAGGAATTTTGTTTTTAGAAAGTTGTGTGATACTCTATGACATCTTAAACCTTGTGTGAGTGTGTGTGCACATGCGTGTGTGTGTGTGGTCTCAATGGATAAAATCTTTTTTGTTTTCTAAAGGCATTAGTAACTTGAAAGCTGGCATTGTTTTGTGCTGGCTTTGTTTTTGTTTTGTGGTGAAAATACATATAGCATAAAATTGGCCACCTTAAGCATTTTTAATTGTATAACTCAGTGGTATTAATTGCAATGGGACGCGATCACCATCACTATCTATTTCCAATTATTTTTCACCAACTGAAATAGAAACTCTGTAGCCATCAGAAAATAAGACCCCATCATCCACAGCCCCAGCTCCCGGTAACCTCGAATCTACTTTCTGTCTCAATGAATTTGGCTATCCTAGATATTTCATGAAGGGGAGTCTTACAATATTTGTCCTTTTGTTCTTGGCTTAGTGGTTAGGAGCTTGTCTGCTAACCAAAAGGTCAGCAATTCCAATCCACCAGCTGCTACTTAGAAACTCTATGGGGAGGTTCTACTCTGTCCTATAGGGTCGCTATGAGTCGGAATCAACTCGACAGCAACAGGTTTGGTTTGATAATATTTTTAATGTTCATCCATGTTGTGACATGTATCAGAATGTCATTCCTTTATATGACTGAATAATATTCTATCATATAAATATGTATATATGTCACATTTTGGTTCTCCGTTTGTAGATGAAAATTTAGTTTTTTTGTGTATGTGTGTGTGGTAAATATATATATAGCATAAAATTTTAGCTATTGTGAATAATGTTTCCTTGAACATGGGTGTACAAGTATCTGTTTGAGCCCCTACTTTCATATCTTTTGGGTATAAAACTAGGAGTGAAACTTCTGGGTCACATGGTAATTCTATGTTTAATTTTTTGTTTGTTTCTTTTTAAAAGATTTTTTAATGTTAGGAGATATTTTGACTCAATTTCATGTTAAGGATAAAGATGAGGAGGAAGAGATTAAAGATACCAGAAGACAGGAGAAAATGGATATAGCAGTGTAGTGCAGTGAGTTACTTTATATGGCTCTTGTGACTCTCATAAAATGACCTGGTAGGATTATGCAGATAAGGTGCTATGGCCCACCAAGGTGATGGGACAGCTTGCTAATAATGCAAATAAGGTACATGGAACTCTTGTGGGGGTGGGGCCATGCAAATAAAGTGTATGGAATCCTAGTGAAGGGATTGGCCAGTTTTGCCATCCCACTAGGCTTAAAATGAGTCACCCTAGAGGAGGGAAGTGGGTACCTCCCTACCATCAAGAAAGAAGAGCCAGGAGCAGAGTGAGCCTGAGGACCTTGCACTGAGAACCTCCAAACCCAGAAGACAGAGAAG
Source organism: Elephas maximus indicus (assembly GCF_024166365.1). NCBI lineage: Eukaryota > Metazoa > Chordata > Mammalia > Proboscidea > Elephantidae > Elephas > Elephas maximus. The sequence continues at coordinate 28,707,517 of NC_064830.1, forward strand.
GACCTATAACACTGGGGGCAGTGTGAGACGGCAAGAAGTGGCTACAGAGAAACAGTGGCAGCATAACCAGGAGACTGGCACCAGATGGCGCATGGGGTTTCCCCACCCATAGAGCAAGGTGGCTACAATGGATTGTCAGCACACGAAGTGAGAAAGCTGGAAGTCTTTGGGCAGGATACTTCCTGGTGGGGTAGGATGCCTCTGGGCACTTGATGGCACAGCTAGGCTTCCCAACTCACAGAGTGAGAAAACTGATCACCTTTGGGCAGGCACTAATAGGAAGGCTTAAAGAGCTTTGTAACACTTGCCTGAGCAGGACAGGGGCCGAGGGATCAAGGACTGAGAGGCTGAAGGGCTGAGGGTGAGAGAGAAGCCTGCCTACAGGCACGGCTGAGAAGAAGATATGCTGATCTAAGAACTGTATCCTAAGTCATTCCTGGTCCTGATTTGTAACCTGCTGCTTCTCTAATAAACTCCATAATCACAGATATTGTCTGTGAGTTCTGATTGGCCAGTGCAGTGAATTAACAAACCCAGCAGAGAAGTAGAAAGTGCCATGGGAGGGAAGGCTGGTGTCAGAATTGGTAAAAAAAAAAAAAAAAAAAAATTGGAGGGTAGAAGTAAGTTTGACCTCCACATCATAGGAATCAGCCTTGTGTGGATGTTGATTTTGATTCTTTCTCCTTCACCTTGTAAAGATAGATGAGAAGGTCTGAGGCTGCCACCACACCATTTTTACAAGTAGGGCTTAGAGTAGGTGGACCAGGAAGGGATTCAGGGAACAAGTGAGAGGATTCACCTTGTAGAGAAGGAGGGATATCACCACCTGAATTTGTGTGAGCATGTAGGAGGGGCAGGATGGAAAAGATGAAGTTGAGTTTAATCTTTTGTGCGTCAAGCAGTTGGAGCCATTCCCAATTTTCAGTAGAAGAATAGCAAAATGGGTAGTTGCAAGTCTATGTTTAATTTTTTGAGAAATTACCAAACTCTTCTCACTACCAGTGCATGAAGATTTCAAGTTCTTCACATTCTCTCCAACATTAGTCATTTCCCATTTATTTCATTAGGGCCATCTTAGGAGGTATATAGTTTTGATTTGCATTTTGCTAATAATTACTGATATCGAGCATATTTTTTCATGTGCTTATTAGCCATCTGTGTATCTTCTTTTGGAGAAATTCAAGTCCTCTTCCCACTTGTTTTATTTGGGTTGTGTGTTATTTTGGCGTTGAGTTCTAGCAGTTTTTTATATATTCTGCATATTAAACCTTATCAGATATAAGATTTGCAAATATTTTCTCCCATTTAGTAAGTTGTCTTTTCACACTCTTGATAGTGATCTTTGACATGCACATTTTAAAATTTTTATGAAGTCCAATTTTTCTAAATTTTTTTTATTTCCCATACTTTGATACCATACTTCCTGTCTAAAGACATAAAGATTTGTCCCTATATTTTCTTCTAAGAGTTTTATATTTTTACACCTAAATTTATGACTTTGATCCATTTTGAATTAATTTTTCTCTATTGTGCAAGACACGGTCCAGTTTCATTCTTTTGCATGTGGATATCCAGTTTTCTTAGCACCACTTATTGAAGAGCACATTCTTCCCCTTTGAATATTCTTGGTATCCTTGTTGAAATCAGTTGACCACATATGTGAGGGTTTATATCCTTCTGGGCTCTTGATTCTAGTCCATTAGCATATCTGTCTATCCTTACTCCAGTACCACACTTTTGAATACTGTCACTTTATAGTGAGTTTTGAAACATGAAAACATGAGTCCTTCGAATTTGTTGTTCTTTTTCAAGATTCTTTTGGTTATTCTGGATCTCTTGAAATTCCATATTAATTTTAGAATAGGATTTTCTATTCATGCAAAAAAAATTAGATTTTTTTTACATCTACCTTAGTTCTGTATTTGTTATTTATTTTTACTAAATTTAAAATTATGGAACACTTCATGAATTTGTGGTCATCCTTGCTCAGGCGCCATGCTATTCTTCTCTGTATTGTTCCAGTTTTAGTATATGTGCTTCAGAGGTGAACACACAATTGGGATTTTGATAGGAATTGTATTAAATCTGTATATCATTTTGGGTAGTATTATCATTTTATCAATATTAAGTCTTCCAATCTGTGAACACTGGACACATTTTTCATTTATTTAGATCTTCTTTAATTTCCTGTAGCAATATTTTAAAGCTTTCAGTGAACAAGTCTTACACCTCTTTAGTTAAATTTACTTCTTTTTTTTTCTTTTTGATGCTATTATAAATGGAATTTTTTTTTTAATTTCATTTTAGATTGTGCATCACTAGTGTATAGAAATACAACTGATTATTGTGTTCTAGTTTTTTATCCTGCAACTTGTCAAATTCCCTTATTAGCTCAAACATGCAGACCCCCAGGTCATCCCTCACACCCACACTAGTTCCTGTAAGGCTCTGTATAGCCTTTGCCAGTCCCCTTTTCTTCCCTCCTCCAAGATCTACAGCCGTTCCTCACTACCGTTTGAGTTCCATTTCATTTCATTTCAAGAAAAAAAAAAAATATATATATATATATATAATTTTTTTTTTTTTTTTTTATAGCCTCCACTTTCAACCTATTTCAGGAAAATTTCATTTAGTTTTTGCTCTAAGAGAAATCTGGCTTTTCCCTAAGAACACTTCCCCTTCCACGCTCTCAAGTGACCGTTGTTTTTATCTCATTCTGTCTTCCCATCTCTGGTCCTGCAAGGTGCTTTTATGCCACATGGCTGTTTACAGATTATTCCCTTCTTTCTTCCTCTCTATCAGTTTGAAATCTGGTTAAGTGCTTGACTACTAACTGAAAAGTTGTCAGTTCAAACCCTCCCAGATCTTGCAAACTGCTCCTGTAAAGATTAGAGCCTAGAAAACTCTATGGAGCAGTTCTACTCTTTCACATGGGGTCGCCATGAGTCAAAATTGACTACACAGCACCCAGAAACAATGATCAGTCTTCATTGTTGCTGTCATCTACCAACTCCTATGAGAGTTTCCTCCATTTTTCAACAGTTTTACCTCCTGGATCTGTCTTTCTCAAGAAACCCATCTCTGTCTTAGTAGTTGATTTCAATATATACATAAATGATTCTTTGAATACTTTGGCCTCCTGGCTCCTTGAAATTCTCTCCTCTAATAACTTTGTCTTGCGCCTTACATGAGTCACTGATTTCCATGTATGATAAGTTAAGTCCTAAGAAATACATCCTTATGTAAAAACTCCTCTCAACAAAGTTGTTTATTAATTAAATATTGAGTATATTTCAGTGGAACACTTTTATGTCATAGGCAATGAGTAATTAAAATAAGCATAAGACCTTGCCACCTTCTTAAATTGTTTAAAAGTTGTGACAGAATGAAGTAATTTGTGTTTTTCTTAATCCCCAACATAATGCTAGATATAAAATAGGCATTAAAATATGGTTCTTAGTTAAGTTTATTAATTAGTGCTTAAATTAATGTAAAAAAAATAGTTTGTGGAGTTCTAAGAAGGGTTTGATGGTTAGTTTTATGTGTTAACTTGGCTAATAACCAAACACTAATTTAGGTGTTGCTATGGAGATAGTTTATGGATATGGTTAACATCTGCCATGAATTGATTTTAAGTAAATGAGATTACTATGAAGAATGTGGATGGGCCTCATTCAATCAGTTGAAGGCCGTAAGAGCAAACACTGAATTTTCCTGAAGAAGAAGGAATTCTGTCTGAAGATTGCCTGAGTTTTCAGCTTGCCACCTTTTCCCTCCCCCAGTCCCTTCACAGAGGTTATTTCATACATTTATAATTGAGATGGATTTTGTCATCATAGTCTGTTTTCCTTCCTAGAACCCCTAACCTCATAAATAAATAATTAAATGAGTGAATGAATTAATAAGTAAATAAATATTTATATAATTTATTTTCTTCTTGTCATTGAGAATATACACACCAGAATATACATCAATTCAACAATTTCTGCTTGTACAGTTCAGTGACATTGATTACATTATCTGAGTTTGTTTTTTTTTTTTTAATTTGAATACCCTAAGTTTCATTCCGTATGCTTTAATGTTTTTAGGGGGATTTGGCAAATGCAAAATGTCACGCATCTACCACAAAGTGATCGTACAGTATACATTCCAACCCAAAAAACCAAACCCATTGCCACTGAGTTGATTCCGACTCACAGCGACCCTATAGGACAGAGTAGAGCTGCCTCATAGAGTTTCCAAGGAGCACCTGGTGGATTCGAACTGCTGACCTCTTGGTTAGGAGCCATAGCACTTAACCACTACACCACCGGGGTTTCCAGAATACATTCACAAACCGAAAAAACCCTGTACTTCACCTATTTGGAAATCCTGGTGGCATAGTGGTTAAGAGCTATGGCTGTTGACCAAAAGGTTGGCAGTTGGAATCTACCAGGTGGTCCTTGGAAACTCTGCGGAGGGAGTTCTACTGTTTCCTATAGGGTCGCTATGAGTCAGAATCGACTCAATGCCAGTGGGTTTGGTTTTTGGTTTTTCACCTGTTTAACCTGTTTGACCCTAACCTCCTTTGTCTGAACATCTGACAAACAGTGATCATTTTACTGTCTATAGATTTGCCCTTCCCAGAATGTTAAGTAATTGGAACCATACGGTATTTTAACACTGAAATCATGGGTATTTTCATACTAGCTTCTGTTGCTGAGACCTATGCCTTTAAGTTTGATTTATTTTGTCGTATGGATGTAACACAGTTTGTTTAACCATTATTTTTGGCACTTGTGGATAAAGACGATATAAATATTCACATGCATGTTTTTATGTAGACATAAGTTTTTAAATATTTGGGTAAATACCTAGGAGTGCTATGACTGCATTATACTGTTAAACTATGCTTATCTTTGTAAGAAAATACCAAGCTATCATCCAAAGTTGACTGACTCATTTTGGATTCCCACTACCTATGAATGAGAGTCCTGGTTGCTCTGAATTTAGCATTCGATAAGTCAATTTTTTTGTATTTACCACTTTAGTAGGTTTGTTTCATTGTTATTTTAATTTTCAATTGACTAATGAAAAATGATGGTTTTTATATGGTTATTTGCTATCTGTCTGTCTTCTTTGGTGATGTGCGCATTCAGATCTTTTACTGATTTACTAGTTGGATTCTTTTTATCTTATTGCTAAGCTTCAGAGTTCTTTGTAAACTTGGGTGCAAATTCTTACCAGATACGTGTTTTATATATACTTTCTACCTCTATGTGGTTTTTTTTTTTTTTTCATTTAATAACATCTTTTGTACTGAGGTCCTATTAAAAAACAAAACAAAACAAAAAACCTGTTGCCATCGAGTCAATTCCAACTCATAGTGACCCTATAACCAAAAACCAAACCAAACCCATTGCCATCGAGTTGAGTCCAATTTATAGTGACCCTATAGAACAGGGTAGAACTGCCCCATAGAGTTTCCAAGGGGCGCCCAGTAGATTTGAACTGCCCACCAGTTGGTTAGCAGCCACAGCACTTAACCACTACACCACTAAATGGGTTTGAATAAAACTGCCCCATAGAGTTTCCAAGGAACTCATGGTGGAATTGAACTGCCGACCTTTTGGTTAGCAGCCATAGCTCTTAACCACTACACCACCAGAAGTTCCAAGGTTAAGGGTGATGAAAAAACTCAGAAACAAATAGTGGTGATTGTTTTTCAACATGGCGAACATAATATCACTCAGTTGTACCTGCAAAAATGGTTGAAATACCAAATGATTGGTTTTATACATATTTCAACACAATAAAAAATGTCTTTCTCAGAGCAGAGCAGAAGATTTTAATTTGAGTAAAGGTTACCTTATAAAATTTTTTCCATGGACCATTCTTTTGGTGCTGTTTAATAACTTATTGCCAAACCCAAAGTCTCTTGGATTTTTTCTTATCTTTTCACATAGAAATTTTGTATTTTTGTGTTTTACACTTAAGTGAGCTATCTATTTTGAAGTAATATTTGTGAAAATTTAAGATCTGTGTCTACGTTCATTTTATTACATGTGGTTGCTATTAGGTGTCGTCAGTTCTGACTTAGAGTGACCGTATGCACAGCAGAACAAAACACTGCCCGGTCCTGCACCATCCTTACAATTGTTGCTGTGCTTGAGCCTATTGTTACAGCCACTGTGTTAACCATCTAGTTGAGGGTCTTCCTCATTTTTGCTGATCCTCTATTTTAAAAAGTATGATGTCCTCCTCCAGAGGCTGATACCTCCTGACAACAAGCCCAAAGTACGTTAAACGAAGTCTCACCATCCTCATTTCTAAAGCTCATTCTAGCTGTTCTTCCAAGGTAGATTTGCTCCGTTTTCTGTCAATTCATGATATATTCATTTTTCTTCACCAACACCACAAATAAAGGCACAATTCTTCCTTCTTCCTTTTTCATCGTCCAGCTTTCACATGCATATAAGGTCATTGAAAATATCGTGGCATGGGTCAGGCACACCTTAGTCATAGTGACATCTTTGTTTTTTAACACATTAAAGAGGTCTTTTTCACCAAATTCACTGACATATGGAACTCCAACTGTTCCAGCATCATTCTTTGATAAGACTATACTTGATTTTATCGCCTTTGTTCCTATGTCATAGATCTGTTCGACTGTATCTGCAGGACTATTTTGGGGCTCTCTATTTTATGCTTTTATCTATGCAGTCTTAATTGGTGCTGATTTATACTAAGTCTAGGAGTCAGATAATGCTATTCCTCCAGCTTTGTTCTTCTTCAGCGTTCTGTTGGCTGTAATGGGTCTTTTGTCTTCACACATAAACTTCAGAATCAGTTCGTCAATATCTACAAATACCTTGCTAAACTTTCATTGGATTGCACTGAATCTTTCTATCAAGTTGGGAAGAACTGACATATTAATAATATTGAGTCTCCTGATCCATGAGGACAGAGTAGAACCTTAGCTCTTTAATTTCTTTCACCAGTTTTACAGTTTTTCTCATATAGACCTTGTACATATTTTGTTAGATTTATAACTATGTATTTTATTTTATTTTTTAGTACTGTTGCAAATTGCATTGTGTTTTAACTTCAAATTCCAGTTGTTCACTGTTAGTATGTAAAAGAGCAATTGGCTTTTGCGTACTAACGTTGTATCCTGCAACCTTGCTGTATTGATTTATTAGGTCCAGAAGAAATTTTTGTCAGTTTCTTTTGGAATTTTCTACACAGATAATCATGTCATATATCAACAAAGACAACTTTATTTCTTCATTTCCAATCTTTATACATTTCCTTTCCTTATCTTACTGCACTCCTAGGTCTTCTAGCATGATATTGAGCGGGGACGGTGAAGAGAGTCATCCATGCCTTGTCCCTGGTCTTAAGGGAAAAAAAAAAAAAATAAAGCATCCAGTTATTCACTGTCAAGTACAATGGTAGCTATAGGTTTTTGCGTGTGTTTTAGATTTTCTTTATCAAGTCAGAGAGTGCAATTCCTCCAGCTTTATTTCTAGTTTATTGAGTGTTTGTCATGAATGGATCTCGAATGTTGTAAAAGAGCTTTTCTACATCATTTGATATGTGATTTTTCTCCTTTAGCCTACTAATGGGGTGGATTACATTAATTAATTTTCAAATATTAAATTGAATCAGCTTTGCAACTTGCTTATCTAGAATAAGTCCCCCTTGAGTGCAATGCATAATTAATTTCCTTTTCCCTGGAGAACTTCTTTTAACATTTTTTTCTTTCTTGTTTTTTGTTTGAAAAAAAGTAGTGCTTCTTCACTTTTGAAGGATAATTTTGGTGTTTTGTTTCTTTCATCATTTCAAGTATTTCACTCCACCCTCTTCTTCCTTGTATGGTTTCTGACAAGAAGTTGACTGTAATTTTTATCATCGTTCCTACATAGGTAAGATATTTTTATTTTTTATTTTATTTTCTATGGTTTTTTGTTGTTGTTTGCTTTATTTTTTAAGATGTTCTCTTTGTCTTTGATTTTCTACATGTTCAATATGATATGCCTAGATGTATATATATATTTTTTTCTGGTACTTAGGTTGCGTGATGTTCTCTTAGCTTCCTATATCTGGGGTGTAATATCTGTCATTTATTTTAAAGAGAGTTCTCAACCATTACTTTTTCTTAAATATTCTTCAACTCTGTTCTCTCATTCTGTCCCTTCTGATATCCCAATTATGCATATTACACCTTCTGAAATTTTTTCTCATAGTTTTTGTATATCCTATTCTCCTTTTCCTTTCTTTTTTTTTTTTTTTTGCTTTTTTATTTCTATGTAAGAAGTCTTTATTACTATATCTTCAAATTTCCTGATTCTTTCCCTGGCTATTTCCAGTCTACTAATGATTCTTTCAAAGAATTTCTTCATTTGTGTCAGTGTTTTTGTTTTCTAGCATTTCCTTTTGATCCTTTTTGTAGTTTCCATCTCTGTTTACATTACCAATCTATTCTTGAATGTTGTCTACTTTTTCTGTTACAGTCTTCAACATATTACTTAAAGCTATTTTAAACACTCTTTCTAAAAATTCCGAAATCTGTGCCATACCTGAGTCTAGCTCTGATGCTTCTTTTGTTTCTTCAGGGAGTACTTTTGTCCTGCATTTTAGCATGACTTGTCATTTTTTTCTTGAAACCTAGGCATTACGAATCTGATAATAGGTCTAAGGTAACAGACTTTTAGTGTGAGGTTGTATGTTAATCCGGTTCAGGGTTGGGCTGTGATAAATGTATTTGATATATATATATGTATATATTTGTAGCTATAAAGGCCAGTGGCTTCAAATTCCTCTAGGGTCTCTTTGCTTTAGTCTTCTCTGTTGTATTTGGTTTTACATAAGAAGTCCTTGTTAAGTAGAGTCTGATCTTTGCAGCTCTTTTAGCTGTAATGCACTCCTACCATACTGGAGCTCTGTTGATGTGGTGATAATTGTGGGCAAGGGGAAATGTTCAAAAATATTACAACTAAATCTCAGTTCTTTAGCAGGTTTGTGTCATGGATGTGATGTTCACACTTTTTTTTTTTTTTTTTTTAAATCTTTTTACCTTATTTAACAGGAATGCCATAGGGGTCTGGATTTGGGTAATTGCTTTTTGAGTCTATCTGTGATAAAGTCTTTTTCTCTGAGTAGTAGTCCTTTGCTATGAGCATGTAAAGGACATATTTCGAATAATTACTTCTCCAATCTTCCTGCCATAGACAGAGTGTTTTTTCTTGACTCTTCACTATGGGAATCTGGTGGAATCCTGGAGGTAAAACTCATGAAGGTGTGGGAGGCTCTCTAGGACTACAGACCTCAGGAATTTCTCACTCTAAAACTAGTCCACATTCATCAAATTGCCTTTTAAGTTTCTTACTAGTTTATACGGGCTACTGGTGGCTCAATGGTTAAAGTGCTTGGCTGTTAACCAAAAGGTCAGTGGTTAGATCCCACCAGTTGCTCAGCTCAAGAAAAGACCTGACCATCTGTTCCTGTAAAGATTTCAGCCTAGGAAACCTATAGGGCAGTTCTACTATGTCCTACAGGATTGCTATGGGTTGGAATTGACTCAAGAGCACATAACAACAACAACAGCAATCAGTTTATAACTGAAGTAGCTTCTGCTCCAGTTAAGCTGACGTCAGCAGTGTTTCTCTGTATTTGCCTGTCTCACCAGAATTTGGGGTAGAGATTTACCCTATGATTTCAATCCTCTGCTGGTTCCAGGAAAAATTGTAGATTATCCGTTTGTTCAACTTTTTTCTTGTTGTAAGGATGGGAGTGACTTCTTTCAAGCTCTTTGCATGTCAGAGCTGAATGGCATAGTTGTTAAATTGGCAATATATAAATCTCCCTAGTCTATTATAGCCATAATGGCCATGGAGCAGTAAATAGCTTTAAAATAAAAAAAGAATTAATTAATTTTATTCTTTAGGACTACTTGGACTGAAAGCCCAAGGGAATGCCTTGATTGGAGGCATGTCACTGGAGATTTAAAACCGTGCTCAATATCATTCCCATTATGGCTGGCTTTGGAGTTTCTGAAAAAATCATTAATTTTAATAAGCAGGGAGAGATACAACATCAGAGAACTAATAGGGTGACACTAGGAACACATTACTTAGTCACAGTGAGTAGTGGCAGAGCCCTAGTATGTCCTTCCTAGAGCTGGTTATTTATAGACACACACATACACACACACACACACACTGTCAACCCCCTGGGATATAACTGTGAAAATAATGACACTTGAATCAATCAAGAAAAATGGATTTGTAAAGACACTATCATAAAACCATGATTACTGTTCTTCTTCCTGTTTTTATGCCTTGTCTACATATCCCATTTTTTTTCTACATATCCCATTTAGATGGTTTGTCCATTAAGTAAAGGATATAAGTCACCTGCCACTTAGAACATATTAATATTGGTTAAAAAAAAAAAAGTGAAATCTGCTTGCAACTAAGTGAAGCCATTCTTCTTGTACACTGTATTTTATCTAAAATAGCTTATATATTTTTTTATTTTTAAAGACAAACGTACATATATTTCTTGCCATCTAATAATATTAATCAAGTACCCCTTTGGTTTCTTTGTTTAAATCAGTAATTCTCCATAAGAAGTGATTGCACCCACAACAAGGAGAAAGTTGGAAAGATCGGTAGACGCTTTTGGTTCTCACAACTGGAGGATTGCTACTCACGATTAGTAAATAGAGGTCCAGAATGCTGCTAAATATCCTACAATGCACAGAACAGCCCCTAACAATAAAGTGGTATCTGGCCCAACATATCATTAGAGTTTCATTACCTCTACCAACAGGCCCTTTGCCGCTCTTTCTTTACTGTCTCAGTTACTTTTAATGACATAATTTCCTCTTGAGTCACTTAGTGTGTATATTATTTATTTAGATGTTATCCTTTCTAAAATGATTGATATCTCCAGAGAGATCTTCAAGTGGAGAGATACAAAAGAAGAAACCTAAGAGTAGAATTCAGATATTCTGAGCCGTGGCTCAAGGTAGAGGAGAACTTCTTTGTGTAAAGATGGGATCAAGTGGTAAAGGAAGAAATATTTGTGGTAACTCATAAGACCTCTCAAAAAACATAAACCATAAATATATATATACACAAATCTTACTTCCTCAAAATTAAAAAAAAAAATTACTTTTTATGGGACATTTTTAAGAAAATGAAGAGATAAGTTACCAAGTAGTAGAAAATATTTTTTAAATATATTTGAAAAAAGAACTTGTATCCTAAATATACAGAGTTCTTATAATTCAATAATTAAGAGGAAAAATGACCCAATTAAAATAACCCAAAGAAGACATATGAATGGCAATAAGATATCAAAAAAAGAAAAAAATGCTGAATATTATTAATATTCAAAAAAAAAAAAAAGAAAAAGCGAAAAAGCAAACCTGTTGCCGTCTAGTCAATTCCAACTCATAGCGACCCTATAGGAGAGAGTAGAACTGTCCCATAGAGTTTCCAAGGAGCACCTGGTGGATTCAAACTGCCAACCTTTTGGTTAGCAGCTGTAGCACTTAACCGCTATGCCACCAGAGTTTCCATTATTAATCTTAGGAACATGTAAATTAGAACCACAATAAAATAACACTACCTACCGATTGCAAAGGCAAAAAATCATATAATGAAAATAACAAGTGCTAATAATGATATGAAGCAACTAAAATTTTATGTGTTCTAGTGGGAATGCAAAATGATACAGTCACTTTGAAAAACACTTGACAGCCCTTTATAAATTTAAAAATACCCTTGCCATACAACCAAGTATCACTCCCAGCTATTTACTCACAATGACTTTCCAGTGAGTATTCATACCATTCTTATCATAATAAGCAAAAACTGAAAACAGCCTAATGACCCTTAACATGGTGAATGGGAAAATAAACTGTGGCACACTCATTCAATGGAATAGCACTACACACACAAACAAGTTATGGATACATGCAACAACATGGATGAATCCCAAAATCATTACAGGAAGTGTGAGAAGCAGACACAAAAGGTTTTATATTGTATGAATCTATATGAGAGTTTTGGAAAGGCAAAATAACAGGAATAGAAAACAGGTAAGTGGTCACTATGGAATCTGGCTGGGAGTGGAAGGAAGTAACTGCAAATAATCCCTATATGGGTGAATGTGGCCCTGTTCGTTACATTACTTGAGTCTTACTGGATGGAGTAGGGTGGTTTCTAAACCTAATCCCTTGTGAGTAGTCTTTTATAAAAAGGGAAAACAGACATGGTGAGGCACACACACGGACAACTCTATGTGAGGATCCATCTATAAGCCAAGAAACAGCAAGAAATGCCTGGAGCTGCCAGAAGCTGAAAGATACAAGGGATGTTTTTCTTCTAGGGTGGACAGGGCATAGCCATGCCGATACCCTGAATTCAGATGCCTGGCCTCCAAAATTGCAGGACAATAAATTCCTGTTCTTTAAACCACACACTTGTACTATTTTTATTATGGCAGTACTAGAAAACTAAACCACATGGGGACTTCTAAGATGATGGAAATGTTCTATATCTTAAATGTAGCAATCACTAGTCTTTATACATTTGTCAAAAGTCATTGAATGGTACCCTTGAAAGATTCAATTTTATTTTATGTAAATAACATCTTAAAATCACATGAAGAATTTGCTTTGACATTTTCTGTCCCTTGTTTTGAAGAAAGTAATGGTTTCTACTGTGGAAAGGTCACATTTTGGTCATCATTCTGAAACACAGCATCAGAACTATCTATTGGAGAAGATGTTTCATACAGGGAACAAGTTTGATATGCAACTACGATTTTCCACCCTTTTGATGGATGCCACTGATGTCACTTATGAGCCTTAGAAATATGTAGGTTGATTATTCTCCATCAAACCATTGCTTCATAGAATTTAAAATGCATCCATATTTGATTTACTTACTGAAGTTCGCTTAGTAATGGGAACCTCTGATGAGATAAAACTGAAAATCTTTCATAGAGCAAATTTTTTAATTATATTATCATAATATCATAAATAAAATATGGTTGGATATTCTGGCATGATTTCCCATAATTTTCAAGTCTATACATTATTCTAATCTGAACTAGGTGAGCACTTTTTGTAACACTAATTTGTACTTTGTTAAAGAAAAGTTTTTTTTTATTTTAATTTAACTTTAGAAATTATATTGTATGTCCATAAATAATGGCTCTTACTCAGCCTTTTTCAAAGCCTAACCATAATTTACTGGAAGCAAAGATAATTTATGTCATCTTTTGTGACAAATAGGAATATGCTGGTAAGAAATGCAAGCCTAGTGCAGTTTTAAAAATAAAAAAAAAACACAAATCTTTTTTCATCCGGTTTTAATTTAGGATGTCAGTTGCAACCTGTCTTCAGTGTTAGTAATATGGACGTGTATATACTTCTACGACATTGTATTTCAGTTGGATATTTTAAAAGTTTGATAATTTATTTATGTTATTTTATTTCTATTCCTCTAAATTATGAGAATTTGAAGGGCACAGAAAAAAAAAAATCTTTATTTTTCAAGCTGAGACAAAATAGTCAATCATGATGCATAAGTTGAGGTTTTATTTTTAATTATCTATAAAAATACAAAATATTACAGAAAAGTCTCAGCTGTAAAGAATTTTCATACCAAATTATCATGGTGTGCTCAAAGACAGACAGACTTTGGGTTCCTATACTGGATCTGCCACTTTCTGCTTTTGTAAAAGTGAGGTAACTAGTTATGCTGTCAGGTATATGGTGGTGGTGGTGGTTGTTAGTTCATTTGAGTCAATTCCAACACATGGTGACCCCAAGTGTGCAGAATAATACTGTTCCATAGGGTTTTCAAGGCTGTGATCTTTAGGAACCAGGTCATCAAGTCTGTCTCCTGAGACATTTCTGGGTAAGTCTGGCACCCTCTGGGTGGGTTTGAACTGCCTACTTTTCAGCTAGTAGTTGAGTGCTTCATCATTTGCACCAAACAGGGACTCCTAAAAATGGAGTAACTTAAGATCTCTGTTCCTCACTTTTGTTATGTAAGTTTGAACACCAAAAGGCCAGCAGCTTGAACCCACCAGCTACTCCATGGGAGAAAGATGTGGTAGTCGGCTTCTAAAAAAGACTTATAGCCTTGGAAACCCTATGAGGTTGTTATGAGTTGGAATCAATTAGAAGGCAGTGGGTTTTGGGTTTTTAAGTTTGAACAATTATGCCAATCTCATCAGGCTGGTAAAGAATGGAATGAAACACATTATTAAAGATACTTAGCGCAAGGGCTACCATGTATTTTATTCAAAGTTGTAGGCACTGATTTGTACCTTATGGAAAACTGAGTAGTGTATACTTGAAGTTTCCTCTTATACCGCAAAAGCAAACAATCAAACAAATAGCAACAACAACAAAAAACTCATTGCTGTCAAGTCGATTTTGACCCATAGTGACCCTAAAGGACAGAGTAGAACTTCCCCATAGGGTTTCCAAGGAGTGGCTGGTGAATTTGAACTGCCAGCCTTTTGGTGAACAGCCAAATGCTTAACCACCGCACCACCAATGCTCTGTATATACTGTAAATCATTCTAATTATTCTACAGGCCCTTCCTCCCCTGTTGTCTATTCTCTAGTTTCGATTAACCAGATTCGAAAGAGAGAAAGATGCATTAATGAATCCCAGGTCAGAAATTCTCTGGCATAATTTTGGTCAGAAATGCAAAATACAACAGAGGTCATTTTAAAAAACTAAATCTAAAACATTCATAAAAACTACAGGGGGGCCAAGATGGCTGACTAGGTAGACGCTACCTCAGATCCCTCTTGCAACAAAGACTCAGAAAAACAAGTGAATTGATCACATACACGACAATCTATGAACCCTGAACAACAAACACAGATTTAAAGAGTTGACCTGAGTGACAGAGACGGAGAACGAACAACTACGGGGAAGCAGCGACTGTTTTCGGAGCCTGGAGCCAGCGTCCCAGTCAGGTAACCTTGGCACCAGGTTTAGGACTGGGTGCAGGGGAGCTGAACACAACATCTTGTGACAGCGCAAACACGGGGCGCAGCCCTAACCCTCTGAACTGACCCCGGGAGGGGGCCCAGCCGGTCCGCACAGGCAGCGTGGCGACGTGGCTGGTGGGAGGAGAAGTTCCTGGGAGGCAGTGACTGGTTTTGGAGCCGGGAGTGCAGCGTCCCAGTGGGGGAACCTTGGCATGGGGCTTTGGACTGGGCGCATGGAAGCCGAACACAACATCTTATGATGGCGCAAACACGGGGCGCAGCCCTACCCCCCCTGAACTGACCCCAGGAGGGGGCCCAGCCGGTCCGCGCGGGCAGCGCAGCAACGGGGCTGCCGGGAGGAGAAGTTGCTGGGAGGCAGTGACTGGTTTTGGAGCCAGGAGTGCAGCGTCCCAGCCGGGGAACCTTGACACTGGGCTGTGGACTGTCAGTGGAGGAACTGACCATGGCTTCTGTGGGCCAGACCCTCGGGGGCAATTTCCACACAGCCAGCACACATAGGTGACACACCCCTCGGGAATCTCAGATAAAATAGTCATCCCAAGCAAGATAAGCAACTTTGGCTATATCCCTGGGTGCTACTCTCTCCTGTTTTCCTGAACCCTCCCCTCCCCTTCCCAGGTGGCTTCATTAACATTGGAATTTCCTGAGCCAGAGGGAGAACGGCTCCTGCTCCGTGGCTTTTCTTTTCCCTTTTTTTTTTTGGACTTTTCCTTACCCATTCTTCCGGCCTGAGAGAAGCAACCACAAAAAACCCAGGGACCAAAAATCCTTCCCTAATTCGACTAAAAACACAGAACCAGCTCCAGCCAAGCATAAATGCTCGGTATCTTGGGCTTTCATCCCTACAGGGAACAAGGTGGCTACTACGATGTAAAGGCATTTCTGATAGGGATCCAACTGCATTTTTTTTAGCAGATTTACTGGAAAAACAAGTTTCCCAGGTCTGATATCTCTGCTTATTCAACAGAGCCCTAACTGACACACAACAGGGAACTGAGGGCTGAAGCTCCCCCCAGACCACCTAGCCTCTCGCCTTAGGGGTCTAAGGAGGGTGACACCTACCGATCGGTAGAGGTACTTGCATTGGAGGCCTAAGGTACAGCTCCAGAACCCCCCCACCAAGGTGCTTTAGGAATAGAGACACACCTACCTCACTGACACTTGGGGGAAGCCTGTCAGCATCCTTCCCTCCCGGAGTGTGAACCCTAGCTGCTAATAGAATCTGGTGCACACAACTATCACCACTACTTCTCAAGGTGGATAGGTGTTAGGGTGCAGCACACACTTGATGACCCAAAATCAGATTCTACACAAGAATAGTGAATAGACTCAGGCATATATATCTGGCAACAGCCCAAACCAGCTGGTAATAGGTCATAAGTAAGTCAAGGGCTACAACGATCAACACAGCACAATCTAGTAGCCTACCCACGTATATTGAAAGAAAACAAACAAGATAAGACTCAGTGAGCAAATATAGAATAAATCACTACAATATCTTAGTGATGGCTCAGAGACAGCAGTCGATATCAAACCATATAAAGAAGCAGACCATGACAGCTTCTACAACCCCCCAAACAAAACAATCAAAATCTTTCCCAAATGAAGATACAATCCTGGAATTATCAGATACAGAATATAAAAAACTAATTTACAGAATGCTTCAAGACATCAGGGATGACCTCAGAAACGAAATAAAGCAAACTGCAGAAAAAGCCAAGGAACACACTGATAAAACTGTTGAAGAACTCAAAAAGATTATTCAAGAACATACTGGAAAAATTAATAAGTTGCAAGAATCCATAGAGAGACAACATGTAGAAACCCAAAAGATTAACCATAAAATTACAGAATTAGACAACACAATAGGAAGTCAGAGGAGCAGACTCGAGCAATTAGAATGCAGACTGGGACATCTGGAGGACCAGGGAATCAACACCAACATAGCTGAAAAAAAATCAGATAAAAGAATTAAAAAAAAATGAAGAAACCCTAAGAATCATGCGGGACTCTATCAAGAAGGATAATTTGCGGGTGATTGGAGTCCCAGAACAGGGAGGGAGGATAGAAAACACAGAGAGAATAGTTGAAGATCTGCTGACAGAAAACTTCCCTGACATCATGAAAGACAAAAGGATATCTATCCAAGATGCTCATCAAACCCCATTTAAGACTGATCCAAAAAGAAGAACACCAAGACATATTATCATCAAACTTGCCAAAACCAAAGATAAAGAGAAAATTTTAAAAGCAGCCAGGGAGAAAAGAAAGGTCTCCTTCAAGGGAAAAATCAATAAGAATAAGTTCAGAGTACTCAGGAAACCATGCAGGCAAGACGGCAATGGGATGACATATACAGAGCACTGAAGGAGAAAAACTGCCAGCCAAGGATCATATACCAAGCAAAACTCTCTCTGAAATATGAAGGCGAAATTAAGATATTTACAGATAAACACAAGCTTAGAGAATTTGCAAAAATCAAACCAAAGCTACAAGAAATACTAAAGGAAATTGGTCAGAAAACCAAAAATATCAGATACCAGCACAACACAAGTTCACAGAACAGAACATCCTGATATCAACTCAAATAGGGAAATCACAAAAACAAATTAAGATTAATTAAAAAAAAAATGCTCAAAACAGGGAATCTTTGAAGTCAATATATAAAAGATCACAAAAATCAAAAAGAGGGACTAAATACGGGTGGTATAGGACTGCCATATGGAGAGGGAAGCAAGGTGATATAGGACAACACAAGTTAGGTTTTTACTTAGAAAAATAGGGGTAAATATTAAGGTAACCACAAAGAGGTATAACAACTCCATAACTCAAAATAAAAACCAAGAAAAACGTAACGACTCAGCAAACATAAAGTCAAATACTATGAAAATGAGGATCTCACAATTTACAAAGAAAAATGTCTCAGCACAAAACAGTAAGTGGAAAAATGAAATTGTCAACAACAAACATAAAAAGGCATCAAAATGACAACACTAAACACTTATCTATAATTACACTGAATGTAAATGGACTAAATGCACCAATAAAAAGAGAATCTCAGACTGGATAAAGAAACACGATCCGTCTATATGCTGCCTACAAGAGACACACCTTAGACTTAGAGACACAAACACACTAAAACTCAAAGGATGGAAAAAAATATATCAAGCAAACAAAAAGCAAAAAAAGAAGAGGAGTAGCAATATTAATTTCTGACAAAATAGACTTTAAACTTAAATCCTCCACAAAGGATAAAGAAGGACACTACATAATGATAAAAGGGACAATTGACCAGGAAGATATAACCATATTAAATATTTATGCACCCAATGACAGGGCTGCAAGATACATAAATCAAATCTTAACAGAACTGAAAAGTGAGATAGACACCTCCACAATTATACTAGGAGACTTCAACACACCACTTTCGGAGAAGGACAGGACATCCAGTAAGAAGCTCAATAGAGACATGGAAGACCTAATTACAACAATCAACCAACTCGACCTCATTGACTTATACAGAACTCTCCACCCAACTGCTGCAAAGTATACTTTTTTTTCTAGCACACATGGAACATTCTCTAGAATAGACCACATATTACGTCATAAAACAAACCTTTGCAGAATCCAAAACATTAAAATATTACAAAGCATCTTCTCAGACCACAAGGCCATAAAGTGGAAATCAATAACAGAAAAATTAGGGAAAAGAAATCAAATGCTTGGAAACTGAACAATACCCTCCTGAAAAAAGACTGGGTTATAGAAGACATTGAGGAGGGAATAAGGAAATTCATAGAATACAACGAGAATGAAAATACTTCCTATCAAAACCTCTGGGACACAGCAAAAGCAGTGCTCAGAGGCCAATTTAGGTCGATAAATGCACACATACAAAAAGAAGAAAGAGCCAAAATCAGAGAACTGTCCCTACAACTTGAACAAATAGAAAGGGAGCAACAAAAGAATCCATCAGGCACCAGAAGAAAACAAATAATAAAAATTAGAGCTGAACTAAATGAATTAGAGAACAGAAAAACAATTGAAAGAATTAACAAAGCCAAAAGCTGGTTCTTCAAAAAAATTAACAAAATTGATAAACCATTGGCTAGACTGACTAAAGAAATACAGGAAAGGAAACAAATAACCCAAATAAGAAACGAGAAGGGCCACATCACAACAGACCCAACTGAAATTAAAAGAATCATATCAGATTATTATGAAAAATTGTATTCTAACAAATTTGCAAACCTAGAAGAAATGGATGAATTCCTGGAAAAACACTACCTACCTAAACTATCACAATCAGAAGTAGAACAACTAAATAGACCCATAACAAAAAAAGAGATTGAAACGGTAATCAAAAAACTCCCAACAAAAAAAAGCCCTGGCCCGGATGGCTTCACTGCAGAGTTCTACCAAACTTTCAGAGAAGAGTTAACACCACTACTACTAAAGGTATTTCAAAGCATAGAAAATGACGGAATACTACCTAACTCATTCTATGAAGCCACCATCTCCCTGATACCAAAACCAGGTAAAGACATCACAAAAAAAGAAAATTACAGACCTACATCCCTCATGAACATAGATGCAAAAATCCTCAACAAAATTCTAGCCAATAGAATTCAACAACATATCAAAAAAATAATTCACCACGACCAAGTGGGATTTATACCAGGTATGCAAGGCTGGTTTAGTATTAGAAAAACCATTAATGTAATCCACCATATAAATAAAACAAAAGACAAAAACCACATGATCTTATCAATTGATGCAGAAAAGGCATTTGACAAAGTCCAACACCCATTCATGATAAAAACTCGTACCAAAATAGGAATTGAAGGAAAATTCCTCAACATAATAAAGGGCATCTATACAAAGCCAAAGCCAAAGGAAAAAAAAAATTTTTTTTTTTTTTTTATACAAAGCCAACAGCCAACATCACTCTAAATGGAGAGAGCCTGAAAGCATTTCCCTTGAGAACGGGAACCAGACAAGGATGCCCTTTATCACCGCTCTTATTCAACATTGTGCTAGAAGTCCTAGCCAGAGCAATTAGGCTAGACAAAGAAATAAAGGGCATCCGGACTGGCAAGGAGCAAGTAAAATTATCTCTATTTGCAGATGACATGATCTTATACACAGAAAACCCTAAGGAATCCTCCAGAAAAACACTGAAACTAATAGAAGAGTTTGGCAGAGTCTCAGGTTATAAGATAAACATACAAAAATCACTTGGATTCCTCTACATCAACAAAAAGAACATCGAAGAGGAAATCACCAAATCAATACCATTCACGGTAGCCCCCAAGAAGATAAAATACTTAGGAATAAATCTTACCAAAGATGTAAAAGACCTCTACAAAGAAAACTACAAAGCACTACTACAAGAAATTCAAAAGGACATACTTAAGTGGAAAAACATACCCTGCTCATGGATAGGAAGACTTAACATAGTAAAAATGTCTATTCTACCAAAAGCCATCTATACATACAATGCACTTCTGATCCAAATTCCAATGTCATTTTTTAAGGTGATAAAGAAACAAATCACCAACTTCATATTGAAGGTAAAGAAGCCTCGAATAAGCAAAGCATTACTGAAAAAGAAGAAGAAAGTGGGAGGCCTCACTCTACCTGATTTCAGAACCTATTATACAGCCACAGTAGTCAAAACAGCCTGGTATTGGTACAACAACAGGCACATAGACCAGTGGAACAGAATTGAGAACCCAGATATAAATCCATCCACATACGAGCAGCTGATATTTGACAAAGGCTCAGTGTCAGTTAATTGGGGAAAAGATAGCCTTTTTAACAAACGGTGCTGGCATAACTGGATATCCATTTGCAAAACAATGAAACAGGACCCATACCTCACACCATGCACAAAAACTAACTCCAAGTGGATCAAAGACCTAAACATAAAGACTAAAACGATAAAGATCATGGAAGAAAAAATAGGGACAACGTTAGGAGCCCTAATACAAGGCATAAACAGAATACAAAACATTACCAAAAATGACGAAGAGAAACCAGATAACTGGGAGCTCCTAAAAATCAAACACCTGTGCTCATCTAGAGACTTCACCAAAAGAGTAAAAAGACCACCTACAGACTGGGAAAGAATTTTCATCTATGACATCTCCGACCAGCGCCTGATCTCTAAATTCTATATGATTCTGTCAAAACTCAATCACTAAAAGACAAACAACCCAATCAAGAAGTGGGCAAAGGATATGAACACACATTTCACTAAAGAAGATATTCAGGCAGCCAACAGATACATGAGAAAATGCTCTCGATCATTAGCCATTAGAGAAATGCAAATTAAAACTACGATGAGATTCCATCTCATACCAACAAGGCTGGCATTAATCCAAAAAACACAAAATAATAAATGTTGGAGAGGCTGCGGAGAGATTGGAACTCTTATACACAGCTGGTGGGAATGTAAAATGGTACAACCACTTTGGAAATCTATCTGGCGTTATCTTAAACAGTTAGAAATAGAACTACCATACAACCCAGAAATCCCACTCCTCGGAAGATACCCTAGAGAAATAAGAGCCTTCACACAAAAAGATATATGCAAACCCATATTTATTGCAGCTCTGTTTACAATAGCAAAAAGCTGGAAGCAACCAAGGTGTCCATCAACGGATGAATGGGTAAATAAATTGTGGTATATTCACACAATGGAATACTACGCATCGATAAAGAACAGTGACGAATCTGTGAAACATTTCATAACATGGAGCAACCTGGAAGGCATTATGCTGAGCGAAATTAGTCAGAGGCAAAAGGACAAATATTGTGTAAGACCACTATTATAAGATTTTGAGAAATAGTATAAACTGAGAAGAACACATACTTTTGTGGCTACGAGGGGGGGAGGGAGGGAGGGTGCGTAGAAGAGGGTTTTTTACTGATTAATTAGTAGATAAGAACTGCTTTAGGTGAAGGGAAGGACAATACTCAATACATGGAAGGTCAGCTCAACTGGACTCGACTGGACCAAAAGCGAAGAAGTTTCCGGCATAAACTGAATGCTTCAAAGGTCAGCGGAGCAAGGGTGGGGTTTTGGGGACTATGGCTTAAGGGGACTTCTAAGTCAATTGGCAAAATAATTCTATTATGAAAACATTCTGCATCCCACTTTGAAATGTGGCGTCTGGGGTCTTAAATGCTAACAAGCGGCCATCTAAGATGCATCAATTGGTCTCAACCCACCTGGATCAAAGGAGAATGAAGAACACCAAGGTCACACAATAACTATGATCCCAAGAGACAGAAAGGGCCACAGGAACTAGAGACTTACATCATCCTGAGACCAAAAGAACTAGTTGGTGCCCGGCCACAACCGAGGACTGCCCTGACAGGGAGCGCAACAGAGAACCCCTGAGGGAGCAGGAGATCAGTGGGATGCAGACCCCAAATTCTCATAAAAAGACCATACTTAATGGTCTGACTGAGACTAAAGGAATCCCGGCGGTCATGATCCCCAAACCTTCTGTTGGCCCAGGACAGGAACCGTTCCCGAAGACAACTCAGCAGACATGAAAGGGACCGGACAGTGGGTAGGAGAGAGATGCTGATGAAGAGTGAGCTAATTATATCAGGTGGACACTTGAGACTGTGTTGGCATCTCCTGTCTGGAGGCGGGATGGGAGGATAGAGAGAGTGGGAAGCTGGCAAAATTGTCACGAAAGGAGAGACTGGAAGGGCCAACTCATTAGGGGGAGAGCAAGTGGGAAAATGGAGTAAGGTGTATATAAACTTGTATGTGACAGTCTGGCTTGATTTGTAAACGTTCACTTGAAGCTCAATAAAAGTTAATAAAAAAAAAATACAAACAGTATTAGGAAAAGCACCCCTACCCGCCTGGTTCCTGCTTAGCAGCAAAGATTAATATCTTGACATACACTGTGTGGAGTGTTGACTCTGTCCTCCACACTGTTACCCTGCTGACAACAGACTCTGTTAGCTTCTGCACTTTTCAGAACGTGCCTCATTTCTGTGATAATTTATTTCTTTCCCAAGTCCTCCCAGCTCATTTTTCAATTCTTCACCATACCTCTTCTGAGCTCTTGTATTTTAGGTTAAAGCTCTAGGTTTAAAGTGATGCTTATTTCCACTTTTTAATAAAATCTTTTGTAATGTGTTTTGTTGTTATTGTCTTTTGTTCCATGACAATGTGTCTCTAGTGATTTGTATCATTTTCATTAGTTTTGTGAGGTGATTCCCCCCCTCCACTTCCATATGTTCCATTGGTTCACGTTCTTGGTGATGTTACTGCTAGGTTGGCTTCCATTAGCCCCCCAAAGATACAAAATGGCCATGGAATCCAAATCTTTGTCTATATCATAATTCACATCACATTTGTAGAGCCCTTTCCAGTTTTTTTTTTTTTTTTTTTTCCATTTAGGGGAAACCCTGGCGGTTAGTGGTCAAGAGCTATGGCTGCTAACCAAAAGGTCAGCAGTTCGCATTCACCAGAACCCTATGGGGCAGTTCTACTCTATCCTACAGGGTCACTATGAGTTGGAATTGACTCCATGGCACCAGGAGTCAATTAACCTGCTGCTAATTAAAGGCTAAGTTTAAAAATAAAGTTCAGGATAGTCCCAAGTTGCTAGTGGACAGGCTAGCATCCAACAACCCTGGGAAACTTATAATAGTCCTAGCACTTAACCTCCTGTGCAGACACTGCCAAAGGTGCTGATTCTTATTTAACAGAAACTGTTTTCAGTGTGGAAACTCTGGCGGCGTAGTGGTTAAGTGGTACAGCTGCTAACCAAAATGTCAGCAGTTTGAATCCATGAGATGCTCCTTTGAAACTCTATGAGACAGTTCTACTCTGTTCTATAGGGTTTCTGTGAGTCAGAATCAACTGGACAGCAACAGGTATTTGCTTGTTTGTTTTGTTTTTATTTTCAGTATCACCAGCTGAACACCTCACCAGCTGAATACCTGAGCCCAGAGGTCAGTACACAAGTGAAGTTATTAGAAGATGGGCTGGTTTGCTCTTTACTGCTCCTTAAGCAAGGCCCCTTGTTGACTGAGATGGTCTTAAAGCCAGGCAGGCCTAACTCATTCTGGCACTGCTGACAATGTAGTCCACTCTAGCCCCCACTGGAGCACAAATACAGTCAGGGTCTGGGCATATCCAGGAAACTGACCGTATATACGGCTGCAATTACATGGTTGTTCTGACCTGGAACTTGCTGGTAATGGAATTTCTTGAGCTAGTGCACCATGCCTGTGAGTGCTGGATAGCCAGGCCTCTTGTCTCCTTCCTTAAAAGCTGAAAGACCTTACACAGTCTGACTTATACATGTCTGGCTTTGCAGATGTCTAAGCTAATTAGGAGAGAACGTGGTAATGAAACCTCTGGTCTTCAAAGGCTGTTTACTCTTATCACTAGGAAAGTCAAGATCTATAAAGTTTGGGATTGGGTTACGTGACAGAAATGAGTATTGTCTCAGTTTGTGCAGACACCATTGGAAATTCAAATCATCATTAACTGTGGTGTATATTGGAAAAATTTGCTGCAGAGATAGTATTTACTTCCAATGTAGAAATAAACAGTTAATAAAATGACTTTTAAGGCCTGCAAATTTGAAGTCTAAAGCAACTACACAGCTCCAAATATCAACAGATACACACCAATTTCATGCACTTTATTTTTACAGTGGAAAGCTAAGACCCATCTATCCACCCTCCTGAAGAGTCAGATGAATTCAACAATAATAAAAATACTAACTTAGCATAGATAGTACTGCATCCTTTGGGATAGCCAATTATCAATTTAGACACCTCGACAAACCTGACTAAATCACATTATGTCTCCTGTAATCGCTGTGCATCCACTATTTGATTTAAATATAATCACAGTCATACTTCTTTGATACAAATTACTTTGTATCAAAGTTGGTTATCTTTGTTAATGCTAGACTCATTGGGTGCTACCATTGAAACGAATGGTGAAAATTACCTGATCCACTTTCATGTTCAAGGCTACAATTCCTTGTACCTTGACCTTAGCAGATGGAGATCCTGTCTCTGCAGAAAATTTTCTAGTATCATCATATTCACTACCACACATAGCAGCCTAACTTCCTTTTAGAATTATTATTAATTAATTAATATATTTCTATTGTATTTTTAAAGTGTTTCCCATACAGATTAATTCAAGAGAAAATATTTCCTAATTAAAGTCTATTTTATTCCAGAAAATGTTCCAAAGATTTATGATAGCAATAGCTCCACTTTATAGTAAACGCTGAGGGAAAATCAGCATATAAGTTACTGGAAAATCCATTATAAGTTACTATTGAGTGAATTTTTATGTCATAAAACACATAAAAAAGAAATCTGGACACAGTTTTCTAGGTTGATTGAAACTGAGGTTAATATTCTGTTTATTTGGAAAAACCTGTGATTTAACATATATTTATTTATTGTGGGAAATATTCTCAGATTCCGTTACACATCCTTTAGAGATATAACTTTTCAGAAGACATATTGCCTAATTTTCCTATTACACAACACCCCCGTTAATAAGTTATATCCATAGAGATTCTTAACAAAATTGATTATCAAGTGTTTTAATGTATCACGTGACTGAATATCTTCATCTGATTATATATTAAACTCCAGCCAATATTTATCGAACCCCCATATATGATAAAAAAAATTATATTTAGAGGTACAACAGATATAGTACAAATATTCACTGAGAAAAATATTTAAAGAAGGAGATTGATATTAAAACAATAAAAAAAAAAAATCATTGTATCAGAGTAGAACTGTGGTCCGTAGAGTTTCCAATGACTGTTTTTTCAAAAGTATGTAGCCAAAGCCTTTGTTTGGCCAGATGCCTCTGGGTGAACTCAAACTTCCAACCTTTTGGCTAACAGCTATGCTGTGCCCTTTAATCGTTGGCGCAAACCAGGGATTCCATTCAAACAACTATGATACAAATGCCTACAGAGTAAGTAAGAGGAGATTTAGAGAAAGGTGTGAATCATTTTGAGGGGGCTGAATGATGACATCTAAGGATAAATGAGCTGACTATTAAAAGATGAATAAGATTTCTCAACAGAGTATCAGAATCTGTCTAAAGCCCTCCTTTTGCCACCGTCAGATATATTCTACCAAAAGAGAAATCCTGACAAGCTATGAAGGAATTGAAAATATATTTGTTTTTATAAAGAAATATATGTTCATTTGGCAATATTTAGATGTTTTCAAATAGATAAAGAATAGATTCTCATGACTAACTTTATGAGGTTGATTTTATCTAATTAGCCTAAACATTTTTATAAGAGTTTAGATAATACCTTATAACCCAAAGTATCAATCAATAGAGAGGCAATTTTTGGATTAGATTCCAGGAAGAATGTGACTCATAAGCATCTTTCTTCTCCTTCAATTCATGCTTTAACTCAGTCCTTTCTGCTGAGCTAAGCGGCTCTATGGCCCTGTGGGAAACTGAGTGAAAGGAAGAACTTGGGAGCTAAGAGAACCCAATTCAACAGAGATGGTGCAAGGCTCACCTCCTTGTGACCAGTGCAGTGGTTAGAGCCACTGTAAAAGAACTCTAGTATTAGGGCTAGAATATGATAACTCTACCTCTAGATCATCAGTATATCTGTGTATCTATGTCATCTAGAAAGAAGCTCAGCTACAAAAGTGTAAGAGTCACATTGGTCCCACGTGAATTTCCCTGGCCTGACTCATCTTCAAGCAGTCAGAAATGTTTGACCTTCCTACTCATGTGGTTAGGAGTTCTAAGAGTAATAATCAGAGGACTTTATTGCTGATATCTCATTGGGGGTGTGCATCCTACTTGTCGGCAGACTAACAAGCATCTTACCATGCACCACTTGTAGCGCTGCTGCCACCCCAGGATTCCAACCAAAGACTTAGGCTCCAGTAAGCAGACAAAAAGGTAACACCACGTATGAAGAATCTCACAGCCAAATGTAAGAAAATCAAGGGTAAAGAGAAAATCTTATAATCTTCAAGGTGAGGAAAGCATTCCATTTTTTGAAAAGGAAAATATTTAGTAGTAACATTAGATTTTTGTTTGTTTGCAATACCAAAAGCAAGAAGATCATAAGATAATGTTGAAAGATTACTGAGAGAAAATGATTGCGATAGAAGAATTTTATATCCAACAAAGCTATCAATATCTTCCTAGAAAAGAAGGAAAAATATTTGTGGATATTCAGGAGTCTGTCATACATAAACTATATATATATATATAAACACATATAAAATACTTGAACAAAGGCTCTAATCAACATGTGTTTTAAAAGAAGTCTCTACAATGAGGCAAAAATAAAAAAGAAAGCAGTAAGTAATGAAAAATTTAAAATATACAGTACTCAGTTTACATAAACATTTAAGGATAAACGTTATGTAAATGTAAAAGAAGTATTGTAAATTTAAAGAAAAAATCTTTGTATAGATGACAGATTTTAAGAGAAAATTTAATAATAGACATAATCAAAATATACAAGCTATATATCTAAAAACATTGACACTGGGATCAATGAGAAAAGTAAAGCATTTTAAAGATCTCTGTCTTAGTCATCTAGTGCTGCTATAACAAAAATGCCACAAATGGATGGCTTTAACAAAGATAAATTTATTTTCTCACAGCCTAGTAGGCTGGAAGTCCAAATTCAGGGCGTCAGCTCCAGGGGAAGACTTACTTTCTCTGTTCCCTCTGGATGAAGGTCCTTGTCATCAATCTTCCCCCTGAACTAGGAGATTCTCTGCACAGGAACCCTGGATTCAAAGGACACATCCTGCTTTCTTGATGGTATGAGGTCCCCACCCTCTGCTTGCTTCCCTTTCTTTTTATCTCATGTTAAGATAAAAGGTGATGCAGGCCACACTTCAGGGAGACTCCCTTTGCATTGGATCAAGGATGTGACCTTAGTAAGGGTGTTATAATCCCACCCTAATCCTCTTTAACATGAAATTACAATCACAAAATGGGGGATGACCAAACAATACTGGGAATCAGGGCCTAACCAAGTTGACACATATTTTTGGGGCACATAGTTCAATCCAGGGCAATCTCATATTGTGGGAGTAAGGGCAAGTAATGATGTTAGAGAGTATTTGTGGGGGAAAAAAAAAATTAGTATTTTGTTTTTGAATTAAACATGAAAAATATGTTTTATTGCTATCAAAAATATGCACTCTCTCCCGAGAGTACTTTCCCAAACACGGTAACTAATGTGGTAGCATTATCAACTTCTAATTCATTACCTGTTTTATTTCATCTTCATAACACTTATCACTTGACATTTTATTGTATATTTATTTGCTTCCTTGTTTAGCGTGTTTTTTTTTTTTTTTTTTTCACTAGAATAACTACATGGTAAACTTTAATATGGCAGGGACTTTGTCTATTTTCTTCATTGTTCCATCCCCGGGTCAGGAAGAAACACAAATAGTGGACATTCAATACATATTTGTTAAATTAATACATGAATTCCAAGTTAGGAAAGTTAGTAATTAATGAAATGGAAACAAAACCAAAAAACCAAACCCAGTGCCATTGAGTCGATTCCT
This sequence comes from Elephas maximus indicus, assembly GCF_024166365.1. Classification (NCBI taxonomy): domain Eukaryota; kingdom Metazoa; phylum Chordata; class Mammalia; order Proboscidea; family Elephantidae; genus Elephas; species Elephas maximus. Next base: position 28,736,150 of record NC_064830.1, read on the forward strand.
ACTCATAGCGACCCTATAGGACAGAGTAGAACTGCCCCATAGAGTTTCCAAGGAGTGCCTGGTGGATTCGAACTGCCGACCCTTTGGTTAGCAGCCATAGCACTTAACCACTATGCAACCAGGGTTTCCTGAAATGGAAAACCACTCTAAATCATCCAAGTTGGCAATGGGGAATATAAAATCAATAGTAATTTGACCAAAAAAAAAAAAAAAGCAAAATGTAAAAAAGAAACAACAAAGTGACATAAATTCAAATCTAGAGTAAGCAAACCACAACAAAATCATATTCTATTTTTTAAAAATGCATTAGATTACTAGTTTCAGCTCCAACATATAAAGAGTTTGGGAGGTCATCACCCTTGTCCTTAAAACAGAAAAAAGCTTGGCAAACTGAAAATCCATGACTGTTCTCGCACATCTCAGAGAACAGAGGTTGCATGACAAACTGTCACTCAGGAATCCGGGGGGACAGCATATCCAGTCACAGTCGAAATCTTACCTGAATCAGAAGCTAAGTGAGCCATAGACTTTTAGAAACATATTGATAAATAATAGTGTTGACAAATTCCTAGAAGTTACGTGTGGACAAGAATGAGAAACTCCTAGGGGCCTCGGTCTTAGAGGGGCTCACTTTTGTATGGTTTACCTGCAGGAATGCTACCACATTCTCGCAGTGAAGATCCTTAAAAAAAAATACCCAGTGTGGATCTGGCAAAGGGGTGAGGAGAGCCACAGGGACACTGTAAATAAGATGTAAAGACAAGTTCCAGACTGGGAGGAAGAATTTGCAAAATACAGACCTCATGAAAAACTTATACTCAGAATAGAACTCTTGAAACTCAACAATAAGAAAACACACTAAAAAATGCGTAAAATATATGGACACTTTTTGTTTCAACAAAGGAGACATGCAGATGGTAAATAAACATATGCAAAAGTGCTCCACATCACTTGTCCTTAAAAAAAGGGAAAGTAAATTAAAACTACAGGGAGATACCACTAAACCACTGCTGTTAAAATGGCTAAAATCCAAAAACTGAAAGCACCAAATGCTGACAAGGCTGCAGTGCAACCATAAATCTCACTCATCGCCGGTGGGAATGCAAAATGGTACAGCCACTTTGGAAGACAGTTTGGCAGTTTCTTACAAAGCCAAACCTAGTATTACAGATATAAGCTAGCAATCACTCACCTATGTGTTTGAACAACTGACCTGAACTTGTATTAACAGAAAAACCTGCACTTGAAAGTTTAGAGCAGTTTTATTTGTAATTGCCCCAGACTGGAAGTAACCAGAATGTCCTTCAATAGGTGAGTGGATAAACAAATTGCTGAACACGCATACAATGGAATACTATTCCGGATAAAAAGAAATGAGCTATATCAAGTCATCAAACAATATGAGGGAGCCTTAAATGCATATTGCTAAGTGAAAGGATCACGTTTGAAAAGGCTACATAATACATGATTCCAATAATATGACATTCTGGAAAGAGAAAACCTAGAGAGAGAGACAACAAACACCAGCCATTGCCAGGAGTTTGGGAAGGGAAGTTGTGGTGGGACAATTGATTAGGTCAAGCGCAGGAGATTTTCGAGGACCGTGAACTATTTATTCTGCATGATACTGTAACACTGAATATGTGACAGGATGCATTTGTCAAAACCCATATAACTTTATAGCTCCAAAAGTCAACCTAACCCCAGAAAAGTGAACCTAGATGCATGCAACTTAAAAAAAAAAAAAAAAAGCAATCCTTTAGGAGATCAGAGGATCCCAGAATTGAATGTGGCATATAGCAATACAACAACTGTGTTACACAAGTATAAAATGACCTTACTGAAGAAAGTGGGGAAAAATGGTGCTGACTTAAGCAACTTTGGAAATGAGTACAGTCTGTAAGACTAAAGGAATAGGACAAAACGACTATAATTCAACTGATAAAACTGTGTCCCATTCGAGTATGGGGTAAAAATTCTGGAATCACTACACATGATTACTTGAACAATTAAGTAACTGGAATGCAGGCAGTGGAAAATAAGTTTCTCACGCTTAAGGTGGTGAGTTCACAGTGGAAAAAGCTAGATGAACTAAGGGGTAATGGATTAGAGTTGGCCTTATCAGTATGAACTCTTGTTTACCTTAATATAGATGCAGATGATAACGTATAAAAATATTTAGAGAGAGCTTTATATGCATATTCATACCTTAAAAGAAGAACAGAGGGCTCACTTTGGAGGGAAGAAAAAATCCTAGCTATGTCAAATTATGTCCATTCTAAATCCATTGCTTCCCAGACTGAAAAAGGAAGGCTTTGTGTGTGCTTTATATCAGGGAGACCTGAGATGAAAAGGCAGTTGTAAGGAGATATGTTAAAGGTGTTAACGTTAGGAAGCCCTGGAGAAATTTGAATCTAAAGAAACCTCTGACAACAGAAAATCACCATGCTGGTCAAAGTCCAGAAAATGATTGCTTAATTCAGCCCAGCAGAGAATTCCTCAGGCCGCACCATCTGCACAGCACTCAGCCCAGACTCTGCTCCCGTGGACCACAGAGCACTTGACAGTCAAGTGGTGCCCACTTCTTTTTCACTACCGAGGTAAGTTACAGTTTTGCAACCAGGAGCATTGATGGTTGATCCTTTCCCAGCCTCTCTGGGTAAGAAAAAATGCCAAAATTCTGAAGTCCAATCAAAAGAGACTAGTATAATTTTAAAAACAACAATAATAACAAAAATGCTTCATTACTAGTGTTCTTTATGTTTCTATAATGATCTCAAATACATATGTATTTTGAAAGCATAATAGTGACTCACGCCATACGGGATATATATATATATATATATATATATACAAAAACCTATAGCTGTGAAGTCAATTCCGACTCATAGCAACCCTGTAAGACAGAGTAGAACTGCCCCACAGGGATCCCAAGGCTGTAAATCTTTACAGAAGCAGGCTGTCACATCTTTCTCCTGCAGAGAAGCTGGCGGGTGCAAACTGCCAGCATTTTGGTTAGGAGCCAAGTGCCTTAACCGCTGTGCAACCAGGGCTCTTTATTGCACCACCACGGCTCCTAATATGAATTCAGAGATAGAAATATGTCTACCTTTGTGAAGCTCTTTAACATTAATTATAAGCCATTAGAAAATGTAAGTCCTAACAAAGTTACTTAGAAAATTTCTGAACTTAGAAATGGAAACATAGCAGCATGCGAAGTGTGTTAAGAACGTAAACAACTTTTAACTCTACTTGGACCTGACATGCTGTGACATAAGAAAACATAACAATCTCTAAACAACCTCTCTAATTTCTAATCTTGAAGAAAAGATGTGTCATTCGGCAGCTCTCTAACCCTGGATAAAAGACATGACATACTAGTCTTTAACATCACACAAGCCCTTGTCCAGTGGAGCCAAGGTAACAAATTCACATATAAACCTTAAATTCCTGCTCACTCAGTGAGAGAAGGTAGAGAATGGAACCGAGGTTCTATCAGCCGCCACCAACCTTGGCCCCTAGCTATGAAGGAGCCTCTGCCCAGTTCAAGTCAGGATTAAGCCTTCTTCCCAAAACCTCTCCTTAAAGGTAAAAGCCTGAAGTCTAAAGATTTGAACTCTAGCCCTTGAATTAACATGGTAATTGTAATTCTTAATTCTAATTTTCTAGTTCTAAATGAATGTTGTAAGGTCTTACTGGCTGGCCTTGCCATGATAAATCTGCAATAAACTAAACAAGTCTAGGTTTGACAAACCTGAGTGTCTGTTAATTTTCTAGAACATAAAATCAACAACTAGCATAGCTGTAATGGTGCACGATTCACGGCAAACTGCTGCGTCAGATTTCTTTTGCACACAGTGAGAAGATTAATACTTAACTGAAGGCTCCTCTTTTTTTTTTTTTCAATCAAGTAAATGGAAAAATTATATGAGCAGCTCTTTAAAAGAAATGGAAATACAAAGGGCCGATAAATAACAGTACGAGGTGATTGGCATTGCTTGTAATTAAGTAAATAGAAATTAAAAGCACACAATATTTATTTAAATCTCATAATATCAGTATTTTGGTAAAGTTTCACAATATTAAGTGTTAGAGTGTAGAAAAACAGAAATTCCTCATATATGGCCTGTTGGAGCATAAACTATTGCAATAACTTTAGGAATAGAATTTGGCCCTTCTATGACAGTTTTAGGATGTGACCTATTGCCCTTCAATGTTTGTCCTTGGCATATATCCAAGAAAACTCCTCTACATACATAGGAATCATGCACAAGAATGGTCAAGGCAGCATTGTCCAATCTAACAAAACTGGAAATGATCTTCATTTGTGCTGTCCAGTACAGTAGCTACTAACTACATCTAGGTATTTAAATTAATTAAAATAAGGGGATATCAGTTAGTCTGCTGCACCAGTTACATTTAAAGTTCTCAATAGCCATTTTTTGCTAAAGCCTACTCCATTGGACAGAAACCCTGGTGGTGTAATAGCTAAGTGCTACGGTTGCTATCCAAAAGGTTGGCAGTTTGAATCCACGAGGTACCCCTTGGAAACTCTTTGGGGCAGTTCTATTCTGTCCTATAAGGTCACTATGAGTTGGAATCAACTCAACAGAAACGGGTTTGGTTTGGTTTGTCTTTACTCCATTGGGGGGCACAAATGCAGAATATTTACATCACTGCAGAAAATTCTACTGAACATCACTGATCTAAATGGCCATAGAAACAAAAATAGAAAAAATCAGTTCTCGGTTCTGATATATTTATGCAGTGAAAATGAAAATATCAGAGTTACATGTATCAATATGTAAATCTCACAAATAGAGTGCTGAATGAATAAATTTCATTAAGATATAAACAGTTCTACTCTGTCCTCTAGGGTCGCTATGAGTTGGAATCAACTCGACGGCACTAGGCCGGGTATAAACAGTATGATGTCATTCATATGAAGTTTCTTTTAAAAAGTGAATGCATATTATGCCTGAAAAATCAATAAGGAATGCATGGAAATAAAATATTTCAATTTCAAGATATTGTTTGAATTCTAAGAAAGAGAAAATGGAACAGAGGATGAAACACAAGGAGCTTCTATTACATTTGTATAGTTTTATATTTTAAGCTAGGTGAGGGGTATATGGAATCTCATATTTTTTCTCTATATATCTTTATCTTGGAAACCCTGGTGGCATAGTGGTTAAGTGCTACAGCTGCTAACCAAAAGTTGGCTGTTCAAATCTGCCAGGCGCTCCTTGGAAGCTCTATAGGGCAGTTCTACTCTGTCCTATAGGGTCGCTAGGAGTCGGAATCAACTCGATGGCACTAGGTTTGGTTTGTTGGTATCTATATCTTTCTCTGGAAACCCTGGTGGTGTGGTGGTTAAGTGCTATGGCTGCTAAACAAAAGGTCGGCAGTTCAAATCCACCAGGCGGTCCTTGGAAACTCTATGGAGCAATTCCACCCTGTCCTATAGGGTTGCTATGGGTAAGAAGAGACTCAACAGCAACGGGTTTTTGTTTTTTTAATATCTTTATATCTATCTATATCATCTATATCTATGGAATTCAGTAGCAAGGCACATATAAAAGCGTTTTGATAATATAATATCAAACTGTTAGTTTTAAAATCATCATATAGATACAGGTACTTTTGCAGTGATATCTTATATGTGTAAATAAAGTCTAGGCTAACCGTTACCTTTGCATTGTGAGCTTCCTCCAAGTCACACAGCAAATGATGAGCAGAATCTTCACTCAAACCCTTTTGTGGGTCAGTAATATTATAATCTTTCTGTAACATCCAAATACTTCTATTTATTAAAATTTGATGAATAAAGCACCATAAACATACCCAGGGACAGATTTATACTCTAGCCATTGTTATCATCCTTCACATCTGTAGCATACTCCACAGATTTGAAATCATTTTATTTGATACCCACAAAAATTGTGTAATCACCAATACTGAGGAAGCCAGCACAACCTGTACAAGGCAAGGTCACGGTAGTTCCATAGACCCATCCAACTCCTTGAGGCACCAAATTGCTGGGCTGAGGGTTATGGGGACCTTGGTCTCAGGGAACATCTAGCTGAATTGGCATATCATAGTTTACACGGAAAACATTTTACACTCTACTTTGGTGAGTAATATCTGGACTCTTAAAAGCCTGTGAGTGGCCATCTAGGATACTCCACTAGTCTCACCCCTTTGGGAGCAACGAAGAATGAAGAAAACTAAAACACAAGGGAAAGATTAGTTCAAAGGACTAATGGACCACATCAACCACGACCTCTACCAGACTGAGTCCGGTACAACTAACCAGATGGTGCCTGGCTACCACCACAGACTGCTCTAACAGGGATCACAGAGGAGGGCCCCGCACAGAGCTGGAGGAAAATATACAACAAAATTCTAACTCAGAAAGAAAGACCAGACTTGCTGGTCTGACAGAGACTGGAGAAACCTTGACAGTATGGCCCCTGGACACCCTTTCAGGTCAGTAATGAGGCCACTCCTGAGGTTCGCCCTTCAGCCAAAGATTGAACAGGCCCATAAAACAAAATGAGACTAAAGGAGCACACCAGCCTTGGGTACTGGAAGGTAGGAGGGACCAGAAAGCTGGGAACCCAGGAATGAGAAGGGAGGCTGTTGACATATTGCGGGGTTGTTAACCAATGTCATACAATAATGTGTGTACTAACTGATGAAAAACTAGTTTGTTCTGCAAACCTTCGTCTAAAGTTCAATAAAATAAATAAATAAAAGTATGTAATCACATTTTCTCCATTGTGTGTATGGAAAATTTAGAAAAAAAAAAAAATAACACCGTGGATGGCATCAAATAAAAAAGAACAAGTAGCAGAACTGAATTAAAATCCAATTATGTTTCATCCCTTTATTTAATAAGTAGTTAAAAAAAATTTCTTTTTTTTTTACATATTCCTGAATACATTCTTACACACATTTTAGGCCCCTAGCTTATAACCTATAAAAAGAGACAGACACTAAATAATTGCACAAATAATTTTTTTAAGTGTGGTTATAATAATAATATAAATATATAAATCAGTTTTATATTCAGAGTTTCATAAAATTCAAAACTGAATAGTCTAACCTAAGTGATGGCAACCTTGAGTACTTGGGATTCAAATTAAAAGACAAAAGAGTTAGCCAGAAGAAGCACAGAGAGAAAGGAGTAAGAGCTTGATAACTAAGCAGAGGAATTGCATGTCTTTACAATTATATTATATATGTATATAACTCTGAGTGACAATACTTTGCTTTTAAAACTTAGGAAATATGGAATTAATCCATATATCCTTATTCAGCTTGTCTTTGGAAGCAAGTGGAGTTGACAAACAAGAGAATGGTTTAAAAAAGGATAATAGCAGAAAGAATGGAGAAAATTACAAATACTGAGGATAATTAAAAGTTACAGCTGATAGATACAGTGCCTGATAGGATGTGGCAAAAGCTTTTCCCAAGTTTTCAATGTGAGGAAAGGAATCCTTGTGGATGGTTGGATGGTGCCATTTCCTGGGATGTGGATTACTAGATCAAGTGGGGGTTTATTGAAAATCATAAACTCAATTATGGACTTGTTAGAAACTGGCTCCTGAGTCACTGTTGTTTTTACTTTATTTTTTCCTTTTCTCTTGCACACCTTTCTGTGTCTCATTATCATTATGTTATGTTATATTGTGCTGTACTATACTAATATTATATTATATTACATTATGTTATATTATCCAAATTCAGAAATGTGTCCTATGTGGAAAAATTCCTCTCCAACTATATTCTAAGGAATTTTGGCAAATCAAACTGTGTCTTGTTATAAAGTTAATTGTCTTACCAATCAGCTACCCATTCACTGAGTCAGCAAGATAGGTCAGGCTATTAGCCAGCTGTTCATTCACTCACAAATGTGTTTATGTAAAAAATATTTTATTAAATGATTTCTTTGTTCAAGTCACTGTGACTAATTTTAGAAACTAAAGAATAAATATATGAGGCTGGTTGAAAAAAGAAGACAATCAGTAAACCAACATCGATGGTCAAAGAGACCCAGCAACGGTCAAAGAGCTCCCAATAGCCAAAGTTGGAATCATCTGAGCAATAAAATAAATAAAAGGAGTACTGGATTAGAACCCAAAATATACAAAAATATTAATGAGTACATATTGATATAAATGATTAATCGACTAAATAAATAAACGAAGAGAACAGACAAATCTCTTGTGTGGAGGAATTCCAAGTAATTTATGTAGATATTCCATCCTCAGTGAAGTGGAGCACAAATCTCCACTCCTTAAGCATGGGGTGTGCATAGTGACTGCCTTCCAAAGGGTACAGCATAGAAAGGAGGGGAAATAGTAACTTAAAGTGGAGAAATCTAGCAGCTATTATTTCAGCCAGGCGATAGACATCCACATCAGTAGTGGTGAGTCATGTTAGTATGTACGTTTGATGTAAAGCAATGACAGTGACAATTTCTCTCTGGATCTTTCTTCCCAAAACCTGAAACATCAGCCTAATAGTGAGGAAAAAAAAAAAAAAAAAAAAATCAGATAAATCCAAATTGAGGATCTTTCACAAAATATCTCACCAGTACCCCTCAAAATTCTCAAGCCCACGCAAAATAAGTTAAATCTGAGAAACTCTCAAGCCTTAAGAGACATGACAACAAAATGAACTGTGGTATCCACAATGGGATTCTGGAACAGAAAATGTCATTAATGGGTAAAAACTAAAAATCTCTGCAAAAAATGTGGACTGTACTTAATAATAATGTATAAATATTGCATTCATCAATTTAACTACTATATCATACTAATGAAAGATGTTAAAAAAAGAGAAAACTGAGCATGGAGTATACGGGGACAATTACATCTCTGCAATTTTTTTGTAAGACAAAAAGTTTATTTCAAAAACAAAATTAGTAAAGAGTATAAAACGTGCTGTGTTAATAGTTAATATTGGAATTAAGAGACTTAGGAAGCATGTGGGGTGGTATCATTAAAAATTTCTCAGAAGATGGGCCTCTGGAAATGGTGTATTAAGCTCTGGAAAAAGTTTAGTTTTTAATTGGAGTTCCCAAGCAAGAAGGACAGCATATAGTATATACCTACTACTTAGCATTCAAAGAACATCAGAGAAATACCTATTTAATGATAGAATAAATGTACCAGAGGAAAAAGAAGTAAGTGGGGCTGAGAGCTTGTGAGGACAAGGATGAAAGGAACAGGAATGATCACGGAGGGTGTAATGTGTCATGTTAAAGAGGCCAGAACCAATTAACCTTTGGGGTCTTTTGGATCGCCATGGGAAATCTGGGTACCAGAAGGCCAGAGAGGAGTTGATGAGAGGCTAGTCTTAGGCAACAGCTGAGGGATAAATAACTCAGAAACACAGGGAATGCAAAATACTCTCTGCAACTATTCGAGGTATGATAGCGTCATAGCATAGTGAGACAAAATGACATTTCTCAGACAAGGCTAATAACTTATTAATGTTTTCATGTCTTTCTACATCTCTAGAAGCTTATTAAAGGTCAAAGCAAGAAGTTCATAATTGAATTCAGAACAACAGGGACAGTTGGTCTAGCTTGAAATGCCTAAATAAGCCCCAACATCAAGAAATACATTTTGATAGATTAATTCAGTGACTAAATTTAATATCTCTAAGAAGTTTAACATTTCCACATTTTGAAATTTGTTGAGACTTATTTTGTGGCAGAACATAAAATCTATATTAGGGGATTTCTCAGGTACAAATTAAGAAAAAAGTGTATTCTGCAGTTGCTGGGTTAAGTGTTTTATGAAGTTTTTTTGCTTATGATGGTTACTAGGGTTTCGAGTTCAGATTTTCTTTATCCTTACTGAATTTTGGCTATTCGTTCTCTCAGTTAGCTGCAGAATTGTTAAAACTGTCAATTATGATCGTGAGATTGATTATGTCTCCCTATAGCTCCGCAAGCTTTTGCTTCATATATTGTGGCATTCTGTAATTAGATATACATATATTTAAGATATACAGTTCGAATCCACCAGGCGCTCCTTAGAAACTCTATGGGGCAGTTCTACTCTGTCCTATAGCATTGCTATGAGTCGGAATCGACTCGATGGCACTGGCTTGGTTGGGTTAAGGTATTTATTTTGCCATGATGATTTAATACTATCATCACTGTAAAATTTCTCTTTATCTCATAATATCCCTTGCCTTGGACTCTATTTTGTCTTATCTTTAAACAGTTTACAAGGCATACCATTTTCTATGCTTTATTCTCAAACTATGTGTGTCTTTATATTTAAAATGTGTGCCTTCCTAGTAGCTATAGGTCAATAATCCAGATTAATAATCTCTGACTTGTAATTTGGTAAATTCCAATTCACTGCAACTATTTATGTGATTGGATTTAGAGCTACCATACTTCATTTTTTCTAGTGTCCAATGTGTTTTTATCTGTTCATACTATCCTTTCTTTTTCTTATTTTAATGTTTTTACATTTTCATTTTAATTAATATATTAGATTTTTAGCTGTACATCTTTGCATATTTTGAGGGATTGTAATATCCATTCCCGATTTATCAGTTGGAAAAGAGCTCATATTCTATTCTTCACATAAAATGTAAGACACCATTTGACAAAGGACCACTGTCAATTAACTGGGGAAAAGATAGCCTTTTTAACAAATGGTGCTGGCATAACTGGATATCCATTTGCAAAAAAATGAAACAGGACCCATACCTCACACCGTGCACAAAAACTAACTCCAAGTGGATCAAAGACCTAAACATAAAGACTAAAATGATAAAGATCATGGAAGAAAAAATTGGGACAACCCTAGGAGCCCTAATACAAGGTATAAACAGAATACAAAACATTACCAAAAATGATGAAGAGAAACCCGATAACTGGGAGCTCCTAAAAATCAAACACCTATGCTCATCTAGAGACTTCTCCAAAAGAGTAAAAAGACCACCTACAGACTGGGAAAGAATTTTCAGCTATGACATCTCCGACCAGCACCTGATCTCTAAAATCTACATGATTCTGTCAAAACTCAACCACAAAAAGACAAACAACCCAATCAAGAAGTGGGCAAAGGATATGAACACACATTTCACTAAAGAAGATATTCAGGCAGCCAACAGATACATGAGAAAATGCTCTCGATCATTAGCCATTAGAGAAATGCAAATTAAAACTACGATGAGATTCCATCTCATACCAACAAGGCTGGCATTAATCCAAAAAACACAAAATAATAAGTGTTGGAGAGGCTGCGGAGAGATTGGAACTCTCATACACTGCTGGTGGGAATGTAAAATGGTACAACCACTTTGGAAATCTATCTGGCGTTATCTTAAACAGTTAGAAATAGAACTACCATACAACCCAGAAATCCCACTCCTAGGAATATACCCTAGAGATACAAGAGCCTTCATACAAACAGATACATGCACACCCATGTTTATTGCAGCTCTGTTTACAATAGCAAAAAGCTGGAAGCAACCAAGATGTCCATCAACGGACGAATGGGTAAATAAATTGTGGTATATTCACACAATGGAATACTACGCATCGATAAAGAACAGTGACGAATCTCTGAAACATTTCATAACATGGAGGAACCTGGAAGGCATTTTGCTGAGCGAAATTAGTCAGAGGCAAAAGGACAAATATTGTATAAGACCACTATTATAAGATCTTGAGAAATAGTAAACCTGAGAAGAACACATACTTGTGTGGTTACGAGGTGGGGAGGGAGGGAGGGTGGGAGAGGGTTTTTTATTGATTAATCAGTAGATAAGAACTGCTTTAGGTGAAGGGAAGGACAATACTCAATACATGGAAGGTCAGCTCAATTGGACTGGACCAAAAGCAAAGAAGTTTCTGGGATAAAATGAATGCTTCAAAGGTCAGAGGAGCAAGGGCGGGGGTCTGGGGAACATGGTTTGCGGGGACTTCTAAGTCAATTGGCAAAATAATTCTATTATGAAATCATTCTGCATCCCACTTTGAAATGTGGCGTCTGGGGTCTTAAATGCTAACAAGCGGCCATCTAAGATGCATCAATTGGTCTCAACCCACCTGGAGCAAAGGAAAATGAAGAATACCAAGGCCACACGACAACTAAGAGCCCAAGAGACAGAAAGGGCCACATGAACCAGAGACCTACATCATCCTGAGACCAGAAGAACTAGTCGGTGCCTGGCCACAATCGATGACTGCCCTGACAGGGAGCACAGCAGAGGACCCCTGAGGGAGCAGGAGATCAGTGGGATACAGACCCCAAATTCTCATAAAAAGACCAAACTTAACGGTCTGACTGAGACTGGAGGAATCCCGGCGGCCATGCTCCCCAGACCTTCAGTTGACACAGGACAGGAACCATCCCCGAAGACAACTCATCAGAAATGAAAGGGACTGGTCAGCGGGTGGGAGAGAGACGCTGATGAAGCGTGAGCTAATTATATCAGGTGGACACTTGAGATTGTGTTGGCAACTCTTGTCTGGAGGGGGGATGGGAGGATAGAGAGAGAGGGAAGCCGGCAAAATTGTCAAGAAAGGAGAGACTGAAAGGGCTGACTCAAGAAGGGGAGAGCAAGTGGGAGTAGGGAGTGAGATGTATGTAAACTTATATGTGACAGACTGATTGGATTTGTAAACGTTCACTTGAAGCTTAATAAAAGTTATTAAAAAAAAAAGTAAGACACCAGCAAATATATTTATTTATACTTACACCCATCATTTGTGGTATTGTCATTATGTATATTGTATCTATATATGCTAAAAGCTCCAAAATAGAGTATGATATATTTTTTGTTCTAAACACTAACATACACTTCTCATTGTTAGGTGTCGTAGAGTTGATTCTGACTCATAGCAACCCTATGTACAACAGAATGAAACACTGCCCTGCGCCATCCTAACACTCATTGTTATGCTTGAGCCCATTGTTGCAGCCACTGTCAATCCATCTTGTTAAAGGTCTTCCTGTTTTTCATGACCCCCTACTTTACCAAGCATGATGTCCTTCTCTAGGACATCCTCTTAATAACATGACCAAAATATGTGAGACGAAGTCCTGTCATCCTTGCTTCTAAGTAGCATTCTGGCTGTATTTCTTCCAAGACAGACCTGTTTGCTCCTCTGACAGTCCATGGCACATTCAAGATTCTTCCACAACAGGTTAATCGAAAGGCATCAATTCTCTTTTGGTGTTCCTTACTCATTTTTCAGTTTCGCATGCATATGAAGTGAAATACATACTTAAAATAAATTTAATTATTTATTGAGGAACAAGTTTGATGGCAGCAAAAAAACAGTTTGCTACCATCAGACTTGTGCCTCAATAAATAGTAAATTAAGGCCTTCAAGTTGAATGTAAAGATCACTGGACAAAAATGGGGATTTACAGGAAATAATAAAGAGCATAAGAAGTGGAAAATATCCATGATTATACAATAATTCAAATTAACTTCTGTTAATCCCAGTCAGTGAATTTTTATTTGAAATATTGTATTTTTTAGTTCTAGAATTAGCACTTTGCTCTTTTTTATAAAATATGTTTTTCTTCTAACATTCCATATTTGCTGACTTATCATTAGTATATATTTTATGTCTTTGAATATTGCCGGGGGCCAGCCTCAGCAAGGAACAGGGTCACCAGAGGAGGGGTAGAGTTTGGCGAAAAAGAATGAGACGTAGTGTGTCTTATATTTTCATTCTGCAGAAAAAAAAGCCCTCTCTTTATTTTTTACATGGTCTTTTATATCATAAGCTTTACATAAGCATAACATCGCATGATCAACAAAGGGGCAGTACAAGATATAATCATCATAGATGACATCATTTTCCAGAGACATAATTTTCCAAGTGACACATAGTACAGTTCCGCATACGCACACAAATACAATGGGTTTTTGTTTAATTGAAGAGAACATTTTGTTGATTTATTTTTACACAACAAAGTAACAATTGACTTCATACTGCTTACACTTATGCTTAATCTTGTAATACCTTCCACAGTTTTTATAACAATTAATCTTTTTGCAAAACCATTGCCACATAGGCTTTGTCCATCTTGTCCAGGGTGGCCAAGTTTTTGAAGTCCAGCCACTTTGGGTTACATCATATTGTCCACGATTATGCCAAGGACAATTAGCCCAATCTCTACACCCCCAAGCCGGTTTTGGAGTAATAAAACTTCCTTCTACTCTATATGGTCTCCAATCAGCGTCATAATCCCAATTTCTTGCCAATAGAAATTCAAAATATTGTTTTTCCACTTTTATGGGATCATGTGTGGGTGGTGGTTTAATCACAAAAGGGCCTCTGTAAGTACCAGGATTCCACCATCCTGTTTTTGTTTTCCATAGTTGAGCTATTCGTTTTTCCCCTAAGACAACTTCATGTTGATCCCCAGGTAATACACGGGCTGTCCCTACCCGGGATTTCACCAGGGGATTATGAGTAGGATGCCCCCCTCCTTTAGGCCAAAGGTCCCTAAATGTATAATGGAATTTTATGCTTATACATTCTACTATACACAGGCTGAAAATGAAACAGAAACATAACACAGATGACAGAGATATTCCTGACTTTTCAGGAATTCTTCGATGTTTATGCTGGGGGCAGTGGGTGCAGAGGGGCCGCCCTTGCAGCCTGGCTCCCAGCAGAATATATTCATAATAGTTGTTTGGAAGACCATGTATACTAATTCTAACATCTGGGTCACCTCACGGCCTATTTTTTTCTTTGTAATAATATTTTACTGTGTTTTTGGTGAAAGTTTACACAGAAAGGTTCTCATTTAACAATCACTACACATTATTCAGAGACATCACTTACATTTTTCACAATGTTTTTTTTTACTCTCCAGTTGCTTCAAATAGTTAATATAAATTTATATTTGTCCAAAAATTATGATTTTAATTTAAAGAAAATTTAGTCCAATATAAAATCCCCATCATTAAAAATTTTAAGTGTATACTAAGTAGACATTTGAGGAGCAGTTTTATGGCAAAATGGGCATCATTTTCTCAATTTAGTTTGGGCTTAGAACCTGAACATACCAGTTTACATAAGGAACTCTTCTAGGTATGAATATCATTTCACACAAATTAACTTGGCTTGTTTCTGTGTCATGGAGGAAATGGATTTAGAAAACTGAAAATAAATTTTTTCAAACAAAAACATAATTGTGTAGAGGTTATATGTCTAGAGTGTTAGTAGCCATTTGTAATTGTTTCTCCAATATTGATAAACTCAACAGTCATTGACTTATTTTTTAACGTCTCATCTTTTTCATTCAAAAAAATGGTGAAAAGCCAGCCACTCAAAGATCTTGAGGAAAAAAAAAATCTTGCTGAAGAAAGAGAGCATACACTTTAGTGGCAGGAAAGCTGATCATATTCTAGTGTTGGGGAACTGAAAAGGAGGCCAGTGCATTTGGGCACACACAGAATGGCACAGCTAACAAGAAATACATTTGGAGAGGTAAACGAGGCTTGGCTTATGTAAGGTCTTTCAGAGGCTGACATAATGTTTAAATATTATTGCATTGCTATATTTTAAACAAAGAAACAATATGATCTGAAGATTTTTAAAACATCTTCTGCATTTGTGTTGACAAGTGAAAAACCAAAGCAAGTTGTAGAATATTACAGAACAGCAGGTAAGAGAAAATGCTGGTGGCTCAGAGTAGGAGTGTGGCAGAAGAAATAAGGAAAAGTGGACAGCACTGAAATATATCTGGAAGTAGTACCAAAGATTTAGTGTTAAATTGAACATGAAAGGCAAAGGGAAGAAAGTCAAGATTCTTGGTTAGAATAATTAGATAGATGATGGAGCTATCTGATATCGGGAAGCTTGGTGTAAGAATAGATTAGGATGTGGGTAAATAGATCAACAACTCCATTAAGTCATATTAAACTTGAAGGGTTTATCTTACAGTCAGAGCCTTGGTGGCACAGTGGTTAAGGGCTATGGCTACTAACCAAAAGTTCAGCAGTTTGAATCCACCTGCCACTCCTTGAAAACCCTATGGGGCAACAGGTTTGGTTTTATTCAACAGTCACCAGGAGATACCAGGTAAGCAGATAGATTTAAGTCTGGAGCTCAGGGGTAATGTTTGGGCTGAAAATGAAAACATATATAAGTACCAAAACAATTTACTTACATTCCAAAGGATACAGATAACTTTTTTCTCCAACTTCAACTTTTGGTTAAGTGGAGAACGTGTGATTGTGTTCACATCAGTGGAATATAGGCAGAAATGATGTTCACTACTAAAATCTCCCTTGGAATCCTCCATTTTTTTTTTTTTTTTCCACTCTTGCCAGAAAGTGTGCAATATCCAATGAAAGACTGTAAGGGACAGCAGAAACCCACACGAAAGAGTGAGCTTAGATGTTTTATTCACATCGTAGGCTCTTTGCCAACCATAATCGAACTCCAAAGTCAGCAAGGAACACATTTTATTGAGTGAAAATAGTGACATTTTAGAGTTTTTAGTTGTATGAAAAATATTAAAAACCCTACCTACATAAAACTTGATACCTTAAAGTTCGATACTGCTGAAGTAAACATTTGAAATATATATTTGACTTCTGTTTCTGGGGAAAATAGAATTGAAGTATTTCTTTTTTCTTTCTCTCTATTTCTTATGCTAAATGCATATAAAAACTCTGGCCATTATGTATAAAATGAACATAAGACTATTTTGAAAGTTGTGAAGAAAAGAAAGATTACCTATGAAATTCAAAATGCAAGGTATGACACGGCACTAAATTGCCTGGGTTTCTCTTTTGCTCATATATCCCAGAATTCATTCTTGGCAAGCCAGCAATCAAAACACACCAATGGGTGCAGAAAAACTAAAAGCAAAACAAAACAAAACCCACAAAAGATGACTCTCTCTAGCTAAAGTACAAGAAAGAGATAGCCTATAAAGATAGCAAATTTTGGGACAGTATCCTCTATTCTAGTCAAATACCACAAAAACTCCAGTTGCACTGTTATATGAGTTAAAAACAACTTTTGTTAAGCCACTGAAATTTGAGGTTACTTGTAACATCAGCTAGTAATACTTACCTTGATTAACATAGTGTTAGTAACATACAATGTCAGAGGGTTACAGATGAAATAAAGAACCCAAAAATCAAACCCATTTTTGTCCAGTCAATTCTGACTCATAGTGAACCTATAGGATAGAACAGAACTGCCCCATAGAGTTTCAAAGGAGGGACTGTTGGATTCGAACTAATGACCTTCTGATTAACAGCCATAGGTCTTAACCATTTTGCCATGAGGGCTCAGAAACAAAGAAGAGGGAGAATAAAATTCAGAAGAGACAGGGATCTCGGAATATTCAGGCCTGAAATAACATTAGAGATCCTCTCTGGCAACACATCATTTCACAAAAGAAAAATGGACAGAGACGGTGTACATCCACGTACATTCAATACAAAGTCCACGGGATGCCGTTCATATCAACTTCATGTGGTAGGCATCTCCTGGAGTTATGTAAACCAGCAGCTTTGGGAGTAAAGTTTAGAGCAAAGGAAATATTACTGTAGAATATAAAACAAGAGCAAAGAAAAAAAAAATGAAAATCCTCTTTTCATCATAATGGACTTCTGCAAACTGATAGATTTGTAGAACAATCACGTACAGACATATTCACTCTTAATATAGTTTGGTGTGTGTGTGTGTGAGTGTGTGCATGTGTGTAGATATATATTCTGCTTTAGCTAAAGTTTTCTATTTCAGATTTAAAAAGATAAGGAGCAATTTTCCAAAGGCATTGTCTATATTCTTACCTTAATTTTTACTCATCATGAATTGGAAAGGAAAGGAAATTGATTGCAATGTCAAGTCGTAAACACTGTATGCATTCGAGCCCTCTGTATTTTAGTATTTCAGACACCCAAAGTTATTTCTCTATATCCAATCATTTGACCTACTAGGGTTGTGGTTAGTAGAAAAGTGGAAAATCTTAATAGCATATATTCTTCCTTTTTTGTTTTGCCCTTTATTCTTTGATCTATAGCATTCAAATGGTTATTGTCATGGACAAGCTCACAGTATCGCTTACATAGTCCAGACTTCCTTTAGTTGTGCGCACCAGACAATCATTTGATGCCCAGACTTTAGCTCCCAAAAGCTTCTTTCCATTAAGTTGTGGATAAGTTTTCATTATCATCTTTATAGGAATGCCCTATGGCATTGACTGGAGATAAAACACCATCTTGTTGAAAACAGGGAATCAGGAGAGAAAAGAAAGAGTTGTGGTTGTGTGGTAAGAACTGCACTGGTGAAGGGAAATCAACATTCCGTAAGGACTTGTCTGATGGATGAGGTAAGTGTTCTTATTTACAAAATCAAGTGCAGAACAGAGAGCTATTAAATACCTCATAGAAACTTTCAATGCAAGAACCATTTACTGAGTACTTAATACCTATCAGGCTATTTTACACATGGTTGCATTTAATCATCTCTAAAATCCTTTTTTTTTTTTAAATCCTACAGGTGAACTGTCAATAGCCTCATTTTACAGATGAGGACATTGAGGTTCACTGAAACCAAGGGATACGCACAAGATCACTGGAGGTGAATCAAAGCTAGAATCTTACAGTTCTTCCTTTATATCCCATTGCCTTCTTGGCATGAAACACAGCCTTAGACTTGCAGTAAGACTCTGCTTTTCTTGGATGGTAAATCATCTGTGACATATAGCATTATTATACTCATTTCCTGGTAGAAAAAAGAATTGTTCTTAAAAGTCTAGCTACTCCCATGTGGAGTAGGAAAAATTCCAGCACCAAGGAGGATATGGGGACAACTGGAAAAGTTGCCATGAAGTCTCTGTCCAGATAGGCTCCACCATATTATAAAATCCTTTGTGTTTACATTGATGTCTGTCCATGGCTGCTGTACAAAGTATGCAATTCCTCAAAGTATACTTTTCACAGTAGCCTGAACATTTGCAACAGCAGAATTTAAAGTTTCTGCAGCAATAAATGCAATTATTAGCAACGATGGAATCCTGCACAGATTCTGGAAATGTTCATAGTTCATCACAGGGAGTTATTGCTAAAGATTGTGTTGGAAGTTATTAATGTCTGCTAATTGGGACATGTGATTACCTTTTTGAATAAATACCTGTATTATTTTCTGTAACATTGAAATCAGGCCATTTAAAATACAACGAAAATACCAATAGTCAATGAAAGAGTTAAAGATACTTCTTCTGTCTGTTCATATTATTCACATTGCTAACGTAAATAGGGAATGCTCTGCAAAGAGACCAGCACCACCGTGGAAGATCACGCAGTCTTTCATTGCTACCTTACAATGAACACTTTGTTCATTTGAGGCCAAAGGATGATTTGGCTATTTTTATAACTGTAGGACATATCTGATCATTCTTCTAGAAAATACTTGAGAAATTAAAATGTAATAATCTTATTTGTCTTAAAGTTAAAAATAAAGAAATTGTGGTTCATAGAGGTCAGTTCGCTTGATGGCATCTGATTGTCAGGACTGAAAAATTGTTGAATTCTGAATTATATATAATTTATAATGAATACAATAGGCACACCAATCAATGCTGAAATATCTTTCATCACTTAGTTTTTTTTTTTTAAGTTTCAAATTTCATGTGTTCATATAAATTTTATTTTATAATCACAGTGCCAAAATCTGGCTTTTTTGATCTGTCCCTTAAGTGTATAAGTTGACATCCCATATCAAGAATCCCACAACTGTTCTCAGTGATGACAACCAACAATGTATTAGGAGTATCCTTTGGAGAAGTATGCATTCCTTTATCAATCTATTTTAACACCATCTTTAAAACACTTGTCCTGAAAAAACCATTGTCCTCTTGAGGAGTTCTAAATGACATTTGAGAAGGAAATATTATTGGAAAGAAGATCTGAAGTCTGAACAAATTCAAGGAAATGCTTAAGACATTCATTTTACTTAGAGAAAACCCAAAGTTTAAGAAAGCGTCAAAATTAGCCACCAAAGGTGAGTAACAAGCTGCAAAAGAGAAAATGGAGAAGTCCCTATGACCAGACTTCTTAGTAAGGAGGAAAGTGACAAAAGACAACAATGAGAACAAAAAGCCATAGTAAAGCATCAGAGAAAAAAACCACCAAGTAGACAAAACTATAGAAGGTGTATTGGGAAAACTGAGTGGAAAAACAAAATACATGACATTGTCTTAAATCGAATAAGGGAGTTAGATAAAGCAGAGGAGAGGCCTTGTCAACACATGTATTTCAAAACTCCTCTTATGAGAATCCAAAGAATGATATGCCTAAGAAAGTGGCTTTTTTTTTTTTTTTACCCTCATAGACGCAATTTTTTTTTTTTTTAGAGGCAATAGATACATGTGCAAATCGTAAAAGATGAAGATACACAGTGATTCAGAAACAGTGCTGACCTCTGTTTTCTAGAATGTGAGCACTCTGAAGGCAGGGACTGTGTTTGTCTTGCATTGTTTAGACAGAGCTGGGAATACAGTCAGCACTTAATAAATATTAGCTAAAGTGCAGCTGTTAAGTGCTATGGCTCCTAACCAAAGGCAGCAATTTGAATCCACGAGCCACTCCTTGGAAACCATATAGGGCATTTCCACTCTGTCCTATAGAGTGCTATGAGTCAGGACCAACTCAAAGGCAATGGGTTTTATAGCTAAATTACTTAATAAAACATCTCTAAGACCAATTATTATCTAAATGTGTCTCTGGTTGTTCCTGATTACAGGTTTTGTGTTCATTAAAAAAAAAAATACATATATATACATATATGTATTTAGATATACATCTGTTGTTGTGTGCAACTGAGTCAATTCTAACTACTAGGGACCCTACACAACAAAGCAGAACTGCCGCATAGAGTTTTCTAGGCTGTAATCTTTTTTTTTTCAATCTTTAAAGGAGCTGATTGCCAAGTCTTTTCTACTGCAGAGCTTCTGGTGGGTTCAAACCTCTGACCTTGTGGTTAGCAACCAAGCCCTTAACAGTCATGCTATCAGGGTTCATCTGAAATATGATATTGGTAGTTAAATTTAAGAAGTTAACCCATTGTTATTTATAAAATTTGACAAATAAATAGCAAGGCTCTGAATTACCTAAAGAAAAAATATCTTTGCTGAAGTAAAACTGTTCATTAGTGAAGTTTTGTTTTGTTTTATGAACAAAACTTGATAATCAAAGGCCTCTGGGCCTTACAAAGTGAAATTTCTGTTAGCCAGAAATTTATGAACACCAATCTCCTGAATTTTTGGTTTAATTCAAAATTTTCTCCATTTTGTTTTTAGCACAAAAAGCTGCCTGCTGTGTTACATAAATAAGCTTATGGTGTCCTGCACTATAAAACTATTTACCCAATGCTTTCATCCTTTGTTCTGAAATTTTTTATTGTAGGAAGTTCCAATACTAAAATAATTTTTTTAAAACTTAGAAACTTTGTTATTAGCTAAAGGTGATCTGTAAGTTCTTATTTTAGGCAGAATGTTTCAAAGTATTGTACTTACTTTAAATGAATTATTTGTATGTAACTTAATGTTTTATGAAAAATACATTTTGTGACACTATTTTTAAAAGTCTACCTATTCTGTAGAAATAAAAACTTCTGGCGCTAGTTCTTCAACTGTGAAAAAAAAATTTTTTTTTTTTTCCAACTGTGAGCGGGTATTAATCAACATATGGATGGGCTCTGAGAACAAAGCACAACACAATGGTGTCAAAGAAATCTTGGAAAGTGCTAAAATTTAAATGCTAAGGAGACAGCAGTTTGGCATATTGGGTGTGAAAGAGTTGATGGGTTGGGTACAGAGGAAAAACAACAGGCAGATTTGTCACCATTAAAGAAAAGAAAAAACCCTTTGCCATCAAGTGGATTCCAACTCATAGTGACCAGTTTGGTTTAGTTTTGGATTAATTTGGGAAACTCACCATGCCCCACATTTGGTCCTCAGACAGAGCCCATCGAGAAGTAGTTTTTCTCAATTCACTGCAAAATGTTCTTAGTCTTGGTACTAGTTTGATGCGGACACAAATAAAAAGACCAGAAGAGTCTGTGTGCCCTTAGTGTTAGGTCTAGCGTTACGTAAACCATATATGGATATGGCTTATCAGAATCAAGAAAGCCAAATGAATCATTCTAAAGGGAGTTTATGAAAATAGAACCAGAGCAAAGGGAGCTAGAGAGTTTTAATGAAAAATAGCAATAATAATAGTGGCTTTAAGTGGCTGAGCAAATACTACATACTCTTTGTATTTATTTCCTTCTCTATGAGTTGGAATCGACTCGATGACAGTGGGTTTTGGGTTGGTTGAATTTTAAGAGCAATTCTGTTAGAAAGAAATTGTATTCTCTGATTTGAGTCAAAAAAATTGAGCAATTCAACAAATCTGTTTAACTTTAAAGCCTATGTTTCTCAGAATAATTTTTTAAATAGCTGCAAGTTTTCTATTCCATGTCAATTTTTTTAGACACTCTGTTTACATACTTCAACACCTCTGAGACAGAATACTCATCGGGGCAGATGCGTGTACATTAGATGGGCACTGCTCTAGGGGAAGAGTTTCTGTTTTTTAAAGTCATATCATTTGGTGCTTTTGCTTTAACTTAGTATGGCTTCTTTGAGCAAACTTTTTGAGATTATGCTTTCTTGGTTAAGACACTCTTTTGCTTGCTTTTCCCACTCAGTTGGTTAATGGCAAGACACATGTGAGTCTGCCACCAGTTGGTAAAGGAACTTAGCCATCTCTTGCCCTTCTAGCATATTACAACCTTTTCTTGTTATTAAATTCCCCATTTGAAAGAAATATAGTATATATTACCTGACTGGACCCTGGCTTATACATATTCTATATGAGACGTTTAATGTGAAGTGGCAGCATAATTTTACTGATTAATTTATTAATCAGTATAACAAGGAAAGGGATAGAATGTTTTCACAGAGAGGGTGACACTTAAGCTGATTGTTGAGGGATGAGTGAGATTGAGAAAAACACAAACAGCTCAGCAAAGTAGGGCCTGAATTAAGTCTTTTATCTGTAATCCAGCGAAATAGGTATATAAGATTGATAATTGTGAATCATTTTGACTGTCAAATATTGGAAGATGTTTCTTGTATTATGAACACTGTATTCTCATTCTTGGAGCCCTGGTGGCACAGTGGTTAAGAGTTCAGCTGCTAACCAAAAGGTCAGCAGTTCAAATCCACCAGCTGCTCCTTGGAAGCCCTAGGGGGCAGCTCTACTCTGTTCTATAGGATCCTTATGACTCGGAATCGACTAGACGGAAATGGGTTTTTTTTTTTTTAATATTCTCTTAGAAATGGTTTCTTTCATCCTGTAGTTATTTTATTCATTAACTCTACTATCAAATAATAGGAAATTCTTTATGATTTAGAAAAAGATAGAAAGGCGTAGTGTATTAATGTAACTCTCCCCACCGCATGCCTTTACAAATTGCCTCTATGAAAAAGCATTCGGATTGCTGTTGGGAGCAGAGAAAGCTGCCAGTCTAATCTGGGGTAGAGGACCAAAACTGACAATATGAATGGGTAATCCAGAACTTGCTTTCACTCCTGGAAAATTATGCAGATATTGAATGTTTTCCTTCAAAATTTTTGCATTTGTTTCCTAAATCATATCAGAGTAATACTTCTTTTAGGGAATCATTAGTTCATTCTAATTTGAAAATTGTTTAAATATAAATATAACTATTTCAAAAGTCTTTGATTAATTTGACAAGGAATGGAATGTGTGAACTTTATGTCATATCTATTCATTCTAATCTTCCTTTGAAAGATGATTGATATTTTTGGCCCATATTTGATGTCTCATGGTGAGGACAGTTTTGTATGTATATTCACAGTACAGTGCCACCTCTTACAGACAATAACCAAATCCATGTACAGTATGTTTCATGTCCCACAGGGTGCCAAGTGTGTAAGATGCCTGGAGCAGGCACTTAGTATCTCATTTGCCATTAAGATGCTCTCCTCCAGCCACACTTCTGTCTCAAGGGACAGGCCACCTTTGCCTCTAATGTTCATATCTATGTGTTAATTCCACAGAGTATGAATTGTTCTGCCATTCTTACTTTCTTATGCCAGTTTTATTTGCATAAAAGCGTCATTATTTACACTTCAAAAAACAAAAGATAACAATTTTTCTTTAGCATCTACATTTGAAAAAAATAAATGAAATAAGACTCAGGACACTTAAGTGACTTTTCAAAGTCATTTGGTTAGTCAGCAACAAAGCAATGGTTAGTACCCATATTCTGACTTCCCATGAGACACTTACATTTCAAATAAATCCTTCCCTTTTGGTCTCCTACCAAGCACTTAATCAGAATCCTGCTACTATCTCTTAAATATATACTGTCAAATACAGTTCACTAAATGATTTTTTATTCTTCTCAAGTACGGAAAACCCACTTTCTATGCTAGAAATTTCTAATTTGATCTTCTACCTTTTTATTTTCCTGAGATTAAGACCATCTGATCTAAAATCCTACAATTTTCTTTTTATTTCCAGAGTATTTTGTGTATTCAGTAAATCTATCCTACCTTTTTTGAAAAAGAAAACATTATATGGCTACTTGTATCAGATTAACTTTTCTACCAGTTTATGCATCAGCGGTTGCCTCTTTGCCCAATGCATTCAGTCTCTCTATTTCCAACCTTTTTCTATCTTCTGAACTAGAAATACGCTCAGATTTTTAAAATTCTATAACAATTAAAACTCCAATAAATTAAAAATCTACCCACGATAATAGGAGATACTCTCCAAATGATCAGTTTCAATAACAAACTTTTACAAATATCCTCAGATTATACCTCTTTTCCAACTCTTCTCCAGGAAATAAACCCTTTCAATCCATCCACCATTCTTAAAGGAAAAAAAAAAAAAAAAGTTCAGAAATCACTAAATGTAGAGTGCTTTTTTACCTCTATATTCTAGATTTATGACATCATTCGACAGTTTAATCAAAGATTTTTTTTCTCCTTCCTAAAATATAAATGTAGTTTGTTTTTTTTTTTTAATTTCTTGACCTTTCATCCTGTCTCCTCTAACTCTTCTTCCTTCTATATCCACATGGACTATCTCTTTATCCAGACACTGCATCTGTTTATATTTACCTCTCCCTCAGCAAACTCGCCTTCTTTACGTGTTAGGTCGGGAAACAAAAAAAAAAAAAAGCCTTGCCGTCGAGTGGATTCTGACTCATAGTGACCCTATCAGACAGAGTAGAACCGCGCCATAGTGTTTCCAAGGAGCGCCTGGTGGATTTGAACTGCCTACTTTTTGGTGAGCAGCCCTAGCTGTTAACCACTGCTCCACCAGAGTTTCCTCTCTACATGTAGCATTGTTAATTCCCAAGTCTATATCTCTAGCTTTGAGATATTTTTATTTTTGCATTTGAAATTTCCTGTTACCTACTAAACAGTATTTAATAAACTAACTCGTTTTCTTTTCACGGTAAGATTCTCCTTTCTTTATGCCGTCATTATTTGAAGCTTTGCCGATACTGTGATAGACTTTTTTTTTTTTAATTTTAGACCAAATGATTACTGAAATTGCTTTACACGGTATTGCAACTACATGCATAATAAGATGAGCACTATGGGACTCATGAAGACGTCAATTGTCCCTCAACACATGGATCAGATAGTTGGGATAGGGTAAAAGAACTACAACATGAAGCACATAAAGGTAAACATCAATCGCATACCATTGTGTAAATAGGCATATGAGGGAGTGAAGGTCCAGGGGTGGCTGCTTTTCTGACGTTGGCTTCTGACCTTTAGATCCTATTGTAAAAGGCAAACGGGATCTAATTATTCCAATATCGTATCCATAACCTGGGTGGATCCCTTGAGTTAATATTTTATGGACATTAAAGAGACCAGTATCTGAAGAAAAAAAAATGCTTATAAGACATTATACATGAAATGGTATAACACACATGAAATAGATCCCTCTGGTGCCTATGGCACATTCCCTCAGGCCCCTCCAGTGTAGCCACAACTGTAGTGAAGAGCTCTGAATAGCTCATACTCATTCCCTGCTACCCGTAACTCACTTCAAGTTTACTTGGCCCATCTTTCTGCACTTTTTTCCAGGACCCTTTCCAGTAGATATTGCTATCTATCTGGAAATGCAGAGAGTTAACAATCCTGGTTCAAACTTTAACTGGTAGGGACTGCAGCCAGTGCATAAAAGCTATAGCCTTTCAGATGGAGAATTCTGGGAAGCGTTCCCTATGATCCTCAGAGGTCCCAGAGGACCCATACCCTATGTTGCCTACAGAAGAAAGAATATTGGCTTTACATTGGCTTTCCTCTTTTCCTGTCTCATTCTCTCCACTCCATTGTTCTTGAGATGATCTCCCAAAAAACTACCTGCTTCCAAGTCCTTTTCTCAGGCTCTGTTTTTTTTTTTTTTAAAAAGGGTACCCTAAACTAAGACTTTTTTTTTTAAGCTAAGACAGGAAACCCTGGTGGTGTAGCGGTTAAGAGGTATGGCTTCTAACCAAAAGGTCAGCAATTCAAATCTACCATGCACTCCTTGGAAACTCTATGAGGCAGTTATACTCTATCCTGTTGGGTCGCTGTGAGTCAGAATCGACTCGACAGCAATAGGTTTTGTTTTATTTTTGGTTTAAAATAAGTGAATTCTGAATTCACTTTTTTATCTAACTAAATGGGAAATGTGTAATTACTTCTATGAAAGAAACATTCTTTTAAACCCATATCGTTCATTTAGTTTCCAAATTCCAAAAAATGTTCTCTTTTCCTGTTTTCAATGTCCAGCATTTATGCTAAGATGTCACTTTTTGCTTTTATGTTCCTATTTAGTATATTTCGGTATTTGTTTATTCCCTTGCTTCTGCTACAAGTCCTAAGCCTCAAAAATTCTTGATTGGGTTCCACAATATGCTTTAATTATCTACAATATCTTCTGCAAGGTGTTGATTTTTTTCATCAATTAACCTATTGTTGTTAGTTGTCCTCAACTACTCTTCGACTCAAGGCGATCCCATGCACAATAGAACAAAATGCTGCCTGGCCCCACACCATCCTGAGGGTCATTGGCATACCTGAGGCCGTTGTTGTCTTCCAACCCCTGGGGCTTATCTTCTAGCACTGTATTAGACGATATTCTGTTGTGTTCCATAGAATTTTTGCTTGCCAGTTTTCTAAAGTAGATCACCAGGCCTTTTTTTCTTTCTTTTTTTTTTCTTAATCTAGAAGTTCTGCTGAATATGTCTACCATGGGCAATCCTACTAGTATTTGAAATACCAGCCGCATAGCTTACAGCATTATTATCACGTACAAGCCACCACAATACAGCAAATTGAGAGATGATGGAACTAACCTGTAAAACAGGTGAATGGGACTCCATTTTTAGGTAATGTTTTGCTCTTTAAACTAAGAGGCTTTTCAGGACTTGTGTTTTCTTTTCAGACTGCATTTTTTTTCTGTCATGATCAGTATATTGCTCAAGCCGTACAAATAAGAGAGGATTTTAAAAATCATCTGGTGAAAAGAATCACTTCTTTTGTAGTCTGAGCTGAAAATAAACTTCCCATTGGATAGCACCAGGCCCGTGTGCATAAAACTAATAATATCTCTTGACAGCAATATCACATAGGTACACGACTGAATCACACTAATGTGTGGCCTACAGGAAAATCATTGGGCAAGGAAAAAGAGACCTAAGTTATTACAACTAATAACTCTGTGGCCTGAGATATGTTATTAATCTTCTCTTGGTTTCCACAAAATAAAGTAGTTTAACTTAATTTTGTACATCCCTCCTGACTAGGAAAACGTCTGTGTTCTCTGGATGCCTTTCTTTTGTAGTACAGTCTTTCTTGTATTATCTAGAGCCTGAATAGCTTTTTGTGTTTCAGCAGTGCCCTCACCTCTTCTTCAGGACCAGACATTAGGATACTTTTTTTTGCAGGAGTTTCAAAGCTCTGTTGTTGGTCCATAAAGTTACAGAGCATGCCCTCATACATTAGGGTACCTTCATTATAAAAGTTTCAGAATGCTAAGTGTCCTATTTGCCACCCTGTGATCATCCCTCAGGCTCCACTTTGTTTATGTACTCAGCTATCTCAGCTCTAACACCTATACTTAATTTCTGGTGTGTGTTAACTTATAGCTCACAGCCCAATCTGATGGACTGTTTCAGCAGCTTGTCAGAATGAATTATCAGGTTCTTGAACACATTTGCACTAAATCTCTGTCACTGAGAAATTTATTTCTACTTGAATATGTATTAGACTATGGCAAACTCTCTTAGTGTTATCTGCTAAGGGTCATGTACGTTAGATAGTTAAAAAAAAAAATCTAAGGGGTTTTCTTATTAGACCAGCCAAATTTAAATCCAAACTCCTGCTACTACTAACTTGAGGGACTTATATTTCTCTTATTTATTTTAGTTTATGATTCTTTCATATAACAAAGATAAAAATGTTAACTCAGAGGGCTGTGAAAATAAAATTATTTTGTCTTTGTAAAACAGCTAACACAAGGCCTGGAGTATAATATGTTCTCAATAAATACTACTTTCTATAAAAAATGAAATCTAATTCACAGGAATTCAACGGATAGATATAATTGTTTCACATGAGTTATAGGAGATCCAACACATACAGTAGAGCCTAAGAACCATTGTATGGGGGGGAAATAGCCCAGGACTTGGAGTCAGAGGTAGGCTCATACCCTGCTCTGCTACTTACTAGATGTATGCCCACAGACAAGTTGTGTAATTTCCTACAGCGTGACCCTTCTGCGTAGAATCAATACCTTACACATAGGATTTGGAGGATAAAATTAGGTCCAATAAAAACCACAAATTGCCAAACATTATGCTAGACAGGGAGTTGGTGCTCAACAAAAAGAAGCTAATAATATCTAAGTAAGTTCTTAACCAACTTCCAAGACAGATAACATTTTAAAATCTGTCCTAATTGAAAAGCTGTAGTTAAGAGCTAGGGCTGCTAACCAGAAGGTCGGCGGTTTGAATCCACCAGGCGCTTTTTGGAAACCCTGTTGGGCAGTTTTGCTCTGTGGTATAGGGTCGCCGTGAGTCAGAATTGTCTTGATGGTAATGGGTTTGGTTTTTTCGGGTTCTAATGTAAGGCAGACTCTCTGTCCAATAGCATGTCCCAGTTTGTAATCGGGGAGCTATTGGCAATGTGGAAGTATATCCAAGATTGGCCTCCATCTTAAACAAACTTCTTCTTTGTGAAAATGTTGTTCTAAAGATATTAAGGTTTATATGATCTAACAGAAAGGTTTATAGTGTTTCTGAGGTTTGTTTTAAATTAATCCATAGCTGTTGTTTGGGAGGAGGTAAAATATCTTTGTCTGTCAGAGGAGCCTTCTAACATTACTAAACTAATTCCTATTCCATTTGTCAACTTATGTGTCTGTTCCTCTGAACCCTGCCCTTATCATGACTGAGGTTTTCCTACTTTGACTCCCCGTGATTACATTTTATTTTATTAAACTCATTTGTTAAATTTTCACTAGGACAGCCTTTGACACAAAATCAGAAACTGATTAAATCTTTCTATAATTAATAAACTTTTTTTATGAAGTTTTATAGCTTAATCTGTGGAATGCTCGTTATCAAAGGATCCCTTGCTAAATGTTAAAAACCTGCCAAATATTTGATGTCATGGAAGGAAATTCATCATCGTGACCTTACCCACATACATGGGAGAGAGATGCTGAATCAGTTCAGGCAACAAAAAGCCATCCAAACATTGGAGAATTAGTGTTTATTGTTGGGAAATATTTTTTGACAGAAAAAAACAGAAGTTATTGATGAACTCAAAGAGTTAATGGCTACATTAGAGACAATTCAAGTCTTACACATGACTTAAAAGGCTGAGAGGTGCAGTCATAGGGGCCAGTGTCTATGTCCTCCACAGCACCAATATTGATAGCTCTTACGCACTCCTCGGGATGGCGCTTAGCAGCCCGCATGAGCCCTCCCACATGTATCTGCCCACAAATTGCACTGCAGAATTGTAGCCTCTCCTTCCTTCCAACCTTTCAAAACTCATATCAGTGCCTTTTAAAACAGAAACCAAAAGAGAAAATTTCTGTAGTCCCTGGCCTCTCCCCTACAATGCAGTGGGGATCTTAGAAGGGGCTATTGGTGACACCAATTTGCCGACCATAGGCTTTGCCAGAACTTAGGTAAAATATTCTCTAAATTATTCTACTTTTTGGGGGGAAGGGTCTTAGTAAGGGAGGGTAAAGGGAAGGATTTTCCCCCAGGTGCAAGTCCAAGGAGGCACCAGAAGAGGCATGGAATGACATTCTGAGGCACCACAAATACAAAAGGGCCTGACTGAGGCAGTCGGACAAGAAGCGGGGAGGGTGTTTCTGCTGTCCTGTCTCCAATCTCCACTATCAAGTGGAGAGGGAGTGCAGTTTAGAGATTTCCCCTGGGTGCTTGTTACCCTGGCTACTCCCCTGGGGTAGGGGGAAGGACTGTGTATACCGAACAACCAGGGCTACTGTGTTGTATAAATTGAAGGGATGAAGTCACCTAGACTATGATGCAAACATGTCCCCTTGAATTGTGCAATGAATTTAAATGTGCGAGCAACCAGATGGACGAAGACTATAGGTAGTTAAATATCAAGATGGGAGTGGAGATAAACCCTGTAAAGGGCTTTAGTTGCTCCCAAACCATATCCCATGGTGAATCACTTAATCAGCCTACTGATGTACCTAAAACACAAACCCGTTGCTGTTGGGTCAGTTCCGACTCATGGTGGCCTCATGTGTTACAGACTAGAACTGTTGGATAGAATTTTCTCGGCAAAAAAAAAAAAAAAAATTTTTTTTTTTTTTATCATCCTTATGGAAGGGGATTGCTAGGCCTTTCTTCTGTGGTGCCCCTGAGTGGATTAAAACTGCCAATCTTTAGGTTAGTAGTGGAGCATAAGCCATTTGCTTCACCTAGGGACCTTATTAGATACACAGCCTATTTTCAAAAAATCCCAATAGCAGCATCTGTTTGTAAGGCCGTATAACTTCTATACCACACTCCTCATACTA
Organism: Elephas maximus indicus; assembly: GCF_024166365.1. Classification (NCBI taxonomy): domain Eukaryota; kingdom Metazoa; phylum Chordata; class Mammalia; order Proboscidea; family Elephantidae; genus Elephas; species Elephas maximus. The sequence continues at coordinate 28,767,278 of NC_064830.1, forward strand.
TGGTCCTAAAGCATATTATGTATATCAGACTCTCATATACTGATCCTGAAAAGCCTTTTTTTCCTATTACTCTAGTATTTCAATTAAAATAAAACATTATAAGTATTTGCTTAGGGTGTGTTTCACTAGTAATTGATGAGTTCTTTGAGGAAAAGGTTCATGTCTTACCAAATTATGGGTCCCATTGAATGTCCATGTAACAGGCATTAAGCGTGAACTTCATTTTTTTCTGAGTGGTGACATTTGAAACATTTTCATTTTTTCTTTAATTTACGCATTTTTATGCAAACTCCTTTATATACATTTTTCTATTAATAGATGCTATTTAATTAGAAAAGAGGTAAGTGATCTCTTTAAAACTCGAATCATTTATCTAATTACATTAAAACATGGAAAGGCTCTTAGTTCACATTATATATTAATATATATTTATATATTACACAGGAAAAATAAAATATTCATTTCTCTAAGGTCAACAATTTATGAAAGATGCACTCATGTGCAATAAGCTACAGTGTAAAGCATATTACATGGCAGTTGGGACACCTAGGATAAAACCTAGTTTATGAACAAAATAATTATGTGACTTTGGTCATACTGTTCTTAGTTTGAGGCTTGGAATTCTCAACAATGAGAAAAATGGATTTTCCTTGAAATCTGAGATTACTTTCACTTATGATGTCTTTCTGGTCTTTGAAATAGTCCCACTTACTTATAAACACATAACAAAAAAGAAAAAAAAAAAACACTAATTTTCAGTCTGAATTTCCTTGACTAATGAACTCTCCAAAAATAGTTGTTAACCAATAAGTTAGCTCATAATGCCTCGGGCTGTTTTCCATGAAAACACAAAGAAACTCTCTATAAGTGACTATTTTTAATAAGAAAAACGTGTTTTGTCATCACCAACATATTTTTATTCAAAATATCTGATCATCACCATAAAATTTGTACCCAGAGAAAAATAATTTGCATTAAAAAAAAAAAAAAGATACAGAAAGACCTATTGTTCCTTCTAAATGAATGAAATGATACACTTCAGGCAGCAGGCCTAGGCCTCCCAGAAAATTTACACCAGATATACAAAGAATTGTTCTTTTTTTTTTAAGTCAGTGTGATCATTCTAGCATTAGTAATTGAATTTATATTACAATTTTTATTATGTTTTTCCACCAATCTCTTCATCTAGCACCCCACATACACAAACATCAGGTCTGAAACAACATAAAACAATAAAGCATTTGAATTTAAATGAGTCTTTCTGACTGCACTCTTATTCTGCTCTCCATTCTGAAGAGAGAGATAAATTTCTAATATTAGATAAATTTCTAATATTAGATCTGTTACTCTGCTTAAGTGCTTTCCACACTTCCATCTCCCTGATAATGAAGTCCAAGGTACTAAGCTCAGCACACCCTTCCTGATATTACGTTCAGTAGCTCATCAATATTCCTTCTGACACTGTCCTGAATGCTATTTATGTTTCATTACTATGTTTTTAAAAACTCCATTTTAGAAAAATGCTCAAGTTGTTTTCTTTCTCAAAATTAGCTGCTAAGCTTTAAAATGGAATGTAATTGCTTATTTTGTTCTGCATGTATTATTCCAACTTAATAGTTCAAATTTTGACCATTTCTTTCTTGGAATGTAATGAACATAATACAACCTAAACTTAATATGCATTTATTCTAGTGCAAACAAATGCCAAAAAGCATCACGGTCAATCTATTTAGAAACGATTGTACTAACATTTAGCACAAGAAGAGTTAATCCTGACTTCCTTGTCAGAGATAACAGGCAGTTGGCTAAGTGCATTATAAGATCTGGGCAGATGTTAGTGCTGTAAATCCTACCATACTCACCTTGTACCTTTTAAAAGTCAAATCATTTATCTAAGCAAAGTGACCGTTAAGTCATTAAATTATTTTAAAACATGGAAAAGCTATTAGTTCACATTATAAACTAGAAGAATATACAAAATAGGGTATTCTTCACCTCAAACACTTTATGTTCCAAAAGAGCTTGATAAAGTACAATCTGTTCAGAATTTAGCAACGGAGAACCTAGAATCAAGCCCCAGATAACAAGAATGGTAAGACGAACATGACAGCAATATCAACAGTAGTAGGAATGATAGTGATTGATAGGTACTGAGTGCCTAATATGTGAGTTACCTTTAATAATTTTTTCATTAATTTTTTTAATATAACATTTTGAAGAAGGAAGAATTGTCGTCACTTTAAAGAAGAGAATACTAAGGTCCAGAATAATTAAGTAACTTGTTCAAACCCTCAAAGCTAGTAAATAGGAAAGTCAGGCTATAAACCTAGGTCTGTCAACACAAAAACTCTGTTTCTGTACATAATGTTACTTTGCTTTTTCCCTATCAAGAACCGTGCTACCTACACATAAAAATTCATTTATTCTATTTGAAAGTCATTTTTCTCCTCCAAAGTATGGGGATGAAATTATCTATATTAAATGTTTTTGACTACAAACTATGAAAACATTTAATACCTCATTCAACTGTATACCAAAAAAAAAAAAAAAAAACATTACTGTCGATTCAATTCCAACTCATAGCAATCCTATGGGACACAGTAGAGCTGCCCCATAGGGTTTCCAAGGCTGTAAATATTTATGGAAACAAACCGCCACATCTTTCTTCTTCGGAGCAACTGGTGGATTCAAACCACCAAGCTTCCAGTTAGCAGCCCAGTGCTTTAATCACAGAGCCACCAGTGATCCTCCATTCAACTCTATATTATTAAATATTCATAAATTTAATAATACTTATTGAGAAGTAACTTTATGCCAGACACATTTCCATGCATTCTGAGTGCTATAGCAATGACTGAAACTGACAAAAATCCCTACCTTCAAGACATTTTTATTCCAGGGGAGTGAAACCTACAATAACCAAAATAAATAAAACAAGTTAATGAATACTTACAGTGACCAGGCCCTTAGTTTTCCCTGAATTGCCACGTAAGTTTAAGGCCTAAAAAATGACTGTGAATTCTGCTTGTAAATAGAATGCCGAAAGATACAAGAGAATGTTTCTACCATGCTAAGAATTAGAAAAGTCAGATAATCTCCAAAATCATATTTTCTCTCAACCCCATCAAAGAACTGAGTTCACAAGGTAAGAAAGGAAATGGAATTCCAAAGAGTAACAAATGCCTCTGAGAGAGAAGACATATAAACTGTTTGACCATCGACGAACATGAAAGGAAGAAGCAGCCTTCACAGAAGTGTGTCAGAATGAGTTGGATAAAATTTTAATAAATTTATGAAGGCCAAGTGTGGTCTAGTGTAACAAATGAGACTTTACACTTACTCAGAAGCTCTTTTCTACCTGTGTCCCCTGGGTACTCACAGAAAAAGACCAGTGACAAGGCAGAAAGTCTGTGTGAGCCCTCTTGATGGTATAGTCCTACTGGAGGTGATCAGCTTCATATGAGAGACAAGCACAGAATACTCTCCACTTCCCAGAATCCTCCTCTCAAACATTAAAAAAAAAAAAAAAAGGCTTTAAGCCACAAAAGGAATATCAAGACTTCTAATACTCAGAACCATTGTTGAAAGGGTAAAAGTGGTACCTTTCTGCTTTGAGGAGGTTAGAAAACCCTCTTCTCTATACAGGGAACAAAATGAAGATGTACTTTTTTTTTTTCCTCCAAGAAGGTAGATATAGAGCCACTTGCAAATGGGATACAGGCAAGAAAATATTCTGTCCAAGGTCCACCAGAGACACAAGGTAGAATTGGATGTTATGTGGAACAGTATAAAGGAATTCTGAGAAGGCCCCAGTCCTGAACCCTAGGAAAACCCATAGAGCTGAGCTGTTACCTGAAACTATGAAAAAAACTATGAACCCAGAATTTTATACCCAGTAGAAATAATTTTCACAATTGAAGGTGAAATGAAGCTCTTCTCAGATATTCAAAATCTACTCCCAACAGATGTTAAAAGAATTTCTTCAGAAAGAAGGAAGATGGTAGCAGATGGAAATTTGAATATAAATAAATAGAGATGTGGTTATGGTAAAAATGTAGATACATGTAAAAGAAATAATCCTTATTTTTAATTGCTTTAAAAATATTGGACTGTCTAAAGCAACAAGAGTAGAAAGGTACCGTGTGTTATATAACATAAACCAAAAAACAAAACCAAATCCACTGCCATTGAGTTGATTCCCACCCATAGTGACCCTATAGGACAGAGTGGAACTGTCCCATAGAGTTTCCAAGGAGCGCCTGGTGGATTTGAACTGCTGACCTTTCAGTTAGCAGCCATAGCACTTAGCCACTACACCACCAGGGTTTCCTATATAACATATGCCTAATTAAATTTCATTAAAAGAATAGCATAAAGAATGGGAGGGAGGGAAAGTTGTATATTTTAAGATCCATACACGTGATATGAGGTTGTATAACATTATTTGATGGTGCATTGTGATAAATCGAGAATACATATTATAACACATAAAAATGGGTACTAAAATAGAAATGGGTAACTAATAAGACAATAACGGATACAGAATGAATTCATTGAAAACTCACAATTAATCCAAAAAAGACAGAAACTAAAGAAATAGAAAAAATGGGACAAACAATTCAGTAAACAATGATAGATTGAAGTCCAATCATATCGAAATTGTATATAAAGGCATCAGGGCTTTGAACCAGAGAATTTCCATTTCCACCCCAAATATAGTGAATTAGAATCTACCTTTTAACAAGATCCCCATAAGAGTCACATGTGGTTCTTGCTAAAATATAGATTCTGATTCAGTGTACCTGGAGTGGAAATGCAAATTCTCAGCAGGAGTTCCAAGCACAACAGATAGATTGGAAGCCCTGAAAGGAATATTAGCAGTCAAGAAAACATATAGTGTTAAACCTGTATGTATCAAACAACAAAACCTTAAAATTTAAGAAACAGTAACTGATATAACTGAAAGGATTAATAGAAAGAGCTACAATTCCACTTGGAGACTTTATACTCTTTTCTCAGTATTTGATAGAACAAGTAGACAAATATATCAGTAAGGGCATGGAGGACTTCAGTAATACTTCTAACCAACTTTACCTCATTGACATATAGGACACTCCCCTCCTCAAAACAAACAAAAAAAACCAGCAAAACATTACCTTTACATATGTGCATAGATTAACTAAATTTTGGTTGATTAAAAATAACTCAACCTCTTTAAAGTAATTTAATTCATTCTATGATCACAATGCAATTAAATTAGAAACCAATAACAGAAGCATATCTAGAAATTCCCTGAGTATTTAGAAATTGAGCAACCCGATTTTAGATAATTCATGGATCAAGAAGAAATTGACAAGGAAACTAAGAAAACAGTTTACATTTAGTAAAAAAGACAGAAAACATAATGTGTGGGATGAAAGTGCATCAATTCTGGAGGAAATTTTATAGGATTAAATGTTTGCACTAAGAAATAAAAATGTCTCCAATCACTGCTTAAAGCTTCCAACATTAAAAAGTGAGAAAGAAAAGAGTAAGTTATCTCTAAAGCAAGCAAAGAAGGAAAAAAACAAGGATAAGAGCAGAAGTCAATGAAAAAACAGAGAGGAAAGAAAGCTATTGTAACCCAAAGCGATTCATTGAACGTGGTAAACCTCTAGCATATTACACAGCAACACCTGCCCTAATCCCAACATTGCAGGATCTGATACTGAAAACATATCTTTGACCATTGCATGATTCCCTAAGGCAATAGTGGCAATGACTGGCTCACTACTTCCTGGATCCCTCATCTAATATATTGTATCTAAGCAGATTGAGAAGACAGTTATATTTAGCTAGTCCAGCTATCTCAATTATTTTTAACTATTTTTTTTTCCTATTCCCAGGGCATAATGACATTGTCTAAACCATATTATCTCATCAATTTAAGTTATCCAATTGATGTTTCTGGGAAGTATTTCTGAAATTTGGTAGGTATGCTATTAATATAATTGGTATTGCCAGCAAGAAATACTAATTTTTTTTTTTTTTTTACCAAAACGCATTCACTTGCACACTCTACTGCTTTTTGGGAAAAAGGTGGGCTACATGTGCAATCTTACAAGAAAATTTGTCTGACACACTTTATATCTGGCAGTTAAGACCATCATCTGGTTACAGTGAACATTTAAATCCCACAATTCCAACTAATGGCAGGAGAATTAAAGACACCACAACTAATCTATGAAAATGACATGCTAATAATCCTAGAGTATCACAATATGCACGTGGAAAAAAAATCTACCAGATACTTTAAGGAAAGGAAGATTAAATCAATAAATGAAATTTCTAGGTTAGAGTTTGACTTACACACATATAAGTCAAACTTGTTGATGTTGTTAGGTGTCATTGAGTCGGTTCCAACTCATAGCGACCCTGTGCACAACAGAATGAAACACTGCCCAGTCCTGCACCATCCTTACAATCATTGTTATGCTTGAGCTCATTGTTGCAGCCACTGTGTCAATCTGCCTCATCGAGGGTCTTCCTCTTTTCCTCTGACCCTGTACTTTGCCAAGCATGATGTCCTTCTCCAGGGACTGATCCCTCCTGACAACATGTCCAAAGTATGTAAGATGCAGTCTCGCCATCCTTGCTTCTAAGGAGCATTCTGGTTGTACTTCTTCCAAGACAGATTTGTTCATTCTTTTGGCAGTCCATGGTATGTTCAATATTCTTCACCAACACCACAATTCAAAGGCATCAACTCTTCTTCGGTCTTCCTTATTCATTGTTCAGCTTTCACATGCATATGATGTGATTGAAAATACCATGGCTTGGGTCAGGTGCACCTTAGTCTTCAGGGTGACATCTTTGCTCTTCAACACTTTGAAGAGGTCCTTCACAGCAGATTTGCCCAATGCAATGCGTCTTTTGATTTCTTGACTGCTGCTTCCATGGCTGTTGATTGTGGATGCAAGTAAAATGAAATCCTTGACAACTTCAATCTTTTCTCCGTTTATCACGATGTTGCTCATTGGTCCAGTTGTGAGGATTTTTGTTTTCTTTATGTTGAGGTGTAATCCATACAGAAGGCTGTGGTCTTTGATCTTCATTAGTAAGTGCTTCAAGTCCTCTTCACTTTCAGCAAGCAAGGTTGTGTCATCTGCATAACGCAGGTTGTTAATGAGTCTTCCTACAATCCTGATGCCCCGTTCTTCTTCATATAGTCCAGCTTCTCGTATTATTTGTTCAGCATACAGATTAAATAGGTATGGTGAAAGAATACAACCCTGATGCACACCTTTCCTGACTTTAAACCAATTGATATCAAACTTATATATGAATTCCTCGACTCGACGGCGCTGGGTTTTTACTGGGATGATTACTTGAGAAAAGCAATTACAAATAGCTCTTTGTTTCACTTTGTAACAGATACAGAAGAAAATAATTTGTAACCATGATTTATTCCTTTTCCAGTACCACAAAATTGTGTCTGGTTTCTGAAGAGGCTTAAAGAATTAGGCAGCTGACAAGTGACCTTAGAAGGTTAATCTAATTACTCTGTACTCTGTCCACATCAATCTGGCCTCACGTAGAGTAAGGAGAAATCATCCGTTGACGATACAACAGTGACACAAAAGAGATTGTGAGCTTTATTCTGAAAGTGAGACTATCCACTTTCACCTTCCCTATATGCTACAATATAATCATGCCTTCTGCTGGACTTCTAGTATTTAAGATGCACTATTAGTGCATCTAGTATTTAAGATATCACCTCTAGTAATAATGATAGTACAATTTTAACAGATGGAAATCTTATTCTGTTTTTTTTTCTTAATTAAATGAAATGATTTATGTAAAGCTCTTTACACTGTTCCTGTCCCACATGTATAATACTTAAATAATATGTACTTCTTTCTTAATGAAGCTAAAGTGCTTATATTAGATCCAAAGTGTCAAGAGCTTGCAAGTCATCACATCCATACTCACAATTGGTAAAAAGCTTAACAAACAAAAAAATTGACAACTCTCTGTAATCTCTCAGTGAATTGAGGTCACAGGGCAAACTCCTGACTGAAGAGACAGTTGGGTTCAGATAATCACAGCATACTAGTAGCAGAAGCCCAGAACAGAAGCCCACAGCTGTAGATATTGCCACTAACAACACTTTAAACTATATATGCCAATTTGGTGGAGCTCACTGTGCACCAGCTTGAGAGTTAAAACTCCAGGGAATGGTGAGCAGTAATATGGAGTCCCCACACATTCATGAATACTACCTATAGTAGTCATACCAGTTTTATACTGTGCAAATCAAAGAAAAACACTCTTCATGCTTCTACCGGGGTTGGGGAAAAATACTTATTTGCAAATGCACTCAGAGCTCTGTGTTCTTTTTTTAAAAAAAGCTGGTCCTTAAAGGATTTTATTTTAGCAGGGCCAAATTAACTAGAGCTTTACCAAAGCCAAACACATTTGGGCAAAGGGAAATACCCAACTCCAGCTAAATCCCCTCTAACCTTCCTGTCTCAACTAAGGGAGGGGTGCAGCTAAGAAGCACTGTTGTTGTTATTTTCAGGTGCCTCTGAGTTGCTTCTGACTCATAGTGATCCTGTATATAACAGAATGAAACACTGCCTAGTCCTGCCTAGTCCTGCACCATATACATGGTGGTTGCTGTGCTTGAGCCCATTGTTCCAGCCACTGTGTCAACACATTTCATTGAGGGTCCTCCTCTTTTTTGCTGACTCACTACTTTACTAAGTGTGAGGTCTTTCTCCAGGGTGTTTTCAATTGCCTTATATACATGCAAAAGCTGGGCAATGAATAAGGAAGACTGAAGAAGAATTGTTGTTGTTGAGTTATGGTGTTGGCAAAGAATATTGAATATACCGTGAACTGTCAAAAGAATGAACAAATCTGTCTTGGGAGAAGTACAGCCAGAATGCCCCTTAGAAGCAAGAATTGGGAGACTTCATCTCAGGTATTTTGGACATGTTTTCAGGAGGGATCAGTCCCTGGAGAAGGGCATCATGCTTGGAAAAGGATGCATTGATTATTACTGGTGATTGGAATGTGAAAGTTGGGAACAGAGAAGGATCAGTAGTTGGAAAGCATGGCCTTGGTGATAGAAATGATGCTGGAGATTACATGATAGATTTTTGCTTGACCAATGACTTCTTCATTGCAATACTTTTTTCAACAACATAAACGGCAGCTATGTATACGTGTGGTATACGTGTGGACTTCACCAGATGAAACACACAAGAATCAAATTGACTACCTCTGTGGAAAGAGATGATGGAAGAGCTCAATATCATCAGTCAGAGCAAGGGTGGGGGCCAAATGCGGATCAGATCATCAATTACTCATATGCAAGTTCAAGTTGAAACTGAAGAAAATTAGAACAAGTCACCAGAGCCAATGTATGACCTTGAGTATATCCCACCTGAATTTAGAGGCCATCTCAAGAATAGATTTCCCACACTGAATGCTAATGACTGAAGCCCAGACGACCTGCGGGATAACATCAAGGACATCATACCTGAAGAAAGCAAGAGGTCATTAAAAAGACGGGAAAGAAACAAAAGACCAAAATGGATGTCAGAAGAGACTCTGAAACTTGTTCTTGAACTTAGAGCAGCTAAAGTGAGATAAATCAATGGTGAAGTAAAGCAGTTGAAGAGATTTCAAAGGGCAGCTGGAGAAGACAAAGTAAAGTATTATAACGACATGTGCAAAGACCTGAAGTGTAAAACCAAAAGGGAAGAACACATTCGCCATTACTCAAGCTGAAAGAACTGAAGAAAAAATTCAAGCCTCGAGTTGCAATAGTGAAGGATCCTCTGTGCAAAACACTGAACAACGCAGGAAGCATCAAAATAAGATGGAAGGAATACACAGATTCATTGAACCAAAAAGAATTGGCCCACATTCAATCATTGTAGGAGGTAGCATATGATGAAGAACCTGTGTTTACACTGAAGACATTGATGAAGAACAAGCCTTTAGGAATTGGTGAAATACCAATTGAGATGTTTCAACAAATGGATGCAACGCTGGGAGTGCTCACTCATCTATGCCAAGAAATTTGGAAGACAGCTACCTGACAAACAGACTGGAAGAGGTCCATATTTATGTCTATTTCAAATAAAGGTGATCCAATCAAATGTGGAAATTATCGAACAATGTCATTAAGATAACACGAAAGTAAAATTTTATTGAAGATCATTCAAAGAACAGTTGTGAGGTTAAAGCCCACATACTTACTAAAAGACTGAGGCCAAATCAGAGGACTATAGATTGCTTGTGGCAGTGGATAAAGTGCTTAGCTGTTAACTGAAAGGTCAGTGGATCAAATCCACCAGGTGCTCGGTGGGAGAAAGACATGGCAGTCTGCTTCCATAAAGGTGTATAGCTTTGGAAACCCTGTGAGGCAGTTCTACTCTCTATAGGTTCGATATGAGTCAGAATTGACTTGACAAAAATGTTTTTATAGGTTGCTTTTCCTCAGCTCACACTATGCCGTAACATCAATAGAATTCCTATTTAGTAATAGGAAGTTACTGCTAAAAAACTGAAAACCTCATCCTTTACTTAATAAAGAGTCTCCAGAGAAAACTAAAAACAAAAAGAGAGACAAAGAAGACAAAGAATTCACTAGAATGAATTTTAGCTTTTACACCACAGCCATAGCAAACAGTAAACTCAGGCTTATTCCTAGCCAGACAACATAAAGCCATACACTAAAGGGTATCTACTTCAGTTCCTTTTACTTGATAAATCATGTCCGGCTTTAAGCAAAAAAAAAAAAAACTATAAGACTATAAAAGGGGAAAAAAAAAAGAATCTGAAGAGAAAAAGAAAGTGTCAAATGAGACTCAGATATGGAAAAAAAATAGGATTATCAGAAAGGGAAAATAAAATAGACTAATATGTTGAAGACACTAATGTAAAAAAGAAATACTTAAGAATAGATGGGTAATAGAAACAGAGAGATGGAAATAAATACCTTTGATGGAAAAGAATGCCGTTGATGGGCCCATCAGTACGCTGGATATAGTAGAGGGAAGACTCAGTGAGCTTGAAGATATAGCAGTAAAAACTTTCCAAAGTGAGAAGCAAATGTAAATAAAAAAAAATAAAAAATAATAATAAATGGTACAAGTTATCCAAGAAGAATAGGAAAATTACTAAAGGTGTAACATACATGTAATGTGTGTAATAGCAATAGCAGAAGGAGGAGAAACACAGAAAGTAAGAGGAGAAATGTTTGAAGTAATGATGGATGAGTATTTTCCAAAATTAATCAAAGGCACCATATCACAGGCCTGGAATCTCAAAAACACCAGACAGGCTAAATACACACACACAAAAAAGATCTGCACCTAGGCATCAAAAAAAAATATATATTTATTTATTTTTATTTTTTTTTTAGGCATATCATGTTCAAATTAAGGAAAGCCAAAGACAAAGAGAAAATCTTAAGAGGTTCTAGAAGGAGGGGGAGGGACACCTTAGTTATAGAGGAACAAGCATACAAATTATGTTTTAAAGCTATCAAGACAAGAGGAGTGACTATTAAAGAAATAAGAAAAAATTATAACCTTGAATTCTGTATCCAGTAAAAAATATACTTCAAAAGTGAAAAAGAAATAAAGACTTTCTCAAAAAAATAATTTAAGGAAATTGTTGCAAGCTTGCAAGAACTGTTAAAAGAATTTCTTCAGAGATAGGTAAAATAATTTAGGCCGGAAACCCAGAACTACATAAAGAAAGGAAGAGTATTCAAGAAAGAATAAATAAAAGTAAAATCAAACTTTTATTTTTCTAATTCTTAATTGATTTAATAGATAGCGATTTGCTTAAAATAATACTAACAACAATGTATCTGGTGATTAGAGCTTATAACCCAGTGCCGCCGAGTCAAATCATAGCTTATAAAAAATAGGTAAGTGAAATAGGTGACAGTAATATAGCAAAGGATGGGAAGGTAGTCAATACGATGCTGGAGAAGAAAAAAGCGTGAAGACTGACAATGTCAGACTTTAAGAATTACCTTAAAGGTACAGTAGTCAAGACAATGTGCTTTTAGCAAAATAATAGATAAGTAGATCAATGATATAGAATAGAGAGCAGAAATAAAAAAAAAAATGTCAATTGGTCTTTGACAAAAGAGCTAAAGCAATTCAATGGAGAAAGGGTAGCCTTTTCAACAAATGTTGGAAAAGCTGGACATCAACATACCAAAATAAATAAATAAACAGGCACTGACAAAAATTACTTCAAGATGGATCATAGATCTAAATGTAAACTGCAAATCTGTAAAACTTCCAGAAGGTAACATTGAAGAAATCTAAGAAATTTTGGAGTTTGGTAAAGAGTTTTATAACACAAAAAGCAAGATACGTGAAAGAAAAAAAGAAAGAATTGGGCTTCATTAAAATTAAGAACTCTGCTCTGTAGGTAATGTTGTTAAGAAAATAAAAAGACAAGTCTCCTCATCCTCTCTTCTAAGGAGTATTCTGGCTGTACTTCTTCCAAAACGGATGTTTTCGTTTTGGAATATTCGATATTCTTTGTCAATACCATAATTCAAAGGCATCGATTCTTCTTTGGTCTTCCTAGTCATTGTCCAGCCTTTGCATGCATATGAGGCTATTGAAAATACTGTGGCTTGGGTCAGGAGCACCAAAGTGACATCTTTGGTTTTTAAAGTTTTAAACAGATCTTTTGCAGCAGATTTGCCCAATGCAACATGTTCTTTGATTTCTTGACTGCTGCTTCTATGGGTGAGATTGTGGATCCAAATAAAATGAAATCCTTAACAACTTCAATATTTTATCCATTTACATGATGCTGTTTATTGGTCTAGTTGCAAGGATTTTTGTTTTCTTTATGTTGAGGCATAATTCATACTGAAGGCTGTAGTCTTTGGTCTCCCTCCATCAGTGAGTACTTGAAGTCCTCTTCACTTTCAGAAGCATATCAAAGGTTCTTAATTAGTTTTCCTCCAATTCTGAAGTTGTGTGCTTCTTCATATAGTTCATTTTTTTTTCAAATTATTTGCTCACCTGTCCACCATGGGTCACCTTGTTGGTATTTGAAATACTAGTGGCATAGTTTCCAGCATCACAGCAACATGCAATCCCCCACAATACAACAAACTGGCAGATAAGTAGTTTTAATCATAATTGTCAAAAGTTGAAAGCAACCAAGGGATCCTTCAATAATTGAATGGACAAACTGTAGTACCTTCATACAGTGGAGTCTTACTTAGCAATAAAAAGAAATGAGCTATCAAGCCATAAAAAGACATGAAGGAAATTCTACAACCCCACTTCAGAAAACAATGAAGGGAAAATGTAGAAACTATAATGTATTTCCATGTGTAATACCATCCTGTTTTTCATGTACATGATTGTCATCTTCTTTGATTTTTGTCATCATCATCATCACCGTCATCATCATTATCATCCTTTGCTTTCCACTAATTCCCTTTGATTTTTCCTAAATGGCTCTTGTCCCAATCATTTAATTTGATTTCTCCATGGGATACCTACTGTCATATTTCTTCTCCAGTAATTCACTTATGAATCCTACACATAGTTTCACTCAAGCCTTAAACAAAAAATCCGAGGCTCAAAATGTTGTAACTAACTCAAAATAACAGACAGTAAATCACAGAGTTATGCTAAGAACTGAGTTAGCAGAATTATTATTTTTACCTGAGAAAATAAGAAAAAGTAATGTTGAAAACGAAACACAACTACAAACACAGTTTTGATTACACACTGTACTAATATATAAGACTTCTAAAATAATGTTTTATATAAATTTCTATCTTCCATTTGACTAACATTTCACATTTTTATAAATAAACTCCACAATATACTGAATTGAATAAAGTCAATTAAAAAGGGGCTTTTATGCTATATCTGGCCTCTACTAATCCTCTGGGACATTGTATTCCACCTTTCCTCAATTAAAAAATAAAAATAAAAAAATAAAAAATAAATATATTGAACAAACATTCATATACGGGGACAGTTATAGACTTTGGGGGGGGATGAAGATGAATAAGACATAGGCTCCTCTTGTTCACATTTTACACCCTTATAGACTAGGTATGGCTTTGGAGATGGAAGAGTCCTCCTCTCGTTTAACTCTGAAATTTATTCATAACTGTATTTTTAATATTTATAAGCAAGAATAATAATACTATTAGGAGCATAAACCTTCAAGGTTGACATGAACATAAATGTTTTTTTTCAAATCCCGTATCTTGTTCTTGCCCATAATATTACTTTGTCAAGGAAATCCATAGAAAAACCTTCCAGTATTTATAAAAGGTGAATATAGGGAGCCCTAAGGAATTCTGCCTACCAAAGTTGAACATGCAGTTGAGATAATTTACATAGTAAAGAACATTATATTTTACATCTTGTACTTAAGATGAATTCAAGGAGGTGGTCAATTTACATAAGGACTGTGCGTTGTTATGGAAAAATGGTGGGAGTTGGAATCTTATACAACAGAGTATAAATCTCTGCTGAGTTTTTTATTTACTCTGGACAGATTTTAAGACATTTTGGTTTCAGAGGATAATTATTTTGTTCATTGGGGATATTAATGTACATATCACTGGGTTTTTTAGAGGTTTAAATAAAAAAATAAACGTTAAAGCATCTAGCATAGTTTTGATTAAGTAGTCAACTAATATCAGGTTCTACCAATTACAGATCTATAAAAATTGATCTACTGATACAGAGACATTTTTAGAGCATTAATGTTAGGACATTGCTGCCCATGTAAGAATGATCACTGTCAAGTCTCTGAAAATGTATAGCTTCATGTTATTCCAATTACATTTTTACTTGGCTGTTACCTCTTCATTTGTTGTTGGGTGCTATCAAGTTGAACCCATGGAGACCCCATTTTACAGAGTATAACTGACTCATAGGTTTTGCATGGCTGTAATCTTTATTGAAGCAGATCACCAGGTCTTTCTCCAGCAGAGCTGCTATGTAGTACTAACTGCCAAACTTCTGGTTAGCAGCCAAGCTCTTAATCATTTGCACCACCAGGGCTCCTTCCTCTTCAGTTAGCATATTATAAAATACCCCTGATTTGAGGGGTCATCAGGAATTTATTTTATAGATTATATTAATACTAATAAGGATTCATTTATACATTTATTCATTTGCTTAAGAATATTTATGAGTCAGGGAAGGGGGGGCCAAGATAGTGGAGTAGTCAGACACTTCCTGTGGTCTCTCCTATAACAAAGACTCAGAAAAAAAAAAGTGAATTCATTATATATTATATATGACAATCTAGGAACCTTGAGCATCAAAGACAAAGTTGAGAAGTTGGGCTGAGCAGCAGAGGGAGGGAGAGACAGTTCAGAAGCAGTGAGGATTTGCCAGACCTGACCTGCAGGCTGGGTCAACTGGCACACATGGGCTAAGGCAAGCAGTAGCCCTTGGGACACGTTTTCCATATCAAATGAAACTGAGTGGCAGAGAGTCTACTCAAGCCTCCGTAATCAGGGAGAAGTGGAGTTCAATCAGCAAAAGATAAGTACAAACGTCTAACCTACCCTCATTGGGAAGTAACCTTTTCCCATTTACCTGCCCCTTCCCCACTCTGGTCCAGTCCTAGTCCAGCTTCAACAATTGCTGCACCCCCTGGGCTGGAAGTGGAGCCTGTTGGGCCCTCTGAGCCATTCTCCTGGCTCTGGAGAGGGAACAAAGTAACAAATGGGGGCGGGGGGGGGGAACCTGCCAAATCCCCTAATCTGGGAACTCAGGGTAAGCACAGCTCCTTTGCCTCGGCACAGGCATAAAGGGACCATGAACTCTGAATGCCTTTCACCTCTGCACAGACCCGTGTGGGTTCATTTGAGCAGCATAGGGCCTCATTAGCACAGTACAACAGGATATATTCCTGAAACCTATTTTCAACTGCAACAGCTATAAGGGGGAGTGGCAAATTTGTGACATTTGACACTGATGTCCCCATTAAGCAATGTCCTCACCTAACCACATCAGGGACCTGATGACTGGTGGCTCCACCCACTCCGCTAGCCACCTGTGACATGGGTCCAAGAATAAGTGGTTCCTCCCAGTCCTAACTGCCAGCAGCACTGGGTGCCCGAAATCGGGCTGCAAAACCCAGCCACCTACACACTCTAGGGAACAGGGATACACCTTCCACCCAGACAATGAGGAACAGCCATCAGTCCCCTGCCTTGCTCAGCACATGGCTCTCTACTGTAGCCAGATACCTGTGCCTACTCCAATCATCACTGCCTCTCTAGAAATGTAGATGGGAGCCTGTACCATACACTCAGTGGCTGACAACCTGGACACCTGAGTTGAATCCACACAAGAAAAGTAAATGGACTCCTAGGCTCACATACCTAGTAACAGCTCTAACCACCTGATGACAGGATGTGAACTATTCGAAGACATCAATAATCAAAGTAGCTCACATGACCAGCCTATTTGGGCATATCAAAACAGAACAAAACAGTAAGCAAGCATAAAACAAATATCAAACCACATAAAGAGACAGACCATGATGGCTTCAGCAAGCTACCAAAACAAAGAACAAAGAAGCTCTCAGAGGAAGATAATTTCTTGGAATTACCAGAGGTAAAATTCAAAAGTTAATACACAGAGCTCTTCAAGAGATTAGGAAGGAGATCAGGCAAAATGCAGACCAAGCCAAGGAACACACAGACAAAGCAACAGAGGAACTTAAGAAGGTTATACAAGATCATAATGACAAATTGAACAGACTGAAAGAATCCATAGACAGCAAACAGAAATCCAAAATATTAACAATAAAATTTCAAAATTAGACAACTCAATAGAAAGTCATAGGAGCAGAATTGAGGCAATGGAAGTCAGAGTTAGTGAGACTGAAGATAAAGCACTCGACACCAACTTATTTAAGGAAAATCAGATAAAAAAAAAAAAATGAAGAAACCCTAAGAATTATGTAGGACTCTATCAAGAGGAATAACCTACGAGTGATTGGAGTACTAGAATGGAGAGGTGGGGGGAGGGATAACAGAAAATACTGAGAGAATTAGAGAAGATTTATTGGCAAAAACTTCCCTGATATTGTGAAAGATGAGAAGGTATCTATCCAAAGAGCTCATCGAACCCCACACAGGGTAGATCCCAAAAGAAAGTCACCAAGACACATTATGATCAAACTTGAGAAAATAAAGATAAAGGGAGAATTTTAAGAGTGGCTAGGGATAAACAAAAAGTCATTTACAAAGGAGAGTCAGTACGACTAAGTTTGGACTACACAAGAGAAACCATGCAGGCAAGATGGCAATGGGAAGACATATATAAAGCCTTGAAGGAAAAAAAAAAAAATAATTGCCAGCCAAGGCTCATATATCCAGGAAAACTGTCTCTCAGATATGATGGTGAAACTAGGGCCTTTCCAGATAAACAGAAATTTAGGGAATTTGTAAAAACCAAACCAAAATTACAAGAAATACTAAAGGAAGTCCTCCAGTTAGAAAATCAAAAACATCAGATAACAAACCAAGACTAGAATACAGGATATCAACCCAGATAGGGAAGTCAGAAAAATAAACCAAAGCTAAAACACTGAAAATAGGGAAACAGAGAAGTCAATATGTAAAAGATCACAATATTAAAACAAAAAAGAGTAACTAAATAATGTAGTTATAGAACTTTCATATGAAAGGAAGTCATGGAAATATGAAGAAATAAAATACTTGTTTAAACTTAGAAAAATTGTGGTAAATATTAAAGAAAACTAACAATTCTACACATCAAAATAAAAAACAAGAAAAACATAAAAGACTCAGCAAATACAAAATCAACAACAGTGAAAAAGATGAAAATATATGAAAAACTCAGCAAAGAAAATTAAGTGGAACAAAGAAACTGTTAGCAACACAGACAAAAAGTACATCAAAATGACAGCACTAAACTCATACTTACAATAATTACCCTGAATGTAAATGACTAAATGCACCAATAAAGAGACAGAGAGTGGCAGAATGCGTTTAAAAAACACTGTCCATCTATATGCTCCCTGCAAGAAACTCACCTTAGACTTAAAGACACAAACAAACTAAAACTCAAGAATGAAAATACTATATCAATCAAAAAAAGAGCAGGAGTGGCAGTATTAATCTCTGACAAAATAGACTTTAAAGCAAAATCCACTGAAAAGGATAAGAAAGGACAGTATACAATGATTAAAGGGTCAATACACCAGGAGGACATAATCATAATAAATATTTACATACCCAATGACAGAACTCCAAACACATAAAACAACCTCTAACAACATTGAAAAGAGAAATAGGCACATAATAATTGTAGGAGACATTAGTACACCACTTTCAGTGAAGGGCAGAACATCCAGAAAGAAGCTCAGTAAAGACACGGAAGATCTAAATGCCACAGTCAAACAACTTGATCTCATAGATAGGTACAGAACACTCCACCCAACAGCAGCCAAGTATATTTTCTTTTCTATTGCCCATGGAACATTCTCCAGAATAGAGCACATATTAGGATATACAGCAAGCCTTAAGAGAATCCAAAAGATCAAAATATTACAAAGCATCTTTTCTGACAGAAAAGCCATAAAAGTAGAAATCAATAACGGAAAAAGCAAGGAAAAATAATCAAATACTTGGAAACTGAATAACACCTTGCTGAAAAATGACTGGGTTTATAGAAGAAATTAAGGACAGAATAAAGAAATTCACAGAATCAAATGAGAATGAAAACACATTCTACCAGAATGTTTGGGACACAGCAAAAGCAGTGCTCAGAGGTCAATTTATAGCAATAAATGCACACACATTCAAAAAGAAGAAAGGGCCAAAATCAAAACATTAACCCTACAACTCAAACAAATAGAGAGAAGCAAAAGAAACCCTCAGGTACCAGAAGAAAGCAAGTAATGAAAATTAAAGCAGAAATAAATGAAATAGCAAATAGAATAAAAAACTGGAAGAGTTAATAAGACCAAAAACTGGTTCTTTGAAAAGATCAAAGGTGATAAACCATTGGCCAAACTGACAAAAGAAAAACAGAGCAGGAAGCAAGTAACCTGAAGAAGAAATAAGATGGTGATATAACAGATCCAACTGAAATTAAAAAAATTGTAGCAGAATAGTTTGAAAAATTGTACTCCAACAAATTTGAAAACCTAGAGGAACTGGACAAATTTCTAGAAACACACTAACTGCCTAAACTAACACAAACAGAGGTAGAACAACTAAATAAACCTAAAACAAAGAAGAGATTGAAGAGATGACTAAAAAACTTCCAACAACAGCAACAAAAAGCTCTGGCCCTGACGACTTCAAAGGAGAATTCTACTAAACTTTCAGAGAAGAGTTAACATCAGTACTAGGTGTCCAACAATGGATGAATGGATAAACAAATTATGGTACATACACACAATGGAATACTACACAATGATAAAGAATAATGATGAATCCTTAAAGCATTTCATAAAGTGGATGAATCTGCAAGGTGTTATGCTGAGTGAAATTAGTAGGCTGCAAAAGGACAGTGTGTAAGACCACTATTATAAAAACTCAAAAAAAAGCTTAAACACAGAAGAAATTTTTTCTCAACCCACCTGAAGCAAAGGAGATTGAAGAACACTAAAGACACAAGGAAAATACTTGCCCAAGAGACAAAAAGGGTCACATAAACCAGAGACACCTTCAGCTTGAGAGCAGAAGAACTAGGTGGTGCGTGGCTACCACCAATGACTGCCCTGACAGGGAACACAACAGAGAGATCCCGATGGAGCAGGAGAAAAGTGGGGTGCAGAACTCAAATTCACGTAAAAAGTCCAGAATTTTGGTCTGACTGAGACTAGAAGGACCCCAGAAGACAAGACTGCTGGACTGTCTGTTAACCCAGAACTAAAACTATTCCTGAAGCCAACTCTTCAGACAAAGATTAGCCTGGACTATAAAACATAAAATAATACTCGTGAAGAGTGTGCTTCTTAATTCAAGTAGATAAAAAATAAAATTCAAGTAGATAAAAAAAATAATAAATGGGCAACTCATGTCCGGAGTCCAGATGAGAAGGCAGAAAGTGATAGAAGCTGTTTGAATGGAACGGGAAATCTGGGGTGGAAATGGGGAGTGTGCGGTCATATTATAGGGAGAGTAACTAGGGTCACATAACAGTGTGTGTATAAATTTTTGTATGAGAAACTAATTTGAGCTTTGAACTTTCACCTAAAGCACAGTTTTAAAAAAAATAACAATAATAAAAGAATACGAGTCAGAATGCACTGAATGGCAATGGGTTATTTATTTATTTAATGTGCCAAATGGAGCCCTGGTGTTGCAGTGGTTAAGAGCTCAGGCTGCTGACCAAAAGGTCTGCAGTTCAAATTCACCAGGCCCTCCTTGGAAACACCATGGGGCAGTTGTACTCCGTCCTATAGGGTCACTGAGTCGGAACTGACTTGACAGCACCTAACAACAACAACAACAACAAGTGTGCCAGATACTAGACCAGGTTCTGAGGATATGTTAAAAAAGGCAAATAATCTATCTATGCTCATGGTATACTGTCGAGACCTATAATTTAAATAGCTCCCAAATGTTTTCACACAACCTATTTTATTAAATTTTGATGATAATAGCCACTTAAGACGAGCGTTGTAAATATTGGGACAGTTCTACTGGTGGAAACACTAAGGAGCTGAGAGACCAAATTCACTGCTTATCCTCCGCTATGTCAAAATCCTGTACCTCTCTCCTAAGAGAAAAAAAATTTTTTCAACTATCAGCACAAAGCATACCCAAGTTTAGGGTTCCCATTAAAAAAAAAAAAAAATCAGGAAATGTTGGCTCTTCGTTTTATTCTTATTCACACGAGAATATATATTGTGAATAATCAAATCACTTGTAATCTTTTATAGCTGCCATTTTAAATAGCCTGCATCACACCTCCTTTTCCATTAGTGTATATAATTGAGAGCTAACTTGAAGTTAGAAAAAGCTTATCTTGAGCCATGTCCTAATTCTAAAAGAGTTTCCCTCACTTATAATTTTCTTCCTATTGCTTGCTTGAGCTAGAGAATAATAAATGCTTGATTACTTGTTCTTTTATAGCTGCAAGTGTTGTCTGTTTTTAGAAAACAGGCCTATTTGTACATTACATTTTAGAAAAGATTAGATCTATCACCTCATTACCTGGGGTACATGGCTTCATACATAATGTTTATCTCACAATCTTTCTTCTAGCCTACCTACTTCAATTATCTTTCTCGCCTTCTTATTGCTTAGCATGTATTGCCTCAATTGCTAAGCCATGAAATGTTTTTGTGCCTATAACTCAGTTTCTGACATTTCCAAATCTTCCTTCTGAGAGAGATCACAACAGAATACTTCATTTCTTTACTGAATTAATAAGCTGTATGGCTTTTTTTTTTTTATGGCTTTAATCGCAACATTTTCTAGCTAATGAAAATGCAATTGAAATGCATATGGTAAAGGTAACGTTTGAATGTACTGGTGGAAACATTCGTGGCTTTTACATTTTAAATGTTTGAAATTTTACTATTATTTGTTTATTCAAATGCATACTGATATATCAAATCCTGTTGCACAAACAATTAAGATGGAAAAACAATTTTATTGTTCACTATTCTGTGATACTCTGCCACGGTGATTTTATTTTGTGATTATAATTCATTAAGAACAAGAAAGAAGTTTCTCATGATTGCTGAATTTGTTATTGTTTCTTTTTATTTGGAGAGGGGCAATTGCATCCTTAAAACACTGGTACACTCTTTCTGCACGTTAAAAACTAAATGTGCTTGAGGGACAGGAATAGCGCCACCTGAAGATGTTTAGAGCTACTTTTAAAAAGCAACTTGAACCCTACATAATCATACATAATACATAATACTAATCAATTACGTATATTAAGAAAGAATTAGATCAAACCAAGGCTTGAATTGCACATAACTATGAATTAATCCTGATTGTTTTCTTGGTATTACAAAGTTCTGAAAACCTGAGCATGTGCCTCAAGGATACTTTCTAATGTGTAACTGTTCTGTGGGCTAATATTGACAATTATGCTTATAAGCTTTGCTCCAAAATGTGTTTAAATGGTCTGAGGAGAGTACATAAATTGCATGAGACAGAAGTTCTTAAGGTAAGGGGAGATGCCTGGTCTATCTACTCTCCTCAGGCTTTCAAATTTCTAAGTTTTTGCTGTCTCTCGCACAAAAACTTTTTAGTGAATTAATTATTTTATTTTGTTCTGACAGTTATATAAGGCTGGTTCAACGTTTGAAAATTAATTTAATCCCTTGCATCAAAAGGCTACAGAAGAAAAAAAAATGATTGTTATGATCAAATTTATAATAAAAAAAAAAGATTTCACAAAATCCAATACTCATTATGAAAAGAATTCTCACAAAACTAAAAATAGAAGTGAACCTTCAACTTGAGATAAGACATCTACACAAAACGTCTTGCAAACATCATTCTTCATGATGAGAAAGTGGCTGCTTTACCTCTAAATTTGGGAACAAAACAAGAATGTCTTCTCTTACCACTTCTGTTCAACATCATATTGGAAGTCCTACTAGTGCAATAACGCAAGAAAAATGCAAAAAAAAAAAAAAGGTTTACAGATCGGTGGAGAAGGAATAAAAATATCTTCATTTGAAGATGACTTGATTGTCTTTGTAGAAAATCTCAAATATTCTACGAGAAAATTCCTGGAACAAGTAAGAGAGTATACAGAAGATGACAGGATACAAGATGAATATAGAAAAGTCAATTGCTTTCCTAAATAACAAATAAGTACAATATGAACAGCAATAACTCATGTTGGTAGTATGTACCCTTGATAGGATGCAATTAAAATGGCACTTTACCTTTGTAGTTGTCCTCTCAGCAACCCATAAACTCAGTGTAATCATGAGAAACATATCAGACAAATTCCAATAGAAGGGCATCCTTTAAAATACTTGATTAGGACTCCTCAAAACTGTCCAGGTCATCAAAAATAAGGAAAGTCTGAGAAACTGTACCAGCCAGTGAAAGCCTAAAAGGACATGAAGATTAAAAGATTAAATAAAGTTAACCCAAAAAGGCTCTTGGAATAGAATATAAGACATTAGGTAAACCCTAAAGAAATTTGAGTAAACCATGGACAATAGTGGAAACCCTGGGGCATAGCGGTTAAGTGCTACGGCTGCTAACCAAAAGGTCAGCAGTTCAAATCAGCCAGGTGCTCCTTGGAAACTCTACGGGGCAGTTCTACCCTGTCCTATAGGGTCAGTATGAGTCGGAATCAACTCGACGGCAATGGGGTTTTTTTTTGGTTTATGGACATTAGTTAACAATAATGTATCAATACTAGTTCACTAATTGTGATAAATATACCATATTAATGTAAGATTTTAATAATACAGTCTGATGTGAGTTATATGGGAACTCTCTGTACTATCTTCACAATGTGTCCATAAATCTATATATATATTCTAAAATTTTTTATAAAAATATAAAGAACAGAAAAGAAGATCCAATAGCTGTGTGAGAATTTCAAAATGTATGCATGCTTAATTTGTATATCAGAAATAAAAGAAAGAAAATAAAGCAGAGGAAAGATTTGAAGTAATAATTACGGAGAACTTTCCAAAATAAATGACAGACACCACACCATACATACAGGAAGCTCAGAGAACACCGGGCAAAATAAATATCAAAAGAAAACAAAAACAAAACACACTCTCCCCTTACCTCCTTCCCTATTCCCTCACCCCACACACATAGGCATATAATTTCAAACTGCCAAAGAACAAATATTTTTAAAGAAGCTTGAAAGAAAAAAAAAAAAAAGATCTTATTTATAGAGAAATAAATACCAGAATTCCAGCCAACTTATTGACAGAAACCATGTGAACAAGCAGAGAGAGGCATGAGATATTTGCATTGAAAGAAAAAGTAATCATCTAAAATATTCTATTCAGCGGCAACTCAATGACTGTTATCATATACATTTTACAGATGAAGAAATTGAGGCACAATGAGAATAAGTATCTTTTCCAAAGCCAAATAACTAATAAGTGACAGAGTTGTCTACAGAGCTCAAGCTTTTTTTCCATTATCCTGTACTGGTTCTCTGCCCATTTACTTTTATCATAACATCTATATGTTTTTATGACACTTCCTTGTTTCCAAGGATGCCTTCATGGCTAGATTACAAGTTATAGAAAATCTTTGTTAACAGATGAAAAGAATGAATGAAAGAAGTAACTAAACTTTGATATAATGAGATATATCTGTCTTGGTTCCTTCAGCTCTCAAGTTACTATGCGGAATATAAAAGACTAATTCAAATCAGTCTAAAATCTGAAGGTTTGGGATGATTTTTGCATAATCTAGTTTATGTTTGCTTTCAGAGTATGCTAAAGAAGTGTTCAATCAAATTAATAAAGTTTTGCCACTGATACTGTACTGGGCACAAAGGGAAAACATTGGTGATGGTTATCTCATGTCCTCAACACTAGGGTTGTAGAGATAAATCAAACTCCTGAGAAGTGAAGAGATAACAGGAAAGACAAATGAACTTTCGTTTTTAAGTTATATGCCACTCATAACACAGCTTATAAAGAAAATGTTGTAAACTATACTTTGGTGAGTAACATCTGGGATCTTAAAAGCCTGTGAGTGGCCATCTAGGATACTCCACTGGTCTCACCCCTTCAGGAGCAAGGGAGAAAGAAGAAAACTAAAGATACAAGCGAAATATTAGTCCAAAAGACTAGTGAATCATGACTACCACGGCATCCACCAGACTGAGTCCAGTACAACTAGATGCTACCCAGTTACCACCACCAACTGCTCTGACAGGGATCATAATAGAGGGTCCTGGACAGAGCCAGAGAAAAATGTAGAAAAAAATTGTAACTCACAAGAAAAGACCAGACTTACTGGTCTGACAGAGACTGGAGAACCCCCAAGAATATGGCCCTAGACACACTTTTAGCCTGAGAATGACATCACTCCTGAGGTTCACCTCTCATCCGAAGATTAGACAGGCTCATAAAACAAAACAAGACTAAAGGGGCAAAACAGCCCAGGGACAAGAACTAGAAGGCAGGAGGGGACAGGAAAGCTGGTAATAGGGAACCCAAGGTCAAGAAGGGAGAGCATTGACACGTCCTGGGATTGTTAATCAATGTCATAAAACAACATGTGTACTGTTCAATGAGAAGCTACTTTGTTCTGTAAATCTCAATAAGTACAATTTAAAAAAAAGAAAAAAGTAATTGATATTAAAAAACTTTTGCATGTAAATATGATCATAAAGACATTCATCTGTGTAGGATTTCAGTTTCACTTAGAAGTCATACTGTAGTTACAAAGTTCAAATATGTCAGAAATTGCCTTTTAATTTAATTAAGTCCATTTAATATAATGAAACCAAATTGCTACCACCAACAAAGGATTGAAGTATAGTCTATGTACACACATATGCATACGCATGTACTGTAGCCTTTAGTCTAAAGTCTTTCATTCTGCTTAATTGAATATTGAACTGACGTTTAAAATAATTACTGTGTAATAAATAAGGATACTTACTTCTGCTTTTCTCTGAAGGATCAGATTTAGTTTACATACTGTAGCTGTAATTTGTTTGGTTTCCACACACCTGAGAACATTGCGTATATTTCTAACTTCTTCAGAAATACTAGCCACACGTTGCTGTAGATGACAAGATTCACATCTTACTGTTTATTGACATTGTGGGGACACTCGTTTATCTTCAAATTATTTCTTTTCCAAAAATATGAAATTAAATAAAATGTGGTTACTTGCTTTTAGTAAAAAAAAAAAAAAAAGTATGTGCCACTGATAGTAAGTATATGAAAAGGCAGAGAGGTAGAACATTAAAACATAATAGAGTTTAACTGAGGAAGCTTCTCCCAGTTATGGCAATGTTTGAGGGACAGATTTTCACCTATGATGAAACTCCTCTTCAGTTTTTTTTTTACAAAAGTATACGCTGATTGGTTTAGTAAATTAGTGGAATTATTTTGTGATTTAGTGTTTCTGTTATTTTAGCAAATGCTTATCAAAGATCTTATATTTTTCATGCATTTAAGAGTGCTAGAAAAACAGAGATGAGCAAGGGGCACTCCCTGACATCAAATCATCCCATAGTTACATAAACAAATAAGTAAAATAGAATGCTTAAACTATCATACATGCTGTAATATGGATGTATAGGAGGTTTGAATTCATAACCAGATTTACCTTGAAGATGAAGCTTTAGGGTCTGTCACTCTCGTGGACCACTTTCAAAGTTCTGCATGTTGTCTTCTGGAGACATGGGATGAAGCAGAGCCCTGGCCATTTGATGACAACTAGAGGACTGTCCTAGCCTGGTGACTACCACCTAAACCAGTGGTTCTCAATCAAGGGGTAATTTTGTCCCTGAGGTGACATTTGGCAATTTCTGAAGACATTTTTGATTGTCATCACTTGTGAGAATGTACTACGGGCATCTAGAGATAAATGCCAGGGAACTGCCACAACCTACCACGATGAAGAATTAGTGCTCTGCTCCAATTACTGTGAGTGGGGCTGGTGAGCTAACAGTACTCCCTCAAATTGAAATCAGTAACCCAGAATCTACCTTTGATTCTGACAAGAAGAATGTGAACAAGAGTACTCAGCTCCACAGGAAAGGAGAATTGGATGGGTGGTAGGTTAGCAATTGGGACTGGAGAAGACCTGCCCTCACTGGACTGCTGCCCCTCCACCGCAAGAAAGTCCAGTAACTAAGGAGCTAAACTTAGAGTTTGGATCTAAATGTATTTTCCACACAATTTATATTTAAAGCAATATCTCTGATGTCATCTGTCCCTATTTTCTTCATACTCCATTTAATTCCACTTGCTTCATACCCTTCCTTTATTTCTTGTTTATTTTTACATTGATAATTCAACCCAAGAAAATATATTCCAGCAATTTACCATTTTTTTATGAATTAATTTTGATCAGGTAATTCACTGCTAGCTAAATTCTCCTAATTCCCATTTGAAAACTTCATCACTCTTGCATATTAACTCAATTAAACAATCCATTTTTTAATACTTAATTTTATTGAAAGAGAAAATTCACCTATTGTTTTGGAATGATGCCGAAGTATCAACAAATATTTGAACCCCCAAAAGTGGATGAAAGTTATCTATTATTGAATAATTAGTATTGCCTGAGATGTATTATCAAACCTCCTTTCTGTTCCTATGTTCACTTTCAAAATTTATTAGGCTTTTGAATCTTCAAAGAATTGAGCAGGCATCTATCCAAGATTTTATGAGGATTTATAACTCTATATTTCACTAAATATGTATCTGGAACTACTGCTTTAAGAGGAAAGAATAGGCTTTTAAATTTTGAAATGTGGTAATACATTTGATGGCTAACATAAAGCAGGAAGGAGAAATGAATGGAAATTCTTTAATGTTTAAAAAATTAATTGGAAAACATAAAATAGTAGGAATACATTTCTTTCTTAAGAGCCAAGAGATATAACTTTGTGGGATAAACTATGTTGCTTCTAACAAAGGGTTCCAAAACATGCCATGATATGAATACGGTGAAAAAGAGGAGAAGAAAGAAAAAGAGGAAGCGATGGAAATGAGAAATGGGGCAAATTACGACAGATGAGGCGATGAAGGAGATGCAGGACCAACAGAGGAATCCCAGGAAACCAAACAGCGTTGCTATTTTCAAGTTAGCGTGAATATGCTTATCATTCATTTTACCTGAAATTTATTAACTATATTGAGAAATAATTCATATTTCTCTATTTTTTTTTAATGAATTCAAAAGGCTTCTGAGACAATAATTTCACATAGATTGAGAATTAATGTTACACATTTTGTTTTCCAGGAACATTAAACTTAATATCGGGTCACTCCAGTGCAGATTTATGGCAGATAATGCTTTTGAATCTAAAACTACGTCACTAATTTCAGATTAGTGACACATAGCTGACCCTCTGGGGTGTCATGTGTACCATTTTCTTTCTATTTTCTAGTATGTGTGCATTTAGAGAAAAAAAGTCCTTATTGAAAAATGAGGTGTTTGTGTGTGTGTGTGTGTGTGCTTACGTTCTTATTGCAAACCAAATGTTCTATGTTTTACATTGGTGTTTACCATCTGGGATCTTAAAAGCCTGTTAGTGGCCATCTAAGACACAACACTGGTCTCACCCCTTCAGTAACAAGGGAGAATGAAGAAAACTGAAGACACAAGTGAAAGATTAGTCCAAAAGACTAATAGTCCACCTCTACCACGGACTCCATCAGACTGAGTCCAGTACAAATAGATGGTGACCAGCTACCACCACCAACCACTCTGACAGAAATAACAATAGAGGGTCCCAGATGGAGCTGGAGGAAAATGTAGAACAAAATTCTAATTCACAAAAAAAGACCAGACTTACTGGTCTGACAGAGACTGGAGAAAACCTAAGAGTATGGCTGCCAGACACATTTTTATCTCAGTAATGAAGTCACTCCTGAGGTTCACCCTTCAGACAAAGATAAGACAGGCCCACAAAACTAAACAAGACTAAAAGGGCACACCAGGCCAGGGGCAAGGACTAGAAGCAGGAGGGAACAGGACAACTGGTAAAAGGGAACCCAAGGTAGAGAAGGGAGAGTTGATATGTCATGGGTTTGTTAACCAATGTCATAAAACAACATGTGAACTGTTTAATGAGAAACTGGTTTGTTCTGTAAACCTTCAGCTAAAGTAAAATTAAAAAAAAAAAAGAAATACCACAAAAAAGTATACTTACTAAAAAACAGGTTAAAAATCTATAGACGCATAATCATAAAAAATAATTTACCGTTATCAAACTTGATGTAATTCTTAGTAATGATTCCCCATAAAATTATTTTCTATAGCAAATATTTTCTTTGTAAAACAGAAAAACTGCAGTTTATTTTTCTCAGTATATAGAACACTGCTAAAACAACTGTTATTCAAATAACCATCTGTTTCAAACTCAATTATGTCCCCTCAAAATGTCTGTCACCTTGGCTAGGTCATGATTTCCAGTAATGTGTGATTGTCCACCATTTTGTCATCTGATGTGATTTTCCTGTGTTTTAAATCCTACCTCTACGATGTTAATGAGACAGGGTTAGAGGCAGTTATGTTAAGAGGTATGACTCATACTACAAGATGAGGCTGTGTTTTAAGTCAATCTCTTTTGAGATATAAAAGAAAGAAGCCAGCAGAGAGATGTGGGGATCTCATAACACCAAGAAAGCAATGCTGGGAGCAGGGCTTGGCCTTTGGACCTGAGGTTCCCATACTGAAAACGTCCTAGACCAAGAGAAGATTGATGACAAGGACCTTCCTCTAGAGCCTACTGAGAGAGAAAGACTTCCCCCGGAGCTGACACCCTGAATTGAAACTTCTAGCCTACTAGACTCTGAAAGAATAAACCTCTGTTTGTTAAAGCCAGCTGCTTGTGGTATTCCTGTTATAGCATCACTAGATAACTAAGACATCAACTAATAAGAAAAAAAAAGCATTCTCACTTTTGTCCATCTTATTAATTTTTTAGAGTAAGCATTATCAACCCAGAGAAATGTTTCCCAGATTAAATAAAGATTAGATTTGCCATTGTTGTTATTGTTGTTTTAAGAAATTCTCATTGTTGTGTGATTATTTAATCAGTGTCCGTATGTCCATGCTAAACAATTCTTCCAGAAGGCAATTCTCCAGAAGGCAATTCTTCCAGAAAGCAATTCTTCCAGTAGGCAATTCTTCCAGAAGGCAAATTCTACATATGTTTTTTATCCCCAGTGCTTGATGTATCAAAGAAGCTTGATATACCAGCAGTCCCTGGATTATGAATACGTTCAGTTCCTAAATGTCTTTAAAGTTGAACTTGTACTTAAATCGGAACAGTTAGGTACAGTTCATTACTGACATCAGTTAGTCAAAAGTTTGTCTTGGTATATAGTGTACAGTATACATTTCTATAACAAAAAACATTAAAGAAACATTTCCAGATATGCTAGAATATCTTCAACATAATAGTACACTAATAGTAATGTTTTGATGCACATTGCAATGTAGCACCTGTTTGTTATTACGAACCATTATAAACACATTGCCTTCAAGTCAATTCTGACTCATAGCGACCCTAAAGGACAGAGTAGCACTGCCCCATAAGGTTTCCAAGGAGCAAATGGTGGATTCGAATTGCCCACCTTCTGGTTCTTAGCCAAACTTTTAATTACTGCTCCATCAGGGCTCCAAGAACCCTGTTGTTGGTGTTAGGTGCCATTTAGTCTGTTCCAACTGAAAGCAACCCTACGTACAACAGAACAAAACACTGTGCCATTATTATGCTTGAACCCATTGTTGCAGTCACTGTGTCAATACATTTCCTTGAGGGTCTTCCTCTTTTTCACTGACAGTCTAGTTTACCAAGCATGATGTCCTTCTGCAGGACATGTCCAAAGTATGTGAAATGAAATCTCGCTGTACTTGCTTCTAAGGAGCAAACATTCTGGCTGTATTTCTCCCAAGACATGTTTGCCCCATAGCAGTTTTGATCATGTTATTATTGTTGTTAGATGCTGTCCAGTAGATTCTGACTCATAGCAGCCCTACGTACAAAACAACATCTTGTGCCATTCTCACAATCCTTGCTATGTTTCACCCCATCATTACAGTCACTGTGTCAATTCATCTCATTGGTCTTCCTCTTTTTTGCTGATCCTCTACTTTACCTATCATGCTTTCTCCAGGGACTGGTCCCTCCTGATAACACGTTCAGTGTACATTAAATGAGGTCTCCTCATCTTTGCTTCTAAGGAATATTCAGGCCGTACTTCATCCAAGACAGTTGTGTCGGTTCTCTGGCAGTTCACGGTATATTCAGTATTCTCCATCGACACCATAATTCAAATGAATCGATTCTTCTTCAGTCTTCCTTATTCATTATCCAGTTTTCACATGCGTATGAGGTGATTGAAAATGTCATGGCTTGGGTCAGGCGCACCTTGGTCCTTAAAGTGACATCTTTGCTTTTTAGCACTTTGAAAGAGGTCTTTTGCAGCAGATTTGACCAATGCAATGTGTCCTTTGATTTTTGACTGCTGCTTACATGAGTGTTGATTGTGGATCCAAGTAACATGAAATCCTTGACAACTTCAATCTTTTCTCCACTTATCATGATGTTGCTTATTGGTCCACTTGTGAGGATTTCTGTTTTCTTTATGTTGAGTTGTAATACCTACTGAAGGCTATACGTAGTCTTTGATCTTCAGCAGGAAGTGCTTCAAGTCTTCTTCACTTCCAGCAAGCAAGGTTGTGCAATCTGCAGAATGCAAGTTGTTAATGAGTCTTCCTCCAATCCTGATGCCAGGTTCTTCTTCACATATAGTCCAGATTCTTGGATTATTTGCTCAGCATACAGATTGAATAGGTATGGTGAAAGGATACAACACTGATGCACACCTTTCCTG
Source organism: Elephas maximus indicus (assembly GCF_024166365.1). Lineage (NCBI taxonomy): Eukaryota > Metazoa > Chordata > Mammalia > Proboscidea > Elephantidae > Elephas > Elephas maximus. The sequence goes on from NC_064830.1 coordinate 28,798,838, forward strand.
ACTTTAAACCACTCAGTGTTCCCTTGTTCTGTTTGAACAACTGCCTCTTGGTTTAAGTACAGGTTCTTCAAGAGCACAATTAAAAAAAAAAAAAAAGGTTGCCGTCTAGTCGATTTCCACTCATAGTGAACCTATAAGACAGAGTAGAACTGTTGACCTGTTTGTTAGTGGCCAGATACTTAACTTCAGTGCCACCAGAGCACCAGAATTAAGTGTTCTGAAATTTCGATTCTTCCCAATGTTATCCATTATTTGTTATGATCCACACAGTTGAATGCCTTTGCATAGACAATAAAACACAAGTAAACATTTTTCTGGTATTCTCTGCTTTCATCCAGGATCCATCTGACATCAGCAATGATATCCCTCATTCTACACACTCTTCTGAATCCAGCTTGAATTTCTGGCAATTGCCTGTCTATGCACTGCTACAACCACTTTTAAATGATCTGCAGCAAAATTTTACTTGAGTCTGTTATTAATGATATTTCTACATTCTGTTGGATCACCTTTTTTTGGAATGGGCACAAATACGGATCTCTTTCAGTCAATTGGCCAGGTAGTTGTCTTCCAAATTTCTTGACTTAGGCTAATGAGTACTTCCAGCACTATATCTGTTTGCCGAAACATCTCAATTCGTATTCCAACAATTCCTAGAGCCTTGTTTTTCACCAATGTCTTCAGTCCAATTTGAACTTCTTACCTCAGTAACACCGGTTCTTTATCATATGCTACTTCCTGAAATGATTGAACATGGACCAATTCTTTTTGGTACAGTGACTCTGTGTATTCCTTCAGTTTTGTTTTGATGCTTACTGCATCATTCAATATTTTCCCCATAATCCTTTACAATTCCAACTTGAAATTGAATTTTTTCTTCAGTTCTTTCAACTTGAGAAATGCCCAGTGTGTTCTTCCTTTTTGGTTTTCTAACTCCAGGTCTTTGCACGTGTAATTTTAATACTTTACATTGTCTTCTTTAGTCACCCTTCTAAATCTTCTCTTCAGTTATTCTTCATTTCCTCCATTCAGTTTAGCTACTGGATGTTTAAGAGGAAGTTTCAGAGTCTCTTCTGACATCCATTTTGGCCTTTTCCTTCTTTTCTGCCTTTTTAATGGCCTCTTGCTTTCTTCATGTACGATCTCCTTCATGTCATTCCACAGCTTGACTGGTCTTTGGTCATTAGCATTCAATGTGTCAAATGTATTCTGGAGATGGTCTCTAAATTCAGGTGGGATATACTCCAGGTTGTACTTTGGCTCTTGTTTTCTTCAGCTTCAAGTTGAACTTGCATATGAGCAATTGATAGTCTGTTCCACAGTCAGCCCTTGGCCCTGGTTCTGACTCCTGATAGTGAGCTTTTCCATTGTCTCTTTCCACAGATGTAGTCACTTTGATTCCTGTGTATTTCATCCAGTGATGTCCACGTGTATAATCACCATTTACGTTGTTGAAAAAAGATTTTTGCAATGAAGAAGTTGTTGGTCTTGCAAAATTCTGTCAGTTTGTTGTACTCTGATGGCTTGTATGTTGTTGTGATGCTGGAAGCTCTGCCACCCATATTCAAATACCAACAGAGTCACCCATGGGGATAGGTTTCAGCTGAGCTTCCAGACTAACACTAGGAAGAAGGACCTGACAGTCTACTTCTTAAAAAAATGACCAGTGAAAATTTTATGAATAGCAGAAGAACATTGTCTGATGTAGTGCCAGAAGATGAGCCCCTCAGGTTGGGAAGCACCCAAAATACAAATGGGGAAGAGCTGCCTCCTCACAGTAGAAAACTCATTGTCATCGAGTTGATTCCTACTCATAGCGACCCTATACGACAGAGTAGAACTGTTCCATAGGGTTTGCAAGGAATGGCTGGTGGATTTAAACAGTTGACCTTTTCGTTAGCAGCCAAGATCTTAACCACTGTATCACCAGGGCCCCTCAATGTAGAGTAGATCTTAATGATGTGAATGGAGTCAGGCTTTCAGGATCTTCATCTGCCGATGCGGCATGACTCAAAATGAGACGAAACAGCTGCAAACATCCATTAATAATCGTAAAGTGGAATGTATGAAGTATGAATTAATGAAAATTGGAAGTCATCAAAAGTGAAATGGAACACATAAAGATTGATATCCTAGGCATTAGTGAGCTTAAATGAACTGGTATTGGCCATTTTGAATCAGATAATCACGTGGTCTACTATGCCGGGAATGACATATTAAAGAGAATCAGGGTTGCATTCATCCTCAAAAAAGAACATTTCAAGGTCATCCTGAAGTACAAAGCTGTTAATAATGGGATAATGTCCATAAGTCTACAAGAAACATGAGTTAATACAACTATTATTCATATTTTTGCACCAAATACCAAGGCCAAAGATGAAGAAACTGAAGATTTTTACCAACTTCAGTAGTCTGAAATTGATCAAATATGTAATCAAGGTGTATCGATAATTATTGGTGGTGAGAATGCAAAAGTTGGAAAAAAAGAAGCAGGACTGGCTATTGGAAAATATGGCTTTGGTAATAGAAACAATGCCAGAGACTGCATGATAGAATTTTGCAAGATGAAACATCATATGTACCTCAAATTTTTTACATAATCTGCTTTGGGGGGTTGGTTCGTAACTACAGTTTTATGTAAATCAGACGTTCATAACCAGAAGTCAGCCTGTATATTGTTGAGTGCCATTGAGTCTATTTTGACGCATAGCAATCCCAAGTGGCAGAGTAGAATTGTCCCATAGAGTTTTCTTGGCTGTAATATTTATGGAAGCAGATCGTTATGCCTTTTTTCCATGGAGCCACTGGGTGGTTTCAAACTGCCAACCTTCAGGTTAACAATTGAAGGCTAAAGCACTGAACCACCAGGGCTCCTTGGCTTGATATACACACGGATGGAATAGTTCTAGCACACTGACATATACATGGATGAAATTGGTCTAGCCCAGGTGGAGGCCTATGCCATCTATTGCATGTCACATAGCCAGCTCTCCTGGCCATGTTGATCCAAGTGTTGCATAATCCGCTCCAGATACATTTCCAAATGTCTCATTTTCTGAATTACTCTAGGAAGCCATAATGAGGACAGACAGATTTATCATCCATTTCCTCAGTCTCTCTCGTTGCTAATGAGGAAGCATTACACGTAAATATAAAGTGATGATGTATTTACAGCCACATCCTTGATTAAAACTGTCTGACAAAGAGAAGCAGCGGGCTATGAGGCAGTCTTCTCTCCAGCATTTTTGTGTTTCCCTTTCTAAATGAATCTCCCTAGTGTTCAGCAGGCTTTATCTTGCTAAATGTTAGAAGATTATGCTAATTAATAAACAAGAGAAGACAGCAGAAGGGATGAACTGAACATTAATTTATCCTGCTTAAGGCATTATATGAAATTTTCTCAGACCATGAAGGGAAAATAATAATCTCAACAGCCTTTTAATAACACGCAGCTATTAGTGAACAATCGTTTCTATGAATTATTTTTACCCAAATGCAGAAGCCTTTGAAATTCAATTTTTTCCCTCAAAAAAAAAAAAAAAAAACCACAAGAAATTGCCATGCCCAGTTCTGCAGAACAAGAACATTTTATGTTTTATTTTATTTCATCTTGTTTTAAGCTCAATGGGTTAGAATTTGTTAGCTCATTGGATTGTAAAATATACCTCTGTAGAAAACTATTATTGAAGTGCTTTGTCATCGAAGCATAGACGTTGAAATCCTGTAGGATTATCCTGCTAGTGATTTCATATGTGAGGCCCACTGGAGCCTTTTCTATTTGTTCTGCTGACAGGCCACAGAGTCTAAATTTTTTAAAGAATAGAGTTATGTTTAACAACATCTCTGCATTTCTTAAAAAGAAATGATATACTTAGAAATGGTCTTCAGTTTCAGAAAGCAACCAAGGACTGTCATTAGAGACCACTGTGTTTTCACGTTATAAGGTGCCCAGTTATCTGGTACCCTGTTTATCTAAGGACCTATCAGCAGACATCTTGTGAATTTGATAAAAGCTATAAAACCTGTAGTCTTCACTGTGTCTGAGAAAGAAGTCATCTGGCTTCCTTGCAGAAACCTGTATGAGGATACAGATTTTCACATCTTTAATTGCCACCTGTGTCACATAGGATAGAAGGATAGGACAGACCTTTGATAGCCCTCAGATGAGGCAGAAACCCTGACTGGATGGTTGTCATGGGGCTCGAGCAAAAAGCCACAGAGGAAAAAGCAGAGTGATGAAAAGTTAGGGAATTGGCCCTGTGGGAGAGAGATAGAAGAAATAGGTTCATTGTAGCTGGAGAGAGAGAAGGTTGAATGGAGACTTAATCTTCACGGAGAAGAAATACTGCTTATGGAACAATGAGCAGTGGCCTTTTCTGTTAACTGAGGGAATAAGTTAGAATTTTCACATGAAGGATTTAGGTTAAGCCTTGAAAAGAAACTTTTGCTGTAGATTAGAAAACAAAGAATGTACGTTACCAAGTAAAAGTCCAGTTCTGCTTGTGTAGAGATTTCTACTTTACTCTGTAATCTATGGGTTGAGCCACTTCAATCAAAACTAAAAAAATCTGTTTTCAAGTTCCTTCCCAGTTTTTAATTCTGTATCTTAGACTCCAAGGAGAGAGGACTTATGTGTGGAGTCAAGCTTAGGTGCCATAAATTTCTGTTTCCAGACAAATTTCTAATTTCCTGTGATCAGAAAATCCCATAAATTAAGACATTGAAGTCACTCGATAGGTGATATCTAGACCCTTCACAATAAAATAACCCATTGCCGTCAAATTGATTCCGACTCATAGTGACACTATAGGACAGAGTAGAACTACTCCATTGGGTTTCCAAGGAGTGGCTGGTGGATTTGAACTGCCGGCCTTTTGGTTAGCAGCTGAGCTCTTCACCACTGTGCCACCAAGGATCCCACAACAAACTAGACACATATATATTGTTATGCATTTAGTACCAGTCCCAATCTAATTTAATTAAACCCAAGACCCATTTAAGGAGAACCTACTTCAAGTTCAATTCTATGCTTGAGATTTTGGTACATTAATTCTGCACTAAAGATACCACAATCCAGCAGAGAAGTAGACGCCTATGCAACAACTGGAAGACAATTCAACAAGGATCAGTTAAATGGGAGAGCTTTGGGAAAAGACAGAAGAGGGAGTTTTTTCCTCTGATTCTGCTACGGGTAGAAGATGGTCCTTTTGGGGGTAAAAATAAGAGATGAGATGAAATTGAGCTGAATATTAGAAGGTAATCAGCCATTGACAAATTGGAAAAAAAAATGGGGTGGTTTCTCCAAGCTCAGGAAAAAAGGCAGAATGATAAAGATACTAGATTTTGTCCTATAGTCAAGAAGAAGACTCCAAAATTTTAGAGTATGAAAATAACAGGCCGAGAAACAGTTCTGAAACCTTGTTGCTGTGGCCGTTAAGTGCTATGGCTGCTAACCAAAAAGTCCGCACTTGGAATTCACCAGGCGCTCCTTGGAAACTCTGTGGGGCAGCTCTGCTCTGTCCTATAGGATCGCTATGAGTCCAAATCACTCAACAGCAATGGGTTTCGGATTCTTTTTTTTTTTTTTTGGTTTAGAAATTAATTCTGCCAAGATGACTGAAACCAAGTGAGAAAAATGTAAGAAATGGGGCAGGAAAGATACAATGAATATTCTTTTAACAGTCTAGAAAGGTGATGATGGTGAGGGTAATCAGGCCTCTCCGCAGTAAGACAGCAGTAGCGAGGTCGGAAATTAGAAACCCAGGTAAACATGTGGCTGTGCCAGAAAACATTAAATTTGAAAAAGTAAATATTAACCTGTGGCATAATTAGAACAATGTACATTAAATCATTTCTACTATATCTATGTGTCTACCACATTCCAAGCACGAAATTTCCCTTTTTGTAGAGCAAAAATACTTGTTGCCCTTGGAGTCCTTTCTGCCTCATAGCGACCCGGTACCGTAAAATATTAGCAATCTCATATAGCTCAGCCTAATATAATTAGATGTTAGCTGGCACCTGAAATCAGGAGAAGGAATTGGAGAAAGTAAAGGAAAATGCAAAAAAAGCTTTAGAAATCGAAGTCTGGTGGTGAAAATCCCAAAGCCCTTGTGATTTGCAACCGGGATTCGAGGCAGTGCGTGGCGGTATACTTACCAGAGTATGGATGGCGGTGTGATGGCAACACGTCATTACCCCAGGCCAAATTAAGTTAAGTTTCCTCAGGGTATCATGCAAGAGATGTGAGCCATTGTTGAAGACACAGGATGAATCTGGCTCAGTGAGCAGGGGGAGGAGCTCCTTAGGGCAGCTCTTCAGCAGGTATCTGGCCAGAATCTGCTAGAATCCAGCAGTTACAATTCTTTTTTTCTTTTTAATAGAAGAAGAGCACCATTCATTTATTAGTGATTCCTAATTTATTTTTTCTTGGAATTTTGGCGACTGGATCTTGTCATTTCTGTTAATACACTGTTTTAAATCTATCTAGCTAGCACCTAAAGTAAAGCCAAGTAAGCCAGAGCCTATTAATTGTTTCAGAAGTTGAGAAAGGGAAGAGGGCCCTTCTTAAGTCAGTGGTAGGGTCTGGGGTCTGGGCGATAAAGCCTGTTCTCACAGCCTGTGGATCTGTTACTGAGGGCCCCTTCCTCAGCTGAACCCAACCGGATTCATGCTGCCCAATAAGACTATTGAGGCAGCCTGGAGTCACACAAGCAAATTTACTTTGCCAGCAGCTAGCAAAAGGAGACAGTAAGGGATAGAACCTTCTTGAGAGACTGTCTGACCGTTATGCCTAAGAGCCAAGTATTTAAGGGTTTCAATGCGGGGGGGGGGGGGGGGGGAGGAGGGGTTTGATGTTTATTCATGAGGTTCTGGGGGGAGGAAGGACTGGGTTATGCAAATACAGGTGCGCAGGCAGGATTTCTTCCAAAAGGAAGTCCTTCAATTGCCCTTAACATAACTCATTATAGGATGTGAAGCAGGCGCACTGGGTCTGTTTATCACATTGCCCCCTTCCGCGGGCACCAGAAGGACAAACAGTGGTTGCCTTTACTTCATTTGCACACACTCCACTCCTGTGGGGTCCTGCAAAACTACATGAACAGTTCATTTGCAACATTTCAGTTTGTACCACCCCTCAGCCTGTACATTTTGCCCACAGGGCCTGTGTGTTCTATTCTGATCTACAGAGAGTGGGCCAGGTTGTTTATTCCACTCTCTGTCCTGCTTGTTTTTTTCTCGGACTGTGTAAAAAAGGGGGGAAAGGGACAGGGAAAGGCCCAACTGTCTCTGCTCCAGCCTAGTCCTGTCTCACTGTCTCAGATCTTCTCATAGCTCTCTCTTCCTGGAATGTTGCCCTCTCCTATTTATAAAAGGAATAGTTATTTTTACCTGAATGGTTGGTTTAAAATTCATCTCCTCTAGGAAGTCTTCCCTCAGGACTTTGTTCTCCTTCTCAAAGAGAGACAGTTTCATGTTTTCTGTTCCCTATACCTGGTACAATTTGGGGGACTTTAAGAAAAAAATAAACATACAATTAAGAATAAAAGTACTATTGCTGTGTAACAAATTTCCACTAACATCGCTTAAAACATCACACATTTATTTCCTCACAGATTCTGTGGATCAGGAGTAAAGACCTGGCATGACTAGGGTTATGTCTGCTTCTGTAATCCTCTCAGATCTCATATGTGTAAGTCACTCACAATATGAATTTAAGAAGTAGAGACCTCTCCTAATTGATTTGCTCCTGAATGCTGTAATAAAGGTAAAATGTAAAAAAAAAAAAAAAAAATGTAACATACAGTTAAATCCCTGTGAGTTGGTTCTGAGACATAAAAAAACAAAAACCAAACCTATTGCTGCCAACTCTATTCCAACTATAGGGCAGGGTAGAACCACCCCATAGAGTTTCCAAGGAGCACCTGGTAGATTTGAACTGCTGCTCTTTTGGTTAGCAGACATAGCTCTTAACCACTTCAGCACCAGGGTTTCCTCTGAGACATAAGTGAGCCAAAAACAACCTACCTACGCTCTATTCAAATCACAACTCCTGCTCTATTCAGTCCAGTAAGCCTTTTCCGGTACCTCGATCTGTTTATTTTCTAGCTCCACTGATTGACTCCATATATCATATTCAATCTGAGCTGTATGTTAGTCTGACCTCTATGCTTTTCTGCTAAACTGTATGCTTCTTTGTTTGTTTGCTTATAATGTGGCTGAATATTTTATTACTTTCTCATGGGTTCAACATTAGTATCAGATACCTAAGAATATATTTATTCTTATGTGTGCATAATTTCTATCTATTTGAAGTAATTTCATCCCCTTACTAAACAAGATAATTTCTTAGATACACTATTCAAATATTCTATAGCTTGTGAAGCATGAACTTTGGCACCGGAGAGATCTTGGTTGAAAACGAGGCTTCTTATTGCCATACCTACTTGCTATTTGCCTTTAAGAAACTTACCTAACTTCTTGGATCCTAAATTTCCTTATCCGCAAATCAGCAACCAGCATAATTTTATGATTTAAAATAGTTCATGTATACACCCACAATGTGATAGCAATCAAGGCTTAACTACAAATATTCTGGTTCTACTTCCAGATACAAGATAAAATTGCACTTTCTCACCCTTTTTAAAAATAGACATATCTACGTATCTTGCTTTGGCCATTGAAATTTGGGAAGTCACATGTGTCACTTTTGGGTGGGAATTTGAAGAGTCAGCGTGTGATTTGCCACATCCCGTCCCTTCCTAGAAGATTGGGAAGCAGGTATCAGGATCGAGCCTCTGTCAGCCTGGATCCCAGAGCACGAACAGCAGAGCTCTGTCTCACTCAATGTGTTGGATATATAGCATGAGAAAAATGTGTTGTGTCATTGCAGCATAATAACCTATCCTGACGGATACACCAAGTACTGCATTAAATGGATAGCCCATAACAGATACTCAATAATAACGCTTAATTCTGTCATTCTCCCTTACATATTATCTTCATATATCCAGCTTCAGAATGGCAAAACTAAAAGCCTTTTAGCAATAATCTGGATCTAAATCATCCTTCTACAAATACAGATGTTTTGGGGAGAAAAAAAAAAATCCAGTGGTGTTGAGTTGATTCCCACTCATAGTGACCCTATAGGACAGAGTAGAACTGCTACATAGGACTTCTAAGTACCAGCTGGTGGATTCACATTGTCAGCCTTTTGGTTAGCAGCCTCAGCTCTTAACCACTACACCACCGGGGCTCTCTGGGAAGAGAGGTTTCTCAATTATAATTATAAAATTATAAAATATAAATTTTTTATAATTCTATAAAATTATAAATTATAAAATATGTATTATAATACATGTATACTGTGTCTTAATTATTTATATGATTTAATCATTATGATGACAGCAGTGCATTTCATATTTGTGTTAGATAACAGTTTTACAATTATGAGCCGTTTCTGAGACATTATCTCCCTTAGTTGTCATGAAAATTCTGTGAAAATAAAGATACAGAGGCTTATAAAGGTAAAGTGATTTGTTAGTATTCACAATATAAGAGAACTCTGATAAGAACCCCAAACCCAATTAAGCTTCATATCATCTTATTTCCCTAGTCATATAAAAACATAATAAACTGAATTTCCTGATTTTGTGCATGTTGACTACAGAATAGTTAACTGACTTCACAAAAACAATGAAAACTGGTGATCACTTCCTCTATTTGGAAATACCCTTCTCTGTTCATTCTTTTGTCTTTACAGTCTACTGATTTAATCCTATCCTCTCTGGTTGTCCATTACCATACTTTTATCTTGTATTATTTTTCTTTACCTGCAATTTAAATATCAGAATGGCTCAATGTCAAACCTTAAGCTTTCTCTACATCCTATCCCCAGACTGTCCTGAGCTTCAGATACGTAACTCCATCTGCCTATTTAACTTCTCTTGGATATCAAAACAGCAATTCAAATCCAACCTGTCCAATAATAAATTATTTTTTCTCTCAATAATGTCTGCGTGTTCTCCATGTTCCCTGTTAGTAAATCACTTTGTAACCATTGGTATAACTTTCTTACTGTCATATTCAATCCATCCCCCTTCCATACATGCTATCTCTTTCCTGTTTTCTAGATCTTTACATTTTCTCTGACTTCAATACCACCATCATCACTGGCACGAACAAGTGAAATAGATTCCTGTTATGTATATTTGCAGTGAATTTCTTATAACACAAAACACACACTCAAATTGTAACACTTTTGTGATGAAAAATTATAGTTATAATTAAAGTTATAATTGTGCCACAAAACAAAGTTAAAAAAAAAAAAGAGAGAGATAAGTTTAGTGAGATTCTAACACTGTGAAAAGCCTTCATTAGTGATTTGAGATTGTAATTGATTCATAGGTAAAATTTTCATTGAATTTGAATTGCTATCTCTTTGTTGAGGTTGTTGTTGCTCTTATTCCAGTGTGTTCCAGGGAAAAGACTAGAACAAAATGGCTTTACTCTGCCTTCACTTGATTAGAAATTACTTGACTTGAAATGCCAGTCTTTTAATATATTAAAATATATATATAAATATAGTTTGGATATTTTCCAGAATTAGAAAAAAAAATAGACATGATGTTTTAAAGGAAGGTCGTAAATAGGACTGCAACTCCTATCCTGTAACATAGATCCTATTCTATTCCATTATTCTCTGTCTTTATCTCTTTGTGTCAATAATACCCAATTCAATTAACATATAATGCATCCTAATACTTTCTAAGACAGATTCTTTTAATATATATATGTATTTTAATTTTCTGACTATTCTCATACTTCTTTTCCCCCTTAGGTGAATTTTAGAATCATTTTCACTACTCCACAAACAGTGCTGCCTGCTGGGACATTGATTTAGACTGATTCAATAGTAGATATTTTTCTTTTGCTATGTCTACTAACTTTCATCTTTGATTCAATTTAAATGAAGATTTCTAAACATTTTATTGTGCTGTTCAAGGTTCACTTGAAGTAATCAGGCTTTGTCCTTTAAATGTGTCTTTAAAAAGGCCATCCATTAGTTCACAAGTTACTAATTGTCATGTGTTGGCCTCTTTGTGTTTCCCTGCAGCCTTCTATTTTGCTTCTTTCCAATGGAAGCACTCAGTGTTCTCTGATTTGATCTGCCTGTGTTTTGCCTTCTGCCACATGCTTTTCCAGCAAAAGCGTTACTGTAATTTCTACTTTTTGATGAAATACTAACTTTCTTTTTAAAGTTTGAGCTAAAAATGGATTCCTTTGTTATGCAGAAATAGAGATGCTCTCCCCTTCACGTATAGCATCATTAAATCTCCCCTCTGGCTGCAACAGTTCAGAGGTGTGCCTCATACATCATTTCATGCCCGATACGCAGAATTAGATTTATCTCAGATGACACTGACATCTAAAGGAGGGGGTGGGAGGCTATGCTATTTTTGGTTCATGTTGCTCTGAGCATGACTTTGCAAAATGTTCCGTGTGTGTGTGTGTGTGTGTGTGTATAAGTGCATGTTGTGTTCATGCGTGTTCACTCATTCTTTTATTCATTTAAGAAGTGTTCATTAATTATGCTGTTTCCGGTATTATATTATTGGGAAAGGTGAAAATATTTATAAACAGTGGTTCTTACTCTGAAATAGCTCACAGTCTGTTAAAATAATAAACAAAGAAACCGAATGTTTCAGAAGAGTCTAGTATATTATGACAGTAGGAAACATGGGAAGATGTTGCACAGGAAAAGAAACAAATCCTGCTTAGTGGATAATCAGAGGACGCATCCTTGCGGAAATTGTGACTGAACTAAATCTCGCAGAATGAGAAATTAGCCAGGCAGAACATGGGTAAAGGCCATTCCTACAACAGAGGGATCATGTGCAAATTAAAACTGATGAAGTAAAAGAGCTGAACAGAAGATTTCGAAGGGTAGCTCCAGAAGACAAAGTTAAGTATTATAATGACATGTACAAAGACCTGGAGATAGAAAACCAAGAGGGAAGAACATGTGTGGCCTTTCTCAAGCTGAAAGAACTGAATGAAAAATTCAAGCCTCGAGTTACAATACTGAAGGATTCTACAGGGAAAATGTTAAACGACCGAGGAAGCATCAAAAGAAAATTGAAGGAATACACAGAATCACTATACCAAAAAGAATTGCTTGATGTTCAACCATTTCAGGAAATAGCATATGATCAGGAATTGATGGTACTGAAAGAAGTCCAAACTGCACTGAAGTAATTGACAAAAAACAAGGCTCCAGGAATTGGTGGAATACCACCTGAGATGCTTCAACAATTGGCTGTACCACTGGAAATGTTCAGTCATCTATGCCAAGAAATATGGAAGACAGCTGTCTGGCCAACTGACTGGAAGAGATCCATATTTATGCCTATTTCCAAGAAAGGTGATCCAGCTGAACGAAAAAATTATTGAGCAATATTATTAATATCGCACCCAAGTAAAATTTTGTGGCAGGTATTCAAAAGCAGCTGCAGCAATCTATCAACAGGAAACTGCCAGAAATTCAAAGCAGATTCATCAGAGAATGTGCAACAAGGGATATCATTGCTGCTGTCAGATGAACCCTGGTTGAAAGCAGAGAATACCAGAAAGATGTTTCCCTGTGTTTTATCGACTATGCAAAGGCATTTAACTGTGTGGATCGTAATAAATTACGGATAACATCGCTAAGAGTGTGAAGTCCAGAGCACTTAATTCTTCATGAGGAACCTGTACATAGATCAAGAGGCAGTTGTTCCAACAGAACCAGGGGATGCTGCATGGTTTAAAGTAAGGAAAGGTGTGTGTCAGGGTTGTATCCTTTCACCATACCTATTCAACCTGTATGCTGAGCAAATAATCTGATAAAGTGGACTATATGAAGAAGAATGGGGCATCAGGATTGGAGGAAGGCTCATTAACAACCTGCATTATGCAGATGACACAACTTGCTTGCTGAAAGTGAAGAGGATTTGAAACATTTACAGATGAAAATCAAAGATCACAGCCTTCAGCATGGAAACATAAGGAAAACAAAAGTCCTCACAAGTGGTCCAACAAGCAACATCATGATAAACGGAGAAAAGATTGAAGTTGGTAAGGATTTCATGTTACTTGGATCCACAGTCAACACCCATGGAAGCAGCAGTCGCAAAATCGAGACACATTGCACTGGGCAAATCTGCTGCAAAGACCTCTTTAAAATGTTGAAAAATAAAGATGTCACCTTGAGGACTAAAGTGTGCCTGACCCAAGCCATGGTGTTTTCAATCCTCTCATATGCATGAGAAAGCTGGACGATGAATAAGGAAGACCGAAGAGGAATTGATACCTTTGAATTGTGGTGTTGGCGAAGAATACTGAATATACCATGAACTGCCAAAAAAACAAACAAATCTGTCTTGGAAGAAGTACAATCAGAATGCGCCATAGAAGCAAAGATGGTGCAACTAAGTCTCATATACTTTGGACATGTCATTAGGAGGTATCAGTCCCTGGAGAAGGACATCATGCTTGGTAAAGTACCGTGTCAGTGAAAAAGAGGAAGACCCTCAAGGAGGTGAATTGACACAGCGACTGCAACAACAGGCTCAAGCATAAAAATGATTGCAGATGGTTCAGGACCAGGCAGTGTTTCATTCTGTTGTAGGTAGGGTCCCTATGAGTCAAAACCGACTCTACGGCACCTAACAACAACATAATTGTGTAAGGCAAAAGTGGTAAGAGTTGAGGCTGGTGCAGTGTACAGGATCGTTATAAGGAGAATAGTTTAAAAAATAAATTGCACATCTGGTTTCTGATTCAAAAAGAATTGAAAGCACTTCAAAGGTCATTTAGTTATGATGTATCTACACTTAAATAGTCTTGAAAAGACTATCCAAAGAAGCCAGTTTTCAAAACATAGCTGGGGATAAAAAGTGGGAAAATATCCATTTTTAACAAATTAAAGGATAATCATATCTGTAGCCAAAATTGGCTAGTCAACTCATTAGAGCATTTCTTCTGATTTCATTCTCATGGGAATTATACATTTAACACTCTCCTATCATTATCATCCTTCACCTTTCCAAATTCAAGCTGTCTTTGAAAGGGGAGTTTATTTCAGGGCTTACTGGCACCTCAGAGCCTTCTTTGTATCTCAGGCAGAACCGTCTCTTCTCCTTCTGACCAGATCTCCTGAACCAGCCGCTGTCCACCCGTGACAAGGTTTTATTTATTTCTTAAAATCTTAAATTGTATATTATAAATTCTTTTAATTTTTAGAGTTCTTATCTTCCTAATTTATCTGTGAGCAGCTTTAAGAAGGCATTTTGTGGAAATGCCTTATTCTTCTTGGTATACAAAGAAGTATCTACCACTATGTATAGAATATAAGAACAAATGCATATTTTCTAGAATTAGAGAATAGAACCAGAGGTGGTATTGTGGAGGCACACCATCAACAGGACTGCAATTCTTATTCTGTAATGTCTTTCACCCAGAAAGTACAGTTTACCCAGATCTTTTCAAAATCTGAATTACATTGTTGATTGCCACGTTCTTGATCAGTGCTTCATACAATGGAGAGGTTCTTTTGTCTTAATTGTTTATATTCCTCTTATTTGAAACATACTTTTGTTAACAGTAAAGGAAACTGAAATTTAATATGCAAGTGAGCAGAAAGTCCGTGTTCAGATATGAAAAGAAAGTCTACACTATTGTTCCTGGATGTGGCGTGCCCATTGAAAAGCTTTATTCTCTGGATGATCACCGCTGGCCCTCATGCTCACTTTTACCTTTTTAGGATTTTAACTGAATTTTTTTTTTTTTTCAGATTTACTTGAAATTTTCCTTTCAGGACTGGTCCTGTATTTTTTTAACTACTGCCTTGGTTACACCTTGGTTCTGGGTTTGCCCAGGAGGTTCTATTTCCCATAGAATGCAGGTTATTCCACATTCATTTTTTTCTCCCCCTTATAATACAACTTCCTACTATCTTCATACTGTGTATGGCCTTTTGGGATCTGAGAAGATATAGATTCAGTCTTGAATTTTAAAATATTAAGATGATTAAACTTAGTTTTCAAAACCATATGACCCAGTAATTCCACAATTTTAAGTTCAATGCTATTGTGTTACAGAGATTTGGAAATGAACTTTCTAGCTAACAATAGAAGAATCCGTCAGTAAATTGGAGGAGAGGCATACACCAGAGCACGATGCAGTTGTAAATTGCAGTGAACTAGATGATAGTATAGCAACAGGGAGAGAGCTTATAATCTTACCTTAGAGTTTCTGTTTCCAGGAATGATGGTTTCCGTTATTAGAATCAGCTGTCTCACTGGAAATGAGTAAAACTGCTGAAAAAAAAATTTGAATAATTTCTTTCAAACATCAAAGAGCTGACAATGCGATAAGGAACTATGAGGTCAACATTTAAAGTAAAGATGTATTTCAGAGAGCCAAGCGGAACACCAGAGCCACACAGCCATTATGTACTGCAGTATTTGTTAATCCCTGCAAATTTGGGATTCATTTTTTATTACTTGTTGTGGTGAGGAGGATAGGAATTAAGACTCAGGATCAACCCATTATGTGAATTCTAATACACGGTGCTTCTCATATTAATTGGTACCCAAAGAGTTAAAAAAAAAAAACTCAGATAAGGGTGAACAGGACACAAACTTTTACCAACTTGAGTATAATTAACTCAATCTTTGCTTGCAAAGTTACTGGGGGAAAAAATATAAAAACCACTGTCAAATCTATATGAAGAAAATTATTATTCCTGACTGTGAGACATTCATAAATTCTGAAAAATCAAGAGAAATATCAAGTTCCTAGTGGACAAATCCAATACTGCCCTGTTGCCTATGTTTTCCAAAATGTATTGACACAGTTGTTTTCCAGATTCAGAAACTGTGAAACTTCTTTCCAAATTGTGTCAAAAATAATAGTATAATTTTAACTTTTTAGCGTATATCTGATACTGTGTGCAGTGCTGCCTACTTTGTATGCATCTTCTCCTAAAATTCTCAAAACTGTATAACTTATAGTTATGCAAAATTTTAAGACACACATAGGAAAATGATCACAGACCACGGAGTAAAGTGACAAATTTGATCCCATAAAGCCTGTGCTCTAATGAACTGCTTTATACGACATCTGGCTACTTCTGTAATTTCTGGAGAGGTAGGAAGAGTTGATAGCATTGATTGATGTTGACGTTAATAGCCAAGTTTTTGTATGTTTCTTAGTTGTAAACAATATTACTAAAGATGAACATATCCTTCCAGATCAATAAATACTATCACACTACATTAAACAAAATAGTTTAATAAAATGCTGTCAAAATGAATGAAATAGACTAGGATCTAGGGTAAAGAAATGCCTGTGTGTATAAGAATTTAAAATCTAAAACACATTTAAAATACATGGGGAAAGATAGGGCATTTAAATAATTTGGGGGAAATTCTTTGTGCCTTAAGAAAAAAAAATCAAAATAAATAAATAAACAGATGTTAAAAATAAATTTAAATCTGTCTACATAGATTTAAATCCCAAATACAATCATCCGTCATCTAAAGGAATATGCTAGGCATAGTTGAAAGCTGCAAAGTCCCTGATGTTGCCTCCCTTTTTATGTAATTTCTGTTTCACCACTGTGGTTACTCTACTCATGACATTTCCTGTTTTCTTCATTTCACATGCAATATATGGAACTCAGAAGGGAATGTAACACTCCAGTTGTGATCTTGTGAGTTCTGAAAAGAGCAGAACATTACGGCTCTTGTTCCAGACAGTTTGGTTCTTGGAACAAACATAGGAGAGCATGAGATTTTGTTGACGGCCCTGTCACATCAATGAATCATAATGAGTAAGCCATAATGTGGAAAAGTTGGCTTCATGTGTGTTACTTGTAATTCATACTTCCACCATACTTTATTCGGTCAGTAGCCTCCTCAAAGGAGAGAAATATTGTCGCATATGAATTTAAGCTATTAAAACAATGTCACAATTTAGAAATCACCTCTTCTCTTCCTAAATACTTTAGTAAACCGTCTTTCAAAAAGGTAAGACTTGCCACGCATCAATGTGAAGCTAAGTCTATAAAAAAAGTCTATAAGTTTGAAAAATTTCTCTTCTCTACTAATTTTTTTAAACCAGACAGCATTTCTTCTTTTTTTACTCTCTTAGTATTTTTTCATTATTTATTATTCTTTAAAGAGTCTTAATTTCACCTTGTGTCAGGTATAAAATGATCTATTTTTCACCTGTCTTTGTAACATCTGAGGCGGGTTAATAAAGTCTTTTGAAATATTTTTAAACAATTTTGCCCTTTAATGACTTGGATTTTACTGTGAAATGTGTATAATTTAGATCATTTTACACACCGGCATGGCTAGAACTAAAATAAATTTCACAGAGAGGCTTATAAAAGATTTATAATTATGAACATGAAATAAAACAATTTGTAGGATTGCATAGGTGTAAATAGATAGAACACGTCAGAATTACTCTTGTGCATGTAAGCTCCCTAGGGTCATTTTTTTACCTTTCAGGGAAACACACTTGTACAGTTTTAAAGAATTCCCCAAAGGTGTTTGAACACAAAGAAAACTCAATATAGATAATAGATACAGGTCAGATATTTAAGCAATTGGGCACATACTGTCAGAAAAGGATAGATACAATTTCTAAGTCAGGTGTTTTGAATTGCCCAGGAAGGTAAAAAAAAGTTTAGAGGCTGTGATGGGAATTGCCCTCTTTTCTTACAGCAACCGGCTATTTGTTCTGGTATGTAATATGGCAAATCAATTCACAAGGTGCTTGTGTGAGAAAAGAGTGCACTCAAAAATACTTCTGTAGACACGGAAGCCATAAATCACAATGAATTCTAAGCCCTTGATAGAATTTTCTCTAAGAAAAGTAGGGAAAATAATTTGACTCATATAATTTAAATCAATCTTTTAGAAGGCATGCCAGTTATCATTGTGGCAATGAATAGCCAATATTGTATAACCTGGTTGGTTATGCCTCAAGTATTTATAGAAACCCTCTCATATTTCTCTCAGTGTCTAAATAATAATTTTGAAGTTTTCGCTTTTGCCTAAGGATCCATCCTGGAATTGTTTGTAGATGATTTACTACGTGTTCCCCTGAAGCTGTTCACGGAAAGACTCCTTGCAACTCTTTCAAAGATCAGCTGCAGAGGAACATAAACCATCTAGAGAAAAGGTGCAAATCCATAAAGAAACTGTAAAATTTGGGTCACTATATGAGCAGATAGATAGTTTCTGTCCTCTGTGAGAATAAAACCTTTTCAATTGTACCCAAGGCCCCAAACTAAAAGTCAACAAAGGGATTTTTGTTTGTTTGTTTAGAATTGATTGGTTTTTGTAGGCAATAAGGCCTAGTTTTTCTAAAACAGCTGAGCACTTACCTCAGTTTAGAAATACTACTATCTCCCATGGGATATAAAAGCAGAAAAGACTTCTCCTCATTAAAGACCAGACAGCAGCAACCTACTACTTTCGGTGTCCCTAATTATTTGTGCTCAAATATTAACCTAAAGGTTGATGGTTTGAATCGGCACAGTGGTACCATGGAAGAAAGTGCCAGTGTTCTGCTTCCTTAAATATTAAACTCCCCCACTCCAAAAAAAAAAAAAACCCTTGCAGTCAAGTCGATTCCAAGTCATAGCAACCCCACAGGGCAGAGTAGAACAGCACCATGGAGTTTCCAAGGAGCACCTGGTGGATTCAAACTGCTGACCTTTTGGTTAGCAGCCATAGTACTTAACCACTATACCACCAGGATCCCCATAACTATTACAGCCAAAAAACCCTTTAAGGAGATGTTCAACGCATTGGATTGCCATGAGACCAAATAGACTGCACAGCAACTGGTTTGGTTTCTGCTTAAATTATGCTAATTATGCTAATTAAGCTTGTTGTTTGGAAAGAAAAGGCTGACTGTGAGTTAGGACTATTAACATAATAGAGAGGAAGCCTATGCCATTAGAATACCCCTCCTGCTTATGTGTAGTTGGCAGCTGCAGCCAAATTAGTTGAAGCTCTGCTGATACAATGATTACTTTGCACTAGCTCTAAGGGTTCCATGTGGCCAAGCTGTTATTTTTAGCTGCTATAGAGTTGACCCCCAACTCATGGAACGTATACACAACAGAACAAAATGCTGCTTGGTCCTGTTCCTTCCCCATGATCATTTGGTGATCAGACCATTGTGATACATAGGATTTTCATTGGCTAATTTTCAGAAGTAGATCACCAGGCCTCTCTTCCTAGTATGTCTTGGTCTAGAAGCTCCTCGGAAACGTGATCAACATCATAGCAACACAAGCCTCCACTGACAGATGGTGGTGGCTGCCCATGAGGTGGGATGTTTGGGAATCAAACCCTGGTCTCCTACATGGAAGGAGGAGATCTACCATTGAACCACCAATGCTGTCTACACATGACAAGAAGACCTCTTGTTAATTCTTAGTCAGACAACGTCCAGCTTAGGCAATACTTTGTTGTCTGCTTTGTATGTCATTGTTAAATATTACTGGTATCTTAATCATGTAATTTTATTTCCTCCAGATGAAGGGGAACCACGTAACTGTCAAGGACTTGAGTTAGGTCTGATCCAACAGATCCCTTCTTATTTAACTCTGAATTAATATCGAGATGGCTCTTATCTTAAAAATAGCAAAGGCATTCCCTGTGTAGGATAAACTGATCTGTGGTCATTGAAAAAGTTCTATTTCTACTACTTAATCTACCCAGGTAGCTAACCTGAACACCTCTGATTTGAGCTTGAATCTTGGCAATAATTAAAAGAGTAAATATTTATACAAACAGCCCACATTTGTTATTTGTCAGAGTTTTTGTTTGTTCATTTGTCTGTTGTTGTTGCTTATCTTTGCCACTCTCTTTGGGGACAGTGTCTTTCAAGCTGTTAAATTTTGGTCATAAATGTCTTGCCAACTGTTGAGTGTTGATCATGCAGGTAAAAAGGTAAATCCAGTTGTTGCTTCTGCAATCTTGGCCGGAAGTGAAAGTCAATTTAGTCTTTAGACACTGACACGACCTGACTGAGTGTCAAAATCCTGACTCAAGCATTTTGGATGCTCGTTGGGTGTAAAAACGTGCCATAGCTCCATGATAAACAATATACGTTCATCACAAACCAACTGAGACTAGTCTAGTACTTATACCACAAACAGATATTGCAAGCAATCAACTCTTTTAAAAATTTTCCATTTCGTCTTTAAAATGCCTCACTCTGAACACTTTGAATGGTTCTGTGTTGGATTAGGGTCCCTGGCTGCCAGTAAAAACTTTTCATTCAATGTTAAATTGTTGGTCTCTAATAGATGATTTCTTTCATATTGACATAGTACCATTGTCACACACCTTTTTAATTATTTTGCAAGTATACTTTTAATTAATTCTTGTACACCTGTAATATATTTTTCATTCTGAAAATTGGATTTGTTGATTATTGTTATTTTTCAAAAATAATTTGTGGGTTATTTATATAAATTTATGTTTTCAAACACTTTTTAGAATCACTTTTTCCATTTCCCAAGACAATTCCATTATGATTTCAATTGGAATTGTATTAAATTTATAAATTAGTTTGGGTAGAACTGACATCAATAAATAATAACTTGTATATCCAGGAACATGGGGCCCTGGTGGAGCAGTGGTTAAGGACTCAGCTGGTAAACCAAAAGGTCGGCAGTTTGAATACACTAGCTGCTCCTTGGAAACCATATGGGGCAGTTCTACTCTGTCCTATAAGGTCACTATGAGTCAGAATCAACTCAAGGGCAGTGGGTGTCCAAGAACATGACATATGCCTTCACTTATTCATGTTTTATTTTATGTTAGTTTTTAAGTATTTTAGTTTGTTTAGTGAGTTATCGACACTTAATTTTGGAGTTATCATGATTTTTTTTTTCTACCACAATATTCACTAAATTACATCCTAATAATTATGGAATAAATGTGAAGAAAGGAAACACCCATGTACACATAATCATGTTCTTTAATATAGATCTACATTAAAATTTATTAGATTAGGAGTAATAGAGTTCAACAAGGAAACTCAATACAAGTATAAGTAGATGATTGAAGAGATAATTCATAGCAAAACAAAAAAACAATTTAATGTAACAGTGACATAGGAGAAATTTTTAAATGACAGATGGCAATTATTTGATATTTTGAAACAACATGATGAAAGTCAGATACCCTTTAAGAAGTATAACACACATATTTTCTGACTAGAAATACTGCCTTGGGAAGGTTATGTCAGGAAATAAACAAAACAACAAATATGACATCTATTTTACAAACCTTCAGAATGTTTTTTTTTTCTTTATAAGAAGTGTCCCATGATACAAATATTAGAGAATAAGTTAAAGCAAATGGAAATTAGATGTACCAGGCAATGGAGATCAAGGGAGGGACAAAAATAAACCAGAGAAACTTCTAGTGAAGAATATGCTTGTGATTCAGTTGAAAAAAAATATTTATCTGTAATCCTCCTCACCTCAGAAAATTCCATGTACTCATGCTACCTAAGAAATCATTGTCTCTGTGTGTGTGTGTGAAGCGGGGGTTGAGGGAGAGTATATAGCAACACGTCATATTCTGGAGACTCTCCAAATCATCGGTTGAAAACAATAAGACTTTAACAATTAAAGAGATCATCTATTTATTAAAGTGAGAGAGAAAGAGAATTGTTTGGAAACAGGCAGTCAGTTCTAGAGAAACTGCTGTGACTATAGCAAAGATTTTTACAATCTTGGGTAAAGCGAATGTTCACTTGGTTCTTTGAAGGTTATACAGCAGTGCAGAAAAACAAATCACATGGAATACACAAAATTCTAGCGATGTATGTCTTGGGAAAAAGAAGCTTTTATGTTAAATGTCTAGCATCTTGACTTCAAAGTGAGCAAAGCCTTTGGGAATACAAGAAGGGATTAATGTGGTTGATTTGCAGGGCTATATTTAATGGTATTATTAAATATACTCACTCTATAGGGTCGCTATGAGGCAGAATCAACTGGACAGCAACTGGTTTTGTTTTGGATTGGTTTATTTAATGGTATGACACACAGAAATCCTCAAACGGTTCAATTTTAACAATTTCATCCCTATTGATCATGATTCTATTTAGGACCTGTGATCAACCTTATCATTGGGCTAGGCACCATCTGGTTGTTCAGGTCTCCATATATTGGATCAACAATCTTATAGGACACAAGTGTAGATATACATGTAGGTTGTCATGAACTCCTCATTGCTTTTGTTATTCTAGTAGAATGGAGACCGGTGGCTGTACCCTGGATGGCTGCTTGAAAACTTTTAAGACCTCAGACACCACACGGTGAAAGACAAAGTAGAGAATACCCAAGAAGCTTAGGCCAATTGATTGAAACCTCTGTTGAAACCAGTTTCCAATATCATTTAATCAAGAAAAGAAGTAAATAGACCGTGAGGAAGGTTAGGTTTAAAATAGGTAGCAACAGCTGTGGCCCTGGCACAGGCTTAGGTTATAACAACATCTTAATAGACTTCAGTTTGAGTGTCATTAATATACATATGACATTGGTTATCAACCATGCTATAGACACCACTTTGAACAGCTAACATTACAATGTAAAGCTAACCTGGTTTGTAAAATCATTTCATAAAATTTGTGATTCCTTAGAGATTATCATTATAACAGATTTTTAACTGTTGAACTGAATCCTGTAATTCTAATATAATTTTTTTCTAATGCATGGCATATCAATACCGGATCTGAAGCTGCTATAGCAAAGTTATCCTTATTAGCCTTTAATTTTGTTATCCTGGACATTTCTTTCATTTTTCTAAGGCAGAATCTGAGTCCTGATTCTCATGTTAGTAAATCTTTTAATTTTAAAATAACTTTAGTTCGCAGTCTGCTCCACTGCCTTTTTGACTTTAACTCTGACACTTTCATGGTTCTTTTCTTAATTCTTTAACTACTTATTTAAAATTTTTTTAACTCTTACATTAGTTATATTTCATCTTTTCTTCACTTACAGAGACCTTCTTTCCAGTTATCTGATCCTTCAGCTATTTACATAGATCTCCCTTTATTTCAAATCTTATTTTTGCCTTTCTGTCTCCAGATCTCTCTGAACTCTAAGAACATTTTTTTTCCATTTCTCCCTTAAATTCTTTTTTTTTTAATTGAATATAAATTCATGGGAAACTACAGTTTAACCAACCCAAAACAAACCCATTGCCCTAGAGTTGATTCTGAGTCATAGCAACCCTTTAAGACAAAATAGAACTGCCCCATAGGGCTTCCAAGGAGTGGCTGGTGGATTTGAATTACCAACATTTTTTTTTTAGCAGGAGTTAGCAAATAATCATAAATCCTTGGAAACTCTCTTATCTTCCAGCCTGTCAGCCCTGGAGTTTACAGACTCTTCTTTTGATTTATTTTTACTCTTCTTTTCTATGTTTTTACATTTTCTTCATTAGGAAATTAAACAACCTTAAAATTAGTTCAGCATTTTAAAATTAAATGTTTTTAACTAGTTTATAAACAAGCATACATTTTCCTTTTATTATGACTTATTACCAAACCATCTTTTCTCAGCTCTCAGTATCTTTTCTTCTATATTTTAAGGCCTGCTCATAATGCTAACAAGCTGAAGCGTTACCTTTAAGTTTATATTTGTTTTATAAACAAGCTTTGTTAGATTTTAATCTATCAAGAAAATTTGCTGTGATATTTTTCAAAATCCAAAGTGATTCATTTTCATTTTTTGGTTTTTTTTCAAGATTAGATACTTAACTGTTAGTATTTCAGGTTTTCATTTGTTTTCTGCAGAAAAGAACCTCTTCTTTGTAGGCTGTTTTAGATTTATTAAATCTGTTTGTGACCTCAAACTACCAGTTGAAATCAATGTCCCAATCAGGCTGTTTAGTTTTAGTACTGCAGTTTTTCTTTTCTTTTTTCTAATTTGCCCTGTACATAAACAATCATCTAAAAAGAATAAGCTTCACTGAGGCCTCTGAGGTTCAAGATCATCCTTAGTTAAATCAATCCATAGATTTAAAGAAACTGCAGATCAGAGGACAGAATATAATTGCAGATGTTCCGGCTAAGGGGGAAGGGGAACTCCCAATTCTTGTCTCTAAGGCAATCAACAACCCATTTGGTTAACCTGCAGGAGGGACTCCATCAACCCATCCTTAGAACTCATGGGCCGCATTATCTTGAATAGCTCAAATCTCAAAATTGCGTCTGCTCATTGAAACCTAATTTTATTTTTGGCCAGTCAGTCACAATTACCCCAGTGCCGATCTAGTCGGGGAGAAAAGATCCCCAATCCAGACCTAGTCCATGGGAGGAATACCTCAATGCTGGACCTAGTCTGGGAGAAATCCCTCAATTCCAGACCCTGTCCAGGAGAAAGACTTCAATGCCAGACCTGGTATGGGAGAAAAATAAACACTTTATTCCCGATGAGCGGCACCGCAAAGACAGTGGAGCCCAGCCTGGGGATTGCTTATGAGAAGGACTCCAGACATCTGGGGAAAACAGAGCTGAAAATAGCTCATGGGATCCTCCTGCCTGTTACCAACAGGCTGGTCTTCAGGGCAAGAAACACCAGGTCCTGGTTCTGACGCCAACAACAAAATAAATAAATAAATAAACTTGTTGCATTGGAGTTGATTCCGAGTCATGGTGATCCTATAGGACAGAGTAGAACTGCCCCATAAGTTTTCCAAGGAGCATCTGGTGGAGTCCAGCTGCCAACATTTTGGTTAGCGGCCAACCTCTTAACCACTGTGCCACCAGGGCTCCGGTTCTGACTTCAGAACTGTTAGAAACAATAAGACTTTGACAATTAAAGAAATCGACTGTTTATTAAGAGTGAGAAAGACATTTCCAAATGGGCTGTCAGTTCTAGAGAACCTACTGCGAGAATCACAAAGCTGCTTTTTGCTTATTTGCCATTTACTATCTTATGATGAAAGAATGTAGTTGGTTCTTTGAAGGTTATACAGTAATGCAGAAGAACAAGTCACATAGAATACACAAAATCTTATAGATACAGGACTTAGGAAAAACAATTTTTTAAGTTAAACATCTACCATCTGTTACTTCAACGTGAGCAAGGCCTTTGGGAAAACAAGAAAAGGTATTTTTGAGGGATTAATGAGGTTGGTTTGCAGGGATATATAGAAGGGTAAGATACCCAGAAGTCTTGGACCGTTGTCCAAGCCACTGGGGAGTGGCTTAATATGAACACATCCAAATAATAAATGATATCTTGACAATAAAGTTAGTCTAACAAAAGAGTTCACTAAATTGGCGATAATTTTGAACATCGTTTCAACTGTAACGGAAATTAAAACTAAGGAGTATTTAGTGGTCATGTTAGATGGATGGACTAGGTTTGCCACTCATCCCTCCTGACTTTACAGGGCCCCAAATCTTAATACTGCTCTGAGTTTCACAGTAAATGTCCTTGACCCCTGTGTAAAGCCAAGTGTTTTCACAATACTTCATAGTAGCTGACACCATGTTGACAGCACCATAGAATAACAGAGGTATCATACGTGGAGAATTTGCCTTCTGTTTTCTTGTAGGAAATTGTGGCTTTGAGAGTCCCTGAAGCAGCATCTTAACATTCGAAATGTGTGGTTTAACATCAGGAGGAAACAGAAAAAAAATAAAGGAGGCTTTTCTTCTCTTTAAAGCATTTTGACAGAAAATGAGAATGCCGAATAAATTTTTTTCCATTGAACAGAAATAGCACTGGGAGAAAGTTTTGGAGCCAAGTGAACAGTTTACGCTCTCATTAAAAAAAAAAAAACTCTCATATAAAAGGAGGCCTTAAACTGAAGAGGGTTAACGCTGGTCTCTTTTAGCTATGCAATTTGAAAGCTTTTTTTTTTTTTTTTTAATATTTGAAAGCTTAGAGTGTACTTGAAAGTTGGTTTCTTTGCTTAATCTGTTAAAGAATAATGTCTACATCTTTCAGGCTGGGCTGTTACTTCTGCACGTAGGTGCTAATCTTCTGAAACTAACTGGCCTTGGACCTTCGGGCCATTAACTAACCTCAAGGCTGAGGCTGGAGACTTGCAGTCTTGGTTCCTTAGCTGGGAGCTGTGGTGGGGGGAAGGGAGGGAGGAGGAGAAAAAATACTTTTAAAACAACCAACATTTGAAGACCCTCAGAAACTGCTGAAATAATAGGTTTTCCTTTTGTAAGTTGCGTTTGTAACTCCTGAAACATTTTCTCTTATATGGTTTTCATTGAGATAGCAAGATATCTCTTATTTTTAGTACACAATTGTATCATTCAGACAATGTCATCAGTGAGTTATAATGCCACGCACTTTGTGATTCTGGTGTGTTCACTACTTAAGCAAATTTGTGGGTGTTTTTGTGGTTGTTTTTAGTAAAGGAAGAGAATATTGTTTATAATGAAATGCTCTGAGGAAGTATCCTGAAGGTATCATTTCTGAGTAGGTGTAAAAGAGACTCAGTGAATCTGGTGTTAGTCTGTGAAGCCTTAACAATAAGAAAATTCACTTCAGATAAGGGGACACATTTTGTTCTACGAGCATTGATTATTCAGACAAAAGTGAGGCCTTCACTTAGGTAGGAATCTACAGAACTGCTGTTATCCCTGAAATATTGCTTCCATTCCAAAACTTCTTGCCAGCATTTCTCAGGAAATATTTGAGTGATTCCAACTCCTGAATCTTGAGGAAAAATTAATCAAGAAATTGGGAAAACAGGCAAAAGTGTTATAATGCCCCCGTGAGAAAATATAAACATTACTGTTTTGAAGGAATCTATTGATGACAAGACAAAAGCCAAAGGTCAAAGGTCAAGGCTGACATTTCCAGGAGTAAAAACATGAGAGAAAGTATCATGATCTGGTCCAGGGACCAACAAATTTTTTCTGTAAAGGCTAGATAGTAAATATTTTAGGCTTTATGAACCATATGGGTGTGACTGTGTTCTAATAAAACTTTATTTATGGACACTGAAATTTGAATTTCATGTTTCATGAAATAATATTGTTCTTTACATTTTTTCCAAGCACTTAAAAATATAATAAACATTCTTAGCATGTGAGTTACAAAAAAATAGGAGACTATCATTTGGCAATATCTGATTCAGTCAGTCTGTGTGCTGCCATGTTATAAAGGTGCATTCTGGTCCTCATATCAGCTAACAGAGAATCATTCTTGCAGATAAAATATATATTAATACCATTATATGTACATATTATACTTTAAAGAATTCCTATGAGTGATATTTCCAGAAATTGCAAGATTTGGAAGCAAAATAACTCTTCAAATTGGCAATTTTGATCCACGACACTATGAATTTTTATTAACTTTGCTAGGAAATCCAAATGTTATGTTATTCCGGTGCTGGTCAAACGGTACCTAACTACTGTCAAAGAGCAAACTGGAGTTCCTGTTAAAATTAAAGCAAAGAGTTTTATTGAAGGAACAGAAAGATCCACATCAGGCAGCACCTCGTAAAGATTCAACAGAAGTACTCCAGTGAAAGGAATTTTTCAGAGGTAAAGTACAGAAAATCCAGGAACTTACAATGAAAAAATTCTGATTGGTTGACATTTGCATAATCATGATTTAACAAACATCAGTCAATTAATTACAAGACCCCTTAAGCACTGTTTTGTTAATCATAAAGTTTGAGTCAGTTAACATTTTGTTAATCTATGGATATTTTGGGGGCCATTTGAGTAAGTATCCTTCCAGGGAGCATGCTGTGACAGGAAGGGAGAAGAAGGGAGCCCACAGGCACAGGCTCCCTGACATACTCCTGCTAACTGACTTTTGAGGGTCTGCGTAGACTGAGCAGTAACAACAAAATGGAGTCCAGCCTACATCTTCGTCAGAAGCCTCTCCTTATGCCAAGCACCCAGATTTTGGGGGGTCCTTTCACACTACTCAACAATCTCTAGTGTTTTTGTGTTGGAACATTCAAATTTGCTAGCTATAGCATTCTTCATAAACACATTAACAGAAGAAATGCAACTAAAAGATGGGAATATTGTGCAATATTGAAAAATGAAATGAAAAACTGGCCTAAAATCTGAATTAGCAAAAGCAACATTGATTTTGACAGCAATACCAAAATCAGGGTAAGCTGACAAAGGATATAGTTTCATTGTTAAAAAGAAAACGAGGACAGAAAAGTACTTTAACATTCAACTTAAAGATGTTCTGAGACATATCCTTAACAGTTCGACCAATGTTGATGTCGAAATAGAATGAAAGAAATATTTCTATATTTGGAATCATTGGCCACCAAAGAACAAGATGATTGGATAAAGCAATTAATAACTTAGGCATTTTAAAATTTTATTGTAAACATGCTATATTTTAAGCATTAAATATTTATATTATCTTTTAAATTTTTAATGATTTTCATTTAGAATTTATTTTTGTTTCAATATTCCCTCCTTTAATGTTTTAAGCTATCATATGTGTGTATCACATAGATAGCATTTTCACGTTATTGAAATATATAACCTTGTCCCAACATATCAGTTTTTTAGAAAAATCACAGACATTTAACCCTACCACACATAAATGATTCACAGTTTATTATGGCCACTGATTATTATTTAAAATATATAAATAATGTGTTGAGAGAAATATAAAATTACATACAATTTAGGGAATTTCCAAAAATTCCTTGGAATTATTATTTGTCATTCCTAAATCCTTGTCTCAGAAAATAACAACTTTCAGTGCAGCCACTGAGACAAAGGCATAATATGCTAACAATACTATCTAATTTTTATCAGGATTCTAGACTAACAGCTATTTTTTTGAGAAACACATGTTTTTCCTCAGTGGTCCAAACCAGGGTGTAAAACCACATGCCCTGAGAGGCCTTGACCAAGTGACCATCTGCACCCCTCAAAATACCTGTGTTCTGGAAGGGTGTTGCCTGAGGGCTCTTGCCAGCAAAGCGTTTTTTTTTCTTTTTGCAAGATAGACAAAGAAAATACATGTGAGCCTCTTGTGACCATTATGTAAGCGTTCTGTGAAACTATCTGTAATCACTAACTATGCTGTTAGCAACCAGCAACCAATCAGAGTGGGATTATTACAATATTTATTGATTTTCCCGTAATTGTCCTCCCTGTGGTTTGGTTCCTCTTTTCACCCCATAAGAATACTAGTATAACAAAACTTCCCTGGGACTACCTGCTTCCATTTCCAAAGGGCTACATAGTTCCACAATTGCAATTGTTTTAAACCCTTAATAAACCTCCCTGTTTTAACTTGAAATAGCATTCAAATTTTTTTCTACAACATCCTAAAGATTAATACAGGTTAGAAATTGTCCTAGTTATCTAGTGCTGCTGTAATAAAAATACCACAAGTGAAAGGCTTTAACAAAGGGAAGTTTACTCTCTCACAGTCCAGTAGGCTAGAAGTCCAAATTCAGGGCATCAGCTCAGGGGAAGAATTTCTCTTTTTGTTGGCTCTGGAGGAAGGTCCTCGTCCTCAATCTTCCCCTGGTAGAGGAGCTTCTCAGGTGCAGGGACCCCAGGTCCAAAGGATGCGTTCTGTTCCCAGTCCTCCTTTCTAGGTGGTATGAGGTCCCCCTGTCTCTCTGCTTGCTTCTCTCTCACTTAAAACACTATCTAATCTTGCATGTCTCATCAATATAACTGCCACTAATCCATCTCATTTCATCATAGTGATTGGATTTATAGCACATAGGGAAATCACTCAAAATGGTGGACAATCATACAATACTGTGACTCATGGCCCAGCTAAGCTGACAGATATTTGGAGGGATATTGATTTCCATGACAGAAATCAATAAACACTGCCTGGGAATAACAGAAAGGGTAACACACCTAAGAAAAGAAATGAACTATAAACCAAAGCCCTAAGTCTTTAGAAAGAGAGAAAGAAAGGTAGATAGAGATAGCTAGATATAGATAGATGATAGATAGAAGACAGATGATAGAGATGATAGATAGACAGACAGATAGATAGATGATAGATAGATGATAGATAGATACGTGATAGAAGATAGATAGGTAGGTAGATAGATGGATAGATAGATATGCTTGGCCCTACGTTCATGTGTTTATTAAATGGAGCCTTCCCCATTTCTCACTCAGACTGACAGAAAATCTTTAGCCTGAGAGGAGAGGGCTTATTTTGGGGGCCTATGGGGCTTTTTTTTTTTATGGGGCAGTTCTACTCTGTCCTATAGGGTCACTATGAGTCGGAATCGACTTGATGCCACTGGGTTTGGTTTGGTTGGTAGTGAAATGGATACCCTGGTGGCATGGTGGTTAAAAAACTACAGCTGCTACCCAAAAGGTTGGCAGTTCAAATCCACCAGGTGCTACTCTGTCCTATAGGGTCACTATGGGTCAGGATAGACTTGACAGCAACAGGTTTTTTTTTGTTGTTGTAGTTTAGTGAATGAAATAGCTGACAGTCTGATTTCATTTCAGTAGTTGGAATTGGAAGAGGTAACAGAAAGGACTGAGAACATGTGGAAACAGAGGAGGAGAGAAGTGAGAAGAAGCAAGGAAGAAAAGGATATAAGTGGTTAGAAAATCTTGATACCCTGGCACTGAGAAAATAAATCAGAACCCAGAGAACTGCTATCAGGGCCAAAGAACAAGGCCAGGTCTGATCAGCAGAAAAACCTGTCTGAATTGCTTTGGCTCACCCTAATAAAATTATTTATTGTACGAGACTTGATTTCCTCAAATTATAATAAAAAAAAAATTGTAACAGCTTTCATGTATTTAGAACCTACAACATGACAGTATGCCAGATATTTCACATTGCTTGCTTTTAACACTTACCTTGCAAAGTTTCACCAAAGAATGAGAAGAATACAAAATGAACAACTACATTCTTTCCTGGAAATTTGGCTATCTAAAAAAAAAAAAAATGCAAAGGAGGGTAGTGAAGATTTTACACCCTAGATAGTTGAAGGTTGGAACTCTACTTTGATAACTACTCATTGCATGATGTTGGGCAAATTAAAAAAATCTCTGTAATCCTCAATATCCTCTTCTGTGATATGGGGATATTAAGAATGGCTATGCTATATATTAATTATAAAACCCAACCAAACCATTGCCGTTGAGTCAATTCTGACTCATAATGACCCTATAGGACAGAGTAGAACTGCTCCCTAGGATTTCCAAGGAACACCTGGTAGATTCGAACTGCTGATCTTTTGGTTAAGTAGCCATAGTACTTAACCACTATACCATCGGGGTTTCCATATTAATTACAGGATTTGTTAAGATATGAGTGGAAAGTGCAGCACTTAAAGTGTTTAATGGATAGTAACAAAAAGTGTCAGCAATTATAATGCTATGTGTAATGCACAATAATGTGTTGTAGAAAAGATTATAGATTACGTTGTAGAAATTCAGATAAGAGAGTAATTGATTTTGCCTGGGTAAGTTAGGAAAGGCTTCACTGACGAGCAGAACTGGATCAGAAAGGGTAGGGAGGAATTCATCAGTTAGAAAGAGCAGCCCAGTAAGATAAGCTGATCGTTGCATCAGAATGTAAACTCCAGGACTGGAATAGTGCCTCTGGACCTTTTTGCTGGGCTTGCTAGATATATAGGACATAATTACTAAATTGAATTGAATTACAGAAATTCAAAGAATTGGCTGTGCTCAAAAACTGCAAATATTCCTGTGTGAATAGAGCACAGAATCCTTAAAAGGGAGGTAATGGTGGAAGATGAGAATGGGGAAAGATTTGCAAGGAAATGGATTCTTACTTTATACAGGCCGGTACCACAATAGGAATCCCCCAGCCCCACCCCCAAAGTATACATACATATATCTCCAACCAAAAACTAGCCAAAATAATTATTTTAAGAAGGTTGTCTTCAAAGCCATGTGAGGATTTTTGAGTTGAATACCAAAATTGTCAGATTTTTTTTTCAATGAAAAATATTGTGTCATGAAACCCACATCTTGGAGAAATCCAAAAGATATACTGCTTTTCCATTCAGTAATTTTATTTGGTGCATTTGAACTATTCTTTGTAAGAGACAAAGAAATATCTAACGTCCTTTTAAACATAGGATGCAAAACCATGTAACCTGCAATAAAAATCTTTGAACTACATTCAAAAGCCACACTTTTGTTCTTGAGATCTAACCAATTTGATTAAAAAAACTTCTCTTCAGTCTGGGGTCTTAAAAGCCTGTGAGCGGCCGTCTAAGATACTCCACTGGTCTCACCCCCTAGGGAGCAAGGAAGAATGAAGAGAACTAAAGGCACAAGGGAAAGTTTAGCCCAAAGGACTAATGGACTACACCTGCCATGGACTCCACCATACAGAGTCCAGTACAGCAAAGTGGTGCCCAGCTACCACCACTGACTGCTCTGGCAGGAATCACAGTAGAGGGTCCCGGACAGAGCTGGAGAGAAATGTAGAACAAAATTCTGATTCACAAAAAAAAAAGACCAGGAAGGCGGAGCCAAGATGGCGGACTAGGCAGACGCTACCTCGGATCCCTCTTACAACAAAGACACGGAAAAACAAGTGAATCGATCACATACATAACAATCTACGAACCCTGAACAACAAACACAGATTTAGAGACGGAGAACGAACTAATACGGGGAAGCAGCGAGTGTTTCCAGAGCCTGGAGCCAGCATACCAGTCAGGTACGGCACAAGCACAGAGACCTGCTCCACCCCCCTGAACTAACCCCGGGAGGGGGACTAGCCGGTTCCACGGGCGGCGTGGGACGCAGCCGTTAGGAGAAGTCCCCGGGAGGCAGTGACTGATCTTGGAGCAGAAAGAGCAGCATCCGAGCCAGGGAACCGTCCCACAGGGATTTGGACTGCACGCAGGTACGCCATAAACACGGAGAGTTGCTCCACCCCCTGAACTAACCCCGGGAAGGTGACCATCCGGGTCGCGCGGGCGGCGTGGGACGCAGCCGGTAGGAGAAGTCCCCGGGAGGCAGCGACTGGTATTGGAGCGGGGAGAACAGCGTTCCAGCCGGGACACTCGGTCGCGGCACAAGCACGGGGAGCTACTCCACCAATCTGAACTAACCCCGGGAGGGGGCCCACCTGGTTCACGGGGGCGGCACGGCCACGCGGCTGGAGGGACGAGAAGTCCCCGGGAGGCAGCGACTGATTTTGGAGTCGAGAGTGCACCGTCCCAGTAGGGGAGCCTTGACGCTGGGCGTGGGGCTGGAAGCGGAGGATCTGACCGTGACTCCAGCGGGCCAGACCCCCCGGGGGCAATCTCCACACAGACAGCACACATAGGCGACACGCCCGCGGGAATCTCAGATATAATAGTCATTCCAAGCAAGACAAGCAACTCTGGCTATATTCTGAGGTGCTACTCTCCTATCTCTCTGTTCCCTCCCCCACCCTCCCCAGGCGGCTTCATTAACATCTGAATAGCCTGAGCCAGAGGGAGATCTCTGATAGGGATCTGACTGCAGTTTTTTTTTTAGCGGATTTTCTGGAAAAACTAGTTTCCCAGTGATGGCTCGGAGACAACAATCCATATCAAACCACTTAAAGAAGCAGACCGTGACAGCTTCTCCAACTCCCCAAACAAAAGAATCAAAATCTTTCCCAAATGAAGATACAATTTTGGAATTATCAGATACAGAATATAAAAAACTAATTTACAGAATGCTTAATGATATCACAAATGAAATTAGGATATCTGCAGAAAAAGCCAAGGAACACACTGATAAAACTGTTGAAGAACTCAAAAAGATTATTCAAGAACATACTGGAAAAATTAATAAGTTGCAAGAATCCATAGAGAGACAACATGTAGAAATCCAAAAGATTAACAATAAAATAACAGAATTAGACAACACACTAGGAAGTCAGAGGAGCAGACTCGAGCAATTAGAATGCAGACTGGGACATCTGGAGGACCAGGGAATCAACACCAACATAGCTGAAAAAAAATCAGATAAAAGAATTAAAAAAAATGAAGAAACCCTAAGAATTATGTGGGACTCTATCAAGAAGGATAACCTGCGGGTGATTGGAGTCCCAGAACAGGGAGGGGGGACAGAAAACACAGAGAAAATAGTTGAAGAACTTCTGACAGAAAACTTCCCTGACATCATGAAAGACGAAAGGATATCTATCCAAGATGCTCATCGAACCCCATTTAAGAATGATCCAAAAAGAAAAACACCAAGACATATTATCATCAAACTCACCAAAACCAAAGATAAACAGAAAATTTTAAAAGCAGCCAGGGAGAAAAGAAAGGTTTCCTTCAAGGGAGAATCAATAAGAATATGTTCTGACTACTCAGCAGAAACCATGCAGGCAAGAAGGGAATGGGACGACATATACAGAACACTGAAGGAGAAAAACTGCCAACCAAGGATCATATATCCAGCAAAACTCTCTCTGAAATATGAAGGCGAAATTAAGATATTTACAGACAAGCACAAGTTTAGAGAATTTGCAAAAACCAAACCAAAGCTACAAGAAATACTAAAGGATATTGTTTGGTCAGAGAACCAATAATATCAGATATCAGCACAACACAAGGTCACAAAACAGAACGTCCTGATATCAACTCAAATAGGGAAATCACAAAAACAAACAAATTAAGATTAATTAAAAAAAAATACACATAACAGGGAATCATGGAAGTCAATAGGTAAAAGATCACAATAATCAAAAAGAGGGACTAAATACAGGAGGCATTGAACTTCCATATGGAGAGTGATACAAGGCGATATAGAACAATACAAGTTAGGTTTTTACTTAGAAAAATAGGGGTATATAAAGAGGTAACCACAAAAAGGTATAACAACTCTATAACTCAAGACAAAAACCAAGAAAAACGTAACGACTCAACTAACATAAAGTCAAACACTATGAAAGTGAGGATCTCACAATTTACTAAGAAAAACGCCTCAGCACAAAAAAGTATGTGGAAAAATGAAATTGTCAACAACACACATAAAAAGGCATCAAAATGACAGCACTAAAAACTTATTTATCTATAATTACCCTGAATGTAAATGGACTAAATGCACCAATAAAGAGACAGAGAGTCACAGACTGGATAAAGAAACACGATCCATCTATATGCTGCCTACAAGAGACACACCTTAGACTTAGAGACACAAACAAACTAAAACTCAAAGGATGGAAAAAAATATATCAAGCAAACAATAAGCAAAAAAGAAGAGGAGTAGCAATATTAATTTCTGACAAAATAGACTTTAGACTTAAATCCACCACAAAGGATAAAGAAGGACACTATATAATGATAAAAGGGACAATTGATCAGGAAGACATAACCATATTAAATATTTACGCACCCAATGACAGGGCTGCAAGATATATAAATCAAATTTTAACAGAACTGAAAAGCGAGATAGATACCTCCACAATTATAGTAGGAGACTTCAACACACCCCTTTCGGAGAAGGACAGGACATCCAGTAAGAAGCTCAACAGAGACACGGAAGATCTAATTACAACAATCAACCAACTTGACCTCATTGACTTATACAGAACTCTCCACCCAACTGCTGCAAAATATACTTTTTTTTCTAGCGCACATGGAACATTCTCTAGAATAGACCACATATTAGGTCATAAAACAAACCTTTGCAGAGTCCAAAACATCGAAATATTACAAAGCATCTTCTCAGACCACAAGGCAATAAAACTAGAGATCAATAACAGAAGAACGAAGGAAAAGAAATCAAATACTTGGAAAATGAACAATACCCTCCTGAAAAAAGACTGGGTTATAGAAGACATCAAGGAGGGAATAAGGAAATTCATAGAAAGCAACGAGAATGAAAATACTTCCTATCAAAACCTCTGGGACACAGCAAAAGCAGTGCTCAGAGGTCAATTTATATCAATAAATGCACACATACAAAAAGAAGAAAGAGCCAAAATCAGAGAACTGTCCCTACAACTTGAACAAATAGAAAGTGAGCAACAAAAGAATCCATCAGGCACCAGAAGAAAACAAATAATAAAAATTAGAGCTGAACTAAATGAATTAGAGAACAGAAAAACAATTGAAAGAATTAACAAAGCCAAAAGCTGCTTCTTTGAAAAAATTAACAAAATTGATAAACCATTGGCTAGACTGACTAAAGAAATACAGGAAAGGAAACAAATAACCCGAATAAGAAATGAGAAGGACCACATCACAACAGAACCAAATGAAATTAAAAGAATCATTTCAGATTATTATGAAAAATTGTACTCTAACAAATTTGAAAACCTAGAAGAAATGGATGAATTCCTTGAAAAACACTACCTACCTAAACTAACACATTCAGAAGCAGAACAACTAAATAGACCCATAACAAAAAAAGAGATTGAAACGGTAATCAAAAAACTCCCAACAAAAAAAAGTCCTGGCCCGGACGGCTTCACTGCAGAGTTCTACCAAATTTTCAGAGAAGAGTTAACACCACTACTACTAAAGGTATTCCAAAGCATAGAAAATGACGGAATACTACCCAACTCATTCTATGAAGCCACCATCTCCCTGATACCAAAACCAGGTAAAGACATTACAAAAAAAGAAAATTATAGACCTATATCCCTCATGAACATTGATGCAAAAATCCTCAACAAAATTCTAGCCAATAGAATCCAACAACACATCAAAAAAATAATTCACCCTGATCAAGTGGGATTTATACCAGGTATGCAAGGCTGGTTTAATATCAGAAAAACCATTAATGTAATCCATCACATAAATAAAACAAAAGACAAAAACCACATGATCTTATCAATTGATGCAGAAAAGGCATTTGACAAAGTCCAACACCCATTTATGATAAAAACTCTTACCAAAATAGGAATTGAAGGAAAATTCCTCAACATAATAAAGGGCATCTATGCAAAGCCAACAGCCAATATCACTCTAAATGGAGAGAACCTGAAAGCATTTCCCTTGAGAACGGGAACCAGACAAGGATGCCCTTTATCACCGCTCTTATTCAACATCGTGTTGGAAGTCTTAGCCAGGGCAATCAGGCTAGACAAAGAAATAAAAGGTATCCGGATTGGCAAGGAAGAAGTAAAGTTATCACTATTTGCAGATGACATGATTATATACACAGAAAACCCTAAGGAATCCTCCAGAAAACTACTGAAACTAATAGAAGAGTTTGGCAGAGTCTCAGGTTATAAAATAAACATACAAAAATCACTTGGATTCCTCTACATCAACAAAAAGAACACCGAAGAGGAAATAACCAAATCAATACCATTCACGGTAGCCCCCAAGAAGATAAGATACTTAGGAATAAATCTTACCAAGGATGTAAAAGACCTATACAAAGAAAACTACAAAGCTCTACTACAAGAAATTCAAAAGGACATACTTAAGTGGAAAAACATACCTTGCTCATGGATAGGAAGACTTAACATAGTAAAAATGTCTATTCTACCAAAAGCCATCTATACATTTAACGCACTTCCGATCCAAATTCCAATGTCATATTTTAAGGGGATAGAGAAACAAATCACCAATTTCATATGGAAGGGAAAGAAGCCCCGGATAAGCAAAGCACTACTGAAAAAGAAGAAGAAAGTGGGAGGCCTCACCTTACCTGACTTCAGAACCTATTATACAGCCACAGTAGTCAAAACAGCCTGGTATTGGTACAACAACAGACACATAGACCAATGGAACAGAATTGAGAACCCAGACATAGATCCATCCACGTATGAGCAGCTGATATTTGACAAAGGACCAGTGTCAATTAACTGGGGAAAAGACAGCCTTTTTAACAAATGGTGCTGGCATAACTGGATATCCATTTGCAAAAAAATGAAACAGGACCCATACCTCACACCATGCACAAAAACTAACTCCAAGTGGATCAAAGACCTAAACATAAAGACTAAAACGATAAAGATCATGGAAGAAAAAATTGGGACAACCCTAGGAGCCCTAATACAAGGTATAAACAGAATACAAAACATTACCAAAAATGATGAAGAGAAACCCGATAACTGGGAGCTCCTAAAAATCAAACACCTATGCTCATCTAAAGACTTCACCAAAAGAGTAAAAAGACCACCTACAGATTGGGAAAGAATTTTCAGCTATGACATCTCCGACCAGCGCCTGATCTCTAAAATCTACATGATTCTGTCAAAACTCAACCACAAAAAGACAAACAACCCAATCAAGAAGTGGGCAAAGGATATGAACACACATTTCTCTAAAGAAGATATTCAGGCAGCCAACAGATACATGAGAAAATGCTCTCGATCATTAGCCATTAGAGAAATGCAAATTAAAACTACGATGAGATTCCATCTCACACCAGCAAGGCTGGCATTAATCCAAAAAACACAAAATAATAAATGTTGGAGAGGCTGCGGAGAGATTGGAACTCTCATACACTGCTGGTGGGAATGTAAAATGGTACAACCACTTTGGAAATCTATCTGGCGTTATCTTAAACAGTTAGAAATAGAACTACCATACAACCCAGAAATCCCACTCCTCGTAATACACCCTAGAGAAACAAGAGCCTTCACACAAACAGATATATGCACACCCATGTTTATTGCAGCTCTGTTTACAATAGCAAAAAGTTGGAAGCAACCAAGGTGTCCATCAACGGATGAATGGGTAAATAAATTGTGGTATATTCACACAATGGAATACTACGCATCGATAAAGAACAGTGACGAATCTCTGAAACATTTCATAACATGGAGGAACCTGGAAGGCATTATGCTGAGCGAAATGAGTCAGAGGCAAAAGGACAAATACTGTATAAGACCACTATTATAAGATCTTGAGAAATAGTAAACCTGAGAAGAACACATACTTTTGTGGCTACGAGGGGGGGAGGGAGGGAGGGTGGGAGAGGGTTTTTTTATTGATTAATCAGTAGATAAGAACTGCTTTAGGTGAAGGGAAAGACAACACCCAATACATGGAAGGTCAGCTCAATTGGACTGGACCAAAAGCAAAGAAGTTTCCGGGATAAAATGAATGCTTCAAAGCTCAGCGGAGCAAGCGCGGGGGTCTGGGGAACATGGTTTGCGGGGACTTCTAAGTCAATTGGCAAAATAATTCTATTATGAAATCATTCTGCATCCCACTTTGAAATGTGGCGTCTGGGGTCTTA
The DNA here is from genome assembly GCF_024166365.1 of Elephas maximus indicus. Taxonomy (NCBI): domain Eukaryota; kingdom Metazoa; phylum Chordata; class Mammalia; order Proboscidea; family Elephantidae; genus Elephas; species Elephas maximus. The sequence goes on from NC_064830.1 coordinate 28,838,054, forward strand.
AATGCTAACAAGCAGCCATCTAAGATGCAGCAATTGGTCTCAACCCACCTGGAGCAAAGGAAAATGAAGAACACCAAGCCCACATGACAACTAAGAGCCCAAGAGACAGAAAGGGCCACATGAACCAGAGACCTACATCATCCTGAGACCAGAAGAACTAGTTGGTGCCCGGCCACAATCGATGACTGCCCTGACAGGGAGCTCAGCAGAGGACCCCTGAGGGAGCAGGAGAGCAGTGGGATGCAGACCCCAAATTCTCATAAGAAGACCAAACTTAATGGTCTGACTGAGACTGGAGGAATCCCGGCGGTCATGCTCTCCAGACCTTCTGTTGACACAGGACAGGAACCATCCCTGAAGACAACTCATCAGACATGAAAGGGACTGGTCAGCGGGTGGGAGAGAGACGCTGATGAAGAGTGAGCTAATTATATCAGGTGTACACTTGAGATTGTGTTGGCAACTCTTGTCTGGAGGGGGGATGGGAGGATAGAGAGAGAGGGAAGCCGGCAAAATTGTCAAGAAAGGAGAGACTGAAAGGGCTGACTCAAGACGGGGAGAGTAAGTGGGAGTAGGGAGTGAGATGTATGTAAACTTATATGTGACAGACTGATTGGATTTGTAAATGTTCACTTGAAGCTTAATAAAAGTTATTATAAAAAAAAAAAAAAAAAAAAAGACCAGACTTACTGGCCTGACAGAGACTGGAGAAACCCCGAGAGTATGGCCCCTGTACACCCTATTAACTCAGTAATGAGGCCACTCCTGAAGTTCACCCTTCAGCCGAAGATTAGACAGGCCCATAAAGCAAAACAAGACTAAAGGGGCACAACAGCCCAGAGGCAAGGACTAGAAGGCAGGAGGGGACAGGAAAGCTGGTAATAGGGAACCCAAGATTGAGACGGGAGAGTGTTGACATGTCTTGGGTTGTTAACCAATGTCATAAAACAAAATGTGTACTAATTATTTAATGAGAAATTAGTTTGTTCTGTAGACCTTCATCTAAAGTGCGATAAAAACAAACAAAGAAAACAACCACCACCAACAACAACAACAAAATAAATAAATAAAATACAAAGCTTCAACTCATATTGGGTTTTGCAGTAGACGAAGAGCACTGAACGAGAACAAACGGGCTGTTTATTCAGAGCTTATGTACCACAGAACTCTGCCACTGTCACTTGCATTTGGTACAGACTCAAAGACAGGCAGGGGAGTAAGAAAGTTTTGTAGGGAAACAAAAGGGAAGGTTTCAGCTTGAATTGTTTGAAGGTTGTTTGACATGGAGAAACTGGAGGTAAAGAAAGACAGCTTATGTGATTGGAAGCAGAGAAAAAAATAAGGAAGCTGCGATAATAGACCAAGTTTTCACTTTTCTGAATTGATAGTTGGAGATGTTGTGGTTTGGCTTCCCTGACTGGTGGCTGGAGAGATTGTGGGTCAGAGTTCTATTGTCATATATGGTCTGGCCATTGTCCACGTGCACATTTCGTATCTCAGTTTTAACCCCTTGTGTGGATGTTGAACTTAGCACTTTGGACTCTCTACCAAAACCTTCAACACTCAAGAACATTCAAATGATACATTTGTGGTAAAATTATATTTTTACTTTTGCATAGTGATTATCTGTTGGAGTAAAAAATCAATTAAAATTATGTGATTTGAAAATTTGTTCTAAATCACTAAACTGGATTGGTGAATGCATGATACGCCTCCTGAATTTGAGGTCCCGCTCAATTCACTGGAAACCCTGGTGGCGTAGTGTTTAAGTGCTACAAAAGGTCAGCAGTTTGAATCTACCAGGTGCTCCTTGGAAACTCTATGGGGCAGTTCTACTCTCTCCTACAGGGTTGCTATAAGTTAGAATCAACTTAATGGCAACGAGTTTGTTTTTTTGTTTTTTCAGTTCATTTAAAAATCAATGTGTATGCAATATACACAAATTTTGTGGTTTAATAACACAACCACTGTTTGTTTTGAAACAAAAACTGCCTTTGTTCACTAGCATGAGATCCATTAAATCAATGACACAACAGAATGCTTGGATTTTTGTCTATGTTCTTAAAAAACACTAATAATAAACTAGGAAAAGATATGTATTTTGTAAACAAAATCTAACCTAATGTTGAAGTCTTAAAACAATCCAATGGGCATGTAGCAACAAATTGTGATAAAAATCTTATACTTATTTAAATGCAAATATTAACATATAAAATTGATCTAAAAATTTAATTTTTAAACCTTCATTTCTAGATATCACTAAACAAATAGTTGTGGAATAACACTATGAGAAACATCCATATAATTAAAACAAAAGCCTGAAAACCACTGAATGCCTAAGGATTACAGTTTATCTTAACCAGTGTTCAGTGATTTGAATATCTTCATTACACCCAGTTTTCAGTGAATTAAATGTTTTGGCTTCATACATACATCTATATTTAGTTTGGGATGTATAGTGAAACATACAACAAGCTGATGAATATTCTGAATAGAATGCTCATTAGTGTTTCATGCTATTCGGTTAGCATTTACCAAGTATCAGACATTTGTGCTAAACTATGGCAACATAAAACATAGTCAATGCCACTGTTCTAGAGGAATTTTCTACTTGGTATGGATACTTGTGTGCATGTATGACATAAATATAACATGATTTGTAGGTAATATGTCTATACGTTAATATTAAGAGTATATATATTTTTTATAATTATATATTATGTAAATATATTTTATAATATATGTATTAATTAAGTATACTTATTTATAATTTCTATTCATTCAACAAACATTTATTTAACACCTACTATTTGTTTTTTTTATTTGTTAGGTTCTATTTGAATATTGAGAAATAATTGTACACAAGAAATAGAGAGTTCCTCATAGAGCTAACATTTGTGAAGAAGGCAAAAAATTAACATATAAAAATATATCTGTCAAGTTGTGTCATATTTGGGTATTCAAGGAAGAATTCTTAGATATGTTGAGTTGAGTCTGGAGAGAATTTTCCAGCTGAAACAGAGGAAAGGATATTCCGGAGAATGTTATTCTACTTTTCCTTTGTGCTAAAAGATATTTCTCATAATCTTGTCTTGAAACATTAACCATAAGCTTTTACGGTAAGTTATTACCATCTTAATATATAAAAACTATATTAGATGATATAAAATAGCGTATGTCAACGTTTCTGAAATTGAAAACAAATTCTCAGATTAAAAGGTAGAGAAGTCATGCCCTCTCTGTTGCAAAACTTTTTGAAAGTCACAAGCTCCTTTCCCCTCTTTTGTTGAGGGATGGACTTTATCCTGGTCATAATTAACATATAAGACAAAACAGAATCTGAAGTTCGCTTTCCTGTTGCAACTGAAATTGAACTTGACAAGTATTTAGTTAGAACGACACCGTAAAACTCAGTCTTTAGTCTTCTAGGAACTCATGATTTAAAAGCACTCACAGGCATACAAACAAGTCATAATGACACTCAGTGTTAAGTTCAATAATAATGAAATGCACAATAATAAAATTATATACAAGGTACAAAGATAACAGAGATCTACACTTCATAGTTAAAATTTCAACAAATATGTTGTTTATACTGTTCTTTTATTATTTTAAAATGTTTTTAATCACATACAGAAATTTACAAAGCCAAATAGGCAGAGTGGTGCAAACCGTTAACATGCTCAGCCCTTAACCAAAAGGTTGGAAATTTCAGGCCTGCAAAGAAAGGCCTGGAAATCTACTTTTGAAAAATGAGCCATTGAAAATCCTGTGAGGTACAGTTCTACTCTGACACACACGGGGTCAACAGTGAGTTAGAATCACCTCGAGGGAAACGGATTTTTCCTTTTTTTTTTAATTGAAGACAGTAACAGTAAAAACCTACAAAATCTCAGAGGCATGGATAAGGAGTGCTTATATTCATCCACTTGTGTCCAGTGCAGTAAACTGTGAAGTCAAGGTGATGATGACCTTAATTCCCATTTGACTTGGAAAAGATTTGAATGTTGGCTCCCATCTTCACCAATGACTAGGTGTATTATTGCACACGAACGGCTTAATCTCACTGAGTCTCAACTACATATCAGTAAATTAGGATAATATAACAAAATGGTTGTGAAGATTTAAGGAGATAAACCATGTCAAGTTTATGCACAGGGCCTGATATAGAGTAAGTGCTTAATAATAATAAAAACAAAAAAAAAGAACAAAAAACCCCACTGGCATTATGTCAGTTTCTACTCATGACAGCCCCATGTGTTACAGAGTAGAACTGAGCCCAGTGGTGTTTTCTTGGCTGTAACCTTTACTGAAGCAGGTCTTCAGGTCTTCCTTTTGCAGTGCTTCTAGGTGGATCCAAACAGCCAACTTTTCCATTAGTAGTCAAGTGCAAACCTTTTGAGCCACCTAGGGCTCTCCTCTAATAGTAAAAAAAAAAAAAAAAAAAAAATTTTTTAGCAAGTATTAAATATTATTAATAAGCAAGCATTAGTATAATCATCTTCAACAGTATCTGATTAATTAGAACCTTCTTTAACCATGGCTAACAGCCTCAATATTTCTGCAAATTTTTCTATAGCTTACCTTCTCATTTTCACTTCTGACTTTAAGCTCCTACTATGATGATGGATTGTCTTGCTGTCCTGTGTTGTCTCTGTTCTTCATCACTATCTACACAGTTATGAAAGCAGCTACTTTCTAGATTTTCACTTAGCAATACAAATAATTAAAGTAGTTAGCTAAATATCCTCCTTGACAGGGTCGTTATATATCTATCAACATCAGCAATATTTACTAAGGATTTAAAAGACAATAAAATGCCTATTTCTAAATGTTGTTTTGACCACCCTGACACAGAGATTTTTTTTCACTGAGGCGTCTCACAGTCGGACACTCAGTCCTCTGACAATCTGTGTATTCATTCTCCATTCTCTTCTTTTTCCTTTATCTGTCTCAATTCCTTGCATTTCTGTTCTAGAAATATCAAATTCTTCGTACTTTCTAACGCAGAATAATTTATCATTCTTAAGCTCATATTTCTAAGTGAAGTTCTAGGCCCATTTTGCAGATACAAATGCCCTGAGTAAAAGCAAATAACAGTAAATCTATTTTTCTTCAGGTGCTAACCTTACGTTCATTTAAGAAGAAATATCTTTTTTTTTTTTTAAGGAGCCCTAGTGATGAAAAAATTTTTTTTTTTTTTTTTTTAGTGATGCAGTGGAAACCCTGGTGTCATAGTGGTTAAGTGCTATAGCTGCGAACCAAAGGGTCAGCAGTTTGAATCCACCAGGCAATCCTTGGAAACTCTATGGGGCAGTTCTACTCTGTCCTATAGAGTCGCTATGAGTCAGAATTGACTTGATGGCACTGGGTTTGGTTTTTTTGGTTTAGTGATGCAGTGGTTAGCGCTCAGCTGGTAACCCAAAGGTAGGCAGTTCCAACCCACCAGCAGCTCCACGGAGACAGATGTGGCAGTCTGTTTCCATAAAGATTACAGCTTAGGAAAACCTATAAACAAAAAAAGAAACCAAACCCAGTGCCAGCGAGTCGATTCCGACTCATAGTGACCCTCTAGGACAGAATAGAACTGGCCCATAGAGTTTCCAAGGAGCGCCTGGTGGATTCGAACTGCTGGTTCTTTGGTTAGCAGCCAAAGCACTTAATCAGTACGTCACCAGGGTTTCCAGGAACCCCTATAGGGCAGTCCTATTCTGTCCTATACAATTGCTATGAGTCAGAATCGACTCTATGGCACAGAACAACATCTTTCTTAAAAGGCTATCATATTTCACAAATACCACTTAACTTAGCAGTATCTAAGACATGGAGAAAAAATAAAAGTAGTGTGATTTTAAACTGTCCTGGAGATAGCAGTCCCTGTAAAGCACTTCTAGATGCTAGGTTTCCCAGAGTCCAGGTATACCTGATGTTTCCATTTCCCTGAGAACTGGGCACAGTGTAAATGTACTCATGAAAGAAAAAGATAATGAATGTGCTAAGTCAGAAAGCTTTGAATTGTCATATACATTTTTCAACTATTCTATGGTTTTATAATAATATTATATTAGGTATATATTTGCCTATAGCTTAGATGCTGGATTCTAAGGTATTTAAAATAAATGAATATTCATGTGCTTTATTAAATCCCTTTGATATTATGGTTAATATGTGCCATGATTAGTAAAATTTATTTTCCATCTGTTCAGGGAATCATTTAATACATTTTCCACAAGAATCACTGAAACAAATTTGTATCCGTTAGTAAATAATAAATGGCGCAGGACCAGGCAACTTATATTCTGTTGTACATGGGCTGGCAATGAGTTGAAGCTGACTCTACAAAAATTAATAACAGTAAATAATAAAGTTCTAATTTGTTCGTTATTGCCCCCAAAATAAAGCAACATTTTTGCTCCCCCCAAACTACATAGTTCACAAGTAAAAGCAGTCCTAGGTATAAAATGTGTAGTTTTTTAGAGTATGTGATATAAAATGCTCAGCCAAAACATAACCATCTCTTCTAACTGGTCAAACCAGCATTTCCACCGATTCAACAAACATTAATTAAAAACCATCTCTGGTCTAGACAGCATTGTAAGCACTCTAGCTTCGTAGTTAAGAGTTAAAACTCTGGAGTTAAACTGCCTGGGTTCAAATTCTTTCTTGGCAACTTACCGTTGTTAGTTGCTGCCCAGTTGATTCTGATTCATGGCAACTCCAAGTGTGCAGAGTAGAACTGTGCTCCACAGAGTTTTCAAAGCTGTCATCTTTTGGAAGCAGGTTGCCAGGCCTGTCTTGTAAGGCAACTCTGATTGCGATCGACCCGCCAATCTTTCAGCTATTAGTCAAGTACTAAATCGTCTGTGCCATCCAGGCTCTCCTAACAGTGGCAACTTACTAGCTGTGATATTCACAAATTTACATAACCTCTTTGTGTAATTTCTTATCCGTAGGATAGCGACAAAAGTGATAGTAATGTGCAACCTATATGGTTGTTATGAGAATTAAATCATTGTTGTTGTTGTTAGGTGCCATCGAGTCAGTTCTGACTCAAAGCAACCCCATGTGCAACAAAAGGAAACGCTGCCCAGTCCTGTGCCATCTACGCAATCCGTGCTATGCTTGAACTTATTGTTGTAAATACAGTACAGAATGGTTCTATGTACCCTTCACCAGTTTCTCCCAATGATTACAATTTTTTTAAATAATATTTTATGGTGTTTTAGGTGAATGTTTACACAGCAAATTAGGCTTCTGTTGAGCAAGTTTTTACAAATTGTTCCATGCATTGGTTACAATTTTTACAATGTGTCTGCATTCTCATTATTTCCATTCTGTTTGTTCCGCTTCTGTTGATCTAGCTTCCCTTCCCTTCCTTGCCTTCTTATCTTTGCCTTTGCATAAATGTTGAACGTTTGGTCTCATACAGTTAATTGTTTAAGGGAGCACATTACTTGTGGGTGATATTGTTTATTTTATAAGCCATTCTATTATTTGGCTGAAAGGTGAGCTGCAGAAATAGCTTTAAATACAAATTCAAAGGTTATCTTAGGGTGATAGCCTTGGGGATTCTTCTAGTCTCCTTCGGTCCAGTATGTCTGGACTTTTTTAGGAATTTGAGTTTTGTTCTCCATTTTTCTCCCATTCTATCCGGGGCCTCCTGTTGTGTCCCTGGTCAGAACGGTCAGTAATGGTAGCTAGGCACCATCTAGTTCTTTCAGTCTCACGTAGCAGGAGGCTGTGGTTTGTGTGGACTGTTAGTAGTCTATGGACTAGTTTCTTCTGTAAGCTTTTGAATTCCTTCATCGCCTTTTGATCTGTACCAGTACAGACCAATAGCTGTATCTTAGATGGCCACTCGCAAGCTTTTAAGACCCCAGACGATACCCACCAATCTAGGACGTAGGACATTACCTTTGTGAACTATGTTATGTCAATTAACTAAGATGTCTCCCAAGACTATGGTCTCAAGCTTTCTAATCCAGTAAACCAAGCCCTTGAGTTATTTGAATATGTCTAGGAAGCCTCCATAACTGTGCCCATTATGTGGTTTGTTATATATGTGAATATATATGTAGCACATGTAAACCAGTATATACATATGCCTACAGATACACCTATACCAGCACGTGCCTGTACTCACATATGCCAATCTAGACACATTTGTGCATCCATATCTACCCACATAACTGTACACATAATTTTACCGTTGTTGGAAAATTGTGCATTTACTTAAATTGTTCCTTTTCCTCATGTACTTCTTAGTATCTTTATTTACCTTGGTCAAGTGGTGCTGACTTTATCCATATTTGGTCTTGTCTTTCCCATTGCCAAAAGTAACAAGTGTCTACTCTCTAGAAAGTGATTTCCCCTTCCTCTCCCTCCAATCCCTGGTAACCATCAAACAACTTTGCTTCCTGTGTGTATATCTAGTCTTGATTTTTTATAATAGTGGGATCATACAGTATTTGTCTTTCTGTGATTGATTTATTCTACTCGGCATAATATCCTCCAGATTCATCTATGTTGAAAGATGTTGCATGGACTCCTCATTATTTTTTATAGTTGCACGGTATTCCATTGTATGCATGCGCCACAGCTTATCAGTTCATCTATTGATGGGCACTTAGGTTTTTTCCATCTTTTTGCTATTGTAAATAATACTGCAATGAACATAGATATGTGTATGTCTATTTGTGTCACTACTCTTATACGTCTAGGATATTTACCTTGAAGTAGAATTGCTGGATCATAAAGTATTTCTATTCCTAGGTTTTTGAGGAAATGTCATAATGTTTTCCATAGTGGGTGTATCATTTTACAATCCCACCAGCAATGTATGAATCCCAATTCCCCCACAACCTCACCAGCATTTGTTGTTTTCTGTTTTTTTTTTTTTTTTTTTTTTTGTGATCAGTGCCATTTTGCAAGGGTGAGATGGTATCTCATTGTAGTTTTGATTTGCATCTGTCTAATGCCAATGATCACAAGCATCTTTTCATGGATTTGTTGGCCACTTGAATGTTCTCTTTGGTGACCAATAATTATATTTTACATAAAAATGCTGTAATATCAAAACCCAGTATTTCACATTTGAACAACGTGTGTGTATAGTTATATAATCACAGGGGTAGGTTTGTGGAGCCATCACAACAATCAAGATACAGAATTATTCCATCATTTCAAAAATCTTTCTAGTGTTATACTTTTATAGCAATGCCCCCCTTCTCTCATTCATCATCCCTAATCCCTGTCAACCATGAATCTCTTTTCTATCTCTATCATTTTATCATTTTGGGAATGTTCTATAGTAAATGGAGCCCTGGCAGCACAGTGGTTAAGAATTAAAAAGGTCAGTAGTTTGAATCTATCAGCTGTTCCTTGGAAGCCCTATGTGGCAGTTCCACTCTGTCCTATAGGGTCACTTTCAGTCAGAATCTACTCTACAGCAATGGATTTGGTTTTTGGTGTATAGTAAATGGAATCATACAGTATGTGAGCTTTTGAAATAAGCATTTTTTCCAACAGCAAAAGCCCCTGAGATCTATCCAAGTTGTTCCGTGCACCGATAATGTGTTCCTTTTCATTACAAAGTAGTGTTCCATGGGTACAATTTCTTAACCATTCACCTATCGAGGGACATTTTGGTTATTTCCAGTTTGGGGCTATTACAAATAAAACTACTATAAACATTCACGTACATGTTTTCACCATTTTCCATTCTCACTAACAGTGCATGAGACATTCAGTACCTCTGCATCCTCATTAGCATTTGGCATTGCCACTGGTTTTTTTTTTTCATTCGTTTTTAGCTGTTCTAAAAGGTATGTAGTGGTGTCTCACCTTGGTCTTAATTTGCATTTTCCTAAAGGCTAGTATGTTGAGGAGGAGCCCTGATGCCGGTGAAAACCTTATGAATAGCAGCAGAACATATACACACATGCACACACACACACACATATACACATACATGCATATACATACATATACGTATTATATATATTTATAAAATCAATGTCTACTGATGTCTATGCTCTAGCTGCTTGAGTGAATTACAGAAACTTCATTTCCCTTTACCTTCCTTGTGTTTTCTCTATGTATATATTGAGAACCACATCAGTGTTATAATTTTGCTCCGACCACCACACATAATTGAGAACACCCAAGAGTAAGCAAAAAATATATTGCATTTACTGTTTTTTTTTTTTTAATTCTGTGTTCTTTTTCTTTCATGTTGTTTCAAGCCTTTTGCTTGCCTTATTTCCTCTGTTTAGTAAACATTCTTTAGAAAATATTTTAGAATTGTGCTGGTAGCAAATGTTCTTAGATTTCCTTCATCTGGTAATATCTTGATTTTCCTTTCATCCCTAGAAGAAAGTTTTAATAGATATAAAATTCTGAATTGGCAGTGCTTTTCTTTCAGCACTTGAAAAAATGTGCCATTTCATCCTGGTTTCCCTGACTTCTGTTGGGAAATTCAACTATCATTCAAATTTATTTATCCAAATTAATAAGGCATTGTTTCTCTGTAGGTGCTTTTAAGATTTTTTATATGTCTGGTTTTCAAAAGATGGACTGTGATTGATGTGTTTTGGCATGGATATCTGTGTGGTTTATCCTCTTTGACATTTACTCATATTATTTGATCTGTGGGTTTTTCTGTCTTTTGACAAATTTGGGAAATTTTCAGCCACCATTTCTTTAAATACTTTTTTCAGTCCCCTCCTCTTTTTCAAAAAGTCCCTGGGTGGCACAGATGCTTTGCTCTTGACTACTAAATATTGACTATCCTAACCCACCCAGTGGTGGTACAGAAGGAAGTTACAGTTAGCTGCTTCTGTAAAGATTACAACAAAGAAAACCCTATGGAGCAATTCGACACTGTAACACATGGGGCTGCCATGAGTCAGAATCAACTCACAGCAACAGGTTTGGTTTGATTGGCTTTCCTCCTTCTCATTTCTTTCAGGAACTATGATAACACAAACATTATATCTGGAGGCTAGAATGATCCATGTGGTATGGATTAAAGTTGGAGATATCAATATTAGTTCATTATTAGCTTACTGTATTAGTCAACAGTCCTGGCTCCATCCCCCCTGCACTCATGAACGGCAGTCCCACATTCTGGAGCCAAGCTGGTGAAGATCTGACTCTTTGAAACCTAGGAAACCATGATACCACTCTGGGAGGTGGTGGCCGTACCCTTTTAGACATTGGCATCTCTGCTTCCTATGCCTCTTGTCTGTTCAGCTTCTGCTTGCTGGTTTCTTGGCCTCTTGGATTCTCAGGCTGTTGGGCCAGCCCAGCATCTGCCCTTCTTGGGCAAATGTTTTAAAGCTCTTTGGCTGTGCCGATAAGTGCCTGGAGGTACCCCACTCTGCCAGGAAGCCTCGTTCGCGCAGGCACTCAGCTCACGGGCTCCACAGGTCGACTCCTGGGCTGGCTCGTGTCAGTCTCCTGGTGCTGCTGTGGTTACTCTGCTGCTGCTTGTCAACATCTGTGCTCTCTCAGGTGTTACATTTCTCCTCACTTCCTTCTGAGTCCTCACCAGAATTGTCTTTGATTTCCTTAATTCCACCAACAGTTTCTTCAAGGCAATCTAGGCTTTTACTGCAAGTCACTTTAAAACTCTTCTAGCTTCTACCCAGTCACAGTTTCAAAACCACTTCCACATTTTAGGTCCCAAGCTTGGGGATCAGGCTGGAGGCTTCTCCTGACTCACACAGCTGCAAGTGCTTGTGAGTCCAAGATCAGAAAGTCAGATAGGAGCCCTGTGGCTCACAGGCTGTGGAGGCTGACAAATCACATGATCTGCAGGTAAAATAGTAAATTAGCTGCTTCCTCAGGTCCCAAGAACTGGAGGTCAGATGAACAGGAGCCAGTTGCAGGATCCAAAGCAAGTAAAAGCCCATGAGCCTTGCCAGAAAGTCCATCTGTATTGGATGCAGGCCACACCCCCAAGGAAACTCCCTTTCAACTGATTGGCTACTCACAGCAAATCCCATCATGGAGGTGATCACATTATATCAAATCTCATCATGGAAGTGATTACATCATTATGCAACTGCCAGACTACCTCATAACTGGCAAACCACTGAGAATCATGGCCCAGCCAAGTTAACACACAACCTTAACCATCACAGTAGCCTTGATATGATGTGATGAAATGGTACATTGCCTATAGGGCCTTCTTCCCCCAAACCCTTAACCCCAGTCTAATTGTAAGGAAAAACCAAAACCAAACCCGTTGCTATTGAGTCAATGTCAACCCATAGACACCCTATAGGACAGAGTAGAACTGCACCACAGGTTTCCAAGGCTGTAATCTTTCAGAACCAGACTGCCATATATTTTTCTGCAGAGCAACTGGTGGCTTCAAACCACCCATCTTTTGGTTAGCAGGTGAGCGCTTAACCACAGTGTCACCAGGGCTCCTTATCATAAGAAAAACAATATGTAATTTCCAGTAGACAACAATCTTACACAATATATTACAATACTTCTCAAAACATTCATATTCATCAAAAATAAGGAAAATCTAAGAAACTGTCACAACCAAGAGGAGCCTAATGAGTCAGAACGACTAAATCTAACGTTATTTCAGATGAAACCCTGGAACAGAAAAAGGACATTAGGTAAAAACTAAGAAAATCTGAATAAAACATGGACTGCTTTAGTTATAAACAATGTATCAATATTGGTTCATTAATTATAACAAATGTACCACCTTAATATAATAATAGGAGAACCTGGGCATGGAGTATATAAGGACTTTGTACTCTGATGTCAATTTTTATGTGAATCTAAAACTATTCAAAAAATAAAGTCTATTTAAAAAATAAAAATATATATATATTAAAAATATAAGCCATAGCCTGGGTTAATCCTCTTTTTTTGAAAAACATAACTGATAAGACATTGGTTTTTAAAGAATTTTTGAAGGAATATCATAAGTGAAGTAAAAAATATAGAATAAAAGTACAAAGGATATGAACACACATTTCATTAAAGAAGAAATCTAAATGGCCAATAAATAAATTAAGAGATATTCAACTCCTCTAGTAATCAAAGAAATATATTTAAACAAACAAAAAAAATGAAATGCCACTTCATATGTATTAAACTGCCTAAAATTAAAAGTCCTGATAATGTGAAGTGTTGAAGAGGATGCAGAGAAATGAGATAATAACACAGTTTTTGAAAGTATAGGTGCTGACATCATTTTCAAGAGTATTCAGCAATAAAAAAAAAAATATGCAGTAATAAATGTAGATATGTGCATACTTCACAAGTCAGCAATTTCATTCCTAACTATATACCACATATATATATATATACTATATATATACCATAGAATAAAAAAAAAAAATCTAACACTTGTAAAAGGAGAAATGTTCATGGATATTTATAATTATTTAACATTAATAACTACCTAAATGCCCATAAATAGGATATAAGTAAATTAATTAGAGTATAAACATGCAATCAAATTACTTTGGGCACTTAAATGAATATATTAGGTTTACTTTTATCAACATGATTGTTATTGTTGTTCTTAGGTGCCGTCAAGTGGATTCCAGCTCATAGAGACATTATGTACAAATATGTACAATTATGTACTACTGTGTCCTGCACCATCCTCACAATCATTGTTATGTTTTAGCCCATTTTTGCAGCCACCTCATCCAGGGTTTTCCTCTTTTTTGCTGACCCTCTACTCTACCCAGCATGATGTCCTTCTACAGGAACTAGTCCCTCCTGACAACATGTCCAAAATATGTGAGATGAAGTCTTGCCATCCTCACATCCAAGGAGCACTCTGGCTGTACTTCTTCCAAGACAGACTTGTCCGTTCTTCTGGCAGCCCATGGTGCATTCATTATTTTTCGCCAACACCATCATTCAAAGGCATCAATTCTTCTTCTGTCTTCCTTATTCACTGCCCAGTTGTTGCATGCATATGAGACAATTGAAAATACTATGGCTTGGGTCAGGTGCACGTTAGTCCTCAAGGTGACATCATTGCATTTCAACACTTTAAAGAGGTCTTTTGCAGCACATTTGCCCAACGCAATATATCCTTTGATTTCTTGACTATTGCTTCCTTGGTAGTTTAGAGTAGATCCAAGTAAAATGAAATCCTTGACAACTTCAATATTTTATCCATTTATCATGATGCTGCTAATTGGTCCAGTTGTGAAGATTTTTGTTGTTTTTATGTTGAGGTGTAATCCATACACAAGGCTGTGGACTTCGATCTTCATCAGTAAGTGCTTCGAGTCCTCTTCACTTTCAGCAAGCAAGGCTGTGTCATCTGCGTATCACAGATTGTTAGTGAAACTTCCTCTAATCCTGATGCCTCTTTCTTCTTCATACCATCCAGCTTCTTGGATTATTTGATCAACATACATCATACAACATAAGTATGATGAAAAGATAGAACCTTGATACATACCTTTCCTTATTTTAAACCACACAATATCCCCCTGTTCTGTTTGAATGACTGCCTTTTGGTCTATGTACAGGCTCCTCACAAGCACAGTTGAGTGTTCTGGAATTTCCATTCTTTGCAATGCTACCTATAATTTGCTGAATGCCTTTGCATAGTCAACAAAACACAGGTAAGCATCTTTCTGGTATTCTCTGCTTTCAACCAAGATTCATCTGACTTCAGCAATGATATTACTCCTTCCATGTCCTCTTCTGAATCAGGCTTGACTTTATGGCAGTTACCTCTCAATGAACTGTTCCAACCTTTTTTTTTAATCTTCTTTTTTTTTTTTTAATAATTTTTGTTGTGCTTTAAGTGAAAGTTTACAAATCAACACAGTCTGTCACACATAAGCCTATATACACCTTACTACATACTCCCATTTACTCGCCCCCTAATGAGTCAGCCTGCTCCCTCCCTCCAGTCTCTCCTTTCATGACTGTTTTGCCAGTTTCTAACCCTCTGTTCCCTCCCATCTCCCCTCCAGACAGGAGACGGCAACACAGTCTCAAGTGTCCACCCGATACAAGTAGCTCACTCTTCATCAGCATCTATCTCCAATCCATTGTCCAGTTCCTTCCATGTCTGATGAGTTGTCTTTGAGAATGGTTCTTGTCCTGGGCCAACAGAAAGTTTGAGGACCATGGCTGCCAGGATTCTTCTAGTCTCAGTCAGACCATTAAGTCTGGTCTTTTTATGAGAATTTGGGGTCTGCATCCCACTGTTCTCCTGCTCCCTCAGGGTTCTCTGTTGAGATCCCTGTCAGGGCAGTCATTGGTTGTGGCTGGGCACCATCTAGTTCTTCTGGTCTCAGGATGATGTAAGTCTCTAGTTCATGTGGCCCTTTCTATCTCTTGGGCTCATAGTTATCGTGTGACCTTGGTGTTCTTCATTCTTCTTTGATCCAGGTGGGTTGAGACCAATTGATGCATCTTAGATGGCCGCTTGTTAGCATTTAAGACCCCAGATGCCACACTTCAAAGTGGGATGCAGAATGTTTTCATAATAGAATTTATTTTGCCAATTGACTTAGAAGTCCCCTTAAGCCATAGTCCCCAAACCCTTGCCCTTGCTTGGCTGACCTTTGAAGCATTCATTTTATCCCGGAAACTTCTTTGCTTTTGGTCCAGTCCAGTAGAGCTGACCTTCCGTGTATCAAGTATTGTCCTTCCCTTTACCTAAAGTAGTTCTTATCTACTAACTAATCAGTAAATAACCCTCTCCCACCCACCCTCCCTCCCCCATCTCGTAACCACAAAAGAATGTGTTCTTCTCAGTTTATACTATTTCTCAAGATCTTATAATAGTGGTCTTATATAATTTTTGTCCTTTTGCATCTGACTAATTTCACTCAGCATAATGCCTTCCAAGTTCCTCCATGTTATGAAATGTTTCACAGATTCGCCACTGTTCTTTATCGATGCATAGTATTCCATTGTGTGACTATACCATAATTTATTTAACCATTCATCTGTTGATGGATACCTTGGTTGCTTCCAGCTTTTAGCTGTTGTAAACTGTGCTGCCATAAACATGGGTGTGCATATATCTGTTCGTGTAAAGGCTCTTATTTCTCTAGGGTATATTCTGAGGAGCGGGATTTCTGGGTTGTATGGTAGTTCTATTTCTAACTTTTTAAGAAAACGCCAGATAGATTTCCAAAGTGGTTGTACCACCCAACCATTTTTTAATTATCCTAAGCAAAAGTTTACTTGTCCATGATATTAATAATATTGTTCTATATTTTTCCATGAAATCTCAAAAATAATATATTGAATGAATAAGGTAAATTGCAAAGGATATATAAAATTGCATTTATGTACATTTCAGCAACAAGAGGAATAATATCTTACATTGAATGTTGATTTATGTAGTATAAACCATGGACCAAAAGACTAAATTCTAGCTGAATTCAGGGTATCATTTGGAAAGGAACTAAGAGATAGAATTGAAAGGGAGAAAATTTGAAATATCTTTAAAAATCAACCAGTTGCCATGGAATTGGTTCTGACTAATTGTGGCCCATTTTATTATCATCAGTACCTTTGAAAAATCTATATGAAATAAATATGGCAAAAAAGTTATCATGTGTTATATCTATGTCTTTTATGTTTTGGAAACCCTGGTGGGGTAGTGGTCAAGTGATATGGCTGCTAACCAAAAGGTCGGCAGTTCGAGTCCGCCAGGTGCTCCTTGGAAACTCTGTGTGGCAGTTCTACTCTGTCCTCTAGGTTTGCTATGAGTCGGAATCGACTCAATGGCAGTGGGTTATTATGTTTTCTTTGATATTTTATTCCTCTCTGTGAAGTGGGGATGAAGCTAATGCTCCAAGCTATCTGGAGTAGCTGGGTAGTGCAAATGGTTAATAAACTTAGCTATTAACTGAAAGGTTGGAGGTTCAGGTCCACCCAGTGGCACCTTGGGATAAAGGCCTGGATTCTACTACTGAAAAGTTATCCACTGAAAACCCTGCTGAGCCAGTTCTGCTCTGACACACAGGGTGCCATGTGTTGGAATTGACTGGTAAGCAACTTTTTTCCTCCCTCCCCAAGCTATCTAACAGGATTATTCTTAATTAAAAAAGTAATTAAATCACCCTAAAAAATCACTATAAAAATTCAAAGAGGAAAGGGCTAACGTTTTGAAGACTGTTCCCTGTACTCTGGCCTTTATTAAGACTTTCAGAAACAAGTTATAGCTAAAGGAGGTGAATTTTGGTAGATTTCAGCGATGCATCCCAGGTGTGGGTCATGGTCTATGGTAGGACAAGTGTGGGGGGCTGATGCTTCCCCAGTCATGAATGTCAAGGTGGTAGAGCGAAGTTGGAGCCAGCGCTCTGGCCATGCCATCATGCCCTTAGGTCCCAGCCCCTAACCATGTCAGAGGAAGGACTGATGCTTCCTACTCAGTCAACTTAAAAGCAACCTGAGAGCTGGGTCGCTTTCCCAGAATGTAATGTTTGGTCCTGCTAGATCACCTTCACTGCACCATAATGGGATGGACAAAGGGGACATACTCACCTGCTACATCTTCTGTCTTCCTCTGTTTTCCTCAACAAACAATACCTCAGGAAATTGGTGTGCACGCTGTCTGGGCACCTGCCCTTTGTTCATCCATGTATATTACTTTTTTATGTATAAAGTAGTCCACTGAGACTAATTTAAATAAATTATTTCATGTGTGGAGAGAGTTTGCCTTTTGGACTTTAAAAAATAAGGGATTATTGCAATGCGATATTTTGTTTTCTGAAAGACTTTGTTTGGACATACTATACTTTACAACCCATGCACAGGGTTACTTATAATCCTAGCTCATCCCAGAATAATGTAGCACTATAACATGCAAATAATCTGAGAAGTGGGACTATATAAAGAAGAATACAGCATTAGGATTGGAGGAAGACTCATTAACAACCTGCAGGTTGCCATTAACACAATCTGACTTGCTGAAAGTCAAGAGAACTTGAAGCACTCACCGATGAAGATCAAAGACTACAGCCTCAGTATTGGTTACACTTCAACATAAAGACAACAAAAATTATTACAATTGGACCAATAATCAACATCATGATAAATGGAGAAAATATTGAAGTCATCAAGGGTTTCATTTTACTTGAATTCATAATCAAAGCTCATGGAAGCAGCAGTCAAGATCTCTGTGAAGTGTTGAAAAGCGAAAGTGTCAGTTTGAGGATAAGGTCACTTTTAGTCACCTCACATGCATGTGAACACTGGGCAATGAATAAGAAAGACCATGGAAGAAATGATGCCTTTAAATTATGGTGTTGGTGAAAAATATTGAATATACCATGGACTGCCAGAAGAACCAACCAGTCTGTCTGGGAAGAAGTACAGCCAGAGTGCTCCTTGGAAGTGTGAATGGCAAGAATTTGTCTCGTGTACTTTCGTCTAGACCCTGAAGAAGACATCATCCTTGGCAAGGTAGAATGTCAGCGAAAAAAAGGCTGACACTTGAGAAGATGGATTGGCACAGTGACTGCAACAGTGGGCTTAACCATGACAACTTGAGGATGGTGCAGGACCTGGCAGTGTTTGGTTCTGTAGGGCATAAGGTTGCTATGAGTCAGAACCAACTTGACGGTACCTCACAACAACAACATAACATGCAATAAAGAAGAATAACCTTACTCTTTTTTTTAAGGACCCCTTTTACTTTATCTCTGGCATAGTGGTTAAGAGGTCAGGCTGGTAACCGAAAGGTCGGCAGTTTGAATTCTCCAGGCGCTCCTTGAAAACAATATGGGACAGTTCTACTCTGACCTATAGGATTGCTATGAGTCAGAAACTACTCGATAGCAATGAGTTTGGTTTTGGTTTGGTTACTTCATCTCAGCATCTTCTTCTTCCAAGCAGAAAGCAATGCAGTTCACAAGATCACACTACAAAAGTTAGTGAAACAAAACAAAACAAAAATTCTACCCCCTCAG
Organism: Elephas maximus indicus; assembly: GCF_024166365.1. Classification (NCBI taxonomy): domain Eukaryota; kingdom Metazoa; phylum Chordata; class Mammalia; order Proboscidea; family Elephantidae; genus Elephas; species Elephas maximus. Next base: position 28,856,995 of record NC_064830.1, read on the forward strand.
TCAGCTTACTTTATGACTTTTGTTTTCCCAAACTCATTCCTTCTTTTTTTGTAATAAAAAAATTCAAAGCCGTGATCTACCCATTAGCAAAGTGCCAGGTGTATTTCTGCAGATTGTGGACTGTTCTCCTACTCCCTTTCTCCTTCCCTGGGTTTTATGTCTTTTGCCTCATTATCCACAAAGAATTCTGAACTTCCCTTTTACCCTTAGCTACTCAACTGGCAGAGCTGATGTTTACAGAGTTGCAAACTAACCAAAAACCAAACCAAACCCGTTGCCTTCGAGTTGATTCTGAACCATAGTGACCCTACAGGACAGAGTAGAAGTGCCCCACGGAGTTTCCAAGGAGTGCCTGGTGGATTAGAACTTCTGACCTTTTGGTTAGCAGCTGTAGCACCTAACCACTACACTACCAGGGTTTCCGAGTTGCAAACTAGGAAGTGCTAAATTGATGCAGCACATGTGCATACATTCCCCTTGAAAAAGTTAAAACTACAAAAAACAAGACAGGTAAGACATCCTGGGAAGTGATGTGAGAACAATTAGTCTGTTTAAAATGTTTTGTCTATATATAGTGCACACGCCATCACTCACAGCATGTCTTCTTTGAATGTGATTTCTGACATCCTGTTGTTTGCTGCACCACTTAATTATAGTGAATAATGAAGATATTTCAAAGCCACACTGTCATAGTTAATAAAGTGAGTAACTAAAGTAACCATAAAGTTGATTTTCCGTCTGCACAAATCATTGGTCTTCCAGCACCATTGTTTAGATTTTCTTCCAAAATAGTTTACTTGATTAGAGATGACCATGACTTTATTTCAGAAACCCAACTGTATCATTGCGTTCAGCACAAAAACAATGTGAAGAATTAACCCTGTGCCCATTAACCTTTGTGAATTCCCTGGAAATAGTACAATAGGACAAATAGTTCCAGTTTTACTCCTCTCCTGGTCCTCTCCCCACCTTCTTCAGTCTGAATCTGTGTGGGCAATTTGTTAGACTGAAGCAATATTCTGTTGATAATTCATTAATTAAACAACTATTAATTACCAGTTAATTTTATTAGTTATACTTAATTTCATAGTGGTGAAAAATACTTATGCTAGAAATAGAACAAGGCAAAAACTGTCTTCAAAGTCATGTTTAGCAACAGAGAACAAAAACATAGAAATAGAAAATTCCCTGGCACTGAGGAGTGGGAGAGGTCAAAGTTTGATAGACGCAATCTCACTGTTAGGAAAGGTTCATGGCAGAGGGAAACGATAAGCAAAAATGTCAGTTTTGGGTCAGATTCTGAAGACTTCTTAAGGTAAGCTTATTGTTGTTAAGTTGCCTCCAAGTTGGTTCTGACTCATGGCAACCTGATGTACAACAGAAATAAATGTTGCCCAGTCCTGTGCCATTCTTCATGATCATTGGTAAGCTTGAGTCCATTGTTTTGGCCACTGTGTAATTTGAGTGCCTTCCAACCTAGGGCTCATCATCCAACACTATATTAGACAATATTCTGCTGTGGTTCATAGGGTTTTCATTGGCTAATTTTTGGAAGTATATCACCAGGCCTTTCTATCTAGTCTGTCTTAATCTGGAAGCTCTGTTGAAATCTGTTCACCATGGGTTACCTTGCTTGTATTTGAAATATCGGTGGCATAGCTTCCAGCATCACAGCAACATGCAAGCCACCACAGTATGACAAACTGACAGACAAGTAATGAAATGGTAAGCTAAGAATATGCAATTTATTCTGCAGGGGATGCAGAGTCATCGAAGGTTTGGAAAGAATGTGACATCAGAAAAGTAATTTTAGAAAGATTTAAAAATGTTTAGGATTAATTTGTCAGACATATAGTTGATACCCTAGGATATATAACAGTTAGTTTCAGGTCTTCCAGTGACTAGAATTCCTCATATTTACCATGAAATTTTATTGTTTACGAAGTACATTCACAGTGGAAACTTCCCTGGATTAAAATCGAAAGACCAGAAGGCATTTCACTTTATTAGTTTTAGTCTCCTCATTCTATAAAATAGATCTGTCCTGTCTTTCTCATGGGGTAGGAGCCACCAAGAAGATGAAGTGTTGACTGCTGATCCCTCAAAGACAAAAAAATAACCTTTAGAAGAAACAAAAAGAGCTTCCTGCTTATTGCCGTCCCAGACCACCACCTTGAGAGAGCCTGAGCACCATCTTGGGAATGGAAGGTCGAGGATGAGATATTTATAAGGTTTTGGGGCCTGGTTTAAGGTACAACTTCCAATGTGGGGGACTGATTGGGACTGGGCAATATTTGTGATAGAATTAGTGGATATAACAAGGCATTTTTTGAAAATTAGTGTTATAAAGTAAATAGTCATTTGATAAACTTAGGTTAACAATCTATTTTTTTTTTTTTTTTTTGCAAAGGGAGCCCCTGAAACAAATAGTAAAGTTACTTTCAACCTCATCAACCTGAGAAAGAATTTCCTGGAATAGTAAAGTCATGCTCATGGAAATACTTGCAAACAAATCTTTTTTTTTTTTTTAATTCCTTAGTTCTTAGGGATTATAGTCACAGAGGGCTGTATTAGAGCAATTGAGGTAGTTTCTTTAGGTTCCCCTGACCATAATTCTTTTTTAAAAGACATGAATCTGCTTACATGTCTCCTGCGGAGGCAGTGAGCATAACTGTACCATATCAAACTCGCAAGCTCTGGCTATAACTGATTGAACCAGGAATGGGTCAGGACCAGAGGAAGAAAATAAAAAGATTAGCCAGCCACCTCATATTTGTGATCTATGATATATGGTCTGATGTTAAAAAGGGGAACTGAGGTAATTATGTTTACTGTACTATGGAATCTAAAATGGGGAATTTGAGAGAAAAAAGTAGATAGAATTAGAGGCAAAAGTAAAATATTTGTATTTAGGGATATCATAATGTAGAGTCTGAGTAAAAGGGACCATTGTAAGTCAAAGATTTGTGCAGGAAAGAATTAAGAGGGAACATAAATGATAAGTAACCTGTCAAGTAGAAGTAAAATGAATACTCAGGGAAAGTTGCAGAGAGAACTAGAAAAATTATGAAATAGAGAATGCCGGGCTCATTAAAAAGGAGAACATTGAGCTCATTAAGGAGCCCTAGTGGCACAATGGTTAAGCAGTAAGGCTGCTATGCAAAAGGTTGCCAGTTAGAATCCACCAGCCACTCCTTGGAAACCCTATAGGGCAGTTCTACTTTGTCCTATAGGTTCACTAAGACTTGGATTCGACGGGGTGACAACAGTTTTGTTTTTTTTTAAATATGAGCTCATTAAAGAGAACACACAGCTTCCTAGAGAAAGGCATATTTAGTGTGAAAAAGGTTTTCCTCCTAGATTCACCTGTCAAAGAATGGCTGTATCCTCCATTCACCCAGAAGATAAGCCTTACTCTCATTTCTTCTGTTTTATATTTAATCAATGATTATATCAGGATTATTCCAATTCTTCAATATATATTTTAATCTTTCCTTCCCTACAGCCATTAACTTCTTCCAGGTCTCCTACCTAACTTGCCTGAACATTGCCATCATCTTTCAACAGCTTTGCTGCTTTAAGCCTTGATTCATTCTTCTAGTTTGCTGATATGGGTATGTTGCCCTCAGGTTAAAAAAAAAAAAAAATACTTCTCCCCTCTGTTTCACACAGTATGTCTCAGTTGAGCAAAAAGTGTTAGTGATCTCACCTTTTCTCAATCCAACATCCACTGCTGGAGACAAACAACAGATTTTTGCCAAGTAAGTTGCCTCGGTTTCTTCTAAATGAAAATTTGATATTTTTGATAATCACTACATGGTTTTTTTTTTTTTACTTATTTCAAGTTTCCTTTTAGAACATTCAGAGGCATTTGAAAAGACTCCTGCTCCGACTTTAACCACTAACATGTCTGTTTCAACTATGAGTTGCTTCTCCCACACCTCTTGTAAGTTTTGACTGCAAGGAAACGCAACTCTCACCTCTGACACTGCACCTTCTTGGGCTTGGCCAGCAGTAATGTGAAGGACTGTCTTTCATCTGGTGGGATGGGAACATTCCTTAGACTATGCTGCACTTCTCATATTATGATTTATGCTACTCCATGTTGAAATACCTAAGAATTGATTGGAATATATAAAGGAAAAGATTTCAAAAAGCAAAAATAAGCAAATAAGCACACACACACAAGTATTATCTTGCTAGGGACACCATAGCAAGATAATATTTGTGTGTGTGTGCTTATTTGCTTATGTTGGGTAGGGACACCATATGTCTAATTTCAAAATTAAAGGTGAGTAATTGCCCTTTAATTATAGTTTCTATATGCATATCTCACCATCACCACCAAGAATATAAGGAACTGCAGGGCAATGAAAATGCTCTAATATCTTCAAAATATTCTCTGAGCAATTATTAAGCTTGTATGATCTAATTATGTCTTTAAATGCTTTTCATAACCTCATATCATCTACATTCTAATCCTGTAAGATAATATTCACAAACCTGAAAGATCATTTTGTTCTGTCTCCTAATCACTTGTACCACACAAAACATTAACTCAAAATGGATAATAAAACCAAAATTTTTATGTTTCTAGAAAAAAATAAGTAAAAATTGTTATGATCTTCAGTTAAACCACTTACGTAGCACACAGAAAAACTAAAACTATTTAAAAAGATAAAATAGACTTTTTGAAAATTAAAAATATTTGGATTTGGAAAGACACAGTTAAGAAAATAAAATATAAATGAAATGAATGATTTTTATCAAGACTATGTAAGAAGTCTTACAAATCAACATAAGCCAAAATAGTTAATTAACAAAACGGGCAGCACAGTTGAACTCTTCACAAAAGAAGATATAATAATGGCCAACATGAATAATTGATATTCATAGAACAAATCATTGAAAAAGAGAAGACTACACATTATTTTCAAGTGCACATAGAACGTTGACTTCGATCAATCATGTTTTGTAGCATAAGACAGATCTCAATAAATTAAAAATATTCAAACCACATAAAGTATTTCCTTTGAACACAATGGCAGTAATTAGGAGTCAGTAGGAGAAAGATACATGGAAAATTTCCAAATATTTGAAAACAAAATAAATTCATAAATAAAATAAATGGAGCAGAAACAATAAGGGGAAATAGAAAGTATTTTGAACTAAATAAAGATACGGAATTAAACAGAAGCAGAATTTAGAGGAAGCTTATTCTGTACTAGAGAAGAACAAAGACCTCAATTTAATAGACTCCTTCCACTTAAGTAACTAGAAAATTATAATATTACCAATTCCTAAAATCTGGGAAAAAAAGTAAATATTGGTATAGTCAGCTTTACACTTCTAAATATCTTACGGTCCAAAAAGAAAGTCATGAGGGAAATAAGAAAATAATTTTGGTGAAATTAAAATAACAATGCAACTTATCAATTTTTAGAATACAGCTTAAGATGTGATTAAAAGGAAATTTATACTATTAAACAATTACATTAGAAAAGAAAAATGGAATCAAGTGAACGATCTGAGTTTCCTTCTTAAGAAACTAGAAAAAGAAGAAAATAAACCCAATGCAACCAGATAAAAGTAAAAAATATAACAGCAGACTTCAATAAAGTAAAAGACATAACCTATAAAGTAATTTGATGAAAACTAAAGCTCTTTCTTTGAGAAGATCAAAATGGCAACAGCAATAAATCTCTAGCAAGCCTATCAAGAAACTAGAAAGGAAACAAGTTATCAACTTCAGAAACAGAAAAGGAGCAAGACCACCACCGCAGATTGCACAGGCATGAAAAAAAGTTAAGGAACAATTAACTTTATATGCATAATTTTGACAGCTTAGATGAAATCGACAAATTTATTGAAAGGCGCAAAGTACCAAAGTTCACACACTCACATACACACACACACACACAAATTATCTGAATATTTCTGTGTCTAGTAAATAAATTTACTAGAGGCCAGCAGTTCAAATCCACCAGCTGCTCCTTGGAAGCCCGATGGGGCAGTTCTACTCTGTCCTATAGGATTATTCTGAGTTGGAATCGACTCCACAGCAACGGGCTTGTAACCCATAATGAAAACTCCATTCCTATGAAGTTCAGTGATGAATTCTAGCAAACATTTTAGGAACAAATTTTACCAATCTGTACAAACTCTTTAAGAGAATAACAGAGGAGGGAATACTTACCAACTACATGTTTATGAGGCCAGAATTTCCTTAACATCAAAGTCCAAAAAAGGCATTTCAGGAGAAGAAACTACTGACCAATGCTCTCACATACATGGATTAAATAATCCTTCAGCAAAATGTTACTAACTCAAATGGAACAATATATTAAAAATATAATATGCCACGACTCACTTGGGTCTACCCCAAGAAAGTAAGATTGATTCAACATTCAAAATTCCACCGGTGTAATTCATCACCTGAGAAGACTGAAGAAGAGAACATCTCAGTAGATGCGGAAAAAATATGTGACAAAATGCAATATCCATTCATGTAATAAACTCTCAGTAAACTGAAAATAGGAAAGAATTTCCCCAACCTGATAAAGCATGTCTATAACAAAGCTCTAGCTAACATACTTAATGATAAAAGACTAGATGGTTTCCCCCTAAGATGGGAGAGGGGAGTAAAGATGTCTGCCTTCACCACTCCTGTTCCCCATTTTGGAAACCCTTTTGACACAGCATTTAAGAGCTTTGGTGCTAACTGAGAGGTCGGCGGTTCGAATCCACCAGGTGCTCCTTGGAAACCCTATAGGGAAGTTCTACTCTGTCCTATAGGGTCACTATAAGTTGGAATTGACTCAACGGCAAAGGATTCGGTTTTTTGGTTTGGTCTCTCATTTTAATTGAGAGAAGAAATATGGGCTACAATGTGGAGCTACTCAACCTCTCATACCGCTTAGTGGACATTCTTAATAACCCAGACATTTTGGGGGAAAAAATGAAGATTTCTTATAAACTTAAACGGACTCTGACCCAGCAGTTCTACTCCTAAATTCCCAGAAGAAATGGAAACTGACATTCCTGCAAAGGTGCGTAAGCGAATAGTCAAGGTTTGCATTGTTGTAAACACTAAAAACCAGGAGCAATTCAAATGTTTATCAGCTGGTGACTGCATAAACAAGCTGTGGTACTTCCATACTGTTGAATAATACTCAGTTATGAAAAAGATCACAGTATGAATGAATTCCGGAAACATTAAGCAAATTTAAAAGTGTCAAATAAAAAAAAAGACTAAGTATTTTATGATAATATCCAGAAAAAACAAAACTTTAGTAACAGATAGAAAATTGGTGGTTTTCTGGTGCTAAGAACAGGTGAGGAGATTGACTCCAAAGAGACAGGAACAATCATTTAAGAGGTAGGCAACTACTATAATTTGATGGCAGATTTTTCCATGATTGTATAAAATTACCTGATTTACCAAAGTATTCACTTTAAGGTGTAAATTTTATTGAATGTAAATAACACCTTAACTAAATAAATAGCATGCATGAATTAAAAAATGATCATTACTACTCCCACAATCTTATTAGCTACTAAATTTTTGCATCTGCTCTCCAAACCAAAACATTCTGATTCCATGTTCTAAGACACCACTGGTTAAGAACTTCAGGTTTCCAATAAAGAAGGCATTTCTCCATACAATTTTCAACATGTCACATTTCCCTCATGCAGACTACTCTTTATGCAGCCAAATACCCAGACTTCCCTAACTTTTTGTCTTAGCTCATATTTTCCCATAATTTGAAACAAATCCCCACATCTCTATGTGCTTGAATTTTACACGTCTCTAAGGGCCATTTTAAATATCATTGTTTCTGATCAATCTTTCCACATTCTGTTATTTTTGTAACATGTTTAGGGCATTTATTTTTTCTATTTAGAACTTCAGGAATTCGATTATAAATATATTAAATATTTAAAACATGATTTTCAATCTCATCTCTTTGTGTCTTCAATTTTTTAAATAGGCTAAAAGCTGTTTAGTAAATAGTTTGGAAACTGATGACTGACTGATGAAATGCTATGTCAACAGGGTTTCCAAAATGGGGAACAGGAGTGGTGAAAGCAGACATCTTTATTTTTTTAAGAGCTTTGCCACTAACCGAGAGGTCGGTGGTTTGAATCCACCAGGTGCTCCTTGGAACCCTATGGGGAAGTTCTACTCTGTCCTAAAGGGTCACTATAAGTTGGAATTGACTCAATGGCAAAGGATTCTAGAGGACTGGTAGAAGGGCTTCCAAGGGAAGAATCCAGTGAAGAAAGAAAAATAGAAACGTACCATAGTTTTTTTGGGTTCTGGGTTACCATAGATAATAGACTAAGGAAACTTCTATTATGTTACCAAATTAGCTACTACGTATGTTGCAAAATTACGTAGCTCTCTAGAGACAGTTTCCTGTGTCTCCTTTAGATGTGACAATGATTTTCATTTCGGAACTCTTCATCATTACATTTTTTTTTTTCATCATTACATTATATTTTGCATTTATATGTCCATACATAGGAATTCCTGGGTGGCAAAAACAGTTAACTGCTCAATTGCTAGCTGAAACGTTGGCTGTTCAAACCCACCCAGAGGTGCCTCAGACAGGCCTGGAGATCTGTTTCCAAAGGGCACACCGTTGAAAACCCTATGGAGCAGTTCTACTCTACGCACAAGGGATCACCATGAGTCGGAATCAACTTGATGGCAACTGACAACAACAACACTTAAAAGTATTCATGGTCTCATTCCTTTCTCTCCCCATATCTCAATTTTCCACAATTTTCTGCACAGGCAAACAAAACTGCTGCCATTGACTTTCCTCTAGTGTTGGCATTTAATTAACCACCCCAGTCTCAAGCACCTAATATCTGTTTGTCCTGTCATTTCATCACTGCTCCATTACTTTATACAATTTTGCATTTGAAACACTTTGGAGTACTTGTTATAACACCTCTTAAGCTTTCTTCTCAAGCTTTGAACTCACTCAGGATACAGAATGGATTATCTTATTATCTCATCCTCTAAGATAACTGTAGTAGGATTGTGATTTACGTGAAGTACCTCTTCTGGGGTGCATAAAGGACCAAGGAGACAGGGTTGAAGCATCAGGCTTTCCACTTAATTAGTTCCACCCAAATGTCTGAAATTTTTCACTCCTGAGTTTCAGCAACAATTACACTTAATAAAACTGGCAGGAGTAATATTTTATTTGTGAATTAAGGGCTTTTTAATAGAGATGTGTCACCTCATTACCTACTTCTGCTTCCTAGAGTCTAAAACATAGAGATGTGAAAATAAATGAAAATTCCTGTTTCTAGGTTATTTCTTTAACATTTTTGTCACCTCTCGAATGAATATTAATAAATTTAGAGAGTGAGAAAGGGAGCTGAAGAAATTGATAAACACACAAATTCTGTTTAAGACTCTTAATAAGCATTTTATCTAGGGTATTATGATCTAAAAGAAATAGGTAGTTGTATATCCTATTTCTTCTTGAAAACATTAAATAGAAGAAAACAAAACTGGCTTCAGTTTTGCAATGATATGTAGGGAAGACAGTTTCTGGATGAGGCTGGGAAACTAAGTAGGACCACTGGAAAACTGTTTTCCTTTGAAATCTCAGCTAACATGCTTGTCCCCTGCATTTCCATTCAAACTATGTCTGTCTTTCTCTTGAACTTATGAGACCCTTACTAAATAATCAAGCACAAGTTGTTGTTTTTAGGTGCCATCACATTGGCTCAGACTCAGCAACCATATGTACAACAAAATGAAACGTCGCCCAGTCCTGCGCCATCCTTACAATCATTGCTATATTTGAGCCCCTTGTTGCAGCCAGTTTGTCAATCCATCTTTTTCGCTGAGCCTCTGCTTTACCAAGCATGATGTCCTTCTCCAGGACTGGCCCCTCCTAGCAACATGTGCAAAGTAAGCAAGAGGAAGTCTCAGCATTCTTGCTTTTAAGTAGTATCCTGCCACCATTTCTTCCAAGACAGATTTGCTCGTTCTTCTGACAGTCCATGGTTTATTCAATATTCTTTGCCAACACCGTAATTCAAATGCTTCAATTCTTCTTTGGTCTTCCTTTTTCATTGTCCAACTTTTGCATGCATAAATATATAAAAGTTTTGAAAAAGCTTAAAAAGTGTAATTTTCAAGAAAGGCATCCACTTATTGTACTTGAGAGTAAAGTAGTAAATGGAGATGATCCATGTTGTTTCCTCTCCCTAAAATATTCTCTTGTCCTCATTCATGTTCTTCAAGATAATTCACACTCAAGCCTCAGCTGTCATTCAAATATTACTTCGTTCAAGAAGCCTTTCCTGAATCCTAACTTGATGGAAACCCTGGCAGCTTAGTGGTTAAGTATTACAGCTACTAGCCAAAAGGTTGGTGGTTCAAATCTACCAGGTGCTTCTTGAAAACTCTATGGGGCAGTTCTCCTTTGTCCTATAGAGCAGTTATGAGTCAGAATCAACTCGATGGCAGTTTTTTTTTTTTTTTTAAATCACGATGATGGAGCCCTCTTGGCACAGTGGTTAGGAGCTATGGTTAGCAGTTGGAATCCACCAGCTGGTCCTTGGAAACACTATGGACAGTTCTAGCCTTCCCTATACAGTTGCTATGAGTTGGGATCGACTTGATGGCAACAGGTTTTTTGTTTGTTTGTTTTTCATCATAATGATTAGTTTAATTAACTGGCTCTCCATATAAAAAATAATTTAAAAAAGATCTTTAGATTTTCTGTTGCATTTTAGAATTTATTTACGTTAAAATCCTGATGTTGAAGTCAAAGACTACCTTAATCTAGGCTAAATGTCATATTTAAATTTACAAATAGATCATAATAGCTTTTCAGCTAATTTTAGTACAACATTCTTATAAATTATTTGTCAAAGATTCCTTCTCTTAGCAGATCTATTATCAATGGTGATCCCTCCTTCTACTCCATATTGGAGCTTTCTTCTTTGAAAGAGGAATTTTCCTGGAATGCAAGGAAACTTGGTCTCAAATCAGAATAAACTGATTTCCTTCACTTACACATTTTTGTTACTTAAGGCAAATTCTTCAAATTCTTCCTTATTTATTTTCTGCGTATGTATAAAAGGGACAATAATATGTTTATTGAAGTGCCAGCCTGTAAAGAGAACTGAATTAAAGAGTAAGGGTAACACTTCCCAGACATGTAATCATCAATATACCTGTCTGACACTTTCCATATAATGCAGATTCTATGTTGGTTCCTATTTGCATAGTTATTGGTGCATAGCAATACTTTTAATGGAGCCCTGGTGGCACAGTGGTTAAGAGCTCGGCCACTAACCAAAAGATCGACAGTTTGAATCTACTAGCCACTACTTGGAAACCCTATGGGGCGGTTCTACTCTGTTGTATTAAGACAGGGAGCAAAGGCCCTGAGATCAGAGGGTGCCTGTTTGAAAAACAGCAAAGAGACTGGTGTGGTTAGAGGAGAAACAAATAAAAGAGAAATAGACTATACTTTTTATAAGGGAGGTAAGAGGGGGTTGAGTGTGGAACCTAGAGACTTAGTAGACAAGGAACAGAGGGGTCCCCAAATCTGCAAACAAAGTAACAAGAAATGGGCCAGGGCACAGAAACAAAGCCTTTCCCCAGAACAATGTGACAGGGTATCTAAAAATAGCCCACAAAGTTCTTTAAAGTTGTCTTTCAGAAGCAGCTGGAGAAATCCAGGCCCGGGGACATGTGCAGAACATCCACCTGTGACCGCTGTGTGACCTTCCACCAGGTGCAGTGAGGGGCTACAGCCCCAGCCAGGGAATCAATCCTGGAGAGCAAGAGACTGCGCAGGCCTGACACCCTATAATAAGTCTTGCTACGAATCCCAGAGGCCTCCGAGACAGGACCCATCTTGGAAAGCTGCTGCACGCGCACCTTAGTTAACATATTCCCGCCTGTGCCTGTGGATAAACATGAATCTTTTCCCACCCAAGAACTTTTAAGAACTTGGGCCTGTCTCTTGTTCTGGGAGATGAGGGTAAGCGTTGCTCTAGGCCCTCCTCTTCTCCGCTTGCAAGCCTCTTCAACAAAGCTTTGCTTGTGTGGAAAACTACTTGCCTTACCTGCTCATTCTTGACCAGTGAGAGGCAAGAAGTTTATTCCGGTAACAATATAGAATCACTATGAGTTGGAAACGACACCACAGCAACAGATTTGGTTTTTGGTAATCCTTTATATATGCATATTTAACTAAAGAGCATGTTTATATTTTAGCTCTGCCACTTGCTACCAAGATTCAAGTTTACCATGAATCTTGGTATTCCGACTGTTTTGACAAAAGGTTCTATCAAGCTCAAATATTTCATGCTTGAATGGCTGCAGGTAACTGCCGAGCATGATTAGAAAAAAATTTAGACCAGTGTCCATTGTTAGTGCTTATGGAGTTAGTGTTAGCAGAATTAGAAAGCAAGGATTCAGGAATTTGTGTCTAAACCAAAGATAGAAACTGGAAAGAGCTTGATTGACCAATTGGATTCAGTGATATCAGAGTCACATTTTTAGAGTACATTTAACTCGTAGCTCTGATATTTTCAACATGGTGGTCTTAGATCTTAAAATAAATGTTATTGCATTCATCTATCAAATTGGATAATAAACGATAATAAACCATAACTCATAATATTGCTTCGAGAATTGTTATATCGAGTAAAAATATCTTGTATTATACAGGGCATATGGTATTATCTCCACCCCCCAGTATTTTTCTATCATCTGCTCAAATAGATATTTTCAATTTTCTTGTCTGAAAGACAAGATCCCAGTAGAATAGAATGCATATTTTGAATTAGCCCTGGATTAAAACCTAGACACTGGGGCAGTGGCTCATTTGTGCAGGGTTGGGGGATTGGAAGATAGAATTAAGAAAAAAAAATAAATGGGGGGATCATAAGCAATAAATAATGAGAGATGGTAGAATTAATTATTTGCTTACTTGAGGGTGTTTTCTTTCTAGATTATCAACAATGACAAAAAAAAAAAAAACAGGTATTTTTATTAATGGATTATTGGATCTTTGATGGCAGTTGAGAGTTTTCTACTCTGCATTCTTGCTGCATAGAAAAGTGCCTAGCAGAGGACTTTCTAAACCTAGGCGACAAATGAGTAAATGAGTGGATAGATGGATGATTAAATGAATGGAAGGATAACTACATTCTTATGAACATTTTAAGCATCTAGGTTTCAACAAAAAACACAAAAGCACACAAATGCTACTTTGCTACACAGGGAAATGTCCATAGTGATATCTCTGCATGCAAGAGGAAATGGCTAGCCCAGCACTGAAATTTTCAGAAAACTGTATTACTGCCCAGGACTCATTTGCGAAGCTCTAATGTAGCCCAAATGTCACAAAGCTGAGTAAGACATACTAACCTCTTGAGATACAGGAGCCAGCCATAAATTTTAGAGTAAGGGCCTCTCCTTCTGGCCTGCAGAGTATGTAGATTGTAAGGACAGACTTCCTCACACAGGGACTATCCATAGTAAATCTTGGCTGTTACTGATCAACTACTCATGTGGGCCCAGTAGAGTCAAAATGCCATTTTATATGAATGGGAGGCAGAGAGGGCAAAATTATCACTATATAACCCATAGAAAGAAACAATATGACCACTTTTGATTGCTTTTCAAAACTTTGAATTAGGAATATTTACATGATAGATATATAGAATTATAGAATTTTACTACCAGAGTACCCGAAAGAGACTCCTCAGAGTTCCTAAATGGTCACCTTTGTTCACAAACTGCTCCTTCCTTTTAGACATGTCTTGCTGCAAATTTAGTATTCCAATTCGATCATGTCATCTCCTGGGTTTAATTTAGTCCATGCCTTTTCATTGCATTTGAAACAAATCCAAATTGCAATATTGCATGCAAGGCTTCTATGGTCTGGATTCCACATTTCTATCCAGTTTCTTTGCTCAGCACTGTGTGTCTTAACCTTTATACTCCAATAAATCAAAACATGTTTTAGTTCTTCTGAATGTCTTGCCAACTCATGCTCCAATGCCTTCATTCTTTCTATTCCCTGTGCCTGAAATTCTCTACCCTCCAACCAGTTGTTCACATGGAGAAGCCTAGTCATCTCTCAGGGGTCCGCTGATTATCTTCTCTGGAAATCCTTCTTAAAGCCTCAAATTTTGCTAACTTCCTCCTGTTCAGAGTTTCTTTCTTGTGTTACTTCCTTTTTCAGGACTCTTAACATTATATTTAAATTATCCAACAGATGTTTGTCTCCCTTGCTAGGCTTGGTTATCACCAAGAGAAAAACACATGCCAAATTCATATCTTTGAATCTCCTGGGCTTGGTGAGTATCAAATGTAATATTTATTGAAATAAATTCTAAGCAATCATTTATTTTAACTGCATACTGTAAATTTTGGCCTAAGGGTTATCTCTTCTGAGACAAAAAAATAAAAATAAACAAAAAGCACCCTTATATCCTGAATATGAAGTTTAGCACCAGTGACTTAGCTGGAAAACAAATTGGTGAATTTATGCTGTGCTGGGAAAGGTTTTTTTTTTTTTTTTCTTAATAAATATTTCAGGCCTTCCAATTACCAACAGCCATAGACTCAAAATTCTGGGTGTTATGTAAGAGCTTGGATTGTACTTTCCTATGGTAAATGCGTATGCTTTGTTTTACATTATTTCTTTGAAATGGCTATTATATACTCTGTAATACTCTAGAGATTATTTCTTTTTAAACTGGGCTTCTTTAATTTCAGACACCTAAATTGGCTATAATTCAGAGTGAAGTGTGTCATTATAGTCTAACAGCATTTATAAATGTGCGTAGATGTTAAATTATAAGCTATTCAAACTCTTAAAACAATGCATGTATATGTAATTTGGGCAGCACATAATGAGAAAATTTATCTTTATATTTGGCTGCACAATCTATATTCATTCCCTGAACTGTTTTAATGTATCATTTAAACCTGGCTTTAAATCTTCTGCTGGAAAGTATTTCTACTGAAGCCAATCTGTGCTGGTAAATAGAAGTGTGTGGGTACTTACCTGTCTGAGAGAGCATGTGATTACTATATTGCTGGACCCTCTTAATATTTTAATCTTGTCCAGATGATCCTGGGACAAAACATACTCTTTAAAACAGTGATTGCTAATAGTTGGTCTGTGGGAGCTTCCTGAGTATTCCCACCTCCAGTTATTTTAGCTTATTTGTATTGAAAGTCCACTGATTTACTCAAGCTTCTATTCTAGTTCTTATTTTATTGCCTCAGTTAACATCATGTATCAAAGTATTTTAAGTTATTGTTTTAATTATGTATATCCTCAACTGAGAAATCTCAAAACACTTTAAAATTCCATTTAATTGGTGAGTGTACACAGTAAGTTCTTAATCAGTTGTGTGGTGAAATTCCTTAACAGAAAGATTTGTTGATATTACCTGTGCTTTTTTTCATTGAATGGTCAGTTCTACCCTTCATATTTTTCTGGAATACAGGCTTGTCAAAACTCATCTTGGTATGGTTTTAGAGTAGGAACATTTATCATAGTGAGTTGTATGAAATAACTGCTGGGTTGAAAATGTGTTTGAAATTCCAATTAAGTTTAACAATCCTTGAACTTGTATTTCTCAGATATTTAGATGGTAAGCATCCTGAGGCTCACAAGTTTTAAAATATATGGTTTGGGATAAATATTAAAATTTAAGTTGATTCTTAAGCAAATAAGATTTGACAAAGATTTAGGAAAGGGGTTGTATCAACAGAAACTTAGATCCTGGCCTAAAATTGCACTGCTTTGGATCATGGAGGAACAGGTGGTTTGTTGTTTGCTTGCTTGTTTTTCCTGTCCATAAATCCACTGTCTCCAACACCCAATTTTGGAATATATTATTTACTGGAAGAATTTTGTTACCCATGGGAAGTTCAGAAACAGTTGGTGAACTTCGGAAACTTGCCTGAAATTTTAGGAATGTTTAGCAACTTGCAAGCTAAGTACAAGAGAGAATCTATAATAAAGGACTCTAGGCATAGACAGGTTCCTTTTGATCAAAATGTTAATTACTGATAGTGATTATTCCATTGAACTGTACCTGGGAGGTGATCTGATTTACCCAAGATAGCACAACTGAATTTCATCACTGCCCTATTTAGAATTCAAGTGTCTTGACACCAAGACTTCTATTTTGACCATCCTACCAAAAAAAAAAAAAAAAATTTTTTTTTTTTTTTTTTTACCACCTAGGGTCATAAAGTTCCTGTATCTCCAGTCAGTCATCTGTATGTTGTCTTTGATATTATTTATTCCCTGTCTCCACTGAGGAGATCCAGCTTTGAATGCCAACTCTATGACTACTAAAAAAAAAAAAAAATACTAGCTGTCTTTAAAAGAGAGTGGTAAATTTGTATGTCATGGCAATGAATAAAGTAAGCCAGCCAGATATGATGGAGAGCTGCACATTTTGGAATGAATTACAGAATGAAACTGAAATTATAGTTTCATTCTTGGGCAGAACAGTGGTAAGCCAACCTTATGACATGACTAAATTAACAATTCATTGGTTTAATGCGGGAAGTGGTCCACGACAAGGTAATAATCCTTAAAGATCTTTTATTCATTCTATCTTTGCATTCTGTTTATACAATCGTTATAAAATGGTTCATTTTGTTTGGTAGCAAAAATGATGATATGGATAACAATAATTTTAATAATTATGAATGAATCAATTTACTTATATAAAAATGATTTTAGGGAAAAATGTAAAGAATCCTGACCTGTAAACTAAAAGACAAATTTTAGTCTTTTTTTTTTTTCCTATTCCTGCCTCTTACTTGAAATACTATCTTGAACAATTCACTTTCTATTGAGATTTGAAATTTGAAAAGTGGGAGAAATGGAATAAACGAGAAACTTCCAAATTTATTTTAGTGGTTCAATTCTTTTTTTTTTTTTCTTTTTAATTGTAATTTCCGTGAAGGTTTACAGAACAAACTAGTTTCTCACTAAACAGTACACATACTGTTTTATGACATTGGTTAACAACCCAAGACATGTCAACACTCTCCCTTCTTGACCTTGGGTTCCCTATTATCAGCTTTCCTGTCCTCTCCTGCCTTCTAGTCCTTGCCCCTGGGCTGTTGTGCCTATTTAGTCTCATTTTGTTTTATGGACCTGAAGGGCGAGTGATTCAATACTTTAATCAAATGGAAAAAGAGTATATGTACAAGATCATAATACCCATAAAAATCCATTGCAGTCAAGTTGATTCTGACTCATAGAGACCCTATAGGACAGAGTAGAACTGCCCCATAGAGTTTCCATGGAGTGCCTGGTGGATTTGAACTGCCAACCTTTTGGTAAGCAGCTTTAGCACTTAACCAGCTACGCCACCAGGGTTTCCACTAAGATCATAATAGGTAAAGTAAATAGGAACCTGGTTGCTATAGTGGAGTGAAGGAAAGGGACTTAAATCCCAGACACCTCAGCTCTTTCTTGTCCCTGCGGTGGGCCTTAGAAAACCTAAGGAGCACAATTGAGAACAGCACCATACTAGGTCACTTTTAGTCCTAATATTAACCAATTAACACACATTCGTGGAGGCTTTTTTTCTACATGCTGAAATTTGTTCCCACATCCCAGGCTCTGAGTATGAAGAAAAGCCTGGAAAAGAAATCATGGAACAAAAGACACTAAGTCTATGTTATTTTCTCATTAAAACTTTACTGTCTCAATTGTCTGAATTCAATTCTTTTTTGATTTTGTCTTTGAGGTATTTTTTAAATCTTTTTTAGATTTATTTTAATTTGGGTGAAAATATACAGAGCAGAACATACGCCCATTCCACAGTGTCTGCATGTACAATGCTACGTGCTACATTCCTCACATTTTGTCAGCATTCTTGCTATCTCTGCCATACTGTTTCCCCACCATTGACTTAGACTCATTACCCCCTAAACTTCTCATCCATGCTTTCGAGTTACTGCTGTCCATTTGATCTCATATAGATAATTCTTTAAAAGAATGCAGTGCTCATGGTGAACAACCTTTAGTGATTTAGCTGAACTGTTGTTTAAAGATAACTTCAGGAAATTATTTTGGTACTTGGTTTGAAGATTTTTCTTAGAGTGACAGATTTGGGCGCTCATCCCATCTCAGTGGAGGAGCCCTGGTGGCACAATAGTTAAAGAATTGCTTCTAACTGAAAGGTCAGCAGCCCAAAACCATCAGTCACTCCACGAGAGAAAGATGTGGCAATCTGCTTCCAAAAAGATTTACAGCCTTGGAAACCCAATGAGGCACTTCTACTCTGTCCTATACGGTCACTATGAGCAGAGATCGACTCCACAGCAATGGGCCAGTCTCAATAGGTCTAGTAAGTCTACATTTTTCCCCTTTTGATCAAGATTAACCTGTTTATTCCTTGAGAAAAGCATTCATTAATGGTAGCTAGGCACCATTCAGTTCTTCTGGTCTCATGGCAAGGCAGGCAATAATTATGGATGCAGTTAGACTTCTGTCCAGTTCCTCCTCTGATGCCTGGACTGCCTTCTTCATCTGCTGCTCCTGGCGAATAGAGACCAATTATTGTATCTTTGATGGTCACTGAAAAGATTTTAAGACCCCAGACACTGCTCACTGAACTAGGGAGTGAAACAGTGACTCTTAGAACAGTATTACACCAATTGACCAGATAGTCCCACGGAGCCATGACCCTGTACCTTCCAGCCAAGAGAACTAATTTCATGAAGTGTATGGATGTACCTAAGTAGTATCAGTAACTTTAGCCTCTTTTTTTCCTTTTTTGATTGATGTTGTTGTTGTAACATTATCTATAATACAGTGTTTGCAATTCACCATTTTTCTGATGTATAACCAGGTGATATCGGTTACTCTCGTCAAGTTGTGCAATTTGATGAGATCGATGCCAATTTTCCTGTGACTATAAACATTTACTTCCCAAAGAAAAATTCTCTGTCTCCCTCCCCCTTCCTGCCCCAGGTAACCATTGATAGCCATTGGTCTCTATATATTTACTTACCCTTGTCTTTTCATATAAGTGATGTCATACAGTATATTCTCTTTTGTGATGGACTTTTTTCACTCAGCATGTCTTTGAGGCCCACCCATGTTGTAGCGTATATCAGGACTTCATTTCTCTTTGTGGTTGAGGAGTATTCTATTTTATGTGTGTACTACATTTTGCTTATTCATTCATCTCTTGATGGTCATTTAGGTTGTTTACACCTTTCTGCTATTATGAATAGTGCTACAACGAATGTAGGTGTGTATATGTCTGTTCGTATCGCTACTCTTAGATCCCTAGGGTATATACCTAGGAGTGGAATTGCTACTTCATGTGGTAGTTCTATTTTTAATATTTTGAGGACCCACCGTACTGCTTTCCACAATGATTATACCATTTTACATCCCCACCAGCAATGGAAAAGAGTTCCAATCTCCTCACATCCTCTCGAACATTTGTTTTTGATCATTGCTGTTTTAATAGAGATGAGGTCGTATCTCACTGTAGTTTTGATTTGCATCTCGCTAATGACTGTGAGCACCTTTTCATGTGTTTGTTGGCCTCTTGAATATCCTCTTTGGTGAAGTGCCTGTTCATGTTCTTTGCCCGTTTTTTATTGTGTTATTTCTCTTTTTGTTGTTAAGTTGTAGAAGTTTTATGTATATTTTGGATGTCAGACCCTTATCGAAAATATGATTCCCAAAGATTTTATTCCAATCTGCAGGTTTTATTTGGACTCTTTTGATAAAGCCCTTTGATGTATCTGTTTTTTTATTTTTATGAGATCTCAATGGTCTGTTTATCTTCTGGTGCTCCTGCATATGTTGTTTTGTCTAATAGCCTATCATTAAAAAGCAATTAGGTCCCATAGCTTTTATCTGTATATTTCCTTCAAGAATTTTATGATTTTAGGTTTAATATTTCGGTCCTTTATCCATTCTGAATTAGTTTTTGTGTATGATGTGAGGCATGGATCTTTCTTCATTTTTCTCCACGTGAAAATCCAGTTTTTCCAGCACCATTTGTTGAAGAGATGAATCCTTCCCCGACTGAACGGATTTAGCACCCTTGTCAAAAATCAGTTGACCACAGATGAATGGATTTATTTCTGGACTCTCAATTCTATTCCATTAAGCCAGTACCAGGCTGTTTTGATTACTGTAGCCATATAGTATGTTTTGAAATTGGAAAATGTGAAGCCTCCTACTTGGTCTTTCTTCTTTAAAATTGCTCTGTTTGGGGCCTCTTGTCTTTCCAAATAAAGTTGAGAATTAGTTTTTCCATTTCTACAAAGAAATGCCATTGGTATTTTGATCAGGATTTGCATTGAATCTGTATATATGTGTGTATATGTATATATATATATATTACTTTGTGTAGTATTGGCATTTTCACAATATTTAGTCTTCCAGTCTATGAGCATGCAATGTCTTTCTATTTCATTAAGTCTGTTTTATAGTATTCACTGTATAAGCCCTTTATATCCTGGCTAGGTTTATTCCTAGATATTTTATTCTTTTAGATGCTATTGTAGATTAAATTGTTTTCTGGATTTCTATTGAAAATTTTTCCTGTTGTTGTATAGACTCATGACTGATTTTTGTGTGTTGATCCCATACCCTGCAAGTTTGCTGAATTCTTCTATGAATTCTAGAAGCTTTCTTTTGATTTCTTGGAATTTTCTATATGCAGGATCATGTCATCTGCAAATAGAGATTGTTTTACTTCTTCCATTCCAATTTGGATACGCTTTGTTTCTTTTTTCGCCTTATTGCTCTGGCTAAGACTTCCAGTATGATATTGAAAAGAAATGGTGATCGCAGGCTTCTGTGTCTCATTCCTGTTCTCAAGGGAGAGTTAGTTCTCTCAGTCATTTTTCCATGGAGTATAATGTTGGTTGTTGGTTTTTCATAGATGCTGTTAGTCATGTTGAGGAAATTCCCTTCTATTTCTATCGTGTTGAGAGTTTTTATCAGGAAAGGGTGTTGGATTTTATCAATTGTCTTTTCTGTATCTACTGTGATGATAGAGTTCCTTTGTTTTTTGTTATTAATATGGTGTTTTACATCTATTGATTTTTCTAATGTTGAACCATCTTGCATTCCTGGAGTATATCTCACTTAATCAGGGTGTTTAATTCTTCTAATAAGGTGTTGGATTCTCTTTGCTAGTATTTTGTTGAGAATTTTTGCATTTATATTCATGAGGGATATAGGTCTGTAGCTTTCTTTTCTTGTGGTGGCTTTGTCTATCTTTGGCAATAAGGCAATGCTGGCTTTATAGAATGAGTTAGGGAGTGTGTCTTCCTCTTCTACATTTTGGAAGAGTTTGAGCAAGATTGATACTAATTCATCTTTGAATGGTAAAATTCCCCAGCGAGTCCATCTGGTCCAGGGCTTCGTTTCTTTTGTTGTTGTTGGGATGTTTTTGATTGCTGATTCAATCTCTTCTCTCGTTATGGATCTGTTGAGACTTTCTACCTATTTTTGTGTTTAGGTAGGCTATGTATTTCCAGGAATTTGTTCATTTCATCTGTTTTCAAATTTGTTGGAGTACAACTTTTCCTAGTATTCTGTTATGATCCTTTTTATTCCAGCTGGATCTATTGTAATGTCTCCAACTTTATTTTCTATTTTGTTTACTTGTATCCTCTCACTTTATCCCTCTAGCTAATTGTTAAGTGTATTGACCTTTTCAAAAAACTAACTTTTGATTTTGTTGATTTTTCTCTATTTTATTTATTTCTGCTTTAATTTTTGTTATTTTCTTTCTTCTGGTAGGTCTGGGATTAGTTTGTTCTTTTTCTAATTCCTCAGATTGTACCATTAGGCTGTCGATTTGAGATCTTTCTTCTTTTTTAATGTAGGTGTTTGTTGCTAATAATTCCCCCCTTATGACTGTCTTCTTCGTATCCCATAGATTTTGGCATGTAGTTTTTTTTTAATTTAATTTCTGATTTCTTCCTCGAGGCATTGATTGTTTAATAGTGTGTTATTTAATTTCCATTTACTTATGCATTTTCTATTTTTCCTTGTGTTATTAATATCTAGTATTATTTCTTTGTCATCAAAGAAGATATTTTATATTATTTCAATATTTTGATATTTGTTGAAACTTGTTTTATGGCCTAACATATGGCCTATCTTAGAGAATGTTTCATGTGTGCTAAAGAAAAATATGTATTGTTTTGATGTTGAGTGGAGAGTTCTAAATATGTCTGTTGGCTATAACTTTTTATAGTATTGTTCAAGTCCACTACTCCTTACTGATCTTCTTTCTGGAAGTTCTGTCAATGTGATGACAATCGTGTGTTGAAGTTTCCTACTACTATTGTAGAGTTCTGTTTTGACCTTTTCAGTTCTTCCAGTATTTGGTGCATTGCTGCTGGGTGCATATATATTTGTGATTGTTATATTTTCTTAATGGACTGTCCCTTTTATCAATATACATTGACTTTCTTTAACTCTTATAATGACTTTCTTTAACTCATAATAGATTTTGACTTAAAGTCTATTTTGTTTGATAACAATATAGCAACCCCTATTGTTTTTGATTACTATTTACATGGAGGAGCCCTGGGGTGCAGTGGTGAAGAGCTTGTCTGCTTAAAAGGTCAGCAATTCAAATCCACCAGCTGTGTGTCAGAATTGACTTGACAGCAATGGGTTTGATATTTGTGTGGAATATTTTTACATCCTTTCACTTTCAGTGGGTTTGGGTTTCACTTTCAGTCTGTTTGTGTCCTTGGGCCTAAGGTGCCTTTTGTAGACAGCATATGGATGGATCATATTTTCTTATTTATTTTGCCACTCTCTGCCTTTCGTATTGAGAATTTAATCCATTTACATTTAAGGTAATTATTGATTAGGAAGGACTTACTTTTGTCGTTTTGTTCCTTGTGTTTTTTGAGTTTTATAATTCCTTTATCCTACGTTTCTTAGAATTTTGTCATTATTTGTGATAAGTTGCTTTCTTATGTTGAATCTATTTGGTTTCTTCCTTCTTACTTTTTGTTTTTAAGGTATTTTCTAGTGTTTACCATAAAACATTCCATTTGAAACCTTATGTTTATAATGACATATTTTACCTTGATAAAAATTTTTTTTTTTATCAAGGTAAAATATGTCATTATAAACATAAGGTTTCAAATACTATTAATATACAAACAGCAAGTAACATACAATATTAACACACTTGAATTCTAAACTTTATTTTTTCCTTCCTTCCCCTTCTTACTTTTCACAATGTTGTGTTTTTTGTCAATTAGGATACCTTTTTACTTACTTCATATACATTTGATCATGTAAGTTTGTAGCACGTAACAACTGTTAATCCATTGCAATAGGCCTTTTTGTTTGCCCAAGCCATTATATTTGTTGATCTTTGTCTTTGAGGCATAAATCAATCTTTTTTAAGTCTTAGTGCTATGAGCACCTTTACAAAGATGCTGTTGTTTTTGTTGTGTGCTGTCAAGTCCAACTCATAGCAACCCTGTACTCCAGGGTAGAACTGCCCCATAGGGTTTTCTAGGCTATAAATCTTTACGGAAACAGATTGCCAGGTCTTTCCTCCTGCAGAGTGACTAGTGGGTTTGAACTGTCAACCTTTCAATTAGCATTGACGCACTTAACCATTGTGCCACCATGGCTCCTTTTTATAGTTTCCTAGATACTCTGATCTCTCATTTGAGGACAAACCTGCAGTTCTAATTACATACAGTATACTTCTCTCAGAATGTTTGACTAATCTGTTATACTCAAAATTTTAAAAGCTTGCTTTGCCAATTTTAACTTAAATAGGTCTTAATGTGTGTATGTGTATGTACATGCATATAATACTTCCCTTGATAAAGTTACCCAATTTACAAAACTGGAGTTATTTTAATCATGCCTTCAAATACCGTCTTTCACCCTCCTGAAATATTTATACATTTAATACATTACTAAGATTGATAGACTGCAACCATAATAATCTTTTACATTTTTTTTCATCTTATTTTCATTCTAACTTATGCTGCTCGAATTCAGTCACTCATTTCTCTTGTCCATGCAAAGGTTGCAATAAATCTTCTAAACTATAATTTTACTCCAATTTACTTGGCCATTTTCCTATTATTGGATATTATGTAGTTTCCATTTTTTTCAATATTATAAATAATATTTGGCTAGACTATTTATATCTAATATTGGCTTCTAATAAATGCATATTAGATCTTATGTAACAGGAAGCCTATGTTATCAACAAGTGAAATACATTCACAAAAGTGGTGACTATTTATCATTTTGTTTTAGATCATAAAGCAAAGGTCACATCAATTAGTAGAATACTGTGTAAGCTTCAAATATAAATCTACACTTGAAAGTATAAACACATGTTCAACTAAGCTTGAGATGATACAATTATTTACTTTTAGGTTGTTATGAATTACTTTTGGTATTATATCAACTTTCTTTAAAATCATATGCTAATAGAAATTGTTAAGCTTTGAATTTGCTTATTCCAACTATACATCATTGATTATTGTTGTTTTGTTCTTATAAGTTCAAACAGAGTAATTAGAATGGGATAAATTTGAGTAGAGGGAAAGTTTGTAATGATTATTTCAAAGTTTATGGCTCTTGTAACTGGGTTAATGGTGGAATCAGCCATAAAAACATGAAAAGCTGGGAGATGACTACATTTGGAATGAAAGATTATAAGTTAGAATCTATACTTATAACATTTCAGAAGCTGAGAATTTAAGATTATATTTTGAATAGACAGTTGAGTATATAGGCATGGAGCTTGGAGCATACCTAACATGAAAGTGTGCCTGTCTAGGAGAATTTTGAGGTAGAAATGACTACCTCTGACTGGGTGGTAAGACTGAAATACTTTTGAAAGGCAGTTGCTTTTAAACTGAGTCTTGAAGGTCAAATAGAATCTTACTTGGCCAAAGTAAGGCTACATAAGAATATGTGGAAACAAGAAAAGATTATTTTCATTAGGTAGTTACAGCAAAGACTGAATGTCAATTATTGTGGTGGTAATATCATTGTGGTCAGTGATTTGTAAAAAATATATTGTACGGGAAAGTCATCAAATACCACTTTAAGAAGCCCTTGAAGTATCTGAAGTATGGGAGTGACCTGGTCTTGAGTATCTGAACTATTTACTAGAATTTAATACATGTAAAGAAAAATGCACAGGCCAATGACTTACATAGAAACACAAAACCATCCATGATTCTCCTCTTTTTTTTTTTTTTTTAAGGTGGTGCTGTGAGCGTCCTGGGAAGAATGAATTTAAAACAAGAAAGTTCAGAGCAACAAATAGCAAGGGTTAGAAACAAAACAAAACAACAATAACAGCAAACACACACATATACACACACACGCGCTGAAAACTGTGACAATCATTCCTACGAGGAGTGTTGTGTTTCTGAATAATTGTTGTTAGGTGCCATTGAGTCGGTTCATACTCATAGCAACTTATGTATAATAGAACCAAACACTGCCCGGTCCTGTGCCATCTTGACAACTGTTGGTGGACTTACGCCTGTTGTTGCAGCCACTGTGTCAATCCATCTCAGAATCATGTGCGACTCTATCAAGAGAAATAACCTACATCAGGGTTAATTAAAAATTCAGTTTCTTCATTTATTATACACCTTCTTGGGTTTTCTATTTCTTTTCATTCCACATTTGGTAATTTTGTGTCTTTCTAAATATTTGCCTACTTAATCTTTGTTGTCTAATTTGTTGGCACAACGTTTTCATGATATTCTCATACAATCCATTTAATTTATGTGGGTTTGAAGATGATATCCTCTCTTTCATTCCTAAATATAATTTTTGTGTTGATCATTCCAGCTGAATTATGAATTTTATTGATCTTCTCAAAACACCAGCTTTGGATATCATTGTCTATTGTTTTTCTGTTTTCTATCCCATTGATTTGTCATTCTAATCTTTTTATTTCTTTCCTTCTGCTTACTTTGGGTTTAATGTTCTCTTAGTTTTCTGGTTTCTTAAAGTGGAAGCATTGTTTACTGATTTGCATTTAGTGTTATAAATTTTCCTCTAAACACTGCTTTACTAACAGCTCATAAATTTTGATATGCTGTGCCTTTGTTCAAATCCAGCCTAATATATTTTCTAATCCTCACTGACTTCTTTTTAAGCCATGTTTTTTAGAAGTATGTTTAATTTAGTAATAGTTGGGGGAATTCTCCAGATTCCTATCTATTGTCTTGATTGCTTGTTGTTGTTTTTTATTGTTTTATTATTAATTCGCCTGAACTCACTCTATGAAGTTTATCTTTTCTCCTAAACATGAGGCAACTGTTGTCTCTCAGTACTTTTTTTTTTTTTAAGTTGTCTTCCTAGGAAGGGCCCCCGTGTCTACATGATTTAGTGGTCAGCCAATGACTGGTCAGAGGTGTGCTCAAGACCTCAAGCCAGTAATGCTTCTACCCTCTGCCAATGGATCTGTGTGTAGGTTGGGGAGACCATTCAGGCAGCTTTCAAGTCTTTACCAGTTTTTACTTTCTGCCCAGACCTCTCCAGTCTCCTTTTGCATGTGAGTACAGCCTTTATTGGCTAGGAATACATAGGTAGCTTGGGATTTCTCAGGCCTCTACTGTACACAGATATCACCTCTCCTCAGTCAGGGATATGTGCAAAGATTATCAAGCCTGCCTATGACTGTCTCACTTCCCAGGTCTTCTTTTAAAATCCCTGGGTATTTTGCTGATCTTCCAATGCCAGGAGCACAGTTTCAGATTAGGGAAGCTGTAGGCTTTTCTCTTTTGTTGACGTGAATGTGTTTTCCATCCTTTGCTTCGGAGAAACTCAGCCCCTTCTGGCAGTGAAGGTGTTGATTTTCACAGCCTATAAAAAAAAAAAAAAAAATTTTTTTTTTTTTTATACCAATGAGGTGGTTAGTGCTACACTGTCCTATAGGGTCACTATGAGTTGGAACCTACTTGACGGCACCTAACAACAACAACATACCTACTAAACTGGGGTGGAAGAGATGGGATCAACCCCCAGCAAGAAAACCACAGATTCTCAATCTTTTTACTCAAAGCTCAGTAGCTTTTCATGAACGAACACTTCTCAGTTTGATGCATGGGTTTCGTCAATTTTCTGAGCATTAAAATAGCTATTTTGATAGTTTTGTCCAGCTATACAGTTATTTTTAAGGAAGAGGATTTTTTAACCAACTGACTCTATCATGCTGCAAGTTGATCCTGTAAGGCAATTAACTTTTACTTCTCTAAGTAAAATTAAACCAAGTATCCACATTTCAGCAATTATTTTATTTTTTAAAAGAGGAAAATAAAAAACAAACAAAAAAATAGTAAATAAATAAATAAGAACTAGAAGTTTCCAAGGGAGTGAATCAGAACTAAAACTGAATTCTAAGCTGCAGGATGAAAAATAGAGTGTCATTATTGCAATTCAAGTTTTGAAGCCCTTGATGTGGGGGAAAGTCTAATGTTTTCTTTAGCTATTAATAGAAGTATTTGAATGGTTTTAAAAGCTTTCCATTTTCCAGTACATAATAGACAATAATGTTGTAGAATTTGTATGTGATTTGAAGGTGGCAAGTCCCAGACACTTTTTAAATGGGCTTTCTTGCTACTATTGTTAGCTCTTGGGGTTAGTATTTACTCATTAACTGGGAAAATTTAAATGAAGTTTATATTCAAAGGACAAAAGTGCCTTAAATCACCCATGTATGATAACACTGGCTTCTTACAATTTCCTTTCCATCTGATGCTTTCCAAATGCCTTAATTTTTACAACATCCCAGGGAGAAAAGAAGCCTGTAAGATATGCTCATTTGGTTGATGGAATCAGGTATTATCCCAAGAACCGTAATGTTCTCTGGCAGATAAATGACAAGAATCCAATCATGTTTTCTTCTTGCTCTCTCCCTGAGCTCTGAAAAGCCTTCAATGTGTCTTTTCTATGATTTATTTTATGAACCCCATATTTTATCAAGCCATACTTCTGCCCGTTTATTGTGCCAGACCAATTTTAAGTTCCTACCTTCATTATACTCTTCTTTGGTTTCAGATTACTCCCTAGCCTTGGTTAGATGTAGTTCTTTCAAGAGATGAGAGCTGAGATTTCCAATGGAAAAATGAAAATCATTTTATCCTGGGTGGGGACCATACACACAAATCGCTCAGCATTCAATTACATGACCTAATCTCCCTTTTTTCCCCTCTAAATTTTCACTGCTGCTTCTCCTACTCCCTTTTTCCTAATTCTTTCTACCCTGTATTCCTGCTACATCCAACTGCATGCCATTTTCAAAGCATGCCACATCTTCACAAGCCCTACCTTGCTTGTGCAGTTTTCTTGGACCCCTTGAGATACAACTATTCATTCAGATGCGGTCCTGGGTATATTTGAAACAGTCTGGTACATATGAAACAAATTCTAGGGAATTATCTGGGAGAGGACTTAGACTTATAAGATAATACAGGGAAATTCCTAGGGAGGAAATGACATTTAAAATGGGCATGGCCATATAGATGAGAGGAAATATCATTTTATTCACTTGTTCTTTTTTTTTTTTTTTTTAACAAATCCATACACTTGATTGTTTTAGAGCAGTTCTAGGTTTATAGAAAAATTGTGCGGAAAGTGTATAGAGTTCCCGTATATCATCTCCTCCCTGTGGATTCCTTTAATATTAGCATCTTGTACCAGTAGGTACATTTATTACAATTGATGAACCAGTGTCGATTCATTATTATTAACTAAAGCCCACAGTTTACATTAGTTTTGACTCTTTGTGTTGTACGTTTCTAAGGCTTTTGACAAATGCATGACGTCATTTATCCTCCGTTATAGTATCATACAGAAGAGTAACATATAGAACAGTTACTTCCTAAAATTGCCCTCTGCTCCACTTAACCATCCCTCCCTTTCTCCTCCCAATCCTCTCCCTCCCTGCACATTGAACCTCTGGAAACCACTGATCTTCTTATTGTCTCTATAATTATGCCTTTTCCAGAATGCCATATAGCTATAATCATACAGTAGGTATTGTTTTCAGACAGGCTTTCAGTTATCAGTATACATACATTGAAGGTCTTTACTAAGTTTTTTGAATATATATATTTTTTAAATTTAATAGCCATAGAAAAGTAGTCTACCATTAACCAGACATTGTGCTGGCCCTTTTTGTACATAAATACCTAATTTTTACAACTTGGTACATGTCTCTGTCCTTCTTTGAGATATGAAACAAATTTATTTACAGTTAAGTGATTTCCCTAATATGTATATGTTTGAATCATTAGACTATTTATGGTCCCGTGAAAGCAATAGTGAAAATTCTAACCATTGTTCACTTCCACAAAAGAGAGTATAATATTTTAAGTAAAATGATAATTGTAAAATATAGGAAGGCCAGAATCCATTTGCATGCGATGATAGGTTCACAACATAAGGAAGGCTTGTTGGATTGATGGAGTCTCACCAAACCCTTCTTCTACTTGGACTGCTACATAGGTTCAGAGGTCCTGCATCTTGTTTCCTTAAGTCCTTATAGGGAGGGGAAACTGGCTCGTATTTCGTGACACCCATTCTAATAACGTCTATATTTAGGTCAGTTTTATTTTTTCTTTGAGACAGGAAGCTTGCTCCTTGATTATTGGCTTGTCAAAATCTGTGATAAAATTGTGCTTCCATTTACCGGCAAGAAAAACAGGGATAATGGAGTTATGTGTAATTTAAATCTCAAACATCAGGGATAGTCTGAGATCTATGGTCCCTGAAGAAGTATAATACATGTAAATTAAGATTATTAAAGACCAAAGTTTTTAGAGAAATAATTCAGTTTTAAAAAGCATTCACTGATATGTGTTCCCAATAGGATTAAGGAGCATATCAATTCCCCAGCTGCAAAGTTTCATCTACCACACTAAGAAAGAGCTTGGTGAGTATATAACTCAAAAGCTATATAATGACAAATATAAAAAATGTATGTGTGTGTGTGAATTAAGTATTTTAAATAAGCTTCCAATGTTACTATTCAAGATGGTATAGTATATACTACACCATCTTGAATTAGTATAGTATGGTATAGAGAAGGAGTAACTGAAACAAATGCTTAATTCAAGTCTATTGTCTGAGTTTCATATTTTCCACTATAATGCAAAATAAATATAAGTGTTGGAGGCCCTGGGAAAAATTCATGTATTTTATTCAGGTGGCAAGCACACTTTAGGTGATGGTTAAATGTTAATTTCCTTGAATTTACTTGATAAAAACCTGGAGGTACACAAACACTCCTAGCTTCTGTTTATACTATGAATATACATGCTGAATTTTATTTATAGAACATATGCAGACAAGCAAATCCTATAATATTTCCCAATTTTATAATCAATATATAAGGTTGAAACCATTTCATTTTCTATCTTTATAGGGAAAATAAGGTAAAAAATCAGCAACTTTTTGTATGAGTCAGTCAAATATCACATACAGTTGTCAATATTTATTACTCAAATCATCTACTTTTACATCTAAACTGCAGCCCCTCTATGCAGCTTGAGAACAGGTGTTTTCACTTATTTGTGATAGGTTCTGGATCTACAAGTTGAGCAAAACAATATTCCTTTCCAACAAGGAACTCCTTTCCAGCAAGGAGAAAATACCAATACATCCCCAAGTGCTGTGGTTAAAGTAACTATAGGGTAACGTTGTGGTTGAAGAAACTAGAGGGTACTTGGGAGAGCACCTTCTAGGAATACTAATTATGTGTTATGTAGTTAAGGAAAACTTTATTTGTATTTGTAATAGCACCTAAAATATAAGACTTAAAAGATGTGTATAAGCTGTCCAGGTTAAGTCGCTCAAGACAGAAGGAAGGAAAATGGTCCAGAGAAGATCATATTGAGATGAGTGAAAATATGGATTTTTCAGTGGTCTACAAGTGGGTCAATAAGTTTAATGGCTTGCCTTTATTTTACGTCATAGGAGGTAGCATACACACACACAAAAGAGAGACTAGGGACAAGTAAGAAAAGACTATGTGAGGTTCATTTTGTTGTTGTTGTTAAGTGAACATTGAGTTGGTTCCAACTCATAGCAACCCTGTGTACTACAGAACAAATCACTGATCAGTCCTGCACCATGTCTACAGTCGCTGTTATACCTGAGCCCATTGTTGCAGTCACGGTGTCAATCCATTTCACTGAGGGTTTTCCTCTTTTTTGCTGAACCTGTACTTTATCAAGCATGATGTCCTCCTCCAGGGACTGATCCCTCCTAGCAAAATGCCCAAAGTATATAAGAACCAATCTCGTCATTCTTGCTTCTAAGCAGCGCTCTGGTTGCACTTCTTCCAAGACAGATTTGTTCATTCTTTTGGCAGTCCATGGTTTGTTCTAGATTCTTCACCAACACGACAATTCAAAAGCTTCAGTTCTTCTTGCCTTCCTTATCCATTGTCCAGCTTTTACATGCATACGAGGTGATTGAAAATACCATGGCGTGGGTCAGGCACACCTTAGTCTTGTAGGTGACACCTTTGCTTTTCAACACTTTAAAGAGGCCTTTTGTGGCAGATTTGCCAAATGGAACGTGTCTTTTGATTTCTTGACTTCTGGTTCCTTGGGTGTTGGTTGTGGATTCAAATGAAATGAAATCCTTGACAACTTCAATCTTTTCTCCATTTATCATGATTTTGCTTATTGGTCCAGTTGTGAGGATTTTTGCTTTCTTTGTGTTGAGATGTAATCCATACTGAAAGCTATGGTCTTTGATCTTAATCTGTAAGTGCTTCAAGTCCTCTTCACTTTCAGCAAGCAAGGTTGTGTCAACTGCATAATACAGGTTGTTAATGAGTCTTCATCCAATCCTGATGCCCTGTTCTTTTTCATATAATCCAGATTCTGGGATTATTTGCTGAGCATACAGATTGAATAGGTATAGTGAAAGCATGCAATCCTGACAAACACCTTTCCTGACTTTAAACCACACGGTGTCCCCTTGTTCTATTTGAACAACTGCCTCTTGATCTATGTACAGGTTCCTCATGAGCACAATTAAATATTCTGGAATTCCCATTTTTCACAATGGTATCTATCCATAATTTGTTATGATCCACATAGTCCAAAACACAGGTAAACATCTTTCTGGTATTCTCTTCTTTCAGCTGGGATCCATCTGACATCAGCAATGATATCCCTGGTTCCATGTCCTCTTCCGAATGCTGCCTGAATTTCTGACAGTTCCCTGTTGATATACCACTGCAGCTGCTTTAATAATCTTCAGTGGAATTTTACTTGCGTGTAATACTACTGATATTGTTCAATAATTTCCACTTTCAGTTGTATCACCTTTCTTGAGAATAGGCATAAGTATGAATCTCTTCCAGTCGGTTGGCCAGGTAGCTGTCTTCCAAATTTCTTAACATAAATGAGTGAGCACTTCCAGGGCTGCATCCTTTTGGTGAAACATCTCAAATGATATTCCATCAATTCCTGAAGCCTTGTTTTTCACCAATGCCTTCAGTGCAGTTTGGACTTCTTCCTTTAGCACAATTGGTTCCTGATCATATGCTACCTCTTGAAATAAGTGAACATCAACCAATCTTTTTTGGTATAGTAACTCTGTGTATTCTTTCCATCTTCTTTTGATCCTTCCTGTGTCATTTAGTATTTTCCCCATAATCCTTCACTATTGCAATTCAAGGCTTGAATTTTTTTTCTTTATTCCTTTCAGCTTGAGAAAGACAAAGCTGAGCATGTTCTTCCCTTTTGGTTTTGTATCTCCAACTCTTTGCACATGTCATTATAATACTTTATTTTGCATTCTTGAGCTGCCCTTTGAAATCTTCTGTTCAGTTCTTTTACTTCATCATTTCTTCCTTTTGCTTTAGCTACTTGACTTTCAAGAGCAAGTTTCACAGTCTCTTCTGACATCTATTTTGGTCTTTTCTTTCTTTCCTGTCTTTTTAATGACCTCTTGATTTCTTCATGGATGATGTCCTTGATGTCATTTCACAACTCGTCTGGTCTTCAGTCATCAGTGTTCAACACGTCAAATCTATTCTTGAGATGTTCTCTAAATTCAGGTGGAATATGCTTAAGTTCGCACTTTGACTTTTTCTAATTTTCTCCAGTTTCAACTTGAGCTTGCATTCAAGCAATTGATGGTTTGTTCCACAGTCGTCCCTGACCTTGTTCTGACTGATGATATTGATCTTTTCCATCATCTCTTTCCACAGATATAATTGATTTGATTCCTGTGTATGACATCTGGAGAGGTCCATGTGTATAGTCACTGTTTATGTTGGTGAAAAAAGGTATTTGCAATGAATAAATCATGTATCACATCTATCATGTGATCTCAGGCATCATTTCTATCACTAAGGCCATATTTTCCAACACTGATCCTCCTTTGCTTCCAACTTTGGCATTCCAATCACCAGTAATTCTTAATGCATCCTGATTGCATATTCAATTAATTTCAGACTGTAGAAGCTGGTAAAAATCTTTAATTTCTTCATCTGTGGCCTTAGTGGTTGGTACATAAATTGAATAATAGTTGTATTAACGGTCTTCTTCCTAGCCGTTTAGATATTATCCCATCACTGGTAGCATTGTACTTCAAGATAGATTTTGAAATATTCTTTCTGACAATGAATGCAATGCCATTCCTCTTCAAGTTGTCATTCCTGGCATGGTAGACCACATGATTGTCCAATTTAAAATGTACTTCATACATTCCACTTTCTGATTATTAATGGATCTTTGCAGCTGTTTCTTCTCATATTGAGTTGTGCCACATCAGCAAATGAAGGTTCTGAAAGCTTGACTCCATCCAAGTCATTAATATCGACTCTGCTTTGAGGGCATAGCTCTCCCTTAGTCGTCTTTTGAGTGTCTTTCAGCCTGGGGGGCTCATCTTCTGGCACAATATTAGACAATTTTCCTGGCTATTCATAAGGTTTTCACTGGCTAATTCTTTTCAGAAGTACACTACTGGGTCCTTCTTCCTGGTCTGTCTTAGTCTGGAAGCTCAGCTGAAACCCGTCCACCATGGATGACCCTGTTGGCATCTGAATACCGGTGACAAAGCTTCCAGCATCACAGTAACATGAAAGCCCCCATGGTACGACAAACTGACAGACACATGGGGGGAGGTTTATTTAGAACATTGGAATTCATCCTGAGAACAGTGGGTACAATTGAATGATGTGAATTAAAGAAATTAAAAAAAAAAAATCAGATTTTCAATTTGGAAAGATCAGTTTCGATCCGTGTGGAAAATAGATTGAAGGAAGCCAGATGGAAAGCTGAGAACATACTTTCAAAGGTATCATAGTAGTTTTGGGAATAGATGATAATTGTCTAAATGATGGAGGTGGAATTTACAATGAAAATTTTCCTCTTTAACATTTTAGAAATGGGATCAAAATGAATTTGGATAGTGGTTAAAGGAAGAAGAGATAGAATGATATACATGTTTGTAGTGTGGAAAACATGAATCAGAGCAATAATCTCTAATGTGGAAATCATTGGAGGAGAAGCGGAATATTTTTGAGAATAAAAATGGGAAGGATGTTGGCAGGATTACTAAAGTTTGATTTTATACATATGGCATTAGTGTGGCCTACATGATAAAACCCCTGAGAGCTAGAACTCAACAACTCAAGGAGGGTGCCTTGTTTTTCCAAGTCTCACAGGTTTTCTGCCTTGGACAGGGTACAGTGCCACCACTTTTCTATCACTCATTTTAGTGGAAAATATTTGAGTTTTCCCTCTGTGACAGGTTTCTACCTTACACATATTCCAGATTTTGCAGGTTTTACTATATATTAAGCATACAAATAGAGATATCCAGTAGGGTGCAGAATACGTCGGTATGGAGACGAAGATATACACCTTTAATAGAGATTTTAAAGAGAACAGATCTATGATACCCACCCACTCTAAATTTAAAAGCAGGCAGCTAGGGAAAAGAACAGTGTGAGTTTTTAAAAAGGGAGAAACATATTTTGAAAATCTCAAAATACAAAGGAATCTGGATTTAGTCAATACAGAAAAGGACCACTATTCACAGTTGGCAGGTTGTTTATTTCACAAGTGAGCCTAGAGGAGGGAAAAATATACTTTGAAATTCTGCACAGGTCCACTCTCAAGAAGTGTACCTATAAAGCTTGCTATATTTGCCTACCAAACACACAAAAAAACAAACCAGATGCCCTTGAGTAGATTCTGACTCATGGTGATCCCATTACTCCATAGGGTTTTCAGTGTCTGTGGTCTTTCAGAAGTAGATTGCAAGGTCTTTCTTCTGAGATGCCTCTGGTTGAATTCTAACCAATAACATTTCAGTTAGTAGCAAGACACTTAACTGTTTGCTTCCAGGGTGCATTTTTCTATTTCAAAAGTAGCCATTATCTAGGTCATCCCAAAGATTTTCATTGGTTTCATAGTGAAGGACAGCAGGCTGATTTTTACCTATATATATATAAATTGTGGTTTATGGGAATCATAATAATTATGCTTAATATAATGAAATAATAAAAATTTTCAAGATTTTTTTTATAGAGTCATTCAATCTTTAAAACAATATTTTGGTACGTTCATAAAATTATGAAGTTAAGAGCTCTTTGTGATTACCCCTCCAACCAAAAGAGCTACTTGATATTTAGGTGAGTGATTGTTTTTGATTTTTTTTGTTTTTCTTTTTAGAGATTTATTTCTATTTGGTCGATTAACAAGTAGCATCTGTCAAAGGATATTTAGGAGGAGGGTCTTTAGAGATAAAAATGGTACAAAGTCGTAAACAATATTTTATTTTTATAATAGCAAAAATAACATGCACTCATTACCAAAGTTAAAGCTTGAGCCAAGAACATTGTGTAGCATCAGGTCCAAATAAAATTTCCAAAGGTTTCGCTGGCTCTAAAATCCTATTACTCTGATTCAACAGCTTGAATGGCAGATATGATTTTTTTCATTATTCATATTATATGTGCATTTATAATTGCTTCTGCTAAACTTGAGAGACACTGGAAACAACAAAAAAAGAAAATATACAACTGAAGTCACATTGACATTTTATTGGCTTCAAGTAAGAAACACGCACATAATTGCATGCACTCAGAAATGGACAGATATTCATGTGTGCTTGAACCAATTTTAACCTCAACAGCCTTGCTGAAATCAGGTGTAAAAAAAAAAAAAAAGCCATCATTTTGGATGGATAATAACTTCTTGAGCTAAAAAATATAGAATAGCTGCCTGGAGAGAAATTTGGCAGCATAGCAATTTTTTCTTTAGAAACTGGAGTTAGAATCAGAGAGACCTGAACTCAAGTGGTAGTGTTGCCAATTACGAGCTGATATCATTGGTTAAGTTGCTTAGCCTCTCTGAAATTTAGGGCCCTTATTTCAAAGTATACAACTTGAAGCACTTACTGATAAAGATTAAAGATTACAGTCTTCAGTATGGATCATACCTCAACGTGAAGAAAACCAAAATTCTCACAGCTGGACCAATAAGCAACATCATGATAAACAGAGAAAATGTTGAAGTTGTTAGGGATTTCATCTTATTTGGACCCACAATCAATGCCCATAGAAGCAGCAGTCAAGAAATCAAAGGACATATTGCATTAGGCAAATCTGCCACAAAAGGCTTCTTTAAAGTGTTAAAAAACGAAGATGTCACTTTCAGGATTAAGGTGCACCTGACCCAAGCCATGGTATTTTCGATCGCTTCATATGCATGTGAAAACTGAACAACGAATAAGGAAGACTGAAGAAGAATTGATGCCTTTGAAATATGGTGTTGGTAAAGAATACTGAATAAACCATGGACTGCCAGAAGAATAAATAAATCTGTCTTGGAAGAAGTAAAGCCAGATTGTGCCTTAGGAATGAGAGTTGTGAGACCTCACCTCATGTTATTTGGACATGTTACCAGGAGGGACCAGTCTCTAGAGAAGAACATCATGCTTGGCAAAGTAGAGCATCAGTGAAAAAGAGGAAGATTCTTGAAGAGTTGGATTGACATAATTGACACAGTGGCTGCAACAATGGGCTTAAGCATAACAATTGTGAGGATGGCACAAGACAGGGCAGTGTTTTGTCTGTTGTACATAGGGTTGTTATGAGTCAGGACTGACTTAATGGCATCTAATAACAACAACAACCACATCTCAAGTATGCTAGAGAAAGATGCCAGTCTGCTTGTGTAAAGATTTACATCCTTGGAAACACTATTGGGCAGTTCTACTCTGTTCTACTCTGTTCTATAGGGTCATTATGAGTCAAAATTTGACTCGATGACAGTGGATTTTAGTTTATCTCAAAGTATGGATAACAATACCTCTCCAAGTGTTCTTTGAGAATTACAATCCTTCTGATTTTTTTAAAGTTATTTATAGTGGCACAATCAAACTATCCCAGTGACTATTGATGGCAGAGAAAAAGAAGCAATAACCTTTATTCTTACTTTTGTGAAAGGTTTATCTAAATTTCATTTCTTCTTTTTATATTTAACCTTCCTAGACCACCTAGATTACACAGAAAAGGGGGCCAGTGTACTCTAATGACTTTTTGGGACTCTAGATAGAGAACACATTCTCCCTTATTTGAACATAGATATTTCCATCGCAGGAAATGCAAACTGTCCACTGAATACAGTACAATATAAGAGAAACAGCTGTGGATTCAGGAAGACAGAAATTAGAATTTTAGCTGTGACCTATACTAGCTTAGTGACTTACATGAGTCTCTTCCCTTTGCTGGGTCTTTAGCTGACAATGAAATGGTAATGAAATGATAATAAAATGATAATGAGAGTAATGGCCTCATATGCAGTCTTCCTCAGATTAAAACTCCTTTCATGACCCAATTTTTTTTTTCCTTTCAATTTTTTGTTGATACTATGTGTTTTCAGTAATGGAGGGCATGGCGAATTATTGTCCGAATTTTTGGTGGGTAATGTGGTTTTTCGTTTATGCTTCATTCCACAAATCTACCCTTGGAATCCAGAGGTACATATGTGTAACCCTTGTGAACACAAATTTTATCCTAGGAGTCCAGGGGTATATATGTTTACCAAATAAAAATTTTCAAAATTCATTTTTTTCCTCCCCAAAATTCAGTGTTTAGAACCACCTCATACAATACACTGCAAAGACAGTAATTTGTAACACACTCCTGTTTTTATCCCCCCCATTTCCAACTGTTGTTTAGGTCCCTGCCTGCCAGCAGCGCATACTTTCAGTGGAACAGCTTCCCAGTGAACCACAGAGGTAAAAAAGTAAGTGGTAGTTATATATACTACCGACCCTGTAAAGGGTGAAGCAAAATGAAAAAAATAGAGGTAATTTTGCATTGTGTAAATTAAAAGACACAGTACAATTCTTTGTTGTTAGGTGCCATCAAATAGGGTCTGACTCATAGTGACCCTATGTACAACAGAATGAAACACTTCTTGGTCCTGCACAATCCTCACATTTGTTGCTATAATTGAGCCCATTATTGTAGCCTCTGTGTCGATCTATCTCCTTGAGGGTTTTTCTCTCTTTCTATGACCCTCTGCTTTAACCAAGCATGGTGTCCCTCTCCAAGGACTAGTTCCTTTTGATAACATGTCCAAAGTATGTGAGAAAAGGCCTTGCCATCTTCACTTCTAAGGAGCATTCTGGCTGTATTTCTTCCAAGACAGATTTGTTCGTTCTTCTGGTGGCCTATTGTATATTCAACATTCTTTTCCAACACCATAATTCGAAGTTCTTCTTTAGTCTTCTTTATTCATTGTCCAGCTTTCACATGCTTATGAGGCAATTGAAAATACCTTGGCTTGGGTCAGGTGCACCTTAGCCTCAAACTGACATCTTTGCTTTTTTATGCTTTAAAGAGTTCTTTTGCAGCAGATTTGTCCAACAGAATGCATCTTTTGATTTCTTGACTGCTGCTTCCATGGATGTCGATTGTGGTTCTAAGTAAAATGAAATCCTTGACAAAGTCAATCTTTTCTCTATTTACCATGATGTTGCTTATTGGCCCAGTTGTGAGGATCTTTGTTTTATTTATGTTGAGGTAAATTAATACTGAAGGCTGTAGTCATTAATCTTCATCAGCGTTTCAAGTCTTCTTCACTTTCAACAGGCAAGGTTGTGTCATCTGCATATCACAGGTTGTTAATGAGCCTTCCTCTAATCCTAATGCCCCATTCTTCTTCATATAATCCAGGTTCTTGTATTATTTGCTCAGCATACACATTGAATAAGTATGGTGAAAGTATACAACACTAAAATACGCCTTACCTGATTTTAAACCTGTCAGTATTCCCTTGTTCTGTTCAAATGTCTGCCTCTTAGTATATGTACAAATTCTGCAGGAAAGCAATGAAGTGTTCTGAAATTCCCATTCTTCACAATGTCATCTATAATTTGTTATGGTCCACACAGTTGAATGCCTTTGCATAGTCAATAAAACACAGGTAAACCTCTTTCTGGTATTATCTGCTTTCAGCCAAGATTCATCTGACATCAGCAATGATGTCCCTCATTCCACGTCCTCTTCTGGATCCAGCTTTTGAATTTCTGTCCATTCCCTGTCAATGTAGTGCTGCAATCACTTTTGCATTATCTTCAGCAAAAATTTTCTGCCGTGTGATATCAATGATGTTGTTTGATAATTTCTGCATTCTGTTAGATCACTTTTCTTTGGAATGGGCACAAATACGAACCTCCTCCAGTCAGTTGGCCAGGTAGTTGTCTTGCCACAGACAAATGAGAGCTTTCAGTGTTGGACTGGTTTGTTGAAACATCTCAACTGGTATTCCATCAATTTCTGGAGCCTTGATTTTTGTCAGTGCCTTCAGTGCTTTTTCTTCATTCAGGACCACCAGTTTTGACCATATACTACCTTCTGAAATATTTGAATATTGACCAATTCTAACAAAATTCAATTCAAAGAAAACAGTATTTTGTTTGAATACGAACTAATTTTTTTAAAAAAAACAATTATTTGAGAAATAAGGTTTATGCAGAAAAAATAGATGAGACTTAAAAAGTGGCATCACTAGGGCTGGTATCACCCAGTGAGGTAACTCATGATTTCACCTCTTCCATAGACCTCCTCCCATATCAGACCATACAGAAGCTTTAATAATCTTTTTTGTACTAATGTTACTTTTAAATCATAATTCTTGGTTATTTCTTCTTTTTCTTTAATTTTGACTTTATTTTCAAAAAAGTTATTAATATAGGCTCACAACTTCTAGTTACCACAGTATTGTAGCTAAAATACCAGAAAATTTGACAAAATCAGCAACTATGAAAACAACAGTGTGCTGCTGGTGCATACAGATAAAACCATGTGATTTGAAGCCTCCTTGTAATGTTTTTTTTTGTAATGGGTAATAATGACAGCTCTGACCAGAGAGCATTAGAAGGTTCAAAAAGTAAACCAGAGTGAAGTTTTAGCCTTGCAGATATGTCAACTACATCTGTGGAAAGAGAAGATGGAAAAGCTCGATATCATCAGTCAGAGCAAGGCCAGGGGCCTATTGTAGAACAGACCATCAATTGCTCATATGCAAGTTCAAGTTGAAACTGAAGAAAATTAGAAAAAGTTCACAAGAGCTAAAGTACAATCTTGACTATATCCTGCCTGAATTTAGAGACCATATCAAGAATAAATTTGATGAGTTGAACACTAATAATCAAAGAAGGCAAGTTATGGAATGATATCAAGGATATCATACATGTGGAAAGCAAGAGGTCATTGAAAAGACGGGAAAAAAAAAAAAAAGAAAAGACCAAAATGGATGTTAAAAGAGGCTCTGAACATTGTTCTTGAACATAGAGTAGCTAAAGTGAAAGGAAAAAATGATGAGGTAAAAGAGGTGAACGGAAGATTTAAAATGTTAATTCGAGAAGACAAAGTAAAATATTATAATCACATGTGCAAAGAGCTGTAGATAGAAAACCAAAAGGGAAGAAAGAGCACTCCCAGTATTTCTCAAGCTGAAAAAACTGAAGGAAAAATTCAAGCCTTGAGTTTCAATATTGAAGGATTCTACTGGGAAAATATTAAATGACACAGGAAGCATCAAAAAAGATGGAAGGAATTCACAGAGTTACTATACCCAAAACAATTGGCTAACGTTCAACCATTTCAGGAGGTAGCATACAATCAGGAACTAATGGTACTGAAGGAAGAAGTCCAAGCTACACTGAAGGCATTTGCGAAAAACAAGGCTTCAGGAATTGACAGAATACCAACTGAGATATTCCAACAAATGGATGCAGCACTGGAAGTGATCACTCATCTATGCCAAGAAATTTGGAAGACAGCTACCTGGCCAACTGACTGGAAGAGATCCATATTTTTGTCTATTCCCAAGAAAGGTGATCCCAATCGAATGCAGAAATTATCAACCAATATCATTAACATCACACACAAGTAAAATTTTACTTAAGATCATTCATCAGGGACTTGCCAGAAATTCAAGCCAGATTCAGAGGAGGACACTGAACAAGAGAGATCATTGCTGATGTCAGACGAATCCTGGCTGAAAGCAGAGAATACCAGAAAAATGTTTACCTGTGTTTTATTGACTATGCAAAAGCAATTGACTGTGTGGATCATAACAAATTATGGGTAATGTTTCCAAGAATAAGAATTTCCGAACACTTAACTGTGCTCATGCAGAACCTGTACATATACCAAAAGGGAGTCATTCGAACAGGACAAGGGGGTACAGCATGCTTTAAAGTCAGGAAAGGCGTGTGTCAAGCTTGTATTCTTTCACCATACCTGTTCAATCTGTTTGCTGAGCAAATAATCCAAGAAGCTTGACAATATGAAGAACAGGACATCAGGATTGGAGGAAGATTCATTAACAACCTTCGTTATGCAGATGGCACACCCTTGCTTGCTGAAAGTGAAGAAGACTCGAAGCACTTACTGATGAAGATCAAAGACTACAGCATTCAGTACGTATTACACCTTAACATAAAGTAAATAAAAATCCTCACAACTGGACCAAAAAGCAGAATGACGATAAACAGAGAAAGACTGAAGTTGTCAAAGATTTCATTTTGTTTGGATTCACAACACCCATGGAAGCAGCAGTCAAGAAATCAAAAGATGTGTTGCATTGGGCAACTCTGCACAAAAGATCTCTTTAAAGTGTTGGAAAGCAAAGATGTCACCTTGAAGACTAAAGTGCGCCTGATCCAAGCCAAGGTATTTTCAATTGCCTCATATGAAGAAGGAAGGCCAAAAAAGAGTTTATGCCTTAGAATTGTGGCGTTGGTGAAGAATATTGAATACACCGTGGACTACCGAAAGAACAAATAAGCCTTTCTTGGAAGAAACACAGCCAGAATGCTCCTTAGAAGCAAGGATAACAAGAGTATATCTCACATACTTTGAACATGTTATCAGGAGGAACCAGTCCCTGGGGAAGGATATCATGCTTCTTTAAGTAGGGGGTCAGCGAAAAATAGGAAGACCCTCAAGGAGACGGATTGACACAGTGGCTGCAGCAACAGGCTCAAGCATAACAATGACTGTGAGGCTGGTATAGGACCAGGCAATGTTTCATTCTGTTGTACAGAGGGTTCATATGAGCTGGAACCAATCCGATGACACCTAACAACAACAACAACAGATATGTTGATACGTGTAAACTGAAATTATGAAAAACATTTTGTTGTTATAACTACAGGGATCTTTTCATAAAATCAATAAATTCGGCATAAACACTGCATAAAAATTGTACGGATAATCATTTTTTGTGACACCTCCCTGACAGTGTCACCTGGTGTAGTCTGTATCCCCTGCACCCTCCTGGTGTTGCCACTGGACTTAAATATTGCCCTTTCAATAAGACATGGGTCCCTGGTTGCCCAGTGGTTAAAAACTTGGCTGTCCGAATCCACCAGCTGCTCCTCAGAAATCCTATGGGGCAGTTCTACTCTGTTCTATAAGGTCACCATGAGTCGAATTGATGAAATGAATCGCTATTGACTCGACTTGAAGGCAATGGGTTTGATTTCTTTCTACCCCCCCGCCTGGAAATAAACCATGGAATATTCATTGCAATAACAAAGACCTACATTTTTTTTTCCATTACCCATGCTGTTATCACTTTTGCTTTATTTATTTTGAAGACACAGAAGTTCAAGTTGACTTTAACACCGTGGATATTTGATGTCCATGTCTTAAACTGTAAAATTCATGGCTTAACTCTCTCTCTTTTTTCCTTTACAGTAGATTCACATTTGTCTGTCTGTCATATGGTTTCTGGGACTTATTTTTGGGAAACTTTTATCTGAATGGAGATCAAGGAGGAAAACCAAAAACCTCTCTAGTTTCTGCCTGGAAACTAACTACAGATCAACACAGACACAGAGTGATTCTCCAAA
Organism: Elephas maximus indicus; assembly: GCF_024166365.1. NCBI lineage: Eukaryota > Metazoa > Chordata > Mammalia > Proboscidea > Elephantidae > Elephas > Elephas maximus. The sequence goes on from NC_064830.1 coordinate 28,900,452, forward strand.
GGCGTGCAGGCCTTCAGCAGAGGCCTCTTTCCTCCACTTTGCCATTGAGATTAATTTGCTGCAGCATGTCCACTCTGGAGGCAGGCCTAATCAGCCATGGGGTAGATATTTACCTAGAATGTCGGATTTGCTTCATGTTTATTTGATCAGGAGAGATGATTTTCTGCATGGACTCCCCTACATGTTCCTTCATCGTTTTTGTCATTTAACAATACAATATTTTCAAGTTCAGTAAAGCATAGTGAATGCATTATATTACTACAGGGTTACTTTTAGCAACTACAATCTTCTTGCAAGATAGATCCTTTTTTCATGTATATTAGAGTAATTCAAGCAGAGAGATGAGAGTTTATTTAAAGATAGGTGGAAGGCGCATTTTTTCTCAGACCAAATAAAGAGAAATTTCCCTAAAATTTGCAGAAAATAATGTGAAATGAATCAAAAGAAATGTTTGAGAAGATATCAGAATAGATGGGTAAGATGGAAGATGCCACTCACACCACTTTTCCCAGTGCTTACCCCAAGGTAAGAAAGAAGTAACGTTATCTCACTTGACTAGCCATTTTAATTACCAACACTGTTTTGTAACAAGGAGTTACCAGAAGATATTCCTTACCTGAGAGTGGCCAAAAAGCCTTGTAGCTTCCTTTAGATTTTATTCAAGCCTGGGGCAGGAGCGTTGGCGGGAGGATGGGCATAGCATCTTGAATGCGTATGCAGAAAAAAATGGAGGGTTTGTTCTGATTTCATCCCACATGCCCTTCTTTCTTAATCTTAGAGTTATAACTCTTACATTTAAAATAGTAAATCAATAATGAATAAATAATAGCAAGAGATTTAGTAAAAATGATTTTCTAATCTACTTTCTGGTGACTTTTTAAATTGATGTAATCCATCTGGAATCAAGTTTCTAAAATGTCTAAAGAATAATGAAGTTATTCTAGCATTGGAAACAAGTTTATACTAAGGAAGTAATAACAATAATTAAAAAAAATCAGCAACATCACAGTCATTACACTATTATGAGTACAAGATTCTTTTCTTCATTAAGAAGACTTTTTATTACACAAAACTGTTATAACATCAGCGGATCATATTGACAATTCTCTTTGAGGAAAAGGGGGAGACTAACATTAGTTAACAACTACTAATTGTTGGGCAAGGTCCCTGGGTGGCATAAGCAATTTATATTCCACTATTAACCCAAAGGAAACCCTGCTGGTGAAGCAGTTAAGAGTTTGGCTGCTAACGACAAGGTCAGCAGTTTGAATCTACCAGGCGCTCCTTGGAAACCCTATGGGGTGGTTCTACTCTGTCTCTGTGCCATTCTGAGTATATTCCACATGAATTAAGAGACCATCTCAAGGAAAGTTTTGACACATTGAACACTAATGACTGAAGACCTGGTGAGTTGTGGAATGACACCAAAGACATCATTCATGAAGAAAGCAAGAGGTCATTAAAAAGATAGGAAAGCACAAAAATATCAAAATGGATGTCAGAAGAGACTCTGTAACTTGCTCTTCAACGTCAAGTAGCTAAAGCAAATAGAAGAAATGATGAAGTAAAACAGCTGAACAGAAGATTTCAAAGGGCTGCTTGAGAAGATGAAGTTAAGCATTATAAAGACATGTGCAAAGACCTGGAGATAGAAAACTGAAAGGGAAGGACACGCTAGGCATTTCTCAAGCTAAAAGAAAAGGAAAAAAAAAATTCAAGACTTGAGTTGCAATAGTGAAGGATTCTCTGGGCAAAATAGTAATCTGTGCAGGAAGCATCAAAAGAAAACGAAAGTCCCACTTTAAAGAGTGGCGTCTGGGGTCTTAAATGCTAGCAAGCAGCCATCTAAGATGCATCAATTGGTCTCAACCCACCTGGATCAAAGGAGAATGAAGAACACCAAGGACACAAGGTGATTATGAGCCCAAGAGACAGAAAGGGCCACGTGAACCAGTGACTACATCATCCTGAGACCAGAAGAACTAGATGGTGCCTGGCTATAACCCATGACTGCCCTGACAGGGAACACAACAGAGAACCCCTGAGGGAGCAGGAGAGCAGTGGCATGCAGACCCCAAATTCTCATAAGACCAGACTTAATGGTCTGACTGAGACTGGAAGGACCCTGGTGGTCATGGCTCCCAGACCTTCTGTTGACCCAGGACGGGAACGATTCCTGAAGCCAACTCTTCAGACATGGATTGGACTGGACAATGGGTTGGAGAGGGATGTTGAGGAGTGAGTTTCTTGGATCAGGTGGACACTTGAGACTATGTTGGCATCTCCTGCCTGGAGGGGAGATGAAAGGGTGGAGGGGGTTAGAAGCTGGTGAACTGGATACGAAAAGAGAGAGTGGCAGGAGAGAGCAGACTGTCTCATTAGGGAGATAGCAATCGGGAGTGTATAGCAAGGTGTATATGGGTTTTTGTGTGAGAGACTGACTTGATTTGTAAACTTTCACTTAAAGCACAATAAAAATTATTTAAAAAAAAAAAAGAAGATGAAAGGAATATGCAGAGTCACTGTACCAAAAAGAATTGGTTGACATGCAACCATTTCAGGAGGTAGCATATGATCAGGAACCGATGGTACTGATGGAAGAAGCCTAAGCTGCACTGAAGACGTTGATGAAAAACAAGGCTCCAGGAACTGACGGAATACCAATTGAGATGTTTCAACAAAGGGATGCAGAGCTGGAAATGCTTATTCATCTATGCCAAGGAATTTGGGAGATAGCTACCGGACAACTGACTGGAACAGATCCATATTTATGCCTTTTTCAAAGAAAGGTGATCCAACTGAATGCAGAAATTATTGAACAATATCATTAATATCACACACATGTAAAATTTTGCTAAAGATTACTCAAAAGTGGCTGCAGCAGTACATCAACAGAAAATTACCAGAAAGTCAAGCTGGATTCAGAAGAGGACATGAAATGAGGGATATTATTGCTGATGTCAGATGGATACTGGCTGAAAGCAGAGAATATCAGAAAGATATTTACCTGTGTTTTAATGGCGATGCAAAGGCACTCGACTGTGTGGATCATAACAAGTTATGAATAACATTGGGAAGAGTGGGAATTCCAGAACACTTAATTGTGCTAATGAGGAACCTGTACATTAACCAAGAGGCAGTCATTCAAACAGAACAAGGGGATGCTGCATGGTTTAAAGTCAGAAAAGGTGTGTGTCAGGCTTGTATCCTTTCACCATACTCATTCAATCTGTATGTTGAACAAATAGTCTGAGAAGCTGGACTATATGAAGAAGAATGGGGCATTAGGATTTGAGGAAGAGTCATTAACAACCTGTGATGTTATGGTGATGACGCGAACTTGCTTGCAGAAAGTGAAGAGGACTTGAAGTGCTTACTGATGAAGATCAAAGAGTACAGCCTTCATTATGTATTACACCTCTACATAAAGAATACCAAAATCCTCACAACTGGACCAATAAGCAACATCAGAGAAAAGGTTGAAGTTTTCAAGGATTTTGTTTTACTTGGATGCACAATCAACACCCATGGAAGCAGCAGTCAAGATGTCAAAAGATGCATTGCATTTGGCAAATCTGCTGCAAAAGACCTCTGTAAGGTATTAAAAAGCAAAGATGTCACTTTAAGGACTAAGGTTGCCTGACTCAAGTGATGGTGTTTTCAGTTGCCTCATATGCATGGAAAAGCTGGACAAGGAATAAGGAAGACTGAAGAATTGATGCCTTTGAATTATCTTGTTGGTGAGCAGTATTCAATATACCGTGGACTGCCAGAAGAACAAACACATCTGTCTTGGAAGAAGTACAGCCAGAGTGCTCCTTAGAAGCGAGATGGCGAGTCTTTGTCTCATGTACTTTGGACATGTTTATCATGAGAGACAAGTCGCTGCAGAAGCCCATTATGCTTGGCAAAGAAGGTGATATGAAAAAGAGGAAGACCCATAACAAGGTGGATTGACACAGTGGCTGCAAAGATTAGTTCAAACATAGCAACGATTGTGAGGATGGAATAGGACTGGGCAGTGTTTCGGTCTGTTGTATGTCAAGTGGCTATAATCTGAACTTACTGAACAGCACATTACAACAACGACAACTGGCGAACATCTTTTTTTAATATATATTTTTACTCCTGGAGTCTGAAAAATTAACAACTCAATTCAGCAATATGGATTTCATAACCAGGCAAAATGTGATATGTGTGCAGTCACAAATTAAGATATCATACAAAGTTATCCATATCAAAAAAATGGCAATAAAAGAGAAAAAAAGTGAGTTCAGCTGGAGAGTAAAGGAGTGAGGAGAAGGGTAAAGGTATTTTAAAAGCAGGCAAATTTAGATACATTTCAAAAAGCTAATGTTTGAGTTGTCCAGTTATTCTAGTAATACATGGAAGCCTTGGGCATGACAAGTTCATCATCCCTTTTACAATTTTCTGACACAGTTACAGAGCTGAGAAGTGAAGTTAGGCAAAACGAAAACATTGATTTTGATTATTTCCGTTCATGTGAGATTGAATGAGGAAATGAGTTTCCAGATTCCCTGTCTCAAACTTTTCATACCCTACTTGTATTCTAATGTCCCCTTTTAGCATTTGTGCCTATGCTTGCAAAATTGGTATTTTCTTTGACCTAACATTGTTTTACTAGAAAGCACTGATTATAGTCTAATAGGAAAAAAAAAAAAAAAACCTGTTAAATATTCTCCTTAAGTGTTGAAATTTAATTTAAACAGAAAAAACAAACAAACAAACCTGACATTGTGAATGTCAATAATATGTTCTCAATTGCTTTTTCTTCCTATATGTGGATGAAATACTAGGAGGAAGTGAAGTTATTCTAAACAGTGTGGTTTAAAGATTTATATTCACCACTTGATAAAGATACCACACCAGTAGGAAGTCAGATCAGTAAATCTTGTCTAGTTCTTAACAGCAGGTAGACAAGTCTTTGGAAGGAGAGAAAAATATCCTACTGCGGGCGATTCCAGTAAATTGAAATGTGGAAAGAATGAGGACATTGTGAGTATACTCAATAGCTCATTCAAGTTTCTTGTCTTCTTAAGACCTTTATAGCTCTAATGTTATCAAAATATACGTTCATTTGATAAAAATATTGCATAAAACTTTGAGACACTAGGACCGTGTGTCTTACTTTTTTTTTTTTTTCTGTAAAGGCTTTGTTATGTACAGGGACAGGAGTCTCAGTACTTCTTGGAACTGCCTTCCTCATGGTGGCCAGGACATTGCTCAGCTCCTCTTGCTTCCTCTTGGTAAGGACGCATGTTGCCACTTTTCTTGATGCACTTGTCAGCCTGCTTGTTCTTGGAGACCCTGAGCATGCTGCTCCTCAGGGCAAAGCTGTATACCTCCTGGATCACGTCCAACGTGAACTTGGTGTGCTTGGCTAGGTGGCAGTGGCAGTGCCTTGGAGCGTTCCCATTTTTGGTCACCTTGTGGCTTTTGTTGAGGCCCAGGGCCATGGGGTAGCACAGAGCCACGGTGCTACCCTTCAGTGGCTGTTAAGGTGGAAGGGCTAGGCTTTTTCTTGTTGTTGTTATTTGTTTTGGTTTTTGCATTTTCTTTTTTGTACCAGGGTAGCCATAGGGTTTTAGAAAATGAATAATTCCATGCCTGGTATGTTCTCTATTGTTAGTTGCAGGCCACAGCATTGACTACTCTTTAAAACGTAAACTTCCTGACTACTTAGACTTTTTTTTTTTTTTGCTTTTTTAATAGTATTTTATTGTATTTTCTATGGAAGTATACACAGCAAAACATGTTCCCATTACAGTTTCTATACATATTGTTCAGTAACTGTCATGGATTGAATTGTGCCCCCTAAAAATATCTGTCAACTTGGCTAGGTCATGACTCCCAGTATTGTGTGGTTGTCCTCCATTTTGTGATTTTTCTATGTGTGATAAATCATAATTTCTGCCTGTGGTTAAAGAGGATTAGGGTGGGACATAACACCCTTGCTCAGTTCACATCCCTGACCCAATGTAAAGGGGGTTTCCTTGGGGTGTGGTCTGAACCACCTTTTATCTTACAAGAGATAAAAGGAAAGGGAAAAAAGCAGAGAGTTGGGGTCCTCATACCACTAAGAAAGCAGTGCTGGGAGCAGAGTGGGTCCTTGGGACCTGGGTCCCTGTGAGGAGAACCTCCTGGTCCAGGGGAATATTGATGAGAAGGCTGACAGAGAGAGAAAGCCTTCCCCTGGAGCTGATGCCCTGAATTTGGACCTTTAGCCTACTTTACTGTGCGGAAATAAATTTCTCTTTGTTAAAGCCATCCACTTGTGGTATTTCTGTTATAGCAGCACTAGATCACTAAGACAGTAACACTGTTTACATTCTTCACATTGTGTCACCTTTCTCTAGTTGTTCCATTTCCATTAACCTAGCCCCCAACATTTTCATTTATGCTTTAGGGGATATGTTGACCATTTGGTCTCATATAGATGATTATTTAAAAGAGTGAAGTGTTCAAGGGTGATATTATTTTATGAGCTAACCTGCTATTAAGCAAAAAGAAAACTTGAGGGGATAGTTTCAGTTCAAGGTTTAAAAACTATCTCAGGGCAATAGACTTGTAGATTCCTCCAGTCTCAAAGGGTCCAGTAAATTTGAATTTTTGGAGAATTTGAAGTTTTGTTTGATTTTTTTTTTTCCTCTTTCTATCAGTATCCAACTATTGTGGCCCTAATCAGAACATTCATTAGTGGTAGCTGGGCACCATCTAGTTCGTTCTGTCTCAGAGTAGAAAACGCCAAGGTTCATGTAGACAATTAATCCTGTACACTGCTTCCTTCCTTGAATCTTGAGTTTCCTTCTTTTTTTTTCCAGATGGATAGAGACCAGTAGTTGTGTCTTATATGGCTGCTTGCAAGCTTTTAAGACCCCAGACACTACTCACCAAATTAGGATGTATAACATAAACATGATGAACTATATTATGCCCATTGACCAAATAGCCCCAGGAGACTACAACCCTAAGTCTTCAAACCAAGAAAACTAATGACATGAGATGACTGGTTATGTCTAAAATGTATCAGTTTCTGTGACCCTTATTTGTTTTATTATGTATATAATATGTATATATATCTCATCACCATCAAGTCAGTTCTGACTCATAGTGAACCTATAGGATGGAGTAGAACTGTCCCATGGGGTTTCCAAGCAGTAGCTGGTAGATTTGAACTGCTGACCTTTCGTTTAGCAGTTGAGCTCTTAACCACTGTGCCACCAGGGCTCCATATATGTCTACATATATATATACATATATATATAACTCAATATTATATAAAATATATAACCCTAGTGGCATAGTGGCTAAGTGCTAGGGCTGCTACCCAAAAAGTTGGAATCAACTCAATGGCAACAGGTTATATTTTTTATATATATATGTGTGCGTGTATATATATGTAGATATATGTGTGTGTGTGTATATGCAGATATGTGTATACACACACGTATTTTGGTTGTCGTTGCAAAATTATATATAACATAGCATTTACAAAACTTCTTTTTTCTTGTATACAACTTAGTGACATCAGTAACCTTGGTCAAGTTGTGCATACTTCACCCACATTGAGTGCTACCTTTTCCATCACCATAAATAAAAAGTGACTACTGTCTAGAGAATGAATACTCCTCCCTCCACCCTTGGTAAACACCAATGAATATTGGTCTCTGTGTATATACCTATTCTTGCCAATTTATGAAAGTGAGATTGTACAATATTTGCCCTTTTGTGATTGACTCATTTTGCTCAGCATAATGTCCTCCATACTGTAAGATGTTTTGGGAACTCATCTTCCTTACCGACTACTTTGTAAAAGCTTCACTAAGGGAAGCAGTGCTGTCGAGTCGATTTGGACACACATTACAATATATAAATAAACAGCTCTTTATCGCAATTTGAAGTTTAAAGTTTCAAATATTCTTTGATGATTCCTGAAATTTGCAAAACACCTATCAGTAATTTCTACCCAAAAGTATACAAGTAGCTGCCCTCAATTATTTTTACTAAATATGCTTGGAGATTTGCAGGACTCAGTTTGATTTCATTCAGAGAAATCATTAAAATAGAGGTTGAAATTTATTCAGACTTTAATTACTTTTATTATTTTAATAATACGTTTCACTCTGTTAAAAAAATAAAGGACAAAGAAATAAAACATACAGGGTGTACTCAAGCAGTTATTCTATATGCATACTGGGGGACCATTTTTTTTTTCTAAAAAAGAAACTAATGGTTCACTGAACCCTACTTACAATGAAGCTTTTAAGGAGAAGAGGAGGACACAGAGTAAAAATGAACCACTAGCTAGTCTCAACATGACTGATTAAAATCATTCTTTCAGGGGTCAGCTGGCATCAGGTAACTAGTTGTTTCCTGTGACCTCCATTCATTTAAAATTTCCTGAAGTTAAATTTCTTGCACAAGATAAACTTTAAATGACTTCATGTTTATCACATTTGTCTTATCCTAGAAAGAGTTTGAATTTTATGATTATCATGAAAGCTGGAAAATGAATAAGGAAAACTGAAGAAGAATTGATGCCTTTGAATTACAGTGTTGGTGAAGAATATTGAACACACCATGGACTGCCAAAGACCAAACAAATCTGCCTTGGAAAAAGTACAGCCAGAAAGTTCCTTAGAGGCAAGGATGGCACAAGACTTACCTCACATACTTTGGACATGTTATCAGGAAGGACAGGTCCCTGCAGAAGTACATCATGTTTGGTAAACCAGAGGGTCATCGAAAGAGAAGACCCTCAAGAAGATGGATTGACACAGTGGCTGCAACAATGGGCTCAATCATAACAACACTTACGAGGACGATGCAGGACCAGGCAGTGTTTTGTTCTGTTGTACATAGGGTTGCTGAGTCAGAACCAACTGGACAGCACCTAACAACAACATCTCCACATTACTTTTTTTCACCTGTTCTTGGATACATTTTACGTTGACCAGTGACCTTTGTGAATGTTCCTACACACTCAGAGGAATCTGTCTTTTGACAGCTCTAATGATTTATGGTTTTTACCTTTTATTGATGCCAAAAAAAGCACCAGTCTAAGGTCATTGGTCTACATTGTAAAGCTTTCCTTACCTACATAGAGCAACATCACCCCTTATAAATGTAATTGCTCAGAGAAATGTGGCATTCTTTTGTGAGATCAAAACTGGAGTCCATATTATCCAATCCTGCCATTTCAGTCTTCATCTTAGGTTACTGTCAGCATCATCAAGCATTCTTCATCTATCCTCTCTTGCAACATTCTCATTTCTTGGTTTATACAAGCTCATTCTCCTGTTTTATAGTTGCTATTGTCTATTTGTTTGTTTTTCATTTTACCCCTTGGACCACAACTGCTTATCCCTCTTTTCTGACCCTCTTCTTCTCCCTGGATTTGGCCCAGTCCAAGATCCTATTCTATTCTTCTTTCCACATTCTTCTCATTAGCCATCTATTTCATGTCTTTAAGGGCTTTCTGTCTGTTGATGAATCCGAACATCATATCATCAGCTTCTTTTGAATGACGCTCTTATGTGGCTGACATTTTACTTCCATTTCTCCTTGGTGTCTCAGAGTCATGTCAGGGCTTAACAAGTCCATAATGATTTATTGATGTGCTGCTATTCTCAAATCCATTTCTCCTCTTATGATGCTCCTGTCAAATGTATCTACTTCTCTTCTTTTTGGGTATGGCTGCCTTAGTTTAAGCCACTATTATCCCTAAACATCTTATTATAGTATTTGCAACAGCTTACTCATTTGCTTACTGCTTCTCCCTTGCCTTTCTTACATTCTTTAAACAATTTCCAGAGGGATACATCAAATGTTTCAGTAACTTCACTTTGAACTTCAGATAAATAAAAATTCCTTGATATGTTCTTAGGATTCTTAATAGTCTAGAGTCTCCACTTTCCTTCTCAAGTTTCATTGCCTATTACTCTCCTTCCTCCTTTGGCTCCAGCTACAGTGGTTTAATTTCACACCTCAGGGCCTTCCAACAGGCTGCCCAGTCCCCACCCCTGATGTTCTTCTCCTAGTCTTGAATTCATGTGTTGTCATTTTAAATGTCACCTCTTCAGAGATGTCGAAAGTGCCCTGTTATTTTCTGTTACATATAGCAAGTCATTTTGTAATCAAACAAATATTTATTTATTTACCAATTTAATATCTTCCTCCCTCAACATACTTGCTTCATAAGGAAGAAACTGTGTCCTGTGTACACTGTAGGACCAGCACTTAGCACAGTGTCTGCCAAATAGTCTTTGCTTAATTGAGGAATTGATGGAAATTAGTTAAACAACTTAAAAGTAGATTTGAAAAAGCTTCTGGGAAGCTGGCTATATAAGTCAATATTAAATTGAATATCTTTTTTTTTATTAACTTTTATTGAGCTTCCAGTGAACGTTTACAATTCAAGTCAGTCACATATAAGTTTACATACATCTTACTCCATACTCCCACTCGCTCTCCCCCTGATGAGTCAGCCCTTCCAGTCTCTCCTTTCATGACAATTTTGCCAGCTTCCCACTCTCTCTATCCTCCCATCCCCCCTCCAGACAAGAGTTGCCAACACAGTCTCAAGTGTCCCCCTGATATTATTAGCTCACTCTTCATCAGCATCTCTCTCCCATCCACTGTCCAGTCCCTTTCATGTCTGATGAATTGTCTTCGGGGATGGTTCCCGTCCTGTGCCAACAGAAGGTTTGGGGACCATGGCCGCCGAGATTCCTCTAGTCTCAGTCAGACCATTAAGTATGGTCTTTTTATGAGAATTTGGGGTCTGCATCCCACTGATCTCCTGCTCCCTCAGGGGTTCTCTGTTGTGCTCCCTGTCAGGGCAGTCATTGATTGTGGCCGGGCACCAACTAGTTCTTCTGGTCTCAGGATGATGTGGGTCTCTGGTTCATGTGGACCTTTCTGTCTCTTGGGCTCTTAGTTGTTGTGTGACCTTGGTGTTCTTCATTCTCCTTTGATCCAGGTGGGTTGAGACCAATTGATGCATCGTAGATAGCCGCTTGTTAGCATTTAAGACCCTAGATGCCACATTTCAAAGTGGGATGCAGAATGTTTTCATAATAGAATTATTTTGCCAGTTGACTTAGAAGTCCCCTTAAACCATGGTCCCCAAACCCCCGCCCTTGCTCCGCTGACCTTTGAAGCATTCATTAAATTGAATATCTTTAAAAGAAAATGATCTTTATTTCCCTTAGCTGGTCTATATTTATAATCAAATTTCTCTGAAATGAAGTATAGATCTAGAAGAACAATTGTTCATCAAGAACCATTGGCCTTCAGAGTTATAAGCTTCATAGCCTAGTTTCATTAAACAGATCTGTGTCCTTTGTGAGCTATGATTGGATATTTGGACCTGCTTGCCTTAATCTATGTCCACTTGCAAAATTAACACTCTTATTGTGTTAGTATTTTTAAACAGGCAACTCTAAATTCTTTAAAGAGCTGCAATACATTTAAGTCAAATCATTTAAGTACAATCTCTGCAATTTAACATCTTTTGGCCTTAAAAATGCCTTAAAGTCCTCAGGGTCACAATATTCTTCTCAAAAACATGGAACTGCTTAGAGGTGATCTCCCTTTTTCCCAAGATTACTATGGACATCCAATCAGTAAGATCAGTAATTGCCAAATTTTTACACAAATAGCCCTTACCTTCTACGTTTGTTTGTCAACCATTACCTCCCCATGCAAGGTATTTTCATAGGCTCCCTTATGCCTTTTTTTTTTTTTTACTTGTTGCTGTTAAAAAAAAAAAAAATAGCATAACAACACTCACAAAAATACATTGCAGGGGTAAGGAGCAGTTGGTAAACAAAAGTAAACAGCATGTGTTATTTGCATAAAAATACAGCAGTAGTGAAAGCTCACTCTAAGTATTCGATTTTATGTAAACTTAATACAATCTGTACATTTACTTTTTGCAAAGAATCTTTAAAAATCACCTGTCAAGTAACAAACCCTAGAGTGTACAATGAAAAACTGTGGTCTAAACAGAAAAAAAAGATAGTTTGTCTAAAGCGATATAGTCAATCAGATACATAGTATTCCCATGAATTTTACATTTTACAAAAACTTCTCAAATATTCCCAGAATTAAATTTGGCTTATGTTGTTAGTTTATTATACAATTATACAAGTCTGTGGGTGGCGCAAATGATTAACCTGCTCAGCAGACAGCAAAAGTTTGAAGGTTCAAGTCCACCCAGAAAAGCCTTGGAAGAATGAATGGCCTGGCAATCTACCTCCAAAAAAATCAGCCATTGAAAACCATATGGAGCACAGTTCTACTCTGTCACACGTGTCTCCATCAGTCAGAAATGACTCAAGAGCAAGTGATTTTTTTAAACAGGTTATCCAATATTAAGGAGCCATGACTGCACAACGGTTAAGCAATTAGCTGCGAACCAAAAAGTTGGCTATTGGAACCCATCCTGCAGCTCTGCAGGAGAAACACTAGGCAATATACTCCAGTATAAATTATAGCCCAGACCAGTTCTACTTCATTACATTGACTCGCTGTGAATCAAAAATTGACTTGTTGGCACCTGACAACATCCAATAATAGTATTGACTTCACAAAATTTTAACGTAAAGGAAGTTTCCATGTTCCATGAAAAGTAATATAACCTGAGAAATATAATATTTACAGATTCACCTACAGACATAGTCTTCCATAAAAAGTTCCAGGATCCTACCCACTCCCTGTAATGACTCACACTTATTTCTTCCTCTGAAACTAGCTATAAACTTTAGGGTAAACCAAAAATCAATAACATAGAATCTATAACTTTGAGCACCTCACATTTGGAGTGACTTATTAAACACCTCTATTTAAGAAAAATTGATCTGGCTGTCAAATGATAAGGCATAGAATATCTTAGATTTTATACAAACATATCTCAAAATTTTGTCTCAATTTTGATTAGAATTAAATGCAATGATTTATATAAAGATCTTTGCATAATCCTTCACATTGAGTACCAAATAACTTATTGATGGCTCAGAGGCAAAAGTCAATATCAAATCACATAAAGAGGCAGACCATGATGGCTTTAGCAAGTGACCAAAGAAAATAATCAAGAAACCCCCAAGAGGTAAACAAAGTCATGGAATTACCTGAGTAGAATTCAAAAGATCAATATACAGAGCTCTTCAAGAGATCAGGAAGGAGATCAGGCAAAATGCAGACCAAGCCAAGGAACACACAGACAAAGCAACAGAGGAACTTAACAAAGCTATACAAGCACATAATGACAAATTTAAGAGGCTGCAAGGATCCGCAGAGAGACAGAAAATAGAAATCCAAAGTACTAACAATAAAATTTCAGAATTAGATAACCTAATAGAAAGTCATAGGAGCAGAATTGAGGCAACAGAAATCAGAATTAGTGAGATTAGAGAGAATTTTAAGAGTGGATAGGAATAAACAAAAAGCCATCTACAAAGAAGAGTCAAAAAGAATAAGCTGTGACTACCCAGTAGAAACCATGCAGGCAAAAAAGCAATGGTATGACATATACAAAGCCTTGAAGGAAAACAAAAAAAAATTGCCAGCCAAGAATTATATATCCAGAAAAACAGTCTTTCAAATATGATGGCAAAATTAGGACATTTCCAGATAAACAGAAGTTAAGAGAATTTGTAAAAACCAAACAAAAATTACAAGAAATACTAAAGGGTCCTTCAGTTAGAGAATCAATAACATAAGATAAAAACCCAAGACTAAAACACAGGACAGAACAACCAGATATCAACCATAGGGAAGTCACAAAAATAAATCAAAGCTAAAATGCTGGAAATAGGGAAACAGAGGCATCAATAGGTAAAAGATGACAACATTAAAACAAAAAGGACTAAATAATGTAGTCATAGATCTTTCATATGGAGAGGAAGTCAAGGTGATATCAAGAAATAAAAGACTGGTTTAAACTTAGAAAAAGAGAGATAAATATCAAAGTAACCACAAAGGAAACTAAAAATCCTATACATCAAAATAAAAAAGAAGAAAAACACAAAGACTCAGCCAATACAAAATTAACAGCAATGAAAAAGATAAAAAGGACATACATATAGAAAAACGACTCAGCACAGAAAATTAAGTGGAACAAAGAAACTGTCAACAACATACACATAAAAAAATGCATCAAAATGACAGCACTAAACTCATAAAAAAAAAAGTACCAATAATTATATTGAAAGTAAATGTACTAAATGCACCAATAAAGAGAGTGACAGAACAGATTTAAAAAAAAAAAAAACACAGTCTACGTGCTGCTTACAGTAGACACACCTTAGACTTAAAGACACAAACTAAAACTCAAAGAATGGAAAAAATATACATCAAGCAAACAACAATCAAAAATGAGCAGGAGTGGCAATATTAACCTCTGACAAAACAGACTTTAAAGCAAAATTCAACAGAAAGGATAAGAAAGGACACTATCTACTGATTAAAAGGTCAATAACCTGGAATCCTGGTGGCGTAGTGGTTAAGAACTACAGCTGCTAACCAAAAGGTCAGCAGTTCGTATCTACCAGGTGCTCCTTGGATAGCATATGGGGCAGTTATACTGTTTCTTATAGGGTCACTATGAGTCAGAATAGACTCCATAGCAATGGGTTTTTAACACCAGGAAGACATAATTGTAAAAAATATTTACAGGGAACAGAACAGAGAACCCCTGAGGGAGCAGGAGAGCAGTGAGATGCAGACCTCAAATTCTCATAAAAAGGCCAGACGTACAGTCTGACTGAGACTAGAAGGACCCCAGAGGTCATGGTCCCCAGACCTTCTGTTAGCCTGAGACAGGAACCATTCCCAAAGCCAACTCTTCAGACAGGCATTGGACTGGACTGTGGGATAGAAAATGATACTGGTGAAGAAGGAGCTGCTTGGATCAAGTAGACACATGAGACTATGTGGGCAGCTCCTGTCTGGAGAAGAGATGAGAGGGCGGAGGGGGTCAGAAGCTGGCCGAATGGACACAAAAACACAGAATGGAGGGAAGGAGTGTGCTGTCTCATTAGAGGGAGAGCAACTAGGAGTATATAGCAAGGTTTATATAAGTTTTTGTATGAGAGACTGACTCGGTTTGTAAACTTTCACTTAAAGCACAATAAAAATTAAAAAAAAGAAATCAAAAGATGCATTGCATTGAGCAAATCTGCTGCAAAAGACCTCTTTAAAGTGTTGAAAAGCAAAGATGTCACCTTGAAGACTAAGGTGCGTCTGACCAAAGCCATGGAATTTTCAGCTGCCTCGTATGCATGCGAAAGCTGGGCTATAAATAAGAAAGACCAAAGAAGAATCAATGCCTCTGAATTGTGGGGTTGGTGAAGAATACTGACGACACCATGGACTGCCCAAAGAATGAACAAATCCGTCTTGGAAGAAGTACAACGAGAATGACCCTTAGAAGCAAGGATGGTGAGACTACGTATCACATACTTTGGGCATATTATCAGGAGGCATCAGTCCCTGGAGAAGAACTTCATGTTTCGTAAAGTAGAGGGTCAGTGAAAAATAGGAAGACCCTCAGCAATATGGATTGACTCAGTGGCTGCAACAATGGGCTTAAGCATAACAATGATTGTGAGGATGGCACAGGACCTGGCAATGTTTCTTTCCGCTGTACATAGGGTTGCTATGAGTTGGAACTGACTCTACAGCACCTAACAACAACAAGATTAATATTAGAGTGTCTTTATATTCTCCAAATAATATATATGATCAAGAGCATATGCCAGAAATTGAAGGGTCACCAGAAAGGATCCTTCTGTGGTTGAAACAAATTGTTCCATTTAATTGTAATCTGATAGAAGCCTAATCCTCTACTATTTAACATGATTTCCGTTCCACAGCCCTTCTAAGGAGCTTTAATCAGTCCCTTAGTTTCCCAGAGCTATTGTAACAAAGTACCACAAACTGGGTAGTTTATTGCTTCACACATCTATAGGCTAGAAGTCCAAATCAAGGCATCAAAAGAGTGGTGCTGTCTCTGAAGGCTCTAAGGGAAGATCCTTCTTTGCCTCTCCCTAACTTCTGGTGGTTCTTGGCAATTCTTGGTGTTCCTTGGTTTGTAGTTGCATCACTCCAAGCTCTGCCTCTGTCTTCACGTGGGCATCTTCCCTCCGTCTGCCTCTATGCCTCTGCTTGTTTTGTAAGCACACCAGTCACACTGGATTAGGGCCCACCCTACTCCAGTATGGCCTCATGTTAACTAATAACATCTTCGAAGATGCTATTTCCAAACAAGGACACAGTCACAGATATCAGGGATTAAGACTTCAGTGTATCTTTCTGAGGGCCACAATTCATTCCATAATAATATTATTTATGTGCATAAAATGTTATCCTGTTAAATAGGGGCCCCTGGCATTACTCAGTTTTACAGAGAAACTGAGTCACAACAAGGTTAGAAATAGATGGATTATCTCATGGCATAAATCCTTCATATATGCAAATATGAAATTCAAGGTGATTTCATATAAACCAATTTTAAATATTTGGGTGTCTAAATTGATCCTATTTTTAAGCATATTTTGAAGTAGATGCTCTTTTATCTGAACAAAATTTTAAATCATTTTGTCTGTACTTTCATGTTGAAAGATTTTAAATAGCAAGCCTCCAGAGATTTTTTTTTTTCTTTCCCCATGGAAGGACATAAAGCCAAGAGGATCTCCATGAAAGTCAAGGTCCTAAATTGAATGAGTATAAAATATTTTTGAAATTCAACAGGGTTAAGCAACAATGATATTTATATTCAGGAAAATTATTTTTCATACTAGAGTATACCCCAAAGGAAAGCCCACAGTGAGACCTATTGTGTATTCTTCTACCTATCTCATAATTGAAAGGATTAGTTTTACCTGCATACTTAATATTTACAGTTTTTGGCACCACAATGTCATCAAATGTGACTATCTACAAGGTTAACTTGCCATATGAGAATTCCAATTCCTGATTAGAGAAACCTCACTAATGTTTTAAAAACCCATCTATATAAAACAGGTTACAGGATAGCTGTTTCCATTTGGATAAGACTTCATAAATCTAAACCCAATTGCTATGAGAGAAGCAGTTTTTCTACCAAATAATACTTTACACTATAGTTTATATTCAGAAAACATTGCTTGGACCATCATATGACATGGTCTAGGGATCTTTTAGTGTTCTTTTTATAGTATTCTGAAAGCATATGGAGGTAGGTATCAAGCAGTCATTACAGAATCATTAATAGAACATACACTCAACATTGTAGTTATGCATACCATCATATCTTACACATAGTAGGTGCTCAAATAATATCTGTTGGTATTGTGGATAAAGATGGACTCCTGGGATCAACTCACATTGTTGTTATTAGGTGTCGTTGAGTTGGTTCTGACTCATAGTGACCGTATGTACAAGAAAAGGAAACACTGCCTTATCCTGTGCCATCCTCACAACCCTTGTTATGCTTGAGCCCATTGTTGCAGCCACTGTATCAATCCATCTCCTTAAGTGTTTTCCTCTTTTTCACTGACCCTCTACTTTATGAAACATGATGTCCTTCTCCAGGGACTGGCTCCTCCTGATAACCTGTCCAGAGACAGTCTCACTACCCTTGCTTCTAAGGAGCAATCAGGTTGCACTTCTCCCAAGACAGATTTGTTCATTCTTCTGGATGTCCACAGTATATTTGATATTCTTTGTCAAACTATAATTCAAATGCGTCAATTCTTCTTTGGTCTTCCTTGTTCACTGTTCAGCTTTCACATGCATGAGGTGACTGAAAATACCATGGCTTGGGTCAGACGCACATTAGTCTTTATGGTGATATCTTTGCCTTTTAACACTTTAAAGAGGTCTTTGGCAGAAGATTTGCCCAGTGCAATGCATATTTTGATTTCTTGACTGCTGCTTTCATGAACGTTGATTGTGGATTGAAGTAAAATGAAATCCTTGGCAACTTCAATCTTTTCTCCATTTATCATGTAGTTGCTTATTGGCTCAGTTGTGAGGATTTTTGTTTTCTTTATGTTGAAGCTGAAGGCTGTTTTCTTTATTTTGAGACTACTGAAGGGAGTAGCCTTTGATCTTCATCAGTAAGTGATTCAAGTCTTCTTTGCTTTTAGCAAGCAAGATTGTGTCACCTGCATATTGTAGACTGTTAATGAGATTTCCTCCAATCCTGATGCCATGTTCATCATATTATCTCCTATATTCATGTTATAACCAGAGGCATTTAATTAATGATTAAATTTGAAGTCATAGGCCCTAGATAATTTTTCAATATATATTACTAATCCCCAAACACGAAATCTTCAGGTTAAGACGGTGAACATAGGCTTAAGCAAAGTTCTTTGAATGAGACTGTCTCATTGATAAAACCACTTCTCAGAATTAAAAAAAAATGTACACACCCAACTATAGGGCTCCAAAATACTTAAAACAGACTCTAACAGCATTGAAAAGAGAAATAGCTCTGCAATAATAGGACACTTCAACGCTCCACTTTTGGTGAAGGACAGAGCATCCAGAAAGAAGTTCAATAAAGACACGGAAAATCTAAATGCCACAATCAGACAACTTGATATCATAGACATATACAGAACACCACACCCGACAGCAGCCAAATATACTTTCTCTTCCAACACACATGGAGCATTCTCCAGAATAGACCATGTATTATGCCACAAAGCAAGCCTTGACAGAATCCAAAACATCTAAATATTACAAAGCATCTTTCTGACCATAAAGCTATAAAAATAAAAAAAAATTAGAAATCAATAACAGAAACAGCAAGTAAAAAAATCAAAACCGTGGAAACTGAACAACACATTGCTCAAAAACTACTGGGTCATGGAAGAAATCAAGGATGGAATAAACAAATTCAGAGAATCAAATGAGAATGAAAACACATCCTACCAGAACCTTTGGGACACAGCAAAGCAGTGCTCAGAAGTCAATTTATAGGAATAAATGCACACATCCGAAAAGAAGAAAGGGCCAAAATCAAAACATTAACCCTACAACTCGAACAAAGAGAAAGAGAGCAGGAAAAGAAGCCCATGAGCACAAGAAGAAATGAAATAATAAAAATTAGAGCAGAAACAAATGAAATGGAGAATAGAAAAATAATTGGAAGAGTTAACAAGACCAAAAAGCTGGTTCTTTGAAAAGATAAAAAAAAAAATTGATAAACCATTCACCAAACTGACAAAACAAAAGCAAGAGAGAAAGCAAATAACCTGAATAAGACAAAAGCAAGAGAGAAAGCAAATAACCTGAATAAGAAATGGCATAGATGATATCAAAACAGACCCAACTGAAATGAAGAGTTAGAATACTGTGAAAAATTGTACTCCAACAAATTTGAAAACCTAGAGGAAATGGATAAATTTCTAGAAACACACTACCTACCCAAACTAATACAAACCGAGGTAGAAAAAATAAAAGAACCCATAACAAGAGATTGAAGAGTTAATTAAAAAACTCCAAAAAAAAAATAAAAAAAAAAAATAAAAAATCCCTGGCTCTGATGGCTTTACTGGAAAATTCTACCAAACTTTCAGAGAAGAGTTCACACCACTACTACTAAAGGTGTTTCAGAGCATAGAAAAGGATGGAATACTCCCAAGCTCATTCTATGAAGCCAGCATAACCCTGATACCAAAACCAGATTAAGACACCACAAAAAAACAAAATTACAGACCAGTATCCTTCATGAACACAGACGCAAAAATCCTCAACAAAATTCTAGCCAATAGAATTCAACAACATATCAAAAAATAAAAAATTCACCATGACCAAGTGGGATTCAGACCAGGTATGCAGGAACGGTTCAACATTAGAAAAACAATCACTGTACTCCATCACATAAATAAAACAAAAGGCAAGAACCACATGATCTTATCAATTGATGCAGAAAAGGCATCTGAAAAAGTCCAACACCCATTCATGATAACAACTCTCAGCAAAATAGGAATAGAAGAGAAACTCCTCAACATAATACAGGACATTTATACAAAGCCAACAGCCAACATCTTCCTAAATGGAGAGAGCCTGAAACCATTCTCCTTGAGAATAGGAACGAGAGAAGGATGCCCTTTATCGCCACTCTTTTCGATATTGTGCTGGAGGTACTAGCCAGAGACTTGGACTAGATAAAGACATAAGGGGCATCCACATTGGCATGGAGGAAGTAAAAGTACCTCTATTTGCAGATGACATGATCTTATATACAGAAAACCCTAAGGAATCCACAAGAAAACTACTGAAACTAATAGAAGAGTTCAGCAAAGAATCAGAATACAAGATAAACATACAAAACTCTGTTGGATTCCTCTACAACAACACAGAGAACTTTGAAGAGGAGATAACCAAATTAATACCACTTAAAATAACCCCCAAGAAGATAATATACTTAGGAATAAATCTAACTAGAGACGTAAAAGACCTATACAAAGAAAATTGCAACATTACTGCAAGAGACCAAAAGAGACCTACATAAGTGGAAACACATGCCTTGACCATGGACAGGAAGACTAAACATTGTGAAAATGTCAATTCTATCCAAAGTGATCTACATATACAATGCAATCTCTATCCAAATTCCAACGACATGTTTTAATGAGATAGAGAAACAAATCACCAACTTATATCGAAAGGGAAGAGGCCCCAGCTAAGTAAAGCATTATTGAAGAAGAAAAACAAAGTGGGAGGCCTCACACTACCTGATTCTAGAACCTATTACACTGCCATCGTAGTCAAAACAGCCTGATGCTGGAATAACAACGGATACGTAGATCAGTGGAACAGAATTCACAAACAAGACATAAATTCATCCACCTGTGAGCAGCCGATATTTGACAAAGGCCCAAAGGCTGGTAAATGGGGAAAAGACAGCCTGTTTAACACATGGTGCTGGTATAACTGCATATCCATCTGCAAAAAAATGAAACAAGACCTACACCTCACGCCATGCATGAAAACTAACTCAAAATAAATCAAAGACCTAAATATAAAATCTAAAAGGATAAAAACCATGAAAAAAAAAATAGTAACAATGCAAGGAGCCCTAATACATGGCATAAACAGAATACAAAACATAACTAACAATGTACAAACACCAAAAGAGAAACTAGATAACGGGGAGCTCCTAAAAATCAGACACTTACGTTCATCAAAAGATTTCACCAAAAGAGTAAAAAGACAACATACAGATGGAAAAAAATTTTGGGCTATGACATATCTGATCAGGGCCTAATCTCCTAAATGTACAAGATGCTGCAAAACCTCAACAACAAAAAGGCAAATAACCCACTTAAAAAATGGGCAAAGTATATGAACAGGCACGTCACCAAAGAAGACATTCAGGCGACTAACAGATACATGAGGAAGTGCTCACGATCATTAGCCATCAAAACCAAAAAAACCAAATCCAGTGCCGTCAAGTCAATTCTGACTCATAGCAACCCTATAGCGACCCTATAGGGAAGAGTAGAACCGCCCCATAGAGCCTCCAAGGAGCGCCTGGCAGATTTGAACCGCCGACCCGTTGGTTAGCAGCGGTAGCACTTAACCACTAAGCCACCATTAGCCATTACAGAAATGCAACTCAAAACCACAATGAGATACCATCTCACCCCAGCAAGGCTAGGATTAATCTAAGAAAACACAAAATAATAAATGTTGGAGAAGTTATGGAGAGACTGGAACTCTTACACACTGCTGGTAGGAATGTAAAATGGTACGATCACTTTGGAAATCAACTTGGTGCTTCCTTAAAAAGCTAGAAATAGACGTATCGTATGATCTAGCAAGCCCACTCTTTGAAATATATCCTAGGGAAATAAGAGCACTCACATGAAGAGTTATATGCACTCCTGTGTTCACTGCAGCACTGTTCACAATAGCAAAAAGATGGAAACAACCTAGCTGCCCATCAACAGACAAATGGATTACAAATCATGGTGTATACACACAATGTAATTCTACATAACAATAAAGAACAATGATGAATCAGGGAAACATCTCACAACATGGATGAATCTGGAAGGCATTATGCTGAGTGAAATTAGTCGCAAAAGGACAAATATTGTAGGAGACCACTGTTATAAGAACTCAAGAGAAGGTTTAAACATAGAAGAAATCATTCTTTGATGAGTAGGAGGGTGCGGAGGGAGGGAGAGGGGAATTCACTAGCTAGATATTAGACAAGAATTATCTTAGGTGAAGGGAAGTACAACACACAATACAGGGGAAGTCAGCACAACTGGGCTAAACCAAAAGCTAAGAAGTTTCCTGAGCACAATCAAATTCTTCGAGGGACAGAGTAGCAGGAATGGGGGTCTGGGGATCATGGTTTCAGGGGATATCAAGGTCAACTGGCATAACAAAGTTTACTAAGAAAATGTTCTGCATCCCACTTTGGTGAGTGGCATTTGGGGTCTTAAAAGCTCACAAGCAGCCATCTAAGAAGCATTAATTGGTCCCAAACCAAGTAGAGCAAAGGAGAATGAAGAACACCAAAAACAGAAGGAAAATATTAACCCAAGAGACAAAAGGGGCCACATAAACCAGAGACTTCATCAGCCTGAGGCCAGAAAAATTAGACAGTCCCTGGCTACCACCAAAGACTGCCTTGACGGAAACAAAGAGTCCTTGATGAAGCAGGAGAAAAATGGGGTGAAAAACTCAAATTCATGTAAAAAGACTAGACTTAGTGGTCTGGCTAAGGCTAGAGGAATCCCTGACAACATAGGCCCTGGACTCTCTGTTGACCCAGAAGTAAAACCTTTCCTGAAGCCAACGCTTCAGACAAAAATTAGACTGAACTATAAAACATAAAATAATACTCTTGAAGAGTGTGCTTCTTAGTTCAAGTAGATACACAAGAGTAAATGGACAGCTCCTGACTGGAGGAGGAATGAGAAGGCAGAAAGGCATAGGAGCTGGCTGAATAGACACGGGAAACCGGGAGTGGAAAGGGGGAGTGTGCTGTCACATCATAGGGACTGCAACTAGAGTCATATAACAATATGTGCAAATTTTTTTGCATGAGAAATTGAGCTTCAAACTTTTACCTAAAGCACAATAAAAAATATTAATTTTATATTAAAATAGACACATTTTGCAGTACACATAGTCCATTATAAAATTTAATATTTTTTTCACTTAAAGAAAGACCTACAAACTTTTCTGTTTTAATCTATCCAAACCATCTTTGGTAGCCCAAACATTTTAGGGTACTCTTGTTACTGGGGGTTACTCTTTCCTGTCTTCTCCAATTCACAGCTTTTTTTTTGAAAAATTATCAAAAAAAATTGTACAATAAAAAAAGTAACCAGTTTGTTTTAAAATTATGTTTACAAATGCCACTTACATGAAGTGATGATTAATGATTGCATGAATTCCACAATACCAAAAATTGACAGTACCTTGCTTAGCAGAGGCAAAGAAGATCCCATGTATCTATTAGGCACTTTTAGACAATAAAACATTGTATTCATCTTTAAGCACTGATGACTGAAGACCAAACTAGTCGGGGCATGACATCAAGGACATCATACATAAAGAAAGCAAAAGGTCATTAAAAACACAGGAAAGAAAGAAAAGATGAAAATGGATGTCGGAAGAAACTCTGAAATTTGATCTTGAAGTAGAGTAGCTAAAGTGAAATGATGAAGTAAAAGAGCTGAATAGAAGATTTCGAGGGGTGGTTGGAGAAGACAAAGTAAAATATTATGATGAAATGTGCAAAGACCTGAAGTGAGAAAACCAAACAGGAAGAACACACTCAGCATTTCTGAAGCTGAGAGAACTGAAGAAAAATATCAAGCCTCCAGTTGCAATGTTGAAGGATTCTATGGGCAAAATATTGAACTACATAGGAATCCTCAAAAGAAGATGGAAGAAATACAAAAAGTCACTGTACCAAAAATAATTGGTTGATGTTCAGCGATTTCAGGAGGCAGCATATGATTAGGAACCTATGGTATTGAAGGGAGAAGTTCAAGCTGCACTGAAGGCTTTGGTAAAAAAACAAAAACAAGACTCCAGAAATTGATCAATTGAGATGTTTCAGCAAACAGGTGCAACACCGGAAGCACTCAGTCAACTACACCAAGAAATTTGGAAAAGAGCTACCTGGTCAAATGAGTGGAAGAGATCTATATTTGTGCTCATTCCAAAGAAAGGCAATCCAACAGAATGGTGAAATTATCAAACAGTATCATTAATATTAACCAAAAACCAAACCCCCATGCCATCGAGTCGATTCTGACTCATAGCGACCCTGTAGGACAGAGTAGAACTGCCCCATAGAGTTTCCAAGGAGTGCCTGGCAGATTTGAAATGCCAAACTTTAGGTTAGCACTCGTAGCACTTAACCACTATGCCACGAGGGTTTCCAAACAAACCAACCAGTTGCCATTGAGTTGATTCCAACTCATAGCAACCTTATAGGACAGAGTAGAACTGTCCCATAGAGTTTCCGAGGAGCACCTGGTAGACTCGAACTGCCGACTTTTTGGTTAGCAGCCATAGCACTTAACCACTACACCACCAGGGTTTCCCCTATCTATATAGTAAACCAAAAACCCACTGCCATCGAGTAGATTACGACTCATAGTGACCCTATAGGGCAGAGCAGAACTGCCCCATAGAGTTTCCAAGGAGCGTCTGGTGGATTTGAACCACCAACCTTTATGGTTAGCAGCCCTAGCTCTTAATCATTATGCCACCAGGGTAGTGACAGTAAAAGCTACCTTGTGAAACTGTGTTTGACATCATGTACTAAAAACCTAGAACTGTACCAGTCCTGTAGTAGGTGCTTAACAACAGTAGATATCATTCTTTAAATTCCTTTTGAAAATTAGATGGCTTATAATTAAATTAGAATATAAAGATAAATATTCCTAAAAATACAGTGGTGAATAGTTGTATTTACTTCCTTGTGACAATATACTTACCTCACCACTGAAGAAGCTCTTAAAACTTCTTTTCTCCCATTGTTTTAATTAAGATATCTGGGGTCAGACCATAGATTGCTGCTGAGGGACTTTTTTTTCTCGGGGGTAGAGAAGCCAAAAGGAAAAGATTTGAACAGATCTAAAACTAAAGGTAAATTATGAGTTCTCTGCTTCCTAAAACAGACTTAATTTCCTTTTAATGTGCCTGGAACTTTGCCAAGATTTTAATTGAACTTCCGAATTTGATTTTGTTTGAATGATTTGACATTTGCCATCATGGTTTCATTTTTTAAAAGTTTAGGGCCTATTCATCAAAACAATCCTTCTGGCACTGTCTGTGCTCTACAGATTTGAAGAGCAATTTATTAGAAATAATACCTCAAATCTATCAGATTATCCATATCGTGAATATCACTGAGAAGAATTGCTTGCCAACCAGGAAAGGATATAAATCCATGTTAAAAGATCCCCTTGGAATTCATTCATTCTTTCCATTTAAGGTGGCTGGCTCTGGGGGTAAGAACACCAGCTCTGAGACAACAGACTCAGGATGGAAGGTCACCTCTGTTTGACCTCTCCCCAAAGTGAAATTACATATGCAATAAGTAAAACAGTCCACTCATTCCTGGGGAGTTGCCATTGTTAAACAACAAAATGTATTTCATGGATCCCAAAACTCAATAAAAGTGAAAACCACTCAGTACAAATATTGATTGAATATCCACTATGAAGTAGGCCCTGGAGGAAATACACAATTCAAATAAAACCTGTGTCTTCATTCAATTTACAGTCAGTGTGAGCACCCTGGTGGTGAGTGGTTATGAACTCTGCTGTTAACCAAATGCTCAGTAGTTCCAATCCACCAGCCACTCCTTGGAAACCCTATGGGGCAGTTCTACTCTATCCTGTAGGGTCTCTGAGTTGGAATCCACTCCATGGCAACATGTTTCTTTGTTCTGGTTTTGTAGTAGGTAACCATCAATGAGAACCTAGGGTACACGTTAGAAAGTGATGCATCCTGAAGAATGTTTAGAGACCTGACAAATTCTGATCTTGCAGTGTCACATTTTATATATAAAGTTTCATGAGTATTTGCAAATTGATTTTATATTTGATGAGTTAATATTAATTATGTGAACACAGACACACCAATTAAACATTAAAAATAATGAACAGAATGTAATGAAAACACAGATAATGTCTTCAGTAGAGGATATACATTATTTTCTCTTTCTTCTCTACAGTTCTTTAATAGCAACGTTATAACAACCCATACCTTTTACCAAAATTTTCTTAGGCATGTGTCCTAGGAGACACACAGATAAAGAACCAACTAAGTTCAAACAAGGTGGATGGAAATATCTGACTTGAAAGATACAGAGAAGGCTTAAAGGCATTTATGCTGAAGTTTGAAGGAAGGGTGGGATTTGCATATGAATAGATATTGGCAGTGTGAGCAAGTATCTACAGGGATTGCCAAAGCAGCTATATACAAACTTCCAAATGAGTGTTATGTAAAAACCTACAAAGGAAACCTGCTAAGGGACTTGAATTCCAAATTTCATACAGAGAAGTGCTTTTTTTCTCCACACTTTTTCCTAGCTCTTTGATATTTTAGTTATTTGAAGACTTCAGAAATGGATTCCTTACTTATATCCTGCTGTTTAGTTCCTGCCTCTGTCTAATCTCTCCCCTCAATGCACAACTTGAGGGCAGAGGCAACTTAGAAATTTTTTTAGAAGAGTAGATTGTGCGTGTATCTTCCAGAACACTGGTGGAAAATGATTCTCTTTAAAAAATACATTTACTTACAAATATTTAAGTAGTTTATATTTGTTACAGAACATTGGGAAACCAAAAAGCCTAAGGGGAAAAAAGGCACACACACACAACACAACAAAACAGAAAAAAAACATTGTTTGAATAACTACACCTTTAAGTATATTTGTATCTTCATCCAAAATTTATGATTTATGTAGTATTATTCATTTAATTTTACAGACGAGGAAACTGAGGCACAGAATAGTTAAACCAAAGCTTTTCTAAAGTGCTATTGGTGCTGAACTTGGCTGGGTGATGTAGAGATATTGTATAATATGATACTACAGTGCATTATATAGTATAACTCTGGTGGTGTGGTGGTTAAGTGCTACAGCTGCTAACCAAGTGGTCGGCAGTTCGAATCTACCAGGCATTCCTAGGAAACTCTATGGGGCAGTTCTACTCTGTCCTACAGGGTCGCTACGAATCAGAATCGACTTGACAGCAATGGATTTGTTTGTTTTTTTTTTTTTTTGATGCACATTAAGTAATTGATAAATAGTGGCCAAAATTGCTTTCATAACACCAGGGGTGTGATTCCAGAAGAATTGGGTTTTGATCACAGTCCTCTCAGTTTTGATGTGTCCCACTTTATTTAACTTCAATCCTCAATTTCTTCAATATAAAATGGCATGATTATACCAGGCTCCAAGCACAGTTGTGAGGAGTCTGCATGTTTGCAAACTGCTTGGCCCAGCAACAATATCCACATATGCAATTCAGTAAATGGTAGATTTTTTTTTTTAATCGACATCTCCACCACTTGAGACGTATTTTATCCTTTCCCTCACTGACCTGTGATGCTGAATCTCCAGGGTAATACACCACCAAATCCATCCATGATAGCACATATGTTATGGGCAAATACAGCATAAAACAATTATAATGTAAGTTAGATTGAGAATCCATCCAAAATGATCTGAGCGTATGTCAGAATCTCTTATAGGCAGATCATTAATTAATTAATATTGGAATGGTAAGTACATAACAATTTGCAAAGAATCAGGAAGAGTGGGAATTCACAACGGAAGAACCAAGTTGCAGGTACCATCCACAGGGTAAGGCTCAGACCCGGGATACAGTCTCTCAGTGTTGTACAGTGACTGCACTAAATTGGTAGGCTTTACATGAACACTCATTATTCTACAAAAAAAAAAAAAAAAAAAAATCTGGTTTGTTTGTTTATGTGTTTGTTTCCCAGTTAGATAGAATACAAATGAATAAAACAAATATAATTATTATTACCTATAACAGTCAGAAAAAAAATAGTAAGACAAGTTCAAATATAGGTAGAATGCAAATATGATATTAACATAGGTGGAAAAAATAGACTTTATTCATTTCTATGTTGTTGTTAGCTGCTGTCAACTCATGGTGACCTCATGCATATTGGGATCTAGCCATTGTGATCCATATAGGGTTTTCATTGCCTGTCCCACCCCTCTTCTGAAGTAGATCACCAGGTCTTTCTCCTTAGTCCATTTTAGTCTGGAAGCTCCACTGAAACTTGTTCAGCATCATAGCAACACATAAGCCCCCACGCTTGAAGTGCCTTGACCAGGAATCGAACCTGAGTCTCCTACATTGCAGGCAAGAATTTCACCACTGAACCACCTTGTCCCCCATCCATTTCTCTCTCTATTATCTCTATCATCTTTACCTCTAAACCCGTTGCCATTGAGTTGGTATCGACTCAGCCTATAGTTATACCTATACCTACACTCATAGGTGTTACATGTACATGTTTATTTTGCCACTGACCCCAAGTTACCAAAGGCAGGACTACACAGCTTCTCAGGTCAAATAAAACCAAACCAAACCAAACCCAACCCATTGCTGTCGAGTGGATTCCGACTCATAGCAACCCTATAGGACAGAGTAGAACTGCCCCGTGGAGTTTCCAAGGAGTGCCTGGTGGATTCAAACTGCTGACTTTTAGGTTAGCAGCTGTAGCACTTAACCACTGCACCACCAGGGTTTCCAGAGCAAACAAAGCAAGGCTTTACACCCAAAAGCACTACCATTAATGATACTCTAAATCACCCTTACTCTCTTTCCATTACCACCGGATTTCTTCTCGTTCCGTAATATAAGCTTACACAGCAAACTTCTATTAAATATCTCATGATACTGTGAGGAAATCTGACTAGAATCACAGGCGCTGATACAAGACTTCTGTGAAAGTTTGACGTTAATTCCCTGCTTAGAGACTTTCTGAATTTAATATTATTATTTAAACAACCAGCCTCCTACTGCTGGTGGTATAAAGAAAATGCTTTGACTTCAGGAGACTGGCTTTCCTAACTTACTTTGAGAGGTATATAATGATGTAAGGTTAAACGTGTGGGCTGTGAAACCAAACTGCTGGAGTTGTATCTCGACTCTGACATTTACTAGCTGTGTGATCTTGGCGGATCCATTTAACCCGCATATGTCTTGGCTTATTTCTCTTTAAAGTAATAATAATGATATACCCCTCATTCTGTGTTCCAAGAATTGGATGAAATGATGCACATGAAGTTTAACACAGTCTTTACTTGGCAAGTGGATGTTTAACCCATAAATTTTATCTTTCATTTGTCCTCTTCCCTCTTTCTTTCATCTCTTTTTTTTTGTATTTAGATTATTGAGGATAAGAACACTTCAAAAATCTTTATAGGCGTAGAAAATAAAGTACAGAGAAATTAACAGTTTCTTCACAGTAAGAATTTGGTACACCCAGAATCCAAATTCCAGTCTTAATCTCATGTATTTTCACTGAGTTAGACACTTCCTTCTTCTTATTCATCATGATTCTTTGGATAGTGCAACTTTTCTTTGTAAATACATTCTACTTCATCAGCCATGGAGCCCTGGTGGCACAGTGGTTAAAAGCTACGGTTGCTAACCAAAAGATTGACAGTTTGAATCCACCAGGCGCTCCGTGGAAACCCTACTGGGGCAGTTCTACCATGTCGTATAGGGTTGCTACGTCAGAATTAACTTGACAGCAACAGGTTTTCAGGTCATCAAACATGTTGAGCCTGTAAACTGGTAAAACTGGATAGAGCTCCTCAAAAGCTCTTGATTTTACCTAGTTTTCTTCAATTAGGAAATCCTGGTGGCAGAGTGGTTAGGTGTTATGGCTGCTAACCAAAAGGTCAGCAGTTCGAATCCACCGGGTGCCCCTTGAAAACTCTATGGGACAGTCCTACCCTGTTCTATAGGGTCATTATGAGTTGGACTCGACGGCAATGAGTTTTTGTTTGTTTGTTTCTTTAACTAGATCGCGCAGAACAATACTGGCTAGAGTCATTCCACCCAGGCTGCAAACAACTTTATCTGAAGTACACTTCAGCCTTTAGAAGGCTTTTGATCTGGGAGTGTTATTTTGTTTCAGGCCATCTAAATACTCATTGATCTGACAGGAAACTGGCAGAGTTTATAACGAAGGTAGTTCTCTTCTATTAATTTTAGTTGTATTATGGCTTTAATAAGGTTGGCAAGAATGGATGCTAATCTGTGCCACTTGAAGAAACTGTATTTTTACGTAAATAAACGTGTTTTCACAGTAAATCCCCTTGATATGGTAATAATTTTTGGCATCGTTTGCACTTTCCTTTTTATATGAAAATGAGCATGGTAGACATTGTGAATTTATGCACCAGGCTTTTAACTTTTAATGGAGAAATAAGACTTTTCTGTACAGTCTGCAAATATTTATTGACCCTGTATGATGGGCCAGGTACTGTGATAGATTTAGGGCGTAGTTTTTTCTCAACCTTGGCACTGCTGGGATTTTGAGCCAGGTAATTCTCTTGTGAGTGACTGTAGTGTGCATTGTAGGATGTTTAGCAGCATCTATCACCCCTTTTTTTTTTTTTTTATCACCCTACCCACTAGGTGCCAGTAGCACAGCACCCCTAGACAACCAACTATGCCTGCAGACACTTCCAAATGTCCCCTAGGGGACAAAATCACACCCGGTTGAGAGCCACTGATTTAGGGTGTAGAAAGGTTACATCAGACAAATCTTGCACTAAATATATGTATTAATTTACCTAGATATATATGCCATCAGGCAAATCAGAAGTACAATTTTCCACATACAGATTTGTATGAGAATAAATAGTATGGAACTTAAAAGCAGTATCTGAGACATTATCTATACTAGCAAAAAGAAGGAATAATCTCAACCTTTTAAAGGAAGGAAAGAAAACAATTGTTATTTCAAGCTTTTACTGTGTGTCAGGAAACACACCAGACTTTGTCACATATATTAACACATTTAATTCTCATAAATACCCTAAGATTCATGACTTATTAGCTCTGCTTTATCATGAAGAAAACTAAGGCTTAAAATTGGTAACAATGTGTCCAAGGAAACCCACCAAACTAGTGTCAAAGCTTAAATTCTAATTCCAATCTGTCTGACTTCAAACAGTCTGTTTTTTTTTACGCTAAATCACAAAGAAAAGTGTTCAAGAATATACTGTTAAAACAATCTGTTAGAAGTACAAATAACTTAGGGAAACTATGAGAAAAATGAAGTTCTTTTTGTTGTTGTTGTTGACAAAGCAACATATGCCAAGGTATGTTCACTATGAATACAATCGTATGATGCCTACATAGATATAACGTGTGTATGGAACACCTATGAAGCCCTGGTGGCACAGTGATTAAAAACTTGGCTGCTAATGAAAAGGTTGGCAGTTTGAATCCACCAGCTGCTCCTTGGAAGCTCTATGGGTTGGTTCTACTCTGTCCTACAGGGTCGCTATGACCCAGAATCGACTCTATGACAACGGGCTCTTTCTTTCTTTCTTTCTTTTTTAATGGAACACCTAAGCCTTGAATGGAAACCCTGGTGGTGTAATAGTTAAGAGTTTGGCTGCTAACCAAAAGGTCAGCTGTTTGAATCCATCAGTACTCCTTGGAAACCTGTGGGGCAGTTCTACTTTGTCCTCTAGTGCAGCTAGGAGTCAGAATCAACTGGATGGGAATTTTATTTATTTATATTTATTTTTAAGCCTTGAATGCTTCTTGAGAGCAAAATAAATTATTTTTGGCAGGTGGGGATATAAGATGGTATTTTGATGGAGATTATAAAATGCATTGCTCTTAACGATTGATGTAGAATTAAAATTTATTCAAGGTCTATGTATACACCAAAAGTCAGAGATTTCTTCTATTTTGAAAGAAAATAGCATGTCGCATTTTAATAGTTTTTCCAAGTGCTTTGATGACTGCTGAGAATCTAAAGTACTTCTCTGACTAGGAGAACAAAGAAAAAAACTAGCCAAATCACCGCAGCCATCTGAGAGTGTGTGAAGGGGACATATGTGCTGACTGACACGAGGCAGACAGGAGATGGAGACCTCAGCCTGACAACTGTGAAGGAAGGGATGATGGGAAAAGTTGTCAGAGTCAGAGAGAAAACTACAATGGCTGAGATCTACACAGGACTTGGATTTCAATAAGTATTTGGGTTATTTTCTGGTTCTTCTAAAATATAATTTTTTTTTTCCCATAAGAAAATATTTAGTGTTTTGCTTCTGGATTATTTCAAAGAAACATAGATGCAGAACTTTGGGCTGCGTTATATAGTAATCCAGTTCAACCCTCTTTTGTTACAGATAGGGAAATGGTTAACAAGAAAGAAGAAATACCGTGATGAAATTCACTGAAAAAGTCTGTAAGAAGACAGCATGAACCAAGGGAAAAAAAAAAAAAAACCCAGAGCTGTCGAGTCAATTCCAACTCATACTAACCCTATAGGACAGAGTAGAACTGCCCCGTAGAGTTTCCAAGAAGCGCCTGGTGGATTCAAACTACCGACACTTTGGTTAGCAGCCGTAACACTTAACCACTATGCCACCAGAAAACAGCATATTTAAATTAATACGAAAAATATTTCTTTGTGTGAAAATATTAGTTTCCTCATGCAGTACTTGGATATTTGATTTTGCTCCTTCACACCTATGTTCTGTCTATCCCCAGATCAGCATTTATTATCTACTACATGTCATGTGCTTCGGAAGTTTCTAGAGAAGTGAAAGTAAATTCATGGCTTTAAAGCTCACTGCCCTAGTGGTTTAAAAAAAAAAAAAAATTGCCAGTGAGTCAACTTCAACTTATACTGACCCCATTGTGTCAGAGTAGAAGTATGCTCCGTAGCATTTTCATTGGCTGAGCCTTCACAAGTAGATTGCCAGGCCTTTCTTCTGAGGTGCCTCTGGGTGGATTCCAACCTCCAACCTTTTGGTTAGCAGTTGAGTGCGTTAGCCATTTACACCACCCAGGGACTCCAAAGCTTATACAGCAATATGGAAAACTATTACAGAACAGCAACAAATGAAAATAGCAGATCATAAAGTGATATGTATATATATATATATAGTGGTTAAAATAATATAAAAATGTGTGTATATATGCTCCCAGAGGTACAGGCATAATATCACGAAGTGAGAAAGCAGGGGATGCTCTGGGAAGTCAGGAAGGTTGGTAATAGGGAAGACTTCCTAAAGGAAGTTTAATTACAAGAAAAGATAACCAATCAGATTTCAGAGAACAGATATTCCAGGCAGTCATGGAGCTGGCTAAGCAGGCTGAGATTTTAGGACGACTAGGAAGCCCTGGTGGTGTAGTGGTTAAGTACTACAGCAGCTAACCAAAAGGTTGGCAGTTTGAATCCACCAGGCACTCCTTGGAAACTCTATGGGCAGCTATACTCTGTCCTATAGGGTCACTAGGAGTCAGAATTGACTCGATGACAATAAGTATTATGCAGTAAGATACCTGGTGGCACGGTGCTTAAGAGCTAGGCTACTAACCAAAAGGTTGACAGTGTGAATCTACCAGTGGCTCCTTGGAAACCCTATGGGGCAGTTCTACTCAGTCCTGTAGGGTTGCTACGAGTAGGAATCAGCTTGATGGCAATTAGTTTTTTTTTTTTTTTAATGCATTAAATGAGGGCAGTGGTGGTTCAGTGATAAAATTTGCACCCTCCATGTGGGAGACTGGGTTTTGATTTCGTACAGCTTTTCATTCTATTTTGCATGGGGCTGCCATAAATATACCGCCAACTCTATGACAGCTAACAACATCAACATTACGCATTTAACACTATGTTAAGTACTTCCCATACATTCTTTTTCATCTTCCACAGCAGCTTGTCAGGTAGATTCCCGTCTCCATGTTAAGGTGAGAAAACCGAAGCGCACCAAACTGAAGTAACTTTCTCAAGGTTCTGAAGTAATGAAACTCAAAGCTATAATGCTTCGATGTGATTCCTAAGTGGTGTCCAATATGCCACACAGGGAGAGCAGCTGTCTTACCGCCCTACCTCCCCACTCCCATGTGGTTATTTGAATTCTGTTTCATTCTGATTGTGTGATTCCAGTGTCTAAGAACCCTTGTGCAAACCAGCAGCTCCAAGGCAGCAGTCTGAATGCCACTGGCTTAGAAGAAAATGAAGTTTTGGAGTCAATGTGGGTATGGGATCTAAATATTAGAAGATATCTGAATAAATCATTTATTGGAGAAAATTCTGCTGTGTTTGTGATCATTCCATCAGACCAGTCTGATTACAGTGGCTTTTTATGTATCTAGGTTTCTCATCTTATCTTTAATATTCCTGTCTTGCAAATTCTAACACGAAAATCTGTTCATGATGAGATGCTCATCAAGTGCTTCAGTTTTTTCCATTGACTAAAGGATAAGCTGTGGTAGCCTCTGCACGAACCTCAAAGCCTTCTACGGTCTGGCTCTTGCCTCTGCTTTGACCTTTATCTCTGCCCCTTTACATTCAACTCCTGTTACTCCGTATATACTCTATCGTTCACCTGTATAGAATCTTTTGTGGCTTCCATAACATGAAACAGTCCCTCGAACCTCCATTTCTTTACAAATATTATTCCTGATCGCTGGAAAGTCTTCTTTTTTCTTGTTGAATTGGAACATAGCCACTCGTCTTTCAAGTTCCAAACTAAACCCTCCCTGCCCTGTGAAGCTTTCCCGGCTTATCTCCTTAGCAACTAATAAGAAAATGTCTCTGCTACTTTCTACTTTGCAGACATCTCCATTAGCACAAGTGCCTCATGGGATTGAAACCATTCCATTGCTTATGTGTTTCCCCACTAGACCATGTAATCCTGCTTTTTTTTCTTTCTTTCATCTTTGAATATCTAATATCAACACAGCAAGTGTCTATATGGTATATGCTGGATTGATATCTACTAAAAAATAAATAGAATGCTTCTTTTCCTCAGTTTTCTTTCTTCTCTCCACATATAAAGAATAATACACATGTCTAAGTAAGCTTCAGAATTTATACTCACAGAAGTTCTTTTGGCCATTATAATTTGTTTTTTCATTAGTAATTACTTCTGCAAAACTCCCAAATACTTCTTCTCCTCTAACCCCCCACCTTCATTAAGAAGACCTGTATTTTCATTTATTTCAATCTCTTTATTTATTATGATATGAGCCCTGACACTGAATCAGAAAGTCTGAGCTCTGATACAAGCTCTACCATTCAGTAGCTGGAAGACCTTGGGCAACATCACTAAACCTCTTCCATCCTCGGTTTCCTCGTCTGTAAGTTGTGTCCTCTTAGATGACTTGACTATTGCTATGAAAGAGAGCAAATTTCTGTGGGGAAAACAACAAAAAAAAGTTATGTCCTCTTAGATGACTTTCATATATTACTAAGAAAGACAGCAAATTTCTGTGGGGAAAATAAAAAAGCCCAGGATTTATACACAGAAACATCTAGGTTTATATTCAGGCTTGTTAATTTATGAATCTCTGAATTGTTTTTCACCTCCCTATAAATGGAGGAAATATCATTTGCCTCACTTTATTGTTATGAGAATAAATTGTGAGATTCTAGATATAATTTGGGCTTGGAGTGAAATAATCACAAACACCCCCAAATTGTTCCTGAGTTGCTTAGTTCAGAACAGAATATTTCGTAATGTTGTCCAGGAAGTTTCTTAACAATTCTGTGCAAGAAGGGTGGGGTGATTTTCAAGTTTACACCGAGAAGGAAATGAGTTTTCCTACCAAGCGGAATTTAAAACATTCCTCACATTACCTCAAGTGCGAAGGGCCCTCACAGAGAGAGTGCATGCACCATGAATGTCTGCATACAGACATAACATCCAGGTAGGAGGCAGAGAGGCACTGCTTCTCATAGCCTGGTTTGGACACTGAAAGTTGATTTGGATATCAGCAACACACCCTAAGAGTCATTTGATAGAGCTTTGTACTTCGGGACTGTTCTTTGTGAAGGTATACAATCCAAAGCTAAGAACCTACATTAACCAGTGATCTTAAAGAAAAATGCACAACTGGGCACTCACAAGAAATGTTTGGGCAAGATGAGAACCCATGACCAGGCACTTCAATAAAGTAGCTAAAAGGAAGGCCCGGAAGTCTTATTGTTACCCAGTACAAATTCTTAACGCTTATTTTTTATTTTATATACTTGTGCATATTTAATTGTAGTATTTTTTTTTTATCAAGATGAAATTTTAGTCATTGGTAACACATTTCTCATCACCAAAAAATATTGAGTCTAAGGGTCCCTCTGAGGGAGAGATAACTGGTGATCTAGTTCTGTAAATATTACAGCCTAGAAAACCCTATGGCACACTTCTCCTCTGTCACATAGGTCCCTACGAGTTGAAATTGACTGGAAGGCACTCAACAAAAACAACAACAGTCCCCACACGGATTGTTAAGGCCAAGCTAATGGGTCATAAAAAATAAAAAAAAAGTGTTGGTGTTGAGTTGATTCCTACTCATGGGAAGACCTATGCTCCACATGGTTTTCAATGGTGGTTATCTAATGGAAATATATCATTCAGCCTTTCTTCTACGGTACCACTGGGTGTATTTGAACCACCAACCTTTTGGTTAGTAGTTGAGTGCAACCATGTGCACCAAACATGAAGTCATCTAATTATGGAAGCCAGAGTAATTTCCTTATATAATGCTGCCTGACCTAGGTATATTGATGAAGATGATGATGATGATTTTTGAGGGGCGGAGGTATTAGATGCCCCCTAAGCAAATTTTGAAATACAGATACCTGAAACATAGAAAGTCGTCAATACATTTTCGTTGTTATGATTAGTATAATGATCATTATTTTGTACTCTAAGCTTTTAATTTGGAATTTGGCTTTATACACATTCTCAAAGGGAAGCCATACAGTGTTGAAAAATATTTATTTTTCTAGTGCTTCAAAAAAGAAAGGCCTCTCCTCTCATGAGATGGATGATTCATTATGGTTGCCTTCTTTCTCACTTGTAAAAGTAATTTTTTTTTTTTTTTGCTGCACTTTACACTTGAAAGGAATTCAGCTTTAAAAGTTTGAAACTTTCCCTCACATCAGTCTTATTTGTTCTAATTAAAACAAGATTAGCTGACATTCACAAGTCATTTACAAAATGTATAACTGCATTCTGAGAACACATCCAATTATAAAGACAACATGGGAAATTGCAAGAAGGTTTTGAAATTTACCCTGATATTTTCTTTACACCATTGTCTTCAAAGTTTCGTTAATGGATGGTTATTAACACGTTCTCCGTGAATCTCTCTCTCTCTTTCATTTTATCTGTCTAACACAGCAACAGTTATTAACCAACTTTTCCTAGAAAACAAGTCGACTTCACATGACAGAATTAAGATTGAAGCATCGGGAGAGAAAGCCATCACTTTGAGAGAGAGCTTTGAGTGGAAGCTTTTGTATAAATGATGCTATTTAATCCTCATGACAAGGCATTTGGGTGAGTGTGTTATTCGCACATCACAGATGAGGAAAGTGAAGCTCCATGAGGTAACACAACCTAACTAAGGGCACAGATCCAGGAAATGAAAAAAATTAAAAAAAAAAAACAAGAATTGAATCTATGTCCCTAGTCTATGGTCCACAACTCTCTCACTCATTTATCAATAAGTGGCTGACACAGGAAACTATGAGTAAGTTTAGAAAATCTTATGAACTATTAGAATATAAATTTATACTTGGTATAAAATATAATTAAAAATACAATTGTAGAACATGAAACTCAAAAACACACACACAAATTAAAAATCTTCTCATCTGATGAGTAAAGAATCTCCTTGGTTTGTGGGGGTCAGGGGATCTTTACTTTTCTGTAAAGGAAATAGAAGTTACAAAATATGGAGAAAATCTTTGGATCATAAAACTCTGGCATTCCATTTTGGAAGAAGTAGTAGAGTTTTTCTTTTTTATTCTTTTTTAAATGATACATCAAGAGCACCATGAAGTAACAAAGTAGAAGGTACTAGTAGTACTACTTTGGACAGTTGGCCACTCAAAATTTAGGAAGGAAAGTTCAAATCTTAGAGATTTAGCAATAGGAACAACATGCAGTTGCCTTGTGGGCCTCAGGATCTGTTACTGTTGGAGAGAGATGGAGAGAGAGGAAGAATGTCACAAGCTTTTTCCTCTCTGGGAAACAAACCCTGGTGGCATATTGGTTATGTGCTACAGCTGCTAACCAAAAGGTCAGCAGTTCAAATCCACCAGGCACTCCTTGGAAACTCCATGGGGTAGTTCTACTCTGTCCTATACGGTCACTATGAGTGGGAATTGACTCGATGGCAATGGGTTTGGTTTTTGGTTTAGAGCCCTCTAGAGCAAAGAAGAGCCCAACAGTGGATCCTTTAAAATTTTGAGCCCATTCTATTTTCACATATTTTTCTTTCCTTAACCATTCAAGTGGTTTTTCCATAAACCAGTGATGTAAAACCTTGGACAACTCACCTCTATTCTGTAAAAATGTTCGCTGTATAAATAAGGGGATTAAGCTGGATGAATCCACCATCTCATGAAATATCTCTGAAACAAAAGAAGGGTTGGTGAGCAAAAAGGGGTGATGTGTCCATTGGCTGGGTTCCAAAATTATCAGCCATCTAAGGGCGATTTTCTCTAAGTAGTTGTCTCTAATTAACCTACGTCTTTTAATACTTATACCTTCAAAAAGTTTCTTTTTTCCTTGACCACATATGACTGAACAATGTCCCTCGTTCTTAATGATGTCTATGCTCTAATCCATGAAATGTGTGACTGTGTTCCATTACATGGCAAAAAGGAACTTCGTAGAGTAACTAAGGTTATGGACCTTAAGATGAGAGAATGATCCTGAATTACCTGAGTGGATCCAATCTAATCACACAAGTAAAGCATAGAACTTTCTCACATTGATGGAATACAGAAGTACTGGAAGAGAGAGATAAAGAGATGAGGCAGAAGCGAAAGTCAAGAGAGAGAAGGATCAACATGCCATTGCTGGCTCTGAGATGTAGGGTCCACATGTGAGGCCTCTAGCAGCTTATGGAAAACATGAGAAAGAATATGCGTAGTCTTTAGGAGCAAAGACCAACACATGCATGACAACCAGCCAGAAAAATGAGATCTCAGACCTACAACTGCAAAAAATTGAATTCAACCAACAGTCTGAATGAGCTTGAAAGGAGATGCTTCTCCATTAAGAATGCAGCCTTGCCAGCACTTTGATTGTAACCCAATGAATCTAATATTGAACTTCAAACCCAAAGAACTGTGAAATAATAACCTTGTGTTGTTTTATACCACAAAATTTGTGGTGTTTTGTTATGGCAGCAGTGGCAAACTAATACAACACTTTCACACAAACTCATCTGGGCACTAATTCACTGATTAGCTCAAAATACCCTTTTGTTTCCTGAGCTTGTTTATATTTGTTTTGCTAGGTAATGCTTTCTATTTTCCATCTCCTCTTCGCCATTTTTTTTTTTTTCTTCCCAGTTAAATGGCAACTTCCTTGAATATAGAAACCCAGATTGATATGTTATCATGGGTATATGCTCTGTATCAAGTAAAACTCTTAGAAATCTGGATCCTGTGCTCT
The DNA here is from genome assembly GCF_024166365.1 of Elephas maximus indicus. Taxonomy (NCBI): domain Eukaryota; kingdom Metazoa; phylum Chordata; class Mammalia; order Proboscidea; family Elephantidae; genus Elephas; species Elephas maximus. The sequence goes on from NC_064830.1 coordinate 28,940,176, forward strand.
TGAATGAAAGCCTGTCAACTTTGGGTTCCTGCTTTCAGTGTAGGGGTCCCTGGGTGGTGTGTACGAATCTCTGGGTGAAGGAAATGCTTAAGCACTTGTCTATCAACAGAAATGTCAGCAGTTTGAATCCACCCAGAGGCACGTTAGAAGAAAGGCCTGGCAATCTACTTCCCACAGCCTCGAAAACCCTATGGAGCACGGTTCTACTTCACACATATGGGGCCACCCTGAGTTGGAATCAACTGGACGGCAACTTGTTACTGGGTAGTTTCTGTGAACATAAAATTAAGTGTAATTTTGAATATGTATGATCTAATATACACAAAGTGCCTACATTAATAAAATGAGTGCAAGGCCTAACGCTCAATAGCTCTTCACGATTATGTCATGTGACATTGACCAGAAACCCTGGCTCCTTAGAGTACATGCAGCCTCACCAGGGATATGGTGAGCTAACGTTTTTAAACCAGCTACCACAATGATTCCTCCTGTCATCGAATGTTTAAAAATGATTGTTTAGAACAGGCTGTACTTCCTCTCCTTCCATATTCTGACACTAACAAATTGCTTCCTACATAATTGAAAAGCGCTTCTTCACCGAATTGCCTATTAACTGTGCTATTTTCTTTAGACTGCTCACAAAATAAATAAAGCTGAAGTTTGAGAAAGAGTGATAATAAATTCTGTCACTCTCTTAGGCGGTCGGTGATAGATTCCTGTTAGATTTTACTGTGGATTCAAGGCGCTAAACGCTGTCTTGCACAGTTTATTTGACCTTGTGCTACTACAGATTGAAATCAAACAATATCAAGATGTTTATTCCCCCAAATAAAACAGAGATAGAAAAGAGAGGATAACTGGGTTAAAAATTTCAACTGAAAAACCCTGTGAAATAAATTTTCTCTCCTTTAAGATTTTATGGAAAAGGAAGTCTCAGAAAATATCTGTTTCCTGCTATGTAATAAATGCTTAGCATATACAAAAGAGACAGATTGCCTTGAGGAAACTCAGAGCAATAATTGTGTGCCTGCATAAATACTAATCAGAAGCAGGAAATTTCAAAGACGAATAATTTTTTGCACTACTAGGGCTATCTTCAATAATTTCCAAGATTTGATAAACTCAGCAAATGGATTTAATGAAGTCAATATTATCTCTCTGCCCCCAAAGTAGGCACCTTAAACTCAAGAATAACTTTACGATTTCTTCTGAGTGAATAAATTAGTAGTATTTTAAGAAGAGTTGGTTTGGGAAATAAAAACAAAAATATATATTTCCTCCTGGGAATAGGTTGAAATGAAGACAAGTACAGAATTGATGCTGCTGTAATGCCAGTAGTTAAAAATATGGCTCAATTATACAGGATTAAAAATTAGTAGAAATCAAATTTCCTTCTAATAATAAATGAGATAAATGAGGCATTACAATTTAATTTAGGAAGCGTGTGTTGAATGCCATTATGAGACAGAAGATTTGCTAGTTAAGCTATGGAGTTGAACGAAATCAGGATGAAAGTCAGGCTGAATTGGAAATATGAACAAAGAGAAGCGGGTGCAATGAAGAAGACTGGCCATTAGGATTGGAAACTGTGTCTTAGAATTGAGTCAGATCTTTTAAATTAAATTGACTTTAGAGGCAGAAGATGGGAAAATACATCATTCCAGAAATTCCATGTGAATGGAAAGTGTGTGTATACAGATGGACCTTGAGCATAGGATGCCCATGGAAGAGTGGAAAGAAGGAGTTGGATCTTTACAATAGGCTGAAGCCAATAGAACTTTGCTCAGTACTTTGAAAAGTTTGAATTTCATTCTTCAGACAGAGTTAACAAGAGCTGAAAAAATAAATATGTTTAATTATGATTATTTTAGCAAAACATAGGATGTACTTATAATTTATAAAATGTCCGTGAGTGTGTGTATGTGTACAAAAAAAAAAAAACTTTTTTATGTGTACAGTATAAAGCAAATAATATAAAGTGATGGCTTCTTGATCATTCCCTTACACTCAGATTATGAGTTTTGTCCATGTAATTCTTTGAATTTGTGGATAATAATTTTTTTTGCTCCCCATAGCCAGTGATCAAGTTTTTAAAAATGTTTTACTCATGAAAAAAAGAAAAACTATATATATTCACTACTGGTGATTTTGTAGTTCAAATCTCCTATACCTGCACTGAAATTAGTCTGTTTCATTGACTCAAAACAGGGAGGTGTTTAAAGTCGCTTACTATAATGATAAACATTTGCAAAGTTCTTTTTTGTTTATTTTGACTTCGCAAATGTTTTGTTTACGGTGTGTTGTATTTACGGTTAGTTCTTGCCTTTTGTATCTTTTTCATCCTTTCACTTTTGATATCCTACAAACTTATGTTTTAGAAGATAGACAATACACGAAGCAATAGCTATCTATTATATTAGATGGTGGAAGCCTTGAGTGGTAAAAAGGGTTAATATGCTCAACTGTGTTTTATAAATATCACATAGCTGGGTTTTATTTCTTTAGCCAATCTAATAATATTTATCTTTTAATAAAGACACTGAGAACACATATTTATTGTGATTACTGATACTTTTATACTTACATCTACCATATTATTTTGTACTTTCTACACATCTGCTTTTTCTAATTGTCTTTCTGTTTCTTGTTATGCCTTTTGGGGGGTTATTGAGTTTTTTCTTTTATTTATTACATTTTTCTCTCAATAGTGAGAAAATTACAAATTGATACCTGTTCATTTAATGGTTACATCAAAAAAATTAACATATGCATGTATGTAAATAATAACTTTAAAAAGACAGATAAATCTTAAAAAAACAGCAAAATTAATCAAAGTGGTCCAAAGGACTGACTACTTTCCTGGCTCATCTCGTGTTGGTATGAGGTCCCTATGCTCTCTGCCCATTTTCCCCTTTTATATCTCAAAAGAGATTGATTTAAGACACAGCCTAATCTTGTAGATAGAGTCCTACCTCATTAACTTACTGTCTCTAATGCTACTTCATTAACATCATAGCGGTTGGATTTACAACACATAAGAAAATCACATCAGATAACAAAATGGTGGAAAATCACACAATTCTGAGAATCATAGCCTAACCAAGTTGACACACATTTTGAAGGGTCACAATTCAATCCAAGACAACCCTCTACTTTACCAAGTATCATGCCCTTCTCCAGGGACTGGTTGTTCCTGATAACCTGTCCTAAGTATCTGAGACTAAGTGTCACCATCATTGCTTCTAATGAGCATTCTGGCTGTACTTCTTCCAGGACAGACTGGTTTCTTCTGGCACTCAATGGTATGTTCAATAATCTTCAGTAACACCACAATTCAAAGGCATCAATTCTTCTTCTGTCTTCCTTATTCATTGTCTAGCTTTCATATGCATATGAGGCAATTGAACACACAATGGCTGAGGTCAGGTGCACCCTAGTCCTTAAAGTGACATTTTTGCTTTTTAAAACTTTAAAGAGATCTTTTGCGGCAGATTTGCCCAGTGCAATATGTTGTTTGAAAAACCCTGGTGGTGTAGCGGTTAGGTGCTATGGCTGCTAAACAAAGGGTCAGTAGTTCAAATCCACCAGGGTCTCCTTGGGAACTCTGTGGGGCAGTTCTACTCCATTCTATATAGGGTTGCTAGGAGTCGGAATCGACTCGACGGCATTGGGTTTGGTTTTTTGGTTTTGTATGTTGTTTGATTTCTTGACTGCTGCTTCCATGGGCATTGATTGATAATCCAAGTAAAATGAAGTCCTTGACAATTCAATCTTTTTCCATTTATCAAGATGTTGCTTATTGGTCCAGTTACGAGGATTTTCATTTTCTTTATGTTGAGATGTAAATCATACTGAAGGCTGTAGTCTTTGATCTTTATCAATAAGTGCTTCAAGTGCTCTTCACTTTCAGCAATCAAGGTTGTGTCATCTGCATATCACAGGTTGTTTATGAGTCTTCCTCCAATCCTGACATCAATTTCTTTCATCTAGTCCAGCTTCTCAGATTATTTTCTCAGCATATAGATTGAATAAGTGTGGTGAAAGAATACATCCCTGCACACAGCTTTCATGACTTTAAGCCATATAATAGCCACTTGTCCAGTTTGAACTACTGTCTCTTGGTCTACAGTTTCTTCCTGAGCACAATTAAGTGTTCTGGGATTCCTAATCTTTGCAATTTTATCCATAATTTCTTATGATCCACACAGTTGAATGCCTTTGCATAATCAATAAAACACAGATAAGCAAAATTTTACTTGCATTTGGCATTAATGATATTGTTCAATAATTTCCACATTCTTTTGGATCCCCTTTCCTTGGAATGGGAACAAATATGGATCTCTTCCAGTCAGTTGGCCAGGTAGCTGTCATCTAAATTTCTTGACATAGATGAATGACCACCTCCAGCGATGCATTTTTTTGTTAAAACATCTCAATTTTCATCCTGTCAATTCCTGGAGACTTCAGTGTAACTTGGACCTCTTTCTTTATTTCCACCAGTTTTTGATCATATACTACTTCTTGAAATGGTTGAACATTGGACAAATTATTTTTGGTACAGTGACTCTGTATATTCTTTCCATCTTCTTTTGATGCTTCCTGCTTTGTTTATTATTTTTCCCTGTAGAATCCTTCACTGTTGCAACTTGAGAACTGAATTTCTTCTTCAGTTCTTTCAGCTTGAGAAATGCCTAGCATGTTCTTCACTTTTGGTTTTCTATCTCCAGGTCTTTGAACATGTCATTATAATACTTTGTCTTCTCAATTCACCCTTCAAAATCTTCTATTCAAGTCTTTTATGTCATCATTTCTTCCTTTCACTTTAGCTACTATATGTTCATGAGCAACTTTCAGAATCTTTTCTGACATCCACTTTGTTCTTTTCTTTCTTTTCTGTCTTTTAAATGACCTCTTGCTTTCTTCATGAATGATGTTCTTGATGTCATTCCACAACTCATCTGGTCTTCAGTCATTAGTGTTCAATGTGTCAAAACTGTTCTTGAGATGGTCTCTAAATTCAGGTGGGATATATTCAAAGTCATATTTTTGGCTCTTGTGGACTTGTTCTAATTTCTTCAATTTGAGCTTCAACTTGCATAAGAGTAATTGATGGTTTGTTCCACAGTCAGCCCCTGGCCTTGTTCTGACTGATGATATTGAGCTTTTCCATTATCTCTGTCTTAGGCTGGGTTCTCCAGGGAAGAAAAAACAGTAAAACATATAAACATATATATAGAGAGATTTATGTCAAAGAAATGGCCCACATAATTGTACAGGCTGGAATGGCCCAAGACCCTGGGTCAGGATAGAAGCCTCCTGATTACGTAGTCACAGGTGCTGGCGAAGCCAAGATTAGCAGGTCAGACAGCAGGGCTTTTACTCACAGGCTATGAAGATCAACTAATCCCAAGATCGGCAGGCAAGATGGCAGGTACGCTCCTAGTTAAGTCCCAAGAACCAGAGGTCAGACAAACAGGAACCAGCTGCTAGATATAGAAAAAGCAAAAGCTCACCAGCCTTGCCCGAAAGTCCACTTATATTGGGTGCAGGCCCCCACATACCCAAAGAAACTCCTTTTCAACTGATTGGCTCCTAACAGTAGATGCCACCATGGAGGTTATCACATTATATCAACTCTCATCATGAAAGTGCTCACATCATTATGCAACTGTCAAACTACATCGTAACTGCCAAACCACTGAGAATCACAGCCTATCTAAGCTGACACACGTTTTTGCAATTCAATCCCTAACAGTTTCTTTCCACAGATGTAGCAGATTTGATTCCTGTGTATTTCATCTGGCTGGGTCCAGGTATACATTGTTGGAAAAAAGGTATTTGCAACGAAGAAGTCGTTGGTCTTGCAAAATTCTATCATGCCATCTCTGCCATTATTTCTATCACCGAGGCCATATCGTCCAACTACCAATACTTCTTTATTTTCCAACTTCTGGATTTCAACTGGTACAGTTTAAAACCTATTATAAGACAGGCACCATGATAGGCAAGACAAACAAACAAAGCCTATTGTTGTCCAGTTGATTCTGACTCCCAGTGACCCTATAGGATAGAGTAAAACAACCCTATAGGGTTTCCAAGGAGCAGCTAGTGGATTCGAACTGCTGACATTTTGGTTAGCAGCTGAACGTTAAACCACTGAGCTACCACGGCACAGTGCTAGGTAATAGTTTCCCTATTATCTGATTTATTCCATGGAACAACTATTAATAGGAATTATGAGCATCTAGATGGCACTAGTTTTTTTTTTTTAGTAATCATATCAGATTAAATGATTTGATGTAAGTGACTGGAACATAATGCCAAATCATTCCATGCTAAGTATTATAAGTTCACTTTCATGTCTCCTAAAGGTGATCCAATAAGACAAAGAAGTAAAGACATAAAACTCAGTTGACATTAAAGTTAATTATAAACCAACCATAATAAAGGTCATATTTTGGTCCAGTTTGTTTACTTTCTTCTTCTTCTTTGAAAAAAGCTATCACATTACTTCATATGCTTGGAGAAGCCTTCCAAGGCATTCTTCCAAGGATTCTTCCAAGAATCCAAAATGTTCACAAACACATGGACAAAAAAACATACCCATATACCAAGTAGAATAAGTATTCGATTATATTCTAGCAACTCAAGTAAAGCCAAATGATTTGTAAAGTCTTCAACACTGTTTATATGGGCAGGAATTGTTTCCTAAAAAGCATGGCATGTTAGTAATTGTAATTCCTTACAGTGAATCAACCCAGACATCATAACTTATTTCTTAGCAATCATTTCCAAATAATAACCTTCTGTCTGTTCCTTTTTGGACAGTGAAATAAAAACAACAACTTCAAATTCTCAAAAATGTAATTATTTTTAAACTTATGTTTGCCTGCCATTTGAAATTTTGCCACAAGTGTGACAGCATATTTTAGAACTTGGTAAATCAAATGCTATACTGCAGCCATGAACTTGAGAAGAGTTCAATGTCTGTAAAAGAAATCTCAGTTGCTATATGTGGCCTACACCATTTGTGACATTTCTAACGATACATACTTTCAGCGTGGGGGGAAAAAAAAACTTTAAAAGCAGTAGCACAGGTATTACTGAAAATTATCTTCTCAAGGCCTGGTTTGATGAGATTCATGATGCAAGTTATTCCCTTTTAAGGAGAAAATCACTTTTAAAAAGTATCATTTGGTCTTGGGAAAGTGATAAATTTAAAGAAATTGGGAAACACTGGTGGTGTAGTGGTTAAGAGCTATGGCTGTTAACCATAGAAGTTGGCAGTTCGAATGCATCAGGCACTCTTTGGAAACTCTATGGGGTAGCTCTACTCTGTCTTATAGGGTTGCTATGAGTCAGAATTGACTTGGCGGCAACAGGTTTGGTTTGGTTGGCAAATTTATTTTTCAAAACACAGGTCACACCTTAGATTTCTCTCCTTAGATGATATCAACTCAATGAGTCCTCACTGCCTAAGTAATAAAGCAGAGGCTGTTGGTTTACTCTGTCATGCCACCTGAGATCCGGCTGTTTTCTAGCTGTTCAGTCTTAAAACTATCAGCCCCCACAACTGATCTTTTGATATCAGTATTATACTGCCCACCTGAATCTTGACAAATAAGGAACACAGAAGGAAAAACGAGATTTCATTTCCTTTCCTTGACTTTTAAGACATGACAAGAAAGTCTGAATTATATCAAACAAGGAACTTCAGAAAACATGATGCTGAGCTTCAGAACCTCAAGGGTCAGCTGACTTTAGATTCTCAACTTACTTGTCCATCTCCTTAATATGGAATACAAGGTAGATTCTAAAAATGCCTATACAAATTGGCCTATACAGAAGTCTAGCTATCAACTTCAGATTCATTCATTATAAAATATGCTCGATAAAAGTTTTACTAACCTGACCTTACAACTGGTTTGTACACCAGATCACTAACCCTGTGATTTGCATTACACCACTCCATTTCTGTGCATATATGGTTCAGTCTATAAATATCAGGTTTCTATCAGTACAAAGGAAACCCTGGTGGCGTAGTGGTTAAGTGCTACAGCTGCTAACCAAAGGGTTGGCAGTTCAAATCCGTCAGGCACTCCTTGGAAACTCTGTGGGGCAGTTCTACTCTGTCCTATAGGGTCTCTGTGAGTCGGAATACACTCGACGGCACTGGGTTTGGTTTTTTTTGGTTTATCAATACAAAGGTGTTTAAAATTACACTCCTAATTCAGTACCTAAGAATACAATAATAGTCAAACTTTTTTTTTGAGTTGCTTCCAGATAAGATGGAAGAACAGGGAACAGATTAACAGTTGCATTTTATACAACAAAAAAAAACTATACTAAATCTATGACATAACTGTTTTTAAGGCATTAGGCAAAAAGGCTAGTGATCTCTGAGATACGGGAACTAAATGAACTGAAAATAGTCATAATCCAAAAAACAAGAAAAAGAATGTGGAAGCGGTTATGAGCAAAGCATGGCTCCCAAGAAAAACAGCAGACCTTTCCAATATCTTGAACATTAGAGTGCTCTTTTTTAATGTTTGGGACAAATCAAGAGAGTTCTTGTTAAGGAATGCAATCTCAGTTATTGAGTATTGAAGGAGTTACTGTATCCTCTGTGTGGCAAATAATTCAGAGAATGCTGTATTTCCTTGTTCGGTATGACCTATTTCTGTGGTAATAATTCCTTTTTTGAATTTTATCTGTTAGAGTGATGGTTCCTATTCTCACTTCATGTTGTGATGTTGTTATTAACCCTCTTTTTTTTTTTTTCTGATGATGTTCCTAGTCCCAGACTTAACCCTTATGCTTTGCTAATATCAGTCCTTTTTGAGCCCCTCTGGAACTGAGCAACCCCACGAAGGCCATATATTCCAATGATTAGGAAAAAGACACTTCGTTCAATCCCCCAATGTATTACCAACAAATGGAGATTTCCAAAAGCCCTTGTTCCTCAATATATCTAAGTGGAAAATTTTAATTTTTTAAACTCTGACCAAAATGTCATCATGATGGTACATCTGGAGTCTAGCAAGGTATACAAAATAATGCATAATTCTTGGTTTCTATAATCTTCTTTTAAGCTTAACATCATCTGATAACAAAACAGCTATCTTTCCATGAGGAGTTTTTTAGTGAATTCCTACTGTCCTATTCTGTGGGAGAGGTCTTGGCAAACTTTTTATACCAACATAATATGTATGTTAATATATTAACTGAAATATGTATTTGGTACCTTCCATGTACCAGAGGATGTTCTTATGCTAGTTAAAAAATAAATATATGTATTAGTTAGGGTCCAAAAAGGAAACAGAAACCACATGGAAATATGAAAGAAGAATATTTAATATAAAGAATTATTAACTACAGCAGGAAATTGGAGTAACAAGGGATTGACTTGTTGTAAAAAGAAAAGAGAACTCTAAACAATATAGAGGTAGAAGATATAAGGAATAACTTATATTATGCCCTGGGCTGAGATAGGGTGCCCAAGGATGAACCTTCTCCTAACCTCCAAGTGTAAGATCCGGTCCTTGCTTGAGGATATGGCCATGACTCACTGGATGGCAGAGAAGTGGCTGATGTCTATGCTGGCAGAGCTTGCTAGAAATATGATTTCTAGGGAGCCAGAGAATGTTTCCTGAGGAGATATCTCACCAGAGGCATCTAACCCACTCAGGGCATGGGGAGTTGCCAGTAGGATAACCAGCTTGGGTTAGTTTTCTAGGATTGTCTCAATTTTAAAACAAAAAGTCCTATAACCTGTGGACCTCTCAGTGCTGAGAAAACCAGGATAACTGGTCTCCAGGGTTTCTGAGGAGAGTTTCTGGCCACTGGGTGCTGGTGCTTACTGTACACTGCAGAAGTCAAGCACTAAAGCAGCTGTACACAACCCTGGAGTCTGATTCTGAAGAAACTGCCTGTGCTGCACCCGTGATGGGGTGCTGGGCACTGAGGAATCTGTGTGCACTACAGAAGTTGAACGCTGGAGAGATTGCTCCTATTGCAGGAATGGGCACCGGAGATGTTGCATTTGTTTTTGGGTCCAGGCACTAGAGCAGCCACGTGCGCTGCGGGATCCTCCTTAATGACACTGATGTTAATAAAAATATTAAATTTCATAAGTCACTGCCATCCACAGCTTGAAGTCACCCAGATGTCCATATATTAAAATCTGTTTCTAAGCAATACATTGCTGGTGTTAGGTGTCGTCGAGTCAATTTCTGCTCATGGTGACCACGTGTAACAGAGTAGAACTGCCCCGTAGGGTTTTTATTTTATTTTTTTTGCTATAATCTTTACAGAAGCAGATAGATGGCCAGGTCTTTCTTCTGCAAAGCCATTAGGTGGATTCCAACCACCAACCTTTTGGTTAGTAGCCCAGAGCTTAACCATTGTGCAACCAGGGCTCCTAAGTAACATATGTTTTTATGACAATGAAAATGGAACTTTACTATGATTGAACTAGATGTGTAAGGATAAGCTTGTCATGAGTTATGAAAACAGTTTTGGCAGCACAGTATCATCAGGAGTTTGGATGGGGATATTCCTGAAATCTAAAGCCTGTAGAATATCCCTTTATATAGGAAAGCGCCCATAGCTATTTCTGAAGGAAAAAGGACCACAGAAAAAAACCCTTGGCCATGAAAATTATTCAGATGCTACCTATATTGATAATTTCAATTCTAGCATTTAAAAACATAAGTCAAACAAAAACCTTGAACTACCTAACTTTTTTTAAAGTCCCTTCAGGCTGGTCTGTCCTATTATTGATAATAAAAACTATTTTGTCCCCAAGCCTAGAAGTTATTTTATGTCGTAAGTATTCTTTAAAGCTTTGTAACAGTTTCCCCCCAAATACTTGCAAGAATCAGTCTTTTATCTCACGTGTGAAATCAAATGGATTAAGACAGACATATACTGCTATCACTGTGTCGCCGCGTTCGTCAGACTGGATAATTAATTATGCTCAAGGTTGCCCCACAGTCTGTATAAATGTGAAGGTATGTGCTGATACTCGTACTTCATCAACGTCACATAAGAAATAAATTAATATGATTCTTTTTCAATTAAATTGTAACCTGAGCCAGTGCAAAGCGAGGCTATGTCTATTTAGCTGCTTTTTAGCGTGTGTAAGACTGCTTGCTGTAATGTCAACTGGACCCATGGCTTTTACCAATACAAACAAGGAGACCATTTTTTCTTTATATATATTATATGACCTTATCATCATTGTTATCCAGGAGCAAGTTATTGAAATAATGCTACCCTTGAGTATCAACTGAAGTGGAAAAAAAAAAAAGATAAATTTAATAGAGATAAAAAGCAAACTCTGGACATGTTCTTGGCAGCTATTTCTGGGTATTGGGGTTATTATTGCCTTTTCCTTAATTTCTATGACCTTCTTGCTGTCTCGTTAAAATTTTGGTCAGTGAAAATTAAACATTTTTACAACATAAAAAAAAGCAAATGACAAAAAAAATGTGATAGAAGTGTAAACATATATGCATTATAGATTTTTAACTATCTTACTGAAATAAAAAATATTGCATCGCTGGGCGTTCTCTCACGTTAAACTGAAACTGATATACAAACCAACTACTGAAAAATTCTTTTTTGAAATGTAATGCCTCAGAATAGAAGTTGTTGCCAGTCTAGCTTCAGTGGATTATTGGAGAATGAGAACTAACAAAGATTGAGTCAGCCATTTAGTCACTTGAAGGTATATACAGCTAATTTATCCTGGTTGGTTAATTTATCCTGGTAGCTCTACTCAAAAAAGGCATTGAAGAGTGACACACAAGATTTCTTAGTAGTCAAAACAGTCCACTGAAATCACTTGTCCTTAATATTTCCCAGGCTAAAATCATCCTTTCTATGAGAATAACTCTTGGGAACTCAGCAACGTGCTAATAAATATTCATGGCCTGCTGCAAAACTCTTGTTTAAGGAAAAATATTGCCCACTTCCCAGGCACTGGGCCCCTGCCACATACATACCTGGGGTGGGCTTTCAATAGTTCCTGTTTTTTCTCTTTAACAACTCATCATCTAATACATATGGATTTTTCTTTAACAGTAATTGCAATTGTTAACATAGCTCATCAACTCACTGCAATCTGTATGAGATTGCAGAGAGGTGATGTGATACAAGGGGTAACTTAACTCATGGGTTTTTTATGCTTCCTTCCTAAGTTTTATCCTAACGTTGTAGATCATCAGAAAATGAAGTATTTAGAATCGTATTATCCTAAAACCCTGCAGAAATCTCATTTTGAGTCTAGCAGGCCAGCATTAAAAAAAAAAAAAAAAATGTAGTTAATGCCTGTGTCTTTTGAAAAGCTACGGATAGACATATCCTAACATTTTCTACTATTTGTTCTGTAGAATTCCACGTGATAAACTTATTCAAAAATGCAAAGCTCGGTGAAAATATTTCTCTTTTGCAATTCTCTTTATTGAGCAACAATAATTAGATAGCTCATAGGATCCCATTTTTCCTTGCTGGGTATGGAATTGCTTATCCAGTTTAGTTTTCAATTAAAGTAGCTCCTCCATATTAATCATTTAATGTACTAATCTCTCTCTTTCTTAAGATTAATTTACATAGCTTTATTTTTAATATTCAGTTGTTAGATTTTATATATGTTTTAATGAGATAATTCACCAAAAACGTTGGAAATAAATGCGATATGTTTATTTGGTCAAAGAAACAAAAAGGTGTAGAGAGACAGAACTGGGTTCAAATCCCAGCCTTGTTTACTGTTTGTATGAGACTGGGTAAATTATCTAACTTCTCTGAATCTCAGTTCCCTCATGCATATAACAAAAATAGATAATAGAATGGTTAGAGAATGAAATGAGATGTGATAACATCTATAATAGGAAATGATAGAAGTGGACAGTAGGTAAAAGTAATAGAAATACTATTATTACTACTATTATTTCCTGACATTCACATAAGAAAAATAATAACAGTGTATTATCATTTCTGTTTCTCTTCTATTTCCCTTTCTCATACATTTTCGTTAATTAAAAAAAAATAAAATAAAATGGTTTAACAATGTAAATCTTATTTAAATGACCAAAAATCAGCAAACTGGACAATATTCTCACGAGGGATGAATTTTGCAATGCCACTTTTTGTTTTGGCTAAATTATGCCCAATATTTGTTTAGCCCTTATTATGTACCAGGCACTATTTTATGTGCTGTACATACATCAACTAATTTTATCAATAAAAACAGCCCTATGTGTTAACTATTCATATCACTGTACGTAAACAGATGCAGAAAATAAGTCACTGAGGCATTCAATATTTGTCAAACAGCTAATAAGAGGAAGCGCTGAAATTGTAAAGGAAACAGTTTGGCTCCAGAATCTACTCATGTCCCATGCTCACACTCTCTCAAAATTAAAATAATTTGTTCTTGGGTGACAATGAAGGGCTAAATTAATTTATGTGCAGAAACTTTCACACTAAAATACTTTTCATATTTTTCCCAGAATATTTTCAAATGATTCCAGTGCTCCAGTCCCAATTTTGATCTGGGGAAGTATTCCTCAGAGTTTAAAAGAGGATCTATTTGGAACTGTTTTATCTTTGTCTAAATTCCATTTTCTGCCAAATGACTTCATGGTGCAAACTGTGCACAGTTCTCCCCTCACTTGAGATCAGGCAGAATCTCTTAATTGCAGTTTTACTAGAGAACAAAAACAATGAAAACAAAAATTAAAAAAAAAAAGTGAAAACAATAAAAAAATATATTTAAAAAAAAAAAAGACCAGAAAAGAATGTTACATCATTACCTGAATACTTTTTTCTCCTACAGTAAGAGTGATTGAAGCACGGTTACTGCACACATTTCCAAATGAGAAAAGAAATTTTATTTTAAATTTGCAAAGGGAACATGGGGATTTGGGATAAGCCTTGTCAAGTCAGAAGAAAGTGTTGTGAATCTCTGGAAGAAGATGGGGACGGAAGTTGATATCAGAAGAGACAGAAGAAGCTCAGTCATCCTTGAAGAATTGGGTATGGAATAGATTATATCATGAAGGGATAAATAAAGGGTTCAGGCTTCAGAAATGTACCACCTACAAAATGGCCCCAAATAATTTTACTTCCTGAGGGCTCCACCAATAAGTGAGTGTTCTCAGTACCCCTCAAAGAAGCTGTACACAAAAGATAACTGTGAACACTCTGCTTTGAAATGGAGCTACAGAGTTAAAAAAAACAACCTGCATAGGGATGGGCTAGTGGCGTTGGTGCTCGGCTCTGAGATTCTTTGGAAACAGCTGAACACTGACTCTGGGGCTTGGGAAACCAAAGGTTATATATGTTGTAGCAGAAGACAGAGATTTGCAAGATAAATAGGTAAAGTGCTTTCCTGGATGATGTTACCACAATTTCTCGGGTCAGAGCTGCCTGGTGCAGATAGCCAATTCCTGAGGCAAGGGAGAGGTGAGTAGCAAGAGACAGCGGGGGATGATCTCCTCCAAAGCCTGTCTCCCCCAACTGGAAACTGACTGAGAGCTGTATAGGGCAAAATCATGGGTTTCAGGAATTGTGGAATGTCATTCTCTCCTGCGGTGCTTTCCTTGATCATGGTCCTAAAGTATTATCTCATCTGCCCAGGGGGTGACTGGTGCCGCCTTGGTCACTGGTCATAAGACTTTCTTAGACTTAGATTCTGTCATATGTTTTCCACAGTCTGAAAAGGACATTAGTTATTAGTAAAAATTTAACAAGGAAAGAGGAACTGAGCAGTAAAATTACATTTAGAGTCAAGAAGAGAAGAATACGATGCAGGTCTTGTTTAGGCCACAACTGGGCAGACTGTTCCAGTGATGGTACAATATTGAGTGGACTTAGCTGGTAGGGTTTGTAAGCACTACTGCAACCTTCCAGTGTCCTTTACAGTGCAGAAACCTGGAGAAATGTCCGTTGTTCATTACCAACTGCACACAGTTGAACATGGGTGTACTGATATGTACATGCAAATATATTCCATAACTGCACAATCTCAGATTACAAAATAAGAAGCCAGGAAATTAAACAGCTGGAATGAAACCATGAGAACACAGAATTGAACCACAAGCATCATGTCTGAACTGCATCAGTCCGGTGGCAATTGACCTAACTCCAGAGGGACTACAACCCCTCTTTGACCCATAAAACAGACTTCCCACTTAAAATGAATAAGCAGACTCCTTGTAGAGAAAGCAACTAAGCTTGGCAGGCTTTTAGCTTATCTCCTAAGCAGATGAAATAATAAAGCAATGATGCCCAGCTACTGCCCTGCAGGGAGGAAGTGAAAGAGCTAAAATCAGCTTGAAAAAAGTCCAAAGAAACAATAATACTGATGAAAAGATAGATTAATATTTTTCTAAGTGACCCCTGTTTTTATGCTAAAAACTTTTACAACTTTGTATCTCATATTTCCTCTTAACAATTCAGTAATTTAGATGTTATTATCCACAGTTTAAAAGTAAGAAAAGTGAGGCTCCTTGTTTCAGGAAGGAAATTGATCAATTCTTCACAGCTAGTAAGTGGCAGACCCTGGATTCATACCATATTCTTTTCCTGAGTGGTCTATGAGTATATATTGGCTTCATTTGGACTCAAAACTACAATGAATAGAAAAGAATACAATATGTACTATACTTGTTTTGTTTATTATATATATATTTATTTTTCCATTCTTGTTATGACTGATTAGACAGTGAAATAATATTGCAATATTTATTTAAAAAAAATGGAAGTCAGCAATCTTTGGATCCCCTCTCTCATTTCTCACCCCACTATAATAAAAGGTCCAGCTCCATTTTTGATGTTTGACTGCAGAAGCTTTCAAGCCCTACCATTCCTCTTATTGCTCTACACTTGGACAAGCTGATAAGAAAGCTGATATTAAAAAAAAAAAAAAAAAAAAATCCTTGTTTCAGGTAGAAAATTCCAGTCACCAAGCCTAGACTGTGCACAGGAACACTCAGCCCAGGCTCATTCCCTGAACTTAAGAAAAGCCAAAGTCAGCTGCCTTTCCTTGCTCTCTTCATCCCCTTCAGATCTGCTTAGGAGCCTCTCCTGCTCTCCCCAGAAAATCTCATTATGTGAGTTACAAACCATTTCACATCTTCTTGGTGCAGGTGTGGCATCATCAGTCTCAAAATCTGAACCAGATTTTGGGTGGAGGATTGATCTTGTCCTCAGCAGGGCAATCATAAGACACCCTTCCGTTTTCACTTCCTGTTTTCGTGAGGCAACCATTTTCAACTAGTTTATTTAATTTGAGATCCATCAACATGCTTTTAAATTAATTTTATATTGCTTCTCCTTAATTTTATACTTTTAAACAAACTATAGTTTTTTTTTATAGTGGTAAAGGGAAACCCTGGTGGTGTAGTGGTTAAGTGCTACGGCTGCTACCCAAGAGGTCGGCAGTTCGAAACCACCAGGTGCTCCTTGGAAACTCCATGGGGCTGTTCTACTCTGTCCTGTAGGGTCACTATGAGTCAGAATAGATTGGACGGCAGGGGGTTTGGGTTATAGTGGTTAAGAGCCATGGCTGCTAATCAAAAGGCCTGCAATACGAGTCCACCAGCCACTCCTTGTAAACCCTGTAGGGCAGCTCTACCCTGTCCTATAGGGTCGCTATGAATCCAAATCCACCCAATGGCAATTGGTTTGTGGTTTTGTTTGTTTGTTTGTTTTTGGTTTATAGAGTAGCAAATACATAGGGAGATTAACCCCTCATATTTCGAGCTCACTTCTCTATCTTTCTCTTCCCCTTTGGATATTGGCCTCTCATATACTGACTACCTTGTTAGCACTGGATTTCACTTTGGGTCTCGACGGCTCCATGAGACTGGAAAGATCTCTTTTAAGTTTCTTTTCTTCTCTACCAGCATCACATAAATCAAATAAGGCTTCAAGAGGAACAACAATGTAGAATGAAGGAAATCGCATAAATGAGTTTCCCATCATCTGGGAATTCCAAAGACAGATGACATGATTTCCTAATTCTCTGGCTGCCTTAATTTCTCTTCATTCCTTTGAATAGATTTTCCAAACTTTTATCTAGTTCCCTATTTCATCCTGATGGGAAGTTCTCTCTCCTGAAAACTGATTTATTATAAACAGAATTGAAAGAGAAAAGCATTTTTTTAAATAATTTTTATTTTGCTCTAAATGAAAGTTTACAAATCAAGTCAGTCTCTCACATATAAACTTATATACACCTTACTACATACTCCCACTTACTCTCCCCTTAATGAGTCAGACCGCTCCCTCCTTCCCGTCTCTCCTTTAGTGACTGTTTTGCCAGTTTCTAACCCTCTCTACCCTCCCATCTCCCCTCCAGACAGGAGATGCCAACACAGCCTCAAGTGTCCACCTGATACAAGTAGTTCAATCCTCATTAGCATCTCTTGCCAACCTACTGTGCAGTCCATTCCATGTCTGAGGAGTTGTCTTCGAGAACGGTTCCTATCCTGGGCCAACAGAGGGTTTGGGGACCATGACCCCTGGGATTCTTCTAGTCTCAGTCAGACCATTAAGTCTGGTCTTTTTTCGAGAGAGAAAAGCATTTTAATAAACACTTTCGAAAATAAATTGGTGATGATATAACTGACTGCTAACTATGCACTTATTTTGAGATGGTAAATATAGAAATAATGCTAAATAAAACTCACATATATTTATAAAGGTATATGTGGAAGGATTTTCATTGCATTTTCCAAAATAAAAAAAAAATGGATATAATCTAAAGGCTTATTAAATAGAGGAGTTATAGCATATACACTCTCTATATATTTTTATATTTATACAATAGAATGTTATACATCAATTTTAAAAACTGAAAATAAAATATTGTATTTAACATTGAAAGATCTTAAGGAGAAATTGTTAAATGAGGGAGTTGTTTCAGAACACCAAATACATTAAGACCCACGGTATTACAGTCTTGGAAACCCTATGGGGCAGTTCTACCCTGTCTTATAGGGTCACTATGAGTAGGAATTGACTGGTTGGAGAAACTCTTTGTGGTTAAAAAAAAAAGGCTTATTTTTTAATTTCAAAAGTGTTGCATGTCAATAATTTTGCAAAATACAATAAGAATAAATGACTGATCACCTCTTTGGTTGTCTCACACACGCACACACACACACAAAAGAAACTTGTTGCTGTTGAGTTGATTCTGACTCATGCCACCTTTTGTGTTGCAGTATATTACGGCTGCATAGGGTTTTCTTGGCCGTAATCTTATGGAGGCAGATCACAAGCCCTTTCTTCCCTGGTGTCATCGAATGGGTTCCAACTGTCAAGCTTTAGGTTAGTAGTCGAACACAAACCATTTTTACTACCCAGGAACTTTTGGTTATAAGGGTAAGTCAAATTACTATGAAAGTTTCTAAACATTTAATTTGTGTATCAGTCTCATTGCAGACTGATAACCAATATTTGTGGTCTAGCATGGTTTGTGAATATTACTTTGAGTAGCACTGGATTAGAATTCAGCCTAAACTAGTGCAGGTCATTTTATCCATGATTTGTAGCAAATATGGGAAGATGCATTGAAGAGGATTGTTAACTTTTGTTCAATAAAGTTCAGTAGTTTTAAAAAGCGTCTAGCTTAAGGCATTTATTTATCACTTCTATATAAAAATATTTGAAGGAGTACTACTGACTTTTATAGCTATTGGGATCAACTCGACAGCAGTAGGTTTATGGTCTTATGTATGATTCCTTGATTCGTATAATCATTTTTCCATTTATCTATTATACAGATATTTATTCCCCTGTAAATGTAGTATATTCACTGTACTAGGTCCTTTTCTTAGGCACCTAACCATAATACCGTGAATAAAGTTTCTTTTTTGCTGATCTTTTTTTTCTTTTTAAACACATGTACACTTTATTCTAAAACAAGTAAGCCCAGACCTCTCCACCCTGTGTATTTATCATGCAATAGAAAATCAATGAGTACAGTGAATTTAAAAATGCCCATTATATTTCTTTTCAGTTGAAGTAATCACTTTCTGAAATGTGCACTGTTGAATAATGGCCCAACATACTTGACCAGAAGCCTGCTGCCAAAGAGGCTAGCAACCCACTTTATACCAACCCTTGCAATGGATATTACCAGGATACTGCCATTTCCTTTATATATATATATATATATATATATATATGTATGTATGTATTTAAGGACTATATTTTGGCGAATTCACAATAAACAGCTATTATGTATGGCCTCCAAAGGTAGCTGATATCAACTCTTCTGTCCATGTACATATATGCTGCTACTCGAATGAAGAGGTGGAAACTAATCCTTCTCCCCTTGAATCTGGGCTGATCTTTGTGACTTGACTAAAAGAATGCAGTTGGAGTGATGCTCTGGGACTTTTGAGAATAATATAGCTTATAGGAGGGGAATTTAGAAATCTTCACTTTTCATTCATTCATGTACTAATGAATGAATTTATTCATTCATTTAATGATGTGTTTATTTGCACAATGAATAATCAATGCTTGTTATTTCTTGAATCTAGAGTACAAAATGGAATGAGCCATAGTTGTGACTCTCAATCTCAGTTTAATAAAGCAGATGTTGACAAGTAAATACTTATAACCTAATTAATGCTAATACATGTAAGTGTCGGGAGCTCAGGAGCTCAAGCAAGAGGCACTAATAGTCTTCCACCAAAAAATCTTATGGTTATTAAATCAAGCATGATTGATATGTTTAAGACTTCTTAAATCCATGTTTATAGATGCCTATATTGCATTATGCTCCTGAACTACATTATCAACTACCTAATGCATGTCTTCATTAAGACATTTCATTGTTATCTTAAATATTAAATATCAATGAAATCTTCCCTATTAAATCTGTCTCTTGTTCTGTCTTTTCTACGTTGGTGAGCATTAACAAAATTCACACATTTACTCAAGCTAGAATCCTAAACATCAACCTTTATTCATTCCTTTGCCTTATAGACCTCAGCTGGTAACCAAATACAACCAATTTGATACCCTTGATCTCTCTCAAACTTATCACCGTTATTTTAGTCTCCCATCTTCTCACTCATCAGTTATTGGAACTACCCCTTCATTAGTACTCTGCCTCTAACCCATTTTGCATATGGCCGCCTGTGTGTTTTTCTAAAATGAAAATGCATTATATCCTTCCCCTGCTTAAAATTTTTCATTGGTTTCCCATTGACCTCAGAGTAAAGCCTCCCCCAGCACATTATGTTTTTGTGACTACTAATATCTCTGCATGTAGAGTTAGTTCATTCCTTTTTACTGCTGTAGGATATTCCATTATCGACTTAACTTCTATTGACAGATTATTACGTTGTTTCCATTTCTTCACTGTAATTAACGTCCTTGTACATGTATCCTTAAAAAAGAAGGAAACAAACTAAAAAACAAGACTAGTGATGGCTTGAGGCTCAAAGGTAGAAGGAGGAATGACACACAAAATGGGACACAGTAATATATGGGGGGCTTTGGACATGTTCTGTATCTTTATTATGACTGGTTTCATGAGTTTATGCATCAGTCAACACCAAAAAAATTCTACACTTTAAGTGGATGTATTTTATTAAGTGTATATTAAACTTCAATAAAAATGATTTTTTTTTTTAGGCTAAAGGTTAACATTGCATTCTAAAATAATCCCCTCAATCATCTGCTGGAATATTAGATTTTCTCTCACTTGACAACAACAAAACAATTTTAATGTGGAATCCTTAAAAATACAAACACAAAATTCATCAAATCAATGATATTACACATAGCTAAAATAACACAACCCACCACTCAGCCCTTTAAAACGCAATACCAAACAATGATTTTTTTTTTAACAACAGAAATTTGTTCTCTTACAGTTCTAGAGGTCAGAAGACCAATGTGGGTCTCACTGGACTGAAACCCAGGTGTCAGGACTGTGCTCCCTCGGGAGGCTTCAGGGGCAAATGCATGTCCTTTTGTTTTCTAGCTTCTGGAGGAGGCTGTCTTCATTCCTCGGCTCTTGGTCCTGCATCATATCACCTTTTCTCCCCGTTTCCATCATCACGTCACCTCCTTCCACTTTTGTCTTCAAATCTTTCCTGTCTCCCTCTTACAAGGACGCTTGTAATTACCTTTAGGGTCCACCCCGATAATCCAGGATACTTTCTTTATCTCAGAACCCTTAATTTAATCACATCTGAAAAATCCCTGTTACCAGATAGACTAACATCTCCAAATTCCAGGGTCTAGGGCCTGAATATTTTTGAGGGACATTCAGCCAACCACAATGCTCCTCACTTTATACTTGAAATTACTGCGGTTTCTCATACTCCCTGCTAAGGAGCAGTACCTCTTGTACCTCCCTTGGGACAGGCACCTTCCCTGGGATGGACAGGGACTGTCTGAGAGACTCCTGTCCCGACTTAACTGAGAGGACCTTGTGGTTTCTGTGCCTTGACCTTGATGAGAGGCTAACAGCATCCCAAACAATAACTTTCAAGGAATGTTTTACATTTCCATTGGTTATGGAGGAACTGTGTACAGATCTTCTTGGGAAAAATGTAGAGGATTCTGTTTCCCCAAACTAGGTCAACTAGATATGTTGAAAACCTTCCCACAATTAAAAAAGAAAAACTACAAAGGATGAATGTGACATTAAAGTATCCTCTTGCATGCCTATCTGAGAAAAAGAGATTACTTTTAAAGGCCAAAAAGGAAATATTGAGAGGGTCCTGCAAACTAGAGCAGTAAGGTGATGGGCTGAAGCACCACCTGACAGAGTGGATTTAAGAGCAGGTCAAGGGGCTGCTGACTATAGTCAATAGGAGATTAGGGTATTTATAGTCAATAGGAGATTAGGGTATTAACGATCATGTAAGGATGAGATATGAACTCTTTAGCCTATGTGAGGAGGAGAGGTAGGACTGAAGTCCCTATATAAACTCAGGATTCTTGATGGGATGTATTCTCAGTGTGAGGGTGATTAGAAGATTCTCTTTTTCAGCCTGGCCTCTAGGTAGCAAAAGGTATCTCCTAAATGTGCATTCCATGTGGGTTTAGTGCTTGAATTTATACTACCCATGTGCAGACTAAGATTAAGGCAAATAATATAAATATAACATGTTGTCACTTTTCATGGGAGGTACCCATATGACATCTGATAGATACAAATGCAAAACCACTCTGAAGGAACAGGGCTTCTTGTCAGGTTGCATATTTTTCTCAGAAGTGAAACATCAATCAAAATGAGTTCACAATCCTAAAATTTTATACATGCAAATAAACTAGCCACCCTGGAGTAGAATCAGTAACCACCACAAGCAGAATAACTTCAGATAACAGAATAATTAATTAGATACTATAAACAAAGTGTTTAAAAAACTTTGAAGACATATATGCAGGAATTTAAAATAATTTAAAATACCAAGACCCTTTGAAAGAATAAGATAGGTTTGAAAAAGTACTCAGTAGAATTTTTGAAACTGGACTTTAAAATCGTTGAAATTGAATACCCAATTGAAAGTCAAAAAAAAAAAAAAAGAGAGAGAGAGTAAGTAGTGAGCTGAAAGAGCTGAAGAAGAACTGGAATGTGATACAGAGTTACAGAAAAAAAAAATAAACTGCAATAAGAGTAGACATGAAAGGCAGAATGAAAATGTCAAAAAAAATCAAGAGGGATGATTGCAATTGAGTCAGAGACACTGAAGGCATACAGAAAGAGGATTTTCAGAATTAGAAAAATAAATGTCATGGGATATAACAAGACTAAATAGTGGTTCTTATGCGAATGGCTGCAATAACGTATCAGCATTTCAGATATATGAGGTCCATAACAATATTGTTCCTTTTCACAGGGAAAAAAGAAAAAACTAAATATAGACATTTTGCCATTCTCCCCATCTTATCCATCAAACATCCTCAAGCCCACCATGTTTCATGCCAACAGCAAGATATTTCTAAAAAAAAAAAAAAAAATTCATAATAACTTTAAGTATCCCCCCAAATCGAAAACAATAAAATCTATCTAAGTGGCTATGAATGTAGCACAAGTATTTGTGGTCTTTCTTCATTTACCTGTGGATTCTTCTTCCGTCTCCTACACCCCAGACACTCACTGCTGCTCTACCTAAATCAAAGCCTTTGTAGCTCCATGAATGAAACTCATCCTTTCATGCCTCTACACCCTTGTCTAGAACCTTTCCTCTGTCTCTCTTGTCTACGTCATTCTACTTGTCCTTTTGGCAAGATCCTGCTTGTTTTTTGGTATTAGTTCAAATGGAATCTTTGTGAGTACAATCTGACTCCCATTCAGCCTTTTCTTCTCCTGTTTGTTTTTGCTCTTTGAATACTTTCTACCAACTGTATTTACAAAAATTGTGTGATTGTATTAATAACTATGCGTCTGCTTGTCTCCCTGCTATGTCAGAATCAACTTGAAAAAAAATAAAGCTGCCATTCATATTTTTGTATGCCCTGAACCCATCATGGTTTCTGGAATATAGTACAAATTTAATAACCTGTCATTAATAAATAAATTAGTCATAGATAGCGTGAGTGAAATTCTACTCTGAAACACATGGTGTTGCCATGAGTTGGAATAGACTTGACCATAACAACAGCAATAAAAAAGTCAGAGTGGTGACCTTAAAGTCTAGCTTTAAAAAAATGAGCATATAATTTTGTTAATTGTTTTTATTTTTATGTATTCTAAGAGCGATTTTAGATATTACAAGAGCATAAGTAGGCTTTCTACAATGCAAGCTCTTAATGGATTGATGGAGTATTTTCAGATAATTTTCAGTGATTTCACTGAGAGAACTATATTGATTTATTTTCCAGTGTCTATGTATATCGCATAGAAAAAAAAAGTTAATTTATTAGTACAATTTTAGGTACTATTTTCTTTTTTTGCTTCACCCTCATTTTGAAGTTTCTAATTAGAGGTTCGAATTAATTCAAAAAAAAAAAAAGGCAAATATGCTGTTTGTGTGCCTATTTTTCTCTACAAGGGTGCTGCCATCTAGGTTACAGTGTCATTTTTCTGGATGAAATATGACTAAGCTTGACTATGGCAGACCATCTTCCCATCTTCAGCAATAGAAGGTCTTTCTCTAATTTTTTGTTCTTTCCAATATAGTTCAACCACACTGTAGTCCATAATAGAATGCCTATTATCTGTTTTCCACTGAAATCATCATCGTATTTATACAATGATGAGAGTTTTATGGCAGAGACTTGAAGAATATGAAAAAAAATTATATAGACATCCAGCATATGCTCCCTATGTTGACAGAAATCTCATAATTAGTGGTGAGTTCTCTTATTCCTAATAATTTTGTACCCTTAGCTTTCTGATGCAGCATGGCCATAGTAGCAAAGACAGACATGTCATATATCATTCAGTCTAAAATATTTAAATAAATGGGAGATGTCTAGAAATTAGAAGGAACTATAAATCAAAAAAAAAAAAACCAGTGCCTTCAAGTTGATTCCGACTCATAGTGACCCTATAGGACAGAGTAGAGCTGTCCTGTAGAGTTTCCAAAGAGCGTCTGGTGGATTTGAACTGCCAAACCTTTGGTTAGTAGCTGTAGCACTTAACCACTATGCCACCAGGGTTTCCAGAAGGAACTATGAATTAGAATATTTTCCCTATTATAAATAGGGGAAATCTGTATATAGTGAGCAGGAAAAGAATATGATTTTAAAATTGACAAGGTAACAAAGGTCCTGAATGATGATGAAACGGAATATCCATGAAGTAGGTCTGAGGATCAATTGCTTTTTATTTTTTCCTGAAGGACAATTTCTTTTTTTTTTAAATAGAACTCTGTCAAGAAGCTACGGAAGTAGTGAAAATGTTTTTTTTTTTGTTTTTTTTTTTTTGCTTTAGTGCTTTAATATTAGGGAAAGTATATTTTCTCATTTCTTTTACTATAGTGAATATGATTTTAAAATTGACAAGGTAACAAAGGTCCTGAATGATGATGAAACGGAATATCCATGAAGTAGGTCTGAGGATCAATTGCTTTTTATTTTTTCCTGAAGGACAATTTCTTTTTTTTTTAAATAGAACTCTGTCAAGAAGCTACGGAAGTAGTGAAAATGTTTTTTTTTTTGTTTTTTTTTTTTTGCTTTAGTGCTTTAATATTAGGGAAAGTATATTTTCTCATTTCTTTTACTATAGCTGTATAAGCTGTGATTAATCTCTAGTAATTGGAAAATGGTGCAGGCTCTGTTCAAAATATAGCTGAGCAGCCTGTTCCCCTCTTAAACATAACAAACGCCCTAATACTTTACAACATATTTTCCCTTATTTGAAATAGGCGACTGAGAGCTTGACATGGCTAATGCCATAATGATGCTGTAAGTAATCTCTAAACATTTTTTAATTGCACCAGCTGCACTGATCTCCTCTGAAGGGGTGCGGAGCTATCTGAGCTCTTGTGGCTTTGATGTCTCCTTTCTTTGTTGTCTTGAGAAATGGCCTTCAGCCTGCAAACCGACAAGGTTTGCTTTCTTGCTCCCTATCTCAGCCACAGTGGACTTGGCAAAACAGCCCCACAAGCCGAGAGATTCTTATGAGAGTTTTTCAGCCTGTCATAAATATACTGATTAGAGTCCACGTGCCTGACATGTTTATCTTTAGTTTAATAAAGAGTTTTTGTAGTTTGTTTTGTGATGTATAAGACCATCTGTGGACTACATGCTCAAAACATTAGGTAACTGTGATCTTTTCCGTATAAAACCCTCCCATCAACCCTTTAGGGCAGACAGAATTTGAGAGAAATTTAACCCCCTCTGTCTCTTGAATAATTCAATAAAGCCTTCTTACTGCTTACCTCCTCCTGTCTCTGTATTGGCTTTGCGGCAGGAGGCTCGAACCCTCAATTTGCAGTAACACTACTCCTTTGTAAGTGGATCCCTTTACTGATGAGGCCACAGAGCCACCCTTGTGTGATTGTCCAAGGCATCCCTGGGAGACTTAGGGCCTCAGGTAGAGGTTTACTCTTTCTCTCCCTTCAGTAGTCATCCATAAAATGATGGAAAATAATAGTGCCATATCTTTCCATCACTGGCTTACTATGAGAATCAAGTTCATTAGTTCATGGAAAACACTTAGAACAATTCTGAGGAAAATGCTGATGATACCAATGAAGTGATTATGATGATAGACAAACAGAGAGAGAAAGACGATAATGGAGAGACGGGTGAGATGATGGCATGGTGCTAGGGAAGTTATTAGTTTTTGGCCATAGTGGTATCCCTTATAAGTGTGTTTCCAAACACTTAACTACAAACTGGTGTGAATATAACATAATATAATTTGCGCTGGTATTTAGTGAAATGAGAAAAAAGTAATTCAGTAAAAAATTCATCCTTTTTTTTTTCCTAGCAAATACTTATTGAGCACCTATTACTGTACCTGGCAAGTAAGGATCACAGACTGATACTTTTTTTTCCTCATAACTGCATGTTATTTGAATGACTCTTTATCCTTTGGAAATCCTGGTGGCATAGTGTTTAAGAGCTATGGCTGCTAACCAAATGGTCAGCAGTTCAAATCCACCAGGCACTCCTTGGAAACCATATGGGGCAGTTCTACTCTGTCCAATCAGATTACTATGAGTTGGAATCCACTTGACGGCAACAGGTTTGGTTTGCTTTGGTTCTTTATCCTTTGATTCTTCTTTGAATGTTAGGATTAGGACGGAATCATGAATAGACATATATTCATGCGAAAAACACATCAAATGAAATAATTGTAAATTTCACAAATCTGCAACAGTTCCCATTGTTTCATTTACTGTTCACAGAACCAAAAAATATGATAAACACTGCTTTAGTGGAAGCAGAGACTGTTCTTATGAGGTAAGAATCCATGTAGAAAATATAATTAAGAAGTGATACAGAAATTAAAGAAGAATGAATAGAAACTGATGTTTGCAAATGCATGAAATTTAGAACTTAAAAATAATAATTGGTACCATTTACTGAGTACATATCATTTGCCAATCAATGGGGCAAGCAAAGGGCTAAGTAGTTTACATATGCTATTTACCCCAATTTGCAAAACAATGTGAGGCAGGCATTTTAATCATTATGATTTTATAGATGATCAAACTGAGGCCCTAAGAGGTTAAGAAGCATGTCTGAATAAACACAAAGCCAAAGTGTACTTTATGTAGTTCGGAGACTATACCAGCAAAAAATTCAAGGGGGCATATTTGATTTCAGGTAAGAGAGCCCTACACATTAAGCAATTTGAAAGTCTCATCTGACAATATGGGTATATGTCATTTTATATGCACAGTGGCTGCAACAATGAGCTCAAGCATAACAACAATTATGTGGATGGCTCAGGTCCAGCCAGTATTTCGTTCTGTTGTACATGGAGTTGCTATGAGTTGGAACTGACTCGAAAGCACCTAACAACAAAAACAGGTTGTAAAAAACTCAGTTTAACTGTTTAAGTAATTTAGTAAGTACATCGAGTAAGTATGCAAATGTTGTGTCTGTATGCGTGACATACCTACATAGATATAGTTATTAAAAAAATAAACAAAAACCAAACCCACTGCTGTCGAGTTGATTCCAACTCATAGCGACTCTACAGGACAGAGTAGAACTGCCCCATAGAGTTTCCAAGGAGCGCTTGGTGGATTCAAACTGCCAGCCTTTTGGTTAGCAGCCATACCACTTAACCACTACGCCGTCAGGGTTTCTGATATAGTTATAGATGCATTTGTATTGTACATGGGGTCGATAGGAGGGACAGCAAACAAATGTGGAACATGCAAATAAAGACTACAAGAGCAATGGAGCAAAGCAAATGTTAGATCTGTTCACTAATAAATTGAGTGCCACTATCAACCCCCTACTGACAAAGAACTATCTGTGCTAACTGGAATAATAGCTATGTAGACTATGCAAAGTTTGTAAAGTGTTCCAAGACATTGGCATAATTTGTCTTTGCCAGTTCTGAGCAAACTTTTCGGAATGAAGATCAATAGCGATCACTGTAAATATCACATTCATTAAAATAAAAATTAATTAAGCAGTTGAACTATGCATTTTTACAATGTGTTGTTGTTGTTAGGTGCCATCGAGTCAGTTCCAACTCATATCAAACCTATATGCAACAGAATGAAACACTGCCCGAACCTATGAACCTACATCACCCACATAATTGTTGTTATGCTTGAGCCCATTGTTGCAGCCACTGTGTCAATCCATCTCCCTGAGGGCCTTCCCCTTTTTCACTGACCCTCTACTTTATAAACATGATGTACTTCTCCAGGGACTGGTGACTCCTAATAACATGTCAAAAGCATGTGATATAGTCTCACCATCCTTGCTTCTAATGAGCATTCTGACTATACTTCTTCCAAGACAGATTTGGTCTTTCTTCTGCCAGTCAATGGTATAGTCAATATTCTTTGCCAAAACCATAATTCAGAGGCATCAGTTCTTCTTTGATCTTTCTTATTTATTGTCCAGCTTTCAAATGCATATGATGCAATTGGAAACAGCATGGCTTGGGCCAGGCATGGCTTAGACCTAAATGTGACATCTTTCTTAAACTTTAAAGAGGTCTTTTGCAGCAGATTTGCCCAGTACAATATGTCGTTCGATTTCTTGACAGCTGCTTCCATGGGTGGTGATTGTAGATCCAAGTAAAATGAAATCCTTGACAACTTCAATCTTTTCACCATTTATCATAATGTTGCTTATTGGCCCAGTTTTGATAATTTTTGTTGTCTTCATTATGAAGTGTCATCCATACTGAAGCCTGTGGTCTTTGATCTTCATCAGTAAGTGCTTTAAGTCCTCTTCACTTTCAGCAAACAAGATTGTGTTATTTGCATAACGCAGGTTGTTAATGAGCCATCTTTCAATCCTGATGCCCCGTTCTTCTTCATGTAGTTCAGCTTCTTGGATTATTTGCTCAGCCTGGAGATTAAATAAGTATGATGAAAGGATACAACCCTGATGCACACCTTTCTTGACTTTAAACCATGCTGTATCCCCTTGTTCTGTTCAAATAACTGTCTCTTGATCTAAGTAAGAGTTCCTCATCAGCCCAATTAAGTGTTCCGGTATTCCTATTCTTCGAAATGTTATTCATGATTTGTTATGATCCACACAGCCAAATGCCTTTGCATAGTCAATAAAACATAAGTAAACATCTT
Organism: Elephas maximus indicus; assembly: GCF_024166365.1. NCBI lineage: Eukaryota > Metazoa > Chordata > Mammalia > Proboscidea > Elephantidae > Elephas > Elephas maximus. Next base: position 28,969,395 of record NC_064830.1, read on the forward strand.
TCTGGTATTCTCTGCTTTCAGCCAAGATCCATCTGACATCAACAGTGACACCTCTGGCTCCACATCTTCTTCTGAATGTGGCTTGAATTTCTGGCAGTTTCCTGTCGATGTATTGCTGCAACCACTTTTGAATGATCTTCAGCAAAATTTTACTTGTGTGTGATATTAATGATATTGCTAGATAATTTCCACATTCTGTTGATTTTACAACCTAGACTACATATTTTATGTAGATAAAGTAATGCCAATGAGATAAGGGAAATTGTCGATGAGATAACCAGTGCTGCATTTTGCCACCTGGAAAACTCCCATATTGAATATCTGAGAAATAGCACCATGCAGATAATTTTCTTGGGAATAAATAGTGTTAGACAATTTACTTGATAATTATAATAATTTCATATGTTAAAGCAGATGTTTTCCTTGCTTTCTTAGTTAAAAAAATGTGATGCCTGGAGAGGACACATGTTTGGCTCAGGGTAACATAAGTTCCAACAGAGCTGGGATTTGAAGCCAAATATGATTTATTTCAGAGCTTATTTTCTTAACCTCTGTACTTGACATTTCTCACTGTGGGGAATGTGGGTTGATGAGCATCTGAACTCCTTCCAGTACATGGAAAGTTTTCTGCATCATGACCTTGGGAGGATCAGAGCCTTTCTTCATCAGCAGAAGTTGAAAATCCTAGTACTTGCTTCTTCAATATCACCTTCAGTAGAGACAGGCATGTGGCCCAGACTCCACCACTCAAAACTTGCTTGCTGTAAATTTGACTTTGCCAAACAGTGATGCAGAAAAATCTGAAACTAAAAGGAATTCTTTCTGTGTTTGCGTAATGAAGAGTTCATACTGATTTTTAAACAAACTATTCATATTTTATGAAAATTATCTTCTCCATTCAGATGGAGAAACATCAGAACATGTTCTCAGACCCAGGAATGCTGAACCATGCTGAAGGTCTGCTGAAAACTTTATAAGAGCTCTTGTTGGGAGACTGATCAAAGAGATGATGAATGGAGAAGGAAAACTGTTTTCTAGAAGACCTACCTCAAGCCAAAGAACTAGATCATACCTTCCTTAAGCAAGGTTCAGTTCATTAAAAAAAAAATACAATAGCACCTTTCATCAACTTGTATTTCTTCCCACAACAGCTCTGTATTTCTGATCTTGGGTGGATGAATGCTGCAAACCATAGACATAGTGCCAACCCCCCCCTTTTTTTTTTAATTTATCACCAATTCACAGAATTTTTTTTTTTATTCTCAGGTAATGAAATATTTTTTCAACTTTCTGTCACCATTTCTGAAATACTTGTAAATAACAGCTGGACTATTATTTTAATGTATACTGAATCACACACAATTCATTTTTATGAAACAAGAAACCACTGAAACAGTGTCACCTTATTATTTTTTTTCCATTGCTTCTTACTATGATCTTAAAACTATATAGATTGCCATTGGTGGGAGAAATTTGCAGTTATGTTGTCAAAATCCCTTTGTCACCAGTTTTTAAATTACCCAAAACCAAACCCAGTGCCGTCGAGTTGATTCCGACTCATAGTGACCCTATAGGACAGTAGAACTGCCCCATAGAGTTTCCAACGAGCGCCTGGTGGATTTGAACTGCCAACCCTTTGGTTAGCAGCCATAGCACTTAACCACTACGCGACCAGGGTTTCCAGTTTTTAAATTAGGGGACAAAAATTAAGCAGAGTTATCATCAAAAATGCAGGCTTATACTGGATGTGCCAACTAAAGCAATTTTCAGTTTCTCTAGTCACCATAAGTTACAACAGAAGTTATCTATGAAAATCCACCATTTATATATAATGCCTGGCTGAAGGGATTCAGAAATATGAAAACTCGAAATATGCAGATTGCAAGTTACCAAAAAGATAATTATAAAAGGCTGTATTTTGGATATATTTTGAAATATACGCAAATTATATTGTTAGGCACACACACTAAAGAGTCTTTTCAGTGGTAGCTTTCAATTAAAAAAAAAAAAAAGTTGCCCCTGAGCTATTGCCGACTCAAAGCAACCCAATGGGACAGACTAGAACTGCCCCATAGAGTTTCTAAGGAGCAGCTGGTGGACTCGAACTGCCAACCTTTTGTTTAGCAGAGGAACTCTTAACCAGGGCTCCAGCTTTCAATTAGCATGTAATATATTTTATTTCCTTTAACTAAAGTTGCTTGGAAAATTTTTATAATGTATTTTTGAGCATTTTTTTATGTCAGCTGAGGAACCTGGGAACTTTCCGGATTACCAGCCTGTATCATCTCTGCATTCAAGGACCAAAGTCAAGGAGCTCCATATAGCTATGTATTAAATCTAATATGAGATTGAAGTAACATAACTTTAATAATATTAAAATATAGATAATATTTATAGACAATTGTTCATGGGCAGGTAGTGTATAAAAAAATTTTTTTTTTTTTTTTTTTAAGCATCCATTAAAAAGATATGGAAAAGTGAGGCAAAAAACACTGACATTTTAGAATTACATTCAGTTTCTTTTTTGGGAGATGGAGCAAAGGGGAGAAAGTTCGTGACTATTTGAAAATACTATAGTCTGTAGCTGACACGATTGGAGTTAAATGTGTATAACCACCATGCACTAGAAACAAAGAGTAATAGAAAGATACTTTTGTCAGAATATAGTACCCTTAATTAGCAATGCCAAATTTAGTGTGTTGATACAGGTTACAAAATACTTTCCCTAGCTAAAATACAAAACAAAACAAGACAAATAAACCCAGTCTTATCACTATTATTAGTATTGCAAGGTATAATATGAAGATTTTAAACTGAAGTTTTTCTTTTCTGCATTTTTTTTTTTTTTTTTTCTTTCTCCATGGTACCTCACCCATCAAACTAGTGTGTTTACTACTGCCTTAAAGAAACAATCTGGTCTATGATGAAGAAATGATTTCTCAGTGTAGTGTTTCATTGCATATTTTTTAAGCCCTTGGAAGGAATGATACCACTTTTGACATGCTGTTTTTATTACATGCACTTATTTTAAATTTAAGAAGCAGAACAAGGTCTATTAGGATGCAAGTAGAAAGCCACAGAATATGTGGTCCCCAAACAATAAAGTTGAGGAGAATGTATGATAACACTAAATATCATTTTCTTATCCAAAGAGGAAAAAAAAGTTTAAACATCAAGTGTATATTAAGGGGAATGATATTCAGAGGGGTCTTGACTAGAAGTTAAACATGGCGAATCTCTGGAACACTCACAATCCCCTGCTTAGATTCAAATCCACAGAAAATGGCGGCGGTGGAGGGGAATGGAAATTCATCAATAGGTTTGGAGGTGTCCTTGAATAGATAAAGTTTGCTAATTACTCACAAAGTAAGACCTAGGAAGAATGTAAACCTGGCACAGAAGTGAATGCGTAGTAATCACAACACCTGAAAGAGGTGCTTAAGGAAGGCATGCTGTGATGTTCCGCTAGTTCTGAACATGGTTCAGGAAACCATCATATATTTTTCTATGTTCCCCGTAAGACTGCAGAGCTACTGATAATGGTGATAGTGATGTGATGGTGACAACATCAGCGGGCATATCCAAATTCTTAACATTAGATTTTAATCACTCTAGTGTATATATTTTTGTTATCCTTTTTCTCAGAAGAAGGAATATTGTCACAGATAAGGAGGCTGTGAGAAAACCTCTGAAATAGTAGAATCCTTAAATTTAGGATGAGAAAGGCTCAGCATGAAAAAATGCCTGAAAGCTGACCTTGGTAGAGACAGGGTCACCCACAGCTGATGAAGCAGACCAAAGAAACAGCAATATGTTCAGCTTCAGCAAAACTGTGGAAGATCAAGATGTCACCGGTAATAGAAGCTACCTGGGAACTCATGTATCCAACAGGGAAGACAAACACAGTTGTTGACTGAGTTTCCTCCGTCAGCCTGTGCTATGTTGCACTAAAGTAATCAGCAACCTCAAAAATGTGATATTTTGCTGGATACATGTTTTTAAATAACAAAAGTTCATTTCTCTGAATTCTTATCCATAATGGTTAGCAGAGGACTTCTGCTCATTGCAATCCCTGAGCTGGAATTGACTTGAAGGCAACTAACAACAATCACAACGCCAATAGAGCAGCCACATCTTGAATATTGAAACTTGCTATGCTAGAGGGGAAAAAAAAAATCTGCCTGGTTGATTTTATATTGGAGTAAAATGCTCTGACCCATAATTTACGTAGGTAAGTAATATGTCCCATAAGTGATATATTATCATTTTGCCCATTACTAATTTATTAGACTCAATCATGTAGCCCCACACAACCAAGATAAGCCCTAGGAGGTAAAATCCTATCATGATTGCAGAAAACAAAGAGCTGGAAATATTTGGCAAATCACAGAGCACTTTTTGGTTATAACATATTTAGTTTATTTTGCTTCCTGAAGAAAAATAGATTCACTGCCTTTCCCCCAAGAGTGAGAACTGAAAAGTCCTAACCAGTTAGAGTGTCAAGCACAAGTCTTGTATTTTTGGAGATTTTTTTCTTCTCTCTCATTCTCCTTGGTCACATCTGTAGTAGCTATTGAAAAATACACAGTTCTTGGTGTCAGAGCACATTTTTCACTCTTCTTATTCCTGTAGAATATTGGTAGCTTAAAGTTTAGGTCTCAGATAGTTACAAGCTCTGACTCTTCATTTATTTTCTCTTGAGTCTTGTTCATACTTCCTTGTATTGTTTTCATATGTGGATAATTTTGGTTTCTATTTGTTTGAAAGGAGCCCTGGTGACTAAATGGTTAAGTATTGTCTTCTAAATGAGAGATTGGTGGTTTGAACCCACCAGTCACTCTGCAGGAGAAAGATGTGGCATTCTGATTCCATAAAGATTAAAGCCTTGGAAACCATATGGGATATTTCTGCTCTGTCCTATAGGGCCTCTATAAGTTAAAAACAACAAAAGGGCAACGGGAGTATATCCAGTTGATTGTGAATGTTTTGTTATGGAGATTTAGGTTATGTTCCTCAGAGGAGCATTGGTTTTGTTAATTTGCTTTATTAGGCAATTAACTTGGATGGAGTGATACTGCAAACTCTATCTTTTGGTGAACAGTTCAAATTTCAGTGCAGGTCTTGGAGTCTGTGCTTTGTATTTTTTGTTCACAGGACAGATGGAGGGGGGCAGAGTACATACTCAGGATGTGGGACTCTCCCTATTTGGCTCTCTGCTTTATAAATTCTTCCTCACTTCCTGATCACTGTGGTTGCCTGAAACTCTGTTCTGTATTTTTATGCCATAAGACTATATGTTTTCCTTCAGAAATCTAGCTACTCCATGTAATGCAATTGGCTAAAATATTTTAAATATGGAAACTTATTCAGTGCTTTTCCCTTCACATAAGTGTTGGTTTTCTTACAGAGTCTACTTGCTTTCTATATCTTGTTTCCCCCAGAGTTTACAGTTGTTATCTCTAGGAAGGATGATTCCAGTAAAACTCATTCAGCCATATTGAAAGCAGAAGTTCTCAAATTATTTTTCTTACAAACTGGTGGTAATATTTCTTTAAAATGTGTTGGAAGAAAAGTATTAAGTGCCACAATTTACAGATTCAAAATCTACCCCTCTCCCGAAGGAAAAACAAATGTTATCAACGGAGGATGTGTATTGAGGAAATCCAGAACAATAAAAAAAGAAATATCACCAGGTATTTCTTGGAATATTCAGATGAAATAAGAAGATGCAATATTATTAACAAGAAACATAAGTAGAATTTATTGTTGAGGTGAAAAATTGTCAAAAGCTGGCCTCAAAAATAGCTTCCCAAATGTTATGAACACAACCTGTTGATAAGACAAAGCTAAGTTCATTGCTTACCCAACTAAGGAAGAGCATGACCCAGTGTTTTGGAGCAGGGACTTGAAAGTTTGATTTAAGGCAGGCCCTCAGTGCAGGAACTTGATTAGAAGTGTATAAATCATTACACAATAGCCCACGGTTGTTGGAAACAGCAAGGTGAGGATTTGGAGACAAGGCATTGAATCTTTGGGCTCAGAAACCTGTCTGTTGATGTTTTCCATTGAAGAGTTGACAGGTCTTCTGAGAATTTCTATAGTGAAAAATCAAACCATTTGTCTAGGCAGGAGATTCCTGGAAAAATAAAGTCATGCTAACAAGGAGAGAAAAATAGAAAAGTCATATTAATGTAGACAGTAAGATGTGGTTTTGGTTCTCAGTGTCCAGGCTGAATGTGGGAATTGATGGTCTGGTTCTCATAATAATAACTCACTTACCTCCAATAGTCCAAGAAGCACCATCACTAGTCCCAGAGCTGCCAAGACGAGATGACACAGAAGGGCAGACAACATAGTAGAATCGATTTAGCAAACAGAATCACGGTTCGCTCTTACTCCTTCAGCCTCAGTGGTCACCTTTTCTCACCCCAACAAGTTGTCTTTATCCCTTTTTTCCAAATCATTAATCTGCATATTTAGGCAATAAACCCTGATAAAATAAACATGCACTTTGAGTCCAATATGATTACGTATCAGGTACTTTGCTAGTTCAAATCGAAATGAGACATAGAACAAGTCTAAGGAAGTAGTTGCTTGTAAATAACTCTTAATTTCTCTCTTTCTGCAAAGTGGCATCGCACGCCTTCTGTTGTTAGTGCTGCCATTTAATCTGTAACTTTCGAGTCTTTGTCTATGTGCTATATAAATTTATCCTTTTTCTAAGTAGTTAACTTCAAGTGTGTAGGTGTGTGTATGTAGAGATTTTTTCTCAGGATAATGTTTAGCACGGATGACCAATTTTTTCTCCTCTCTGGTAATCTCACTTTCTTTAGAGTGTTTTTTATTTTTTATAGGTCTTAACTTGATCAGAGAAGTTCTATTTCATGCCTATTTGCCAAAGAGTAATTATTATTATGTCTTCATTCCCTATCACATATGCTGTCAGTTGGATAATATTTATTTGGTTACCGTAATTATGATTACCATACTAATATGACTCTAGGCATATTGCTCCATCATTGCATTTGTTTTTGTTTGTTGGTTTCAGTTACCGTGCGACTTTGGTATAGATTCTCAAAGCGTTAGAATAAAGGTCAATTTAAATGACACCACATAATGAGATATCCGTATTATCCTTCTCCACCAAACAAACCGAAGTTATGTTCTCTGATTTTTTTTTTCCTCTTAGTGTATATTATTTACTCACCTAATACCCTGGTTTGGAGCTCATGGCAGACTGTTAAGGACAAGCTACTTAATCACCAGCTTGGACACAGGATGTCAGCTTAAACAGGTCAGACTTGTTTCTTCCATGAGACTCACTAGGTCTTCATCACAATAGAAACTTGATTAACCTAGGAAAAGATGCTTCCTATACCTGAAAGATTACATATATTCAGGTAATGGGGTATACAGGGTGTGTTGAATTTCATAGATATTTGCTGAAAAAAATTGAAGCAAGTGTTGCGATTTAATTAGAAGACAGAGGCTACAATATCTTACTCAAGTTGGCAAGAACTCAATCAGCTTTGGAAGAAAAAAAAGGTACTTTTAGACAAGATGTATTTTAAGGTAACACAGCATGTGGTTGAAGTAGCATCAATATAAGCAGATTGAATGGGCTTGATTAAGCAACTTCCTTGAAAGAAATTTCAGCTTTAAGTTTCCCAATGGTCTTCAAACACATTTTAGAGGTCAGGGAAAAGAAAAAAACTTAGCACTTGAGCAAAGTCATCATCATAGTTGACGAGTCATCATAGTTGTCTTAGGAGTTGGAACTATGTGAACAAGTGCTGTGACACTGACAAACCCCTTGATTGCTAGTGATAATTAGGTGACCTTGGTAGTCAGAGAAACTTTCAGTGTTTTCTCTTCACAACTTGAAGCAAAACAGTCATGCGTGGGCTCTACATTCTCTCTAGAGAAATACAAAATGAAGCAGAGGTAAGATGAACACACACACTCCTCTGCATTTCTCAAAAGAAGAAAATCAACTTATTTAACCTCTCAATGATTCAATACATCCACTTTCCCTTTATTCCAATTGAGCTTGGTTTTCTGACCAAATTTAACAAGTCTTTCCTCAAATTTATTTTGAAATTACTTTTAAAAGTTGTGTTCTTTTTCTCAGATTACTTCTGTGGCTTTCAACAGGTTGATGTCTAGAATTATAAACCGGACTTTCAGAAACGTTTACAATACCATCTACAACTTGGATCCAGTTGCTTTCTACCCACTTCTGTTTTACAGAATGACTTTGCTTCAGCTCAGCTGCTCGTATCAATGTCCCGTATGTGTTGCCGAAACAATTCCATTTCCGCATTTTGCACATGTTCTTCTTTGAATATCTTCTTAAGAAAATCATTCAGTCTCCAATTCCAGTTAGCATCCCTTTCTGAAGATCTTTCTAATGCCTTTAGTCCACAGTCAATTCTTTCTGCTTCAAACATAAGGCACAATTGCATGTACCATTCACTTGGTTTTAGTCAAATTCCATTTCCCATATACAGTCCCAGCTATTAGAGACTGTGTATTTTATTTCATCATTTTCTTCCATTTCACCTAATATAATTCTATGTACATGAAAAAATGTACTTTGTTATAATGAATTTCCATTTGTTCTTTTTTTCATGCTTATTTTGAAATACCAATTAGACTGCTTGTACTGTTTATACCGCTAAGCAAATAACTTTGAAGAATTTCAGGTGGCCACAAATTTTGAAATTATATAAGTTTTGTTATATTTCCTCCTGATATAATAAATATTTATTAACCCTTTCATGACCCAATTATTTTTTTCCTTTTAGTTTTTTTTTTTTTAATTGATATTGTGTTTTCAGTAATGGAGGGCATACTGAATCATTGAGTTTGTTTGAATTTTTGGTGGGTAATTTGGTTTTTGTTTTATGCCTCATTCCACAAATTGTGCCCTCAGAGTTCAAGGTACATATGTGTACCTCTTGTGAACACAAATTCTACCCCCAGCATCCAGAGATACATATGTGTACAAAATAAAAATTCTCAAAATTCATGTTTTTCCTACCGAAAATTGAATGATTCAGTCCCACCTCATACAATACCTTGTAAAAACAGTGATTTGTGGCACACACCCATTTTTTTCTATTTCAAACTGTTATATAGGTCCCTCCCTGCCAGTGGCACGTCTTGTCAGTGGAACAGTAGCTTCTTAACAAACCCCAGTGGTACACAAGTAAATGGTAGCTATATATACCACCAGCCCTAAAAGGGTTAAAAAATATAGGGCTTTCTAGGCATACTGACAAAAAGCCCTGTTGGCACAATGGTTAAGCACTGGGCTGCTAAGCAAAAGGTTGGCAATTTGAACCCACCTATTGCTTCCTTGAGAGAAGGGACCAGTAATCTGCTCCCATAAAGATTACAGCCTAGAAACTCCTATGGGGCAGTTCCACTCTGCCACATGGGGTCTCTATGAGTCAAATAGACTGGATGGCACCTAACAACAGCAGGAAAACTGATAGTTGTTAGTGACACAATGCATAACAGACAGTCTGTGTTTTCATTATCTATTAGAGAAGATACATGGAAATTAAGTAACAAAAACAAGAAATTTTTTTTTTTTTTAAACTGACCAAGATACATAGGGAGTGGGGATGAGGGACTTATCTGAGACACTGTGCCTATGTTTCCTTTGACCAGGAAAGTACCAGTATAGGCCTGTTGCCCTGGTATCCCATATTTGTTGAATTTTTCTTCCAGATTTTTAATTTTATCAGAAAATATTATAATTAAAGCTTACATTGACTCTGATTTCAAAATATAATATTCAGCTTCAGTAAAGAAAACAGCCTGGTATATTTTTAAAGATAGCTACATGGGCTAATGGAATAGAATTGAGAACCAGAGATAAATCCATATGTCCATGGACAACTGATCTTCAACAAGGGTGCTAAGACCGTTCAGTGGGGAAGAAACAAAGTGGTGCTAGCAAAATTGGATTTCCACATGCAGAAAAATATATATGGTGTAAGCCCATAGCTTACACCATATATAAAAAGCTATTTCAGAATAAATCAAGAACCTAAATGTTAAAGCTAAAACAATAAAATTCTTGGAAGAAAATATAGGAGCAAAACTATGGAACCTAGTCTTCTTTAATGATAGATTATCAAAAACAACAACAAATGCCTAAGCAGCAGAAGACAAAATAGATAACTAGGACCTCATAAAAATTGAATACTTGTGCTCATCAGAAGTCTCTATCAAAAGAGTAAAAAGATAACATACAGACTAGGGAAAAAAATCTTTCTGAAATATACATCTAATAAGAGTCTAATGTCCAAAACATATATGAAACTTTTACAACCTAATGATCACAAAAACAAAAAACAATACGGACTGCTGTCAAGTCAATTCCAACTCATAGCAAACCCATAGGACAGAGTAGAACTGGCCCATACAGTTTCCACGGAGTACCTGGTGGATTCAAACTGCTGACCTTTTGGTTAGCAGCCATACCACTTAACCACTACACGACAATGGTTTCCATACAGCAGAAAGGCAAATAACCAATCAAAAAAATGCACAAAGAACATGAAAAGATACTTCTCCAGAGAAGATATTCAAGTGGCCCATAAACAAATGAAAAGATGTTCATCATCATTAGCCATTGGGGAGATGCAAATCAAAACTACAGTAATATACCACCTTATTCCTACTAGAATGGCAATGATTACGAAAAAACAAACAAACAAAAAAAAACCCAGAAAATAAGAAATGTTTGTCATGATGTGAGGAGGTCAGAAATCTTAACTTCTGCTGGTAGAAATGTACAATGGTACAACTATTGTGGGAAACTGTATGGTGATTACTCAAAAAATTAGAAATAGAGCTATGGTATGTTCAAGCAATTCTACTCCTAGGAATATACCTTCCAAAACCTGTTTACACTGAGTCAATTCCAACTCACAATGACCTGATGGGAAAGAATAAAACTACCCCATAGGGTTTCCAAAGTAGAACAGTTGATTGTTCATAGGTAGCTTATTTATTTCTGTTTTGTTCTCTGTTTGTAAACATTTTTCTTCACCCCGTGTTTCAATTTAGGTATATTTTCTATTGACTGTCTTTTAGCATGCTAATCTTCTGTGTTCAGTTTGCTCTTTTAAATCTATCACTGAGTTATTAGTTTTTCTATTAGATTTTTAGTGTGGAAATATTTATTTTTTCTACATTAAAATTGTCTTTTGGAATTCTCCATATTTTTCTATTTCTTCATCTTTTTCCTATGTTTCTTGAATATTTTTGTTCTAGTCATATTAAAGACTTCATCAATTCCAACATTGAATCATCTGTTAGTTCCGTCTCTTCTTTTTTTCTTTTGTTCATTAATTGTATTTTCCTTGATTATGCTTATTGCATGTATTTTGGGACGAGCATTGACTATATATGAAACTTAGACAGTGATATCAACATCATTTTCCTCTATAGGTGAGTCTTTTCTTTCACTGTTAGGCAGATAGTGTAATGGATTCAAGCAGTCATCTCAACCAATTGGAGCTGAGACTACTTGAGGTTGGGTTGCAGCTTTTCAGGTAGAATAAGCACACATCTGTTTTTGAATATCTTTAAATCCAGACCTGTCAAGTACTATTACAGAACCTTCTTTCCAATGAGATATTGTTTCTTGAGCACTATGCGACTATGGGATATTTCTCTCTGTATTTTTCAAGCAGCTCCCTCCTGAAGCAAGAGCTTTTCTGTCTCTCTCTCTGCCTGTGTGTGTCTATGCTCTAGTCTGAACATGTCGCTTTTCACACGTTTTTGAGCTTAATTCTTTAGGTTGCCATCCTACAAAGGTTCAAAATCTTGTAAATGCTGTAACTAGGAGAACAGTCATGTTTTTGTTTTGTTTTTGTACAGCTTGTCTCTTAAACATCAAAAATCTACAAAATTTCACTCTTTCCAAATTTCCATGTTCAGGCATGGCTCTAACACTTGGCAAAATATAGTGAGAAAAATCAACTGTGAATTTTGTGTTCTCAGGTTACAAGCACCTCAAACTATACCACAAAATAGATCCTTTGTCTACACTGGTCCCTGTGTGCTGCAAAAGGTTTCTGTTTGACTACCAACATAAAGGTTGGCAGTTCTAATCCACCAAGCAGTTCCACAGAAGAAAGCCCTGGAGATCCTCTTCTGCAAAGACTGTTGTTGTCTGCCAGCCAGTCAATTCTGACTCAATTTCGATATATTTTCACCAAAGAAAATATATCTAAATATTTCAGTAACAAGCCATTTCCTCTGACTAAAACTAAATATACTTAAACGTATTTCCTTCGAAGATGGGCTGAAACCCATGTGAAATTGTTCACTACAGATTAGTAAGTAAGCACAAATAGCCTGTGCTTACTTTGCTGACTTGTTTAATCGACCCCTGAACTTACCTCAGATATTGTATTCCACAACAGGTTTCTTGACTCATTGCTTATTCTGGTATCAATGAGAATTTATTATTTATCAAGGAATTTTCCTCAGTGTTATTCCTCCAGGTCAGGGTTCCCTACATCCCCACACCCTAAATATAGAAGGATAGAGTTTTCAGAAGTAATTGAGTTGTCAAATGAGAATTTTACTGACTATCTAGTCACATCAAAACTTTGAACCAGACAAAGAAGGAGGCGGGGCCAAGATGGCGGACTAGGTGGACGCTACCGTGGATCCCTCTTGCAACAAAGACTTGGAAAAACAAGGGAATCAATCACATACATAACAATCTATGAACTCTGAACAACAAGCACAGACTTAGAGACGGAAAACGAACAAATACGGGCAGATGGCGACCGTTTTCAGAACCAGGAGCCAGCGTACCAGGCAGGTGACCTTCGGAGCCCGATCTGGGGCAGAGCCCAGGGGGGCAGATGGCACAGAAGGGGGGCCCACCCCTTCCCCCGGAACCCATCCCAGGAGGAAGTCTAGCTGGTTGGCACGGGCGGCGTAGAGGCGCAGCCGGAGGGAGAAGCACCTGGGAGGCAGTGACTGATCTGGGAGTGGGGAGAACAGCGTCCCAGCTGGGGAGCCGTCCCGCCGGGAGTTAGGCGAGAAGCGGGCAGGGGAGAGCGGGGGGGGGGGTCAGCTATATTTCCCTAAAGTGACCCTGGGGCGGGGCCCACACATTCGTGCGGGAGGACGCACACCCAGTCCGCTCGTGTGGCGCGGCACACCGGAGGGAGAAATCCCCGGAAGTGACTGGTCTCGGAGAAGGGAAAGAAGCGTCCCAGATGGGGAGCCATTCCCCTGGGATTTGGGTGCGCGCCCGGGCGGGGCGGGAGCACGGGGTCCATTTTTATTACCCTGAATTGACCCAGGGGGCGGGCCCACCTGGCTGTGTAGATGACGCCCACCCAGTTCCTGCGAGAGGTGCAGCGCACCGGAAGGAGAAGTCCCCGGGAGGAAGTGACTGGTCCCGGAACGGGGAAAGCAGCGTCCCAGCCGGGAAGTCATCCCGCTGGGATTTGGGCGCACGCACGGGCGGGGCATGACCGCGGGGCCCAATTATATTTGCCTGAATAGACCCTGGGGGCGGGCCCACCCGTTCGTGTGGGAAACTCCCACTCAGTGCGCGAGCGGTGCCACGCACCGGAGGGAGAAGTCCCCAGGAGGAAGTGACTGGTCTCCAAGCAAGGAAAGCAGCGTCCTAGCCGGGGACCCGTCCCGCCCGGATTTTGGCGGACGGGGGCAGAGAGTGAACACGGTGTTCAGCTCTATATTCTGTGGTGCTACACTCCTAGCTCTCTGATCCCTCCCCCACCCTCCCCAGGCGGCCCCATTAACATCCGAATACCCGGAGCCAGAGGGAGAATTCAGATAGGGATCTGACTGCATTTTTTTTTAGCTGACTACCTGGAAAATCTAGATTCCCAGTGATGGCTCGGAGACAGCAGTCCATATCAAACCACATAAAGAAACAGACCATGACAGCTTCTCCAACCCCCCAAACAAAAGAATCAAAATCTTTCCCAAATGAAGATATAATCCTGGAATTATCAGATACAGAATATAAAAAACTAATTTACAGAATGCTTAAAGATATCACAAATCAAATTAGGATAAATGCAGAAAAAGCCAAGGAACACACTGATAAAACTGTTGAAGAACTCAAAAAGATTATTCAAGAACATAGTGGAAAAATTAACAAGTTGCAAGAATCCATAGAGAGACAGCATGTAGAAATCCAAAAGATTAACAATAAAATTACAGAATTTGACAACGCAATAGAAAGTCAGAGGAGCAGACTCGAGCAATTAGAATGTAGACTGGGACTTCTGGAGGACCAGGGAAACAACACCAACATAGCTGAAAAAAAATCAGATAAAAGAATTAAAAAAAATGAAGAAACCCTAAGAATCATGTGGGACTCTACCAAGAAGGATAACTTGCGAGTGATTGGAGTCCCAGAACAGGGAGGGGGGACAGAAAACACAGAGAAAATAGCTGAAGAACTCCTGACAGAAAACTTCCCTGACATCATGAAAGACGAAAGGATATCGACCCAAGATGCTCATCGAACCCCATTTAAGATTGATCCAAAAAGAAAAACACCAAGACATATTATCATCAAACTTGCCAAAACCAAAGACAAACAGAAAATTTTAAAAGCAGCCAGGGAGAAAAGAAAGGTTTCCTTCAAGGGAGAATCAATAAGAATAAGTTCAGACTACTCAGCAGAAACCATGCAGGCAAGAAGGGAATGGGACGACGTATACAGAGCACTGAAGGAGAAAAACTGCCAACCAAGGATCATATATCCAGCAAAACTCTCTCTGAAATATGAAGGAGAAATTAAGATATTTACAGATAAACACAAGTTTAGAGAATTTGCAAAAACTAAACCAAGACTGCAAGAAATGCTAAAGGAGATTGTTTGGCCGGATGACCAATAATATCAGGTACCAGCACAATACAAGGTCACAAAACAGAACGTCCTGATATCAACGCAAGTCAAATAGGGAAAGCAGAAAAACAAACAAATTAAGACTAATTCTAAAAAATAAATAAATAAACAAAATAATACACACAACAGGAAATCATGGAAATCAATAGATAAACGATCACAATAATCAAAAAGAAGGACTAAATATAGGAGGCATTGAACAGCCAGATGGAGAGTGATACAAGGCGATATAGAAGGATACAAGTTAGGTTTTTACTTAGAAAAATAGGGGTAAAAAAAAAGGTAACCACAAAAAGGAATATCAATTCCATAACTCAAGAAAAACGTAACGACTCAATAAACACAAAGTTAAACATTATGAAAATGAGGATCTCACAAGCTACTAAGAAAAACATCTCAGCACAAAAAAGCATGTGGAAAAATGAAGTGGCCAACAACACACATGAAAAGGCATCAAAATGACGGCACTAAAAACTTATTTATCTATAATTACGCTGAATGTAAGTGGACTAAATGCACCAATAAAGAGACAGAGAGTCACGGACTGGATAAAGAAACACGATCCATCTATATGCTGCCTACAAGAGACACACCTTAGACTTAGAGACACAAACAAACTAAAACTCAAAGGATGGAAAAAAATATATCAAGCAAACAATAAGCAAAAAAGAAGAGGAGTAGCAATATTAATTTCTGACAAAATAGACTTTAGACTTAAATCCGCCACAAAGGATAAAGAAGGACACTATATAATGATAAAAGGGACAATTGATCAGGAAGACATAACCATATTAAATATTTACGCACCTAATGACAGGGCTGCAAGATACATAAATCAAATTTTAACAGAACTGAAAAGTGAGATAAACACCTCCACATTTATAGTAGGAGACTTCAACACACCACTTTCGGAGAAGGACAGGACATCCAGTAAGAAGCTCAATAGAGACACGGAAGACCTACTTACAACAATCAACCAACTTGACCTCATTGACTTTCACAGAACTCTCCACCCAACAGCTGCAAAATATACTTTTTTTTCTAGTGCACATGGAACATTCTCTAGAATAGACCACATATTAGGTCATAAAACAAATCTTTCCAGAATCCAAAACATCGAAATATTACAAAGCATCTTCTCAGACCACAAGGCAATGAAGCTAGAAATCAATAACAGAAAAACTAGGGAAAAGAAATCAAATACTTGGAAAATGAACAATATCCTCCTGAAAAAGGACTGGGTTATAGAAGACATCAAGGAGGGAATAAGGAAATTCTTAGAAAGCAACGAGAATGAAAATACTTCCTATCAAAACCTCTGGGACACAGGAAAAGCAGTGCTCAGAGGCCAATTTATATCGATAAATGCACACATACAAAAAGAAGAAAGAGCCAAAATCAGAGAACTGTCCCGACAACTTGAACAAATAGAAAGTGAGCAACAAAAGAACCCATCAGGCACCAGAAGAAAACAAATAATAAACATTAGAGCTGAACTAAATGAATTAGAGAACAGAAAAACAATTGAAAGAATTAACAAAGCCAAAAGCTGGTTCTTTGAAAAAATTAACAAAATTGATAAACCATTGGCTAGACTGACTAAAGAAAAACAGGAAAGGAAACAAATAACCCGAATAAGAAACGAGAAGGACCACATCACAACAGAACCAAATGAAATCAAAAGAATCAAATCAGATTACTACATAAAATTGTACTCTACCAAATTTGAAAACCTAGAAGAAATGGATAAATTCTTGGAAAAATACTACCTACCTAAACTAACACATTCAGAAGTAGAACAACTAAATAGACCCATAACAAAAAAAGAGATTGAAACGGTAATCAAAAAACTTCCAACAAAAAAAAGTCCTGGCCCAGACGGCTTCACTGCAGAGTTCTACCAAACCTTCAGAGAAGACTTAATACCATTACTATTGAAGGTAATTCAAAGCATAGAACAAGACGGAATACTACCCAACTCATTCTATGAAGCTACCATCTCCCTGATACCAAAACCAGGTAAAGACATTACAAAAAAAGAAAATTTTAGACCTATATCCCTCATGAACATAGATGCAAAAATCCTCAACAAAATTCTAGCCAATAGAATCCAACAACACATCAAAAAAATAATACACCCTGATCAAGTGGGATTTATACCAGGTATGCAAGGCTGGGTTAATATCAGAAAAACCATTAATGTAATCCATCACATAAATAAAACAAAAGACAAAAACCACATGATCTTATCAATAGATGCAGAAAAGGCATTTGACAAAATTCAACACCCATTTATGATAAAAACTCTTACCAAAATAGGAATGGAAGGAAAATTCCTCAACATAATAAAGGGCATCTATGCAAAGCCAACAGCCAATACCATTCTAAATGGAGAGAACCTGAAAGCATTTCCCTTGAGAACGGGAACCAGACAAGGATGCCCTTTATCACCGCTCTTATTCAACATCGTACTTGAAGTCCTAGCCAGGGCAATTAGGCTAGACAAAGAAATAAAGGTATCCAGATTGGTAAGGAGGAAGTAAAGCTATCACTATTTGCAGATGACATGATCGTATACATGGAAAACCCTAAGGAATCCTCCAGAAAACTACTGAAACTAATAGAAGAGTTTAGAAGAGTCTCAGGATATAAAATAAACATACAAAAATCACTTGGATTCCTCTACAGCAACAAAAAGAACACCGAAGAGGAAATAACCAAATCAATACCATTCACAGTAGCCCCCAAGAAGATAAAATACTTAGGAATAAATCTTACCAAGGATGTAAAAGACCTATACAAAGAAAACTATAAAACTCTGCTACAAGAAATTCAAAAGGACATACTTAAGTGGAAAAACATGGATAGGAAGACTTAACATAGTAAAAATGTCTATTGTACCAAAAGCCATTTATACATATAACGCACTTCCAATCCAAATACCAATGTCATACTTTAAGGGGATAGAGAAACAAATCACTAATTTCATATGGAAAGGAAAGAACCCCCGGATAAGCAAAACATTACTGAAAAAGAAGAAGAAAGTGGGAGGCCTCACCCTACCTGATTTCAGAACCTATTATATAGCTACAGTAGTCAAAACAGCCTGGTACTGGTACAACAACAGGCACATAGGCCAGTGGAACAGAATTGAGAACCCAGATATAAATCCATCCACGTATGAGCAGCTGATATTTGACAAAGGACCAGTGTCAGTCAATTGGGGAAATAATAGTCTTTTTAACAAATGGTGCTGGCATACCTGGATATCCATTTGCAAAAGAAGAAACAGGACCCATACCTCACACCATGCACAAAAACTAACTCCAAGTGGATCAAAGACCTAAACATAAAGACTAAAACGATAAAGATCATGGAAGAAAAAATAGGATCTACCCTAGCAGCCCTAATACAGGGCATAATCAGAATACAAAACATTACCAAAAATGATGAAGAGAAACCGGATAACTGGGAGCTCCTAAAAATCAAACACCTATGCTCATCTAGAGACTTCACCAAAAGAGTAAAAAGACCACCTACAGATTGGGAAAGAATTTTCAGCTATGACATCTCAGACCAGCGCCTGATCTCTAAAATCTACATGACTCTGTCAAAACTCAACCACAAAAAGACAAACAACCCAATCAAGAAGTGGGCAAAGGATATGAACACACATTTCACTAAGGAAGATATTCAGGCAGCCAACAGATACATGAGAAAATGCTCTCGATCATTAGCCATTAGAGAAATGCAAATTAAAACTACGATGAGATTCCATCTCACACCGACTGGCATTAATCCAAAAAACACAAAATAATAAATGTTGGAGAGGCTGCGGAGAGATTGGAACTCTCATACACTGCTGGTGGGATTGTAAAATGGTACAAGCACTTTGGAAATCCATCTGGCGTTATCTTAAACAGTTAGAAATAGAACTACCATACAACCCAGAAATCCCACTCCTTGGAATACACACTAAAGATACAAGAGCCTTCACACAAACAGATATATGCACACCCATGTTTATTGCAGCTCTGTTTACAATAGCAAAAAGCTGGAAGCAACCAAGATGTCCGTCAATGGACGAATGCGTAAATAAATTGTGGTATATTCACACAATGGAATACTACGCATCGATAAAGAACAGTGACGAATCTCTGAAACATTTCATAACATGGAGGAATCTGGAAGGCATTATGCTGAGCGAAATGAGTCAGAGGCAAAAGGACAAATATTGTATAAGACCACTATTATAAGATCTTGAGAAATAGAAAAAACGGAGAAGAACACATACTTATGTGGTTACAAAGGGGAGAGGGAGGGAGGGAGGGAGAGGGCTTTTTATTGATCAATCTGTAGATAAGAACTGCTTTGGGTGAAGGGAAAGACAACACTCAATACAAGGAAGGTCAGCCTAATTGGACTGGACTAAAAGCAAAGAGGTTTCCGGGATAAAATGAAAGCTTCAAAGGTCAGCGGAGCAGGGGCTGGGGTCTGGGGAACTTGGTTTGAGGGGACTTCTAAGTCAATGGGCAAAATAATTCTATTATGAAAACACTCTGCATCCCACTTTGAATTGTGGCGCCTGGGGTCCTAAATGCCAACAAGCGGCCATCTAAGATACATCAATTGGTCTCAACCCACCTGGAGCAAAGGCAAAGGAAGAACACGAAGGTCACACGACAACTAAGAACCCAAGAGACAGAAAGGGCCACATGAACCAGACACCTACATTATCCTGAGACCAGAAGAACTAGTTGGTGCCCGGCCACAATCGATGTCTGCCCTGTCAGGGAGCACAACAGACAACTCCTGAGGGAGCAGGAGACCAATGGGATACAGATCCCAAATTCTCAAGAAAAGACCACACCTAATGGTATGATTGCGACTAGAGGAATCCCAGAGACAATGCTCCCCAGAACTTCTGATGGCACAGGACAGGAACCATCCCCGAAGACAAATCATCAGGCATGAAAAGGACTGGTCAGTGGGGGGGAGAGAGATGCTGATGAAGAGTGAGCTAATTAAATCAGGTGGACACGGGAGAGTGTGTTGGCAACTCTTGACTGGAGGGGGGATGGGAAGATAGAGAGAGAGGGAAGATGGCAAAATTGGCACGTAACGAGAGACTGTAAGGGTTGACTCGATAGGGGAAGAGCAAGTGGGAGAAGGGAGTAAGATGTATGTAAACCTACATGTGACAGACTGATTCGAATGGTAAATGTTCACCTGAAGCTTAATAAAAATTAAAAAAAAAAACAAAAAAACTTTGAACCATCTTTTGTATCTATTTGGTCAAATTTTTGAATTAACTAGCTTTCTTCATTAGTTTAAGAAATTGTTATTTAAGTGGCTACAGCTTTACAAAAGTTTAAGTGGAATGAGATTTAATACTTGAGAGAGTTTTTTTTTTAACGTTATTTTCTGTGACTCTTACGAATAAATAATTTCATGTAGTTACAGATATACAAAACAAAATTAGTGTATTTTAACTTTAATAACCAGTCTGTTTTAAGCACAACATTAATTGGAGCATTTATGAACAGTTCAGAATTGGAAATATTTTAAATTGCAAAGACCATTTTTGTGCTGTATTGATTATTGTTAGAAGGCAAATATGAACATTGATTAATCACTATCTAAATACAGTGAGATAGAATAAAAAAAAAGAAGATGAGAAATTAGACGATAAAATTTTGAAAGACACCCACTGAACAAATCCTTAAACTTAAGAAAAATAAATTTCATTTAATGATCCAAGTCTTCATCCTTTGGGAAATTATTTTCTTTTCAACATCTCATTTTCTGATAACGGAAGATAATAGGTATTACGTTATGCTGTTTTCGTATCCTAAACAATTTTTATAAGATAAGGCACAACAAATCACATATATCTTTATAAGAAGCTGACTATTAAAATATATATTTTCATAAGATTGACTCATGGAATATTTTTTTTATTATGCACCTAACATGTGCCACACATCATCATTATTTCTTTGGGATAAATGAATACAACAGTCTGTTGTTTCAAAACCCTCATGGTTTCTTAAGGAAAAAAGCCAAAAGAGCATGCAATTTTAAAGCTCTAGAAGATGTGAAAATACTATAGGTGTAGAGGTATATGTGGAAACCCTGGTGGGGTAGTGATTAACAGCTAAGGCAGCTAACCAAAAGGTAGGCAGTTCCAATCCACCAGATGCTCCTTGGAAACCCTATGGGGCAGTTCTTCTCTGCCCTCTAGGGTTGCTATGAGTTGAAATTGACTGGTCAGCAATAGGTTTAGTTTTTTTTTTTTTTTTTGGTTAGAAGTATATATACACAGTGGCTGCAACAACAGGTCCAAGCATAAAACAATCTGTGAGGATCGGCAGGGACACGGCAACGTTTTCTTCTGTTGTAGGTAGGGTTGCTATGAGTCAGAATCAACTCAATGGCACCTAATACGTGTATATGTAGGACAAAAGTGTGGAGTGGAGGACAAAAATAACTTTATAAAGTAGAGATTAATTCAACTTCCTAGGGGTCAGAGGAGAGAAAACTCTGAGTAAGACAGCACTGAGTTGTGACTTGTAGAATATAAGGGATGTTCTAGGCATATAGGGAATGTCGGAGCTGCCAAAAGTCAAAGGGGTTGATTAGGACAACTAGCCAAACTGAAAGTAACAATCAAGGCTTTATTTACTTACTACAAAGGTATAAGCAAAAGGCTTTATTCACTTAGTACGATGGTATAAGCAAAAAGGAAAGTAATGTCTTCCCCCCATTCCATTTTTCCCCACATAATGGCACCAGGGACAGTCAATCAAATGACATGCAATGCAGGCAGGGGGAAATTATCTCACTGTTGAGAAATGCTTGGAAAAAAAAAAAAAGGTTCCTGCCATTTTGGGGACCCAAGAGGCTGAGAGGAGGAGAGAGGAAAGTACTAGGCATGGAACTGTACTGAGTCAGAGAAGACTGTCCTAGTGAAGGCCCCACAATACAAAGACTTTAGCAGAAGCTCCTGAAAAGTGCCTCAGTGGAGTCCTGCTCACAGTAAGGAAGTCTCAGAATAGAGGTGCCTGGGTTGGAAGTGCAGATATGTGGGTAAGCATGGCCAGCTCAGTGCAGGGGAAGGCAGGAATGAGTCCTTCAATGCAACTCTCTCTGGAGAGAGCAATGTGCTGCCAAGCAAAGAAAGCCTTTGAAATTGCCTATGGTTGGGCCTTAAAGATCACACAGAAGATTTTGGCCTGTAGCTGGGCTTCTCAAGGGAAAGAAGAAAAAGGAAAAACACCACTTTAAAAGCACAGGGTGTGCTTTAGTATCAACAGAACACCAGGTGTCTGAGGAGAGTGCCGGAGAGAAAGGCCTTGGGGTTATCGCACTGGTTAGGTAGGCAGAGGTCAGGCCACCAAGGACTTTCTTGTCCTTGTAAGGCATTAAGACGTTTGCCTCAGTGGAACCATTGGAGGATTCCACTGTTTGCACCAGGATAAACGTAGCCTGTATGAACAGGGTTGGATGATTTGTTTCCCAAGGGAGATACAGATGAGTTTATTGATTAACAGTCTATCCGTACCGAGCTAGAAACAGACTCTCAATGCACACCGACTGAATTCAACAAAATGGACATTTTTGAGTAGGAATCAAATAATCAGTTGAACTAAATCTATCATTTTCCAAAAGCTAACCTGTAGCATATTCTTAGAGAAATTATATTTTAATTACCTTATGGGAACAAAAAGTCTCTATTCATTGAAAGAGGCATTTAATAGAAGAGTTTTACTTTAATACAAAAGACCACTTTTCAATGGAAAGGATTTTAACTGTGTGTGTCAAGAGACTCAGATACAGTAAAACTTGTGAGAGTCGGAACTCAATGAGACTGCCTTGTTTTTCTGAATCTTGTAATTTTTCTGCCTTTGACAGGGTGCAGTCTTACCACTTTTCTATCGCTCTCTATTAGTGGAAAATATTTGAGTTTTCTTTCTCTGACAGATTTTCTCCTTACCCAGGCTCTGGCATTCACAGATTTTACTGTATATTATTTTATGTAATAGTCGCAAAAATCTTGTGAGATAGTTCTTAAAGTCTGTTTTATTTTGTTGTTTTGTTTTACAGATGAGGAATATAACACTCAAAAACACTGGAAAACTAACCCCAAATAACACACCAAGTAAGTGGCATAAGTAGAGCACAAAAAATTAGTGTACTTTAAACAAGTCCATGTTGCTGATACTGAGAAACTTATCTTTAAACATTTTGACTGAAAGCAGGTGTGTGTGTGTGTGTGTGTATGTGTGTGTGTTTTATCTCTCCTATGCTAGGATGTTTTCTGTGGGTTCTATTTATTCCTTTGGTTTTATCTTCCTAGAAAGATACCACTGAAAATGTCCTGGAGATTTTCAGATCATTTTTTTTTCCCCCTCAGTTCCTTTTATTGACCTCTATAGGATATTAAAGGTGATCACATGGTGGAACTGAGAATGGGAAGAAGGACTAAACACCATAAAAATATATAATAACTATCATTGGGAAGGGTACTATTGATGATGAAAGATGAGAAGCAGTAGAGAGGAAAACAAACAAACAAACACAGAGACCAAGAGAGAGGCAACATTCCATGAATTCAGATTCAAAAAGATATCCAGGTCAAATGTCAGTTCTAAAACTCTTTTCCATGGTGTCAGAAAATAAGAGAGTTTTTTTTTTTTGGTTGGTTGTTTTTGTTCTTTTATTGTGTTTTAGTTTGCTGGTTGGTCTCTAGATGTCATTTAAAGCCAGTGATTTCAGAAACAGAATGACGTTGTGAACAAAGGGCAAAGATATGTTTTGGTGCTAAGGCTTTGTACAATTCCCAGAATGCTATACTGAGCATTGCCTGCTTCTTTCCTCTTCTACATTGATATTCAGGATATACATGGCATATCATTTTTTGAGGTGAGACATCATTACTGGATTTGGTCTAGAGTCAGGCACATCCAGGTTCCTCTCTGGTTCTGGCAGTTAATGTATTCATAACCTAGAGAATTAGTAAAGTGGGAATGATAATATTTATCTCAACAGAGCCATTGTGGGGCTTACAGGAATTAATATTATCAAAAGCATCTTTTAGAATTATTGGCCTGCACTAGTCCCTCAATAAATGGAAGCTATTCCGATTTTTTCCACCCAGACTTTAACTCAGGAAACACAAAAGCAAATGTTTCCCAGGATATATTCATTCCTATGTGCATTTTGGTAAATTAACATTTATTAAGTTCCCATGCATCTGTACCAAACTAGGCCAGTAATTTCACTTACATATTCCTATTTCATCTTTACATCAATATCATCAGGTTATTATGGTTATTGACATTTTCCAAAGAAGGAAACTGAGCTCTGATTAAAGTATATATTTTTCCCCATAGTTTCCTATTAGGTAATGAATCTGAAATTAAAATACAAGTTAACTAATAGGAAAATGAATCCTTTTTTTTCACTAGAATATAGTCTCATGGCCATTCTTGAGAATCATGAGCTTAAAATCATGTTTATCTTCTTTTGTGTCATCAGAACGTTTTAGGTTAAGATAAAAGATGTTCATTAACCTGGGGATATCTTTTATATCCTCAGTCTTCTGAAGTTATTTTAGAATTGTTGGTTTCATAGAAGTGGGTGTGTATAGCATTGTTGAATTTGCTCTGTTCTTCAATCTCCAAACACCTTATCCTCCTAGATAATTATATCATACAGCAAGGCAGAATATGGCAGTCATCCTAGACTCCTTTCTCTCCCTTATTCCTACACTTAAGACACTCCATATGGCTACCATGTCCATATTCTGAAATAACCTTTAATCTTATACCCTCTCACTTTCTAGTACTTCTCATCTGAAACATCACAGTAGTTTCTCTACCTATCTCCTGATCCCAGGCTCAATTGCCTTTGCCATGGATTGAATTGTGTCTCCCAAAATATGTTTCAACTTGTTTAGGCCATGATTACCAGTATTGTGTGGTTGTTCTCCATCTTGCGATTTATATAATTTTCCAAAAAAAATGCTGTAAATCCTAATCTCTGCCTGTGGTTAATGAGGCAAGATTGGATTATGTTGAAGAGGACTAGGATTACTCTGTCCTTTAGGGTTGCTATGAGTCAGAATTGACTCAATGACAAAGGGTTTTAAGTGGCACAAATGGTTAAGTGTTGGTCTACTAGCCAAAAGGTTGGCTGTTCAAACCCACCCAGAAGCTCATCAGAATACAGGCCAGGGCATCTGCATCCAAAAAGTCACAGCCTTGAAAACCTTGTGGAACAGCTCTACCCTGTACATGTGTTGTCTCCAGGAGTCAAAATTGATTCAATGGCAACTATCAACAACAATAACAACATAATAGATAAGATTTTTATTTGTTTGTTTGGTATTTGTTTTACCTGATACTAAATAGGAAACCCTGATGGCATAGTGGTTAAGAACTACAGCCGCTAAGCAAATGTCAGCAGTTTGAATCCACCAGGCATTCCTTGGAAACCCTATGGGGCAGTTCTACTCTGTCCCCTAGGGCCATTAGATAATTTAAATATTATTTTCTTACTAAAACTAATACAAATATAATATGAAAAATACAAAAATTTACGTGGAATTTTAACAGTATCAAAGTAATAAAGGCAAATGACAGTTGTGACTTGGCTTTGACTCAGAAGCTTCGGGGTATGTTTTGATTTTCTTCTACAAATAGTCCAATAAAGAAGCTTTAGAAATCTTATTCTGAACCATGTAGAGTAAGCCCAAGAAATCTTCAAAAATATGCTATTTTACCAGGATTAATAACTCTTTCTATATTTGGAAAATATATGTTAAAATATTTTAAGAATAAACATGCATTTTAAATCCTCATCCCCCCTTTTTTTTTAAATTTGAAAAGACTAATCTAACCTTCTGGAAACCCTGGTGGCATAGTGGTTAAGCGCTATGGCTGCTGACCAAGAATTCAGCAGTTCCAATCCACCAGGCGCTCCTTGGAAACCCTATGGGGCAGTTCTACTCCGTCTTATAGGGTTGCTATGAGTTGCAATCGACTTGATGGCAGTGGGTTTTTGGGAATCTAACCTAAGACATATATCAGTTATTTGGAATATTTGGTCTTCTCACAAAATCCAACTCTCTTGGAATAAGTGAAATTAAACGGACAACATCATGAAATAAGGGAAATTAAGTGCACATCATTTTACATCTATGTCAATCAAATTCATTACGTTTTCTTAATTCAAATTAATAAACATTAGTGATCACCTTAAATTTCACAATTCCCCCATTAAACTCTAGGGGGGTATGGTAAATAATTTAGCACCTCTACTCATGAGTAATGTGTAATTTATCTTTGTCTGGATACATGAGAAGAAATTGTTAAGAAACATTCTGTGATTAAGAAATAAAAATAAAGCACTTCTGAAAACTTTCTAAAAATCATAGGTGAGTATATTTAATGGGTTTTCACGGGAAGAATCATAACATCCATGTGTCTGTTTAATGAGAAAACCACTGTCAAATCTGATTCCAATTAGAAGAGACTGTTTCCTCCCACTAAAGGAATTAAAATTCTCCTTCCTTCATCAGAGCACAGCAGAAAACAGTGAACAGAAATAGACAGTATGCAACATGAACAGGGAAGAGAGAGAGAGGGTGAGACAGAGAGAAGGAGGGGAGAGGTGGGAGGGAGAGAGCGAGACCAGCAGTGTTTGCTGGCAAGTTCCAGTTTATGAAGTACACCTGGCAAAGCAACCTTCACAACAAAGTTGTTGTTGTTAGGTGCTGTCGAGTCAGTTCTGATTCATAGCAACCCTATGTATAACAGAACGAAACACTGCCCCATCCTGCGCCATCCTCACAATCATTTTTATGCTTAACCCCACTGTTGCAGCAACTGTGTCAATCCATCTCGTTGATGGTCTTCCTCTTTTTAGGTGGCCCTCTACTTTATCAAGATGATGCCCTTCTCCAGGGACTGATCCCTTCTGATAGTAAGTCCGAAGTATGTGGCATGGCAAAGTAGCGTCAAATAATTTTTGAGCAAACCTTATGTACGAAGTGATATTTAGGGCCAAGCAACACAAAAACCAAGATCACAGGGTTGATGTTTTTGGAGCAGAAATCACACGGTGCACACAAATGGTCATAATGACATGAAGGAAAAGGAATACAGACTACACAATTACAGAGGATGTTCTTTTGTCTACCCTGCCATAGATTCTCACAGGCTTTTCAGGTGCCTTTACAGTTTGTGTAGGTTATTAACATTCAATGCATTTGTGTTTATATACATAGAGAGAGGGATAAATAGATATCTCTATATCATACATATTATATGGTATGCATTTGTTTACCTTCTATTCATAAAATCCTGAACAGATGCTATTAAACCTGAATGTCTGGGCCCAGCAGAGTCAAGAATCTCAATTGTAGCATAAGAGATCAGGTAAACAGAACCTCTTAGAATATACTGTTATGGATTGAATTGTGTCCCCCCAAAATATGTGTCAACTGGGTCAGGCCATGATTCCCACTACTGTGTGGTGGTACTCCATTTTGTGATCCCATATAATTATCCTTCATTTTGTGACGTGTTGTAAATCCTAGCCTCTTTTTTTTTATGTCTATGGTTATGGTCCCATTTGGGAGTGAGTTATCCATTATGTTAATGAGGCAGGATTAGGGTGGGTTGTATCTTGAATTACCACATTACTAGAGGGTATGACTCAAGTCACTACTCTTACCCCAGTCACCACACATATAGCCCTTATTCAAGTCACATCCTTACATGAGTCACACCTTTTATCTTGCTGTTGTTGTTGTTGTTAGGTGCCGTCGAGTCAGTTCCGACTCATAGCAACCCTATGCACAACAGAATGAAACATGCCCGGTCCTGCACCATCCTTACAATCGTTGTTATGCTTGAGCTCATTGTTGCAGCCACTGTGTCAATCCACCTTGTTGAGGGTCTTCTGCTTTTCCTCTGACCTTGTAGTCTGCCAAGCATGATGTCCTTCTCCAGGGACTCATCCCTCCTGACAACATGTCCAAAGTATGTAAGACGCAGTCTCGCCATCCTTGCCTCTAAGGAGCATTCTGGCCACACTTAGTCCAAGACAGATTTATTTGTTCTTTTGGCAGTCCATGGTATATTCAATATTCTTCGCCAACACCACAATTCAAAGGCATCAACTCTTCTTCGGTCTTCCTTATTCATTGTCCAGCTTTCACATGCATATGTGATTGAAAATATCGTGTTTTTTTTTTTTTTCCTGGGCCTTTTATCTTACAAGAGAAAGAAGCAAGCAGAGATAGGGACCTCAATACCAACAACAAGAAGAGGCGAGAGTGGGGCGTGTCATTAGTACCTGGGGTCCCCGTGCCGAGACCCTCTTAGAACCAGGAGACACACAAAGAGAGCTATAACATCAGATGGTGCAAGACAGCAAGAATTGGCGACAGAGAAACAACAGCAGCAGAACCAGGAGGTATGCTTGAAACTGCACTGGAGCAGACCCGTGAAGCGAGAGAGAATTGAGTGCCTTTGGGCAGAGGCTTACTGATGAAATGGGGACTGGCGGAATGGGGTCCCTTTGAGAACTTAGCAGTAGAGCTGAAGAGCTTTGTAATACTTTCCCAAGCAGGGCAGAGGCCAAGGGGCCAGAGAGTGCCGGCTTATGGGCATGGCTAAGAAGAGTATCTCCTGATTGACATGGACCTTCCTCCAGAGCCGATAGAGAGAGAAAGACTTCCCCATGAGCCAGTACTCTGAACTCAAACTTCTAGCCTCCTAAACTGTGAGAAAATAAATTTCTGTTATTAAAGCCATTCACTTGTGGTGTTTCTGTTACAGTAGCACTAGATAGCTAAGACACTGTCTTAATAAGTTTTTCTTTTCCTTTTTCCTGTCTGAATGTGCTACACATTCTACCTTAGCTAAACAAATGCCTTTTTTCATGTTCTATTCGGTGTAATTCACTTCACATAAAATCTCTGGTTGTTAAAATGTCTATTCTGGAGGCTTATCTCATGCAACGTTGTTCTATTTCTGAATTTCTACCTTAGTAGTAGAGTTGCTAATATCTTTCTGTCCTTACAGGATGAGTTGGACAAGACATATGTGATTAGTTTATGAAATAGGAAGGACCTTGCCTCAACACAACTGAACTAAACCAAAAGCAAAGAAGTTTCCCGAATTAACTGAATGCTTCAAAGGCCAGCATAGCAGGGGCGGGGGTTTGAGGACCATGGTTTCAGTGGACACCTAAGTCAATTGGCATAATAAAATCTATTAAGAAAACATTCTGCATCCCACTTTGGAGAGTGGCGTCTGGGGTCTTAAATGCTAGCAAGCAGCCATCTAAGATGCATCAATTGGTCTCAACCCACCTGCAGCAAAGGAAAATGAAGAACACCAAAGAAGCAAGGTAATTATGAGCCTAAGAGACAGAAAGGACCATGTAAACCAGACACTACATCAGCCTGAGACTAGAAGAACTAGATGGTGCCCAGCTACAACCGGTGACTGCCCAGACAGGGAACTCAACAGAGAACCCCTGAGGGAGCAGGAGAGCAGCGGGATGCAGATCCCAAATTCTCGTAAAAAGACCAGACTTAATGGTCAGACTGGGACGAGAAGAACCCTGGAGGTTACAGTTCCCAGACCTTCTGTTAGCCCAAGACAGGAACCATTCCCAAAGCCAACTCTTCAGACAGGGGTTGGACTGGAATATGGGATGGAAAATAATACTGGTGAGGAGTGAGTTTCTTGGATCAAGTAGACACATAAGACTATGTTGGCATCCCCTGTCTGGAGGGGAGATAAGATGGCTGAGGGGGCCAGAAGCTACCTGAACGGACACAAGGAGAGAGCGTGGAGGGATGAGCTGTGCTATCTCTTTAGAGGGAGAGCAATTAGAAGTGTATGGCAAGGTGTATGTAAATTTTTGTTTGAGAGACTGACCTGATTTGTAAACTTTCGCTTAAAGCACAATAAAAATTAATTAAAAAAAAGAAAAGACCTTGCCATATAAGGCTTGAACTGAGCATCTTAATTTGCATTCAAGACAATTTAACAGCAGTCATTCTCTGCTCAAGGCGATATATAGTTTATTTCTCTTTCATTCTTGGTGGCCAGTATTTCTTAGGGAAGCTGCCTGAGGAATGATGGCCATTAACATAAATTGGAAGTCAGAGAAAAAATGAACATGGAAAATTCTTATGCTGTGCCAGAATGCTCTGACAGACCTCTGTGATTTAGCATTCCTCTCTGACAGTGTGAATTATAATTAAATCACAGACATATGGAAGGCAAGTAACTGAATGTCACTTGAGCTGTCTATATAAGGAGGAGGACGTATGAAAAGAAAACATGGAAACTTATTTCTAAAACCACTTCTGGTTTCAGAATGAGGACTGATAGAACATTGCTACAGGTAGGTGCTGGAGAAACTTGTTCCCAAGGGAATAGTACCATGTTAACAACAGACCCTTTCTAAGAGATCAGCGTGTCACCATCCCTCTACAGGTGACTATTCTGAGAACAAATCAATCTGTATTGCCTCTGTTACCTGATCCATTTACTAGATTCAAAAGACCAAAGGATTCTTCGAGATTGGGGTCTTGACATGATACAGAGAATCGTACGTAACAAAATCCTGGATTTCAGGCTGAATGTAATCCTGAGAAGAAATTTGCGTCTGTCTCCCTTAGGAAGGGTAAGAATATTACATATAAAGTATTTGCCTGGGAAGAAGGGATATTGAGTAGTAAAAGGAGTGAGAGTGGCAGACAATAAGAATTATCTACCTAAGCCTCTGACAACC
Source organism: Elephas maximus indicus (assembly GCF_024166365.1). NCBI lineage: Eukaryota > Metazoa > Chordata > Mammalia > Proboscidea > Elephantidae > Elephas > Elephas maximus. The sequence continues at coordinate 29,000,149 of NC_064830.1, forward strand.
CCTTCTTCCTTGCTTTCTTCATCTATAAAAGCTATAGGCATAAATCATTCAATTCCTTAGTCTACCTTTTCACTGTTTCTGGTTAATGTGTTAAAAGTTAGACTACCAGAGAAGGATGTCCTCTTTAGTAAAAGAGGAAAACCTCAGTGCCTCTTTGCTCATTTTGCCCCTTTGACTTTAACTTCCCAGATGGTGGGTGTGAAGGTTAAGATTGTGTGTCAACTTGGCTGGGCCATGATTCTCAGTGTTTTGGCTGTTCTATCATGTTGTGATCAATTCCCTGTTGATATATGATACATGATCACCCCTATAATGGGATCTGCGGTGCGTGGTACCAGCAGCTCATTGCTCCCTCAGCCTTCATCTCTCCACTCTCTGCTGCCTAGTCCTTCCTGCTCTTCTTGCCAGTGGCTTTTGCTTCTTCTGGATCCTGCATCTGGCTCCTGTTCACCTGACTTCCAGTTCTTGGGACTTGAGCTAGCAGCTTACCTGTGGTCTTGCCTGTTGATCTTGAGATTTTTTGACCTTCGCAGCCCGTAAGGGACAGCCCTGCTCTCCAACCTACCAATTTTAAGTTTGCCAGCCCCTGTGGCTACATGAGTCAGAAGAAGCGTCTTTCCTGCCTCACAGACTTGGGACGTTACAGCTAAAAACTGCATGAGCCATTTCCTTGATATATCTCTCTCTCTGTATAAATATTTCCATGCTTTACTGGTTTTGCTTCTCTAGAGAACCCAGCCTAAGGTGGAGGGTGTGAGTATTAGAGTGATACACACATTCTTGACCATGAGATATACTTTTAAGGTGTCTATACCCTTAAGGTATCTAAGGGAAAAGCAAAAGAGCCTGGATCCTAAATGTCATTACTGAGCTGTTACCCATGCTCAGAACTTCCTGTGATGTGAGACAAATCCCTATATTGCTTCCTACTGTCATTTGGGATAAAATTGATGCCATTAACACTGTTTTTAGGTTTGTGCACGATATAGAAACATCAAGAGTTCAACCGGGACCTTTTGTCACTTTACAGGCATCTTTCCCTCCATTGAATTTGTCAAGACTTTTCCCATCTCATGGTCTTTACTTATGATTCCCTCTGCCAGAACAGGTTTTTCCTCTACTTTCTAGCTAGTGACAACTCATCTGAAGTGTCACCTACTCAAATAATTCTTGCTTGGACCCTATTTTGAACAGGCACAATTACACACTCACATGAGATGATTTATTTAACATCAGTCTCACCTCTAGGTTGTAAGTTCCTATTTTACCTTGCTGTTTCCAGCAATTAGAATGATACCTGGAACATAGTAGAAGCACTCAAAAAATTTGAAGAATGAATGATTAGATTAAACAAAACATGAATAATTTTCTTCTGATGTATGTTTTTATGGCCTCATGATACAAGATACAGTTTCAGTGGAAAAGAGAGTCATCAGATAAAAAGTTCCTAACCAACAAATATACAAATATTTCTCTACTTGACTCTTTTTTCTTTTCTTCCTCTTAGTGGAGACAGCGTTCCTCCTCTGCCAATGGTCAGTCTCTCTACTCGTTCCTTGTACCCCATGCCCTTCATCTTGCCTAGGATCATATACCTTCAATTACTATTAAAAAAATATATATAACATCTGCATAACAAAATTAGGAGGAAAGGAATAAATCTAACATGACTTTAAAGAGGTATGTGGGCTCTGTTTTATTTTTATTCAATCATCTCATTTATACCTAGAAAAGTTAGAGTACATAATTTTTATTTAAACCCAAAAATCTAAAAGTTCTTCCCATGTACCTGAATGTATCCAATCAGTATGGCATAGATGTATCTATTTGTACATTTGGGTTTACAACATTACTTTGCCTTATTTTTTCAATCTCCAACATCTAATTAGTCTCCAAAGGAATTATTTATTCATAACAATCATCAGAATTCTGCTAAAATAAATTAATTTTCAAGTCCAAGAAAAAGACTAATCTGATTGTTTTAAATTACTCTGATAAACAATTAAATTGGTCTTCCCTTAACATGACGGTGGTATATTACAACTGAATGTGTTGGAATGGATGAAAGATTATCGTGATAATGAGTCAGCCCATTGCATCGTTCACCTCCGTTTCCCTCTTCTTTTGCCGTTAATATGTTCTGGACCACTGCTGTGACCATGCTGGGCTTTTTATCTTCCCAAATGCAGAGCTAAACTGATAAGTGCACAATAAATGCACAGTACAAACTCTGTGTAATGAGTCTGGGACTGCATTTCTCTTCAATATTTGGAAGTAAGAAAATAAATGGTATAAAATGCCATCTATTAACATGTAAAAATTAGTAATTTAGAATAATGACCAGCAATTAATGATTCTACCCAAATAACTAAAAAATAAGATTATTTTGAAATTTTAAACAACTACTGAATTGTATTAAAGGCAAATAAATTCTTGGAGGATATCACTTATCTTCCATTAGAATTGCTTGCCTGGAATCTGGAAAGGAAGTCATCTCCTCACTCTGCTTTACTAGGTATAGAATCAGAAGTACATCTACCAGGGAAACAGGTCTTATTCAATTAAGCTGCTTATTCTTTTGTTTTTTAAATACATTTATTGAGGTATCTTTTACATATCATAAAATTCACTCACTTTTTGCCTACTATTGAATGAGTTTTAGTAAATCTCCAAAGTTGTACAATGCTTACCGTGATCTTGGATATAGATTAGTCTTGTTCATCTTACCTTTTGTGAAGTGATTCTAGAGGCAAAATAATGATTCAGGTAGTCATTTGCTTATTCATTTACCATAATTTATTTAGGAAATATTTTACACATGAAGATACTGAGATGGGTACAGAGATGCAAAGATAGTAACCATAAGAAATAATAAGAAATAACAGTACCCAAAACTCAGTGCTATCGAGTCAGTTGTTAACAATTATTAAGTTCTTTCTATGTCTCAGACATCATTTTAAGTGTTTTCTTGTAATGATGCATTTACTTCTCACGATAACCCAAGGTAGGTGTAATTAATATTTCTGTTTTATATGTGAATAAATGTGTCACAGAGAATTAGAAAATAAAAACTTGCCTATACTTAGCCAATTAATAAGTGATGTAGCCAAATATGGTCATTACATTCAACAATGTGTCTCACTGCATACCCACACTCTTTCACATCTTGGTGCTGGCCACTACCTTTGGTCTGGTCATGACTTCAAAGACCATTCCCTGATTTGGCCACTGCCAAATCTCCCAGGAGATGCTGGAGCTTTCTTGGTCAAGGCCTTTGCCTGCCCTGGGGTCTTCCAGGAGATCCACCAGCCTGTCTCACGCTCCCCACCTGCAGGCCAATGAGGGGCAGCTGAAGTCATCCTCAGTCCCAGACTTCCCCAGCCAGGGGAGCCAGGACCTGGTTTGTCCCAGAGGCCCCACACATTCCCTTGTAGATCCCATACCCCAGGAGACTCTGAGGCACCGAGTAGCAGCCAGGCCTGGCCTGGCCACCATCCCCTAACACACTGGTCTGAGGCTGACCTGGGCTGGACCCTGGTCTTGCCCCCAGCAGTCCCCATCCCCACCCCTGATCCCTGATCAGCTTCTGGCCCTACCTCTTCATCCTGTTGGCTTTACTCTGGGTCTCTATCTCCTCTTCCTGAATGACTTTCTAGAAATAAAAGCAATTTTTTAATACAAATAAATATGAAATACATATGCAAATAATAAAAGCACATTCTCACTATCCATATTCCTTTGTAGCTAAAGCTCATTTAGTCTGCACTCCTATCCCTCCCGCCCCCGCCACGGACCTACACACTCAGATTCCCGAAAGAGTTGTTTATACTTTGTCTCTACTTTATGTATGGATAATGTTATCTTCAACTACCTCCAAGTAAGTTCCATTCCTACTGCTCTACTGCAGCTGCTTTTCTCAAAGATATCAGGACCTGCATGTTATCGCTTTCAGTAGTCATCTCTCAGAAACATTCTGTGAGCATTTCTGACTCTTTTCCTGAACAACACCTTCTCTTGGATTCCATTATATCTTAATGTCCTGGTTTTAATTCTACCTGCTTCTCAATCCTTTTTATCTTCTCTGCAACCTCTAAATGTTGAAGAGCCCTAAGATTCTCTCTTTGGCTCAACATTCTCTTCTCTTTCTAAATTCTCTCCTCAGATGATCTGCATTAGTGATTCTACTCAAATAACTAAAAAATATATTTTGAAATTTTAAACAAATACTGAATTGCACTAAAGGCAAGTAAATTCTTGGAAGATATCACTTATTTTCCATTATAATTACTTCCCTGGAATTTGGAAAGGAAGGTACTTCCTAGCCCTGCTTCAGTAGGTATATAATCAGAGGTACATCTTAAACACCAGGTCTACAGTCTTTTGCTTCTGCATTCCTATACCTGTGGCCTATACGCTCTCCAAACTCACCTACTCAACAATTTGACATCTCTTTTTATTTGTTTAATATCCATCTCAAACTTAACATGACAAAAATAGAGCTCTTATTTCTACCTTCCTTCCACGCAAACATATTTTTTCTTCAGTCTTCAAGTTTCCATGTGATTTTGTCTGCTAAAAATAAAAAAATGTTTTTGAACAATCATTCTACCCCTTGTTCTGTCCCCCCTCCCCCCGGAGGAGAAGAGTGACTTTCATGATTGATGAATTTAGACGAAGGAAGTAGATACCTAAGCACACTCTCTCTCTCATTTTGCCTTTCTCTCCTTCACTCCTCCCTTCCTTATTGTTTTGGAGCACCCCACCCCCAGCATGTACACATGTTCTTCTATGTTGCTACATGGCAAATGGCCTGCTCCAGTAGGAGTGCTCTGCAGTTAACTGTTTCTGTCTCTTATTCAGTGAATATGTAGGAAATATAAAGAAATCCAGACGTGGTCCAAACTCTATTTTCTAAAGTATCAAGAATAATGCTTCCCATCTCTCTGATTCTTCTGTTTGTTTACCAATTTGCTCAAAACTTCTTAGAGGTTAGGAAAGTCTAATTAATTATCAACCCCTAACATCAACATTCTTTATCTCAGTAAGTGACACCTATATTCACCCAATTGCTTAACTGAAAAACCTTGAAGTCATCTTCAATTCCTCTTTTCTGTTCTTCATTTAAACATCTTACCACTCTATACAATTATGTTTATCTTTGCTGCTACAACCTCTGCAAGGACATTGTTATCCCTCACCAGGAACAATGAATACTGTCCTAATTGGTATTCTCCTACAATCTTCTTTTTTATGTATTAATCTTACCTCTTTTAAACCTGTCAGTAGTTGCCCATTCTACTACCTCCTTCTCTACACACACTCACCAAAAATCTTTACCATGACCAATCATTTCCACAATGATTTTGTTCCTACCTCTACACATACCCCATATCTTATCACTTATCCCCTTACTCAATAAGCTCCATCCATATTAACTTTCTCTATATTTTTCAGATATGTCCATATATTTGCACTTCAGGATCTTTATATTTATTCTTCTATCTTCTCCCAAATCTTTTCAGGGTTAATGCTTCTTAAATTCCAGGTCTCAAGTTGAATATCACACATTCAAGGAAACCTTCCAAAGCAGTACCTTCTAAAGTAGCCACTACCATCCAGCAACTCACTATTCACCATCCAGCAACTCACTATTCATCATATTGCCCCCGTTGTTCATATTTAGTGTATTAGTGACTGAAAGAAGCAGGCAATCCCAGCAGCTATGGTCTTGTCTACTAACTTAAAGGTTGGAGGTTCAAACCCACCCAGTGGTGCCAAAAAGAAAGGCCTTAAGATCTGCTTCTGTAAATATTATAGCCAAGAAAACTCTAAGAAACAGCTTTACTTTGTAATACCTGGGGCTGCCACAGACTTAATGGCAACAAGTTTGGTTTGTTTCTTACTTCAACTACCGACACAGGTAAAGACTTGTGGATCCATTACTAAAACCAGAATGATGCATAACAACTGTAGCTTTAATTCCAAATAATAGAGTTAAAAAACTCACTACAGCTTTGTAGGCATTTGCTGGCTACCTGCATACATTAAGGGTATTTCTCAATAATAAAATTAGCTAAGCCTACATTTATAAATTGGTGTCTTCTTTTGGATCTCAAATTTGGTTCTTTTTTCTTTCTCCCTAAAGGGTTTCCTAGATGGCAGAGATAGATAAATGGATCTAGGAACTAAAGTTTCTTTTATCAGAAACACTTGTTTGAGAATTGTTGCTGAATAATAAAGAATTATAAATAGAAATTCCAAGAAGCCAGAGTCTTATGAGCAATAGCTTATTTTCAGAAAAAATAATCAACAATGTTTGGTTTGAGAAATGACTCCTTTCATTATGCTTTGGTTGACATTAAATGACAGAGGTCTTCAAGCATATCATGACTTCTCTTAATGACATGTAACCATGAGTCCAGGTAACACTTACAGCAGAAGCCCCTCTAATTTTAATAACCAGGGAGAATAAAGAAGATATCCTTCCTGCCTGAGCATAACAAATCTTTCTCCAAAGTAAACATGATTCTCTTTTCTCCTCCATCTATTTTAGCCAAGAATATAGTATTTTACTCTTTTCTTCCTCTTCAAATATCCACTATTCCAGTTATCTAATACACTTACTTTTTGCCAAGTAATGAAAAGAGCAATATTATTATAGAATGTTTAGTGCATTCAGTAAATGAGGATTTTTTTTTCTTAATTGGAGTAAGGTAGTAAAGTATTAAAAAAAAAAAAAATTTTTTATACAAGATCCTAAACCCATAACTTGACTCAGTAGAAAAAAAAATCAGTAGAGCAGAGATTAATTAATTAGGAGACACCATATACTTTAACAGCAGCCCAGTTATGAAGACCAACAGGTGCTTGGGCCAACATACAGAATTCAACCCTCCACATGGGCCTGACAGTGAGATTCAATAGATTTGGTAGATTAGAGCATGAATTCTAAAGTTAAAGACCCTGAATTTCATTGTCAACTCTGCCATTGACAAGGTATATGGCATTGAACAAGTTACTTAACTTTTCTGAGCCTCAATTTTATATTCTATAATGGAGTTTCATGGTAGTGTTGTGAGAATTAGAGTTAATTTGTATAAAGGCCATGGAACACTGCCTGGTACACAGTATACATTTAATAAATATCTACTGCTTAGAATTAGAAATCCTTCTAAGTTCCCATGTTCTCCAATTCTTCCTTTTTAAGGACTTCAGAAGCTCAATTTCTCTTTTTCTTTTCTTTCCTTCTTTCCTCCTTTTTCTTTGTTTCTTTCTCTTCCTTCCTTTTTCTTTCTTTTTTCCTTCTTTCTTTCCCTCTTTCCTTCCTTTTTTTCTGTCTGTCCTTTCTTCCTTCCTTCCCTCTCTCCCTCCCTTCCTCTTCTCTTTCTTTTTTTCATTGAGAACATCCATTTAAAAGGAAGAAATTTTAATTTTCATTTCCCCTTTCTTGAAATGAATCAGGTGGGGAAGGAGATATTACAGTCTTCCTTATTAAAGGAAAAAAAAATAGAAGACAGGTTTCTGAGTTGGCCCCCAAGATTCTCACCACCTGGTATACATGCCACATGCCCTGTATAATTCTCTCTCTTTGAGTATAGACGGGACCTGTGAATATAATATCACTCACATGGTTAGGTTATTGGTTGAGCTAATGAAAAAAGAGATAATACAGATTGTCCTAGGTGAGTCTGATCAAATTAGAGGAGACTTTAAAGGAAAATCAGGCATCAGAGAGATACTCTGACTGGTCTCGAAGAACAAAGGAAGTACAATGTCAAAAACTGACTATGGAGTCACATGCCAAGGAACTGGGAGCAGTTTCTGTCTTACCGCTAGAAAATTTAAAAAAGAAAAGAACTTCAGCAGTTTCAGTCCTACAACCATAAGGCATTAAATTTCCCAACAATCTGAATGAGCTTGGAAGGGGACTCCAATCTCCAGATGAGAACTACAGCTGCAGCTAACCACCTAATTTGAACTTCCTGAGGCATGAGTATAGGACCTAGTTAAATTGTGCCTCAACTCCGACTGACAGAAACTATAAAATAATACGTTTTAAGCCACTAAGTCTGTGGTAATTTGTTCCACAGTGATAGAAACATAATACAAATCAGCTGGATTTCTTCAGTTTCATTTATTTTTTTAATCCCCTGATAATCTGTAATAGATATTGTTTCTGCTGTCATTAATATTATTACTAACTACTTGTTTCCTTAGTGACTACTTGATTCTACGTATTTTTCACATAATTTCCCTAATACTTATGTGATTGACGTGAACTAGTCCTCACTAAAATTAGACTAAAATAATCACTTTTTTTTGTAGCTATAAGCACCATTGACCTCACGGTCAAAAATTGTACATCTCAAATTTCCCCTTTGATATTTTGCAGAGATCTCCAAATACTTATGGCCCTCAGTATCTTTTGCTCCAGCTTTTCCATAAAACTAACAAATTATGCCTTTGTTCCTGGTGAACAATTTGTGATTGTTTTCCACGTTGAAGCGTATGCTCTTCTGCAGGTTACCACCGCTGCCAACGCCTCTGTGGATGTGGGGAGGGAAAATCTAGCTCTGTCCCTAGCCACTCCCTTTGCCACTCAGTCCAACTTTCAGGGCAGACCCTTCCATAATTGCTTAAAACTTAGACAAATTTACTTATTTAAAAAATATTGAACTATACTTTTAGCAAACAGAAGTGAAAAGACCAGAGACTAGCATATAAATAGTGCATTGAAAGAAACTATATAATTAGTTCAGTTTAACTAGCCAGCTTCTGGATCTCCTAGCTCTAGCCTGATCATTTGGTGTTCCTTTCTCCAACTCCCATATGCAATTCTTTCTTTAGTAAATTTGTGTTTTTTTGTTTTGTTTTTGTTTTACTAGCATTTTGGTTACAATGAATGTAAATAAAATTCAAAATAACATACATCAAAAATGGAATCACAGCAAAGTGTCTCAAGGGATCTAGGCATACGAACACAGCCATTGGGATAAATGGAATCCGAAACTCGGTGCCCCAAATCTCTCGATTTCTCTGCTTTGTGCATGGACTTTTTTCTTTACTTTCTATCTGAGCATACATTTTCTCTACTTATCTAGTTCAGAACGTAGAAAGCATGGTTGATGGAAACTCCTGAATTTTACATGATATCTTCAGGCAGTTCTAGAGAGAGGCTAATTTCTTTCCTCAATTCCAGTTCCAAAATTCCTAAAAAAATAATTTTGATCAACCCGAAATTGGTTATGTTCCCATCTATGAATCATTCGACTAAGGCAAGATTGTGCCGTGACCGGTAATTATTCAACTATAAGTTGTGTTTTAATGGCATGCCCTTGAAATCTTAGATTTTTAGGGATGACATAACAAAATACCACAGTGTTTTAAAGAACTGAAATGTATTGTGTCACACAGTTCTGGAGCCAGAAGTCCACATTAGGGAAACGGCCTTACTGATTTCTTTTGAGGGCTTTGAGAGCGGAACTCTTTCATGTCTCTTTCCTAGTTTCTGGTGGTTGCTAGCAATCCTTGGTGTTCCTTTGTTGCTTTTAGATATATCTTCAGGTAGTATCTTCTCCCTATGTGTCATTCTCTCCTTGTCTGTTCCCCTTTCATAAAACACCATTCAGAAAGGATTAGGGGATTGGGGGCCAAGATGGCAGACTAGGTGGACGCTACCGCGGATCCCTCTTGCAACAAAGACTCGGAAAAACAAGGGAATCGATCACATACATAACAATCTACGAACTCCGAACAACAAGCACAGACTTAGAGACGGAAAACGAACAAATACGGGCAGACAGCGACTGTTTTCAGAACCAGGAGCCAGTGCACCAGGCAGGTGACCTTCGGAGCCCGATCTGGGGCAGAGCCCAGGGGGGCAGACGGCACAGAAAGGGGGCCCACCCCTTCCCCCCGAACCCATCCCGGGAGGAAGTCTAGCAGGTTGGCGCGGGCGGCGTAGAGGCGCAGCCGGAGGGAGAAGCACCCGGGAGGCAGTGACTGATCTGGGAGTGGGGAGAACAGCGTCCCAGCTGGGGTGCCGTCCCACCGGGAGTTAGGCGAGAAGCCGACGGGGCGCGAGCGGGGAGGGGTCAACTATATTTCCCTAAAGTGACCCCAGGGCGGGGCCCACACATTCGTGCGGGAGGACGCACACCCAGTCCGCACGTGTGGTGCGGCACACCAGAGGGAGAAATCCCCGGAAGTGTCTGGTCTCAAAGCAGGGAAAGCAGCATCCCAGATGGGGAGCCATTCCACTGGGATCTGGGCGCACGCACGCGCACGGGTGGGGCGTGAGCGCGGGGTCCATTTTTATTACCCTGAATTGACCCAGGGGGCGGGCCCACCTGGCCGTGCAGGTGACGCCAACCCAGTTCGTGCGAGAGGTGTGACGCACCGGAAGGAGAAGTCCCCGGGAGGAAGTGACTGGTTCCGGAATGGGGAAAGCAGCGTGTCAACCTGGAAGTCATCCCGCTGGGATTTGGGCGCGCGCACGGGCGGGGCGTGACCGCGGGACCCAATTATAATCGCCCGAATAGACCCTGGGGGCGGGCCCACCCGTTCGTGCGGGAAACGCCCACCCAGTGCCCAGAGCGGTGCCGCGCACCGGAGGAAGCCCCCAGGAGGAAGTGACTGGTTTCCGAGCAAGGAAAGCAGTGTCCTAGCCAGGGACCCGTCCAGCCCGGATTTTGGCGAACGGGGGCGGAGCGTGAACGTGGTGTTCAGCTCTATATTCTGTGGTGCTACACTCCTAGCTCTCAGATCCCTCCCCCACCCTCCCCAGGCGACCCCATTAACATCCGAATACCCGGAGCCAGAGGGAGAATTCAGATAGGGATCTGACTGCATTTTTTTTTAGCCGACTACTTGGAAAATCTAGTTTCCCAGTGATGGCTCGGAGACAGCAGTCCATATCAAACCACATAAAGAAACAGACCATGACAGCTTCTCCAACCCCCCAAACAAAAGAATCAAAATCTTTCCCAAATGAAGATACAATCCTGGAATTATCAGATACAGAATATAAAAAACTAATTTACAGAATGCTTAAAGATATCACAAATGAAATTAGGATAAATGTAGAAAAAGCCAAGGAACACACTGATAAAACTGTTGAAGAACTCAAAAAGATTATTCAAGAACATAGTGGAAAAATTAACAAGTTGCAAGAATCCATAGAGAGACAGCATGTAGAAATCCAAAAGATTAACAATAAAATTACAGAATTTGACAACGCAATAGAAAGTCAGAGGAGCAGACTCGAGCAATTAGAATGTAGACTGGGACTTCTGGAGGACCAGGGAAACAACACCAACATAGCTGAAAAAAAATCAGATAAAAGAATTAAAAAAAATGAAGAAACCCTAAGAATCATGTGGGACTCTATCAAGAAGGATAACTTGCGAGTGATTGGAGTCCCAGAACAGGGAGGGGGGACAGAAAACACAGAGAAAATAGTTGAAGAACTCCTGACAGAAAACTTCCCTGACATCATGAAAGACGAAAGGATATCGATCCAAGATGCTCATCGAACCCCATTTAAGATTGATCCAAAAAGAAAAACACCAAGACATATTATCATCAAACTTGCCAAAACCAAAGACGAACAGAAAATTTTAAAAGCAGCCAGGGAGAAAAGAAAGGTTTCCTTCAAGGGAGAATCAATAAGAATAAGTTCAGACTACTCAGCAGAAACCATGCAGGCAAGAAGGGAATGGGACGACGTATACAGAGCACTGAACGAGAAAAACTGACAACCAAGGATCATATATCCAGCAAAACTCTCTAAGAAATATGAAGGAGAAATTAAGATATTTACAGATAAACACAAGTTTAGAGAATTTGCAAAAACTAAACCAAGACTGCAAGAAATGCTAAAGGAGATTGTTTGGCCTGATAACCAATAATATCAGGTACCAGCACAATACAAGGTCACAAAACAGAACGTCCTGATATCAACGCAACTCAAATAGGGAAAGCACAAAAACAAACAAATTAAGACTAATTCTAAAAAATAAACAAATAAACAAAATAATACACACAACAGGAAATCATGGAAATCAATAGATAAACAATCAAAATAATCAAAAAGAGGGACTAAATATAGAAGGCATTGAACTGCCAGATGGAGAGTGATACAAGGCGAAATAGAAGGATACAAGTTAGGTTTTTGCTTAGAAAAATAGGGGTAAATAAAAAGGTAACCACAAAAAGGAATATCAATCCCATAACTCAAGAAAAAAGCCAAGAAAAACGTAACGACTCAATACACACAAAGTTAAACATTATGAAAATGAGGATCTCACAAGCTACTAAGAAAAACGTCTCAGCACAAAAAAGCATGTGGAAAAATGAAATGGCCAACAACACACATGAAAAGGCATCAAAATGACAGCACTAAAAACTTATTTATCTATAATTACGCTGAATGTAAATGGACTAAATGCACCAATAAAGAGACAGAGAGTCACGGACTGGATAAAAAAAACACGAACCATCTATATGCTGCCTACAAGAGACACACCTTAGACTTAGAGACAAAAACAAACTAAAACTCAAAGGATGGAAAAAAATATATCAAGCAAACAATAAGCAAAAAAGAAGAGGAGTAGCAATATTAATTTCTGACAAAATAGACTTTAGACTTAAATCCGCCACAAAGGATAAAGAAGGACACTATATAATGATAAAAGGAACAATTGATCAGGAAGACATAACCATATTAAATATTTACGCACCTAATGACAGGGCTGCAAGATACATAAATCAAATTTTAACAGAATTGAAAAGTGAGATAGACACCTCCACATATATAGTAGGAGACTTCAACACACCACTTTCGGAGAAGGACAGGACATCCAGTAAGAAGCACAATAGAGACACGGAAGACCTACTTACAACAATCAACCAACTTGACCTCATTGACTTATGCAGAACTCTCCACCCAACTGCTGCAAAATATACTTTTTTTTCTAGCGCACATGGAACATTCTCTAGAATAGACCACATATTAGGTCATAAAACAAATCTTTCCAGAATCCAAAACATCGAAATATTACAAAGCATCTTCTCAGACCACAAGGCAATGAAGCTAGAAATCAATAACAGAAAAACTAGGGAAAAGAAATCAAATACTTGGAAAATGAACAATACCCTCCTGAAAAAAGACTGGGTTATAGAAGACATCAAGGAGGGAATAAGGAAATTCTTAGAAAACAACGGGAATGAAAATACTTCCTCTCAAAACCTCTGGGACACAGCAAAAGCAGTGCTCAGAGGCCAATTTATATCGATAAATGCACACATACAAAAAGAAGAAAGAGCCAAAATCAGAGAACTGTCCCAACAACTTGAACAAATAGAAACTGAGCAACAAAAGAATCCATCAGGCACCAGAAGAAAACAAATTATAAACATTAGAGCTGAACTAAATGAATTAGAGAACAGAAAAACAATTGAAAGAATTAACAAAGCCAAAAGCTGGTTCTTTGAAAAAATTAACAAAATTGATAAACCACTAGCTAGACTGACTAAAGAAAAACAGGAAAGGAAACAAATAACCCGAATAAGAAACGAGAAGGACCACATCACAAAAGAACCAAATGAAATCAAAAGAATCATATCAGATTACTACATAAAATTGTACTCTAACAAATTTGAAAACCTAGAAGAAATGGATAAATTTTTGGAAAAACACTACCTACCTAAACTAACACATTCAGAAGTAGAACAACTAAATAGACCCATAACAAAAAAAGAGATTGAAACGGTAATCAAAAAACTCCCAACAAAAAAAAATCCTGGCCCAGATGGCTTCACTGCAGAGTTCTACCAAACTTTCAGAGAAGACTTAACACCATTACTATTGAAGGTATTTCAAAGTATAGAAAAAGACGGAATACTACCCAACTCATTCTATGAAGCTACCATCTCCCTGATACCAAAACCAGGTAAAGACATTACAAAAAAAGAAAATTTTAGACCTATATCCCTCATGAACATAGATGCAAAAATCCTCAACAAAATTCTAGCCAATAGAATCCAACAACACATCAAAAAAATAATACACCCTGATCAAGTGGGATTTATACCAGGTTTGCAAGGCTGGTTTAATATCAGAAAAACCATTAATGTAATCCATCACATAAATAAAACAAAAGATAAAAACCACATGATCTTATCAATTGATGCAGAAAAGGCATTTGACAAAGTTCAACACCCATTTATGATAAAAACTCTAACCGAAAGAGGAATGGAAGGAAAATTCCTCAACATAATAAAGGGCATTTTTATGCAAAGCCAACGGCCAATATCACTTTAAATGGAGAGAACCTGAAAGCATTTCCCTTGAGAACGGGAACCAGACAAGGATGCCCTTTATCACCGCTCTTATTCAACATCGTACTTGAAGTCCTAGCCAGGGCAATTAGGCTAGACAAAGAAATAAAGGGTATCCAGATTGGTAAGGAGGAAGTAAAGCTATCACTATTTGCAGATGACATGGAAAACCCTAAGGAATCCTCCAGAAAACTACTGAAACTACTAGAAGAGTTTAGAAGAGTCTCAGGATATAAAATAAACATACAAAAATCACTTGGATTCCTCTACATCAACAAAAAGAACACCGAAGAGGAAATAACCAAATCAATACCATTCACAGTAGCCCCCAAGAAGATAAAATACTTAGGAATAAATCTTACCAAGGATGTAAAAGACCTATACAAAGAAAACTATAAAACTCTGCTGCAAGAAATTCAAAAGGACACACCTAAGTGGAAAAACATACCCTGCTCATGGATAGGAAGACTTAACATAGTAAAAATGTCTATTGTACCAAAAGCCATTTATACATATAACGCACTTCCAATCCAAATACCAATGTCATACTTTAAGGGAATAGAGAAACAAATCACTAATTTCATATGGAAAGGAAAGAACCCCCGGATAAGCAAAACATTACTGAAAAAGAAGAAGAAAGTGGGAGACCTCACCCTACCTGATTTCAGAACCTATTATATAGCTACAGTAGTCAAAACAGCCTGGTACTGGTACGACAACAGGCACATAGACCAATGGAACAGAATTGAGAATCCAGATATAAATCCATCCATGTATGAGCAGCTGATATTTGACAAAGGACCAGTGTCAGTCAATTGGGGAAATAATAGTCTTTTTAACAAATGGTGCTGGCATACCTGGATATCCATTTGCAAAAAAATGAAACAGGACCCATACCTCACACCATGCACAAAAACTAACTCCAAGTGGATCAAAGACCTAAACATAAAGACTAAAACGATAAAAATCATGGAAGAAAAAATGGGATCTACCCTAGGAGCCCTAATACAGGGCATAAACAGAATACAAAACATTACCAAAAATGATGAAGAGAAACCAGATAACTGGGAGCTCCTAAAAAGCAAACACCTATGCTCATCTAAAGAGTTCACCAAAAGAGTAAAAAGACCACCTACAGACTGGGAAAGAATTTTCAGCTATGACATCTCAGACCAGCGCCTGATCTCTAAAATCTACATGACTCTGTCAAAACTCAACCACAAAAAGACAAACAACCCAATCAAGAAGTGGGCAAAGGATATGAACACACATTTCATTAAGGAAGATATTCAGGCAGCCAACAGATACATGAGAAAATGCTCTCGATCATTAGCCATTAGAGAAATGAAAATTAAAACTACGATGAGATTCCATCTCACACCAACTAGACTGGCATTAATTCAAAAAACACAAAATAATAAATGTTGGAGAGGCTGCGGAGAGATTGGAACTCTCATACACTGCTGGTGGGATTGTAAAATGGTACAACCACTTTGGAAATCCATCTGGCGTTATCTTAAACAGTTAGAAATAGAACTACCATACAACCCAGAAATCCCACTCCTCGGAATATACCCTAAAGATACAAGAGCCTTCACACAAACAGATATATGCACACCCATGTTTGTTGCAGCTCTGTTTACAATAGCAAAAAGCTGGAAGCAACCAAGATGTCCATCAACGGACGAATGGGTAAATAAATTGTGGTATATTCACACAATGGAATACTACGCATCGATAAAGAACAGTGACGAATCTCTGAAACATTTCATAACATGGAGGAATCTGGAAGGCGTTATGCTGAGCGAAATGAGTCAGTTGCAAAAGGACAAATATTGTATAAGACCACTATTATAAGATCTTGAGAAATAGAAAAAACGGAGAAGAACACATACTTATGTGGTTACAAAGGGGGGAGGGAGGGAGGGAGGGAGAGGGCTTTTTATTGATCAATCTGTAGATGGGAACTGCTTTGGGTGAAGGGAAAGACAACACTCAATACAAGGAAGGTCAGCCTAATTGGACTGGCTTAAAAGTAAAGAGGTTTCCGAGATAAAATGAAAGCTTCAAAGGTCAGCGGAGCAGGGGCTGGGGTCTGGGGAACTTGGTTTGAGGGGACTTCTAAGTCAATGGACAAAACAATTCTATTATGAAAACACTCTGCATCCCACTTTGAATTGTGGCGCTTGGGGTCCTAAATGCCAACAAGCGGCCATCTAAAATACATTAATTGGTCTCAACCCACCTGGAGCAAAGGCAAAGGAAGAACACCAAGGTCACACGACAACTAAGAACCCAAGAGACAGAAAGGGCCACATGAACCAGACACCTACATTATCCTGAGACCAGAAGAACTAGTTGGTGCCCGGCCACAATTGATGTCTGCCCTGTCAGGGAGCACAACAGACAACTCCTGAGGGAGCAGGAGACCAGTGGGATACAGACCCCAAATTCTCATTAAAAGACCACACCTAATGGTATGATTGCGACTAGAGGAATCCCAGAGACAATGCTCCCCAGAACTTCTGATGGCACAGGACAGGAACCTACCCCGAAGACAAATCATCAGGCATGAAAAGGACTGATCAGTGGGGGGGAGAGAGATGCCGATGAAGAGTGAGCTAATTAAATCAGGTGGACACTGGAGAGTGTGTTGGCAACTCTTGACTGGAGGGGGGATGGGAAGATAGAGAGAGAGGGAAGATGGTAAAATTGGCACGAAACGAGAGACTGTAAGGGCTGACTCAATAGGGGGAGAGCAAGTGGGAGAAGGGAGTAAGATGTATGTAAACCTACATGTGACAGACTGATTGGAATGGTAAATGTTCACTTGAAGCTTAATAAAAAAAAAAAAAAAAAGGATTAGGACTAGGACTTAGCCTACTCTGGTATGACTTAACTGATAATTTCTTCAAAGAAACATCCTATTTCTCCAAGTAATGTGACATTTACGGGTACCGGAGTTAGGGTACAACATATCTTTTTGGAAAACACATGGAATACTTCTCCACTTTGACCTTCAAAGTCTTAATTTGAATAGCAGTACTACCAAGATCCTATTTTCAGTACCAAAATCTGTCTTACTCCGGGTTCTTCAGAGAATAGGACCAGTAAAATACACACACACATACACACACACGCACAGGGAGAGAGACAGAGATGGAGAACAGAGAGATTCATTTTGAAAAATTGGCTTACACAATCATGGAGGCTGTCAAGTCCAAAATCTGTAGGTCAGGTAATAGGCTAGAAATTCTATCAGTCTTATGTTCCAAATTGGTAGGTCATGCAGTAGGAAAAGAGAGGAATCTTGGCAGGATGTCTACTTATTGTCTGGTGGCAGAATCATCCTTCTGGAAACCCAGTTTTGCTCTTAAGGCCTTACACTGACTGAAAGAGACCCACTCACATTATGGAGGATAATCTGCTTTGCTTAATGCCAACTGATTTAAATGTTAATCACATGAAATACTTCATAGAAACATCTAGACTAGTGTTTGACCAAACAACTGGGCCCTGTAGCCTAGCCAGGTTTACACATACGATTAGCCATTAAAGCATGTTAATGTTCACAGTAACTATGTGAATGATGGGTGTATATATGTGTGTGTACACACACATACTTGGGAAGGAAGGTGGGGTGAAGAGAAGGGTTTCACTTCCCAGTAGAATGTGGAACAGTCTCTAGGAAATTTATGATTAATGGTACTGGTGTTGCTATACTGGGTAGGCAAAGTAAGACTTATAACAAATCCATAGCGTGTAAACTCTTATCTCAGAATTGACATTTTTCTCATTCTAAGAAACATACCAGAAAAAAAAAACAAACGTATGGGTATGCCCTTCATTGGACACTATACCTCTCTGAGTACCTCAATCCATAGGACATTCTTACTTGAGTTCATTTGAAAAACGTTTATTTAGTACTAATGAAACATCGTACTCTGTATTAAGGTCTACACATACACAGACAATTAAGAAACAGTTTTTACCTTGAGAGTCTGGCCTAGAAATGAAGGTATACTGGGGAGCCATGCTTGAAGTATAGTCAAGGCACAAAAAAAGTACCACTAGACATGCACGAGTAATTCAGTAATGATTCCCTAGCCCCGAAAGTGAGCTGACCCAGGATTACTGATGAAAAAAACCAGAAAAAAATGTTAGAGAACTTGAATGTTACAAGTACAGTCAAACAATATGAAAAGGTATAGAGGTATGGGAGAATATGTAAATTGAGCCATATATTCATATTATATTGATTTTTATATTTAGTTTAACTTTTTATCAGGGTAATGCATGCAGAAAGTTTAAAGAGCCAATTAGTTCTACAAGTCTGGCTATGAAAAAACAGCAGGTCCTATTCGTTTAACTCTCTGCAGAGGCAAATGCTTACAACTCTTTTAGCTAATTCTAGCAACATTTACCTCCATATTTAGAAATAACATGCTTATATAAACACTTATTGATTTTTCAGTTCTAGCTGTTATCTATTGAATTCCTCCTATATCTTTCTATGACCAGCTTGACATACTCATCCTTATCATTCTCTCTCTGTCTTTTTCTCTCTCCCTCCCTCCCTCTCCCCTACACTCCATTTCATCTTTTAAATACAGTTATAACATCATTTTGTTAAAATAACATTAAGTGTTAATATTAGTGTACTATTAAATACACTGTATTTGCTTACCATTTTTCACCCCAAATATTAGCTTCCCCCCTCCCCACCAGAGTTTTTAATAGTCTAAGTTATATAGTGCTTACATTTCTGTAGTGCCGTTCCAAATATCCTGCGTACATAAACTCCTTTAATCCTCAAGAGAATTATATGAGGTGTTATTGTTATGCCCTCTTTACAGATAAGAAAACGGAGGCTCAATAAATTGAACAGTTTCAGTGATAGACAATGTTCCGCTGCTGTTCATAAGGTTTTCATTGGCTAATGCTTTTCAGAAGTAGACTGCTGGGTCCTTCTTCCTGGTCTGTCTTAGTCTGAAGATCATCCAAAAACGGCTGCAGCGGTATATCCACAGGAAACTTCCAGAAATTCAGGCCGGTTTCAGAAGAGGACGTGGAAACAGGAATATCATTGCTGATGTCAGGTGGATCCTGGCTGAAAGCAGAGAATACCAGAAGGTTGTTTACCTGTGTTTTATTGACTATGCAAAGGCATTCGACTATGTGGATCATAACTAATTATGGATAACACTGCGAAGAATGGGCATTCCAGAACACTTAATTGCGCTCATGAGGAGCCTTTACATAGATCAAGAGGCAGTTGTTCGGACAGAACAAGGGGATACTGATTGGTTTAAAGTCAGGAAAGGTGTGCATCAGGGTTGTATACTTTCACCATGCCTATTCAATCTGTATGCTGAGTAAATAATCTGAGAAGCTGGACTCTATGAAGAAGAATGGGGCATCAGGATTGGAGGAAGACTCATTAACAACCTGCATCATGCAGATGACACAACCTTGCTTGCTGAAAGTGAAGAGGACTTGAAGCACTTACTAATGAAAATTAAAGACTGCAGCCTTCAGTATGAATTGCACTTCAACATAAAGAAAACAAAAATCCTCACAACTGGACCAATGAGCAACATCATGATAAACGGAGAAAAGATTGAAGTTGTCAAGGATTTCATTTTACTTGGATCCATGATCAACAGCCATGGAAGCAGCAGTCCAGAAATCAAAAGACACATTGCATTGGGTAAATCTGCTGCAAAGGACCTTTTTAAAGTGTTGAAGAGCAAAGATGTCACCTTGAAGACTAAGGTGCGCCTAACCCAAGCCATGGTATTTTCAATCGCATCGTATGCATGTGAAAGCTGGACAATGAATAAGAAAGACCAAAGAAGAATTGATGCCTTTGAATTGTGGTGCTGGTGAAGAATATTGAATATGCCATGGACTGCCAAAAGAAGGAACAAATCTGTCTTAGAAGAAGTACAACCAGAATGCTCCTTAGAAGCAAGGATGGCGAGACTGCATCTTACATACTTTGGACATGTTGTCAGGAGGGATCAGTCCCTGGAGAAGGACATCATGCTTGGCAGAGTACAGGGTCAGCGGAAAAGAGGAAGACCCTCAATGAGGTGGATTGACACAGTGGCTGCAACAATGAGCTCAAGCATAACAACGATTGTAAGGATGGCTCAGGACCGGGCAGTGTTTCGTTCTGTTGTGGAGTCGGAACTGACTCAACGGCACCTAACAACAACAACAACACACTGATAAAAAATGGTAGAGTGTTATTTGAACCCAGGAATTCTAGCTCCAGAGTCCACTTGTACATTAACTACTATGTTGTGCTCAGTCTCAGGTTTTATTGTGCTGATGTTGTTGTCAGCTTAGTTTTAGTGCATGTATTTGTTCTAAATTCTTCTATTGTAAAAATTCTCTCTCTAGTCATTCAAACCTTTCATGTGTCCCATAATTTTTTTCTTCTGACTGGAGCCTTCTCACTGGCTTCAGTCAAGAGTGGTTATTCTTGGCATTTCACATCTGTTACATATTCTTCATTTTAAATAACCCTTTCCTGTTCTCTTAGAGTTACTATTTTTAAAGCAGTCTGTCCCCATTTCATAGACACTGCATTTTAAAATAATTTTTTTTTCTCCCTGTATAACCACTCTTTCTTGAAAGTCGCTTTTTTTCTTGATATGTTATATGTTAAATGATGTATGTTTTATATCATTCTCATTAGAGCCTTATGTATTTTGACTACTTCCCAATATTTAATATAGGACATCTGGAAGCTAATTAGAAGTTCTGAGTGCATCCAAACCCAAACCCGCTGCACTGAGTCAATTCCTACTCAAAGTGATCCTGCAGGACTAGGGAGAATTGCCCCATAGGGTTTCCAAGGCTGTAAATCTTTGTGAAAGTGGACTGCCACATCTTTCTCCCTGTGAGTGTATAGTGGAATTTTTTTCTCTGTGGTTTTCACTGACGGGTGATCTTCAAGAAGTTTCATCAAAGAGCCTCTGATATGATGCCTTTGGGTCCTCTCCCAACTTTTTGGGCTGCTATGCATCCACAGGTATAGGTGGCAAGACTCCAACACGTATTTGGTGAGGATTCAATGCAATCCATAACACCAAATAAACCATAAAATCCTGAAGAGTATTTTTTATTGTTTAAAGGCACTAATTTTGGGGGTGTTTTTTTTTTTTATTATTATGCAGGAATAAATAACTAAAATACTGGTGTAGAAAATACAACAGCAATAAATATCTGCTGTGTCAGTGTTTCTTCTTCAGTCAAAAAAGTTGATTTTGAGACTTGTCCAAGTGATTTAGCAGTTCAGAGCCCACTGGTTTCTTATAAGAATAAACATAGGCAGAATGGCAGAAATTATGACATGAATTGTTGACATCAAAAAGGGAGAAGTCTCTGAAGAAATTTTCCTGAAAAAAATGAAGAAACGAGACAATAGTTGAAAAATGAAATGAAATAATACATTTTTCCCTGAGTTTAGACATATAACAAAATGCTGTATGCTGTTAGGAAAATGATAATAAAGAGGGGAGAGGACTGGTGATACAGAAGGCAGGGGAAATATTGTTAGAATGACAGTGGGGAAAAGAAGAGGAATTGACTGAGAATCTAGTTCACAACTTTAGGTGCTGGCATGAGACACGAGAGTGGATAATTCATTAATAGTAACCGGAGGAAATCAGAATATATGGACACAAATTTAAGTGGTAAAAAGATGTGGCAGTGTAGAGTCTGGGGATTTGACATCTGTTGAAGTTTATCTTCCTACAGTTTTCCATTTGTCTCAGTGAAAATAAGAGGCAAAATCAGTAGTGCAGAGTCATGACAAGCATTTAAAAGTTTTAGGAAAAAAAAGATAGCTTTTTTTTTTTTTCCCCCGGAAAGTGGGAATATGCTAGAAAAATACCCATTGCCATCAATTTGATACTGACTCATAGCGACCTTATGGGACAGAGTGGAACTGCCCCGTAGGGTTTCCGAGAAGCAACTGGTGGATTGGAACTGCCAACATTTTGGTTAGCAGCTGAGCCCTTAACTACTGCACCACCAGGTCTCCAATGCAGCAGACTTTAATTTAGTATACACTAATGTCTAAAGGAAAATTCTATGCTAATTTTGTACCTTATGAAGCTCTCCAGAAATGCTGGTAGTAGAAAACTATGCCTGTCTCCTTTAGTTATGTATATTTCCAAAGGAATCAGTTTCCCAAAAATTAACCATACTTCCTACTTGTTTCCCAGTGACAATAAGCGGATTTTTTTTTTTTTTTTCAAGTCCACCAGTTTGGGATGTGGTAGCACTTTAGGCCCTGACTTTACAGGTGGGTTCCATGTTAGTTCATCATATATGAGAGAGTAAAACCTTGATCACTGTACCAATTTAGACATGAGAATTCTCTGTCCTAAATTATTGAGACTAGAAGATATTTCGTACCCAATCTTTTAGCAAATTGTCTGTTCAAATGATTACAACCCTCTCTCTCTGTTTCTGGTCGGAGATCTCCCATACTCTCTTGTAAGTTTAGCTATGTTTTGAAAAAGTCATGTTACATTTTTTCTAGTGTTCCTAAGTATTTTTATTGGAAGTGTTTTCAAATTATTTTGTCAAACATTTTGCCAGAAAGAGAAAGTGTATGTGTGTTATTTTGAGCAAGTTATTTTACATTCTTGAGGGATAGGTTCTTTATCTATAATATTCAAGTAGTAATATGAATCCCATAGAGTTGTTGTAAAGACTAAACAGGTGATATATTAAGAAAGGAGTAGCTGTTCACTTAAAATTGGTTGATTATCTTCTCAGAGAATTCACTCACTGTGTTTATGGCCAGCAAGTAATTACTGCTCTTGAATTGTGTTAAATTATTTTCAAACCGAGAAAGAACTCAAAAATTTCAGGCAGATCTTGTCTTTCTCCAAAAGTTCCGATAGGTTTATCTTACCACAGCATACATTTTGAATTGCACCTGATGTATTTTGGACATGGTTTGGTCATTAGTTCATTTAAAAAAATTCATATTTGTAACCTTAGTGATCAGCAGTGAATATTTAGGTGTTAAGACACCCAGGGCCATTGAGAGAGAGACTCCTACTGATACAACACTGTGTCTAATATCTGTTGTGTCATTGTCAAATTAAGTTATAATACAAATTGTGGGTCACCAAATGAGCACATAAGCATTGAAATATATACAGATCTGGGTATATAAACACAACATGTTCATAAACTTTATTTGAAATGAGCTTCGAACATACGGTGAACATATTAAGTATCACAATGTTTTAAAAAACAAACAACTTTTATTACATTTCTATAACTTAGAGCCAGTTGATTTCTTTTTTTCAGACCCCAACTTTACCACCTCCAATCTGCAACCTGGAAATCAATAGTGTCCTGTTGGCATCTTCTCCTCTCACAAGCAATTAAACATCTGATGCAAAAACTTAGCTTAAAATTTTGTTGACAAGTTACTTGGACACATCTGTTCCAGAATTTGCAGCCAACAATAGTAAGAACATATTTGTCAGGAAAGTAATCACATATGATTAGTGTGCAAACCAAGCCATTTAATTATTGAACAGAGGAGCATAATTGTAAATACGCAGCTTTGTCCCTGTAATTTAGATTGAAGAAATACCCAAAATGAGGGGAAAGTATTGCTGTGCATTTTCAAAGTCAAATTGCAAATCTCTACAAAAATAATAAAATTGACACTGTCTCTAATTCCTCGTACGTGTAGAAACAATGCTGGGTTTTACATAGGTGACCATTAATTTGAAAAATGTAAATAGGTCAGTATTATTAACTAACTTGTATAACAATAACAACAACAGCAATTTAGGTAAAAGGTAACGACTGCTATGGTTCGGGCATTGGTAGTGTTTTGTATGCATCACTTCCTTTAACCTTCAAAAAAAATCCTATGATCTATATATGTAGGCTCAGGAAGTTTAACGAGCTCATCCAAGTTCATACAATTAAGGCATCAGAGAGCCAAAATTTGATGCCAGTCATTGTAGTACAAATTCTTTACTTATGGTCTTTTTATGAAATGGAGATGCAAAGAGATTAATGTCACAGAGTCAGATGCATTTTAGCTGCATATGGACTAAGATGTTCCTAAGGCCGAAAACAATTGCTTTGGGCAAGCGTATCGGTGTGTGGTGTTTCCGTGGGGTGTGTGTATGTGCATCTGTTCTTGCCAAACTGTTGCCCTCAGGCAATCAGATTTTGATAGGAGGGCATTTCTTTACACATACTGGAGGGAAGACTGTGAAATGGGAGACAATACTGTAAAAAGGAAATGTATGATGCTTGTCGTAGCAGCATCTGAATTGTTCTTAGTGCTGCACTTGTGATGCTACCTTAGATCGAAAATGGCCAACTGTGGGAAATGTACCGTCACATGTAGTAACTGCCTCTCCAACTGTGAAGCTGGCACGTGCTCATGAGACATGATGAGGTTTTTCCCAGGAAGAGCAACAAGATTTCAACTGCCAATCACTCTGAAAAGAGGTTTATACTAAGGCATGACATAAGGGAGAGAAATATATATATATATTTTCTCTTCCTGTCACCTGTGGATCTATGGAGCTTAGACTTCTTGACATAGAGATGCTAGAAAGATTACTACAGGTAGGTCTTTTCAGATTGCTCTCATTGGCTCAGATCAAAAGGTAAGGAGGCAGCAAAGCATTTTGTGATTCTAAGACTGACCCAAAGTAGGCATGTGGCTGCAAGAGTGATCTTTTCTAATAATATTTGTAAGCAATTCTTTCTTTCATTTGCATGTGTGCATCATATTTTCAGTCATGCTGTTGACTACTAGAGAAGTGGTTTGCCAGCTCTGACGTTGGTGTGGATATATTAGTAGTGGCCATCTGTAGAGATTATCTGTTGGCTGTAGAACTATGGCCTCACAACAATGTTAGTAATAGAGTGGAATCAAAGCAAGGTGGCTAGAGAAAAAGGAAAAATAGTATAAATGACTGACACAGAGTATTGTTGCATTATCAAGAAAAATTTAAGAGAACAGGCCTAGGCAACTAATTTGTGGATATTTTACTGGTAGTGAACCCATGACATAAAAGGTTTATATTTTCAGTCAAAATAAGCATGCATTTATTATTACTAAAAGCTTGTTAAGATTCATGGACGTATAGATGACATATAAAGAATAAAACTGAGATTCAGAAAATGTAAATGACATTCCAAAGTCACTAGACAGTTTGAGCAGTGGTGGGGCTGCTCAGAAGGCTGGCAGTTCTCCTCTCTATAATCATATATTGTTAACCAAATTGCTTAAGTTAGGATTTCTGTTGTGATGTGAGCTTGTGAATTAATGAATGTCATATTGGAATATCAGTCAGTAAGAACAAAACACTGTCAGTCCTAAGTGAGAGCTTCACTCACCACCCAGAAGGACAGGAGGAGAATAAAGCCACTGACTGTTTACATTTATATTTAAGAATGATAAAGCACTTTATTCTCACTCTGCGTTTAAGAACCTCTAGGAGTCAATTTCATTTTCCGTTTTGTACAATGCGTCTTTGCAGAATCAATTTTGTGTGTTAAGAAAAAAAAAGTATTATAGACTAAATATCACTTTCCTGTAGGCTTTAAAAGTATTTATTGAATTTCACTAGATGTTAGCAATAGCACAGTGTGCAAGATTGCATTCTAGCACTAACATTATTGTTGTATTATTAATTACAGTAATTTTTTTCTCTAAATACTTCTCTTGTCATTGTTCCGTGGGCATGCCAGGAGAATGGTAGAGCTCCAGACATGACTGACTAACCGAAGATGTCATGAAAGCTGAATCTGCTCTGCCATTCTTTGAACGACCGGATGGACCACTTTATGTCCACTGAAGTACAAGAGAAAGAGCAAAGCTTTTGGATTCAAACAGATCTAAAGTTGGATTTCAATGTTTCCACTTTTTAGCTAGATAACACTGGGCAAGTCGCTTCAACAGCATGAAATCCAGTTGTTTCATCTGCTGAACGAGGATATTCCTATCTTGCAAGCAGGGTGTTTATCAATTAGTATTGCCGCAGAGCAAATCACACTATAAGTTCATGACTTAAAACAACAATGATTTAATTCATTGTTTTTTTTCTGTGTGTAATCCGGGTGGTTGCTCTGGTCTGGGATGGCATCTCTGCCCCTGGATGATCTAGGATGTTCTCCTTTGCATGTCTGATAGGCCTCTGTGGTATGTCTAGGAAAACTAGATCCTCCTTTGATGGTTAATTTTGTATGTCAAGTTGACTATGTTATGGTGAACAGTTGTTTGGTCAAACACAAGTTCTAGATGCTGCTATGAGATATTTACATCTTACTAGTGGGTGGCTTGAAGCCCTGATGGTGCTAAGTGTTTGACTGCTGAAGAATCCACCAACCGCTCCTTGGAAACCTTATGAGGCAGTTGTACACTGTCCTATAAGGTTACTATGAGTCAGAATCGACTTGACAGCAATGGGTTTGGGGTTTTTTTTTTTTGGTTAGTAGGTGAAGCAAACAATTAAGCCCTTGACGATTTGCCAAAAAGTTGGCGGTTCAAACCCACCTCCACGTTCCTGTGAGCCAATTCCTCAAAATCCCTTTCTCTCTCTCTCTCTCCAGTAATTTCCCCTTATCCATGGGGGATACATTCCAAGGTCCCTGTGGAAGCCTGAAACCATGGCTAGTACCAAACCCTATATATACTGTTTTATTCCATACATACAAACTTCTGATAAAGCTTAATTTATAAATTTGGCACAGTAAGAGATTAACAACAATATCTAAAAATAGAACAATTATAACCATATACAGTAATATATGTTATGCGAATGATGGAGTGGGAGAGAGCAAGATTTCATCATGTTACATACTCATTCAACATTTTTCGACCGAAGTTGGTCACAGGTATCTGAAATCATGGAAAGTGAAATCGTGGATAAGAAGGAATTACTGTATGTGTATATACATATTTATGTGTATATATATATAATATGCATACACACTCATGCATACATACATATTAATTTATGTATATATGTTCTTTAGAGAATCCTAAGACACGTCCCTTCTCATGCTCTTTCATTTTTCAGGAGTTTAGCTGATGTTTATTCACATAATGATGTCATCTTCACCATCACAGGCATTTTAGAGTCCATCATGGCAGCCACAGTGCCAATCCATCTCATAGAGGGTCTTCCTAGCCCTCACCGAGCCTCTGTTTCACTGAACATAATGTCCTCCTCCAGGGACTGATCCCTCTTGATGATATGTCCAAAGAGAACTAGTTGGGTAATATTCTGTTGTGATCCATAAGGTTTTCATTGGTTAATTTTCAGAAGTAGATCACCAGGTCTTTTTTCCTAGTCTGTTTTAGTCTGGAAGCTCTGCTGAAACCTCTCCACCATGGGTGACCCTGTTGGTATTTGAAATATTAGTGGCATAGCTTCCAGTATCACAGCAACACACAAGGCACCACCGTATGACAGAGACAGACGCGTGGTGTATCCTCACACGAGGTACTCTTTAAAATGTCAGAGAAATTTGGCTTATCTTTTTATTCAGAGGAATTAAAAGCTAATTGAGGGGGGAAGCGGCGCCAAGCTTATACCATAACATATATAAAGATATAAGACAGAATCGACTTAAGTACCTGATTGTATCAGGTTATAATATATCTGGGGCTTCAAAAAGGAAAGAATTTGAGGAAAGTCCCGAAAGTCAGGATGACTTTCGAGATCACGTAAAATACGTGTGATTGGAATTGAGGAAGCCTTGATCACTGTGTTTTCTTAAAAAAAAAAAAAAAGGTAAATCATAAGATAAAATGTATAATTGTTAAGCCACATTAACAATATCAAGATGTATTTAGTTGCTATTACCTGACAAACACTTTATATACATTTTCACTAATACTCAAATATGTGTATGGGAAACTACAAAATATATTCACAAATTTATTGAAAAATGTTTCCATAAAGAATGTAGTTTATTTCTCCACTTCATTTGGGCTTGGCCATGTGATTCATTTTGACCAATGGGACATTAGCAATCTCGACAATGGGAGATGGGTAAGAACTACTTTTGAAACACTATGCTAAAGGAAAGAAGCCAGTCAGGAAAGGCCACATATCATATGATTTCATTTACATGAACTATCTGCAATGGGCAAATCCACAGAGACAGAAAATTAAGTAGTTTTGCCAGGAGCTGTGGGAAAGGGGGATGAAGAGTGGCTGCTAATAGGTACCGCGTTTCTTTTTTGGGTTATGTAAATATGTGCTAAAGTTAGTGTTGATGGCGGAATGACTCTGTGAATATATTAAAAACCACTGAATTCTAAACTCGAAAGGGTGATTTCTATGGTCTGTGAGTCATGCATACCAGTGGATCTTTTATTAAAAATAAAACTAATAGGGAATATTCTCTTCTGACCTAATAACTCCCACTCTTTCAAAATTCACTCCCTAAAATGAGTTGGTTTTATATATCCCTTCCTTTTTTTCCATTGATAATATACGTGGGCATCTTTCTATATCTGTGCATGTAGATCCCAAAGCTTCTAATTTTTGTCCACTGGTAGATGTTTATGTGATCTCCAGAACTTTTCCTCATCACATTAGGCCACAGTGAATGATAACTTTGGGCATAAATATTTGCACACTTACTCAAGAGGTACTGGGATGTGTGAGAGGTTGAAAGAGGCAGCGTGAAAAAGAGATTGCAGGAGCCTAACATCCTGGGTATTGTCGCATTGTTTCTGCATGGCTTGTATAGTTAGCTTTTGCATACCCTGGTGTTTCTGTGATTTGTGGTTTGTTTCCTTCCTTCCCTCTCCCATTCTCCATGATTCTATAAAGTTTAAAATTAGCCTATGTTCCTCTTAAAGAAGCAGAACAACAACCTAGGATGAGACAACCTGACAATGGGGCCTATCTTGTGACTGAAACCAGGATGCTGGAATGTGGTCAACATGACCATCTCAAAGGAGAACTGACAGTCTCCAGATTCTTCAAGCCTAAGCCCTAACCCTATAAAACCCTCTGGTCAGTCTCCAGAAGACAGACGGACTCTGGAGGAGCTCATTCCCCTCTGCCTCTTGTATACCGGTGTACAATAAAGCCCTCTGGCTGCTTATCTCACCCCTGTCTCAGTATTGGCTTTGCGGCAGGCAGCTCGAAACTGTGTTTTGTGGGTAATAAGGTTATTTTTAATGAGGACTTTGAAGCAGAAAATACTCTTTTCTTGATTTCTGTGATTTTCTTTACTTTTTTAACTTTCCTTTTGAAAAAGTATTTCTTTATGTTTGGAGCCATCACTACTAGATTTTTAGTAGTCCTCTAAATAAAAATCAAAGGATATATTGTCAGGATTTTGAAAGTTACAGTGGATGAAAATTGCAATCTTTATCATGACCGCAACTCTTGAAAATCAATTGCATTTGTTTCACATTAAAACCCCTTCAAGCAACAAATTACAAACAAAAGCTATGTGGTGGCAATTCAGCCCAAGAGGGTTGAGTGACATGCTCTCCCTAGGTTAGCTCTTCCAGTCTCACGTTGGTAAATGTTAGCTATATACTGCTGAATTTCCAGTTGTAGCATCTCTGCTGAGCTCCAGATTTGCCTAACTATACTATTTTTGAGTTATAAACCAATTGCAATGTAAACAGGTAAAAGACATTCAATGTTCTCCGATCATCTTTATTTCCACATAGAATAATACAGGGATCAGTAAATACAGCATATTATAGAATATACTGTGCAGAAATATTTGAAATGAAAATTGCCTGAGTAACCTTCTCTTCAAATACTTTCACTTCGGTAGTTTAAGTGACTCTTCTCTAATTTTAGTACTGTTCCAACGTCATCCAAAGTGACATTTCCTATGTCTGGCTTCGACTCCTGTCTGCCATGTTGGCTTTTGCAACTCTCAGAACTAAATCCCTGATTTTGCCAAGATTGTCCTGCACCTGAGTTCTCCCGCTGCAGCCATGAGATCAGATGCCCAAAGACATCCTAGATAGCCTCTCGTTGGTTGGATAGAGGATTGACATTCTTATCTGTGATAGTTTATTGTATAAAGACGTGTTAGTTCTCACTTGGCTTTTGTGACAAAATTGCTATATTTTTGTGCTTTTGGATGATGTTTAAATACTGATATTGAAGCTAGATGCTTTCAGCAGCTCTGTCTATTTATGTATTAATCAATGAATAATAACCACCTCACAAGGTAGGGATAAGGGTTATAAATAAATAAGATTCTGAATATAACATTCTCCTTTAAATAATACTGTGTGCATAAACGTTAGCTCAGAATTCATTCAAATTCCACTGAAATAACTTCACTGTACTTGGCAATTTCTGAGTGTTGGAGAGCCCAAAAATAAATAACTATACTAAAATAACATATCCCTCTCTTTGAAGAGGTTTGTGGTCTAATGATTCATTAAATAACATTAAATATTATCTAGCACATGGGTTCATCACTTTAGATTCTACACAGTGCTTTCAGATGCATTACATCATCAGTCCTTCTTAACAAACCAGTGAGGTAGATAACCCACCCATGGTAATTATTTCCCATTAAAAAAAAAAAAAAAGTAATTGCTTACCAAGGAGGTAAAATGTCACACGTAAATTCAAGTATTAGAATATTGGATTTCTATGAAATGTGTTGTATGAAACAGACCAGTGCTTTCTCTACCGGAAAAGACACATAAGAAGAAAATTGATCTTCACTTAAAAAAATACTGTAATGTATGCATGTTCTAAATACAATTTCACTGTTGAAAAAAAGAAAAATCAAAACCACAATAAAAGTTACCAAAACCAAACCCATTGCCTTCGAAGTTGATTCCCACTCATAGCAACCCTATAGGACAGAGTAACAACTGCACCATAGAGTTTCCAAGGCTGTAAACCATTATGGAAGCACCGACCTTTGGGTTCTAACCCACCAAGGCTGCTAACCCTAAGGTCAGTGGTTTGAACCAACCAACTGCTCCACAGGAGAAAAGTGTGGCGGTTTGCTTCCATAAAGACTTACAGCCTTGAAAAGCTTATGGGGCAGTTCTACTCTGTCCATAGGGCTGCTATGAATTGGAATTCAATCAATGGCGATGGGTTAGATTTTTTGGTTTATGCCTGTGGTTACAATCCCATTTGGGAATAGACTGTCTTCATTATGTTAATGAGGCAGGACTAGTGTAGGCTGTGTCTTGAGCCAATCTCTTACAAAATATAAAAGAAGCAGATTAAACAAGCAGAAATGGAGGAAGATAGATGGATGCCAAGCCACACAGAGATCTTCAAGGAGCCCGGAAACAGAAGCTTAAGAGACAAGGACCTCCCCCAGAGCTGACAGAGGGAGAAAGCCTTCCCCTAGAGCTGAATTCGGACTTCTAGTCTCCTAAACTGTAAAAAAATAAATTTCTCTTTGTTAAAACCACCCACTTGTGGCATTTCTGTTATATTAGCACTAGATAACTAAGACAACAGTACGATATTGGATCCTTGTTTGATATTTTAAAACACACACATGTATACACACACACACCACAAATTTCTATAAAAGCCACAGGCATAGAGGTTAAGATTTACAACACATATTTCTGGGGAACACAATTCAATCCACAAAAACCATATACAGCTTCTAGATGTTCTATGTCTTTAGTCTTCTTTAATTTGGAAAAATTCATCATCCTTTATGTTCCTTTCATGACATCAGCATTTTTTAAGATTCAGGCCAGTTGTTATGAACAGCAGTTTCAAAGTTTCTAGGAAAGCAAACTCTGCTTCTATTTTGTACTTTTTCATATAAAATAAGAGCAGTTAGGTCTTTCAGAATGTACAATGCAAAGTGCAATGCACTACGATGTCCTCTGGGACACCTATTTTCGTTAAGAACAAGTAAGTATAAAAAAGTATAGGGAAGAATAAATAAGCTTTCTTGTAAAAGAAAGCAGGGTGCGTGTAGGCTGAGCTTTGCACTCCACTACTGGGAAGTCTGGTGATAAATGACGCCTTTAGAAAATCATTTGCTTTTTTTTTTTTCCAGCAAGATAGAGGAGGGGTTGTTTTATGAATATTGAGGGTAAAGAAAAAGTCTGTTATAGAAAACATTTAGAAAGATGCAACATAAAACCAAAAAAGCTGTGTTAAGGGAGTAAGTATAAATGGCACTAATTTATACTATATTACGCACAATTTATGCTATATAGAAATACATTTTTTAATATCCAAGACTCATTGCTGTCAAGTCAATTCTGACTCAAAGTGACCCTATAGGACAGAGTAGAGCTGCCCCATAGGATTTCCAAGGAGCGGTTGGTGAATTCGAACTGCTGACCTTTTGGTTAGCAGCTGAGCTCTTAACCACTGCACCACCAAACCTGTTGCCATTGAGTCGATCCCGACTCATATTAACCAAACCCAATACTTGCTCCGAATTCTGTAAATATTTGATTGGATTTCAAAGAGTAGTTTTTTTGTTTTTGATATCAGATTTTCCATACATAAAATGTATTCTTTTTAAGTGTAGTTCTATGAATTGTGGAAAAATGATGAATTATGGAAGTATGAATCAAAAGATCATGAAACTACCACAATCAAGAAATAAAATATTTCTACCACAACTCCCCAAAACTTCCCTTTATAGTAAACCACTCCAAAAACTCCCTGACTGCTAGACACTCCTGAACCAATTTTTGTCCCAATAGTTGTGTCTTTTTCAGAATTCCATACATTGACCTATATTGTTAATTGTGTTCGCTTCTGGCTTCTTTCACTTAGCATAAGGGTTTTGAGAATCAGTCCCTTTGTTGAGTAGTTAATTCCTTTTCCATTGCTAAGTAGTATTTTACTGCATGAAGACAATGTATTAATCCATTCAACTTTGGAGTTGTTTCCAGTTTTTATTTTTTGTTCTTGTTTTTGTTGTTAAGAATAAAACTCCTTTGATGGTTAATTTTATATATAACTTTGGCTGTGGTTTCCAGTGGTTTGGCCAAACACTAGACTAGTTGCTGTTCCATAATGTCATCTAATACAATGTAATGTAATATCCTTCCATAATGTAATCTAAAATGTAAGCAATCAGTTGAAAGGGGAGTTTCCTTAGATCGGCACAGATAATTTAGAAGAACTCTCTGTCTCTCTCTTCACTCTGTACTCTTCCTTTCTCCTGACCTAAGCATCTTGGGATCCAAGCCTGCAGAGGTCTCCAGGGTGTCACCAGACCTATAATTCCGTGAGTCAATTCCCTGAAGTAAATATATCTCCATATGGTGGTATGAGTGGTTAAGAACTACAGCTGGTAACCAGAAGGTTGGCGGTTCAAATCCACCAGGCACTCCTTGGAAACCCTATGGGGCAGTTCTACTCTGTCCTTTAGGGTCGCTATGAGTCGGAATTGACTCGACGGCAACAGGGTTTTGTATATAGGTGTATTTCACTCATTCTGTTTCTCTAGAGAACGCTAAGACACTTCTGTAAATATTAACATACAGGCCTTTGTCCTCGTACTTTTATTTTTCTTAAGTAAATATCTCTGAGTGGGATTATTGAGTTTTATGTCTAACTTTATAAGAAACTAGAAAGCAGCATTCCAGAGTGTTTGTACAATTTGGCATTCTCGATGGATTGTGAGCTCCAGTTGTCCTGCATCCTTGCCAGCGTCTTCTGTTTGGGTACTGATGGCATGCACTGATATCTCATCATGGTTCAATTTGCAGTTTCCTGACTAATGATATTGAGCATCTTTTCCTGTGCTGATACAAAATTTCTATCTTCTGTTGCTAGGCTATCTCTTCATATATTTTTACCAAAATGAGGGGTTTATCTTCCTGTTATCGGTTTTGAGAGTTATTTATATATTTTTGGTTCACATGCTTTATTAAATATGAGTTTTATAGGTATTTTTTCCCACTTTATGGCCTTTCTTTTCATTTTTAACACCATCTTTTGATGAATAAAAGTTATTAAATTGGATGAAATCCAATTTATCAATATTTTTTTCTTTTCTCATTTAGAGCTGTTTAAGAAATCTTTACCTAACACAAAATCACAAAGGTTTTCTCTTATGTTTCCTTCTGTAAATTTTATAGTTGAAGGTTTCATGTTTAGTTCTAAGATCCATTTCAAGGTAATTTTTGTTTATGACATAAGGTTCAGGTTCCTTTACTTACTTTTTGTGAAATTAGATACCCAATTGTTCCAGTACTATTAGGTGAAAAGACTATTTTTTTCCATTGACATATATCTTCACTTTTGTAGAAAATCAATTGACTGTAAATAGTAGGTCTATGTCTGGATATGCGTGTCAGCTACATTGATTTATATGTCTATCTTTAAACCAATGTCACTCTGTATGAATTAAGATAGTTTTAGAGAAAGCATTTATATCAGGCTGTATGGGTTCAAATTTGTCTTTCAAAACGGTTTTTGGCTTTTTGAATCCTTTGCTTTTCCATATAAATTTCACAATCAGTTTTTTAATTTCTACAAAAAAAAATCCACTGTGATTTTATTAGCAATGTGTTGAATTCATAGATTCATTTGGAAAGAATTGTTATGTTAACAAAATTGACTCTTCCAGTTATTTAACATGGAATATCTCTCTACTCATTTTTGTCTTCTTTGAGTTCTCTCCAAGTTTTACAGCTTTCAGCACATAAAGCCTACACACATATTTGTTAAATCTATCTTAAAATATTTTATATTTCATGGAATTGTAAATGATACTCTTAATTTTCAATTTCTAATATTCATTGCTAGTATATAAAAATAATTTTTTTTTTAATTGGCTGCAACATTGATAAACTCACCCATTAATTTTGATAGATCCTTTGGAACTCTCTATGTAGGCAATCATGTCAGCTGAGACTAAATATAATTTTATTTTGTTCTTTCTAATGTGTGCCTTTTTTTCTTGTATTATTGTACTGTCTAGGTCCCTCATACTATTTTATTGTGCTAAATATCTATATATATACACATACACACACACCAGACATTTACCACAACACGGTGAAAGTAATTAATGTCATGGAACTGCACGTGTAAAAATGTTGAAATGGCAAAGGGCTGGTAAGTGGATATTTAACATTTTAAGAAACTGCCAAAGTCTGTGCCAATGACTGTACCAATTTGTATTTCCACGGTCAGTATACGAATATTCCAGTTTTTCTGTGTCCCCACCAAAACCTCCTATTGTTGACCTTTTTACCTTTTTTTACATTCTTATAGGTGACAGTGGTAGCTTGTCATGATTTAATTTGCATTTCTCTGACTAATAATGCTGAGCATTTTTTCATCTGCTTATTTTCTGTTTGAATATTCTCTATGGAGAAATGTCTGAGTCTTTTTCTCATGTTTTAATTGGTTTGTTTGTTTTGCTTTTGATAATTTGTTTTTCGATTCTTTAAATATTCTCAATGTAAGACTTTTGTCAGATGCTATTTTATAACCTGAGCATATATTTTGTCTTTATCTTCTCTTAACAGTGTCTTTCACAGAGCAAAAGTTCTTAATTCTGATAAATTCCAAATTATCAATTTCTTTTTTTTGCCTAACCCTAAGACACAAAGATTTTTTCTTTAAATTTTTAGAAGGTTTTACAGTTTTATGTGTAGATCTATGATCTGCTCCTTTAAGTTATTTTTTATGTTGTTATTGTTAGGTGTCATTGAGTCAGTTCCCACTAAGAGCGACCCTATGTACAACAGAATGAAACACTGCCTGGTCCTTCACCATCCTCGTAATCATTGTTATGCTTGAGCCCATTGTTGCACACTGTGTCAATCCTTCTAGTTGAGGGTCTTCCTCTTTTTTTGCTGACCCTCTGTTTTGTCAAGCATGATGCCCTTCTCCAGGGACTGATCCCTCCTGATAACATGTCCAAAGTGTGTAAAAGGCAGTCTTGCCATCCCTGCTTCTAAGGAACATCCTGGTTGTACTTCTTCCAAGGCAGATTTATTCATTCTTTTGGCAACCCATGGTATATTCAATATCCTTCACCAACAGCATAATTCAAAGGCATCAATTCTTCTTTGGTCTTCCTTATTCATCGTCCAGCTTTCACATGTGTATGAGGTGATTGAAAAAGCCATGGCTTTGGTCAGGTGCACCTTAGTCTTCAAGGTGACATCTTTGTTTTGGTTTTATTTTTTGTATAAAGGTGTGAATTTTGGGTTTAAATATAGATTTTTTACTTTTTTTCCCCTCCTATGACTGTCAAATTGTTACAACACCATTTGTTGAGAAGACTATCCTTACTCCTTGCATCTTCATCAAAAATAACTTGGCCACATTTGGGAGGGCCTACTTCTGAACTCTATTATATTCCATCAATGTATGCACTTACCTTTTGTCAAATAGCAAATCCTGTAGGTTTATATTAAGTCTTAAAGTATGGTATTTTGAACCCTCGAACTTTTGTTCTTTTTTTTCCTCAATATCATTTCGGCTATTCTAGTTACTTTGAATTCCCTTATTGTGTTAGTTTTCTAGAGCTGCTATGACTTATTACCTATTACCACAAACATGAATCTTAAAAGAACAGAAATTTGTTCCCTCATGTTTCTGGAGGTAAGATGTCTGAAATTGTATCACTGTGCCAAAATAGAGGTACAGACAGGGCCACCCTCCCTTTGGAGGCCCTAGGGGAGAACCAGTTCTCTGCCTCTTCAAGTTTCTGGTAGCTGCTGGCTCCACTTCAATCTTCAAGGCCAGCATTTTCCAACCTCTCTCTGTTCTGTCTTCACAAAGATTTCTCCTCTGTGTGCTGGTGACAAATGCCTCTGCCTTCCAAGTGCAAAGACACTTGTGATTGCATTTAGGGCCAACTCAAATTACCCAGGATAATTGCCACATCACAAGATCCTTATCTTAATCACATTGGCAAAGATTTTTTTTTTTTTTTTTCCCATGCAACCTCCACGGGTTCCAGCAATCGTTTTCATTTTTTGTTTGTTTGTTTTTTGGGGGGAAGCACGTTTTAACCCACCAAACCTATAAATCCGAGAATCTGTTTGTCTATATCTGCAAAAAGGCTTTGATCGTTTTTCATTAAACCTGTATATGAGTTGGGGAAGAACTGATATCTTTACTATGTAAAATCTTGCAATCCACGAACATTCTATGCCTCTGAATTTACTTCGACCTTTAATTTCTTCCCTCAGTGTCTTACAGTTTTCAGAATACAGATCCGGCATGTGTTTTATTAGAGTTTTACTTAAATATGTTTTAAAAAAATAAAATAAATACTATATTCAAATTCAAAGATTATATTTAATATTGAAAAGTTAAAGAGTTACATATTTACATAAAATGTTACTATATGTAGTAGTTTGCAATCACTGAGTACTTCAGAATTATGCCCATTCCCATTGTCTTTGAGTTAATCTTAACTCATGGAGACCCTATAAGGCAGAGTACAACTTCCCCATTGGGTTTCCGAGGCTGTAAATCTTTACGGAAGCAGGCTGCCACATCTTTCTCCCACGGAGCAGCTGGTGAATTCAAACCACCCACCTTTTTGTTAACAGCTGAGCACTTAACCACTGACTGGGCCACCACAGCTCCTCAGTATTATGTAGGTACGGCTATTAAGCCACTTTAGGCAACTAGAAGTATACTTACCAGAATTTCTATAAACTGATAACTATACTTATCAATTAAGCTTAAAAGTGTAATTTCAAAAGAGGAAAAATCAGTAATACAAATTTGGATCTATTAATAGCAGTCACCTTGTATCTCATTCAGAAACAACATTATCTATACCACATTTCTCAAAAACAAGCTTGCAAAGTTGCAGTAGAGGGGACTCAAGATCCATCAGGTTAATTAACTTGCTTCAGGTTACTAAATCATCAAAGGTCCAGCTTGGAGTTCAGTCTCAGAGCTAACAAACTCCAAAGGCCAGACTAACTTCATAATAGCATGCTGTTATTTCTTAACAGATGTTTGCTGTCACTGTTTTGTTTTTGCTTGGAAGCTTCAGTGAAACATGTTCAACATCATAGCAACATTCAAGCCTCCACTGACAGACAGGTGGTGATTACACTTTAGGTACCTTGGCTGGAATTGAACCTGGGTCTCCCACACAGAAGGCAGACATTATGCCAATGAATCATCAATGTCTACCCACCATTAATAGATATTTGCAAGCAAGGAAACCTTACCAAACATGGTATATATTGGTGGAAGCAGAATGGAAAGAAATAATCAAAAAAGAATTGTTGGTAATAAAAAGTTGAAAATCCATTCCAAAGTCTTATCTTCCCTTTCTTAAAAAGTCTTCCAACTAAATGAAGA
The DNA here is from genome assembly GCF_024166365.1 of Elephas maximus indicus. Lineage (NCBI taxonomy): Eukaryota > Metazoa > Chordata > Mammalia > Proboscidea > Elephantidae > Elephas > Elephas maximus. The sequence continues at coordinate 29,038,806 of NC_064830.1, forward strand.
AATGAGAGGGGGACAGCTAAAACTTACCTACACACAGAACAGCTTTTTCCAAAACAAAGGATTTGCATATTTATTCATTGCCTAGCCAAGAAGAATAGACTCATATTTGACCTTTGTTTAGGAAACAACTTTTTGTACCTTTCCATAAAAGGACATCTCATTCTTTCTCTTTGGACTACCATACATAATTACTGTTTTTAAATGATTTGCTTTATTAAAGGTTAAAACCTTTCCTGCCCATGCTATGTCTATAATTTATAGCATATTGGTACACTTTTATATTTATATTTTGCCCCAAATAGCATATTTCCACCTTAAGGTCTAATATTATGTCTGACAAAATTAAAATTGAAACATTAGATTTAGTGAGCTTCAAGACCCTTAAGAACTCTACAATGTATTCTTAAAAAGGTAATCCAGTGCAGCATTAAATTACTCCAGCGTCCTTGAGGACTTGTATGTTCTGTAGTCAAGTAATCTGATTCTCAACTCTTATTTATATTTAAAGATAGGGAACATTACATGGTTGATATATCTGTCTTACATAAAATAAAAATTTTTTTTGCAAAAACTGTATGTGCATGTTTCATTCATATTAAATACATAAGATTTCCTACTGCAAATTCAAGTCCTTTTATATATATTCTATACAACATAATGTCAACATCTCAAAACCAAAAATCAAACCACTGCTGTCTAGTTGATTCTAACAGAGTATAACTGCCCCTTAGGGTTTCCAAGGCCGTAAATTTTCATGGAAGCAGACTGCCACATCTTTCTCCTGTGGGGCATAGGTTTGAATATCCAACCTTTCAGTTGGCAGCTGAGCGCTTTAACAACTGTGCCACCAGGGCTTCTCTGTCAACATCTTACTACCTCATATATATTTAACCTCGTAAACCTGGTTTCCTCTTTCAAAAAGAAAGTTTCTAACTTAGAGTATTTTATTGTATATTTAGAAATAAAATGATACTAATAAAAATATTTTCCTCAAGTTTATAGTATTTGAATTGTATTAACTTCTTTTGGTGTTCGTATATTAGAATTTATTCTCTTCAATACTATGTGATGAACTTACTAATAATATAAATTAAATAAATTCTAGGTCAGAAGAGTGCCACCTCACTCTACATACTAGTTTTCGTAAACTTATCATAACATCATGGCAAAAGTTTTCAAACACTTCTGTTTTCCAGAAGTTCATAATGTGTACTCTAAGGTAGTACATTCTTTTTTCTATAACACTACATATTTGGAATTTATAAGAAGGTTTTAGCCTTCATATTGGATTCTATATATCCATATCTGTGTTTCATAGATTCTTTTCATTTGCAGTTCTGGAAAAGCTATCATAATTCAAGCTAGTTGACACTGCTAGTAAAATTATGAATTAACATTTTTGCTCTTTTACTCTTTCTCAAAATTTGAAGAAATTTTCTGAAGTGCTCATAGATACAACCACTGATCTTTCAGAAAATGAAATCTATATTAAAATAAGAGATGTATTCTTCTATTATGGCATTAACCTTAAACTCCCACCTTGATTCACAAGAAGAATCAGATATCATTTCAGGGCACAGTTTCTAGAACACAGTTAGCAGTTGAGAAAAACCAACATTTCTTTTTTTTTTTTTCTGACAGACTGAAACAGATATTTCAAATGTGTTCTTCTGAAAGTATAACAGGGAAATGTGCTCTCACAGACAGCACAGTTTGGAGATTGGGAGGATGACAAGGAGAGTTATTAACACATTAATTAACAATGGAACTTTAGAGAGACAAGGTACAGGAAAAAATCCAGGAAATAAAAAAGATAATTAGATTCCACAAGTGAAAGCTATAGCAATGTCATGAGAAATTGTTCATGTATATTCTCACACTGAGAATTGAGGAGCCTTTGGCAGGCCGTGCATCAGGTCTCCTACTGGGAGAAAGGGTGAGAAGGGTTCGGGGACCGCAATTTGAGTTCCTAGGTCAATGGGATCAAAACTCAAGCAACATATTAACCTCAGGAGAAAGGAAGGTTCCATGGTGAGGAATCTTGGGAAATCAGAGAAATAGTTATGTGTGTGTTAGCACATGGCATTGGCTAAACTGAACTGCACAGGTGTGAGAGTGACAAATAGTAGATATCAATGATTCTCTGGAAAGAACACTTAACAGTTACATGTGTTTAATGCAGGCACTGTTAACAACTCTAAAACTCTCTCTTAGGAATCTTGAAATTTATAGATAATGTTTTTCCAAAATTGAAACTTTAATATAACACTTTGATAATTTTTGCCATATCCATATACTATCCATAGCCATAAATTATTTATGCATGTGAACTGTTTCATTTGGATATTAAAATGCACTTATCAATTTCCTAAATAAAATATCAGCATCATTGGCCATACATAGATGATAGTCATTAACATAAGTGCAATGAAAAAAATGTTATTAAGCTCCAGTTACATACTATACTGTTGTCTACATTAAATTTCTGAAACTGGAAATCCAGTCTGTATTTTATTTTTTTTTATATTTTGTGTGAGATTAACAAGTGTTGAAGAGGTGATAAAAGTATACTAACATGTAGATGAAACGTTCTTCTTTGGAGATCAAGGGCACTGAAAGATAATGGAAACGGGAAATACTTTTATTGGTAAGTTATTCACCAGCATTAATGTATGCCATGCCAAAACATTTCACATATTATCGACTAGTGGATGCACTTTCCATTTTGGGGAAAAAAAATGACACGCTGAACCTAGGACTCTGATTTTCTTTAAAAATTTTTCCAAGCAGAGTCGACAATGAATTGAAACTATTCTAATATGTTTTCACCATTCTAAGACAAGTATTTAGAAAACGTAAAATTTAACATGATGAAATATGAACACCAGTACTGCTTAAGGATTTTTTTGTATTCATATCTGAAGTCAAAGCGTAGTACTATGAATTATGAGAAGGAAAGTATGAATATGTTAAAACATACTGTTGCTTAGAAAATTAGCTCAGTATATTTTGGTTTTTGGTCATATTAATATGATATTCTATTCATAGCTGATCCCTGGATTTTAGGATAAATTGGAGATGAAGTAGAAGAGTCATAAAGTATTGACTACATTTTATAAATATATATTATATATTTTTTGTTTTTTTATATACATATATACACACATATATAATATTTAATCAAGTGTCTTAGTCATCTAGTGCTGCTATAACAGGAATACCACAAATGGATGGCTTTAACAAAGAGAAATTTATTTTCTCTCAACCTAATAGGTTACAAATTCAAATTCAGGCCACCAGCTCCAGGGCCAGCCTTTCTCTCTCTGTCGGCTCTGGAGGAAACTCCTTGTCTTCAGTCTTCCCCTGGTCAAGGAGCTTCTCGGGCACAGGGATCCTGGGTCCTAAGGACGCGCTCTGCTTCTAGTGCTGCTTTCTTGGTGGTAAGAGGTCCCCAACTCTCTGCTTGCTTCTCTTTCCTTTTATCTCTTGAGATATAAAAGGTAGTGCAGGCCACACTCCAGGGAAACTCCCTTTACCTTGGATCAGGGAGGTGACTTGAGTAAGTGTGGTATTAAAATCCCACCCTAATCCTCTCAACATAAAATTACAATCACAAAATGGAGGACAATTACACAGGCATAACCAAACTGATACACACTTTTTTTGGGGGGGAGGGTGCATAATTCAATCCATGACACCAAGGGTACTCAAAATTTCCAGGACCTGATACTGGAGTATGAAATTATTTGATAAATTACAATTTACTGGTAATGACAACAAATTTTACCCATTAATATCATGTTTTCTAATAAAGTTTAATTATACTTTTAAAATGGCTTTATTAATTCTCATATTATCTCAAAAAATATGACACACACGTGAGAGACAGGCTGAAGAACAGAATCAAATGTTAGAAAAGGGAAAATTATACTCCAATGTTTTAAACACTTACATGTGACTTTATCTAAAAATGACAATCTTCCATTTTCTCTTGGCCTTCCAACTTGTTCATTTAAATCTATCACCAATGTTTCTGTCAAGGCAGTCTGTCTAAAACAAATCTGTTGTTGACTGAGAAAATATTTCTTGAATGTCTATTATGTGTTGCACATGAGAGACTGGCGGACATGATATCTATAGAACCTGGCCTCGTGAACCCTATCCTATAATCAGGTATTGAATGAGAACCTGAAACTACAAAATTAAATGCAGAAAAAAAGAGTATATTGCCACGTCCTTAGCCATTTATATTATTATCCAACTTAACACCCTTTCAAAATCTTTTACGAGGTCCATGAGACCTCCAGTGATCTGATACCCGTTTACTTCCCAAACTCATTTACCACTCTGAATGCAACAAAATGAAACTCCAATCATAGCAAACTATTTTATTTTTCCCTATCTTTTGAGTTCATATCTTATGGTAACTCTTTAGAAAACTCTGCAACCATCATTCATATAGCTAAGCTACTCATTCTTAAGAGTTTTTAGTACTATCAAGCATACTGTCCACAAACTCTCTGTATGCAGAGATCAGTGCAACTGATGTTTGAGGATCAGAGTAACATAGAGGACAAAACTCAAAAGAGAGAGAACTCTGGAGACAGGCAACATGTTACCCTTAAATAATTGGCAGATAAGTGATTGTGTACGTGTGAGAGGATTACCCAAGGGCTAGAATCACTTGAAAGAATTACCGGTAACAATTCCAGTGCTCATAACCAAAAAACCCATTGCATCAAGTTGGTTTCAATTCATAGCAGCCCTATAGGACAGAGTGGAAGTGCCCCACAGAGATTCCAAGGATTCAAACGTCTGAGCTTTTGGTTAGCAGCTGTACCTCTTAACCACTACGCTCATACGGAACTGGGAATACTACTTGTTCCCACTGGAATTTCTCAGGAAAACCTAATAGCTCATGTGGTTGTAGAGAAGAATTAGCCCTAAATTTCATGTTGCTCCGTGGTGTCTTAAAATATCTTGAAATCAAGATAGATCCCAAAAGATCAGACTACTTCCAGTTAATCCAGTGGTTCTCAACCAGGATTAATTTCGTTTGCTGGGGGATAGTTGGCAGTGTCTGGATACGTTTTTGACCATCATGACTTGGGTGGGGGCAGTTGAGGCTACTGGTATCTAGTGAGTAGGGACCAGAAATGCCGATAACCATCCTAACACACAGGACATCCCCCCATCTCCCAATAATGAATTATTCTGCCCAAAAGGTCAATAGTACTGAGGTTAATAAATCCTAAAGTAATTTAATTCCATCTCTGAAAAAGTTCAAAAATAAATATAGACATACAAAAATACCCTGTACCCAAAAAGGCAAATTTCAGGATATCCGGCATCCAAAAAGGCTCATCGTATTGAGCATCTTGAGCACCATTTTGAACGTATTGAGCTGGAATATTCTTGCCAGTATTTTCTATACCTGATTTCCACAACAAAATCAACAGCAGATGGTCTAGACAGTTTTCCCCTCAGTCTGAGACTAACCTGCCTTTTACCCATAGGGATTTCTAAGTATAAAAAGTGAAAGTGCAAATGTGAGCTTCAAGGGACATCAAAGGTAGCCCACACGTGACGTGAAACAACACAACAGCACTTTGAATTTGTATTAGTTTTTTTTGAGTTTTCTGTAGAGTCTAAGTTTTAATCGCCTCAGCAGACGTGGATTCAGGTCAAGTGGCATGTTCCCTTCTGTTTAAGCTACCAGAGAAAGTCACAGATGCAGGATCTTCTAACCATTCGTGGTTTTGTAGCATTTTATCACCTGCTTTTTTTTTTTTTTTAGACAATTTTTTCTTCACCTGTCATTCCTCTATGTATCTCCTTTTCCTTTCACACCAACTCCTCTTCTCTATCTTCTTAATCTTGTGTTCCTCTTTTGTATAGTTTCACTCTCCACCACAAATGTCATTATCCTGACAGGGATTTATCAGTCACTGCCAAAGATCCCAGAGGCCCCAAGGAAGCCCAGCTAGCTCTGGAGTTCAGGGCTGTGTTCAAGGTTTCTGTATCTCTGGACGTGGGATTTCAGGACACAGGCAAATATATACTTGCAAATGGAATAGTTAAGTGAAGATACTTAACTGCTTAAATCTATTTAGAGAACATAATGCATTTAATGTGTTTTAAATAAAGCTCATAAATTTGTTCTGCTGTGAAAAATCACTCCTGTGTCAGCTTCCAACATAGCTGCACTCTGTGCTAAGGACTCAAAGAGACCCAGAAAAAAACAAAAGCAAAAACAAAACAGGTATCCAGGTTTGTTTTTATTTTTTAAGAGATATATTTTCTTAATGTTTCTCATTGATCCGGCTTCTATGATCACACCACTCTATGAAAGGATATTTTAAAAGACCTTGCTTGAATTTTCCAAGATTTAAATTCTGATCAGTGAGTCTGCCTCATTTGTCATATTCCTCTTTTTATATTTAGTTTAGGTTTTCTAGGTCAGAACCAATGGGAATTAGCTTTAAAAATTTTATACATATGGCTTTTGAGTTGACTTTTAATTTTAAAAAAAGGGTGACAAGTCAAAATAAATATTACAAATAAAATATCTTAATTCCCAAGTATTCACAAGAGATTAATTTTAATTTGTAGCTAATAGGCTGATATCTTAGAGCTTTATAGCAGTGGTGGCATGGAGTCTGAGTTGGCATATCATGTTCTGTGTTGAGGGTCAGAGTGGTCATGTTGCTCCACCCACCTAACCACCCAACAATGAGCCAGACAAATAAGAACTGTCACTTGGGAAGCCCAGTTTTGAAACTTCAAATTCTCCTGGATAATCTCCACAATATTAAGAAATATACATAAGACATTCTAAAGACCTTCCAATGGAAAGACACAACGTCAAAAAGTGGTCAAAACGCAACAAAGTTTTCTCCATTATGTATGTTTGAAATGTGTGGTCTGGATGACAAGCTTCACCCAACATTGTCATTGTACATTTCCCCTTGATCCTAGTGCATTGATTGATTCCTCTTGATGACATGTCCAAAGCAAGCAAGTTAGACAATGTTCTGTTGGGATCGATAAGATTTACATTGATTAATTTTTGTAAGTAGATTGCCAGGGCTTTCTTTCTAGCCTTTGTTAGTCTGGAAACCTGTTCACCATATGTGACTCTGCTGGTATTTGAAATACTGATGGTATAGCTTTTCAAGTAACCTTCTACCCCTAACAGTAATGCGTGGTTTGTGGATGATGAAACATTTAAAGACATACTTTTCCGAAGAATCATATTGAAGGTGTTTTATATAGACATTGTAAAATTGTTGAAGTAATGTGGAAAGGAGGACCATGTATATACCAAAAAGTTATGGCTCAGAGAACCCCTGAGGAAGCAGGAGATCAGTGGGATGCAGACCCCAAATTCACACAAAAAGACCATACTTAATGGTCTGACTGAGACTAGAGGAATCCTGGTGGTCATGGTCCCCAAACCTTCTGTTGGCCCAGGACAGGAACCATTCCCGAAGAAAACTCATCAGACATGAAAGTGGCTGGACAGTGGGTAGGAGAGAGATGCTGATGAAGAGTGAGCTAATTATATCAGGTGGACACTTGAGACTGTGTTGGCATCTCCTGTCTGGAGGCAGGATGGGAGGATAGAGAGAGTTGGAAGCTGGCAAAATTGCCACGAAAGGAGAGACTGGAAGGGCTGCCTCATTAGGGGGAGAGCAAGTGGGTGTACGGAGTAAGGTGTATATAAACTTACATGTGACAGTCTGACTTGATTTGTAAACGTTCACTTGAAGCTCAATAAAAGTTAATTAAAAAAAAAAAGTTATGGCTTAAATACTAATGGTATAACCTTGAGCAATTATTTAATATTTTTGGGCCTCAGTATCCTAATCTGGAATGTCACTTCCTGCTCTCACAGGCCATAATTAAGGTAATACTATTCTTGTGTGTGTGTGTATATACATATGTATATATATGAAACAATAAAGACTATGAAATTAGAAAATTATGTAGAAACAATTTGGGGATAATATTAAAGCTATGCATGCCTTTTTACTATTATTAGAAATGAATCGTTAGACCTATTCTCTTCTATACCCAAAATAGGATACTGTAAGTTTTCTTCTCCAAAGCAAAATATATGAACATAACTGCATGTTTTAAGAATAGCTAATTTATAATGTACTATGAATTTGAAAGAAGCATTATTTTTTATTTGCCTGAAAGAAGAAATGTATCCCCTAACAGTGTAAAGTGTCACATGAAAAGAAAATTCCTCCTGAGCATTGCTATTTTCTGACTGCTAATTTTTTGGAGGCTTTACCACACTCAAAACCTGCCTTCATTCAAGATTCAGTGATTGACAGAGTTTGAATCAGATGGCATGGATAGAAGTGTGATAAGTTTCTATCAACAATTTTGAAAATAATTTTGACTAAAAATATTCTCCGTAGAATTTAATTAACAGAGTTCCCAGTTTGCATGGGACATACAACCAAAAAATGTATTTTGAAATCTTTATTGCAAACTTGTATAATAAATGAATGCTCAAATGAGTAGGAGGGGTGCGTAAGGTGATTTTCTAGATGGAAGGCTCGGCTGAAAGCGAAATAAACCAAGAAAGAAGTCAGTGAGTGATGTGATCCTTTATCACCCATGATCTAGTAAAACACTTAATGACTCTATCAATGAGTGGGTCAGATCACACTAAACTGAACATTCTTTCCATGTCTTACACGGCTGGATGTAAGGATGAAGCGTCTCCACTGTCACTAGATTGTTTTACCTGGGTATTTGGACCCCATGGACAATAAGGAGTAGTAGAAGGAAATTAATTTTACAGACTTGCAGCATCCATGGTAATCTAACTCTGAACAGTTCGTGGTAAACCTACCTTAGTTTTACGACAACCTGGGTCCACTCTTTCCTCTGCCTGTTTTCCCATTCTCAAAATATAAACCAGACTAAGCATGACACAGACTCTAGGAGACCTGCTTGTCAGTGGCAAATGCTATTACAGATGTAGAAAAAATAGATGTCCTTGAGGGGAACAGAGTGCTTGATGTTATCCATTTTGTGAGTCATTCCTTTCTTTGTATCTTCTCTGTTTATGGAATCCCTTCCTCCTCACCCATCTATCCTACAAAACCAGAAAAAAACAAACCAATTGCCTTTGAGTCTATTCCAATTCATAGTGATCCTATAGGACAGAGTAGAACTGTCCCATAGGGTTTTCAAGGAGGGGCTGGTGGATTCAAACTACCGACCTTTTTAGTCAGCAGCTGAGCTCTTAAGGACCGTGCCACCAGAGCTTCTATTCTACAGTAGTGCGTATTCACCTGGCTGTCTTTTCCAGTACCTATTTTGTGGTCTTCTGGAAACTAGGAACCATTTTAATTTTGTTTATAGGGCCTGGCATAGATGAGGTGAATAGGAAAAGAAGAAAGAAAGTGGAGTGAGTATAATTAGCAGAAGAGAGGAAAGGAGTAAAAGTGAGAAAAGGAGAAAAAAAAGATAAGAATTAAATGTTTTAGGAAGAAAACATTTTAGAGTCAATATACTAATCCGTTTCCCCCAAATGCTGTCTTTCCTTTCTGCTTATCACATCAAAAATATCCCCCAAAATAACATCTGTTTAAGCAGATGTTTGAAAAATGCTTTGTATAGAGATTACCAAATTTATTTTTAAACAATATGCCAATGTAAAGGGGTAGGTGTTACAAGCAAGGTAGGCATTATCTTCTTTACATACAAAAGAACAAAAGATCTTAGAGGATAATGTTAGATTACAAATTCTGTGCTACTAGATTATATTTCATTTTTAAAGTTCTGTTCAATCTCACCTCCTTTGGAATGCCCATTGTAACAGCTGCAGCTCATAAGGCTTTCTTGGGTCTCTGAACAAACAATAAAAAATAAGGATTTAGTCTTCATCCAAACAGTGCTTCACAGCTTTAACTATGTTTTGTATATGCACCCTGTCTCCATTTAGATAATAAACCCCAAGGTTATACCATATTTCCAAACATCTAGCCAATATCTGGTAAAGAGAAGATGTTAAATAAATAGTTCTTCCTTGTGTTTTGGACCAGAGAGCTAAATATGATATAGAACTATTGGGAAACAGTTACTAATCTACTATTACGTCCATCCAGTAATATATATATATATATTTTTTATTTACGATAGTGTATTTTTGCATCCCTAGAAATTGCATTTGTTCTTCTTATCAATTTTGTTTTCCTTCTTATTATGCTTATGACTCTTCTCTTGCACATAAGTCACATTTTTTAAAGAATGGCAGATTTTGTGAATTGCATTTTTTTTTTTTTTAGTTTTGTATTTGAATGTATTATTTAGAGTGTTACACTGTGTTTTGGCAAATGGTTTCAGTCCTGTTTCTGAAGATTTTAAGGGCAAGTCTAAAATAGTCTTAATCTGGGGTGGTTTAGTCCTTCTACAAAGAAGTGGCCCTACTTAGATCTCTGTTGAGGGTACCAGGCATCCAGTGAGTTCTCGCCATAGCTAACAGAAAAGAAAACAATTCCTTCAACTGTGTGAAATTTAAAAATTGTTCAACTGAATGTTCTCTTACAATCCTTCTACTTCCAGAAGTTGTGTTTTAGCCAGTCTTGTAGAATTTTGTCAAAGACCCAAGGAAACCATTTGGACATTTCTGTGGCTTTTTTTTGTGAATAACTTCCTCCTTTCTAGTCCTCTGCTCCAAAAATTTTAGCCCTCTTGGCTTCTACAAACTCCAATCCCTTCCTCATCAACTCAGCAGTACTGAAGAACTCTGAATTCCTGCTCTTTACTCAGCAGTTAGAAATTGCCACAAAGCTGAAAGGTAGGTATAGAAATCAATGTCATGACTGGATTTTAGAAGGGAGATTTTTCTCAGTTGAGTTTTAAATTTATAAATTGTAGATTTGGCATGATTCTGAAATCATGAAACTTTCTCTTTTACCGTTTTTTTTTTTTTTCTCTCTCTCTCCTCTTGAATAAAACTAATATTTTACTATGGTCTATGTTTCAAAGAGGCAGTTTACTGTAGAGTCCTTTGGGGTATTGTTAACTCACACTTTAAAGGCCTTTACTGATACCCAGATCAGACCATCTGTTTGATCTTCACAAGGATGGTTAGAAAGAGAAAGTTAACATTTGGATTAGCTTTATGTATTACTATATTCTGGATGATAATAAAAATTTGCAAATGAACTTTGGCATGCTTGCAGCCATTTGGGTCAAATGTGTTAAATTACTTGTGGGCAATTTGAGAAATGTGAATATTGTAATACATAAACATGATTAGCTTAACCTTGGGAACCTCATTAATAAAACACAATCAGCCTTTATGAGTGCACAGTGTATGTAAAGGCTGTCATTTCTGTTTTAGGAATTCTAACAGTTGGTTTAAAATGTAGTATTGTCTTTCCATGAATTAGTTTTCCAATTACCAAAAAAGAAAAAAGAAATTTTTATTCTTCTCTATTATAAGTATCACTAATCATATTTGACATTTATGTATACCTGCCACATTGTCCTGACTTCTTTGACATGGCAAAAATATACAATAAAGGAGCAGAAGAGCTGGATTTGTGGCCTGTGCTTAGTTTGGTGACCTTGGACAAGTCCCTTAACCTTTCACAACACGTTTGTTATCAAGCGTAAAATGAGAATAATTTCTGCATCATAGAATTTTGTCATACCAGCTGTAAAACAAATGTGGAAGCATTTTATAAAAGGAAAGTATATTTTATAAATACTAGTTGTAGATAATATTTATGTACTTATTTCAGTTTGCCACCTTTCAAGAAAGAGTGACTCAAGGACATAAACCTTAAGTTACCAGGTTACCATTGGGCTGTACCATTCCCCACACTAAACTTCATAAATCCCTTCTTCTGAAGATTACAAAAAGAGATAGTGGAATACATTATTGCCCACTGAGATATAGGCGTCAGGCTATTAAACTCACCTAAACAAAGTACTTCATGCTTTGGCTTTTCTGAAAATCAAAAAAACCTATTGCTGTTGAGTTGACTCCGACTCCTAGCGACCCTATACCAAAAAAACCCACTGCCGTTGAGTTGATTCCGACAGAGTAGAACTATCCCATAAAGTTTCCAAGGAGCATCTTGTGGATTCGAACTGCCAGACTTTTGGTTAACAGCCATAGCACTTAACCACTACACCACCAGGGTTTCCAGCGACCCTATAGGATAGAGTAAAACTTCCCATTAGGGCTTCCAAGGCTATAATCTTTACAGAAGAGGACTGCTACACCTTTCTCTCATGGGGCGGCTAGTGGGTCAGAGCTGAATCCCGCCTTAAATTCCACTTACCCTCTTAAAAAGGGTCTCAGTCCCTTTTAACCCACTAGCCTCATAGATGGAAAATTAAAGAGAAGAGCAGTGAGACATCATCCAAAGACCAAAAGAAAATGTAGAAGGCCTCAAGTAAGATGAAATTTTTGAACTTTTTTTCCATTCTACTAAAAGCACCAACTTTTAGCACTAAGTCTCAAGTTACTCTTTGATGGAAATCATAGCTCCCCTTGGGGGAGATGGAAGGATGAAGAAGGAATTCCTTAACTTCTCCTTACAGGTAAGGCAACTGTCACCAACACTCCCCCACATTTGTTCTTTTGCTAATCTAAAGGACTGAACAGTCAGTTCTTTTGTCAGTGGGAATTATAAATGTCACTCTAAAAGGAGAACCTCAGTAGAGAATCAAAAGAATTCAACCTCTGTATTCTCCTAGGACTAATGTCAGGCTCTTCAAGACTCACGAGCTTCTTGTGTCTCTAATTTCGCTTCCAGAAGTCATCTCAATGTTTAAGAACATTTTCAGTAACGCTTGCCCCAAAGTCACTTGATACATTGAGATAAGGACTCCCTCCTTTTCCATTTCCTACCTTAGTGTTATGCAACTCAGTGATTTTACTAAAATGGGCCTAAAAATAGAGTCGTGCAAGTATTTAGATAAGAGCATAGGCCAAATCATATAATATCTAGCAATGTGAAATATGTAAGTAAAGTTATATATATGTATAATTTATAACATATCTTCCAAATATCCCCTAGATAGTAGAATTTAAAAGTGTACCTCACATACCACACATTCTCAAATAATTTGTTCTCACTAGGAAATTCAAATCTCTACAACAATAAAGTCCTTTTCTTTTTCTTTTTTCCTTCCTTCCTCCCTTCCTTCCTCCTTCCCTCCCTCCCTTCTTTCCTTCCTTCCTTTCTTTCTTTCCTCCTTTCTTTTTTGTTATTACTCTGTTCAGTCCCAGTCAAAGTGGCTTTAAAGTCTGTTTAGCTATCTGAGAGACATACACATTGTATATTCTTTTAGATTCTCTCAGCTTTATCTTTGCATTGAGTCAGATCTCCAGAAATCTACGTGGTAGTGTGAAATTGGAACCACATAGAATAAGGGTGAGGATGAGTTGATGGCTGAAGGCTTGGTCATGTAAAGGTTCACCATCTTACAGTTCTCGTAGTTTATTCTGGCTCTCAGCTGCAACCTCACTTGAGGTGATTGGCTGGATCAGTATGGGCCCTCACCGCGTTGCTATTTAGTTTTGTTTATAGCATGTTGGCTGGGTCCCAGAGCCAGTGGTTTAACAGCACAAAGTGACAGAGTATGGCACTTTCATAATACAACCTTGAAGTTCTTTTTTTTTTTGAGGTAGTCACAGAAATATGCCCAATTTCAAGGGTAGGAGACATAGACCCTATATTTGATGGGAAAAATGTGAAGGTCACAATGTAAGAAGGGCATGTGAGATAGGAAATATCTCTGTGAGCATCTGTAAAAATGCATTCTGTCACAACTCAAATATCTGTGTCATTACCCACCTAACCCAAACTGTGTCTCCATTACTTCTTTGTCTCTTCCCACTTGTGATTCTGTGATTAGATCTCACTGCTATGTTAGTTGCATAACATCAGGGTAAGAAATGAAAAAGGAGCAAGCCTTATTGTTGATAGCTAATGAAAGGTCTGCTGATAGAACCAAAGTCAATGATTTTTATATTTATTTAAAATTCATTCATGTATTGACTTGCCTGCTATACTGACATTAATGAAGATATGAAGAATTACACAATTCACTAGTCTCAGGGAGAGCAAAAATTAGTGGAAGAGTAGACAAATGGTAAATTATCAGTTCATTCATGCTTTCAAAAAATATGTTAGTTTTATTTGCTATTATTTTGTACTTATTGATTAATTGCTACATATAATTGTCTAGATGATTTTCTAGCCAATGAAAATGCAATGTAGAACAAGAGAAGGAAGAGTCTACGCTTAAGGAGTTTCCTTACCTGTGAGAAGAGATAAAAATAGATCAACAAGCGAATAGAGAGTACAGAATTCTACTAGGGATATAAAATGAGGTGAAACAATAGCAATTCAACAGGTGAAACTTCAGATTGAATGACCAAGTGTTGGCCCTCTAAGGAGAGGGTATTTAAACAGAAGTAAGATTACTCAATGGAGACAGAATCTAGACCAAGCTCTAAGGCTGAAATGAGCTTGGGAGTTTTAAGAAACAAGAAAAAGACAAGAGAGACAAGAAGGTTGTGAATAAGAGATAAGAGGAAGAGAGTGCTCTGAGTTGAAATTAAAGATACAAGCATGACTGGGTTATAAAGTTCTTTGTAATCCTGGGGTAAAGGGAGTTTAGATTTTTAGAAAGTCATTTGAGGGTTTTGAGGGAATGGTTGCTGAGTGTTGAGTGAATTATAAGGAATGGATTCAGAAACAAGCTTAAGAAGCTCTTTTAAGAGTCCTCATGAAAGATAATGGCAATTTTGATCAGCATGGGAGTAGCAGAATTGGAGAGAAATGGTTTACTTCAGTATATATATTTTGGAGGAAAAGTTGGTAGGGACGCCTGATGGACTGTATGTGGGAGAAAGAAATGAAAGGAACCTAAGATCACTTCTAGTTTTTGGCTAGAATAACTGTATCAAATGAGATGTTATTCGGAGAAAAAGGAAAGATTCAAATGAAGACGCATGAAGGTAATTCAGTATTTAAGTCTGGAGTTGTAGGAAAATAATAGGTCTGGAGTTAAATATTTGAGAGCCATGGCCTGTAGGAGATCATTTATGGGGGATATGCGGAAAAATAAAAGAAGTCTGACTGTACCAACTCCTGGAATATTTTAATCTGTAGAGATGAAGCAGAGAAACAAGACCAGGGGTGAGAGAGGGGGATTTTAAGAAGAATGTCCAGTCAAGTAGAAAGAAAATCAGAATATTATGTAACTCAGAGAGCAAGGGGAAGTTGACAATTTGTCCAATTTTTTTCAGAGGTAGAGTAAGAAAGTAAAATAAGTGATTATTGAATATGTCAACTAGCAGGTCATTGGTAACTATGATAAGGGTAGTCCCTGTATAATGATGGGGATCTAGTGGAGGAGACAATATGAGGGGTTAGGAAGTGGGAACATCTATAGGCAATTTATTCATTATTTTTTCCATGAAAACAAGTAAAAGGTATGTGAATCTGATGTCAAATGAAGGTTATTTTTTGCACACCCATGTATGCTATTAGGAAAAATTTACCAAAGAGAAACTGATGACTCAGGAGAGAGATAGAATGATTTCAGGAGTGGGGGTTGCTGTGAGTCGGAATTGACTCGATGGCACTGGGGTTTGGTTTTTCTGGTGCCATAGGAAACCCTGGTGGTGAAGTGGTTAAGTGCTATAGCTGCTACCCAAAAGGCTGGCAGTGTGAATCTACGAGGTGCTCCTTGGAAACTCTGTGGGGCAGTTCTACCCTGTCCTATAGGGTCACTATGAGTCCGAATCGACTTGACGGCAACGGGTTTGGTTTGGTTTTTTTTTTATATAATTTTTCCAAAGAAGGTGACCACATGGCAAATAAGGAAAATCTTGAGAAATAAATGGCAATTATCCAGACCCACAGGAAACATGGATAATATCAGATGCAAAATTTTCATACAGAATTTAGACATCAAAACATTATCCCAGATATCCCTGCCCAATGTATCCCAAAAATTCTCTGCACCTCAAAACTGATACAAATTGTTTTGTATTCTTCAAAATGTATTTGATTCTTATTCTTTTCATTAAGTGCTGCTTAAATTTTTCATTGTGATATATCCATCATTTTGTTTTTTAATAATGTCAGATAGTAACAGCATACATAGAAGTAACAAATATGTTGAATTTTGCATCCCGTTCAATTTAAATATAGCACAAGAAAACATTTTCTTATGTGTGGCTGTTTGCTAAAATGTGAATATATTTCACTCTCTTCCCAGCAAATGAAAATGACTAATGATTTTTACTGAAGTCACCAGAAACCATGACCAATGCTGATACTGTGCCTTGGCATATCCCCTTAGGCTTCTGCCAACAACCAAACCACCATTCTTAATTTTTGGCAATTTCCAACAAAATGCACTGCCTCATCACCCAGGCCATCTTACTTGAGCAAAAGGTGCCAAGAATGGCTAGATCTTTAAAACAGGCCCCTAACGCCAAAAGATCCACCTGCATCAGGTCTAGACACAGGAGACAAATACCAATTTGAATAAACTCCCTCAAAAATAGAATGTTCATGGAAATAGACATTTCCATCCACCTGCCTCACAGAATGCCACCATTAACGATGACTTAAAGGCATCCTCCCTGTGTCCAGGATAGTGTCATGTGCTGTGAGGTACACAAGCATAATAGAATACATGAACTTCAGCAGCTTGTGATATCGCTATTACTCTAAGGTCATGAACACATTTCTATTTTATTATAACAGTTTCTATGGGTTTGTTTTTGTTTTGTTATTACATATGGCTTTTTCTTGTACCTAGAATTTATTTTGGGCAGTAGTTGGACTTGATTATTTTTCCCCAATTGGACCTGAATTGTTCCAAAGACATTTATTCAATACTCTATCCTTTACTTCTCATTTGATATATTAATTTTATTTCTATCCTTCATTACTTGGTTACCATATGACTTTTACTATACATGAGTTTTACTTACATGAGACCGTTTCTTAAATATTTTATTCCATTGATCTGTGGTTTGGCCTCTGTACCACACTGCACTCCTTTAACTAAGAGCATTTTAGTGTATAATATGTAGTACAGCAAGTCCACTACCCTTATTCTTCTTTGTCAAAATCGGCTTGACTATTCTTGCACATTTATGATGCCATATGAATTTTAAGGTCAGATTCTGAAGATCTAAACATATATATGAATTCCTGGGTAGAATGAAAGGAGTAATAAGCTGCTCTCATTTCTGACAAAAATAAAGACATACATGAAATTTGAGGTTCATTTGATAAACATTCACTAAATAACTACTTTGTGTCAGGTGTTGTTAGGCAAGGTGGCTAAAAAATAAATAAGACAGTGTCCTTGCCATCCTGAGGTTTTAATCTGATAAGGACACAGAAAACATAAAAGGTTAACTGCTCAGAAGCTTTTTTCAGTGATTATTTCCTGAGAGTGTTTTCTGTAATTCCCTGTGGTACCATAGCTACACGCCCACCTATGACGAATCCTACTGGGCTTTGCAATTCAACTCTTTCTTTCTTGTCAAATTGTATTTCATGCTGAACTTTCACATGCACTGTTTATTTTTCTTAAGGATGCATTCCATGGCTTCTATGTGCCATATCCTGAAGTTGGATACGGAGGTCGTACATTCGCTTGAAGAGCTGATGGTCTAGAGGCTGAGACAGATAAATAAACCGGGTATATTCTGAAAGAGTTGAGCGCAAGATGCTATGAGCACCAGCCAGCGTGGACAGAACATTGTGGTGGTTGAGATTAAGTTCTTCATCTCAGACTGCCTGGATTCAAGCTTCAGCTCTCCCACTTCCTGCTGGGGGACCTCGAAGAACTTACTTACACTCACTGTGTCTCTGCTTTTTGATTTGTACAATGAGGATAACGATAGAACCTTCCGCCATTGAGTTTTTGTAGTGATTAAAAGAGATATTGGTGCAAAACACTTAGAACCATCTGGCACAGCCAGTATTCAATGAATGATAACTACTGTTTTATTACTGCTATTAACCAGGGGAAGTTTTCTGCAGGATATGCATGCTTGATCTGAATATTAGAAGGATACGCACAGAAGACCCCTGGAAATAATTTTATAAAGCGAATTTCTAGGCATTGGGCTTAGCCCAATGTTTAGAAGCCACCGAAGTTCTATGTGGGAAATATTTTTATGCATATTTCACAGATGAGGAAAGACACCCCAAGAGGTTAAGTTACTTCCCCAGAGATAATGCCTAGCAAGAAGCAGAGATGGAAATCAAATGTAAGAGTTTTGATTCCTCGTTCTGCCTCTATAGTCTCTATAGGGCTGCTTGCTTCCTTGCCTGCTACCTACTGAGAAAATAAGCTACGACTTGCTAAGATTATTAAGTCAGTGCACCTGAAAAAGCCGGAGCAGAGCTTTTCTCTGCCCACTCATCTAAAAGGTCTTGATTTGATCTGATTGCCCACTCCTTACAACTGGTAATGGAAGAGAAAGCACAATGAATTCATCACAATTTTACTTAAAAGAAATGTTGCAGTGAGTTCAGTTAGGGGGAAGGATCCTGTCTTTTGACCAGTATAGCTAGAGAGTTTTGATCTAGAAGCCATTTTGAGACCACAGCCTGGTTCCTAAATAGCTACGTTTCTAAGACATAATACAGTCACTTCACTCAGTATGTGTTTAGGGATTGCAAGAAAATGAAAGTATCTATGCAATGAAAAGCACAGTTTGAATGGTCTCACATCTTGTGTGGGCTTTCACTCTTGGTGCTGAGTCACATGCAAATTTGGTGACATTAAAAAACATATTATGCCATTTTAGAGAGGGTGTGAAAAATGAGACTCTGAGTTCACACACTGGAATTTTAAACACTCCCTGATTTTTCGTTCCTTATCTTAAAGTTTCACATTAATATCCTACGGCATTCTGCAGTGTCTCCACGCAGCAATCCATCAGCTTGATCTAAACTTGTTCTATCCTTGCCCCAAGCCTAAAACATGCCTATCTATGGTGCCAGCCCAGAAAATACTTACTTTGAAAAATCTAGTTATTGTTCATTATTTGTGTACTGAGAACCTCAGGCCAGCACATGAGTCAGGAAAGACCTCCAACTGATTTCCTGGCAGGCCTTTATATGAGGCTAATTTTCACTTCTGTATATTCATTCACTATTTTTATTACCTGGAAATTAAGAATACCTGGAGGGATAATCAGCTCCATGATAAATTATTCCTCTCCATAACAAGAGAGTGTAATTACTTATTCACATGTCCGCATTTATAATTTGATTTTGGAAGAGAACACAAATATCATTTCACAAAAACCTTTCCACATTACATTTGTACAATTAGCAGAGGTTTAAAAGAAACTTGATGATTCCTTAGGTCAGTGAATTTTGAAGTATAAGCATATCAGTATTTTCTTATCATCTGCTTTAACCTGAACAGCAAATTCAAAAAGAATAACTACATCGAGACCATTCTATGACAAATTTACTCAGCAAGCATTTGCTCTTTCCCAGGGGCTTCTCTAAGCAGACAATTTACCATATAGAAGCTGAATGTGCTACCAACAACTTTTTAGGTTTTAAATCACACTTTTTTGAAAGAAAGAAAAATAAGTCTTTCTAGCTTTGTATTTAGTATTGAGTCATCTGTCTAAAAGAAATTTGGGTTTGAAATGTCAGGGAGGAGGGCAGCAGTTGTTGTTAGGTGCCTTTGAGTTATTTCCGACTCATAGTGACCCTGTGTACAACAGAACGAAACACTGCCCGGTCCGTTGCCATCCTCACAATCGTTTTTATGCTTAAGCCCATTGTTGTGGTCACTGTGTCAATCCATCTTTTTGAGGGTATTCCTCTTTTTCACTGACCCTCTACTTTACCAAGCATGATGTCCCTCTCCGGGGACAGATCCCTCCTGATAACACGTCCAAAGTATTGAGACATAGGCTCAATATCCTTACTTTTAAGGAGCATTCTTGTCATACTTCTTCCAAGACAGGTTTGTTCCTTTTTCTGACAGTCCATAGTACATTCAATATTCTTCTATTCTTTGCCAACACCACAGTTCAAAGCCACTAATTCTTCTTTGGTCTTCCTTATTCATTGTCCAGCTTTCACATGCATATAAGGCAATTGAAAACACCCTGGCTTGGGTCAGGCGCACCTTAGTCTTCAAGGGGACATCATTGCTTTTCAACACTTTAAAGAGGCCTTTTGCAGCAGATTTGCCCAATGCAACGCATCCTTTGATTTCTGGACTGCTGCTTCCATGGGTGTTGATTGTGGATCCAAGTAAAATGAAATCCTTGACAACTTCAATCTTTTCTCCATTTATCATGATGTTGCTTATTGGTCCAGTTGTGAGGATTTTTGTTGTCTTTATGTTGAGGTTAGGAAACCCTGGTGGCATAGTGGTTAAGAGCTACGGCTGCTAATCAAAGGATCAGCAGTTTGAATCCTCCAGGTGCTTCTTGGAAACTCCCTGGGGCAGTTCTATTCTGTCCTATAGGGTCGCTATGAGTCGAAATCGACTCGATGGCACTGGGTTATGTTGAGGTGTAATCCATACTGAAGGCTGTGGTCTTTGATCTTCATCAGTAAGTGCTTCAAGTCCTCTTCATTTTCAGCAAGCAAGGTTGTGTCATCTGCTTAACACAGGTTGTTAACGAGTCTTCCTCAAATCCAGATGCCCCCTTCTTCTTCATATTTACTCAGCATGCAGATTGAAAAGATATAATGAAAGGATACAGCCTTGATGCACTCCTTTCCTGACTTTAAACCATGCAGTATCCCCTTGTTGTCTTCAAAAGACTGCCTTTTGATCTATGTACAGGTTTTTCATGAGCATAATTAAGTATTCTGGGATTCCTATTCTTTGCAATGCTATCCATAATTTGTTATGATCCACACGGACAAATGTCTTTGCGTAGTCAATAAAACACAGGTAAACATCTTTCTGGTATTCTCTGCTTTCAGCCAGGACCCGTTTGACATCAGCAATGATATTCCTGCTTCCACGTCCTCTTCTGAATCTGGCTTGAATTTCGGGCAGTTCCCTGTCAATATACTGCTGCAGCTGCTTTTTAATAACCTTCTGCAAAATTTTACTTGCATGTGATATTAATGATATTGTTTGATAATTTCCGCATTCAGTTGAAGCACCTTTTTTGGGAGTAGGCATAAATACGGATCTTTTCCAGTCAGTTGGCCAGGTAGCTGTCTTCCAAATTTCTTGGCATAGACAAGTGAGCATTTCTAGTGCTGCATCCGTTTATTGAAATATTTCAATTGGTATTCCATCAATTCCCGGAGCCTTGTTTTTTTGCCCATGCCTTCAGTGTAGCTTAAACTTCTTCCTTTAGTACTGCTGATTTCTGATCATATGTTACCTCCTGAAATGGTTGAATGTTGACCAATTCTTTTTGGTATAGTGGCTCTGTATATTACTTCCATCTTCTTTTGATGCTTTCTGCATCATTTAATATTTTCCCCATAGGCTTCTTCTATATTGCAACCCCACGCTTGAATTTTTTCTTCAGGTCTTCCAGCTTGAGAGAACCCTTATGTGTTCTTTGTGAAAATTGTAAATTATCATTATTCAATCATAAGGTGAATTTTTGACCCCCATAATAAAAAATGCTACTAATAATTAATTAAATTTTTAATTAGAAAATAAGCATAGTTCTGTAACTCAACCTACTTTTCCATCCAAGGACTACCATATTTTTAGGTAGTAATGCATGCCTTCCCGGTTTTTTTGCCTGCCATGCCCTCCTCACCCCCAGGTACATTTGTAAGTGTGCCATGCTGATTTTTTTTATAGCAGCACATGGAAGAGGATTGGTATGGCAGCACTTGCAAGAGTGCCTAGCAGGATGGAGGAGGATACAGCCGGCAAACAAATGCAGAAGGTACACATTATTTGCGTAAAAATATTGTGCTGTTATCATTACTAATGTGAATTTTCTACTAAAACATGTCAGGTGACTTAATGAAAGTTTATGGCAAAATCATTGACTGATATCAAAACAAGGCCATTTAAATCTTTACCTTTTCCTCTTACTATCAGGAGTAAAGCAAATTACTTAGCCCCTCTGAGTGTCATTGTCACAATCCTTAAGTAGTTTGGGGCTAATATTGTCTCTTTTTTATGTTTAGTGTGAAGATTAAATGAAATAATGATTTTAAAGTACCTAACAGTGCGTGGCTCTCTATTCAGTAAATGTTAGTTCTCCTTTGCACTTTTTCTTTACCTAATCCAAACCCATTGTCGCTGAGTTGATTTCAACTCACAGCAACCCTATGGGACAGAGTAGAACTGCCCCATAGGGTTCCCAAGGAGCGGCTGGTGAATTTGAACTACCGATCTTTTAGTTAGCAGCCAAGCTCTTAACCACTACTCCATCAGGGAGTAATAGTACATTAATATAGAGGCTGTGAGCCCTCCAAACTGCTTTTAAGTCTTGACCAAACATAAGATATTGTAAATAAATCTTTATTACTCAAAAAACTTTGAATGACAGAACTAGACAACCAACTCTATGTTTTTTCTCGTGTGTGTGTGTGTATTTTTTGGTGTTCTTTTTTGTTGTTGTTGTTGTTGATTTTTGTTTGTTTTAATAGTAATCTACTAGTGTCTACACTGCAGACATTAATGTATTATTCCCTTCTAAAAGGAACCAGGGTGCTTGCCTGGGGCAGGATAAATACAGAATAAGCCTAGAATATCTTGCCATTCCAGAAAGTAAGTGACCTGTCAAAGACTAAGAAGGTCTTATGAAAAGGACTTAGGAGCCAGTTTGAAGACATTTCTGAGATGGGAAAATCAGTGAAGTTAATAAGATGAAATGAAATACACAACATATTGTAAACAAAGTCATCCATAATGCTAACAAAATGATTGGTCACCTTCTAAGCACGTTAGAGAACTAACTCATAATTTTAAAAAGAGATGAAGGGACAGAATCAAACACTTATAATGCCTTTCTTATACAAACGGTATAACAGGGTGACGGTTATACAATTTGTGTAAGTGATTACAAGAAGTTTCTTCATTATAGAAGCATTATAGCTAATAAAAGAAGCTAGAATGATAGCATATGACCCTTTTGTAATCTGTAATGGGCTAATGGATCTAGGCAGTACTTCCGACTGCTAACTTCACACACACACACACACACACACACACGCACATACACACACGAATTGGAGAAACTTAATATTGCTTTCTGTATATTGATAATTATATTCTAAAACTACATTTTTTTTTTTAATAACTAAAGACTTTACAATCAATTGCAATCAATGCATGATGACTCCAGAGCATTTCTTAGGAGGTGGTTGTTTTAGTTGCTATTTAAATATTTCAGCACGGTTATTCTTTTATTTGCTCCTTTCTCTAATCAGCCCTCTGCTTGAAAACACAGAAAAAAAAAAAAAAGTTTTTTTTTTTTTATGACTAGATCTGCAAACCACAAAAGATTCCAACCTGCATCATATTTTTTAGTTTCTACAATATCTCTTCTGTGTGTTATTTAGTTTTGACATCTACTGAGACTGGTCTGGGTCACCCTTACCATGACCTCATCTCTGAACAATGACCATAGCATCCTAACTGTTCTCATCCCTATAATTTTTCTCTACATGGTCACTAGAATTAGCTTCTAAATCACAGAGACAATCATATCACTTCATTGGCCACCTCCTTTGTGATATGTATAGAATGAACTTGTACCTACTTCATCTGGACCTAAACCTTCTCATTTCAATCCCCACTGTATCCCACATTGTAATTTATTATATCAGTGAAATCAACTAGGCCTTGGATCAGGTCTCGTGTGATTGCTGATGCTATATCATGAGCCTAGACTACTGTTAAGTCTAGTTGTATATGAATTTCAATATACTCAAAATATTTGAAAACTGTAACTCACCTATTTGCATATGTGTGTGCTACTATATTTTAAAAAAATAACAGGGAAGTACTTATTGATGTTCTTTACTAAAATATATTCTGCTCCAATGCATATTTATGTAATACAAATTGGCTCACATCCAACTAGTATATAAGGGATTGATGTTAATATTATACTGATGCCAAGTTGGTCCATTCACAAATTTTTTTTAATCATCTTAATATTTTTATGTCACAAAGAGCAGCTGAATGTACAATAAACTAACAGAGCTGAACACAGATCATGAAGGAATAGAGTATTATACACGATGTCTATATTCTCCTCACATTTATTTTTGTCTTGGTTCAATTTGGCCACGTGCCATGTCTTGTAAGTACCTTGCTCATGGGCCTCCCTAATTCGTGTGTATTTTCTCTTGTATCTATAACTTTGCAGCCTCAAACTTGCTTGCACTTCCCTGCCATCAATAGCAAAAACTTTTATTTTAATGGTGAAGTTCAAAATATTTTCTAGCACATTTTTCTTTTTGTAGGAATCACGCTTTTTTTATTATTATGCTAGTACTAAAAAATAAAAAATATATATTTTTTAGTATTGATATTACAGCATATAGTTCATAAAATTGTGCTAGTTTTGAGTGGCTTGTCCTTAACTCTATTTTTTCCATATACTCTGCTAAGTTTTCTTTTTCAGAAGATAAGCTTACTCTGAAATCCACATATCACTGTACAGTATTTAGTTCAGTAATATTAAAGCTTACAACTATGCAGGAGGAATTTTCTTTAATTCCTTCATCTATTTACAGGAGGTTACACAGCTTTAGACTTACCTACGCTGGTTTTACATATTTCTTTTTTTAACAGATTGGAAACTAGGTTTATTTCTGGTTTGTTTCATTTAGCATCCCTAAGATTGCCTTTCTAAACCTTCATTTTTCCTCTTACACTTTATCATCGCTTTCTCTTTCTGTTGCTCTAATTATTGCTAATGTAAAAAAAAAGAAATTGCCTCAAAATCTTTGATTAATGGAGTGGCTTATCGTATGACCTTACTATATGATGGTGTTTAATTATTTTCAGATACATCTAGCAATACAAACCAACCTTAGATTGACTTAATAGAATCTCATATATAAAGTCGATTAATATTAAAATCATGGGTGATTTCACACTTTCGTGGATAAAATTTCTTTGTGTTTTCACAATGTCTGTTCCTGCTTGTCTTGCCTCGCCCATCTGAGGGTTCTAATGTCCAACATTTCCGGGCTCTGTTTTTTCTAGTCTGTGATCAGTTAGAGTTCAGCGATCCGGGTACCACGGGAAAGGTCTGGAAATGGTCTACCATCATCTTCCCAAAGCCATCATGTGGGGAGCTAACAGAGCCCTGAGGGCTCCCACATGCATCATTCTGACATCTCCCTCCACCACTTTAGCCCATATTGCCTGACCAGCCTCCACCTTAACTTCAGGGTTTACTCCAGTTCCTCATTGGGTCTGAATGCTCTTCTAAGCTTTAGCCAGGCAAACTGAAAAGGACTAGATTTCCTGAGTTACTGCTAAACAATTCCTCTTCCCTGAACTCAAGCTGGAATTGTTTCTGTAGCTGCATCTATTTGTTGTGCTTTAACAATGAATGAGTCACCAAAACAAAAGAACATTTGCTTTCTAGAAGCCCTAGAACCATAAGTCCTTCTGCTGCTGCACAACTCTCAACACAACTTTCAACCCAGCCCCAGCTCCACTTCAGTGGATATAGACATTGGAATTGCCTATGCTCTCTGAATTTTGTGATTTAACCTCCTGACCCCTACTTTGATTGGCTAGTGGACATTCCTGGCAAGTTTATTTTCTTTATTATTCTTCTGGATCTGATGGGCCTTTTAATTTCTGTCATGATCTCCTAAAAGGCTTTTCTGCTGTATCATTAAGGGGGAGCCCTGGTGGTGCAGTGGTTCAGAGCTTTGGCTGCCGTCCAAAAGGTCAACCATTCAAGTCTACCAGCAGCTCCTTAGAACCCCTAGAGGGTGGTTCTACTCTGTTCTATAGGATCGTTGTGAGTAGGAATCCACTGGACAGCTACAGGTTTGTTTGTTTGCTAAGCTAAGTCCACCATTTCTGTGGGTTAAGGTAACATAAGTGGTTCTCCCTCACACAACAGTCCAATGTGGATGTTTCCAATTAGTGGATGTGTGCCCAGTTCTGGGCTCCCCACGACACCTTGAGGCACTCAAACCACTTTCCAAGGTCACGGTGCATCAGAGTACAAGGGGGATTTTTATGGGCCAGTCCTGGAAGTTGTGAATACCTACATTAAGTTGGCTAGAACAGCATCTAACAAGAGAAACTGGAAAATGTAGATTCCTCATGTGCCTGGCGGCGGGGGGGGGGGGGAAGACTTGGATCGATGATCAGTAAGTAATCTCTGCTTGGTATGTAAGAAAATATAAAAAGCAGTGTAAACTTATATACGACACCAAAACCGTGAAAATCATGACATGTAGATTAAAGTACACTTAAAACATGACATATATTTAAAGTAGCTAAAAAAAAAAGAAGAAGAAGTCTTGAAATGTCTGAAGAGTAAGGACCATAATATAAACACAAGGAGCCCTGCTGGCACACTGGTTAAAGTGATAGGCTGATAAGTGAAAGGTTAGAAGTTCAAATCCACCAGCTACCCTGATGGAGAAAGATGTGGTGGCAGTCTGCTTCCATAAAAATTACAGCCTTGGAAACCCTGTGGGGCAGGTCTGTTCTGTCCTGTAGAGTCGCTATGTGTCAGAATCATGAATCAACTGAATGGCAATGGGTAATATAAACACAGGAACCCTGGCAGTACAGAGGTTAAGCGCTCAGCTGCTAACCAAAAGGTTAACAGTTCAAACCCACCAGCAACTCCAAAGGAGAAAAGACTTGGCAATCTGCTCTCATAAATATTACAACCTTGGAAACTCTATGGGGACAGTTAGCTCTGCCCTATAGGGTTGCTATGACTTGGAATTGACTCAATGGCACTCAACAGCAATATAAATATACCAGGCCTAATAATTTTTAATAATCTACTATGATATATGGATGTTTATAGTTAAGACATTTAAAATGATAAAACTACAAAGAAGTTGTAACAAATCTAACTAAATTAATTTCCCAAGTTTTTAGCTTACTGCCTTCTGCATGGCAAACATTAAGGGTGAATGCAGAAATGATTAACAACTGAGAAAGAGTTCAGGGGGCTCGTTTTCTAACGGGGAGATCAACGTGTAAATAACAGACTCTATTATAAATATCAAACAAAAATACCTAGAGATAATGAATTAAAATGGGCAGAGAAAGACTTTTGACTTCTGCTGGGATCTAACTAACCTGATTTGATTGCCTGGCTCCTGGTCCGTCCAGTGCTGATTATTTCTGGCACTGTCAATATGACACTTTCCAGGGTCACATTCTGGTAATGAACTTCTTTGTTTACTGACACATTTATCAGCATGCAAATGTCAACATCACTATCTCCCTTTCTTAATTCTTCTATTCAAATTCAAAAACAAGTCACCTGTTCTCTCCAGGGTCAAATTCGCTTGTCTTGAAGATGAGCAATGATATTAAATTATTGAAAATAACAAATGGATAAGCAAATAAATTGAAATGGTCTCTGAGGAAATGTACAATGCTTTTTCTCCCTGCCTTCTTGTCTTTTCAGTCCAGCCTTCCCAGGAAGCCATCCTGCTTCTGAGTAGCATATATTTCAAGTTGGCTGTTAATCTCATGCATTAACCCTTGGTATTCTTCCACGATTAAATTGTTTCTCTCCACCTACACACCCCATTGCTTCTAATTCTCTCTAACCTTACGAATTCTCGGTAGTTCCCGGCCCAACTTGCTTTATGGATGTTATTCCTTGTACTTAGAAGGACCACCTACTTCATTCATCATTCTCCTTGTTCCAGTCTCACCTCTTCTCCTATGAAACATCCCCTAACATAGCAGGCTGGTTTGAAGCACCATTTTCTAGGCTTCCATTGAATCTTGAATATACTTCTAGTACAGCAGTCAGAACAGGCTTGTGTATCTTTCTGTATATGTGGCTTTTTATTTATTAGACTTTGAACTCCTGGAGGGTAAGAACTGTACATATTTTTTCTGTTTTCCAAATGCCCTATATACAGTAAGAGTGTAATAAGTTCCTGACAGATGAATAATGAATCAAGGAGCTTTTCCTCAGTTGAAGGAGACTAGTAATACACTCAAAAATTATCTTTAATTTATTGATTCGTATATTTATTTTCTATTTTTCTCACTGTGCAAAGTGTCGTACTCGGCAATAAGAATATAAAGGTGAGTAGCACGTGGTATTTGGCTTGGAGGGGATCACATCTTTATGGAGCAGACATTGAAGACCTCATAAGACACCATGGATTGTAACATGTGCCGTTATTTTACGTGCTATTAAGGAATACAAAATGCTTCCAGTGCATTTCTAACACATTGCTTTCTTAGTATGTATAATTCTTACTTTATTCCTATTGAAGGAACTCTGTAAGACTTTGGCATAATCAAGTTGGTTCAATTATTCTTAAAATTTCTTCACATTTAAAGTCGGATTCTTTTGAATCACTTTTCAACTCAGAGTTGGCAATCCTGTGTTTATCCACAGAATGGAAGTATTGATGTTGCTGAATTTCTTACAACAATTCATGAAGAACTAAAAGCCATTGGTGCTAGACTCTTTAGCTATATTTGCAATGTTCACTCTTGCTTTTTGAATGTTGCCCAAAACTTTAATTTGTCAACTGTCTCATGACTTCTCCACAGATGATTTAATACAGGGATTAAAATATTTCCTCATTTTGTTTCTGGGTGTTGCTTTTAAATTCTGGTGCTCATGCGTTCAATGTTTGTACATTCAGAGGCGATGACGTTCATATTGTGGCTCATATCCGACTGACACCAGGAATAAGACAGGACTGATTAAAAGACACATTCTGAGTTCAGAATGTTAATACGTAAAAAAAAAAAAGTGCAACTTAAAATTGACAAAATACAGTATAATTTATCATAATGAAAGCACAGCATATTACAGGAATACTGAGGAGTACGTGGTTGATTTTGCTAGATGAATCCAGGAAACGTCTATATAGGTGCAGTAACAATGATATTTAGAGCTGAATATATGACATTTGATTAAGCCGGAATTCAGAATTATTGTGGCAGAATAGATAATGTTACGTCTACACAGTCTTGCAGAGATAGGTGACAACTTTAACTTCAGTTCTCTAATGTGGTTCGCACAGAACAGATAAAAATGTTATAAATATTTTATGCAAATAATCTCATTTTTTTAGGTAGGCTGAATATACATTAAATATTGACTACTGAAGATATTAATACTTAACGCTATTTTGACAAAAATGAATGCTTTATGACTAAGAACATTATATAAAGGTACGTATTTGTTTGCAAAATATATTTAATATTTAATGGTGTCAGTGAAGATATCTGTTCAAATTAGAAACATGATCTACTTTGAAATGTATAACATAAAAAGAACCAAAACCAAACCAAACCCATTGCTGGCGAGTCAATTCCAACTCCTAGTGACCCTATAGGACAGAGTAGAACTGCCCCATAGAGTTTTCAAGGAGCTTCTGGTGGGTTCAAACTGCCAACCTCTATGCCACCACAGTTTCCATTAAAAGAACAGATATTTTTAAATGTACATAATAGTATCTATTGCGCATCTTGAATATAGGATAGAATTAAAGGAAAAAAATAACAAACAAGTATCTCCAAATGGACATATATGAATACCACTGCTACTTGTTCTGCAAGAAAAATTAATGACAATAACAACAAAAAATATTTATTGGGTACTTTTTCTTTTTTTTAATATAGGTCACACACTTTTCTAAGGATTTATGCATTTTAGATCATTTAACCCTCACAGCAACCTTATGTGACCAAACTAAAAAACTAAACTCATTGCTATCAAGTCGATTCCAACTCATAACAATACTATAGGACAGAGTAGAACAGCCCCAAGGAGTTTCCAAGGAGTGCCTGGTGGATTCAAACTGCCAAACTTTTGGTTAGCTGACATAGTTCCTAACCACTACGCTACCAAGGGTTCTCCCATGTGACAGATACTGTTAGTTCTTGATATTAAAGATAAGGAAAGTGACTGGAGCCAGGTCATCTGACTTCAGAGCAGAGGTGCTTCACCGCTACCCAAACTATTACTGAGAAATGCTTGAGAAGGATTCTTAATTACCTAAGACATTTGTAACAAAAAATACTACACGTGAGTGGCTTTAAAGAACAAGAATTGGATTTCTCATAGTTCTGGAGGCTGAAAGTCCAAATCCAGGTCTCAGCTGTATCAATTCTTTCAATGGGCCTCCCTCTTAATTTCTGGTGTCTGCTGGCAATTGTTGGCCTTTCCTTTGCTTGTAGAGGTTGCTCCCATGGTGCCTGTCTTTTCCCTGCTTGTATGTCCCTGCCTATTCTGCTCTTTTTACAAGATTAGGCTTAGGACCCACCCTACTCAGGTATGACTTCATTAACCTAACAAAATAAAATCCCCTAAAAAAAAAAAAATTTTTTTTTTTTATTTCCAAACAGGGTATATTATAGGCGTGGAGGTTAAGCCTTTCACATATCTTTCACATGGATGCAGAATACCTGGCCAATGCACAGAATAGGCACGCCTGGAGAAAAGCAGCATAGTCCAGCAAAAAACATGAACTTTCGCATGCATCTGTGTTAAATTGTAACTCACATTTATTGTGTGTTTTTGAACAAGTTCCTTAATCTAGTGGAATCTTGGTTCCCTCATGTAAAAAAATGGGATATAATGCTGTCTGGCACAAGATTATTAGAACAATTTAAAACAATGCTTTTATGAAGTGTCCAAGTAGCAAAATAAAACAAGTATCTGCAAGTTGTGGTAAATTCCCAAAAGAAGAAGAATCTCTAATAAAAACCAAACCAAACCAAACTTGTTGCTGTTGAGTGGATTCCGACTCACAGAGACCCTGTAGGACAGAGTAAAACTGCCCCCTAGGGATTCCAAGGAGTGGCTAGTGGGCCCAATCTGCCGTCCTTTGGATTAGCAGCCTGAGCTCTTAACCACTCCACCACTGGGACTCCAGCGCAGGAGTAGTTAGAAGAAACTCAATAAAAGCAAACATGTTAAACTGGGAACCAAAGCAATATTTGTACTAATCCAGTTCCTACCCATTTCCTATCTGTATGACCTTGAGTTAAGCACTCCAACAATTTGAGTCTTAGTTTTATCATCTGGAAAACTGAGATAATAACAGTTACTTCTGAATTATAGGACTGAATAAGGGAATCTGATTAAAGCACCTGGTGCATAGTATCACAACTGTAAATATTAGTTGCTATTCCAATTCCGCACCGCTCTTCCCCTTCAAATTTAGTCCAGAAGATTATTATTAAGAATTTCCACTGCCAAGTATCAACCAATTTGAAGGACAGGGGCGTTATTCATTACTACAAAGACCCTTCAGACCTTTCACGGAGATGACACTTTACAGAAAACATAATGCAACCATTTCTTTAGTCAAAGGATGGAGCTGAGGCTTCCGGGGTGAAGAGACGTCCACAGAGACATAAAACCAGGGGTGGGCAAAGTGAAGCTGATTTCCTAATGGATGCATCACTTTTGTTACCACAAGTCACTTCTAGACAAAGTTTTAAAAATAGATGTGAACAGGAAAAACACCTGTGTTTCTTGTTTCTGTACAATGTATATCCGGTGAAGGAATAATGAGAGCATTACCCCACCCATTTGTCAGCCACCAGTTTGACAGTTTGTCATACCGTGGCCCCTTGTGTGTTACTGTGAAGCTGGAAGCTGTCTCTGGTATTTCCAACATCAGCAGGATCACCCATATTAGTATTCAGTGGAGATTCCAGACTAAGACAGACTAGAAAGACCAGGAAGAAGGGTCTGTCAATCTCCTTCCAAGAATTATCCAGCCCATTTAATGAAATTCCTGTGGACCACAACACAATATTGCCCAACACATTGCTGGAAGATGAACACCTGGGTTGGAAGGCACTACACAATAGCCGTAACAATGGACTCAAACATATCAAGATCATAAAGATGGTTTGAACCGCTGACCTTTTGGTTAGCAGTTCAGGTCTTAACCTCTGTGCTACCAAGGCTCCAAAGATGGTGTAGAACCCAGCAATGCTTTATTCTGTTCTAGGTAAGGTTTCCATGAGTCGGAGCTGACTTGACAGCAACTAATAACAACACCACCCTACTCAATAATATATTTTCTTATATAGTTTTTTTTTTAAATTTCCAGTATTATTCTTTTTTAAGTGTAAGCCTCAAACCTACCCTGTGAATTAGATAGGAGAAGAATTATTTAAAATTTATAGAGATAAACACACAGTGCTCTAATAAAGCGAGATGTTTCCCAAGCTTTAACTACAAGGCATGTCTGTACAAGGAACTAGAACACCTGGGTCACGTTGTTTTCTCTTCCACAAACCAGGTCTCAGTCCCTACTAGTGGCCAGTTGTGCAAGGTATTTTTTTTCTTCAAAGACCCAAAATACATTCAAATGTAATTTCCCTGTCTCTTTCACTCCCTTGGGCTGTTTCTTTGGGAGAAACTTTTGCTAAATCTTGCCTAGCATTTTAAATAATAAATGACTCAACTCTATTGAAAACAATGTGAGTTTTTCACACATCGCCAGTCGAGAGAACTTCTAGCCTGACAAACATGAATAGTAGAAGCATTAAGCTTGGAGAACAAGGGACCCTCAGTCTCTGGGGGTGTTTGGAATGGGAGAATAAACAGGCCAATCTGCTGCTTAAATGCAAACTACCTTGACTGCTCTTGTGAAGAAGAAAAATATGAATCCTGCTGTCAGATGATCCCTTTTATTTTAGTACAGTTTTTAAATGTGCACAATTCCTGTGACAGATAAACTAATATAGCCAGGACAGTATGAATTTCACAGAGCATATTCTTCATATCGTTCATAGTTGATAACTTATTCCCCAAGAACAGTAGCAAAAGAATTCCCAAAGAATGTGTTTCATAAAAGAACATGCCTCCTTCCACCTGTGTGCTTTATAGGCTACAGAAATATCTGGAAAGAAGTATTGAGTTGAAGTAACCTAATAAAAACAAAACATGATCAATAGTCATAGACCACAGAGCAGCCATTAACAATTTCCAGACGATCTTGAATTCCCTTAGAAATGAGAATTGACTCTATCAATGAATGATGAGCATTGTGAGGACAGGTTAGAAATACACAAAAATCAGATCCCTTGCTGAAGTTTTATTTTTTTTGCTGCTGTTGATTTTCAGAGTTTTTCAAGAACAAAAATAAATGTACGACTCCCATTAATGTCTAGAACACAAGATGGCGAACGCTGATTCATTGCTTATTATAATAGCTTAAAAACCAGTTTTGCAATGTTAGAATTAATAGGAAAATAATGAGAAGACTGTGTAACTGAGTCTAGCTATGTTGTTGTTGTTAACTGCTGTGGAGTTAGCCCCTGACTTACGGCAACCCCATGCACAACAACAAAATGCTGCACTGTCCTGAGCCATCCCCATGATTGGTTGGGAAGCAGACTGTTGCAATCCATGGGGTTTTTACTGGCTGATTCTAGGAAATAGATTGTCAGGCCTTTCTTTCTGGTTCATCTCAGTCTGGAAGTGCCACTGAAGCCTGTTCAACATCATAGCAACACGTGAGCCTCCAGTGAAGGGTGGTGACAGCATGAGGTGCACTGGCAAGGAACTGAATCATCATGGAAGGTGAAAATTCCTGCCAATGGTTCTTTGAGAAGTTTTCAAAATTTTCTGTGTCCAAGTACAAATGCACTAAGTTTTATACTTTAATTTTTTGAAAAACGTTTTGAGACAAATGAATATAATATAAAATCATACACACACGTACACAAAATCATTACATGCTTCTTCCTTTGCTTTCTTCTGTCAAACAGCCTACACCTTCCTATATTGCCATGTAAAGCAAAAGAACACTATGGACAAAATCCTGGAATAAGAGTTCAAGCCCCATTCCTCTATTTAACAGGCAAATAGCCAAGTAGAAAAAGTGTTTAGGGTTAACACTCTGAGCCAAACAATTTCTTATTTAAATCCAGCCCATCCTACCTCTGTGACCTTGACTTCCCAAGTCTGTTTTTTTTTTTGTATGTAAAATTAAAATGTTGAACAAACATATAAATTATTATAAAGATCAAATTTTATGAAACGAGGAAGATTTTTCATAACGCCTAATATGCAGTGGGTCTTGCATAAATGTAAGCTAATATTTTCATTGTTATTTTAATTATTATTAGCTGTGTAGTGTCCAGGATATCTTCACTTCTTTAAGTATCACGGTCTTCGTCTGCATAAATGGAGATGCTTTCTTTGTGTGGTTTCTAGCTTTTGTGAGGTACAGTTCAGGAAAGAATGTGGGAAGCCATGAAATATAAAACAATGCCATGTCAATGGTATGATGAGCACGTTAGTCATAGAATATGATAACACAAGTGTCTTCCTTCCTCTCTCTACTTTGAGTAGGGTTCCCTGACTCTGGAGAGAAACTTGGGTAGATGCCATGAGTTTTCTGCCCTGTGTTAGATAATAGCCAGTCCAGTGATCACGTTGTCACAAAATCAATTCAGAGTACATCTATAGAATGGCATACTGCTTAGTAATATAAAGAAGCATATGACTAATATGTACAACAACATGGATGAATCTCAAAAGCATTGTGCCAAGTGAAAAAAGCCAGGTACAAAAAGACTACTTTCTAATGAAGTCCATCTGTGCAACCTCCTAGAAAAAGAAAAACAAGAGGGACAGAAGTCAGATCAGTGGTTGCCAGTGACTGGGAGTAGGGAAGAGGGGGGTTACCACAAAGAAGCAAGAGGGAACTTTAAAGGCGTTAAGGTTTTTCTTATCTTGATTTTAACAGGAGTTACACAAATGTATACATTTGACAAAATTCACAGAGCTGTGCACCTAAAAAGGGTGAATTTTCCTGTATGTAAATTAATGTTTTACTGTACCTGACTTATACAAGTGTTCATGTGAGTTTGTGTGAAACACACACACACACACACACACACACACACACACACACACACACAGGGCTGAGAAACGATGATGTCTGTCAAAGATGTGAGTTGCCGGGGAGTCAGCTCAGACTCACGACACTCTGAAATGCAACAGAACAGAACCGCCCAGTCCTGTGCCATCTTCCAGACAGTTGGAGCGTTGGAGTCCCTTGCAGCTATTGTGTCAATCCATATCATTGGGGGTTTCCCATGTTTTTGCTGACCTTTTACATTACCAATTACGTGTTTGCTGTTGTTACTTACCATCAAGTTGGCTCTGACTCATGGTAACCTTATGTGTAACAGAACGAAACATTGCCTGGTCCTGTGCCGTCGTCATGATCTGTGATACGTCTGAGCCCATTGTTGAGGCTATCATGTCAAAGATACTGACTGATATTCTGAGCTTGATTTAAAATAAAATCTTTCTCTCCCTTTCCATACCCTCAGCTCAGCTCAGGCTAGAAGTCTAGTTTGGAAAAGAGAGGCATGGTTGAATTATTCTTTTTTTTTTGCCCTAGGGTTTTCATCCTCTAGGTTTAGAAAAAGAGTGAGAGAAGGATTTAGCACTAAGTGAAACTTCTTACTTGAATTAGTATCCTCATAATAATACTGAGAGCTAATCACTATCAATACTGCTGTAAAAGCTTTCAGAAATAGGGTCAATAGGTGTTTGAAGGTCAGAAAAGCTCTCACTCAAAATGATATTGTGAAATTATATTATTGATTGCTTACTATGTTCTAACCCCTGGAATTTCTACTGCACTAATTTTTAGAAGGGGAAACTGAGATAAAAAATGAGTCTAGGTGAAAGAGTTTGCACACCTCACAGAGCTAGCAAGTGGCACAGCCAGGGTTTCATTCCAGAAAATCTGACTCCAAGGTCTTATGGCTTTAACTTGCAACATGAACTGTCCATGTAGACTGAATTTGGGTTTGCTGGTGCTGTCAGGTGTTGAAAACTGACTCATTCTCTTAAAAATGCTTTTATCTAATTTTGAAGTATTCAACTCCAGAACATTTTTCTAGTAACCAGTTGCTGCCAAGTTGATTCTGGCTCATGGCAACCCCATGTGTGTCAGAGTAGAATGGTGCTCCATACAGTTTTCAATGACTGATTTTCAGAACTAGATTTCCAAGCCTTTCTTCCCAGGTGCCTCTGGGTGGACTCGAACCTCTAATCTTTTAGTCAGCAGCCAAGCACTTTAACCATTTGCATCACACAGGGATTTCATTTCTCTTGTAGATTCCCATCTATCTGCGTCCTAGATTTCTGCTTGAAACAGCTCTTTATTTCCTAGAGAATTTCCCTCTAGCTTCTTGATGCTGAGATGTCTCTGCTTTTCTGGGACAGGACCTATTGCATAAGATCAAAGGTGATCCTACACTGGTTTTCTCTCCAACATAGTCCATTTGCAGTGCATGAGATGCATCCATGGATCATTTACCCCTCATGCTCCAGTCCGTCTTAGGGCAGCCCCTCACTCCTGCTCACACAGTCTGCTGTAACAATCTCAGTCATGGGGCAGCACTATTTCTCTGTCTCTCCAAAATGCAGGGGAGCTCAAGTCATCCCGTGAAAGCCTCCTCACAAGACTTGATGTACAGAGATAAATCCACCCCCACAGAAACTTGTGTATGCTAGCCTCAACATGAAGGAGGAAGACCTCCTCTGCCACACACATACCCAGGGCCAGCTTCATGAGTATACCCAGGCACTCTACTCAGAAGAGGCTCCATACTTGGGGTTTCATGCTCTGCACTCACCATCTTGCAAGTCTTGATAATTTTGTCTTTGGATCTGTGTCTTCTAAGTAAAGTCCAATGCGACAATGGAGCATTTGTTGGGCATTTGGAGCCTCCATTCATGTGAAGCCATGCCTCTCACCACCTCCGTACCTCCTTGGTGTGGGTTGTCCACTCCCAGCAGAGGCCTGTGGACAGGCACAATGAGTGTCAGCTTTGGGCATGTATGCCCACGTGACATGTCATGGGCAGAGTCCTGAAGGTCTATGAGCATATATAAGCATCCAGAGAGTATGCCTGTGCCCAAGGAAGTGTAACATTAAATAGCAAATTAAAAAAGAGAGAGCGAAAGGGACTAGAGAAGAAAGAAAATATCTTTTTTTCTTGCTTTTAGAAAGAAGTACCCTGCATTTCATTTTGCATTGGGCCTGAAAATAATGTAGCAGACTAAATGAATAATTTCTTCTATAAGGATCAGAGCAAAGCTGGTTCCTATGAGAGGGAGGTTAAAGGTGTCCCAAATGTCCAACATTTCCAAGCTCCTGTACTACTCCATCATGTCTAACATCAACTACTTCTGCTCCCCTCAGCATTCTCCTTCCGTCTTTGGGTTACCTAATTCGCTGCAATGTCTGAAAGAACTCACAAAGCGAATCGTATAAAGGAAATGGCTCATGTAGTTGTGGAGGTTGGCAAGTCTCAAATTCACAGGTGAGGCACAGGCTTCTCTGACCCACGTGGCTGCAGGAGCTGATGAACCCAAACCAGCAGTTCAGACCACAGGCTGCTGGTTCACAAGGCTGAGGAAGTTAATGAATCAGGTCACATGAAAGGCAGCCATGGGGCTGTGGAGGTCTGCAGATCCCAGAATCTGCACATCAGACAACAGGCCTCTGGGAAGGTCAGCTGATCACGAACCGAATGTAGGATCCAGATGCAGAGAGAGAGAGCCTTGCCAGGACACGCACATATATCTTAGATGCAGTCAACACCTCAGAGAAGGGTATAACTTCAGTAGGGGTGGGACTTGAGTCACGCCCTCCTGAAAGACACACCTTACACCAATCCTGCCTCATCATGATGTAGAGGTCAGGATCCACAACACACAAAATGGAGGACAACCACACAGTACCGGCAACCATGGCTTAGCCAAGTCGACACAAAACCTCAATCATCACAGGTTTCATGGACCTTATTTACATAAAAAGCCCATTACCATGGAGTCAATTGTGACTCATAGAAATCCTTTAGGACAGAATAGAACCACCCCATAGGGTTTCCAAGGAGCTTCTGGTGGATTCTAACTGCTGACCTTTTGGTTAGCAGCCATAGATCTAACCATTATGCCATCAGGATTTCCCCATATTTGCATAGTCCCACTCAGTCATTGTGTGTGAGTTACAAAGACTATGGCTAGAAGGGCCATATTAAATAATTCATTGCACCACACAGACCCTCACACCACATCATTTTGGACAAGGGTAGAGACTTACAGTGTGGCTATTAAAGAAAAAAACAAAAATCTGTTTCTGTTAAGTCAGTTCCAACTCATGGCAACTCCATGTGCAACAGACTAGAATTGAGCTCCACAGGATTTTCTCGGCTATAATCTTCGTGGATTTGAGGCACGTTGGGAGACAGACCTGCAATCTGTTTCCAAAAGATCACAAACTAAAAACCCTTGAGTCTATTCCAATACATAGCGACCCTATGGGACAGAGTAGAACAGCCCCACAGGGTTTCCAAGGCTGTAATCTTTACTGGAGCAGACTGTCACATCTTTCTTCTTGAACCACCCACCATTCTGTTAGCAGCCAAGCACTTAACCACTGCACCACCAGGGCTCCCTTCGCAAACCCTGTGGAGCAGTTCTATTCTGCACACATGGGGTCAACATGAGTTGGAATCTACTGGATAGCAACCAACACGAACAACAATCTCCACAGAAGCAGATCTTCAGGCTTTCCTTCTGCGGAGCTGCTGGCTTGGTTTGAGCTGTTGACCTTTCGTTTAGTAGATGACTGAAAACCATTTTTGGCCCCCAGGGACCTAGTTTGGCCATAAAACCAAAACCCGTTGCCCTCGAGTCAATTTCGACTCATGGTGACCCTACAGGACAGAGTAGAACTGCCCCATAGGGTTTCCAAAGAACAGCTGGTGGATTTGAATTGTCAACTTTTGGTTAGCAGCCGAGCTTTTAACCACTGCACCACCAGGGCACCAAGAAGCCTGGCTATAGCCTTCTCCAAATAAATTTCTGCAGGATTCACAATACTTTTTT
Organism: Elephas maximus indicus; assembly: GCF_024166365.1. Classification (NCBI taxonomy): domain Eukaryota; kingdom Metazoa; phylum Chordata; class Mammalia; order Proboscidea; family Elephantidae; genus Elephas; species Elephas maximus. The sequence goes on from NC_064830.1 coordinate 29,077,897, forward strand.
TCTGCACCCTCTGATTCTTTTTATGTCCTTGATTTGTCTTTGAGGTGCAAGAATTGTGGAATTACCTGTTCAAATGTATTTCAGTTCAGCTATTTCACATCTATCATATTTATTCTCTTGTTTAATATTTCCATTTTAACGTTCTGCCAAAAATTTGAAAATATTATTTTTTCTGTTTTCAATCTATTTTATCCTTTAGCTCAATTCTTCACTCAAGAACCAAAAAAAAAAAAAAAAAACCCACTGCCGTCGAGTCAATTCCGACTCATCGCGGCCCTATAGGACAGAGTAGAACTGCCCCATAGAGTTTCCAAGGAGCACCTGGTAGATTTGAACTGCTGACCTCTTGGTTAGCAGCCGTAGCACTTAACCACTATGCCACCAGGGTTTCCTTCACCCAAGAGAGCAGTAGTTATGTTTTTAATTACCATTGGTGAGTTATAGGCAGAAGTCCTCTCTTGAGAAGATTATGTTACAAATAATCAATGTTTATCATTGATTTCAATTTAATATATATATATAGAGAGAAAACAAACATGTATGAAGATCTAATTCTAAGTGCATGCCACATATTAATTCATTTCATTCTGACTACTATTTGATGAGGTGGCTACTGTTATTAACCCTGTTTTGTACATGAGGAATTTGAGGCAGAGAGAGGCTGATAATTGTCCATAGACACTCAACTAGCAAATGGTCTAACCAGGACTTAAGCCAACACATTTTAGCTCCAAATGCCTCACTCTCAACCACTTTGGTGCACCACCAGTTAGAGGCAGTAGAATTGTTTTTTACAGGGCCTTTGTACATTCCTACTTTATGGATAGTAACAATAATAATATTAATTTATTTACCAATGGCTCACTATGTTCCAGTCACTGGGTAGTATTACTGGTATTTTATAATTTAATTCTCAAAATAATTCTCTGACATATGCATTATCCTATTCAAAGATGAGGTTGAAGCCTAGGGAGGGTGAGCATTTGACCTTGTTCACAAAACTACTAAATGTGGCAGCGATGTATTTGAAATCTAGGTCTGCATGGAGCAGTGTAGTATAGTGCTTCAGAGCATGGCATCTGCCTCTTATGAGTGTCTTTGGAGTTGGCTTATATCCAGCTCACACTCAATTCCCAAAGGCTCACTCCTCGGATACCACATGTGCATCTCTTCTCAATTCCACGTTCTCTTAAGTCAAGTCAGTATCTTGAAATTGGCCAAGGTGGGAGCATTTAAAATATAACAGTCAACAAAGCCATAAAGCACACTTTCCCTGACTAGCCCTGTGGTCAGCTGGTTTACCAGAATACTACCACGTATGACCTGGAGAAAATTACTTAACTGTTATGCAGCTTTTCAATTTGCCACCATTATCTGATTTTTGTTGTTGTTGTTAGGTGCTGACGAGTCAGTTCTGACTCATAGCAACCCTATGTACAACAGAAAAAAATGCTGCTCAGTCCTGCACCATCCTCACAATCGCTGTTATGCTTGAGCCCGTCGCAGCCACTGTGTCAATCCATCTCATTGAGGCCATCCTCTTTTTCCCTGACCCTCGATTTTACCAAGCATGATGTCCTTCTCCAGGGACAGATCCCTCCTGATAACATGTCCAAAGTATGTGAGACATAGTCTCGTCATCCTTGCTTCTAAGGAGGCATTCTGGCTGTACTTCTTCCAAAACAGATATGTTCATTCTTTTGGCAGTCCGTGATATATTCAATATTCTTCTCCAACACCACATTTTAAAGGCATGAATTCTTCTTTGGTCTTCCTTATACACTGTCCAGCTTTCACATGCTTATGAGGTGATTGAAAACACCATGACTGGGTCAGGCCCACCATAGTTCTCAAGGTGACACCTTTGTTTTTCAACACTTTAAAGAGGTCTTTTGCAGGAGATTTGCCCAATCCAAATGTGTCTTTTGATTTCTTGACTGCTGCTTCCATGGGTATTGATTATAGGTCCAAGTAAAATGAATTCCTTGACAACTTCAATCTTTTCTCCGTTTATCATGATGTTGCTTCTTGGTCCATTGTGAAGATTGTTGTTTTCTTTATGTTGAGGTGTAAACCATACTGAAGGCTGTGGCTTTTGATTTTCATCAGTAAGTGCTTTAAGTCCTCTTCAGTTTCAGCAAGCAAGCTTGTGTGATCTGTGTATTTCAGGTTGTTAATGAGTCTTCCTCTAATCCTGATGACCTATACTTCTTCATATAGTCCAGTTTCTCAGATTGTTTGCTCAGCATACAGATTGAATAGGTATGTTGAAAGGATAGAACCCTGACACACATCCCTCCTAATTTTAAACCATGCAGTACCCCCTTGTTCTGTTCGAGCAACTGTCTCTTGATCTGTGTACAGGTTCCACATGAGCACAATTAGGTGTTCTGGAATTCCCATTTTCACAATGTCATCCATAATCTGTTATGATCCACAAAATAAAATGCTTAGCATAGCCAATAGAACAGAGGTAAATATCTTTCTGGTATTGTCTGCTTTCAGCCAGGATCCAACTGACATCAGTAACGATATTCCTGGCTCCACATCTCTTCTAAACCCAGCTGGAATTTCTGGCAGTTCCCTGTTGATATACTGCTGCAGCTGCTTTCAAGTGATCTTCAGCAAAATTTTACTTGTGTGTGATTTTAATCATATTACTTGATGATTTATGCATTCAGCTGGATCACCTTGGGAATAGACATAAATATTTCCAGTACCTGATTTAGTCTTGTCAATAATAGTCTCTAAGCCCTTTCCAAGGAGTCCTGGTGGCACAATGGTTAAGCACTCAGCTGCTAACCAAAATGTTGGCAGTTTGAACTCCCCCGGCAGCCCCTGGGAGAAAAAGCCTGGTGATCTTTTCCCAAAAAAATTACAGCCTAGAAAATCCCATGCGCAGTTCTACTCTTTCACACGGGGTTGCTATGAGTGAAAAAAATCAATGCAACGGCACCTAACAACAATAACAAGCCATTTTCTACTTGACAAGAAAATTTTTATCTATTGATTTCTTATCCCACAATCTTACCTCTAGCTTTCCCATACTTCTGTCCATTCCCCACATTTCTGTCAAGGCTTTTTTTTTTTTTTTTTTGGTCTGTTGTTATGGATTGAATTGTTTCCCCATAATATGTGTTGGAATCCTGACTCCCATGGATGTAATCTAATCTAATTACTTTCCATCATATAGGCTAATCAAATGTAATCCATCAGTTGAGGTCATACCAGTGTAAAATAGATCCTAAACCTAATCAGTTTTGAGTTATATAAAGAGGAGCACAGACACAGAAACATGTGAGCACCTACTTGGGAAGACCAACGTCACATGAGGATCACCAAGAACCAAGGCACAGCCCGGGGCTACTGACAGTAAAGGAATCTACATGGCTGAAATCCTGATTTGGATGCTTACCCTCAGAATTATGAGAAAATAAATTTCTGTTTTCTAAAGTCACCTACTTGTGGTATTTGTCTTACAGTAGCACTAGGAGACTAAGACACTTGGAAATGAAAAATGAAATATAGTGAAGTAGAAAGCTTAATGTAACAACATCCACGTAGTTATCGCCTAGCACTATGATTCTTAACAAAATTCAGAATTTAGCATGACATTGTCCTGCATAAATCATTCAGCAGGTCTTCTTCCCAACAAAAAAAGATAAAGAGACTCAGTAAGGCATGTAGTCTATTTACGATCTGCTCCTATCTAGGCATCAGCCTGATTTCCTGGCCAATCCCTCTATACTCTGGCTTTCTGGGGCAGTGCAGTGTGATGCATAAGAACTCAGGCTGTCAAACCAAACAGAATGCTGGGGTTGGAAGCTTCTTCGGTGGTGTGATTTGCAACTTTGAATACATCTTCTAATGTCTTCGTCTCTTGACTTTAGAAATAGGGATGGCACTTGTAGCTAGTTTGTAGAGGTTTTGTAAACTTGAAATGGATCAATGCAGGTGAATGTGCATAAAACCAAGCTTGGCACACATAGGAAGAGTTATGTAAAAGTAAGTCATCATTATTGCTGTTTTTAATAATATTATTATCATCATTGTGGAAAGCTTCTCTTATTTGGTTTGATCATTTAGAACTGAAGGAAAGGGATACAAATATCCTCTGAGACTCAATCCTATGGTTCTAGTGAATGCTCAATACCAGAATACTCATTTAGTTACCAGGTTTTGAAAAAATAATAGACCAATTTTGGGGGCAAAATAGATAAGAGGACAGTGACTCAAACTGCCAGCCTCCTCCATTCCTGTCAGTCTCTCACCTTGGGACCAGGGCAGCGTAAGCGGTTGGGGAGGAAACAAAAAAAAAATCAAGCACTCAAAAAAGCTCCATGTAAAACCATCTCATAGAGCTATTTACTAGGCATTCGCTTGATATTCTACAAGCATGCATGCCTCCAGACACAGGCACTCGCTTTCTCTCTGAGGAGAATATAATCTCCAACTTCTTCAGCATTTATCTGACAAACTTATGTTTATCTTTCAAACACCAGGTGTCATGAATTGAATTGTGTCCCTTAAAAATATGTGTCAACTTGGCTAGGCCATGATTCCCAGTATTGTGTGGTTCTCCACCATTTCGTGATTTGATGGAATATCCCTATGTGTTGTAAATCCTAATCTCTGTCTATGGTTAATGAGGAGAGATTAGGTTATGGTAAAGAGGATTAGGGTGGGATGCAATATACTCACTCAAGTCACAGCCCTGAGCCGATACAGGAAGAGTTTCCCTGGAGCATGGCCTGTATCACCTTTTATCTTGCAAGAGATAAAAGGAGAGAGAATCAAGCAGAGAGAGAGGGACCTCATACCACCGAGAAAGAAGCACCAGGAGCAGAGCTCACCCTTTGAACCCAGGGCCCCTGCGCTGAGAAGCTCTTAGACCACAGAAAGATTGACGACAAGGACCTTCCCTCAGAACTGACAGAGAGAAACTTTTCCCCAGAGCTGACTCCTGAATTTGGGCTTCTAGCCTCCTAGACTGTGAAAGAATAAATTTCTGTCTGTTAAAGCCTTCCACTTGTGGTATTTCTGTTACAGCAGCACTAGATAACTAAGACACTAGGTCGTGAGTCAGCCATCTGGGAAATCATCTCCGATCTCCCTAGATGTAGCACATTACTCCCTTCTCTGTGTGTGCTCCATCAGCACACAATTTATTAATTTGTATTGTGTGATATTTGTATGTGGGCTTGTTTATAATATGAGAATGTGACATCCCTTTGGCTGGAATGTTTTATCCCCATGACCTAGTAATTGGAAATGGGATATTCAATAAACATGTTAAATTGTATCACATTATATCAAATTGCTTAAGAGAGATGCAGTAGGTTTTTTCTGTTACCCTAAACCCTGAGAAATATATCTATGCAGGATGCCAATAACGTCCCTACAGTGATGGACAAGTAGATATTTACAGTTAAATGCATACGAACAAGTCAGTTCTTCCCAAATGTATCTGAGGACTCTACTTCCATCAACAAAATCATAGAACGTTACAGATAATTTATTCTTACTACCTAATTTTATAGAAAAGACCAAGGAAAGAGTATGTATTGACCAATTTTATGTAACCAATTAGCAAAAGATCAAACAGGCAAATCCAATTCTAATGACTCCAGAATTAAAGATTTTACGAGCACTCTGTTGCCTTTCCCCCAACCTTTGCCGTACTCTCCCTCGGCTCTAATTAATTGCTCTTACTTCTTTTGGAGAGCCATTTTGCGTAATTCAATTCTGAATTTTGACTCTGTGTGTTTCATATCTGCCTACATGAGCTGCTATCTAGAATTTTTAGGGCTTCACTTTTTCTTGACTCTCCTTCAAGTATTAGTTTACTTAAGACCTTCCAGTTAAGAGATTGTCTTTTCTTCCTGTCTTTGACCTTGACTTTGCAGGGTATTTCATGTTTTTATATTTTCTTTGAAGCCTAGTGGTTCAAGGTACCCTCTTCAATGTTAAACTTCTGATCCCTAATCCAACCCTAATATACCTGCAGATACGTGTTCCACTGGGCCAGCTGCTTAACTGGTCCTTCCTGCTGCCATAGATGAGACTTATCAGGTTCCATGGTTTTGAAAGTTTTGCTAGAGGAGAAAAATTGCCAAGAATTAAGAGGTCAAGAAAAAAAAAAAAAAAAGATAACACTAACTGGGTAAAGAGTCGGTGCAGAGAGAATTACTATGAAATTACTAGTATCTGTTCTAGTGAACTGATTTCTTTCTGACTAATCATCTTTCAATTTCTCCAACATACAGGGATTCTTTTATATGTAACACCTTTAATGAGATATGTTTTATCTGCCATATAGGTCACCCATTTAAACCATATAATTTAATTTTAGAATATTTTCACCACCCTAAGAAGAAACTCTGCACTCATCAGCAGTTGCTCCTCAATTCCTTTCAATTTAAGCAGTCATTAATTTACCTTTTGTCTCCACAGATTTGCGTATTATGGACATTTCACATAAATGAATCACATAATATCTGGCTTTTTGTTGTTGCCTTCTGGTGGTGTAGTGGTAAAGTGCTACAGCTGCTAACCAAAGGGTCGGCAGTTCAAATCCGCCAGGCGCTCCTTGGAAACTCTATGGGGAAGTTCTGCTCTGTCCTATAAGGTCGCTATGAGTTGGAATAGACTCAATGGCACTGGGTTTACTGGGTTTTCTTTCACTTAGCAAATATCTTCAAGGCTCTTCCATGTTGTAGCATGTATTGGTATTTTATTTTTATTATTGAGTAATATTCCATTATATGGATATACCATATTTTATCTAACCATTTATCAATTGTTGGAAGTTTTATTTGATTTCTCTTTTTGGCTATTATGAATAACGCTGCCTTGACCGTTAGTGTACAAGCTTTTGCGTGGATGTATATTTTAATTTCTTTTATATGATATATTACTAACAACAGAATTAGGGGTCATATGGTAACTGTGTTTAACCATTTGAGGAACTTCCAGGCTGGTGGCTAACCTGGTGGCTAATGGTACTGAGGATTCTTTTAATGTGCTTATTGACTATTTGTATATCTCCTTTGGAGAAATATCTATTGCAAATTCTTTGCCAATTTTTAATAGGCTTATTTGTCTTTTCATTATTGAGTTCTAAGATATCCTTATTTATTGTGAATACAAGACCCTTACTAGATATGTAATTTGAAAATATTTTCTCTCATTCTGTAGATAATCTTTTTTACTTTATGGATAGTATACTTTGAAGCATAACATTTTCAATTTTGATGAAGTCCAATTTATCTATTTTCATTTGTTGGTTGTGCTTTTGGTGTCATATCTAGGAAGGCTTTGCTTAACTCAAGGTCACAAATATTTATATCTATATGTACTTCTCTGTATAATTTTGTAGATTAAGCTCATACAATTAAGTCTATGATACACTTTAAGTTAATTTCATGTATGATGTGAGGAAGGGGTGAATCTAGACAAAGGTTATGGGTTTTTTTTTGGCACTACCTGTTGCATGTCAAATGGTAGACATGCATCTCATCAAAGTAAATCTGTTTGGATGCCCAGTTGTCCCAGCACTATTTGTTGAAAAGACTGTAGTTTTCACACTGAATTGCATTTACATTCTTGCTGCACAACACACAGTCTTGAATACATGGAAAGGGATGATTCATTAAAGGAGTACAATTAAAGGTTAGAAATAGTTTAGATTCCTGAACATTTTTGTAAAAAAAAAAAAAATCCATTCAGTTGAGGAATTTCATATTGCAAATGGAAATATTCTAAGAATATTAATAGAAACTAAGTAAGTTGAATCTGACAGGTAAAAGGATATTAAATCCAAATAATATATTTATAAGTAATTAACATGATCTGAAATTCAGAATAACAATCTTTATTTATTGCAGTAAGTATTTAATGCATAGTTGACTAATAAATTACTATTTGCTTGTTAATATTTAAGCTCTGAGACAACATTTTTTAAGACTTACTTCTGGGTTGGGAGCTTGTGGTGTGAGGCAGTGGTTACTACAAACATGAGGGAGGGGATTAAACATAGAGGGTGGGAAAGAGGAGGAAAATAGGACAAAAAAGGACAGAGAATGGGAGCATCTTAATCAAAGCAAACCTGTTTGACAGAGAAGGCTATTTACTCACTTCGGACTTATTTTTCCCTTCTTCCATATTCACTAGTTTAGCTGGGCCCCTGCCACACAGTTTGAAAACCACATTTTCAGTCCTCTCTTGGAGCTAGATATTGCCATGAGACTGAGTTCTAGCAAATGACACGTGAGTGTAAATGTTTTTGATAAAGTTACTTAGACTATTCCATAAACTTAGTGGAAGACACAGTTTAGCAGTCATCTATATGTAAATGATAGATCGAAAAAGAAAAACTATGTATATATATGTTTACATGCATATAATCATGTGTGTGTGTATGCATATAAATGGGAGAAACTTAATAAATGTGACAAAATGTTACCAGGAGGTAAATCTGGATAAAGATTACATGAGAGTTTATTGTACTATTCTTGCAAATTTTCTGTAATAATGAAATGACCTAAAAAATAAAGCAATGTTTACAAAAAAAGAAATTAAAACAAGAAATTGTACTGGCAATCAAAATTCTTTCTCCTTGGAATAAAACAGCTTTTTTTCTTGTTTCTCATTTTGAAATAGTTTTAGACTTACAAAAACATTGCCAAAATAGTACAGTTTCCATTTATTCTTCACCCAACTTTCCCTAAAGTTAACATCTTGCATATCCATAGCATACTTGTTAAAATTAAATAGTTAACTTTTGTAAAATATTACTAACCTAATTACAAAATTGCTTTGGATTTCTCTAGTTTTTCCACTGATATATTACCCCCCCACAAAAAAAACCCAGTGCCATATGTCCCATATTCGTTGAGCTTCCTTAAACTCTTCTAATCTACTAAAGTTCTTCAGCCCTTCCTTGTTTTTCATGACTTTGAAACTTTTGAAGAGTACTGGTCAGGTGTTTTCCAGGCAATACACAATTTAGAATTGTCTCATGTTTCTCATGATTAGATTGAAGTCACACATTTTTGGCAAGGCTATCAGAGAAGTGATGTTCCTCACTCCAAATGTCATATCAGAGTGTAAATGATGTCAGTATACATGATGTCTTATTACTGGTTCTGTTAACCTTGATCATTCATTTAAGGATGTGTCTGCTGGCTTTCTCCACCAAGGAGTTACTATTTTTCCCTTTGTATTCAATAAATATCTTGGGTACTCTTAGATTATGTAAACACCCTTCTATTTCTCAAGCTTTCACCTACTAGTTTTAGAATCCATTGGTAGGCCTTGCCTGAAACAGTCATTACTGTAGTGTTCTAGGTTTGACTTTCTAATATTTACTCATTCAATTATTTATTTATACCAGTAAGAATTCATTAATATTTATTTTACTTAAAATGCTCTTTTAAAGGTGAGAGTTAATAATTATTCAAGGAAAATATTTCTCTTCTCTTATAAAATGTGTTTTGGAAAATACAAAAAGAGGGTAATTTACTTAGTTCATTTTATGGGCCTGATATAGTTTTGAAACAAAACAAGACAAAGAGAAAACAAGAAAAAAAAAAATTATAGAATTGCATCACTTATGAACATAGATTAAAAACTCCACAATAAAATATTAGTAAGAAAATGTGATGCTAAAAACTATATATAATATATTTATGCAGTATATATGTATATTTATATATATATATCAACCAAACCAAACCTGTTGCTGTCAAGTCGATGTCAACTCATAGTGACCCTGTAAGATAGAGTAGTACTGCCCCATAGGGTTTCCAAGGAGCAACTTGTGAATTTGAACTGCCGACATTTTGGTTAGTAGTTAAGCTCTTAACTACTGCACTACTAGGGCTCAAATATATGTGTATATAAAACTATATAACATCAAAATTGACTAGCTATGAATGTTCTGCTTATCAAGTACAAGTATGTGATCATTGCAAGACACTGGGAATGTGTTTGGTAACATTTAAACCACAATTCTTCTAAATGCTTTAGCAAATATGGACTAGATATAATCATTCTTAATCTGATGGAAGCAACATGTGAAAAATCTACAGAAAATAATAGCATAAATTAAAAAAACTTACCATTTATTAAAAAGAATAAGGCATAGGTGCTTGCTAGCACTGCTTCAACAGCAACTTACTGAACATACTAATTAGACAAGTAAGATGAAAAAAGAAAGGAAGGAAGGAAAGAAGGATTGAAGGAAGGAGCTGTAAGAGGTAAAAACTAACTATATCACCAAGTGGTATTATTGTTTGCAAAATAAATTCAAGACAATTTACAAAGTACAGGAACTTAAAGGAATAATGATTGAGTCAATTTATTAGATACAGGGAAACATACAGAAGTCACTATTAATCCATTATGCTATTGTAATATATCAGAAAATTGTAACAAAAATCTCATCCTTAATCATAATGAAATAAAACCTACTTGGGAATAAATACAATAAATGATGCATAAGGCATTTATGTAGGGAATTAAGAAACATTCCTAAAAGACAAACATAAACACCTGATTCCCAGTATTCTGTGGTTGTCCTCCATTTTGTGATTGTAATTTTATGTGAAAGAGAATTAGGTGGGATTGTAACATGCTTACCCAGGTCACATCGACTTGACAGCAACAGCTTTGGTTTGGTTGATATATATAGATATACATATACATGGCATACATATAGTATATATAGTTTTTAGTATCACATTTTCTTATTAATATTTTATTGTGGAGTTTTTAATCTATGTTCATAAGTGAAACAATTCTATATTTTTTTTTTTCTTGTATTTCTTTGTCTTGTTTTGTTTCAAAACTATGTCAGGCCCATAAAACGAACTAAGTAAATTACCCTTTTTTTTTTTTTTTAATGGGAAGGGGCAATGGCTTAAATATGACAATTCTCCCTAAATTAATCTGTAAAATCCATGCAATTCCAATCAAAATGTGAACAAAATGTTTCATGGAATTTGAGCTCACCTTTTTTTAAAAAACTACATTTAAAACTAAAGTGACCAAGAAGAGAAAGAATATTTTGAAGGGGGAGATAGTCTTTATTCCCACCATATAGTAATTCTCATTACAAGTTTATTATGAATAGAATTCTGTGACACTGGGGTGGAGTTAGAGAAAGTAACTAATGGAAGAACATAGAAAGTAAGAAGATAAGATATGCATATGTTATACACATGATGAAACACAGATACGACATTTCAATTTAGAGAAGAAATGGTGGGTCAATTAATAAATCACACCGGACAACTGGTTAAGAAAATAAAGAAACAAACAAAAACCACATTTCATCTGTACCTCACCGTCTTCATTTCCTAGTACTATCATAACGAAAAACTTCAAAGTGGGTGGCTTTAGAGAACAGACATTTATTTTCTCACAGTTCTGAAGGCTAAAAGTCCAAACCAGGTCTCAGACGTGTCTATTACCCCTGTGGAGCTCTCTCCCAGAGGGCTGCTGGCAATCCTTGGGATCCCTTTGCTGCTTTATGGGCACATCTGCCTGTGTCATCACACATCTTTTCCCCCTGTGTGTGACTCCCTCTTTACAAGACACCACTCAGAAGGAATTAAGATAGGACCTACCCTACTCCAGTATGAACTAATTTGACATAACTGATGACAAAAGAAAAACTCTATTTCCCCGAACAAGGTCACATTCACAGGTAGAGGGGTTAGGACTTCAACATATCTTTTTGGAGAACACAATTCAATTCATATCACTCACACCATGCAAAAAGATAGATACAGAGAAAGACAGACAGACACATAGGTAGGTAGGTGATGATAGACGATAGAGAGAGAGAGAGAGAGATGATAGATGATAGATAGGTAGATGATAGATAGATAGATAGATAGATAGATAGATAGATAGATAGATAGATAGATAGATAGATAGATAGATAGATAGATGATAGATAGATAGATGATAGATAGATGATAGATAGATAGATAGATAGATGATTGATAGATAGATAGATGATAGATAGATAGATAGATAGATAGATAGATAGATAGATAGATAGATAGATAGATAGATAGATAGATAGATAGATAGATAGATAGATAGATAGATAGATAGATAGATTGATTGATTGATGGATAGATGATAGATAGATGTCGATAGGTAGATAGATAGTTGTCAATAGATAGGTAGATAGACAGGTGACAGACAGAGTCCAAGTGAATTAAAATTTTTAAATTAGATGTGAATAGCAGGATTACAAACTGTTGTTAGTTGCCGTAGTCGAGTTGGTTGCAAATCATGGTGATCTCTTCTGGGTGGGTTCAAACCACAGTCATGGATTGAATTATCTCCCCACAAAATATGTGGCAACTTGATTAGGCCATGATTCACAGTATTCCGTGGTTGTCCTCCATTTTGTGATTGTAATTTTATGTTAAAGAGGATTGAGGTAGGATTGTAACACCCTTACCCAGGTCACATCCCTGATCAAATGTAAAGGGAGTTTCTCTGGGATGTGGCCTGCACCACCTTTTATCTCTGAAGGGATAAAAGAAAGGGAAGTGAGCAGAGAGCGGGAATCTCATACCACCAAGAAAACAACGTGAGGAACAGAGCACATCCTTTGGACCTGAGGTTCCTGTGCTGAGAAGCTCCCAGAACAAGGGAAGACTGATGACAAAGACCTTCTTCCAGACCTGACAGAGACAGAAAACCTTCCGCTGGAGCCGGCACCCTAAATTCAGACTTCTAGCCTACTGGGCTGTGAGAGAATGAAATTCTCTTTGATGAAGCCATCCACTTGTGGTATTTCTGTTATATCAGCACTGGATAACTAAGACAACCACCAACCTTACTGGGCACGAACTACTAACATTTTAGCTAGTAGTGGAGTGCTTAACCATTTGCATCAGCCAGGGACTTCATATAAAATGTTTAGCAGAACATATATAAGGCTATCCTCATAGTCTAGGGCTGTAGTTCTCAAAGAATTTGATCCATTGACCAGCAGTGACCATATGACATAGGAACTTGTTAGAAATGTTAATTTTCAGGTCTCACCCTAATCCTAGTGAATTAGAAACTCTGGGCGTCTTGAGCTTCATCAATTTACGTTTTAACAAGTTTTTAACAAGCTTTCCATTCTGATGCATGGTGAAGTTTGAGAACCATTATCCTAGAGATTGGGCAAGAGCTTTTTAACAGGATATAAAAGTACTACCTACAGAGGAAAGCTTAATACAATTGCCTTCATTAAAATGGAAACTGATGTACCGTAAAAAAGAAAGATCCCCTGAAACAGAGAAGAAGACAAGCTATTGACAAAAGATGCGTGATCATATATTATAACTGAATAATATTTAAAGAACTCCAAATATTTAATAAGAAATAGACAACACATTTAAAAACTGTAAAAAGTCTATCAATAAACAATTTAAAGAAAGACAAAAAATGAAAATGACCATATGAACTCACAAAGAAGTGCAGATTATAATAACAACGATAAGTCATTTCAAATTCATCAATCACCTTTTGTTGGCATTCTATAACTGCGACTTTAGACAAGCCACTTAATTCATTAAAAAAGGGCCAACTTTTGTTGAATGGCTACTGCATGCTAAGCTTTGGCTAGTTGAAGGGAGTATAGCAAATTTTTGAACTCTTTTCTTAGTCATTTATTTTGACTTAGCTAGGTTCAGGGTAAACTGGACTTGGTTTAAAATCAAGTTTTATCTGAGGTAGTGTCCAAGGATAAAACGAAATTTGAAGCCCAGTGGACAGAACAAAGTGTTAATATGATGGGACTAAATAAAGAGGAAGGATTCATGCAAAATCAACAATCCAGGAACAGTAGTTTAGAAGAAAAGTCAGGACTGAAGAGGAAGCAAGAGTGAGTCAGAAATCCCCAAAGTCATGTTAAAGTTCAGCTCTCGTCTTTTATAGAGGTCCGTTACCACCTGAGGGGGAAACTATTAATGCAGCCAGTCTCCCCCTGACAGGTGAGCCATCGAGGAACTCATAGTCTAGTCTAGCATGAGACAGGCATAAAACAAACACACAAAAAAATGTGACCATAAAGCTGGGAGAAATTTTGATGTCAACATACTACAAAGAACATTTTTATTTTTTCTGAGCATGTGTGCATAGGGTGTGTGTATGCGAACGTGCATGTGTTTGAACATAGTGAATCATGCAAATGACCTTTTTCTTTTTAAATCTTCTCTTTTTGACTCTTTGAGCCTGGTTTGCAATCCAATTTCAGCAAGTATATAGGTCATTATGATAAGAATTCTTAGAATTTCCTTGGATTCCTTTTTCAGCACTGTCCTTTGATTTTTATCTGCCATTTCAATTCGAAAAATATCCTAACATTTTAATACTTTACATATTTGTGTAAGATATCTTCATAATTTATTGAATGGGGGTAATAGCCATAATTGACAAAAGCATCAATACAATAATTGTAATTCAGAGCATTAATAATAGATTGAAGATACAGTGGCAATAAATATAGATGAAATCTATTTGCTGGGAAATCCAGAGGAGGCCTATGCAAAGAATTGTCTGTAATTTAGGTCTGAAATTATAATTAGGAATTAATAGAACTGATCAGTGGGCTGAGGACATTCATGGCTACGTACAAGCCGCAGTACACAATGGCACGGAAATCTTTCTTTTCTGTATAAAGATGATTATTTCACCTCCCTTATCTACCTACTGTATTTCCCCTGAGGAGCAAATATTGTAAAATATGTGAAACATACTGAAATATTTAGAAACCTTATGATTACAAGGTATGATTAGTATAAATATGTATTCTCATCACATTATTTATTTTCAAAACTTTGCTTGTTTACTGGGAAATATTTTGAAGTTGGAAACAAAAAAAAGATCTTTTTATTTTCTTTCAAACACAGTTATGAATTTGGGGGATTTTCTTATTAAAAAATAAGTAACTAGAGTCAACATCTTTAAAATAAGATTTGTCAGTCTCCAAGATCTTAAATGGAAACCCTGGTGGCATAGTGGTTAAGAGCTACAGCTGCTAACCAAAAGGTCGGCAGTTCAAATCCACAAAGTACTCCTTGAAAACTCTATGAAGCAGTTCTACTCTGTCTTATAGGGTTGCCATGAGTCGGAGTCGACTCAACAGCAAAGCTTTTTTTTTTTTTAAGAACTTAAATATGTTATCTAACACTCTTCAGGTTTTTAACATCCAAATTAATTGAATAATTTGACATCAAGAATTCAGGGGTGTGTTTCCTATGTTTCTACCTATTATTTAATTTTATTCCCTTAAGACAGTCAAATTAAGTTGTCTCCTGCCTCTCTTTTCACATTTGCTGCCTGACTGGCTCCATCTTGTCTGACGAACATATTCTCTAAGAACAAACTTAATTTGAGGAGGATTGAATTTTTTGTAAGCAGAAGCACATCTTCTAAAACCTCAGGGAGGCGTGTTAATTTCTTTTTATTTTGTTTCTATTTTTAGTGATTCTTAATTTTTGTTTTGCTTTTGTTAATCCCAATTATGTTCTCAAATAATTGATAAAGTTAAATTTTTCATTTTCAATTTGGGCAGGTAGATGAGACCAAAACTGCAATCATTGATATCCAAAGTATTCCATTTAGTAGTTGAAAGAAGAATCTAGAACGCAATGGCAAGAAGAGGTACCAAGGGTCAGTCAGTTTGTATCCTGGAGGCCCTTCTCAAAATAACATCATCTTTGTAAAAATACTTAATCTATATTAACATCATTTTCTTTTCTATTTAATGGAGATTCTACACTTACTTGGAGCCCTGGTGGCACAGTGTTAAGTGCTCAGCTGCTAACCAAAAGGCGGACTGGCTGGTAGACATATCGATAGTTGTTCTTGTTATAATTATTAGTGAATTGTCAAAGTTGAATTGGTGTCCTGAAGGAGGCTCTAGGATAACAGGTTGAACTATACAGGCCATGTTTGGAAATAACTTTCGTAGCTATCTAGTTGAATCTCCCTTTTCTCTGTGGAGAAACTGAGCTCCTGAAATAGCTGTACGCCTAAAGTCTCTCAGAAAATTAAAGCTAAGACCAAGAAATGGAACCTCCTTACCCAGGCAGAAGCAAAGCTAAAAATACTATATTGTGTTGAAATGGATCTTTTCAGATTGTATAATTTGGGAAGAATTTCCAAATACTAAGTTAAATATGTAGGTGGTATTATGCAAGCAACATCTGCTAAGTGGTACCTAAGAGTAAAAATGAAGTCCTCCCATATCTCTGCAAGTTAGTGAGCTGATGGAAATCATTCACAACGAAATGGATGAGATCCTAAAAGACCAAACAAACAAACCCGTTGCCATTGAGTCGATTCCAACTCATAACTACCCCACAGGACAGAGTAGAACTGCTCCACAGAGTTTCCAAGGAGCACCTAGTAGATTCGAACTGCTGACCTTTTTTTGGTTAGCAGCCCTGGCTCTTAACCAGTATGCCACCAGGGTTTCCTAGAGCTGCAAAAATCACATTATCTCAATCACAAAGCAAAAGCAAAAGATAGCTCTTAAGTATCCCTTAATGAGGTTTAAGGAAGTAAATAAATACTGCAGGCAAAGGGGATTTGCCCAGCATAGAACAGAGAAGGCAGAAGAGAAAAGCAGTAGCATCAGGCATCTAGCACCATTCAGATGAAAAAGCTCTCACTTTTGGTAGTTGGTCTCTATGCTAGTCTGAGTTGTAGACATGGATGCATTAGATTATTTTACTGGCATGTCTGTAGCCATTAAGCTCATTTATTTGATTCTCCTTGATCTTTTTCCATAATCATCCAACAATCTTATGAATGGATTTTGCATATAACTTTTCTACAGGGAGAGATTCTTCAGGAAAGGCAATTATTTTCTGATTGTGAAGTAACTGTTGTCATCTGGTTAAATAAATTAATGAATTCTATTTAACAAGAGCTTGTCTCCTTGAGTCCAATAACTGATAAAAGGGGATCTACTAGAGACACTATACTAGCTGAGTATTTCAGGAAGCAAGTGCGTAAAAACAGGACAGAAAAAAAAAACAAAGACCCGTCTGGAATGACACTAAGAATGATGGCTGAGGCTCTGCTTCTAACCAGGAAGTAGAAGATGTCGTAGACAGGTACTACCTGAATAAAGTATCCCTTTCCTATGCCTTGATTTTATGCAACAGAAAAGAATTTAGAAAAACAATGCTTTAAAGAAATTCCAGGTCAGAGTCAGAGCAAAAAAATAAAAGGTCACTAAAAATAAGGCCAGGTAAAGAGAAGTAGCACATATAAACAATATAAAATTGTTCAGGTCCAAACTGTACAGAGGAAAATCAAGTTTAATATAAAGAGAGAGGTTAAGAGAATAGGTAGAAAACTGACTGTGTGTGTTCATATTCTGTCTCTGAAACTTAATAAACACTTACACATGAGACCCTATGCTCATGGAATTGTATACAGAGATTGAGATAGAAGTAGAGATAGAGATGGAGACAGATAGATACAGATTGATATATCCATTTTAAAACAGGCCTGACACATAATAAATATTTCATAAATACAAAATGCAGATAGACGTGCCCGTGGTTCTCTCTGCTGCTCAGTTGTGAAGGCTTGAAACTTTTAAAGAGGTCAAGGTAGAGCAGATGGCAGGCTCCGCTGGAAATAGAGGCCACGAACAAATACAGGTAAAGAACTTGGCCAGTTGAAAAATTATCCAGATTGGAATGATTATAATATGACCCAGAAAGCGGGTTTCAGGCCTCAAGGCTTGGACTGAATGTGAATGAAAATGAAATAAACAACATGCTTATTTCTTTATGTTCCTCTGCTAGTTCTTTCTTACCAGCTATGTCATTTTAGGTTTCATGTACTAGAATTTCCATTTCACGGACAAGAGGTCCGAGCAAGAGAACCAAAATTACTTCCTCAATATCAAAGAAAGGTTTGGTAAATATATATATTAAAAAAAAAAAAAGAAGAAGGAAACTGTTACATTAGAGAAATAATACACACTTATTTATTTTTTTATTATTCATTCATTCTACAGAGATAAAAACATGGTAATAAACTAGATAGAGTTAGTCTCCTCCTTCTCAGAAAATACTTTTTCCAGTGTGAGGGTACAAACAAGCATGGCATC
The DNA here is from genome assembly GCF_024166365.1 of Elephas maximus indicus. Taxonomy (NCBI): domain Eukaryota; kingdom Metazoa; phylum Chordata; class Mammalia; order Proboscidea; family Elephantidae; genus Elephas; species Elephas maximus. Next base: position 29,096,048 of record NC_064830.1, read on the forward strand.
ATTTGAATAAGCAAAACCACATACTTGTTATGGAGTGTAGGGGTTATTTGTCAGGGCGGGATGAGGTTGGGATGGGAGATAGCTATATGATATTTCCGGATAGTTAAATATGTGTTTAAATTCATTCTTTGTAAGTTTTTGAAAATCCTCTTGAATGGGAAACAGACTTTTTTTTCTTTATACAATGGAACTATAGAAAGTTAAAGAGCCATTTAAAAGCCTTCCACCCCAAAATAATCATCATTAAACAATGCTCAACATATTACTTAAAGTTGCCTGAGTCAAGTATCTATGGAATATGAAAATTGGAGATACCACGTAGCTTTTGCTGTAGAAAGTTATTATGGAAATAAAATGTTCAAGCTTTGCAGGGTGGACAGACTGCTTCTGAAAGCACTGAAGATCTTGGAGAACAAAAATGACAAGCTCAGGACTTTAAAATCTCAGCTCTTGGCATTAATGAACAACAGAAATCTCTCATGACTTCTTTGCTATATTGGTATAGGGAAAATACTTCAGAAAACCAAATGCAAAGTCTTATCCAAGAAACAGCTAAATTACAAAGAAAATGTAATTCATAACCTCATCAGGTCTCTTATGTTAAGATCAAGAATGAGTGGAATTCTAAGAACTGAAATTAGGGCTGTGAATTCCTACATCCCAGGCAAAAGAAACACTCCTGCCTCTCTGCCTGAGATCTGCCTCCCCTTGACTGAGATCCTAATAATAACCTGGCCAGGTTCAATTGCTCTTGCATGAGTAAGTCTGATCTCTTATAACCCAGCTCCACATCTCTCATTGTTCCCACATTCATAGTTAGACTTAAATACCAATGGATCACCCCACTTTGAAATGTGGCATCTGGGGTCTTAAATGCTAACAAGCGGCCATCTAAGATGCATCAGTTGGTCTCAACCCACCTAGAGCAAAGGAGAATGAAGAACACCATGGTCACACGATAACTATGAGCCCAAGGGACAGAAAGGGCCACATGAACCAGAGACTTACATCATCCTAAGACCAGAAGAACTAGATGGTGCCCGGCCACAACTGATGACTGCCCGGACAGGGAACACAACAGAGAACCCCTGAGGGAGCAGGAGAGAAGTGGGATACAGACCCCAAATTCTCATAAAAAGACCAGACTTAATGGTCTGACTGAGACTAGAGGAATCCCAGCAGTCACGGTCCCCAAACCTTCTGTTGGCCCAGGACAGGAACCGTTCCCGAAGACAACTCATCAGACATGGAAGGGACTGGACAATGGGTTGGAGAGAGATGCTGATGAAGAGTGAGCTACTTGTGTCAGGTGGACACTTGAGACTGTGTTGGCATCTCCTGTCTGGAGGGGAGATAGGAGGGTAGGGAGGGTTAGAAACTAGCAAAATCGTCATGAAAGGAGACACTGGAAGGAGGGAGCGGGTTGACTCATTAGGGGGAGAGTAAGTGGGAGTATGGAGTAAGGTGTATATAAGCTTATACATGACAGACTGACTTGATTTGTAAACTTTCACTTAAAGCACAATAAAAATTATTTAAAAAAAAATACCAATGGATCACAAAGAATATGAACACAAAGTCTGAGAATAGTTATCACATACACGAGTATTTCAAAATTTTGTCAACTAATATTGGTAGAAACTTGGGATATAGGTATCAGAATGGATGTCAAGGGAATTTGATGAGAAAGGAAGGAAGGCAGAGCTGGATCAGGGTGAACTTACTAATATGGGTACACTGACCAAAAAGTATGGATTCAAAGTTAGTAGAAGCAACAAGAGTAGACTGAAGAATTTGATCTGTTGGCTGATGGAAATTTGTATTCAAAGACAACATTGCTTCCTCAGTGCTAATATAGACCCCTCGATACAAACAGTAGCTTCTTTTTTCTTGACTAAAATTGATTGATACACCATCCTTAGCCTCACTTCATACGCGGCAGATTCACTGAGCCAGAACAAAGTCTGGGAAATTGTGGGTCCCACGTTTTCAACCACAGCTCTTTTATCCTTGCCATTGGATCCCAACCCTGCCGTTGAATTGCTTTAGGCATATTCTGCTCTTTTTCTATGTTGGTAGAGTCCTAGACTTCATTGTCCTAGTCACAGGATTACCAGACGAAAACATTCTGATAGAGAGACTTACTTTGGCAGCATCCATATTCTGCTGAAGGTCTGAGTTGTGTGTGTTGTTTCTCGGCAAACTGCAACATAGATGAAATCTTCACAGGAATTGGCAGCTCTGATCCATAATTTATTGTATACATCTAGGGAATTTTCTTTCATTTCTTTCTATTTTTGCTTAATTACTGTGTGTTTTAATTATGCTGAATGGAGTGCTAATACCTTTACCTACTATCTTTAATTCATATTTTTTTAATAAGAAAACTGAAACTCATTGAAATGAAATATTTTTTACCACATTCACACTGCAGATAAGAAGTAAACTAGGATTCAAAACTTGTCTGTTTGAATTCAGAGTGTCTTGTCAGTAAAATAAATCCTTCTCATACGAAGGGGATAAGGACTTATAAACCAGTATGTGACAAAAGCCGGCATGTTACTAATCTCTTTGGCATGAGTCTGAGTAACGGGTACGGGTCTAACCTCAACAGCTAATGCAGATTAGAACAGAACCTCTAAACCTGTGTTCATACCGTGACTTAAATTTTATGCTTAATAGGATTAGGAAGTCAGAAAGGAAGTAATATATCAACCTCTAGATTATCCACTTATTTATTTTATAATACTCTCTTCTGCTTCCTACTATCTTTTCCTCCAAACAGGATTGAGCAGTGGCACAGGCAAATATAAAAATATTGGTGACATATGCAAATCCATGTTTATCTCTGGCTAAGACCCACAGCAGGTGATGCAGTATGGCTTTGGAAGAAAATGATGTAAACTGGGAAACCAGCTTACTAAATTTTAGCTTTGATTACCTTGGGTGAGTTTCTCCATTTCTTTCAACTCTCGTTTTGATGTCTGTAAAATGAGGATAACACTCTGCTGGTTTGTGTAAAGAGATGTTTAGTGTAAAGCACGAATACATCAGTGTTAACACGGTAAAAGTATGTAAACTTGAACTCCCTAACATTTTGAACTTGTTTCTTCATCTGCAAAAGAAGAATCATCATATTCATTCATACAGTGTTGTGGCAACCAGGTGCAGCACCCCAGCACCCTCACTGACCACTGTTAGAAGCATAAAATAGATAAAGCTCTCCACCGCTGTCTTTCCCCAAGTCACAGTTTTTTAGCAGGGAAGCAAATAAGTAGAGCAAGAAAGGAAGTCGTCCTGGAGGGCATCAATTTTGTCAAGTGTATTTCCCAATGATTAGGCTTAAATGCCATTCCGGAAATAAGTTCAGAAAGATAGAGTTCTCGCTGATGATAAAAGCAAAATGTACAATGCAATAGATGAGAGAGTACTCATAATCAGTGTCGCCTAAATGGGAAAAGTTCTAAGATGGGTCTGTTGGGGGATACAGAAAGAGAAGGTACTTTCTTTGCCCTTTGAGAACTTGTCAGGAAGCAAGATCTTAAAAGTAAAGTGGGCACTTTGATACCATTTATGACAGGAAATATGAAAGAAAGTATCAAAAACCTCCAAAATTTTATTACTTTTAGACCCAAGAACCTCGTGTCAGTCACTAAGAAAATAATTAAAGATTTATGCACAGATTCATCTGGGTGTTACTCTTTGAAATCACTATAAAATTAAAAATCTTATAAATGTTATAGCCCAAAGTATAAAATAAATATCAATACACTCATACTTAGATAAATAAATGATTGAATGAATAAATAATGGGAGAGAATAAACAAATTCTCCATGTAAAGAAATCCAAATAATTTATGGAGCTACTTAACATTAAAAAAAAAAAAAATTAGTGAAGTATAAATCCCCACTATTCAAATGGTGGCACAGTGGTTAAGAGCTATGGCTGCTAACCAAAAGGTCAGCAGTTTGAATTCACCAACTTCTCCTTAGAATCCCTATGGGTCAGTTGTACTCTGTCTTAAGGAGTCGCTATGAGTCAGAATCCACTTGAAGGCAATGGGTTTATTCAAAAGTATAACGCGTATGCGTAGTGACTTTCTTTCAAAGAGTAAAGTATAGAAAAGGAGAAAAAAAGAAAATAGTAAATTTATAATGGAGAAAACTTAAGATCTCACAAAAGATAATCAGTGTTAGCAACATCAGTGATAAGTCATATTCGGTGATGAGAATGACATTGGAATCTGTGCCCCCCCCCCAAAAAAAACACACATTCCTCAGTCTAACCATGAGAAAACCATTAGGCAAATCTCAATTGAGGAACATTTTACAGAATACCTGACTAGTACTTCCTCAAAAAAGAAACCCTGTTGGTACAGTGGTTAAGTGCTCAGCTGTTAAATGAAAGGTTGGCGGTTCGAGTCCACCAGTCACTCAGTTGGAGAAGGATGTGGCAAAGACTTTCAGCCTTGGAAACACTATGGGGCAGTTCTGCTCTCTCCTAGAGGGTTGCTATGAGTTGGAATCAACTGACAGCAGTGGGTTTTGGGTTTGAGACTCCTTCAAAAGTGTCAAGGTCTTCAGAAACAAGGAAAATCTGAGGAAGTATCACAACCCAGAGAAACCTAAAGAGACATAACCACTAAATGGGACGTAGTATCCAGAGTGGGATCCGAAAAAATAAAAGCACATTCAGTGAAATCTAAGAAAATCCTAAGAAAGCATGGATTTTAGTTAATAATAATAATAAATATTGGTTTATTAAATGTACCATGCTAGGGAGTTAATAACAGCAGAAACTTGGTACCTTATTCATCTACTGCTGCTATAACAGAAACACCACAAGTGGATGGCTTTAACAAAGAGAAATTTATTTCCTCACAGTAAAGTAGGCTAAAGGTCCAAATTCAGTGCTACGAGCTCCAGGGGAAGTCTTTCTCGGTTGGTTCTGGAGAAAGATCCTTGTCCTCAATCTTCCCGTGGTAGAGAAGCTTCTCAGGTGCAGGGACCCAGGGTCCAAAGGAAGCACTCTGCTCCTGGTGCTGCTTTCTTGGTGGTATGCGGTCCCCCTGTCTCTCTGCTCCCTTCTCTCTTTTGTATCTCAAGAGATTGCCTCAAGACACAATCCAATCTTGTAGGTTGAGTCCTGCCTCACTAACACAACTGCTGCCCATCCTCCCTCATTAACATCATAGAGGCAGGATTTACAATATATAGAAAATCACACAATACCAGGAATCATGGCCCAGCCCAACTGATACACACATTTTGGGGGGGACACAATTCAATCCATGACGCTTGGTGTGGGCACAGGAAACTGTCTGTACTATGATTTCAATAATTCTTTAAATATAAAACCATTCTAAAATTTTTAAAAAGTTATTAAAATACATGTTTTAAAGTTATAAATGTTACAGTTTATTGTAAGAATAACACTGGAGTAGCAATAAGAGTGATACAATCTGAATTATGGGGTTATGGCAGGTTTTCATTTTTCCTGTATTTCTCAGTACAAAAATTGAATTAATTCTAGTTAATCCAGGCACCTAACAATATCCTTAACTTCGACCTATCAGGTCCATTTGCAAGAATTATCCTAAGAAAAAGTATATAAATATAAAGGACACACACACACATATATATATGTTTTGTTTTCCTACAGTTTTAAAAACTGGAATAACATAAATGTCCTAAACATAACATAAATTAAGTTAAATTTTTTGAAAGATGATATACTGAGAAAAGATAGCCTTCAAAAATACTGTTTTTAGAAAAATAAATTATGATAGAGGAAAACACTTCCAGTAATTTTAAGAGACAAAAACCCAAATCAAACCCATTGCCATCGAGTCAATTCCAACTCATAACGACCCTATAGGACAGAGTAGAACTGCCCCCATGGAGTTTCCAAGGAGCGCCTGGTGGATTTGTGCTGCTGACCTTCTGGTTAGGAGCTGTAGCACTGAACCGCAACACCACCACGGTTTCCTCTAAGAGACAAAGGGCATTGAATTGTATACACAGAGTGCTTACAACTAAATATATGTGTATATAATCATAATAAGAAAAAAATAGAACAAAAGGAAATGGTTTGCCCACCTATCATCTCATTGGCCTTTCCTGCTCTGCTTATACCTCAGGGTGGGAGGATAAGGGAGCCTGATACTAAAGACAGCACTTTCCAGGCTTCAGAATGGGCTTGATGAGATTGAAAGATGTAAGGGAAGATAAAAAAAAAAAAAAAAAGTTATTTCTCGCCTCTCTCTGACTCACACAGGGTCTCAAGTAGCCACTAGGTCTCCTCTTTGGCTTTAAGCTGTGCCTGACTTCTGGGCTCTGCTAAAACTACTCCCTCTTTGTCCCACCTATCTAATGATTGCAGTGTCCTCTGCAGTTGCTAATCTCTGGCTATTTTAAGGTCTCTTGTTTGCAGCTCTTTCATCTCCTGTGCAACTAATCCTGTGTATTGAAGTCCTTCTCTAAATACTCAGGACTATTTATCTTTGCCTAATTGTACACTGACATGTAGAAAAAGACAAAAATATCAAGACTTGGTAATTTAGGGTAGCATGTTCATTGTAATAATTTCAAAAGAAAATATGCAACACTCAAGGCTATATCATCCCTAACAAACCTTTGTCTCTCAAGATTTTGGAGTATTTCTCCTAAAAGAGATATATGCATATATACATACAGCTGGCGTTCCTTGGAAACTCTATGGGGCAGTTCTACTCTGTCCTATAGGGTCGCTAGGAGTCGGAATCGACTCGACTGCACTGGGTTTGGTTTTTGGTTTTTATATAAATATAAATGTAAATATAAATATATCAGGTGCTCCTTGGAAACTCTATGAGGCAGTTCTACTCTGTCCTATTGGGTCACTATGAGTCGGAATCAACTTGATGACAACGGACTTGATTTTTAGTTTTATATATATAGTATTCTTATTGTGAGTGGTTGTATGGTTCTCTTTCTATTAATAGTTACAACCAGCTATTTTTATATATATTAAGGCAACAAATTTATTTTTAACTATCCATGTTAAAGCATTCCTTTATTGACAATAAATTTTTATTTTATACTCAGGGATTCTACAAAATTTCTGAAAAGGTGATCACAGACCCCCCTCCAAATTTCAGCATAGAATATATTTTAAAAGTATGAGTTTGGAGTCAAACAGGCATAGATTTGCAAGCCAGCTCAGACACTTAAATATCTATGTCATCTTAGTAAATTTTCCTAATCTCTGCAAGCCTTAGTTACTCCCCTAGTGAAATAAAGATGTTGACAGAACTTTTTCTTTGGCTTGATACGCATAGTGAATTTGAAAATGAATGTAAAGTGCTTTAAAATGAGCCTAATAATTAATAAAAATGTAACACACCTTATTTAGTTTAGTATCATAGAGTTGAGTATGAATTTGAACATAGACTTAATAGACTTCATTGTGCTAAGGAAAATTTTTTTGGGGGGTGGCTTTAAAAAAAATCAGGAAAAGATATTGTCTTAGTCATCTAGAGCTGCTATAAAATAAATACTGCAAGTGGATGGTTTAACAAATAAATTTATTCTCTCACAATTTAGGAGGCTAGGAATACAAATTCAGCATGCCAGCTCTAGAGGAAAGTGTTCTCTCTCTGTTGGCTCTGAGGGAATGTCCTTGTCTCTTCAGCTTCTGCTTCCTGCTTCCTTGAAGATCTCTATGTGTTTTGGCATCTGTCTAGCAGGGATCCAGAATCCAAGGGATGCACTCTGCCCCTGGCTCTTCTTTCTTTGTGATAGTGAGATCCCTCTCTGACTGCTTGTCTTTCCTTTTATCTTTTGTAAGATAAAAAATGATACAGGTCACACCCCAAGGAAAACTCCCCTTACATCTGATCAGGGCTGTGATCTGAGTAAGGAAGTTGCATCCCACCATAATCCTGCCCCATTAACACAGCAAACAGCCTAATCCTCTTTAACATAACCTAACCCTGCCTTATTAACCACAAGCAGAGATTAGGAATTACAATGCATAGGAAAATTACATCAGATTACAAAATGGAGGACAACCACACAATACTGGTAATCATGGCCTAGTCAAGTTGACACATATTTTGGGGGAATACAATTCAATCCATGACAGACATTAAAATTACAAAACTACTTTTAAACATAAAAGAGCATATACAATGTAGAAAATTCTGTTAATAGATATTCTAATATTGATCCATCCTTCCCCCAGGAAGATTGAGGTACATATATCTTCTAATCAGACTAGCGGTTTGTCCATCCTTTCTTTTATTTGGAACAACTCTTTCTCCATACATTTGTAAGTTGTGATCCTCGCTTCGTAAATATTTCTGATAGCTAAAAGCCTCTAAGCTATTTGGTACCTACAAAATGACCTTCTGAGGTGTTCTATGAGGCCTCTGTGCTCCCTGGCATCAGTATTTTCCTTCTGTGGCGTTTAGGGCATAGCTTCTTCACATCAATTGTCATGGCTCACCATGAAACATCAGTTCTCCAAGTATTTGTTCGACACTTAGTAAGTATCAGAGATTGTATCAGGGATTAGAAATACAACAATAATGAAAACATCTAAAAACCCGGTAAAAAGAAGTATCCAATAAAAGCCATATGGTGTAAATATTTGTTCAATAAAATAAGATGCCACAAATGAACACTGGGGCTCTCCATATTTCAGATTTTTTGTTTGTTTTTTTAATCCTCATCCTCTGTTGTATTCTCTTATTTCTTTCTTAGTTGTTTTTAAAGTAATGAAAATCAATAGCTTGATTTTTATAGTGTCTCTAGTTGCATATTTAAATGGAGGGCCTCAACTGCACTTATTTGCCGTAAATTATATTTTCTTTCTATGTTTATTTTCATTCATTTGTTCTTAATCTCTATGTGACAATTTCTTTTGAAGTTTTATATTATTTTGTTGGTTTATGTGTTTGCATTAAAAAAAAAAGCCATTGCTGTCCAGTAGACTCCGACTCATAGAGACCTTATAGGACAGAGCAGAACTTCCGCATAGAGTTTCCAGGGAGCAATCGGTTGACTAGAAATGCCAACATTTTGGTTAGTAGCCAAGCTCTTAACCACTGCACCAGCAGAACTCTTGTGTATGCATATTCAACCCGATATGAGCGTTTCGACATTTGTTAATCTGTTCATATGAGTTACGTTGATTTTCTTTCTTATATGTGTTATTTTATTATATGGTTTCGAATTTTTTGTGTGCTTGCAGTTACAATTTTTATTTTTCTAAGCTGAGTATATTGTTCATTTTGGGTAGATCTTATTTACACTTTACTTTGAAATGTAAACATATGGTTATTTTTTAAAATTATTTTATTTAATAAATAAGCTTGTATTTTCTTATCAGGACTAAAAATTATGTGATCTAGTTGATATTCTTGTAGAAATTGTGAAATTTAGAAAGCTTGTGTTTCCTTTCCCTTTCTGCTCAACTCTGGCTTGAGTAATCAAAGATTTAAATTATAATTATTAAAGTTGTTTTCAGATCTGTGATTGAATAAATATTCACAGATCTGATTCTTAACACAAGGCACTTAAAATGCTTTCTAAAATTTGGTACTCATACTCACACACATGCACACACATGGTAATCCAAAGCAAAGCCGGTAGTCAAAACCACCAAGGAACACACATTCATAGGAGAAAGCTGGCTTTGCTGGTGTAATTATCCCTGGAATCGACTGGACAGCACTGGTCTGGGTAGTATTACCACAACTGTAAGCATGGAATAAGCTGTGAATAATAAACTGTAAGCATGCGAAGGAAAACTATGAACCAGGTACTAAAATCCTTCAAGAATGCTACATCTCCCTCAAGATAGGCACAGCAAAAACAAACAGAATACAAAGACAAAAAAGGAATTTTTTTTTTTTTTTGGCTTACTTTCCAGGCAGACAATTAAAAGAAGTAAACCAACCACCAAACCCATTGCTGTCGAGTGGATTCTGACTCATAGCAACCCTATAGGACAGAGTAGAGCTGCCCCATAGAGCTTCCAAGGAGCACCTGGTGGATTTGAACTGCCTACCTCTTGGATAGCGGCTATACCACTTAACCACCATACCACCAGGGTTTCCGTTAAAGGAAGTAGGGGATGATGAGTCTGAAGGCTCCTGTTTTTGGCTTCTGGATTTTTTATATTAGGTGAAATAAAGTTTGTAAGCTCCACAAATTAAAACTATTTATAGCTTGCCTAGCCCAACCACATAAAGACAATTACATTTCTTTCTTTCCATAATACTTGCTGAAAGAAAATATTTTTTTTATTTTCCCTCTTTTCCTTTCATCTCCTAAGGCAAGATGAGTCCAAATAATTATCTATATATTAAGGGTTTAAAGTCAAATCCTTTGGATCATGATAGTTTGCTTTACTGTGTAAAGTAAAGGTATTTTGGGGTTTGTTGTTGTTGTTTTCTCATTGCGGAGTCAGAAAGAATTTTAAAGAGAGAGCAGCAGCATTCAGTTCCGACCTATGCCTCTGTCAATAACACCAACTTCGTAGTGAAAGTGGGAATCAGAGTGGAAAATCCCTGGAAGGGGAGTAGAATGGAGCTTGCAGAATGGAAGTCACCCCTCTCCACTTGGAGATTGGCTTACCTATGCTTATTCATTCCAATTCCTGTGCTTTATTTAATAAGAATAAGCATTTTCCTTACATTCTTTTACATCCAATAAATATAGTGCTGTAATTTTATTTTTAAGAACTTCCATCCTTTTTGCCGATCATGTTTAATAAAAACATCCATATCCTTGCAGAGGAAACCCTGGTGGCATAGTGGTTAAGTGCTATGGCCGCTAACCACAGGGTCCGCAGTTTAAATCCACCAGGTGCTCCTTGGAAATTCTATGGGGCAGCTCTGCTCTGTCCTATAGGGTCGCTGTGAGTCGGAATAGACTGGATGGCACTAGGTTTGGTTTTGGTATCCTTGCAGAATAAGCATTTTCACAGCCTTCTGAAGGTAACTTCAAAACCCAAAATTAATAGCCTTGAAAGCTTGTGGAGTTCTTAGACCAAAAAAAAAAAAAAAATCCAACACCTCAATAAAAGCCAAGTATTATCTAAAGTAGTATGGAGGTGTTTCTGTGGATAATTGCTTTTGAAATTTTAAAATTAATTCTAACGTGAGCTTTCTTTCCAGAATGAATACCCATTGAAAAGCAGAAAATCAGACAGCTTCTTTGTCCTGAAATTGTAGCACTGAGCAAAAGGAAGGCCAGAAATTAGTTTCATGGAAGATGCAATGGTAGTATACAGGATGAGGATAAAGGAATTACTATGATCTTGCAATTAACATTTACGGTGCAGCTGTATTTGTTGTCAATATGGGAACGATGGATTAAACTTGAAGACCTTAACCTCATGGATGTGAGAGATGAAGGATCTGCTGGGCATTTTTGAAGGAGATCTTGTGAAAATAATAGAATATTATTACTTCCTTTTTTATGTCAGAGAAATATTTGTAAGGATATGCAAACATTAAATACACTGACTTAAAAAATCCCTTTGTAAAAATGTGTATCTATTAAACAAAGTAAAAGACTAAAAGGTAAGGTAAAATTTTAGGGATGTCAAAAGAATTAAACAATTTTTTTTTTAATTTTAATTCACAAAAAAACAAAACTAAACTAAACTAGAAGGTGCTTGAGAGGATGACCCATTAGAAAATAAACAGGTATTTGACTAATACATTTGGATATAATGTGAGGCAACTGAGATACAGGTATAAATTTGATTATCCTCTGTCTCTAAAGAGCTTGTAATCCAATTAGAGACAGATGTGGGAAGAGCTAAGCACAATATAGAACCCAATGAAATGAAAACTAGAGAAATAAGCAACATTCTCCATATAATGAAACATGGAGCATCAATGTCAATTAAAATATCATAGAAGGATATATGACCTTAAATTACAGAAAACAGATTATTGATAACTACTTATTGAATTGAATACGCTACATGGACTAAAGAAGACGTCTCCATCTCTATTCCGTTTCTAGCTGCCCCTTAGCAACTACCTCAATTCTGACACTGAAAAGCTCAATTTTCTTCTATAACTGAAAAAAAAAACTGGGGGCACTGTTAAATATTGTACTCAGAATTAAAAAAAAAAAAAAAAAAACCTTGCTAGGCTTTCCAGCCTACTCCTTTTATCCAACTCTAAGTTTACCCTTATGTATGTCAGAAATGTGTTCTTGATCTACTTACCCTCTGCAATGAATACAGTAGCTTTGCACAGAAATGAACATTTCCCATACAATCCTGGAGAGAAAAACTAGCTTTGTTCATGAAAAGGATCTAGATTTCCTAGAGAACTAGGAACTTAGTTACAAAGATGAGCTAAGGAAATGCTAAGGGAACAGCATCGCTAAAATGGAAGTTTGTTTTAAGAACAGACAAGTGACTTGCACTGTTACTGAAATGCCTAGAAAAGTTGCTGCAGTTCGAGAGTGTAGAAGTAAAAGGAAAGATCAATGGTAATGTTTGAAGAATTATGCTGCAGCAGCCAGGCTGACTGGTTATCAGGAAGAACTTAAAAAAGTTGCTGTGGAGTTGGTTCCAACTCATGGCGACCCCATGTGTGTCAGCGTAGAACTGTGTTCCACAGGGTTTTCAATGGCAGAGAACAAGGGTACATATTTCGTTAAATTTATACTTATGTATTCTGTTGGTTGGAACCCCTGGTGGTGTAGTGGTTAATGGCTACGGCTGCTAATCAAGAGGTCAGCAGTTCAAATCCTCCAGGAGATTCTTGGAAACTCTACGGGGCAATTCTACTCTGTCCTATAGGGTCGCTATGAGTTGGAATTGGCTCGATAGAGGTGGGTTTTTATTCTGTGGGTTTAAGTGCAATTAAACAGTTGTTTTTCTTTTAATTCTTCAAGTTTTATTTTCAATTTTTTATGCTAATATATAGAATAAAGTTGGTTTCTATATGGACCTGTGGACTTGCTAAATTGGACCATTAATTCTAGTAGATTTTTTGTAGACATTTGGAATTTTCTATGTTGAAAATCATGTTGTCTGTGAATAGAGAGTTTCATTTCTTCCTTTTTGATTTATAATGATTTTTTTTCCCTACTTTATTGTGTTAGCTAGGACCTTTATGCAATGCTGAATTTATATCATGAGAGAAGACAGCCTTGATTTGTTCCTGATGTTAGGTGGAAAGCCTACGGTCTCTATGGTATTAAGGGTAGGTTGTTTCGTAAATGCCCTTTATCAGAATAACAAACTACCCTTTAATTTCTAGTTTGCTGAGAGGTTTTTTTTTTTTTTTTTACCATGAATAGATGTTAAATTTTATCGAATGTTTTTTCTGCATTTGTTGAAATGATCATGTGCTTTTTCTTTTTTACTCTGATTATATGGTGACTTACATTGATTGATAGGAAGCTGTTGAACAACCTTGTATTCCTGGGATACATTCCCCTGGGGCTGAATATATTAGCGTATTAGATATTGCTAGATTCACTTGGACAATCCTGAATGGAGAATTTTGCACCTATGTTAATGATTTCTATGTTAATAATTTTTTATTTTGATATTTTGTCCCCATAAAAGAACTTGGAAGAAGGTTTCCCTTCCTCTGTTTTCTGGAGGATTTTGTTTTACTTTGGGAGCATTTCTGTTATTGCTTACTTAAAATTTTGGAGAATTTATCAGTGAAGGCATCTAGGTCTGGAGTTATTTTCTGACAAAGTTCTAACCAATTAACCCAACTTCTTTAATAGATATAGAACTATTCATCTTATCTATTTCTTTTTGAGGTTTTGTATTCCCCCTTCAAGGAATTTGTCCATTTTATCTAAAATTTGAAATTATGAACAAAAAATTGTTCCTGATTTTCCTTTATTCTCTCTTTAACATGGGTAGAACCTGTAGGGGTATATTTTTCTTCATTCCAAAGATTGTTAATTTGTACTTTCACTCTGTTTTTCTTTATCTTTATACCTAGAGGTTTATAAAAGTTACTGATCATTTCAAATGATTATCTTTTAGTGTCACTTATTTTCGTATTATAGATTGTATTGATTAATTTCTGATTTTATCTTTATGATTTGATTTCTTCTGCCAACTTTGTGTTTAATGTACTCTTTTCTAGTTCATACTTAGAGGCTTAGAGCATTGATTTTAATCTTTGTTCTTTTCAAATATAAACATTGAAAAGTTTCCTTTTAAGAATGCCTTTAGCTGCATTCCACAAATTTTTATTTTTTAATTTAGAGTAGTTTCATATTTAAAGAAAAATTCTGAAAATAATAGTACAGATAGTTGTTATATACCCCACTCCCATATTCCTCTATTAATAACGTCTTATATTAGTATGGTAGAGTTATCGCAATTAAGGAACATATATTGATAAACTATTGTTAACTAAAGCCAATCATTTATTTAAATTTCCTTAGTGTTTACTGTTTGGTCTTTTTCTGTTCCAGGAAAGCACATTATATTTAGTCATCAGGTTTCCTAAAACTCTTCTTAGCTATGGAATAGTCTCAGATTTTCCTTGCTTTTGATGGCCTTGACAGTTTGGGGAGTACTGGTTAGGTATTTTGTAAAATGTCTCCCCATTGGGATTTGTCTGTTGTGTTTCTCATGATTATAAAGAAGACATGAGGTTTTATGATGAAGACCATTTTTATCATATCATTTCAAGGGTTGTTGTTGTTCTTAGTTGCCCTCTAGTAGGCCTGACTCATGGTGACCCAAGGTACAACAGAACAAAACCTTGCTAGGTTCTGAGCTATCTTCACAGTTGTTGGTGTGCTAAGGTCTGCTGTAGTGGCCAACATGTATTTTGAGTGTCATTCAACTTAGGGGGCTCATCTTCCAGCACAATATCAAGCAATATTCTGTTGTAATACAAGGGTTTTCACTGGCTAATTTTCCAGAATATATCACCAGGCCTTTCTTCCTATTCTGTCTTACCCTGGAGGCTCTGCTGAAGCCTGCACAACATGGGTGACCTTGCTGGTATTTGAAATACTGGTGGCATAGCTTTCAGCCTCACAGCATCACACATACAAGCCACCATAGTACAACAAACTGACAGATGGGTGGTAGATAGCAAGGGTACCTATTATCAATATGACTTATTACTGTTGATGATGACCTTGATCACCTGGATTGGGTAGGGTTTGTCAAGTTTCACCACTACAAAGTTACTCATCCCTCCCTTTCCATATTGTACTCTTAGAAATGAGGTCAGTAGGCTCAGCTCAAAGTTAAGGAGAGGGCAGTCACATTCCGAACCTCTGCGAGGGCAGAGTAACTACATAAATGATTTGGAGATCCTACAAATTTTCATCTGCTATGTTTTAATTGGCATTAAGTTCAACATACTTCTTTTAATTTTCCTTGTGACTTCTTCTTTAACATGTGAATTATTTAGATACAAGTTTTTTCATTTCCAAATACCTGGGGCTTTTATAGATACAGTTTTTAAGGATTTCTAATTCAATTTCAATTTGGTCACAAAACACATCTGCGTACTTTCATTGTTTTAAAATTTATTGAGACTTGCTTTATGGTCCAGCATATGGTCTATCTGTTGAACATTCAAGTGCACTTGCCAAAAACGTGTATAATTTAATTGCTAGTCGCAGTGTTCTGTAAATAATGATTACATTAAGGTAAATGATAGTGTATTATAAAACTTCTGTATCATTGTTAGGAATTCCTAGGTGGAGTAAATGCTAAGTGCTCTGCTATTAGATAAAAGTTGGCAGTTCAAACCTACCTAGAGGTACCTTGGAAGGCAAGCCTGGCTAATCTGCTTCCAAAAGGTCACAGGTTCATTCCTTACTACTCCTTTTTTATCTCTTCTTCAAATTGGATAATTCTGCTCACCCTATTTTCAGGTTACTGCCTCTTTTCTCTGTCATCTCCAGTCTTTTAATTTCATTCAGTTAATATTTCTTTTAACTTCAATTATTTTTCTCTCTCAGTTCTAGAATTTCCCTGGTTTGAATTTGTTTTGAAATGATATCTGTTTCTGTCTCAGGTTCCTATCTTAATATTAATTTAGAGAATATATCCTTTTATATAAAACCCAACCTGGTTGCTGTCGAGTCAATTCTGACTCATAGCAACCTTGTAGCACAGGATAGAACTGCCCCCATAGGATTTCCAAGGGGCTCCTGGTGGATTCAGACCACCAGCCTTTTGGTTAGCAGCTGTGGCTCTTAACCACTAAGCTGACAGGGTTTCCATCCTTTTATATAGTTAAGGATAATTATATAATATATTGGTGTCGGTTGATTATCCCTTCTTTTGAGAGGGTTCTGTTGTCCTTGTTCTTCGTATATCAGGTAATTTTGGATTCTATTCTAGAAATCAGGAATATGAATCCCATTATTTTGCCCTATGAGTGTGATTCTTCTGTTTTAACAAGTTGTTAACTTGTTTGAACACAGACAACAAACTATTTCTTAGGTGGGAGCTCTAAATACACTTCAATCTTTTGTTTTTAATTGACCCATTTTGTGTCTGCCCCACCGATGTGCTGTTCTGAGATTATTGAAGGATGCAGAGACATAATTTGGGGATCCCGTCTTTCAGTCCTTTCTTTCTGAAATCTTCTCCATATCTTTTGCAACTGTCATGATTGTCCCGAGTGTGCTGTTTTCATGGATCCATGAGCGACAAATTATTCTGCCTCCTGCCTAAAAGAAATGAAAACAGAGGACTTGGTTCTTGTAATATTTTCATCCCAAGACAGAACTCCATGCTGGAATGTTTCTGTTTCTTCACATTCTTCAATGCCTTCAGATAGCTGCTTTTTTTTTTTTTTGTATTATTTGCAGGTTTTTTACTTCTTATCTGCAGAAGGATCAGTTTAGTAGATTCTTAATCATTCTCTGGGGGCTTTTTTTTTTTTTTAAATAATTTTTATTGTGCTTTAAGGGAAAGTTTACAAATCAAGTCAGTCTTTCTCACAAAAACCCATATACACGTTGCTACACACTCCCAATTACTCCCCCCCAATGAGACAGCCCGCTATCTCCCTTCATTTTCTCTTTTTGTGTCCATTTCGTCAGCTTCTAACCCCCTCCACCCTCTCACCTCCCCTCCAGGCAGGCAATGCCAACATAGTCTCAAGTGTCCACCTGATCCAAGAAGCTCACTCCTCACCAGCATCCCTCTCCAACACATTGTCCAGTCCAATCCATGTCTGAAGAGTTGGCTTTGGGAATGGCTCCTATCCTGGGCCAACAGAAGGTGTGGGGGCCATGACCACCGGGGTCCTTCCAGTCTCAGTCAGACCATTAAGTCTGGTCTTATGAGAATTTGGGGTCTGCATACCACTGCTCTCCTGCTCCCTCAGGGGTTCTGTGTTGTGTTCCCTGTCAGGGCAGTCATGGGTTATAGCCAGGCACCATCTAGTTCTTCTTGTCTCAGGATGATGTAGTCTCTGGTTCATGTGGCTCTTTCTGTCTCTTGGGCTCATAATCGCCTTGTATCCTTGATGTTCTTCATTCTCCTTTGCTCCAGGTGGGTTGAGACCAATTGATGCATCTTAGATGGCTGCTTGCTTGGGTATAAGACCCCAGATGCCAGTCTTCAAAGTGGGATGCAGAATGTTTTCTTAATAGATTGTATTACGCCAATTGACTTAGATGATGTCTCTCTGGGGGCTTTTAAAAAATCTTCTGAATTTAAATGTGATGTCTTATTTTTCCTGTAGGAACACTGATACTTGTCAAAACATGTTTTAATATATGTATTTTTGGAAAATATATCCTTAGGGAAGGACTTTTTTTTATTTCAATTCTTAGAAAAACTTTATATTTAATTTGTCAGCAAATGTGAATTAAAAATTACTATTTATTAGATGTTCTGCTAGGTCTACACAGGAATGACTTGGATAGTGAAGTGATACAAAGGTAAATCACATGTAGGTTTTGCTTTCCAGTAGTTTCCAAATTAATATATGATAGAATATATATGTATATATGTCTGTATGTATATATATGGAAACCCTGGTGGCTTAGTGGTTAAGTGCTACAGCTGCTAACCAAAGGGTCGGCAGTTTGAATCCACCAGGCGCTCCTTGGAAACTCTATGGGGCAGTTCTACTCTGTCCTATAGGGTTGCTATGAGTCAGAATCGACTTAATGGCACTGGATTTGGTTTGGCTTTTGGTTATGTGTATATATATATACACATACACACACATATGTATATACTGCATTATAGAAGTGCAAAAAGAATAATTCAGTTGTTTAAAGGAAAGCAAAGAAGTAGATCATAGGCACATCCTAACCTCTGGAACTTTGAATATGTTACCTTACATGGCAAAAGGGACATTTTGGATCTGAAAATGTGGAGATTATTTTGGAATATGTTGGTGGGTCCAATTTAATCTCATTACTGCTTAAAAGCAGAAAGCCTTTCTCAGCTGTGGCCTTGAGATGTAAGGATAGAAAAGGACCAGAAATGTGCAATATTGCTGCCTTTGAAGATGCTTCAAAAAAAAAAAAAATCTTTTTTTTTGAAGATGAGCATGGGAGCTATGGATTAAGTAATGGCGATTACCTCTGTTGTTGTTGAGTGCCACCTAGTCAAGTCTAACTCATAATAAGTAACCCCATGTGACAGAGTAGAAATGCCCCGTAGGGTTTTCTTGACCGTTTATGGAAGCAGAAACTTCTTTCAAAGAGCTGCTGGGTGGGTTTGAACCACCAACCTTTGGGTTAGTAGCTAAGCATGTAGCCATTGTACCACCAGGGCTCCTAGACAGCCTCTACAAGTTGGAAAAGGCAATACAAAGAATTTATCCCTAGAGCCTCTAGAAAGGAACATAGTCTTGCCTACATTTTTATTTTAACCAAGTGAAACCCATGTTGGATTTCTGACCTACAGAATTATAAGATAATAAATGTGTGATTTTAAACCTCTATGTTTGTGACAATTTATTACAGAGGAATTACAAAACTAAGACATATGGCACAATTTTTTAACTTAGGATGACAGGTGTAGAAAAGAATCAGGAAAGCACCTTTGAAGAGAGAACATTTCAACAGATCCTCAAACCAACCATTGAGTAGGTAATTGGGAATGTAGTCATGGAAACTGGAAAAATAAGCACTCTGACCTAGGTGGTCGTTTAAGCAGGTGCCCAGGTTAGGAAAGCAAGTGACAAACACAAGAGTAAACAGTATAAGTGATTAGCTTAAAAAAGAAAAAGAAAACTGCTTTCAGCTTCATTGCTATCCTTTTACTATGGGAATAAATTGCCCAGTCTTTTCTTCCTTGGAGTTGCTGGTGGGTTCCAACCACACACTTTTCCGTTATCAGCTGACCACTTACCCATTGCCCCACCAAGAGTCCTTCATTCTACTAAGGAGGAATCATAAACAGGCTCTAATACTCTTAAAAAAAAAAAAAAAAAAAAACTTTTTTTTTTTTTTTTAATACTCTTACAGCTTTGCTCAGTATATGGAGTACTTTTGAGATCCATATTCATTCCAAAACAAATGTATTAGTTTTGTTTTTTTTTTACAGCATTTATGTATTTTTATCTACATTAATTTAATTTTGTTTTACACATATGTATAGCCATGTTCAGGGGGAAAAATAGGAAATTGGAGCCAGATTCTGGTTCAATTTTTGGCTGGGCCACTTATTAACTCTGTACCATGTGTTGATTATTTAAACTTTTTGAATATCAGTTTCCATATAGGTTAAATACTTGTCATCTGCCTCTCAATTTTTTGTGTGTGAAAAGTAAAGATAATATAAATAAGACACCTATATATATTCATACGAATAGGAATAATAACAAGCATTATTATTTATTGTATTACTGCAGTAGTAATAGTAGTAGCTGTTCTTGCTCTCCTTCTTTCTCTTCTTCTGCATCTGTTTCTGTGCTGCTTAGTATGATGGTGATGATGAAATGATGACAGTGTTTTAATATGATCTACTGCCAGCAACCTTGCCAGAAATCACCATCCATGGTTTCATTACTCTGGGTTTCTATTCCAACAAACTTATTCTTCTAGTTTTCCTATAAATACAAGCAAAATTCCATCAGTACACACACATTCTTTTTTCAGGTTATTCTAGGTGCTTCAATCTCCCTTCCTCCTCCCATAAGTACTTCTGAACTTATCTTTAGAACCACTGAATATCCAGTCTATGCTCTACCTCCTGAACTACGTCTTTTCTTGCCAATCTTAACCAAGAGATCACAAGTGCCATCTCTCTATGCCACTCCTTTGACCTTGGACACTGTTTTTCCCCATTTCAGAGCCATGTTGAAAACAGGAACTCTACTGTATTAATCTCTGTATACATACCAAAAACCAAACTTATTGCCATTGAGTCAATTTTGACTCATAGCGTGTCTATAAGACAGAGTTGAGCTCCCCTATCAAGTTACCAAGCAGTGCCTGGTGGGTTCAAACTGCTGACCTTTTGGTTAGCAGCTATAGATAGCCCTTAACCACTACACCACCAGGGTTTCCTTCTGTATACAGACTCCCCAGTCCCATGCCAAAGTCTCTATTCTAATAGATCTGAAATGAGGCTGAAGAATCTGTATTTTAAATTTTTTTGGTTGATACTGTTGCATGAATATTATCAACTTCTTCTTGAGAAATTTCTCGTCCAATGCTAATCTTTATCCTTTTGTATGTAAAAGACACTGGACTTGGGGTGAAAAGAACTTAAAAAATGTCTGCGTCTGCTGGTTATTACTTATGTTATCTTGGCCAACTCATCTGACATCTTTGAGACTTAATCTTCTCACCTATTAAACTTGTAATACCTGAGCTACTTACATGTCAGAATTATTAGGTGTGTTAATTAGAAGATGTTATGCATTCCTAGGCTAAAATAACAATAAGAAGTTAAGATAAAACTGAATTTTTGTATGAATGGATAATCATAAAAAAATATATTTTTATTAAAAATGATGACAGTAATTATTACTCTGATGACTTAGAAAGAAGAAGGTAAAATAGCAAGGAAAGTGTATGCTTTTATTTACTCTTCACATTCATCTACTTTTTTTTTTTCCAGTGTGGGTAAATATCCTTTTAAATAATTTCAAGTCTGTAATCTTGGTTTCTTTGAGAAAAATTGGCTCATTTGAGTCAAAGTTTCCTCCACCCTGTTTCAACTGTTGATATGATTTCAGTATTTTTTTTTTTTTAATTCTCTAATAATTACATCAATGAATTGAAGTTCCTCCGTTCTTACTGTTATGGATTTCTTGCACTTTAAATCATTTTTTTCTCGTTCTTTCAGTTGAATTTTGGGAAGGAGACAAAGCAAATGAAGGCTCATAAAGTAATATCTTCAGCAGAATCTCCCAGCATCAATTTTGAAACAAACATAGGTTTTAGCTCAATAGGCCACAGGAACATGGAGAATGAGGACAAGGAACAACGTTAGGGATCCTGGAAGAGAAAGCTCTGTATCCCTGATACATCACAGTATCAGGGCTAATTAAAATGAATTTCAATTACTGTAGATAGTTTTCTAAGGCTAGAATAAAAATGAGATATTAGAGGGAGGAGCCCATAATGGTAAACATTCTTCAATTAATTACTTCACTCATTTAAAATGGATAGAGTATTCACTCTTTTTTAGGTACTGGAGATATTGATGAGCAAAACAGAAATGGCCTCTTCCCACTTCAAGGTAACGAGTGGGTAGATACTCAAAAAAAAAAAAAAAAGACACAAATGTGTGTTCCATTATCTAGTAATAATAACAAAAAAAAAGTAATAGCTTATATTAAAGACATTTCAGATTTTCATAGCTCAATTACAGTGGGAAACTTACCTATTCAAAGGGGTCAAGGGTGTCACCCTGAAATGATATACTTAAACTGATATCTGAAGGATGAATAGGCAGATAAGAAGAAATAACATTGCAGGCTGAGAAAAAGGCATGTATCAAAGCTCTGAGAAGGATGGAAGCACTTTGCTTTCTAAGAAGCTGGAGAGCTGAAAACAAAACTATTGGAATGCCTGTGGAAAGAGGCAAAGACACATTGCGCAAAGCTCTGTAGTCCATATCACAAACTATGCTCCTTATTCTTAGGGAAATATAAAGCTTCTGCAGTTTTTGAATGATTTGAACGGAGAGGTAATATTTGTATAGCTGTGTTTTGAATATCTCTCCCCTTGCAGTGGGAGGAAGAAACTGAAAGGGAACATTCTAGAAGCCTTTCCAAAAGAGAAAAATTGAAATGATGGATGTGAATATAGAGAAAAGTAAATGAAGTTAAAAGATATTTAACAAATAAAATCATAGACAGCCCCTTTGGATGGATAGTGTGTTTAAGAATGGAAATATGTCAAGGATAAGTTGCAGACAAAAATTTCATTCAGGAATGGTCCTTCCTGCTATTAGTTTGCACTTCCTTTTTAAGAGAGAGAGATTTTATTGAAAGATTTTAAGCATTAAAGTAGAACGAGAAGATATTCATTTTTGAATGAGTACTCAGATAGAGAAAGCTGGTAAGGCTGAAGTCAGAGGCCCAATTAAGTGGTTATTGCTATGACTGAGGTCAGAAATGATGAGGGCAATGAGAACAAAAAAAAAAAAAAAAAAATTAAATAGTTGAGCAGTATGGGAGAAAGACATTATTAAAAAGCTCTCAGGTTTCAGCTTGAGCTACTGGATAACTGGCTGATACTAATTAAGAAAAGATAGCGTTATAGAAAGAGGAAGAAGAATCATATTTTGGAGGGAAGATTTTCCACATTGCTGATTTTGTCCATATTCAGTTTTTAATGCTTGGGAAATTAAAGATGTAAAGTTTTGTTTCATCCTCAGTGTGAAATGTCCAGAAGTCTAAATTCTTTTTTTTTTTAATTCATTTTTATTAAGCTTCAAGGGAACATTTACCATTCCAATCAGTCTGTCACATGTAGGTTTACATACATCTTACTCCCTTCTCCCACTTGCTCTCCCCCTATTGAGTCAGCCCTTACAGTCTCTCGTTTCGTGCCAATTTTGCCATCTTCCCTCTCTATCTTCCCATCCCCCCTCCAGTCAAGGGTTGCCAAGACACTCTCCAGTGTCCACCTGATTTAATTAGCTCACTCTTCATCGGCATCTCTCTCCCCCCCACTGATCAGTCCTTTTCATGCCTGATGATTTGTCTTCGGGGATGGTTCCTGTCCTGTGCCATCAGACGTTCTGGGGAGCATTGTCTCTGGGATTCCTCTAGTCTCAATCATACCATTAGGTATGTTCTTTTCATGAGAATTTGGGGTCTGTATCCCACTGGTCTCCTGCTCCCTCAGGAGTTGTCTGTTGTGCTCCCTGACAGGGCAGACATCGATTGTGGCCGGGCACCAACTAGTTCTTCTGGTCTCAGGATAATGTAGGTGTCTGGTTCATGTGGCCCTTTCTGTCTCTTGGGTTCTTAGTTGTCGTGTGACTTTGGTGTTCTTCCTTTGCCTTTGCTCCAGGTGGGTTGAGACCAATTGATGTATCTTAGATGGTCGCTTGTTGGCATTTAGGACCCCAGGTGCCACAATTCAAAGTGGGATGCAGAATGTTTTCATAATAGAATTATTTTGCCCATTGACTTAGAAGTCCCCTCAAACCAAGTTCCCCAGACCCCAGCCCCTGCTTCGCTGACCTTTGAAGCTTTCATTTTATCCCGGAAACCTCTTTGCTTTTAGTCCAGTCCAATTAGGCTGACCTTCCTTGTACTGAGTGTTGTCTTTCCCTTCACCCAAAGCAGTTCCCATCTACAGATTGATCAATAAAAAGCCCTCTCCCTCCCTCCCTCCCCCCTTTGTAACCACAAAAGTATGTGTTCTTTTCTGTTTTTTCTATTTCTCAAGATCTTATAATAGTGGTCTTATACAATATTTGTCCCTTTGCAACTGACTCATTTGGCTCAGCATAATGCCTTCCAGATTCCTCCATGTTATGAAATGTTTCAGAGATTCGTCACTGTTCTTTATCGATGCGTAGTATTCCATTGTGTGAATATACCACAATTTATTTACCCATTCATCCGTTGACAGACATCTTGGTTGCTTCCAGCTTTTTGCTATTGTAAACAGAGCTGCAATAAACATGGGTGTGCATATATCTGTTTGTGTGAAGGCTCTTGTATCTCTAGGGTATATTCCGAGGAGCGGGATTTCTGGGTTGTATGGTAGTTCTATTTCTAACTGTTTAAGATAACGCCAGATGGATTTCCAAAGTGGTTGTACCATTTTACAATCCCACCAGCAGTGTATGAGAGTTCCAATCTCTCCGCAGCCTCTCCAACATTTATTATTTTGTGTTTTTTGGATTAATGCCAGTCTAGTTGGTGTGAGATGGAATCTCATCATAGTTTTAATTTGCATTTCTCTAATGGCTAATGATCGGGAGTATTTTTTCATGTATCTGTTGGCTGCCTGAATATCTTCTTTAGTGAAATGTGTGTTCATCTCCTTTGCCCACTTCTTGATTGGGTTGTTTGTCTTTTTGTGGTTGAGTTTTGACAGAATCATGTAGATTTTAGAGATCAGGCGCTGGTCTGAGATGTCATAGCTGAATATTCTTTCCCAGTCTGTAGGTGGTCTTTTTACTCTTTTGGTGAAGTCTTTAGATGAGCATAGGTGTTTGATTTTTAGGAGCTCCCAGTTATCGGGTTTCTCTTCATCATTTTTGGTAATGTTTTGTATTCTGTTTATGCCCTGTATTAGGGCTCCTAGGGTAGATCCTATTGTTTCTTCCATGATTTTTATTGTTTTAGTCTTTATGTTTAGGTCTTTGATCCACTTGGAGTTAGTTTTTGTGCATGGTGTGAGGTATGGGTCCTGTTTCATTCTTTTGCAAATGGATATCCAGGTATGCCAGCACCATTTGTTAAAAAGGCTATCATTTCCCCAATTGACTGACACTGGTCCTTTGTCAAATATCAGCTGCTCATACGTGGATGGATTTATATCTGGGTTCTCAATTCTGTTCCATTGGTCTATGTGCCTGTTGTTGTACCAGTACCAGGCTGTTTTGACTCCTGTAGCTGTATAATAGTTTCCGAAATCAGGTAGAGTGAGGCCTCCCACTTTCTTCTTCTTTTTCAGTAATGTTTTGCTTATCCGGGGGTTCTTTCCCTTCCATATGAAATTAGTGGTTTGTTTCTCTATCCCCTTAAACTATGACATTGGTATTTGGATTGGAAGTGCGTTATATGTATAGATGGCTTTTGGTACAATAGACATTTTTACTATGTTAAGTCTTCCTATCCATGAGCAGGGTATGTTCTTCCACTTAAGTATGTCCTTTAGAATTTCTTGTAGCAGAGTTTTATAGTTTTCTTTGTATAGGTCTTTTACATCCTTGGTAAGATTTATTCCTAAGTATTTTATCTTCTTGGGGGCTACTGTGAATGGTATTGATTTGGTTATTTCATCTTGGGTATTCTTTTTGTTGATGTAGAGGAATCCAAGTGATTTTTGTATGTTTATTTTATATCCTGAGACTCTTCTAAACTCTTCTATTAGTTTCAGTAGTTTTCTGGAGGATTCCTTAGGGTTTTCCATGTATACAATCATGTCATCTGCAAATAGTGATAGCTTTACTTCCTCCTTACCAATCTGGATACCCTTTATTTCTTTGTCTAGCCTAATTGCCCTGGCTAGGACTTCAAGTACGATGTTGAATAAGAGCGGTGATAAAGGGCATCCTTGTCTGGTTCCCGTTCTCAAGGGAAATGCTTTCAGGTTTTCTCCATTTAGGGTGATATTGGCTGTTGGCTTTGCATAGATGCCCTTTATTATGTTGAGGAATTTTCCTTCAATTCCTATTTTGGTAAGAGTTTTTATCATAAATGGGTGTTGAACTTTGTCAAATGTCTTTTCTGCATCTATTGATAAGATCATGTGGTTTTTATCTTTTGTTTTATTTATGTGATGGATTACATTAATGGTTTTTCTGATATTAAACCAGCCTTGCATACCTGCTATAAATCCCACTTGATCAGGGTGAATTATTTTTTTGATGTGTTCTTGGATTCTATTGGCTAGAATTTTGTTGAGGATTTTTACATCTATGTTCACGAGGGATATAGGTCTATCATTTTCTTTTTTTGTAATGTCTTTACCTGGTTTTGGTATCAGGGAGATGGTGGCTTCATAGAATGAGTTGGGTAGTATTCCGTCTTTTTCTATGCTTTGAAATACCTTCAATAGTAATGGTGTTAAGTCTTCTCTGAAGGTTTGGTAGAACTCTGCAGTGTAGCCGTCTGGGCCAGGACTTTTTTTTGTTAGAAGTTTTTTGATTACTGTTTCAATCTCTTTTTTTGTTATGGGTCTATTTAGTTGTTCTACTTCTGAATGTGTTAGTTTAGGTAGGTAGTATTGTTCCAAGAATTTATCCATTTCTTCTAGGTTTTCAAATTTGGTAGAGTACAATTTTACATAGTAATCTGAAGTGATTCTTTTAATTTCATTTGGTTCTGTTGTGATGTGGTCCTTCTCGTTTCTTATTCGGGTTATTTGTTTCCTTTCCTGTATTTCTTTAGTCAGTCTAGCCAATGGTTTATCAATTTTGTTAATTTTTTTCAAAGAACCAGCTTTTGGCTTTGTTAATTCTTTCAATTGTTTTTCTCTTCTCTAATTCATTTAGTTCAGCTCTAATGTTTATTATTTGTTTTCTTCTGGTGCCTGATGGGTTCTTTTGTTGCTCACTTTCTATTTGTTCAAGTTGTCGGGACAGTTCTCTGATTTTCGCTCTTTCTTCTTTTTGTATGTGTGCATTTATCGATATAAATTGGCCTCTGAGCACTGCTTTTGCTGTGTCCCAGAGGTTTTGATAGGAAGTATTTTCATTCTCGTTGCTTTCTAAGAATTTCCTTATTCCCTCCTTGATGTCTTCTATAACCCAGTCTCTTTTCTGGAGGGTATTGTTCATTTTCCAAGTATTTGATTTCTTTTCCCTAGTTTTTCTGTTATTGATTTCTAGCTTCATTGCCTTGTGGTCTGAGAAGATGCTTTGTAATATTTCGATGTTTTGGATTCTGCAAAGATTTGTTTTATGACCTAATATGTGGTCTATTCTAGAGAATGTTCCATGTGCACTAGAAAAAAAAGTATATTTTGCAGCTGTTGGGTGGAGAGTTCTGTATATGTCAATGAGGTCAAGTTGGTTGATTGTTGTAAGTAGGTCTTCCATGTCTCTATTGAGCTTCTTACTGGATGTCCTGTCCTTCTCCGAAAGTGGCGTGTTGAAGTCTCCTACTATAAATGTGGAGGTGTCTCTCTCACTTTTCAATTCTGTTAAAATTTGATTTATGTATCTTGCAGCCCTGTCATTAGGTGCATAAATATTTAATATGGTTATGTCTTCCTGATCAATTGTCCCTTTTATCATTATATAGTGTCCTTCTTTATCCTTTGTGGCGGATTTAAGTCTAAAGTCTATTTTGTCAGAAATTAATATTGCTACTCCTCTTCTTTTTTGCTTATTGTTTGCTTAATATATTTTTTCCATCCTTTGAGTTTTAGTTTGTTTGTGTCTCTAAGTCTAAGGTGTGTCTCTTGTAGGCAGCATATAGATGGATCGTGTTTCTTTATCCAGTCCGTGACTCTCTGTCTCTTTATTGGTGCATTTAGTCCATTTACATTCAGTGTAATTATAGATAAAAAAGTTTTTAGTGCTGTCATTTTGATGCCTTTTCTTGTGTGTTGTTGGCCATTTCATTTTTCCACATGCTTTTTTGTGCTGAGACGTTTTTCTTAGCTTGTGAGATCCTCATTTTCATAATGTTTAACTTTGTGTTTGTTGAGTCGTTACGTTTTTCTTGGCTTTTTTTCTTGAGTTATGGAATTGATATTCCTTTTTGTGGTTACCTTATTATTTACCCCTATTTTTCTAATTAAAAACCTAACCTGTATCCTTCTATATCACCTTGTATCCCTCTCCATCTGGCAGTTCAATGCCTCCTATATTTAGTCCCTCTTTTTGATTATTCTGATCGTTTTTCTATTGATTTCCATGATTTCCTGTTATGTGTATTATTTTGTTTATTTATTTATTTTTTAGAATTAGTCTTAATTTGTTTGTTTTTGTGCTTTCCCTATTTGAGTTGCGTTGATATCAGGACGTTCTGTTTTGTGACTTTGTATTGTGCTGGTACCTGATATTATTGGTCATCCAGCCAAACAATCTCCTTTAGCACTTCTTGCAGTCTTGGTTTAGTTTTTGCAAATTCTCTAAACTTGTGTTTATCTGTAAATATCTTAATTTCTCCTTCATATTTCAGAGAGAGTTTTGCTGGATATATGATCCTTGGTTGTCAGTTTTTCTCGTTCAGTGCTCTGTATACGTCGTCCCATTCCCTTCTTGCCTGCATGGTTTCTGCTGAGTAGTCTGAACTTATTCTTATTGATTCTCCCTTGAAGGTTACCTTTCTTTTCTCCCTGGCTGCTTTTAAAATTTTCTGTTTGTCTTTGGTTTTGGCAAGTTTGATGATAATATGTCTTGGTGTTTTTCTTTTTGGATCAGTCTTAAATGGGGTTCGATGAGCATCTTGGATAGATATCCTTTCGTCTTTCATGATGTCTGGTAAGTTTTGTGTCAGGAGTTCTTCAACTGTTTTCTCTGTGTTTTCTGTCCCCCCTCCCTGTTCTGGGACTCCAATCACTCGCAAGTTATCCTTCTTGATAGAGTCCCACATGATTCTTAGGGTTTCTTCATTTGTTTAATTCTTTTATCTGATTTTTTTTCAGCTCTGTTGGTGTTGATTCCCTGGTCCTCCAATAGTCCCAGTCTACATTCTAATTGCTCGAGTCTGCTCTGACTTTCTATTGCGTTGTCTAATTCTGTAATTTTATTGTTAATCTTTTGGATTTCTACATGCTGTCTCTCTATGGATTCTTGCAACTTATTAATTTTTCCACTATGTTCTTGAATAATCTTTTTGAGTTCTTCAACAGTTTTATCAGTGTGTTCCTTGGCTTTTTCTGCATTTATCCTAATTTCATTTGTGATATCTTTAAGCATTCTGTAAATTAGTTTTTTATAATCTGTATCTGATAATTCCAGGATTGTATCTTCATTTGGGAAAGATTTTGATTCTTTTGTTTGGGGGGTTGGAGAAGCTGTCATGGTCTGTTTCTTTATGTGGTTTGATATGGACTGCTGTCTCCGAGCCATCACTGGGAAACTAGATTTTCCAGGTAATCAGCTGGTACGCTGGCTCCTAGTTCTGAAAACGGTCGCTGTCTGCCAGTATTTGTTCGTTTTCCGTCTCTAAGTCTGTGCTTGTTGTTCAGAGTTTGTAGATTGTTATGTATGTGATCGATTCCCTTGTTTTTCTGAGTCTTTGTTGCAAGAGGGATCCGCGGTAGTGTCCACGTAGTCCGCCATCTTGGCCCCACCTCCAGAAGTCTAAATTCTTATCAAGTTCACTACCACAGCCTCTCTTTATCCCTTAAGGAAGATAAATAGAAAAAGAAAAGATTCAGGAGAAAAAAAAAAATTGCAAGCTATACATTTTTAGTCTTTTCTTTTGGACCTAATGTTTCTAGTCTATATATGGGGTCACATCATGAACTAATCTTGTCCTCTGGTTTTGCCTTTTGTTGTGGTGAAAGGAAGACAAGGAAAAGTGGGCTTCCTCCTGTCCAAGGCTTATTTATAATTATCCAACTAGGCTAAACTCTATAGAAGAAATAGTTGAATTGTGGATTGCTAAATAATCTTTTCTTTTCTTGGGACCATCTTATGAGCAGAAAGGAAACTATTATGCTTCTCCTCGCCATCAGAATGTGCTATTAACATTAAGTAGGTTGTTGGATATGCTGAAGAGAGAGAATTTGAAGTCTCTCACATGTAAGTGGGTACTTGAAGCCATAGGATTAAAAAAAGAATTAGAGAGACACAGGAAGCCTTCCTTCGCCCACCCTCTGAGTGACAGACCTTGTTCTTTGGGATTTTTAAAAATCCACAGAAGGGTGTGGACTCAATCCAGGTGGTGGGATCCATTTTAAAACTCATACATTCACATCGCTAATCACTGGCATCATATCCCTAGTGAGTCAATCACCACTTTGTATCAAATAGATCAACACAGTTATGGATTTTATATTTTCTTTCAAATAGTCTATTTTCTGCCTGGAGACACCTATCTCCCAATCCTTGATATATACAGACATTGCCTTCTGAAACCATTTCCTTCCAGCCCTGCTGCTTACTCACTGTTTTTCCTAAGCTTAGTGTACCTAGCACATTTGTACTTCGATTTTATTTGTTAAGGGGAGCAGAGTTCATCATGCGTATGCTTACTCATTCTTGTCTATGTCCTCACACATCTTTCTTCACACCTTAGCTGAGAACCTAGCACATCTGACCATCCATATTCTGCCTTATACCTACAATCCCTTACACTTTGTTATTTAATTGGAGAAATTGGCTTGATTATAAAGTTAGGATAAAAAAAAAGTTTCTGTTGAGTTGATTCCAACTCATAGTGAACCTATAGAACAGAAGGGAACTGCCCCATAGGGTTTCCAAGGAGCAGCTAGTGGGTTCGAACTGCCAAACTTTTGGTTAGCAGCTGTACCACTTAACCACTGTGCCACCAGTGCTCCAAAGTCAGAAAAAAACAAAAACATACAACTCACTGCCGTTGAGTCGATTCTGACTCATAGGAACCCTATAAGACAGAGTAGAACTGCCCCATAGAATTTCCAAGGAGTGCCTGGTGGATTTGAACTCCTGACCTTTTTGCTGAGGGAAGTATAAATAAATGTTTACATGAGTACAACTTAAGGTTAAGGGAAAGGACAATGGCCATTAAGTGGTGCATGTAATGGGACCTTTGATACATTTAAAAGAGGTAGATGAGGTTTCCAAATTTATAAAGGATCCAAGGTACGTAGTCTCTCAGTTGAATATAGTCCAGCCATATATTATACGATACTCTTAAAAATAGAAATGTTTACAATACATTCACAGATACCATGCTCCCCAGGGGAACAGCAAAGACTAAGGGGCAGGATAGAAATTCCACAACTGTATGAAAGTCAAACCTAAACCTCTGAACTCTGTAGAGAATAGTTCATGCTGATGCTACATGGCATCTACAAACAGTAGGTGATTTGGAAAAACTAAGGCTAGAGGGGTTTCAAAGCTTAGCTTCTTAACTAGGGAAATGCTCCCTTACCCTGAGTCAGAGGTAAGTTGAGATAGAGAGGTGACTGGTTATCAAGTTCAAGACAGTTATTTTGTAGCCTAGTAAGGCCTGGCTGCACCAAAGCCAGGCCCTGACCGAAATCAATTGCAGATGCTGTTGGGAGAGAGGCATGCAGAGAATTTTAAGGTTACCTCCTGAGGAAAAGAAGCATAAAGAAGAGCTGATAGTATGAGTGACACTGATGAGATGTTTTGTTAAAAGGGAAAAGTAGCAGATGTTAAGAATCCAGGGAACTTCAAGCACCAAAGGAAAGCAGTCATTAATAGGGGAGCAGGAGTCTTGAGAACAGGAGCAAATGGCATCTGAGAAAACTGACGGTACTCATTTAAAGAGACAGCAAAATTTCTCAGTTGTTGGTGGAGATGTAGAGATAGGACCACATAGGTGGAAATGACACTGTACAGAAGAAATACTACAGGTGGAAAACACTACAAGAAGAATTCCACTCTTGTTTGACAGGCTCTGTGTAAAATAATCCCCAGCTAAAGAACTGCCGGATGAAGCATTCAAGAAATCAAAGGATGCATTGCATTGGGCAAATCTGCTGCAAAGGACCTCTTTAAAGTGTCAAAAAGCACAGATGTCACCTGGAAGACTAAGGTGCACCTGACCCCAGCCATGGTATTTTCAATCACATCATATGCATATGAATGCTGTACAATGAATAAGGAAGACTGAAGAAGAATTGATGCCCTTGAATTGTGGTATTGGCAAAGAATATTGAATATACCATGGACTGCCAAGAGAATGAACAAATCTGTCATGGAAGAAGTACAGCCAGAATGCTCCTTAGAAGCAAGGATGGTGAAACTGCGTCTTACATACTTTGGACATGTCAGAAGGGATTAATCCCTGGAGAAGACATCATACTTGGTAAAGTACAGGGTCAGCGGAAAAGAGGAAGACCCTCAATGAGATGGATTAACACAGGGGTTGCAACAATGAGCTCAAGCATAACAATGATTGTGAGCATCATGCAGGACTGGACAGTGGTTTGTTGTATGGTGTAGAGGGTCACTATGAGTCGGAACCCACTCAACAGCAGCTAACAACAATAACAGAAACAACAAAGAACAGCTTCCCCCTTGGTTCAGGGTTAAAGAAAAATGCCTTTCTCATGGCACTCAAGTATGGTGTGTCTTTGCCTAGATGTATGGAGGCTCCAAAAAAAGATGTGCATAACCCATTCTGAGATTTTTTAAGATACATCCACTTATTCATTCATTTATACATTCATGCATTCATTCATAAACACATGCTGCTGTGGGAGATACATGCAAAGTACAAATATAGCACAATGTGATCAGAATAAGGTGTTGTGGGAACACGGAAGAGTTGTAGCCCAGGGGTGGGTGTCACGACAGGCTTCAGGGAGGAAATTTTTCTGAACTGAGTCTGCAGGGATGAGCAGAGTGGGAGAAACAACAGCAAATGCCAAAGCCCAGACAAGTGAAGAGAACAACTGTATAAGATATCTATGTAAAATTTCATCCCTGTAAGATACTGCTGAGAAACAGGGTAATATAGTAGAAAATAAACAGGCTATGTTGTCAGACACACATGAATTTGAATTCTTCTTTTGCCATCTACTTAGGCTTGCTATCTTTGGTCCTATGACATGAAATAGTTAGGTCAATTCTTGTCTCTGTAAAATGAGAAAGTTACTATTTTCTTACTGGGTACTATGAGGATGAAATGAGATAATATCCGTAGAGCCTGCACACTACATGGTACAAAGCGATCCTGCTCCTAAGACCTATAGCTCTTATGACAGTAAGTAGCTGCTTAGATAGTATCATGTTCCACAAGATCTTTGCCTATTTCCTTCCAACGGGGTCTGCAGCTGTCAGGGCCGCTCTGTGGGCAGGGTGTGGAATGGATCAATTGGAAAGGCCAGGGAGAAACTGGCTAGGTAAGGTGCAGATCACCCTAATAGTGACATTAGTAGGCAGTGAAAGTTGACTGTGGGATCAGTAGGATTAAGGAATCAGAACAGATAGCTAAAAAAGAACATGGGGAATCATCATGGCAATGTGGTTGTGACTACTGTATTTTGGGGCAATGGTCAGGTTAAGGAAATTTGTTGTACGCAGAAGAAAATGGGGAGTTTAAAATAGAGTATAGAGCTGGAGACTCAATATTCCGACTTTGGAATTTTTTTTTTTCCTCCATCGAACCTATCTAGCAAAAAGGGCTCTCTCTGGCATTAGGTCAATGGGGGAAATAAAACGCATCTTTGCTTTATATCATCACAACATAAAAATACTGTCTAAGTACGGTGGACAGGCTGGTATCACACTATCACAAAAAGCTTTTAATAAAATGGCAGTGGCACTTAATACTTGATGAGCTCCTGAGGAGCTGTGCCCTGCTCAGGATCTTAGGTCCTCATTAACAAATGTACCAAGGTACAGTGAAGACCATCAAGTTATAATGGTGGAATGCTGTAGAGCCATCTGAAGATCTAGTGCTATGAAACAGGCTTTTCTGGGCTGGAGCATTTTAGTGGTAGACTGATTAAGACATAATCTGTGCTCTCCAGGTTGAAGCAGTGTGAGTCAAACTATTGCCAAGTCCTACAGATAACCTTCCTGTCAGGAGGAAAAAAAAAAAAAAAAAAATCCCTCCCAAATCACAGGTCTTTTCCATTTCTTCTTGGAGTTTTCACCTATAGGGATAGTTTCCACTTTGTTTCTCATTCTTTTTCAATACCCTATACTTACACTTCCATTCCACTACTTCTCTGGAAGTTTGTTTTCAATGCCTTCCAGTCTGCAGAATCCAGTAATTGTTTTTCTGTCCTAATCTTAAACTTTCAGCAACATTCACTGAGAAGATGAGTTCCTTCTTGAAAATCTTTCTTTCCTGGGCTTTTGTGATGCCGTCCTGTTTTAGTTATGTTCTGACTCCTAGGATTATTTGCTCAGCATATAGATTGAATAAGAATGGTGAAAGAATACAACCCTGAAGCACACCTTTCCTGATTTTAAACCAGTCAGTATCCCCTCGTTCTGTTACACCCTATGTAATCACAGTACATTTGTCAAAATGAAGAAATTAGCATGGGTGCTAAACTACTATTTTATCTGAATTTCACCAGTTTTCCCCACTAAGGTACTTTTTTATTTTCCATGATTAAAACAAGTTTTCAAATACACTTTATTGAGATAAAATTTATGAACAATCTCATAGAAAAAAATTACTAGTTTTAAGTGTACAGCTCAGTAAGTTTTGATACATCTATACCATCATAAAACCATCATCAAGTTTTGATACATCTATACCATCATACAACCATCATCACAATCAAGCTAAAGAAAATTTTCTTCACCCAAAAATGTTTTCTCGTTTTCCTTCAGAGTAAACTGAATCCTCCCCATCTCTGATCCTTGGTAACTATTGACCTGCACTGCCACTCTGTTTTTTATCTACTCTAGAATTGCACACAAATGGAATCATACATGATAAATCTTTTGTGCATGGCTTCCTTCAGTTAGCGAAACTCTTTTAAGCTTCACCCATGATATTGGCTGTGTCAATTGTTACTTTTTTATTGCCAAATAGCATTATATTGTTAGAATATGCCATAGTTTGTTTCTCCATACATAACTCAATTCTTCAAGTTTTTGGCTTTTACAAAAAAAAGCCCTTTGAACTTTCAAGTACAGGTCTTTTTGAAGATACATATTTTCAATTTTCTTGAATAAATACCTACAAGTGATATAAATAGGACATATAGTGAGGCTGTATTTAATTTTTCAGAAATGACCCAACTGTTTCTCAAAGTGGCGATGCCATTTTTGCAGGACAACTCCAGTTGCTACATATCTTTGCCAACATGGGGATTATCAGTTCTTTTTAATTTTAATAATTTCAATTCGTACCATGTGGTTTTAATTTGCATCTGTTTAATGACCAATGATATTGAACATCTGTTTTGTGTGTGTATTTACATATGTTCTTTGGTGAAATGTATGTTTGAACATTTTGCTTAATTTGTTTTTTGGTGTGGTAGCTTCTTGGTATCCAGTTATAAAAGTAATTTAAGTAATCTGGATAAAAGCATTTTGTCAGATAAATATTTTACTAATATTTTCTCCCAGTCTATGGCTTGGTTTTTATTTTAATATTGGTTTTTCAATATCATTTAAATATATATCG
The DNA here is from genome assembly GCF_024166365.1 of Elephas maximus indicus. Lineage (NCBI taxonomy): Eukaryota > Metazoa > Chordata > Mammalia > Proboscidea > Elephantidae > Elephas > Elephas maximus. The sequence goes on from NC_064830.1 coordinate 29,131,405, forward strand.
ATAAAGTTTAATCTATCTATTTATGTACCTATTTTTTTATTTTATGCTTCACAATTTCTTGTGTCCTATAGTCGGATTCAACTCGACAGCAGTGGTGGGTTTTTATCTAAGAAAATATTGCTGAATATAATGTCACACAAACTTTTCTCCTAGGTTTCTTCTAGAACTTTTATAGTTTGGCTCTTACATTGAAGTCATTAGAATATTGTAACTTTAGAATACATCTTAAAACAAAGTAATATAAGTCATCAAATCTTATTCTTTTTAAATAATGTTTTAGCTATTCTAACCTGTTGCTGTCCAGTCGATTCCAACTCATAGCAACCCTATACGACAGAGTAGAACTGCCCCATAGAGCTTCCAAGGAGTGCCAGGTGGATTTGAACTGCTGACATTTTGCTTAGCAGCCATAATACTTAACCACTGTGCCACCAGTGTTTCCTTAGTTATTCTAGACCCTTAGAATTTCCATATTAATTTTGAAATCAACTTGTCAATTTCTTTAAAATTTTCACCCTTGGGGAATTGCATCGTGACTATAAATAAGCTTGGGAGAATTTCAATATTAACAATGTTGAATCTTGCAATCCTAAAACTTGGTATATCTTTCTATTTACTTAAGTCTTCTTTACAATATTTTGGATTTAAAATTTTAATTTATTTTTACTTTTTTTTTTAATCCCTTGACTAGTATTTTGTAGATTCCTTTGACTGTCCTACATACACAGCTATGTTATTTTTGCAGACAAAGATGTTTTCATTTCTTTCTTTCAAATCGGTGTGCATTTCACTTTTTCATGCTTTCTCACAAGGGATAGAAACTTCAGTACAATGCTGAATAAGAGTGCTGAAAGTAGATGTTGTTGTCTTGTGGTCTTCCAATCTCACTCAAATTCAATCTTATATAATTAAAGATATTAGATATAAGTTTTTTAAAAGAGTTTTATTGTAATAAAAACATGCCTTCTATTCTGTTTGCTGTTAGATTTTCTTCTTCCTTTTCCTCTCTTTCTCCCTCTCCTCTTCCTCCTCCTACTCTTCCTCTTTTTTCTTCTCCTCTTCTCTTCTTCCCCTGAGTGGGAGATCATTTTTTTTCCACTGATTTTCTAGGCCTACAAAGATGATCATAAACATTTCCTCATTTACTCTCTTTATATGGTGAGTTGCATTATTTTATTTTTAAATATAAAACCAAGTTTCCATGTCAGAATAAACCCCACTTGGATTTTATAGCTACAGTTTTTGGTAGTTACCCTATAGATTACAGTGTGAAAAATTAACTTCTCGTAATCAACATAAAGTTAATATTGTACCACTTTATATGCATTCATATCCTTAATTCATATAGCAGTATGTGTATTACAGCTATATATGTTATAAACTTTGTGTGCTAATGTTAATATTTTTGTTTTAAGGCAGTGTCATGGATTGAATTTTTCCCCCAGAAATATATGTCAACTTGGTTAGACCATGATTCCCAGAATTATGTGGTTATTCTTCATTTTGTGATTTTAATTTTGTGTTAAAGATGATTAGGGTGGAATTGTAACACCCTTACTAAGGCTGTCACATCCTCGATTCAATGTAAAGAGAGTCTCCCTGGAGTGTAGCATGTACCACCTTTTATCTTACAAGAGATAAAAGGAAAGGGAAGCAAGCAGAGAGTGGGGACCTCATACCACCAGGTAAGCAGTGCCGGGAGCAGAGTGCATCCTTTGGACCTGGGATTCCTGCAGGGAGAAGCTCCTAGTCCAGGGGAAGACTGATGACAAAGACTTTCCTCCAGAGCCTACAGATAAAGCCTTTTCCTGGAGCTGAGACCCTGAATTTGTACTTCTAGCCTATTAGACTGTGAAAGAATAAATTTCTCTTTGTTGAAGTTACCCACTTATGGTATTTCTGTTATAGCAGCACTAGATGACTAAGACAGATAGCTATATTGTTCATGAAAAAAATAAGAGAAACACTTGTTATTCTTTCTATGGGCCTAAAATTCTATGTGATATCCTGTCTTTTCAGAACTGCTTTTATCATTTCTTATAATGCATTTTTGTAGTTTTCTTCCATGTAAAAAAATCTTTATTTTGTCTTCATTATTTAAAGGTATTTTCACTGGATATAAAAATTCTGGGTAAATAGTTTGTATTTATTATTTTCATTAATTTCAAGGTGTTGTTTAATTCTTTCCTGACTTCTATGGTTTCTAGTAAGTGTCCAGCATATGATCATAGTATTCCTTTCTAGGTCATGTACCATTTATCTCTTCTGGTTTCAACATTTTCTCTTTATATATGGCTCTAGGGGAAGGTTTTTTTCTTGGTTTGAGGACATAATTCAGTACACAACACTACTCTTCACTCACTCTTAACCTATCTGTTGTTAAATGTTTGAAAATGTGTTTTGTAAATTTTACCTGTTTCTACTAATGGTCAAAACAACAACAAAAACTGAACCTGTAGCCAGCAGGTATATTCCAGTAATAACAAAGAAATTCCAAAAACTGTTAATTCTTCCTGGATGAAAGTAGAAATATTAATTCGTATTTAAAAAATAAGGAAATAAAGTAATGTCATAGAAAACACTGACTGCAAGATGAATAATAAATTTAAAATCTCATAGCAGGTTAGAACTGGAAAGAACATTAGAAACTCAGAGCTTTATCCTTTCTCTTAGAGATTTGAAACTGGTTTAGAGAGGGGATTTGATTTGACTAATATCACAAAGTTCCTGATCCAGGACTAGGACCCAATTTCTTGACTTGATGTTCTAGTTGGAAAGAAAATACACACACACACATATACACACACACACACATATAAATATACACACATATAAATATATATGTTTACACAATTGCATAATCTTTAGACATAAGATAATAAGATACTTGGCTTTCTTAAATTTTATTTTAGACCATCTTTTTTTATAATGCTACAATAGAAATGCCCACCAGCCAGTCCTTACACTCTGGGGAAACAACTCTGTCTCTAGAAAATCTTATCAAGGTTGTCACTACAAGCATAACTGCAGAACAAATCCAGAGAACTGAACCATGAGTTGTCACAGCCCAATAACATCCTTGTTATCCTCAGCACTAACAAGCTTATTTTCTTTCCCTATAGGCATGTAAACATAAGTTTTTTGGTGGAACGTTTTGTCTGAAATAAACACAGGCTCACCTGTCTTATGTAAACAGCAGATTTTTCAATACATTTATCTGAATAGAGCTCTTCTCTAAGGAAAAGAGTGGGTGAGTGGGTGATAAAACAAGTTACTATAACAATTACTGTTTCCAAGGCCTGTCTCACACATTGACAGAGGATACGGGTACCTGGAAACCCCGGTGGCTTAGTGGTTAAGAGTCTAGCTGCTAACCAAAAGGTCGGCAGTTTGAATTTACCAGATGCTCCTTGGAAACCCTATGGGGCAGTTCTACGCTGTCCTGTAGGGTCGCTATGAATTGGAATCCACTCAGTGGCAATGGGCTTAAAAAGTGTCTAAATGCCAAGATTTTGGAGGAGCCGGAATAGTCTCCCTTGCCTGACAAAACACTTTCTTATTTGCTACCTAATCTCATAAGTTTCATTTTTTAGGGCCATTTAAACCTTTGAAGCCATGAAGAGACAATTAACCCTAGTGGAAACTTTATAGGGCAGTTCTACTCTGTCCTGTAGGGTCGCTATGAGTGGGAATTGACTCAACGGCACTGGGGTTTTAATATCTTAATTCTGGCCATGAATGATAAAGACCTAGATCTTAAGAATAAGTTTTAACAAGTAATCTAGCAGTCACATATTCTTAAAATTTTAGAAACACTGGCCTCATATTTAGCTCTCAGCACTCCTTCTAAAACTCAGTTTTTCACTGATAGTCTGGCCTGATAATCTTCTGCCTGTTTCTGTTTATTCATTCTGACACATCCCACCCCGCACAGTTAGACTCTGGCATTGATCAAAATGGCCATCTGTCCTAAGAAGAGGTAGGACAAGAGTCCAACATCCAAGGAGTCAGTCATAAGAGAGACATTTTGGGAACTAAATGAACAAAAAATCATGTGTCATAGAGTGTTTCACACTAAATTTTACTATTCCACGTAATACAGTTAGTTGATACCTTGTGGTGCATTCTAGGATTTATGGCATATTCCGAGCACTTGGTAAGAAATAGCAGTTTCAAATTTACAACAGTTTAGGAGATGTCTTATACCCTCACTTCTGTCTAGCAATATTCTTCTTTTTCTCCAGCACTGTGATTCTCACCCTCAGCTGTATATTGGAATCAGCTAGCAAAAAAAAAAAAAAAAACAAATCAAACCCGCTGCCATTGACTCGATTCTGACTCATAGTGACCCTATAGGACAGAGTAGAACTGACCCATAGGGTTTCCAAGGAACTGCTGTTGGATTTGAATTCCTGACATTTTGATTAAGAGATGACCTCTTAACCACTGTGCCACCAGTGCCACCAAGGCTCCAAATCACCTAGAGAAGGACAATATAGAACACTGCTCTAAGTCAAGTTCACTAATACCTCCTCCTTGAACTTTTACATTCATGATATTACAACATTTTCTAAGGAAATTTGAATCTTCTTAATTTCCGCAACACTCATTTTGGAATTCTATTATTCCAAATAGAACTTGAAGCACTTACTGATGAAGATCAAAGACCAGACCCTTCAGTATGGATTATACCTCAACTTAAAGAAAACAAAAATCCTCACAACTGGATCAATGAACAACATCATGATAAACAGAGAAAAGACTGAAGTTGTCAAGGATTTCATTTTACTTGGATCCACAATCAACAGCCACTGAAGCAGCAGTCGAAAAATCAAATGATGCATTGCATTGGGTAAATCTGCTGCAAAGGACCTCTTTAAAGTCTTGAAAAGACAAGATGTCACCTTGAAGACTGAGGTGCACCTGACCCAAGCCATGGTGTTTTCAATCGCATCATATGCATATGAAAGCTGTACGGTGAATAAGGAAGACCAAAGAAGAATTGACACCTTTGAATTGTGGTGTTGGTGAAGAATATTGAATATACCATGGACTGCCAAAACAACGAAAAATCTGTGTAGGAAGAAGTACAGCCAGAATGCTCCTTAGAAGCAAGGATGGTGAGGCTGTGTCTTGCATACTTTGGACATGTTGTCAGGAGGGATCAGTCCCTGGAGAAGGACATCATGCTTGGTAAAGCAGAGGATCAGCAAAAAAGAAGACCCTCAAGGAGATGGATTGACACAGTGATTCCAACAATGGGCTCAAGCATAACAATGATCATGAGAATGGCACAGGAGTGGGCAGTATTTCATTCTTTTGTACATAGGGTTGCTATGAGTTGGAACAGACTGACTACATGACACCTTAAAACAATAACATTATCCCATTCAAATGTATTTGGGGATAGATGATATAGATGTAGATGTATTGCCATCAAGTCAATTCCAACTCCTAGCGTCCCCACATGTTTCAGAGTAGAACTGTGCTCCAGAAGGTTTTCAAAGGCTGTGATCTTTCAGAGAAAGATTGGCAGGTCTTTCTTCTAAGACTCCTCTACTGGTACCCATTACCATTGAGTCAATTCTGACTCATAGGTTCAGACCACCAACTTTTCGGCTAGTAGCTGCATGCTTAACTCTTTGTGCCACCCAGAGATTCCTTAGTTATAAACATATAGCCCAAGATGCCTTCAAGGAGCTCACATTCAGGAAATAAAAAATGCACTTATAAGTGTATTAATTTACTCACATATACTTTTATATATGTATATATATTGTAGATACACATATTTAAAATTATGTATGTATACACGTATAATTTATATATGTGTATGTATACTTTTGTATATGCATATATAAAAGTATTTGTGTATATACACATAAAAGTTTATCTATCTCTTCTATCTATATCTATCTATCTATCATCTATCTATCTATCTATCTATCATCTATCTATCATCCATCTATCATCCATCTATCATCTATCTATCTATCTCTATCTATCTATCTATCATCTATCTATCTATCTATACTTGCTTGATGTGAACTTCTTGAAGGTAACGGTGTTATATTCATTTTATATCACCTGTGTTGTTTTTTCTAACTCACCCTAATGTTTGAGCACCTTCATTCAATATGTGCAAAAGCATCTGGTGTGTTGAAAATGAGTGAGGAATAAATAAACAAGGAAAAAAACTTGCCATTATGGTGACAAGCTGGAAATTTTCAATCATTCTTAAAAGCATAGACAATGTTTATGCCTACACAATGTCCATAGCAAGGGAAGGTATAGGATAAAATTAACAGACATTCCCACATCATAATATGGGTCATATGTGTTATATGGGATGTGATATAGCACAGTGATGAAAATGCAGACTCTGATGGCACACTTCCTTGGTTGAAATTCTGTCTTTAATATTTGTTATCAGTGTGATTTTGGACAAATTGCTTAACCTCACATTTACATTTTTTAAACCTGCAAAATTTTTACTCTAATGGTGTTATTGCCCTCATATTGTTAAGTGAGTCATTTAGTTTCCTGATATACAAATGTTTTCAATATATATCAGTCATGTATAATTTTTAGAGAAGCAGCAATACAAATAGTGATATTAACAAATTTAAACTCTTCCTCGAAGAGCTGCCATTTTATTATTCTTTCCTGTGGTGTTCTCTGGAAACCCTGGTGGCGTAGTGGTTAACTGCTACAGCTACTAACCAAAGGGTCGGCAGTTTGAATCTGCCAGGCACTCCTTGGGAACTCTATGGGGCAGTTCTACTCTGTCCTACAGGGTTGCAATGAGTCAGAATCGACTGGACGGCACTGAGTTTGGTTTTAGTTTTGGTACTGTGTTCAGTAATATTGGTGATCTAGAAGCAAAGTTTTATATTGAATTAACATCATACCTGTTCATCACATAAATAAATCCTCTTTCACGATGAGGAAAAAATCTTGTTAAATATAGTATGTCTTCATTGAGATTTGTGTTTTCTTTGAATTGGCAGATTGCAGGATGCATTTTCAATTTCTTAATTTTAAATTGGAATGTTAATATTATAATTACTTTGAAGAAGTTGATTACACACAGCCGATAGAATAAAGTAAAAGTGCCGTGGAAAATTTGGTACTGCTTTTTTTTTTTTTTTAACATAGTACTTGTCTCACATCTTCGGAGCCAGTGCCTACACACGCGGAATGTAAATGAAAAGTATGATTGACTTTCTCTGAATTTGTTTATAGACATTATACAACCGGTGTGCTTTATGTTTTTCAGATATGCTATTAACATGGTAAGAACACTAAAACTTTATGATTATCTTGGATGGAAGAAACTAAGAGACATTTAATTCAGAATGACATTAAGTTCACCTAAAGTAAAACGCCAAAAGAATTACCGTATTTTTAGGTGAATAACGTGTGCCGTCTATGTTTGTTTGCCATCCACATCCTCCTCCCCAACATATTTTTCTAAGCATACTATGCTAATTTTTTAACAGCAATATGTAAAAAAAAAATTGGCATAGCATTGCCTATGAAAATACCTTGCTGGGGGAGGATGCAGCTGGCAAACAAATGTAGAAGGTGCATGTCTTGTCATAAAAATACAGTAATAATTTATGTCTGACTTATTTTCCTACTTACAGTTGTCCTGTATTTTTCTATGAAACCACACACACACAGAGACACACAAGAATATCTTTGCATTATTCAAATTACATCTGCTTAGTTCAGAAAAGAAATGACCAGTTTTGGTGGTTGTACATCCCCAAAGAATGCCCACTAGTCACATCCGAAAGTAATTCTGGTTATACCATTGAATATGTTTCAGAAGCTTGCCATCTGTCATAGGCCCTACTTATGTGTTAATATGTATCAGTTTTCATGCTACAACCTGCTACTCAGTCTCACACCTTTTCATTCTTTCAGCTCTGCACCCATAACATATGGTACAGACAGTACTACCCACCCCTACACAGCCAGCTCCAAACTTCCTTCCCTCTATGTGACTAACAACAAATTTTAGAATGAATTACCTGAATAAACCTCAGTATTCTACCTGAGTACATGGTTTTGGGTGTTCCTACCGACTTTATACAGAGGAAAAGCAAGAGCGTTCACTTCCTCTTTCCCACCCCCTTTCTTCACCACATCCCACCTTTCTTTAGGTTTACTGACCGAGCCTTTCCAGCATCCAGACATCCCTCTTAGTTTGATTAGTTGCCTATATTATGACTATTCCCACTGGTCTCCTCTTAGGCTACCAAAATTTAAACCCCATTGGCTCCACTTTGATCTTAGCCATATCCTATCCCACGAGATTTGAACTCTAGCTGTGCCTAAGAATTGTGGCTAAAATAGTGACAGGACAAATATCATTATTCCCCTGGAGATTTTTGAATAATGAACTCCAATTCACTGGTGTTGGCTCTACTCGAAGTTGAAAATATCACAATTAATAATCTAAAAATAAACACAATTAAGTGTACTTGGGAAAGGTTTGTGAGATGTCCATGGAAACCCCTTTGGAAGCAAATCTAACAGGCTAGTAAAAATTAGTAATGACCATCATTCAAATCTATGGAGATTGATCAAACAATTTTTGACAAATTGACATCCATTTATTTTACATAATCTACAAAAACTTTGTAACAACCAAGGGAGGTCATTGCATTCAAGCTAGATACTGCATCCATTCCCAAGATGAGTGGCAATTCCCATCTTCCCCATATTCCTGGGTGAATTCAACAGGCCATGAATATTGGTCAATCCCATTTTCCATACCTTTGTGTTGTAGGAGGCCTATAACAAGGAATTGTCATTCATCAAAGCGCAATGCCCGTTTTCCTACCTCCAACTCTTACTATGTGTGGAGGACACAGGTGGGACACCTATTGAAGAGTGTACTCTCTGTTCTCCACATACTTCTGTGTTTTGGGAGGGTTGCTTGTTTGGGCTTGGCAGTCAAGTAGCAGCTTCCATCTTGACCAGAATCCTGTGGTGGAAGAGCTATTCCAGGCATTTTCAGCAGGCAGTAAACATCAACAGATAACATCTTACCTGACTCTGGGTTGCGAAAGAACTGTACCAGGTTCCTGCCATAGCTCAGAGCTTCTTTCCTAGGAGGGTCTGAGCAAGTGGTAACACTTCCCCTCACCAAATGTGCTGACTTTAATTGGATCAAATTAGGGTATAATTTATGCCACAGGGCATTGTCGAAAATTATTGTACGATCAACTAGCAAATAGTAGAGGCTAACAGATGGGTGTAATATTAATAGAGGCAGACCAGCCAACAAGTTAATGGGAAACCAGGGAAAGAGATAGTCAAAAAGAGTCCTGCTAACACTACGATCATCCCTGGTGGCCAGGAAGACTGTTCACATTCCCAAAGGATACACCATCTGAGGAGTAAAGTGCACACCGTGTACATCAGAAGTACATACTGAGGGAGATACAGACTTCACTGAACTAGTTCAGCCACCATATTTTCCTTCGACTTGCCTATTTGGTCTGTGCGGAAAACAGATAGGTCTTGGAGCATAATAATGGATTATCATAAACTTAACCATGTGGTGACTTCAATTATAATCACTGTTCAAGTTGTGGTTTCATTGCAAGAGCAAACTAAAATATCTCCTCATACCGTGTATGTAGCTGTTGATCAAGCAAATACTTTTTTCTTCATATCCTTCAGTAAATACCACTAGGAGCAGTTTGCTTTAAGAGGTAAAGGCCAGAAAAACACTTTCACTGTCCTACTCCAGGGGTATATCAACCCTCTAGCCATATGTCACGATTTAGTCTTCAGGGATCTTAATTGCCTTTGTCTTCCACAAAACATCACACTTGTTCATTATATTGATGCCATTGTGGTGATTGAACCTAGTTAGCAAGAAGTAGCAACTACTTGAGACTCATTGATAAGATATGTGCATGTCAGAGGGCGAAAAATAAAAAAAAAATTCACAGTCCTTCTATCTCATTAAATCACTAGTGGTCCAGTGAGGTGGAACATGTCAAAATATCCCTGTAAGGTGAAGAAAAATAAGCTTCATCTGAACCCTTTTACAACCATAAATGAGGCACACTATTTAGCAGGACTCTGATTTTGAAGGCAAGGTAGTCCTCATGTGGTTGTGCTACTCACCATATTTTGACTGACTCAAAAAGTTACTAGTTCCGAGTAGAGTCAGAAAGATAAAACTCTGAAACTGTTCAATCTGCCCTGCAAGATGCATTGCCTCTTAGGTCATATGATCCAGCAGATCCCATGGAAATAATGTATAAGTGGCAGATATAGATGTTGTTTGAAACCTTGAGTGGGCCCCCATAGGTGATTCACTTGAATTAGGAGCAAAGTCCTGTCATCTTCTGCACATAACTACTTTCCCATTGAGAAATAGTTTTAGGCATTAGTAGAGACTGAACACTTAATTCTGGGCTACCAAGTGAATATGCAATCTGAGCTCCCCATCTTGAATCAGCTATTATCTTACACACTGAACCATGAAGTTGGTCATGCGCCACAGCACTACATCATCAAAGGGAAGTGATCCCTATGAGATGGGACTCAAGCAGGCCCTACAGGCACAAGAAAATTACATTAGGAAATGGCCCAAATGCCCATTGCCCTCATTCCTGCTACATTACCTTCTCTCTCCTATCCTGTACCTATGGTCACGTAGTGAGTTCTCTACAATTAGTTACCTAAGGAAGAGAAAGCTTGAGCCTGGTTTACAGATGGTTCTGTATGATATGCGGGCACTGTCCAAAAGTAGACAGCTGTGGTACTACAGACACTTTCTGGGATATCCCTGAAGGACAATGGTGGAGGAAAATCCTCCCAGTGGCAGAACTATGAGCAATGCACTTAGTTCTTCATTTTGCTTGGAAGGAGAAATATTCAGAGGTACAAATATTTAGATTCATGAACTAAAACTAATGGTTAGGCTGGATGGTAAAGGACTTGAAAGGAACATTATTAGAAAATTAGTAACAAAGAGACAGATGGTATTATAATCACTATAGAGGTCAGGATTTACAACACATATTTTTGGGAGACACAATAAAATTCATAATAGTGCCATGTGTGAATGTTCACCAAAGGATAACCTCCACAGAGGAGGATTTCCATAATCAAGTGGATAGGATGACCCATTCTGTGGATACCAGGCTCATTGGTCAGCCATTTCTGTCTTTGCCCTACAGGCACGGAAATAAATGTCCATGGTGGTAGGGGAAGAACTTATGCATGGGCTTAGCAATATGGACTTCCACTCACTAAGGTTGACCTGGCTACAGTCACTGCTGAGTGGCCAATCTGCCAGCAACTCTGAGTGCCCATTATGGCACCATTCCCTGAAGTAATCACCTGGTGACAAGTTGATTACATTGGATTGATTCCACCATGAAAGGGGCAGCACTTTGTTCTTACTGGAATAGACACTTACTCTGGATTTAGACTTGTCTCTCTTTCGCATACAATGATTCTTTCAAAATTACTATCCTAGGACTTACAGAATTCCTTGTCCACAGTCATTTTATTCCACTCAGAATTGCTCCTGATCATGAAACTTACTTCACAGCAGATGAAATGCAGCAATTAACTCAGCAACTGGCTTGATAAAACAGTGGGATAGTCTTTTTAAGACTCAGTTACAGCATAAGCTAGGTGGAAACACCTTTCAGGACTAGGGCAATGTTTTCCAGGAGGCTGCATAAGCTCTAAAGCAGCATGCGGCATGTGGTACTCTTTCTCCTGTAACTCTGATCCAGAGGTCCAGGAATCAAGGTGTGGAAACAGAAGTGACTCCACTCAATACTATTGCTAGTAATGATTCCACTACCAAAGTTTCTGCTTCCTGTCTCTGCGGCATTATGCTCTAAGGACCTAATTTAAAGGAAGGAATGCTTCTCCCATGAGACACAGCATGTACTTCCTAATACTAGAAGTTGAGATTGCCACTTGGCCACTTCGAGCTCCTCATGCCTCTGAATTAACAGGTAAAGAAAGGAGTTACCGTACTGGATGAGATGATTGAACCTGATTATCAAGAGAAAATTTGACTGCTATTATACAATGGAGGTAAGGAAGTGTGTGTCTGGAATACGGGAGACCCTTCCTGGAGTCTCTTAGTACTGCTTTGCCCTGTGATTAAAGTCAATGGAAAACTACAATAACACAATTCAAACAAGACTACTAATGGCCCAGACTCTTCAGAAACAAAGGTCTGCATCACTCCAGCATCTAAAGAATCAAGACTAGCTGAAGCGCTTGCTGAGGACAAAGGGAATATGGAATACGTAGAGGAAGAAGGCTATAACCATATGACCAGTTGCAGAAATGAGGACCATAAGTTTTCTGAGTGTTTCTTTGTTGTTCTGTAATGAATATGTTATGAATACATCTATTTCTTCTCTCTTATTCCTTTATCATAAAAAACAGAATGTTTTAATAATAGCTAACTTAAATATATCAAAATATTTAAGTTATACGATATCAAGGAGAAGAAATTAATCAAGCACTTTTCATCTTTTTTTTAACTGGGGAAAGATTAATGCGTTTTTTATACTATGCAGGATACTTGTGTCATGTTAAGCACAGGTTAGACTCTCTGTTATTCTGGAGTTAAGTATGGTTTAAGGATATGCACTCGGGCTCCAGGTGACAAGAGTGGTGGTGGTGGATTTTATGTGTGAATTTTGCTATTTTATGGTTCCCAGTTGCTCAATTAAACATTAATCTAGTTGTAATTTTAACTACATTTTGTACATGTGGTTAATAACTAAAATTAGTTTACCAAGTAAAAGAGATTATCCTTGGTAACATAGACGGTCTCATTCAATCAGTTGAAGATTTTGAGAGCAAAAACAGAGGTTTACCAGAGGAAAAAAAACCTGCTTTAAGACTAGAACATCAGCTCTTGCCTGAGTTTCCAGCCTGCTAGCCTGCTGTACAGATTTTGGACTTGTCAGCCTCCATAATCACATGAGTCAATTGCTCAAATTAAATGTCCACACACAGACACACAGACACACACACACATACAGTGAAACCTGTGTGAGCTGAAACTTGATGGGACCACCTTGTTTTCCCAGGTCCCAAAAGTTTTCCACATTTGAGAAGGTGCAGTTTTGCCACTTTTCTATCATTTTTTTTAGTGGAAAATATTTAAATTATTCTCTGACGGGTTTGTGATTTGCACAGATTCCATTTTTCACAGGTTTTGCTGTATATATATATATAAACCAAAAAAAGAAAAATCTGTTGCCATCCAGTCGATTCCGACTCATAGTGACCTGTAAGACAGAGTAGAACTGCCCCGTAGAGTTTCCAAGGAGCGCCTGGTGGATTTGAACTGCCGACCTCTTGGTTAGCAGCTGCAGCACTTAGCCAGGGTTTATATATACAAAAAAAACTAGTTTTTTTTTTTATACACACAAACACACATATACATATATGGAGTCCCTGGGTAGTGCAACAGTTCAAATGGTTAACTCCGCAGTTGCTAACCTAAAGATTGGAGGTTTGAGTACATCCAGAGGCTCCTCAACAGAAAAGCCTGGTGACCTGCTGCTGGAAAACCAGTCATTGAACTGAAAACCTTACGGAGCACAGTTCTACTCCGACACATAGGGGGTCGCCCTGAGTTGAAATTGACTGAACAACTACTGATATATATGTATAGACACATAAAAATATACATACACGTACACGTGCACGTACACGCACACATGCATGTACACATATACATATATGTAGTATATGTATATACTGCATAGGTGCCTCGGAAGAAAGAGCTAGTAATCTACTTCTGAAAACCCTGCCAGTAAAACTCTGTGCACTATTCCACTCTGACAAAATGAGGTAACCATGAGTCAGAACTGACTTAATAACAACCATATACCTATATACGTATGTATGTGTATGCGTGCATATGAATGTATGTGATGTGCGTGTGCGTGTGTGTGCACTATCGGTTCTTTTTCTCTGAAGGATATTGGCTGAAACATGACTAAATGAGTAAACCTCAACAGCTCTGATGGGAGCTAAGGAAAAAAACAGTATTCAGTATTGCTAAACCAAATTCAAACCAAACCCAGTGCCGTCGAGTCGATTCTGACTCATAACGACCCTATGGGACAGAATAGAACTGCCCTATAGAGTTTCCAAGGAGCGCCTGGTGGATTCAAACTGCCAACCCTTTGGTTAGCAGCCGTAGCACTTAACCACTACACCACCAGGGTTTCCTCAGTGTTGTTACAATTTATTACTTAAAAAGTCTAGCTTTCAATGAAAATTTTTGAGGCAAGCAGAAGTACAGAGAAGTGTGACCAAATACACGGCAAAACAAATGGGCGGTAGAATCTACCTTTGAGGGGGTCCAAGTGACAGAGATATAAAAAGCAGCTGTTTATATATATGTATACATACATACATATATACAAAACATTTACAGAATTAAAGTATGATCAATGATCAAGATCTCATGAAATAGGGCGTATCCAAAAACACAGAAAAGTTATTTTTTAAATTACCTAATGGAAATTCTAGAGTTGAAATCACAATAATCAAAACGAAAAAGTCCTAGTGGAAAACAGTTTGATAGTAGAGTTCAGTTGTAGGAAGAAAATTTCAGAGAACTGGAATATAGCTCAGTACAGACTAGGCAATCTGAAGAACAGAAAGAGAAAAAAACAAAAATGAAGACAATTGAAAAAAGCCCCTGAGAAAAGTGGGATGTCATTAAATACTCTAAAAACCCATTAGAAACACATTGCCATCAAGATGCCAACTCATAGCCACCCTACAGGACAGAGTAGAACTGACCCACAGGGTTTCCAAATAGCAGCTGGTGGATTCAAACAGCCTTCCTTTTGGTTAGAAGCTCTTAACCACTGTGCCAGCAGGGCTCTATTAAGTACTCTAGCATATAGTTTGAGCACTAGAAGGAGAAGATAGAGAGAAGCAGCTGAAAAAATAATGGCTAAAAACTTCCTAAATTTATTTGAAAAACATTAGTTACGTGTCCAGGAAGCTAGTGAACTCCAAGTAGTTTAAACTGAAAGAGATTTTAGCCTGAATACATTGGAGTCAAATGTTGAAAACCAAATACAAAGAGGAAATCTTGAAAGCATCAAGAGAATAGTGACCCTTAATGTACAAGGGATCATCACAAGTATTAACATCTTAACATCTTATAGCCCATCATCAATCATAAAAGCTAGGCATGATGGTTCATTTCATTGATTCATTTAGTTAGCCACGGTGCCCAGGTGTTTGGTCAAACACCATTCTAGATGTTGCTCTGAAGGAATTTAGATATGATTAGCATTTATAATCAGTTGATCAGTCGACTTCAAGTAAAATGAATTACCCTCCATACTGTGAGTGGGCCTCATCCAATCATTTGAAGGTTTTAGGGACAAAATCTGAGGATTTCCAAAGAGAAGCTCACAAAAATAAATCAAGGACACGTCAACAAAGAAATTTATAACCAGCAAAATCATCTTTCAAAAATGAAAGTGAATGAATGAGTTGCAGATAAACAAAAACTTCAAAAAATGTAATACTAGAACACAACAACAACAACCTGCCCTAAATTTAACTATCTGTTAATTAGTAAATATCGTATTTAATTCTTTGTACATTTATTGCGCAGAGGTAGTAGTAGGACAGGAATGATACAAAAAATCATATATTTAGAAGTGAATCTTATGATTAGCCAGACTTCATTTGGAAGGAATCACTGCTGACAGTAGTGTCCCTTTTTGATGCTCAGAGTCATTAGCCATCAGAGAAATGCAAATCAAAACCACAATGAGATACCATTTCACTCCCACTAGGAAAGCTATTTTAGTCCTGGTGGCCCAATGCTTGAGCTTTTGATGGCTGACTGAAAGGCTGATGTTTCAGGTTCACTGGCCACTCCTTGGAGGCTCTGCAGGGTGGTTCTGCTCAGTCCTAAGGGGTCGCTATGCATGAGGGTTGAGTCAATGGCAGCGGGTTTACAGGTAGAAAGATTAAGATAAAAAACAGGAAATAACAAACGTTGGTGAGGATATGAGGAAATTGAAACCCTCACCCATTGCTAGTGGAAATGCAGAATGGTACAGCTGTTTGTGAGAAAGACTGTGGCAGTCCCGCAAAAAACTAAAAATGAAACTAGCATATGACCTAGCAATTTCACTCCTAGGTGTATACCCAAAAGACTTGAAAGCAGAGACTTGTACACCAACGTTCACTGCAGCACTATTCTCAATAGCCAAAAGGTTGAAACAACCTAAATGGCCATCAACAGATGAATGGATAAACAAAATGTGGTACATGCATACCACGGAATACTACTCAGCCAGTAGAAGGAATGAAAACTTAATACATGCTACAGTATGGATGAAGCTTAAAGACATTATGCTGAGTGAAATACGAATCACAAAAGGACAATTTTTTTTTATGACTTCACTTGCATAAAAAGACAAGAAAAGGCAAATGTATAGAGAACGAAGTTTATTAGCGGTTACCAGGGGTGGGTGGGAGGAAGAAAGTGGGGGTCAACAATGATGGAAATATCACACTGATAAAAGTAGAATTATTGCAATTGCTGTCAATAAGTTGTACATCTGTAAAAAGTTGGATTGGCAAAATTGTGTGATAGATATATTTACAATAACAACAACAACAACAAAAGTACCTGCTGAGGCTGCTTATATACAACCAAAACCCACATGGGATTTGGTTTCTTGGTTTGGAGATTTCAAGTCATAATTTCATGAGACATCCCAGTTAATTGGCCTAATAACATGTTTAGTGCTTCTGTTCTACCTCCTAGTTCATTCGTTGCATCATGCCTGGGGTCTTAAAGGCTTCCAAGTGGCCATTCAAGGCACGACAATTGGTCTCTATTCACCTGGAGCAACAGACAAAGAACGAGAGTCAGGAATAGAAGGAGGATGTGTAATGTGTGGTTAATCGTCTTCATGAACAGCTGCCTCCATTGCCATGAGCCCACAAGAACTAGATGGTGCCCAGCTACTGTTATTAAATATTTTGATCAAAGATTCTATAGCTGAGTCCTGATCAAAAGGGGAAAAATACAGAACAGAATTTCAAATTCTGCTGGACTCCAGACTTCCCGAAACCATAGAGGTTGAATGAATCCCTGAAACTATTGCCCTGAGATATCTTTAAACCTTAAGCCAAAAATATCCCCTAAATTCTCCTTAAACCAAACAATAGTTTAGCTTAACTAGTAAA
Organism: Elephas maximus indicus; assembly: GCF_024166365.1. NCBI lineage: Eukaryota > Metazoa > Chordata > Mammalia > Proboscidea > Elephantidae > Elephas > Elephas maximus. Next base: position 29,148,664 of record NC_064830.1, read on the forward strand.
AAATGTCTGCTTTAAGCATTATGCTGTTTTAAGAACTATCTAAACCAAAGCCAAACCCACTGTCGTCGAGTTAATTCCAACTCATAGCGACTCTATAGGACAGAGTAGAACTGCCCCATAGAATTTCCAAGGAGCGCCTGGTGGTTTCGAACTGCCGACCTTGGTTAGCAGCTGTAGCACTTAACCACTACGCCACCAAGATCTATATGGGCTCAAATCCATAACAGCAACTTAAAAGATTATATAGGAACCTTAGGTGGCAGTAAGTTTATGTTAATGGTGGGAGAATAGCTCAGAAAAGGAGGGTGAGAATGATTGCACAACCTGAAGAATATAATCAACGTCACTAAATGGTACATGTAGAAACTGTCGGATTGGTGTATGATTGTGGTTTTATTCTCAACAAAAACAACAACAAAAAAGCTGTCCCTTTTTGCCTTTTATGATAAGATTGTGCAGTTATCATTCAGTTATATACCCCTCCTTTCTTCTACCCTACCTCTTACAAAAATATGATCTTCTTGAAGGCAGGAAATAAGTTGCAGATTGAGCTATCACCTAGTGGTTTTCACTGTTCAATAAATATATGATTTTCTATGTGAATAAATAAATCCTCTAAATACTTGATGGTTTGGTTTTTACTAAACCGATTTGTTATTGACTTATAAGTCTCTTTCTATTCAATAAAAGAAAAACTGACTATTGAATATGATTGATCAATTCATCAGATCTATAAACATACTTAAATGTATTGTCTATTATGTGTCAGACACTGAGTAAGGCCTTTAATGCATGTAGATGTGTGTATGTGTGTGTTTCATTAAGTTAACCTACCGATTCTGTGATATATGTAACCTAAATCAATTTAAAGATAAAGAAACTGAGACTAAAAAGTTTGCTCACCTTGAAAACAGCAACAAAAAGAAACAAAACAAGCCTTTGGGCTTTATCCACCCAAATTCAACAGATTTTTTTTTTCTTTTAATTTTCTCTTACTGATTTCTCAAATGCATCAGAGTTAATTATATTTTTCTTTACTGATTCATTTGTATGTAAAAACAGACTTCCAGATGGGATCAAATTTGTTTCTCTAGTCTTTCTAAGGGAATAATATCATTTGCCTGTATTAAATGTGGAGCTATTTCCTTTGTTACTGAAATGGGAGAAAGATAATTCAATCTGATCTTCAGCTCATTAGCCATCCATAAATTTGGTCGTAGAGTTCTCAAGGGGTACTTGAACATTGAGTATGCATGATTGTAGCACACTGCTTATGACATTATCCTTTGTCGTCCTAGATTATTTCATTTGATTCATTCATTATCATTCTCATAGATTTCTGCTTTTCTTGTCCTTTATGATTGTGACAGACTGGTTGTATTTTGGCAACTCTCTTTCCTCTATGTGGACACGCATATATGTTTATCAACCTTCTTTGCCATTAGGATGGGCTATATAAGTGAATTCAGGCCAGTGGAATCAAAACGGGAATGATGTATGCCATACCCAGGCCCAACTCTTAAAAATATTTGCAGAAACCTTAGACACCATGGTTTAACATGGGAATATTCCAAAAGAAGAAGCTGAATTGTCATTTGAAGGAGACCAGCCAAGGACAGCCGCCTGATCAACACTAAATGTAATGTGATAAAAAGAATAAACTTTCATTTTGATAAGCCACTGAGATTTGGGATTCAGGCAGTGTTCGTTACAACAGAAAGCATTAATTTTTCTAATATATTGCTATTTCTGCTGGTTCTGGTTGGTGCTGTAATGTAGACTGGAATAAATATTGGAACAACAGAGGCTATTTTTCATACAATGTCCCTTCCTTCTAACCTCAGCCTTCATCAATTGCTGAAACTTAAACTCCAGTGGGATTATAGTGATTAATGAAATGAAGAAAACTGGGACTTGTGCATAATGTTTATGCACAGTCTAAAAGACCAGATAGATATTAACTTCAGGCTAACTGCCACATAAGAATGCCAGTGGATGTTGCCAGATTTCTAATTTTTTTCTTCTAAAAGAAGAGTTAGAGAATGTGTGTGTGTGTGTGTGTTTGTGTATGGAAAACCTGGTGGCGTAGTGGTTAAGTGCTACAGCTCTTAACCAAGAGGTCAGCAGTTCGAACCCACCAGGCGCTCCTTGGAAACTCTACAGGGCAGTTCTACTCTGTTCTATAGGATCATTATGAGTCGGAATCGACTCGACGGCAGTGGTCATTGTTGTTGTTAGTCACCTTTAAGGAAATTCCACCATAGTCCAGTGCTTAACAGTTTCTGCCACCCAGGAGCTCCTTGTCTGGGCAAGTTTTTGAGAAAGAACAAAAAAAGAAAAACAAATCCTGGGGGTATTGGAAACCAGAATTGCTATATTATTTCAATTTTTCATTTAAAAATTGGAAGTTGTGTAAAGAAACATAAAAATGTGCTCTATTTTAAAGAGAGAAAACAGTCAATATAAACTGTTTCTGAAAGCATCAGGTGTTAAAATTAACAAATACTTAAAAGCACTCATACACCTGTTCATGCACAAAAAAAAAGAACTAAAATAAACCAGTTTAAATAAACATGATGACAATGATTCATCAAAAAGAGAATCTCAATAAAGTGACAGAAATTAAAACAAAGAACAAAATGGAATTTCTGGAGTTAAAATGTACAATAAATAATATGAAACTAGAAACTGGAGTTATTTGACAACATATTTGAGAAGGCAGAAGACAGAAAGAGTAAATTTAAAAATAGATCAATAAATATATATTTGTGTGACAAACAGAAAGGAAAATAATGAGGGAAAAATGAGCAAAGCCTCAGAGACTTGTGAGACACCATCTAATATACTAGTACTTACATAACGGGAGCCTGAGAATGAGAAAAGAGTGAAAAAGTGACAGAAAGAAACATTTAGAGAAAAAGTGCTGACAGAGTGCCAAATTGCATGAAAAACATAAATCTGAAGAACTAAACAACTCTACAAACTCCAGAGAGATCCACACTTCAATACATACACTAAAACACAAAAAGAAAACCTTGAAACAAGAGAAAATAACTCATTACATACAGAGCAATAATAAGATTAACATTTGACTTCTTATCAAAAACAATGGAGTCCAAAGGCAGTGGGATATTTAAATTACCTAAGTGAGGAGTGAGGAGGGAAGCTGCCAAATAAGAATTCTAAATCCAGAAAAAAGAGGACTTTAATAATGAAGAATATTGGTAATAGTCGCAAAACTTGTTAATGTAATTGATGTCTCTAAATTGTACACGTGAAAAATGTATAATTGGCAAATGTTGTGTTATATGTATTTTTACAGCAATAAAAAAAAAAAATGAAGGGCAATCCCAGATAAGCAGAAATCTAGAGATTTTGTTGTTAGAAGAGCTACTTTAAAAGAAATATTAAAGGAAATATTTTAGGCTAAAAAGAAATGATGCCAGATCTTAAGCCCACTCCACGTGAATAAGTAAGAATACACTTGAAAAGGTAAATATAATAGAGTGTGCACATGTATTTTTTATCCTTTCTCCTCTTATCAATGTAAAAGACTTACGATTGCATTAAACTATAATTATTATACTGTACTGTTGGTCTTATACAAATACGTAATAAATATGACAACAATGAACAAAGAAAGGAGAAAAAAGTTGAGCTATATTGTGACATTTCTATACTTTGGTGGAATTAAGTTGGTATTAGTCTAAAGTACATTTTCATAAGTTAAAATGAATATTGTAATTTTTAAGGATATTATCGGGAGGGAGCAGTCCCTGGAGAAGGACACCATGCTTGGTAAAATAGAGGGTTATCAAAGAAGAAGAAGACATTTGCTGAGGTGGATTGACATAGTGGCTATAATAATGGGCTCAAACACAGCAACGATTGTGAGGATGGCGCAGGATCAAGCAGCGTTTCGTTCTGTTGTACATAGGGTTTCTATAAGTCAGAATTGATTCAACAGCACCTAACAACAAACTTTAGGGCAACTACTAAGAAATAAATTGTTAAATATTTAAAAAAAACAAATGAATTAGAACAATAGATTAAAAATATCTGTTCAATACATAAGAAGTGAGTAAAGGAGGAATAGAAGATCAAAAAAAATTAAAAACATAATACAAATACAAAAGGTAAATTGGCAAATATAAATCCAATCACATATAATATTTACACTAAATGTGAAAATAAAATAATGTACCAAAATTGACATGGCATAAAGCAGTGCTTAGAGGTAAATTTATAGCCTTAAATGGCTGCAGAATGGAAGAAATAAATGAAATCAAAAGCTCATCTTTAAGTTTTCCTTGCCATTCATTTTATTTTCTTCCCTTTTTGAGTTATTCATGTTAAGTTCTAATGTATATGTTTAAGATCTAAGATTGTCTCTAGTTAACTTCAAATGCATCATACAGCTTTTGATATAGTGATTTTTTGTCATATGGGTTTGTAGAAGAAAAAATAGCTTAAATTAAACATTAATATTTTTCTAACTGAGCTCTATTTTTATTGCATGTAATGATCATGCATGATCCATATGATCAATATCTATCTATACGTGACATTCAATATATTTTTATATATAATCGATTTTTATTTTAATAATTTTTATTAATTCTCCCATGATAGTAGATTTATCAGTATCTCCTCAGAATTCTGACAACTTTTGCTTTAGACACGTTAATGCTGTACTATTAACATGAACACAAGTTTAGAATTGTTTTACATTTCTTGTATGTTGAATCCTTTATCATTAGGTAAGAACTTCATTAACCACTATATTTAATTCCAGCTTTAGTTTGGTATTTAAGTGGTATTTTTTTTGTAATTTAATTTTTGTTCTGTATTTTCCATCCATCCTCATGTTATCTCTTATAAACAGTAGTTAAGCAGATCTTGCTTTTTAAAAACATTCGTGCTAAAAATATTTAATATTGTATGAAATGATTCTTACATATGATTTCTTTTGATTACAGATATCATTAGATATAAATCTGACACTTTATTACATTTTTTCTAATAAGAGATTATCTTTTTCTGTTTTAATTTATTGCTTCATTTCTTTATAATTCAGTTTTAATATCCTTTTTTCCATATCATTTCATTTTTCACTCTGTATTACTATTAGATTAAAAACTTCCATTTGTATTACTTTACTTCTCAGCTTGAATATTTTAATATTAAGAATGACTAATGATATCATATATACTTTCAAACACACACACATATACACACAACATGAATCAGCTCAAATGCATGATGACCTTATGTGTAACAGAATGACGTTTTACTGGGTCCTGCACCATATTCATGAATATTGGTAGGTTTGAGTCCATTTTTGGGCTATTGTGTCAACCCATCTCATTGAGGGTTTCTTTCATTTTCACTGACTCTCTACTTAACATGATGTTCTTTTTTAGTTATTGGTCTTTCCTGATGACATTTCCAAAGTAAGAGAGTTGAAGTCTTACCATCCTCCTCACTTCTGAGGAACATTCTGGTTGTATTTCCTCTGAGACTGATTTGTTTGTTCTTCTGGTGGTCCATGGTATATTCAATATTCTTTGCCAACACCACAATTTGATTGGATCAGTTCTTCCTCTGTCTTACTTTTTAATCAGCTTTTGTTTGCAAATGGAGAACTTGAAAAGATCATGGCTTGGGTCAGGGGCACCTTAGTCATCAAAGTAACATCTTTGCATTTAAAACTTTAAAAAAGTTTTCACAGCAGATTTGCTGAATGCATTATGTTGCTTGATTTCCTGTTATTTCCATGGACGTTGATTGTTGATTCAAGAAGAATGAAATCATTTACAACTTCATTTTTATCTCTATTTATCATGATGTTGTTTATCGGTCCAGTTTTGAAGTTTTTATTATCTTCATTTTCAGGCTTAATGCATACTGAAGGCTGTAATCTTTAACATTCATTGGTAAGTCCTTCAAGTGATCTTTTTATTTGGCAAGCAACATAGAAAGCTCTAAGTGCAATTAGTCCCTTGCCTGGAAATACATTATTTTTTATCAAGATAATTTTTCTAACACTATCATTGTCACAGAGTAAGCCACTTTCTTATAGATTCTCCAGGTGCATTTTTAATATATTTTCTCACTATTGTTTCTTTAATTACAACCTTTTATCTAGTGTCATGCCTCTTTACTCTGAGTATATAATTTATAGAGCTTCTTGGATTTATGGAATCATGTATTTCAACAAATCTGAGAAATTATCAGCTGTTATCATATTTCCACAATCTTCTGAAATTGCCCCTACATCTAAATTGAAATATATACAAGATAATCAATCTTCATGTTTCATATCACATTTTTAATCATTTGTATCAATGTGTGTGTCTTTCTGCTTTTCAGATTTTTCTCAGATATTTCAATTTACTAATTTCCATTTTCTGCATCCAATCTGCTGTTGAACATCAACCTATTCAATTGGTCGATGTTCAACTTTTTCAGGGGATAGCATATGATCAGGAACTGAAGGAAGAGGTCCAAGCTGCACTGAAGGCATTGACGAAAAACAAGGCTCCAGAAATTCATGGAATAGCAATTGAGATGTTTCAACAAATGGATGCAGGGTCAGAAATGTTCACTCTTCTGTGTCAAGAAATTTGAAAGACAGCTACTTGGCCAACCAATTGGAAGAGATCCATATTTATACCTATTTCAAAGGTGATTCAACCAAACGCAAAAATTATACTATGAACTTTATCCTTTTAATTACTTCTGCTAATAGCATTCATTTTAAACTTGGAGAAAATTACAGCTGAATATATGAAGTTTATGAACATGGAATCCTGAATTTTCTGGATGTGCTGTGAATATTGTTCATATGAGAAAGTGGCCTACAATACAAAAATAATCTACCAGAAGGGTGGAACATTTCCTTTAATTTCTTTGAACTCTTTCTCTTGCATCTGAGGCTGAGCAGAATATTTCAAATCTGCTTTTCAAATCAAGATATACACATATATATTATTTATCTATAGATACATAAGTATACTACATATATAATTGAAAAATAGTAACAAAATACTTTTCTTTCATTCACATTTGTTGGTCTCAGTCTTTATACTTTTGTCAGGAAATTTGACACATATTTAGTGATTTTATTCATTCATGACCTGATGATTATTCTCTTGTCGTCAGCAACTCCCTAAATATATGTATTTTTTGTGTTTGTTTGTGTCTTGCTATTTCATAAGTATCCCCTAAGATTCATATTCTAATAATGTTGCAATTGTTTTGCTTTTCAGCCTTGTGGAAACAAAAACAACAAATAAATCTGAGAGTTAAAGTATTTATTACTCGTCTTCAGAGATGTTGAGATGCCTTGACAAAGCCAGAAGTCTTTACCTGGCATTTAGTGAGCATTTTACATTAGCAAGGCCTTGAATGCTTTGCATTCATATTTCACTTGGCTCTAAAAATAAACTTAGGAGGGAGCTTGGTGCTGTTATTATGCTTATTCTAAAATAAAAAAAAAACCACACCCACTTCCATCAAGTCCACTTCAACTCATAGCTACCCTATAGGTCAGAGTAGAACTGCCCCACATGGTTTCCAAGGAATGCTTGGTGGACTCGAACTGCCGACATTTTGGTTAGCAGCCAGCAGGGTTTCCATGCTCATTCTAAAGAAGAGTTAAACTGAGGGTCCTTGAAGTTAAGTCGTATGTCTAAGTTTCCACAGCTATGCAGCAAAGTTGACAACCTGATGCAGGCTTTCAAAATTCGGAGCTCAAGCAGTTGTAACCTTTAGTTCTGCACTGTTAGCAAGAAGGTGAACACAGGTTCCTAACTTCTAGCCTATAGAAATCCTTACTAATTGTACAAATGTCATTTAATGAAGTAGACGAATAAGACATCGATCTAACTGAAAGTATTATAATTAAGCAATGGGGGGCTGGATTTTTTTTTTACAGCTTTATTGTAAAACTTTATTGAGATATAATTTATTCCACATAATTCACCAATTTAAGTATATAATTTAATTTTTTTAGTGCATATGGAGAGTTGTACCATCATATCTATAATTTAATTTTAGAATTTATTTTGTAACCCCACCAAAAAAATGCACATCTTTATCAGTCACTCCACATTCCAACAATGGCCACTAATCTACTTTGTGTCTCTATAAATTTACCTGTTCTGGAAATTTCATGAAAATGTAATCATACAATATGTAGTGTTAATGACTGACTTCTTTCAATTACCATAATATTTTCAGGTTTCATCCATATTGTAGCAACTATCAGTACTTCATCTCTTTTTTGTTTCTGAATAATATTCCATTGTGTGAATATTCTACCCTTTCTTTATCCATTCATCAGCTGATGGACATTTGTGTTGTTTACACTTTTAGCTATTAAATAAGACACAAATCTAATGGCAAAATTACAGTGAATCAACACAGGGCATGGGTTTTAATCTTCATGAAATAGGAACTAGGTGATTCAGGGTTTCTCTCAACTATTGTTATACATGGTTCCATAACTTTAATAAAATAAATACATATCCTGATAGGATTTTTTAATTTATGTCAGAAAGAGTGTGTGTTGTGAGAGTTAATAAGAATAAGCAAGTGGATTATCTTCCATATCCATTAAAATGCTATATAAGCAAAAATATAAAAGAAGTAGTGAGAATAAAATTAGTAATTTTTTAACCCAAATTGGCAAAAGATATCCTGGATATTGCAAGATGTGTCACAAAGCAATTAAGCACAAAAATGCTCTCATGATAAATCCTAAGCAATTGTAACAATTTGGACATAAAATTTGAGATTTTTAACTTTCCATAGAAAATATGCAATCTTACTACCCAGAAGGAAAAGTGAATAGACTAAAGTCACATACCCGGCTTACAGCTATAATGTGTATCTATTGTTTTTTTCTTCCTTCCCATAATTTGCATTCCTTCTTTTCATCAGAGTATACAGATTTTGCTTTGAATAACCACAACCTTCTATCTGTGTAGTTCTGACAGAGATAATGTGCCCTGCTGGCTCTAGGAATAGCGAATTAGAAAACAAAATGAATAGATCAGGGAAGGTCAAATGGCTCATTCCACCCAATGAGAGCCATGCCAAGCATTTTGTTGCACTTATTAGATAAAAGGGTGTTACATATTTACATAATATTTTCAACACTAATGTAATGCAAGTGTAAAGATGTTAGGAGCCACCTTTTTCACAGCCTGCCCAAGAGTGAAATCAAATCAGAGGAAATTGGTTCATATAAAGTCATATAAATCCCTGTGGCATCATTTGAACACCCCGTTCAGCTGTGCAGGTAACCAGTCTGAAGCTAGTCTTGAAATGTCTAATGGGAAAGCCAGTAATCTCCTTCATCTTTCTTAAGGCATTTTTAGTTTGGTTTCATTCACTTGAATCAGGAGGAGTCTTTACTTCCTAAGAATGTCAAATCCAGACTAGAACTGAGGGATTTTGATGTCCAGATTCTTAGATCTATGCTTTTCTTCTACAGCATGGAATTTTAAACTACCTGACTTGACATCTTGATTAACAGAATGAGATATAATCTGGATGGCATTTAATAGTGATATTTATTCAAACAGTATATTCCTTAAACAAACAAAAAACAGTAATACTGAGTCTTTGCACTTAGGAGCTCACAATCTGGGGAGTTAAAAAAAAAAATAACTATTATGAGAGATCGTACCCAACAGCCCAATGACAGCAGCAATCAACAAATGTCATTGGGAAAACAATGCCGTGTAAAGGACTTCCTCAAATTGAACACTTTTGTTAATGTGAATTACTTAAATAAGATGTTTTTGAAGACATATAAGAAAGAACTTAGTGCCCGTAAAACACAAATTTATGCCCCAAACAATTCCAGCACTGACTAAGATATAGCCATGACTTTAATCATCAGTTTCAATATTATGTTCATGTTCATTGTCTCAATGAATATAAATGTGATCCTGCTTTTCCAAATTCCAGTCCAGTCTGTTCATTTCTAGAATGCATTGAATAATAAGACAGATGAATAAGAACTGGTAAAACAGAATAGAAGGTTAGCCATTGCCTCATGCAATCAAGTTACATGACTGACCTTTAGGAATGAAGAGGGCGACCCTGACTCATAAAAAGAATAGAGTGAACTTTGTGTTTTTCTATTAATGGAATTGCAAAATTTTAGAATAAAAGGGACTTTACAAGTTTGTAGCACAGAGATTCTGCAAGAACAAAAATGTTCAAAGTATTATAGGAAATAAAGCATAAGATGCCCCATTTTCATACAGAAAGATATTATAGTTCCAATAATTGATTTCTTTCTGAACTTATAAAAAGTTGGTAATTCACAGTAGTTTTGTTCTGACTAAAACCCATAGCACATGTATTGTTTAATTTTTTAATTTTTGTTGCTTAAGACATGTCTTTTTAAGTCCAGGCTGAATATTTCTGATGTCTCTTATGATTAGAAAGTAATGAAAGAGAAGGCAAATACAAGGCTGACCTGTAGAAACCTTTAGAATTTTATTGAATTTATGGACTCTGTAGGGTGGTTATGAGTCAGCATGGACTCGACGACACACAACAACAACACTGTCACATTTTATTCATAGGTAGGAAGTTTTACAAGAATTTTATAAACTCACATGTAAAATATATAGGAGTGCCTGAGTGGTATAAACCGTTAGCATGCTTAGCTGCTAACTGAAAGTTTGAAGGTTTGAGTCCACTAGAGCACTTCAGAAAAAAGGCCTGATGATCTACTCCCAAACAACTAGCCATTGAGAACCATATGGAACATAGGTCAACTCTGACACACATGGGGTCACCATGAGTCAACACTGACTAAACAGCAACTGTTCGTAAAATATAGGTTTTCTTCAATTCTATCTCATTCCATTACCTTGGAAACTTAGCAAAAAAATGAATGAAGAAAGGACTTCATAATGCTTAATTTGTTAAGGAGCCTGTTATTTGTTATGATATCCCAAATATGTTATGATTCACAAAAGCCTGGATTTTTGTTATCAGATTCAGAAAATATACCAATAGTTGGCCTTCCATTTCATGAGAGTTAGGGTTCCATCAATTTTCTGTCAAAGAATGTAAGAAATAGCAGAAATTCTAAAATTGAGTTTTCACATCCCAGGCTTTGATTCGTTAGGGGATCACAAATTTAATTTGGAAGGTCCTCACAGCTATCTTTTTTTGTTTTTTTTTCCTTTGCAATGATTTAGAAGAGACTAGGAAAGAAGATGGAGCCCTGGTGGCCAGTGGTTAAGAGCTAGGCTGCTAACCGAAGGATCAGAAGTTTGAATCTACCAACCACTCCTTGGCAACCCTCTGCAACAATTCTACTCTGCCCCGTAGAAATCAACTCAATGACAATGGGGAAAGAGGAGGGGAGAAGATGCAGTATCTATTATTTAAGCTCCTTATATGCATGGATACTGAATGATGTTCTATTTTTTTACTGTCAAAATTAATTGCATTTCATACCACATAATTCCATTTGTATGATATCTTCAAAACAAATATATATATATAGAAATGGAGAACAGATCAGTTGTTTTCAGGCTGCTGTGTGTGTGAGAGAGAGAGAAAGACAGAGAGAGTGTAGAAGACAAAATGACTATAAAAGAACAAGAGAGTTTTTTCTGAGTGATGGGAATCTTCTGAATCCTGTTTATGATGGTGGTTTCACAGGTCTTTACGTGTTAAAATCCATAGACCTGTATATCAAAAAAAAGGGGGGGGATCTATTTTAATGTATGATCATTTGAAATATACATTAAAAAAATTGGAAATGGCTTACTTATTTGGACAATAATTCAAACATTTTCCTTCCTTTGGTAGGAAATATCCATCAAAAATGAAAGAAGAGGTTCAGAGTGTTTTCATTGACTTGTTAGTTGCATTTGTTAGGATATTTAAGCCTAAACACCTCTTCTAATTCTGTTCCCCAGCCATGCATAGCTATGAAAATGGACTCAATTGAGTCCTCAGGAAAAGTCTTTCATTTTGAGCATAGGTTATATAGTTAGAGAAGACATTAAAGGATTTATTTAAGAACTTTTTTCTTAATAAAAGAACTTTCAAACAGAATTTTATGCTTAAATGGTCATGGTCATAATTTTGTTCAGCATTGTAGACTCCAAGGAATAAGCATGTATTGAATTTCTAACATCTGCCAGGGGCTTTACAGGTGTTATTGTATGAAATTCAACATAACATAAAAGTTAAGTGTAGAGATTCTGAAGACAAATTGCCTTGATAGGAATTATACTGCCACATATTGACTAAAAAAATATGCATTGAGACTGTTTATCTCATTAAGTATGATAATACAAAAAAGGGCTTGGAAAGAGCAAGTGGTATATAGGATTCTTATCTGCATTTTACAGGTGAAGAAAATTAAACTCCATCAGAAAAACGAAGCCCTAAATTTACACAAATAATAAATGAGAAGACTAGGGTTAAACTCAACTATCTTTTGACATTAAAGGCTGTGATCCAGACAATTGTGATCCCAGCATTTATTCCCAACCCTTCAGCACTATCTTGAAACCATATTAAAGAAATCCCCAAATGATTATTTTATATTTCTGGACTACGTTCTGGAAAGCCAGGCAGGACCAATACCCCATACAATGTCCTAGAAGATATTTTGGAAAATAATCTACAGTAGATATCTCATTATGTTCCAGAACCTAACTTTTTGATCAATCCATATCTTAGTAATTTCCACTTTTGATTGTTGCTCATCCTAGCAATTTTTCCAACTCTTGATTCAGGTCAAGGGCCCTGACAATGTATTCATGACAAGGAAACACAACCTGAATAAATACTAAGACATTTCCAACAAGAGGTGGAACCCTCACTCTTTTATCCCTCATTTAGCAAGTGGAATACAACAGCAAAACTGATTATTTCTTCTTCTTCCTCTCTAAGCCCCTCCCTCCTACTTCTTCTTCTCCTCTACTTCCTCCTACTTGTCTTCCTCCTCCTCCTCCTTTTCTCCTTCTTCTTACTACTAAAAGTAGTATTCTTTATCATTAGTAGAAGTATCATATTATAAATATAGTGACCAGATTCAAAAACCAATAAAGATGATAAAAATTAAATTTTTTAAATTTTATTTTAAGCATTTTTCTAAAGTAAGAGGTGTTGAGAAGAAGCCATGTGAAAGAGGTTGTAAGGCAGTTTCATTTAGGGTATGGCAGTGGAAATCAGGAGGCAGTCTGTTTAAGTAAATGGTAGAATGGAAGAATCACTTATGTCTTCATTTCATGATATAATCATATGATAAATGAACTTTTACTTATCATTATAAAATGCAATATTGTAACAATAATGGCATTAGAGGATTGGAATACTTTCTGAAATATGTGTACATATATATGTATACATATGAGTATATGTGTATGTGTATATATATATATACATATACATATATGTATGTATCGATACCAGTGCACCTAAACTTACCCGATGAACAAATATTGCCTGAAAGAAAATAAACAGTGCATCAACAAGTAATTAATGAAAATAATGAATAAAGACACACAAATGTGTATCTTTACTAAATATAAAAGAAATTAAAATTAAAGCAATAGTGAGATTCTACATTTTCATGTTAGTATATTAGATTTTTTTGGCCACAGAAGCCTTCAATATTGCAACTTGAGGCTTTAATTTTTCTTCAACATTTCATTATACTACTTTACTTTGTCTTCTCTAGTTGCCCTTTGAAATCTTCTGTTCAGCTCTTTTACCTCATCTTTTCTTCCTTTTGCTTTAGCTGCTGTATGTTCAAGAACAACTTTCAGAGTCCCTTCTGACATCCATTTTGGTCTTTCTTTTCTTTTCTGTCTTTTTAATGACCTTTTGCTTTCTTCATGTATGATATCCTTGATGTCATCTCACAACTCGTCTGGTCTTTGGTCATTAGTATTCAGTGTGTTAATTCTATTCATGAAATGGTCTCTAAATTCAGATGAGATATACTCAAGGTTCTAACTTTGGCTCTTGTGGACTTGTTTTAATTTTCTTTAGCTTCAACTTGAGCTTGCATATGAGCCATTGATGATCTGGTCCATAGTCAGCCCCTGACCTTGTTCTGACTGATGATATTGAGTTTCTCCATCATCTCTTTCCACAGATGTAGTCAATTCGATTCCTGTGTATTCTATTTCATGAGGTCCACTAGTATAGTCACCATTTATGTTGGTCAAAAAAAACGTATTTCGAATAAATAGGTCGTTGGTCTTGCAAAATTCTATCACAAGATCTCTAGCATGGTTTCTATTACCAAAGCCATATTTTCCAACTCCCGATCCTTCTTCTTTGTTTCCAACTTTCCCATTCTAATCACCAGTCATTATCAATGCGTCTTGGTTGCATGTTTGATCAATTTCCAGTCATTATCAATGCATCTTGGTTGCATGTTTGATCAATTTCAGACTGCATTAAGTTGGTAAAAATCTTCAATTTCTTCATCTTTGGCGTTAGTGGTTGGTGTGTAAATTTGAATAATAGTGGTATTAACTGGTCTTCCTTGTAGACATATGGATATTATCCTATCACTGGCATCAGTGTACTTCAGGATAGATCTTGAAAAGTTGTTTTTGACAATAAGTGTGATGCCATGACTCTTCAATTTGTCATTCCTGGCATAGTAGACCATATGATTGTACAACTCAAAATGGCCAGTAACAGTTCATTTCAGCTCATTAATGCCTAGGACATCAATCTTCAAACATTCTGTTTCATTTCTGACAACTTCTAATTTCCCTAGGTTTATACTTTATACATTCCACATTCTGATTATTAATGGATGTTTGCAGCTGTTTCTTCTCATTTTGGGTCACACCATACAAAAAGAAAAAAATGTAAAGAAAACAAAAATCTCCCAACTGAAACAATAAACAACATCATGATAAGTGGAGAAAAGATGGAAGTTGTCAAGGATTTCATTTTACTTGGATCGACAATCAACACCCATGGAAGTAGCAGTCAGGAAATTAAACGATGCACTGCATTAGGCAAATCTGCTGCAAAAGACCTCCTTAAAGTTTTATAAAGCATAGATGTCACTTTGAGGACTAAGGTGCACCTGACCCAAGCCATGGTATTTTCAATTGCCCAATATGCCTGTGAAAATTGGACATTAAATGAGGAAGAATGAAGAAGAATTGATGCCTTTGAATTATGGTGTTGGTGAAGAATATTGACATAGACTGCCAGGAGAAAAATGAAGTCTGTCTTGGATGAAGCACTACCAGAGTGCTCCTTGGAAGAGAAGATGAGAAGACTTCATTTCACGTAATTTGGACATGTTATCAGGAGGGACCAGTCCCTGGAGAAGGACATCATACTTGGTAAAGTAGAAGGTCAGTGAAAAGAGGAAGCCCCTCAAAGAGATGGATTGACACAGTGGCTACAACAGTGGGCTCCAACATAGCTATGATTGTGAGGATGGTGCAGGGTCCAGCAGTGTTTCTTTCTGTTGTACATTGGCTCGCTATGAGTCAGAACTGGCTTGATGGCACCTGACAACAAGAACACCAATATTAGATTACCTAAGACTGTTTTTAAGGAGCTCTGGTGGCACAGTTTTTAAAGCACTTGGCTGTTAACTGAAAGGTTGGCAGTTTAAATCCACCAGCCACTCGGCATTAAAAAACTGCAGCAGTCTGCTTCCATAAAGATTTACAGCCTTAGAAACCTTATGGGGAGATCTACTCTGTCCTATAGGGTCACTATTTATTAGAATCAACTTGGGGACAGCGGGGTTGGTTTTCTGGGAAGATTGTTTTTAAATGTTCAGTATTTGGAAGGGCTCAGATAAAAGATCTTTTTATAAATTATTCATGGGAATAAAACTTGATAAAGTATTTCTGAAAACAGTTAATTTGCAATGAATCCAAATCTTGAAAAACAAGTAACTGTGACCTAACAACTAGCACATAGGCACTTACATACAATCACTATCATTAATGAGTTAAAAACCAAACAAATCTTTTAGAAGTTTATCATAAAATAATGAAGGATGTGTGCAGATTTCCATATAGGTAAATTTGTTAAGTTCTGTAATATAATGCAAAATTAGAAACAAAATAAACATTCAACAGTATTTGATAGCTACTCACATATAATAAAAATGTAAAAAATAATTTAAAGAAAACTGAAGGCATTAGGACAATATTTGCTGCAAAATTAATATAAGGTATTACTACCCTAAAGGTGTAAAGAGCTCCTGCAAATTAAGAATACACAAACATCCCAGTAAAAAATATAGGTATATATATGTTTTTATTTCCTTTGTCACAATTTTTACTTTAAAATTCCTTAACAGTGAATCTGTATTAATTTTATGTATCTATATTTATTAAAATTACTTTGAGGATTATGTCAGAAAAATGGACAAGAAATTTGGAAAGAAAAAACACAAGATGTTTTTTGTTTTTCTCTTTATTAAAAGTTGTTTCTATCTGCCAATAAATACTAATTAGAATTCTACAGTTTAATGTGGTATAAAATTATTGTCTTTTGAGAGTCTTCTAATAAATAAATGCAGGCATCTTCTAATACATTTAATACATTCTAAAATGCTAGTTTTTTCCCTGTGTCCGTTAGATTCATCAGCATAATTAAAAACTGTGATGTTTTATTACTTAACAATTACACACATACAAAAAATATATATAGCATAAACGTCAGGGAAAAGAATCCCACTTATACTGAATTTCTCAGAAATAAGAGAACAAAATTTGTGTATTTTAATCCTGTCTCTATTAGGAACATTCTAATAGTCCATTACACTCCAGCATTATTTTGATGAACTTTAGTGAGTCATTCATGGAGCCCAAAAGTGCACAATAAATGGCAAAAAAAATTGTGCCTACTAAATTCACATATTTAACTCCCCGGTTTCTAAGCCAATCCTTCTAGTTTGAATATGCACTGCTCCACAGCTAAATGGGCTCTAAGGAACTAAAATATGAAGCTTTTAAAGTGAGATTTAGGGATATGTAAAATCCAATGTGCTAATTTGAATTGGAAGCATTCTTTTCACCCTAAAATTCTCATTTAATCAGGTTTAATTTGCTGCAAAGTACACAGTCATTAAGCTATATTAAGATGAGTCATAAGATTCTCCAGACTAATGGAAAGTTCAGAGATAATGGGGGAAAAAAAGCTTGGAAAAAAAAAAATAGAATGTTTTATTACATTATTTCTTAGATTTGAACCCCCCCCCGCCACAGACACAAAAAATCATAGCCTTCCATCAAGTGCAGATGCAAAATCGCTTTTTGCTTTTTATTGAAGTGGTTTTGAATGTAAATTTTGAGAAAGTGCATTTTCCTTGATATGGCTAAAAAAAAAAATGGCTAAAGAGTTGCTCATATGCAATATAAAACTTTTATACTGAAAGAAAGAAAAAAGTTCCTGAAAATTACATTTATGAATTAGTCTTCTCACCCATTATACAGTGAATTTGACATAGATTTTATGTTGATGGGTTTTTTTTTTTTAAAGTATTTCTTTAAGAACAGTGTAATTAAAGATGCTATGAAAATCCCTAGATCCCCACAGAAACTACCCACAGGTTCCAAAATAAGGACAGGGGATTAATTGCTTTAATTCAAGGTTTGCAGAAGATACAATTTAGGTATGAAATATATTTCTTAGATGTGACCTCTATTTCAAGGAGATAAAGGTCAGAGTGGATTACAGATACCATTAATATTCATGAAGATATTTTTCTCTTCAGATAAAAGGGGATTGCATAAAAAGATCATAGTATAAATTACCTCTTAACAAAGACATTGGGGAATATTTTGGAGGATGGTTACGGCTGGATTAAGGCATGTGAGGGCCTTAAACGCTGATAACTGTGGTACTTTCACGTCTGCTCGCTCACACGTTTGAACAGGATATGTGAGTTACGTGTGTGTGTGTATGCATGCGTCTTAAGTACCCACGATGTAACTTCTTTTTAAATGTGACTAATATATTAACGGTGTGAATGTTAAAGTGGTGTATGCCATTTTAGCATAATGAGATTAACTGGATTATAAAACTTTTAGTGGGTGAATGTAGCAAGAGTTAGACTCCACAGCTTACCCCTACCTCTTATTTATTAGAAAGAAATAATACATGCAAAAGACCTGCTGAGAAAAGGAGTTGCAATCACACAGGAAGGGACCATAGAAGACAAAGGTCAACAAAGGGGTTCAAGTGGTAGAGGTCCCATAGCTTAAACAACCTTGAGCATGTGCAGCCTCTTGACCCTGCATGAACTTTATTTCTGGCAGGCATATTCTCACACACTGAAGCTGTTGTCAGTTTAACATGGTGCCCTGCCAGTTCCCTTCCACTACATTACTTGCTTTTCCTCGTGTCCTGTCTGCTTGGCAGCTATGGGTCTTTGCTTTGGACAACTGGTGCTCCCTGTTTTGTTGATGCTCTAAGCATGTGCTTATCTTGATTATTGGGTAATCCTTCCCTGAGGAAGGGTCATCTTCAGGTTCATGAGCTCTGTAGAGCCATGACCACCATTTAAAAAAACAAACAAAAAAGCATAACCATAAGAGTTTCAGAAAGAGAGGCACTGATAATAGGATTTTGTTTTGCCTTAGCTATTAACTCTTGTTTTACTAACCTCAGAATATATTTCTAATGTGACCTGGTTGCACTTTATTCATTCCATAAGTATTTATTTGGGATCATTATGCTAGGAAAAGTTGTGGACAAGAAGATACATAAATAGCATTTAGACATGGTCTTTTCCCTCATGTTCACAGTCTACCAGGAAAGTCAGAGTTAAATAACTAAATGCAATGAAAACATATCTGCCATTGTAGTGGTATATGCATGACATTCTAAGAACAAAGAAAATTGAATATATTTCGTTGTGTTGAGAAATGGATAAGTTAAAGCCCTGTAATTCCATGTGGCTGGAGCAAGAGTTCCCAAGCTTGCTTGACAACAATATTGTTTTCCTTCATTATCTCCATTAGCGCCTCACAAAAGAAGAGTTCATCAGACACATTTTAGGAAACGATGCATAAATATAGTGGTCCTCAAACTGGCTGATCGCAAACACTCAGGGATATTTCAAACCCTACCCTCAACACCTTGAGCTAGTGTTTCAGTGTGTTTACAATAGAAACGCAGTAGTTGTATTAAAAGAAAAAAAGAAAAGAAAGGAGAGAAAACAGAGGAAGTAAAAAGAAAGAAAAAGGAAAAAACAAAATAAAACATACAAACCAAAAAAAAAAAAAAAAAGCTCATAATTTTATCTTCGTGATAGCCATGCCCATGTTTGGGAACTATGGAGCCAAACTGGAAATTATTTAGAGAGGAATGATACATAATTGGATTCTCAGGCTGACTGGGCTCAAATCATGAAGTGTCTTGAATTTCATAAAGCATGAAATTTATTCAATAAGCAATTAAAAAAAACCTGTTTTGTTTAAGCAAGTTGTAATGTGATTATATTGCTTGTGTTTTGTTTTACTGAAAGATGGAAAGGTCTGGTCATACGAAGGACAGAGAAACAAGATATAGGAGCAATGCCTCTTTTAATAATCCAGGGAAACTATGAATGAAAGGATGTGGGAATTGAAAAGAAGAGCAGGTGTCAGAAGTAAGTCTGAGAAGAAATGATTTGGCTTTGGAGGAATGATGTAAGAGGAAACTTCGGTGGCCACTGCAGTCTTTAGCCTGGGTAAAAGGATCAACACTAACATTAACTGAAGAACAATAAAGCAGGAAAATTTCAGTTTTGTTCATAATGATAATAGTAGTTAGCAATTTATGTAGCAGTATATGCCAATTACCTTCTCTAAGTTCTTTATATAAAGCAGTTAATAGTGACTGCTACCCTATGATGCAAGTGGTATTATTATATCTAAAATATCAATGTAGAAATTGAGCACGAAGAGAGTTAGCAATTTGCCCAAGATCAAAAGTTAGTAAGTAGAACACGGATTAGAAATCAAGCAGCCTGACTCTAGCACAAGTGCTATATGCTCCACTGATGCTGGTTCAGGCACCTGTAGACACTCAGTTGACAATATTTGACAGAAAAAATAAATGTACATAACTTTAAAAAAATATTTGGATAAAAGAATGTTAGTAGAAGTTCAAAGAGTCAATATAGTGTTCATGTGCAGAATGTTAAATTTTAATCTCCAATACCAGCATCAAGGCTTAGTACTACAATCACAGTGTAATCTAGTTCAGAGTTATATCTGAAAGAAGGAGTGGTGGCGTTCTTATTTATAACCGACAACTTGGGAGTGGAAAAGTCTGCCCAGGGCGTATGTGGTAACTTGTCTATAAGATGTCCACCATCAATCTTCTATCCCTGCATGGCTTAGTCCCTTAGAGTTGCTATAACAGAAATACCACCATTGGGTGGCTTTACCAAACAGAAATTTATTTTCTCACAGTTTAGGAGGATAAATCTAAAACCAAACTCATTGCCACTGAGTTGTTTCCAACTCACAGTGACCCTATAAGACAGAGTAGAACTACCTCATAGGGTTTCCAAGGCTGTAATTCTTCACAGAAGCAGACTGCCACATCTTTCTCCTGCTGAGTGGCTGGTAGGTTGGAAATGTCAACCTTTCGATTAGCAGCTGAGCTCTTAACCACTGTGTCACCAGAGCTCCTTAGGAGGCTTGAAGTCCAAATTTAGGGCACCAGCTCTAGGGGAAGTCTCTCTCTGACTACTCTGGGGAAAAATTCTTGTCTCAGCTTCTCTTCCTTGGTTCCTTGGCGATGACCATATGACATCAATGTTTTCCCACTTGTACATTCTTGTTTCTGTGCCTAATCTACTTCTTTTATATCTCAAAAGTGATTATTTAAGACACAACCCACACTGATGTGACCTCATTAGCATAAAAAGGAAAAACCCTATTTCCAAATGGGATTACATCCACAGGTATTCGGATTCGTGTTCCAACAATATTTTGGGAGGACACAATCCAATCCAGAACACTGTATAAACATGTAAATTCTACCATTTAAAGGTTGAGGTAGGTCTTACATCCCTTCCCCTTGAACCCAGGCAAGTCTTAAAAAACTAGTGACTGCCTTAATCAATAGTAGGTGTCAGAAGTGATGTTCTAGTATTTAAGAGCCTATGTTATCAGAAGTCTAAGCTTCTGTTTTAGCCTTTTGGAAACCTAACTCTGGAGAAACATTTATCAACTCCTTCCCTTCCTCTTTATTCTTTCCGGTATCTTTCTCTGGCATCAATTTTGTCTCATAAATATCTAAACCAAACCCATTGCCATTGAGTCAATTATGACTTATAGTGACTATAAGAAAGAGTTGAACTGCCCCCATAAGGTATCCAAGGAGCAGCTGGTGGATTCAAACTGCTGACCTTTTGGTTAGCAGCTGAGCTCTTAACCACTGCACCATCAAGGCTCCTAATAAATATCTACTGGTGACAGATTCCCTCAGTTTGAACTTTTCTGAAATACCCTGCCCATCCCCCTCCCCATGTTGCTCCAGAAGGATAATTTAGCTGTGTATAGAATTTTTTCAACTGTTTATAGAAATTATTTGACTTTTTTTTTAGGATCCCATTGCTTTTATTTAGAACCCAAACTGTTCCTCTTTTGTAAATATTGTTTTAACAATTTTTCCATTGTGTGTGTGTGTTTTAATGTATATTTATGTTGCTTGGGGGGTTCATGACAGTTTTTAAACATGTAAGAATTTCATCAGTTTGGTGTAATATTTAGCCATCATTTCTTCAAATGTTTCTTTTACTATCACATCTCCTCTTTCCTTTTGGGAGTCCCAATAAATACAAAGAGACCTTTTAACTCTGTTTCATATGCGTCTAATTTTATTTTTTCTGTATGTTCATCATTTATTCCCTCCATGGTTCACTACGTATATCAAATAAAATTTTGTCTAAAACAGAGTAGAGTAATTGTCTAAATACAAGTTACTGTGTAATATACAGAAGCACACAGTTTCTCCTTTTATTAATATCTTGCATTAATGTGGTACATTTGTTGCAATTGATGAACTGATACTGATATATTGTTACTCAGTGAAGTCCATAGTTTACATCATGGTTCACTGTTTTTGTTGTACAGTTCTGTGGGTTTTGACAAATGCCTAATGACATGTATCTACCATTAAAGTATCTTGCAGAACATTTTCACTGCCTTTAAAATGCTCTGTGTTCCACTTATAAATCCTTTCTTCCTCCTCCCTGCACCTCTGGCAACTACTGTGCTTTTTATTGTTTTTAGATATTTGCCTTTTACAAAATGTCATATGTTGGAATAATACCATACATACCTTTTTCAGACTGGTTTCTTTTAGTTAGTAATAAACATTTAAGGTTTGTCCATGTCTTTTGTAATTTGATTGCTCTTTTTTTAATTGCTGAATGATATTCCATTTTATGGATATACCAAAGTTTCTTTATCCATTCATGTAGTGAAGGACATCATGGATCCTTCCAATTTTTGGCATGTAATAACTACTGCTATAAACATTTGCATGTAGATTTTTAGGAGGCCATGATTTTGAACTCATTCAAATAAATATCTAGGGGTATGATTGTTGGATTGTACGATAAGCCTATGCATATGCATAGCTTTGTAATAAACTGCCAAACTGTCTTTCAAATTTGTTGAACCATTTTGCATCACCACCAGCAGTGAATGACAGTTCCTGATGCTCCATATTCTTGCCAGGATTTGTTTTTGCCAGTGTTTTGGATTTTATCCATTCTAATAGATATGAAGTAGTTCCTCATTTTTGTTTCTATTTGCAAGACCTGGTGACACAGTGGTAAAGAGTTTGACTGGTAACCAAAAGGTCAGCAGTTCAAATCCACCAGCCACACCTTGGAAAACCTATGGGCAGTTCCACTCTGACCAAAGAAGAATTGATGTATTTGAATTATGGTGTTGGTGAAGAGTGTTGAGAATACCATAGACTGCCAGAAGAACAGGAACCCTGCTGGCATAGTGGTTAAGTGCTACTGCTCCTAACCAAAAGGTCAGCAGTTCAAATCCACCAGGTACTCCTTGGAAACTCTATGGGGCAATTCTACTCTGTCCTATAAAGTCACTATGAATGGGGATTAACTCGACAGCAACACGTTTGGTTTTGGGTGGTTTTTTTGGCCAGAAGAATGAATAAATCTGTCTTGGAAGAAGTACAGCCAGAATGCTCCTCAGAGGCAAGGGTATTGAGACTTCATCTCACTTATTTTGGACATTTTATCAAGAGGGACAACTCCCTGGAGAAGGACATCATGGTTGGTAAGGTAGAGGGTCAGTGAAAAAGAGGAAGACACTTGATGAGATGGCTTGACACAGTGACTGCAACAATGGGCTCAAACATAGCAATGATTGTGAGAATGGAGTAGGACCAGGCAGCATTTCACTGTGTTGTGCATAGGTTTGCTATGAGTTGGAATCACCTGAACAGCACCTAACAACAACAACAAACAATAATTGAGATTAACAGCTGACTTTTTGTCAGAAGTAATGGAGGTCAGAAGTCAGTGGGATGATATATTCAAAGTCCTGAAAGTAAAAAACAAAAACTTGTCAACTAAAATGTTTATATCCATCAGAAAAACTTTTTAAAAATGCAGATAAAATAAAGACACTTCCAGATAAACAAAATACAAGCTAATTGATTTCTAGCAGATCTTCTTTACAAAAAATACTAAAGAAAGTTTTTTCAGGCTAAAAGTTATTAACACCAAAATGCTATTTCAACCCCCCCCAAAAAAGTGGATAATGGAATAATATGGTAAGTATAAAAATCAGTATAATTGAGTATTCCTTCCCCTTTCTTCATTTAACATATAGAATTTCCCTGCACCAGCAATAATAGAACTTTCTATGGAGACAGAGGAAGAAATGGATGTACTAGGATGATTCATTTCATCCCTTCAGGCATTCTATACTGTAGCATCCAGGTAGTGAGAGAAGTTCAGTGTAATTGAAGTGAAGCAAAGGAGAAAAGTAGTCTTTCAGTTCAACAATTTAAAGCAGTGAATAATTATTGAGCATCTTCCAGCTGCAAGGCTCTGCAATGATATTCAGTTATAAAACCTAGTACTACTTATCTTCAAGAATAATTCAGTCTATGTAAGTGAGGTAAATGAAAGAATGGCAGAAAATATGAAATATAGAGATATATTTCTGTTTATTATTTATCTGTACAGAGAGAAGAAGAGAGAGAGAGAAGTCTTCTGATTTGATTAGGTAAAATTCTTTTTTAAAAAATCATAAAATATGTGACTTTTCAGCTGTACCTTAAAAGCTTGGATTTAGAGTTGCTGAGAGGGAAAGAAGAAAATTTCAAGGCTGAAGTCACAATGAAAGGATACATTGGAGAAAATGACTATTTTGACTAATAAGTTATGGTGCTTTATGTTGATTTACCCAGTCAAATGAATAAAAACAAATAAGTTGCACTAGAGGACTCAGAAACAATAAATGAAAATTAGAATACTAACACTTGATATTTCCTTCACTGTCCTTGTGATAAATTTTGCTCTGAGATAAGCCTGAGATAATGAAGTGCTTCATTGTTAATAATAACCAAAATTACTGTAAAATGAAAATTAATACATTTTCTAATAAAACTCATGATGCATGCCTACTTTTTCTTCCCTTGCAGCCAAAATCTTTCTAAAAGTAGCTGAGCTCTCTCAGTCATGTTAGGTCTACAGTTCAGTATCCATGAAACCAGAGATTAGTCACCCACTTTTGTGTCTTAAACATCTATTTATGATTTTCATCTACTACACTCAACTGAGAAAATGGTTTATTCTCAGGGGAAAGTGAATGCACGCCATTAGATTTCACATTCTAGTACATTATTTACCATCTTTACATGTCACGTCATACATGTCGTATGTTTAGATGAGAGCTAACATGAAGATGTGCAGTTGATCTGCCTTTTAACTTGGATTGACCAGGCAAAGCTGACCTATTGAACCCAGTTAAAATTTCTTCCTCCCATTGCCATATAGTTTATGTTTTTAAGAGTCAAACAATATATCATTTACCAAACCTACTATTCAACTAGTAGCATCTTCTCTTAAAAATTTTTTTAAAAAAGTACACTTACTATACAATTTATTAATAGTTGTGTGGTTTAATCAAAGAAATGGAGGAAGAGGTGGATCAGTAACATTGCTGGTGTTAATTGAGGGAGAATTAAAATAAGGTGCCCATAATTAATGGATGGATAGATAGAAGTAAATTTAGATGAATGAGTGATTGAATGAATATAGTAAATTTAGGAATTTTTTGTGTGCCTTATAAGTGCTTGGTAAGTTTAGATAAACTACATGAGAAATTGAATATGACGTCTTCCATCTTTCTGGAGCTCCTTGACTTTACCTTATTATTCTCTTCAGTGTGAACAGGTAGCATGTCATCAAACACAGTTGAATATTTGTCATGATTTGGAAGAAAAAAAAATTCAGAAGACATAAGATGTACATACTTTTTGTTTAAAAATCATGTTAGAAAAGGATAAAATATTCAAGTGTTAATCATCTTTTGTATAACCTTTAAAATATTAAACAATAAAATATTGCACTGGTCTAAAAGTTCTGACAAACTTTATAAACATTATCTCATTTAATTCTCAGAGAAGGTAAATAGATTGTCTAAGGTTAAACTGATAGCAAAGGGCAAAACAAAGATTTAAACCAGAGCCCACACTTTTTTCAAAATAACTTGCTTCCTCACATTATAGAAAATTATTTTCTTCTCATAAATCACTTATATGAAGGAAGAGAAATGTGTCTGACACCTACCTACTATGAGATGGATCCCTTTTGCATGGCCTTTCTCTCCATGGCCTTGTAACTCCCACTTAAGTGATTGGATGGAAATGTGCAAATAAGTTAATTGTGGCCCACCAAGGGGATTGGTCAGTTTTGCCATTCCTCTTAGTGGGCCACAATTAACTTATTTGCACAGGCTTAAAAGAGAGCCAACTCCAGAGCAGGAGAGGATCTCACCACCACCAACAAAGAAGAACCAATAGCGCGCAAAGTGCATCCTTTGGACCTAGGATCCCTGTGCTGAGACCCTTCTAGACCCAGGAAATAGAGCTATAACGCTGAAGATGGCAACAAGGTGAGAAACAGTGGCGGAAAAATGGCAGCAGCAGAGGCAGCAGAACCAGGAGACTGGCAGGAGATGGTCTGGTGGGCTTCCCAGGCCAACAGAATGAGAAAGCTGAGAGCCTTTGGGCAGGAGGCTTGCTGGTAGAGTAGGGTGCCTCCAGGCACTTGGCAGAGCTAGGTTTGCTGACCCATGAAGCTAGGGCTCAGCACTTTCAATTCATGGCTTACAGGCAGAATATTGTGCCTCTGGACACCTACTGGCAGAGCTAAAAGAACTTTGTAACACTTGCTTGAGCAGGGCAGAGACCAAGGGCTTTAGAGATGCATGTGTGTGGTCACAGCTGAGAAGAGGCTGTCCTGATCGAAGAACTGTATCCTGAGCATTCCTGAACCTGAATTTTAACCTGCTACTTCCTTAATAAAGCCCATAATCATGAATATGGTCTGTGACTTTTGCGTAACCATTACAATGAATTATCAAACCCAGCAGAAAAGTTGAGAGTGCTGTGGGAGGGACAGGTTAGTGTCAGAATTAGTAAAGATGGTGGACAGAGTAGGCATATCTGACCTCTGCCTCAGAGGAAGCAGCCTTGGGCTGTTGATTTTGATTTACCTCCCTTCATGTGAAATTAGAGGAGGTCAGATGATGCCACCCCATGCCATTTTTATACTACCCAATTAACGAATATTGCTTTATTTCTTGAATATACTTATATACTTATAACTTTTTCTGAATACAGAAATGCAGAAGTCCCCAGAGGCATCTTACAGTAATATATATGTATATATATATATATATATATATATATATATATATATATATATATATTTTAAATAGTGTTAAACGATCACATATTTCTAAATTAAAACATTTTCCTAGATGTTGTAAGCTGATGTTTGAAACAGCACTATGCACTTTGTCAACAAGAGTTTTTATAATTCCCAAGGGTACATAACTGTAAAATGATAAAGTAACTGGTTTGGATATCTGAAAATTTCCATTCATCCAAAGAGCTGCTCTACTTGTTTGACTGTCCCCTAGTGTACACCAGCAGACAAACTACTCCTGACTAATTTTGGAGAGGTAGCCGTGATGCTGAATTAACAGCTTTTCCATTGTAGTATATCCAAGATGGTGGAGATATCTAACTGGCCTGGCCTAAAGAAAAGCATTAACCAAAATATAATCATCATATTTTTGCAATGCAGTAATGAAATTGTATATGCAGTGAAAGAAGCTTCACGGGTAGACATTCAATATACCCCCACTGAATGAATGTATTCCAGCCTGACTGTATCACTGTAGTTACTCATGTGACCTTATAGAAAGCATTTTATTCATTCTGGTTTTATATCTATATAATAAGAAGATAATTGACTTCTAATGTGCTTTCTCATTTTACATTTCTGTGAAACTATAAAGAATGACAGAAAAAATTGGAAGTAGTGTAGATTAGTGCTGTCCAACAGAAATTCTCTAGTTGAATATAATAGCTGAATATTAAAAAAAAAAAAAAAAATCACTAGAGGTGTCCAACAGCAGATTCTGCGTGGAAAAGAAAGAATCAGGAAACTTGAAGACAGCTCAATTGAGATTATTCAGTCTGAAGAGTAGGAAAAAAAAGAAAACAGAAACAGAACCCAAGAAGAAACCTGGGGAGCATCATCAAAAGCACTCATGTACTCACAATGGGTGTTCCAGAAGGAGAGTTGAGAGTAAGAGTATTTGAAGAAATAATAACTGGAAACATTTAAATTTTATTAATATTTGGGAAATTAATATTATTTTGAAAAATATTAAATCTTCACATGCAAAAAGCTCATAATAATCTGCATAGGATAAAGTCAAAGAAACCCACAGTAATAGACTGAACTGTCAAAAGCAAAAGACAATGAGAGAATATTGAAAGAAGCTAGAGAGAAGTGACACATCATGTATAAGGGATTCTCAATAAAATTAGCAGTTGATGTTATGGATTGAATTGTGTCCCCCAATAATGCATATTGAAATCCTGACTCCTATACCTGTAAATACACTCTTTTTTAGAAACAAGATTTTCATTGTTCTGTTAATTAGGTCTGAATAGGATGGGTTCTAAATCTAATCACTTCAGAGTTATAAAAAGAGCTGAATGGACACACAGAGACACAAATGGGGAGAAAGATGACATGGGAGGATTGACCACAAGCCAGGAAAGTCAAAGAACCAAGAAAAGACTGGGGCTACTGAAAAGGAATGAATCGACATGGCCGAGACCCTAATTTGGACTTTCAGCCTTCAGAACTGTGAGAAAATTAATTTCTCTTCTTTAAAGATACCCACTTGCATTATTTGCGTTATAACAGCACTAGTTAAATAAGACATTCATGCAAGAATCTTAGACATTTATCTAAGAGCAATGGGGATTATGACATGATCTACTGATACAAATTATCAGCCAAATTAAGCAAATTATCCCAAATATAGGGCTTACAGTAATAACTTTAAAAAAAAGTCTTACATATGGAAAGTTAGGCTACTTAATACATGCCTTCCAAAATGATAAATAACATAAACAGTGATTGCAAAAATAACAGATTCAATACAAAACTTTCACAACTTTATTCACTTTTTCATCTGTCATTTGTTCAAAAAATACTTATTCAGATAATATTATGTATCAGGGTCAGTGCTGGACACTTTAATTTTTAAAGAAGATGAAAGTGATCCCTGACATGAAAGAATTTACAGTACGTGGGGAAAAAAGAAAAACATATTCAATAGGTGATTACAAATGTAAAATGTTTTGCAATAGGGAAATACTGGATGATCTAAGAGGACAAAAACTAATATTCCCCATGAAGGAGTAGCATTTCAACTGAGTATCAATGAAAGAATTTGTCTAATAGAGACAGTATTCTTTGAAGAGGTAAGTGGTTGTGCAAAAGACTGAATTTGAAAGGATAAACGGGGAAAATTAAAAAATTATTTTCATTTCTCTGGTTTGAGTAATAGGTGAAGATGATAATGTTACTAAAATAGGAAACACTAATGAAAAAGTAGGGAAAGTAAGTTTTGGTCGGGAGAGATGAAAGTTTTATTTGTACAAACTGAATGTGAGGTACTGGTGGGAATCCAAGTGCCACTATCCAGTAAACATTTAATTCTATAGCTGTAGGACTAGGAAGAAAGAGGACTGGGTCAGAGTTAGGACTTCAGGAGTATCACTTCATCATTCATTGTTAATCGAAGTTAAGAATGAAGCAATCACCCAGAAAGATTGTATAAGAGCCTAAAATGTAAATGAAAAGGAGAAGAGAAGAGAAAAAAAAGAAACCTTATTGTTTTTGTTAGGTGCCATCAAGTTGTTTCCAATTCATAGCAACCCTATGTACAACAGAAGGAAACACTGCCTCGTCCTGCACCATCTTCACAATTGTTGCTCTGTTTGAGCCCATTTTTGCAGCCACTGTGTCAATCCTTCTCCTAGAGGGTCTTCCCTTTTTTTGCTGACCCTCTACCTTACCAATCATGATGTCCTTCTCCAGGGACCAGTCCCTCCTGATAACATGTCCAAAGTACATGAGATGAAGTCTCACCATCCTTGCTTCTAAGGAGCACTCTGGCTGTATTTCTTCCAAGACAGATTTGTTCGTTCTCCTGGCAGTCCTCTGGTATATTCAATATTCTTCACCAACACCACAACTCAAAGGCATCAATTCTTCTTTAGTCTTCCTTATTCACTGCCCAGCTTTCACACGCATATGAGGCGATTGAGAATATTATGACTTGGGTCAGATGCACATTAGTCTTCAAAATGATTTTTTTGCTTTTCAACACTTTGAAGAGATCTTTTGCAGAAGATTTGCCCAGTGCAATATGTTTGATTTCTTGACTGCTGCTTCCATGGGCATTGATTGTGGATCCAAGTAAAATGAAATTCTTAACAACTTCAATCTTTTCTCCCTTTATCATGATGTTTCTTACTGGTCTAGTTGTGAGGATTTTTGTTTTCTATATGTTGAGGTATAATCCATACTGAAGACTGTAGTCTTTGATATTCATCAGTAAGTGCCTTGAGTCCTCTTTGCTTTCAGCAACGACGTTGAGTCATCTGCATATCACAGGTTGTTAATGAGTCTTCCACCAATCCTGATACCAGGTACTTCATCATATAGTCCAGCTGGACTATAAAGAAGCCTAGTGTTGTAAAATGTCAGGTGATGCTTAGTGTAAGTATAAAATGTGCACTGAAAATTGACAACTGGATTTATTGTACTGGATATCATTGATGACCTTCAAAATTTTTGCTGAAGTACTGAGGATAGAAACAATTTGCAGTGATTTTAGGAAACAGAAAAACAATGGGACATTATAAATAGGTAGTGTGTTAGCATATGATAGATGGACAGTGTGGTATGACATAACTGAAGGAGTTTAG
Source organism: Elephas maximus indicus (assembly GCF_024166365.1). Taxonomy (NCBI): domain Eukaryota; kingdom Metazoa; phylum Chordata; class Mammalia; order Proboscidea; family Elephantidae; genus Elephas; species Elephas maximus. Next base: position 29,179,234 of record NC_064830.1, read on the forward strand.
CTGTAAAGGCAATATTGGTTAATAATTATATGTTATGCTGAAATTTCAGGATATCCTCAGAGGCAAGTACTATAACCTATTAATCTTTGTATTTGGGACAGTGGTTTAGTAGTAGAATGCTCACCTTCCATAAGGGAGATTCAGGTTTCATTCCTGGCCAAAGTACTTCATGCACAGCTACTGCCTGGCTGTCAGTGGAGGTTTGAGTGTCTCTATTTTTTTTATGATACTGAAGAGGTTTCAGCAGAGGTTCCAGAATAAGACAGACTGGGAAGAAAGGCCTAGCAATCTACTTCTGAAAATCAGCCAGTGAAAACATTACGGATCACAACAGTCTGATCCACAACTGACCACGGAGAAGGTTCAGGACCAGGGAGCATTTTGTTCTATCTTGCATGGGGTCGCCATGAGTTGGGGGCTGGGTTAACAACAGTTACCAACAACAGCAACAATCTTTTTTAGCCAAAGAATTCTTCATAATACCTGGAGTATATTCAGCCTTTGTAATTGCTTGTTAAGGAAATGATGAAATGCTCTCAGCCTTCTGTTTTGAATCACAAATTTTGTCAAACATACAGTTTGACACAAAATTATGAGAATTCTTTATGGCAGTGTTTCCAAATCTCTGGAATAAACTTAGCTTTTTCATGATAAAGTCTCTTAATAATACATTGATACATTTACTTTTCTAATATTTATTGGATTTTTGTAGCAATATTTCTTAAGAAATATTAGTCTGTAATTTTATTTTTGTTATTTTTGTAATACCGTTGTTGGGCTTTGGGATAGCATTACATTGACCTCAAAAAACCTTTGTAAATCTTTGATAACATCTGTATGTGTATTCCTGTTTTTTTATCAATGTTTTTACATACATAACTAATCATATGTGTGCTTTATGTACATGTTTCTCCTGTTTGTGTGGATGCATTTATGCGTTGAGTGTATTTCTATGCATTTGTGTGTGATGTATTTAATGTGAGTGTGTGTCTGTATCATGTGTTTACTGGTCTACATGGAAACTTTGACTCTCTGGATTCATGTTTCCATTCTTGGAGAATGCATTAGTGTGTGCAAGTGTGTCAGTGTGAATGTGTTCATCCTTGTGATTGTGCGCGTGCTTGCTGTGAGTGTGACTTCTGGTTAGGCATCCTTGCTGGATATAAACTATCTACTTCCGTTGCTCCCTCATGTTTGCATCTCTTATTTCTCAGGGTTTTACATAACCTGATGCTACTGGGAGTGTTTGAAGAATTCTTGCTTCAGGTCCTTTCCAGGAGACTATGAAAAATTCATGCCTAACTCTTGCAAAGAACAAATTCTGGCAAAGATTTGGCTAAACAGGGGTTGGCAACTTTGTTCTGATGTGCACCTGTCTCAGAGTAGTCTCTAAATATGGGGAAAGAACTCTTTCCCAAACATTTCTATCTTAATATTTTTAGTAGACACCAGCTTTCTAGTAGAGAAGCACAGATTCCCTGACATTCAATAAGGCAAATAGTTTCTTATCTTCAAATTTCTATTTTTTAAGTCATGCATAGATCTTCATAATTTTTCAATCACATCCACACATTATTTAATATGATTGTGTATGACCTTTGGAAAGTCATTTCACTTCCGTGAGTTTCCCTGCCTGGATAACTGGACAAAGATGCTATGAGGATGCAAATACGATGATGAAAATTCAAGTGTTCGTAAACTGTATGAGTTATACAAATGTGAAAAACTATGAATGGTTGCTATTATCATTATTGCTATTCTTCCCAACAAGACTATGAAGTATAGAAGAAAAGGTCTCACAAGATACCTAGTTCATAGATTGAGAAACAAATTTCATATTCTCTGTTGTTACACTTGAAAAACAAATCAGCTATTTGTTCTTACATGATGGACAGCCAACTGCAAGATAATCCATTTTCCTGCCCATTATACTCACAAATATGGAAGTTAATTTGAAATCAGTATTAGCAAGTAGATGAGTAAATTGTATGTTGATGTATTGTTGATACTGTTGGTATATGTTTTTCTTTGAAAATTGACTATACCTACCAAATTTTAAATTCCACCTAATCTTTCACCCATCTTTTCCCCTTCTTGGTGTCTAAATTAAGAGGAAAAATCAAACATAAATGCATATACACACACACACATACACACACAGGGATCACAATTAATACATGTAATATATGTATTTTAAAGCTATTTGTGAATTTATTTGTAAATATACATGTGTGATGAGAGTATTTATGAGGTATGCATATATATTAAATTTTTAATAGCTAATAATTGAGAACCACATCAACATCCACCTGTAAAGAATACACAGACTGTGTTGTATGCCTATCACACAGTTTCTATGAAGTCATAAAAAGAACAGATTGGCTCTAGTACTAATGGGGAAAAATGACTATGATGTAATAATGTTAATGAAACATGTTGCAGAAAAATAATACTGGATATAAATCCATTAGTTAAAAAATATATTTATAAATATATTACTGAAGGGATAAAAGAGGTCTTTACTTCTGCAAGCTTTTGTTTTGTTTGGTATATATGACCAAGTATCGTTTTTATAATGAAACAAAAGTGTATCAATATAACAAAGAAAGAGCAGGCTAAAAGAATTTACATTTTTAAGAGACAAAATGTAAGAATATTAAGACACCTTAGAGGCTACTCCATTGTACTGCTAAATAAAAGGAACTATGTAATTCAGCAATTGGAAATGAATATCTAATAACTTTATTCTAATTATGCCTTGGGGAATCCTCTAGAGGGTAACTGTTTCCCTGGTGTGTTTTCTTTAGAATTTATTATGGGATTAGAAAAGGTATAATTTTGTTACTTCTTCTCAAATTTTTTTTTTTTTTTAGAAGAGTTTTCTTCGTTGGAGGCAGTCTCTTGTGAAATAAACAACAGCAAGGATTCTCCTAGGGAATGCAGGGCTTGCAACAAGCCTTATCACACTGAGTGTGCAGTCCTTAACATCTTCATTCAAGGGAAATTGGGTTAAAAGAGCTCGGCTACTTTTTTTTTTTTTTTTACTAACCAAAAGGTTGGCAGTTCAAACCCGCCAGCCGTTGTTTGGAAACCCTATGGGGCAATTCTATTCTGTCCTATAGGGTCATTACGAGTCAGAATTGACTTGAAGGCAATGGGTTAGCCTTAAACGGAAAAAAAAAAAAAGTCCCTAAGAGCAAGGGGCAAGGAGGTTTTTTTTTTTTTTTAACTTTTCCCAGTGTCTCTTTCTATGTGTATTTGGACTTCAACCAGAATTGCAAAATCCAAGTGCTAGATACCAGAAACCCAGTCCCCCTGAGGTCCCAGGGTCTATCTTGGGGCACTCTGTCCTGGCCCTCTGGAGTAGACTTCTCCACAGCATGTAGGTATATTTATAAAGTATAAATGGAGCAGTGTTTTGGAGAAGTGGAATGGTGTAGAAAAAATGGAGTAAGAAATGATGAAATTCTCATCTTGACTTTGCCAGTTACTAGCTGAAATCACATACTCCCTAAACTATGGCTTTGTTCTATGAAATAATATGTGTAAAATGCTTAATGTAAAGGCTGAAACACAGAAAGCTCTCAATAAATGTCAACTATTATTACAATAAGAAAATTAATAAATGAGAGAAAAACATATTCTAGTTTATCTTTCTCCTTCTTCCTTTACCTACAGAATAAATTCCAAATGCTTAAAGATCTGCTTTAAGGTCACTTACAATGGACTTTCACCAACTGACCCCAGATTACACTTCAAAATTTATCTATCCCTGCTCATATACTCTACACATATTTATATTGGCCATTCATTCTTGAAATATTTCCTGTTGTGCTCAGATGAGAAGATCAGTTTTTGGAATGTACTTGACTGTTGGCTTCTTATTCGTTGCACCCTTGTTTAAATGTTACCACCTTTGTTCCACGATCCCATATGCAAGTTGTAACTAATAACTTCTCCTCTAAGCTTCCATAGAAGAACATACCTGGTATCTCAGTTAGCAGAGCACTTAACTGTTTGCACCACCCAAGAACTCTTTTCCCAAGCCAACCCTGGAATTAACCACTCCTCCAGGAAACTCTGGATCCCATTACTGCATAATGTTATCTAAAAACAAAAATCTGGCACTAGATGTGCTCCCGGGGTGTGATTATTTCTAGGTCCTGACAGGGGACAGAAAAAACAGTAACATTTGTACATACTAATCCATGCACACACACATATTGATAATTATTTCTGTATTATCTGTATGTGTATACATACATATACACACACACAGATTTTATATATATATATAAACATGTATATACAAATGAGTGCATACTGATACCTTGGAGGACAAGCTTCATTAGAGCCTTTGTTCTTATTTTATTTGTAACTCTTTCTCAAATAGTGAGAAATATGGCTCCCATAACCTATGTTGTTGTTGTTGTTAGGTGCCGTCAAGTCGGTTCCGACTCATAGCGACCCTATGCACAACAGAACGAAACACTGCCCGGTCCTGTGCCATCCTTACAAATGTTGTTATGCTTGAGCTCCTTGTTGCAGCCACCGTGTCAATCCACCTCGCTGAGGGTCTTCCTCTTTTCCACTGACCCTGTACTCTGCCAAGCATGATGTCCTTCTCCAGGGACTGATCCTTCCTGACAATATGTCCAAAGTATGTAAGTCAAAGTCTCACCATCATTGCTTCTAAGGAGCATTCTGGTTTGCCTTCTTCTGAGACAGATTTGTTCGCTCTTTTGGCAGTCCATGGTATATTCAATATTCTTTGCCAGCATCACAATTCAAAGCCATCAATTCTTCTTCGGTCTTCCTTATTCATTGTCCAGCTTTCACATGCATATGATGCGATTGAAAATACCATGGCTTGGGTCAGGCACACGTTAGTCTTCAGGGTGACATCTTTGCTTTTCCACACTTTAAAGAGGTCCTTTGCAGCAGATTTACCCAATGCAATGCGTCTTTTGATTTCTTGACTGCTGCTTCAGTGGCTGTTGATTGTGGATCCAAGTAAAATGAAATCCTTGACAACTTCAGGCTTTTTTCCATTTATCATGATGTTGCTTCTTGGTCCAGTTGTGAGGATTTTTGTTTTCTTTATGTTTAGGCGTAATCCATACTGAAGGCTGTGGGCTTTGATCTTCTTTAGTATGTGTTTCAAGTCCTCTTCACTTTCAGCAAGCAAGGTTGTGTCATCTGCATAACACAGATTGTTAATGAGTCTTCCTTCAATCCTGATGCCCCGTTCTTCATATAGACCACCTTCTTGGATTATTTGCTCAGCATACAGATTGAATAGGTATGGTGAAAGGATATAACCCTGACACATACCTTTCCTGACTAAACCAATCACTATCCCCTTGTTCTGTCTGAACAACTGCCTCTTGATCTATGTAAACGTTTCTCATGAGCACAATTAAGTGTTCTGGAATTCCCGTTCTTTGCAATGTTATCCATAATTTGTTATGATCCACACAGTTGAATGCCTTTGCATAGTCAATAAACACAGGTAAACATCCTTCTGGTATTCTCTGCTTTCAGCTAGGATCCATCTGACATCAGCAATGATATCCCTAGGTCCACATCCTCTTCTGAAATCAGCCTGAATTCCTGGCAGTTCCTTGTCGATATACTGCTACAGCCACTTTTGAATGATCTTCAGCAAAATTTTGCTTGAGTGTGATATTAATAATATTGTTCTATAATTTCCACATTCAGTTGGATCACCTTTCTTGGGAATAGGCATAAATATGGATCTCTTCCAGTCAGTTGGCCAGGAAGCTGTCTTCCATATTTCTTGGCTTAGAGAATCGAGCACCTCCAGAGTTGCATCTGTTTGTTAAAACATCTCAATTGATAATCTGTCAATTCCTGGAGCCTTGGTTTTTTGCCAATGCCATAACCTACAGTATATTTAATTATTGGTTCAATCCTAGGGTACATATAATGTAGTCTCAAAATTGCTAATCCTTATCTTAGTGAGTAGCACATTTATGACCTAGGGTATAGCACTTATATGCAGCTCCTTCTGTCTTTAGCCTTAAAATACCCACTCAAAACACTGTTCCGGAAAGTGACATAAGTCTCCTCTTTTCTTCTCTGTGCTTCTCAGCATGGATTATGAATTAATTGTGTCCTGCTAAAAACCAAAACCATTGCCATTGAGTTGAGTCCTAGTCATAGCAACCTTATAGGACACAGTAGATATACCCCATAGGCTTTCCAAGGAGCAGCTGGTGGATTTGAACTGCCATCATTTTGTTTAGCAGGTGAATGCTTAACCACTGGGCCTGCCAAAAGATATGATGAAATTCTAACCCCAGTATCTCTGAATGTGACTTCTTAGAAGTAGGGTCTTTCTTTGAATATGTTATCAGTTAAATTAAAAAAGTCATACCAGGGTAGGGTGGGTCCTAATCCCATTTAAGTGGTGTTTTATAAAAGAGGAGAACAAAAAAAAAAAAAAACCCACTGCTGTCCAGTCGATTCCAACTCATAGTGACCCTATAGAAAGACACAGAGAATTGCCCAGGGGAAAGACAGACACTGTGCAAAGATGCATCTAAAAGCCAAGGAATGGCCAAGAAATTTCTGGGAATAGCAGAAGTTGGAAAAGACAAAGAAGGATCTTTCCCCAGAGCAGTCAAAGAGAGACAGCATGGTTCTACCAATGCCCTGAATTTGGACTTCTAGCCTCCAGAACGCTGAGAAAATAAATTTCTGTTCTTTAAAGCTGCTCACCTTGTGACATTTCATTATGGCAGCCCAAGGAAACTAAGACAGAGTTTGGTACTGGAAAGTGGGGTGATGTGGTAGCAAATACCTGAAAATGTGGAGGTGGTTTTGGAATTGGATAATGGGCAGAGGATAGAAAATGTTTGAGGCACTTGATAGTAAAAATTTAGATTACCTTCAAAGGGCTACTGGTAGAATTATGGACATTAAAAGTGATTGTGGTGAGATCTCAGAAGGAAGTGAGGACAGCTGTAGAGATATTATATGTGGATATTAAACGAGTTTCTGGTGAGGCCTTAAAAGCAAATGATGAACATATTATTGGACACTGGAGGAAAAGTGATTCTAGTTATAAAGTGGCAAAGAACGTGGATAAATTATGGTCAAGTGTTTTGTGTAAAATAGAATTTGTAAGCAATGAATTTGGATATTTGACTGAGGAAATTTCTAAGCAAAGCCTTGTAGTGGGAGCCTGGTTTCTTCTTTCTGCTTGTAATGAAAAAAAAGGCAAGAGAAAAGAGAGAGATTGAGAAATGAACTGTGAAATAAAGGAGTCAGAACTTGAAGGTTTGGAGAATCTATTCATGTAAAAATTAAGACAGCATTCTCTGAAGAGGACAGCAAGGATGTGGTAGCTAAACGAACATTTCCTAAAGTGATTAGGTGTGCCACTTATGGATCCAATCAACCATATCAGCAGAAATGCTGCCAGGTTAGACTGAAAGAGACAGAGACCAGGGAGGTGAAGAGATGAAAGAAAGCGGTCTGATTCCAGGAATTTCTATAGGCAGGAGCTGATTGGCTATGAACGTCTGTTGTCCTTCAAGACAAGGAAAGGATGATCTCAGGAGCAGTTCAGAGGCCAGCAGAACTACTGCAATGAGTTCAGGGATCAGGGACATTGCTTTTTTGATTCCAGAGAGCCAGGAGCCCCTTCAGTTTCAAATGGTGGGGACCACCTACTCGATTCCAGAGATTGGAGCCACTGACTTGATGGGCTGAGAGAATAAGGCCGCTATCAAATGGCTGAGGGGATGGGGTTTCTGTCCTGGGGCCCAGGAGAAAGGGACCACGCAGGACCAAGGGAATGGGACCAGAAACCCAGTAAGCCTGAAGAACAGGGCTGCTCAGGAATGCGGCTGTGGGACTGCCACCCAGGCCAAAGGGGACTGAGCTGCTACTCTGGGTCTGTAGGGAGGAGCAACTGCTCAGGTGATTTCAGAGGAGAGATCATTGTTTTCAAGTCTTGATATCTAATTGAATTTGCTCTGCTGGATTTTTTTTTTTTTTAATTCTTATTGTGCTTTAAGTGAAAGTTTACAAATCAACTCAGTCTCTCATACAAAAATTTATATATACCTTGCTGTATACTCCTAATTGCTCTCCCTCTAATTCTGCTGGATTTTTAACTTACTGTCCAAGACTTCTTTCCCTCAAATTTCTCCCTTTTGGAATGGGAGTCTCTCCAATACCTGTGCTCCCATTATATTTTGAAAGCAGTTCTCTTGTATTTTAGGTTTCACAGGTCCACAGATAGAGAGGAAGTTTGTCCCAGGGTGGACCATACCCAGAGTTTCACCCATACCTGATATAGATGATTTAGAGGATGGTATTTTTGATTTTGAGTTGATTCTGGAATGGGTTAAGACCTTGGGGGATACTGGGATGGGGTGAATATATTTTGCACATGACAAGGACATGAATTTGGGGAGAGGGCAGAGGGAAGATTCTTAAGGATTGAATTGTGCCTCCCAGAAAGATATGTTGAAGCGTAGCTTTTGTTGTTGGTTGCTATCCAGTTGATTCTATGTGGCAGAGTAGAGCTGTCCCATAGGATTTTCTTGGCAGTAATCTTTACTGAAGCAGATTGCCAGGTCTTTCTCCAGTGGAGACACTGGGTGGGTTTGAACTGCCAACTTTTTGGTTAGCAGCCCAGCATTTAATTATTGCACCATCAGGCTCCTCATCCCTTCTGAGTAGCATCTTATAAAAAGGGAGAATAGACACTAGAGAGTCACAGAGAGGGAAAAAGACACCATTTGAAGATGCATCTAAAAACCAAGGAATGCAAGACATACTTGAGGCTACAAGAAGCTGAAAGAGATGAGGAAGGATTTTTTCCTAGAGCAGAGAGAGATAAAACATGGTCCTGCCAACACCCTGAATTCACACTTTTAGCTTCCAGAACTGTGATACAATAAATTTTTGTTCTTTAAATCCACCCACTTTGCGGTATTTTGTATGGCAGCCCCAGGAAACTAAAATAAAGTTGTTATGTGATTTATTTGTAAAACAGACTCATTTTTCACAGTATGCATTCCAGCTTGCCCCCCACCGCCACACCACATTCTGGTTGATTTTCTTTTTCATTTTAGATATAGTAAGAGTGTCACATAACCGAATCACACAATGTATAGCCTTTGGGGTCTCATTTATTTCATTTAGCAAAATGCAGTTAAGATGTGTTCACATTGTGGCATGATTCTGATCCAATAGCTCCTTTACTTCTATGGCTGAGTCCAAAAAACCTGTAATTGTTGAGTTGATTCTGACTAATAGCAACCTTATGGTATTCCATTATATGGCTAGACCACCTTTGAGGTATCCATTCACCAGTTGAAAGTCACCAGTTTTTGGCAATTGTGAATAAAACTGCTAAAAACATTCAATACAAATTTTTGTGTGAATATGAATTTTTATTTCACCTGGGTAAATACCTAGGAGTAAGATAGCTGGATCATATGGTAGTGGTATATTTAACTTTATACAAGACTGCCAAATTGTTTTGGACAGTGACTGTACCATTTTGAATTTACAGCCACAATGTGTAAGAGTTCCAATTGCTTTGCATCCTTCCCAACACTGATATTGTATTTTTTTATTAGCCATTAGTGATTCCACTGCAGTTTTAATTTGCACTTCCTTAATGACAGAGATTTTGAGAGTCTTTTCACATGCTTATTTGCCAACCATATTTCTTCTTTGGAAACCCTGGTGGCCTAGTGGTTAAGTGCTACAGCTGCTAACCAAAAGGTTGGCAGTTCAAATCCACCAGACGCTCCTTGGAAGCTCTATGGGGCAGTTCTACTCTGCCCTATAGAGTCTCTATGAGTCAGAATTGACTCACTGGCAATGGCTTTTTTCTTTTTCTTCTTCTTTAGTGATTTGCCTGTTCAATTATTTGTTTACTTTCTACTTGTTTGTTTTCTTGCTGTTGATTTTGAGGGCTCTCCATAATTTATATATGCAAATATTTGGTCAAAAATGTGATTTGCAAGAGGGGGGCTAAGATGGCTGACTAGGTAGGCGCTACCTCGGATCCCTCTTGCAACAAAGACTCGGAAAAACAAGTGAATCCATCACATACATGGCAATCTATGAACGCTGAACAACAAACACGGATTTAAAGAGTTGACCTGAGTGACAGAGACGAAGAACGAACAACCACAGGGCAGCAGAGACTGTTTTCGGAGCCTGGAGCCAGCGTCCCAGTATATTTACAGATAAACACAAGCTTAGAGAATTTGCAAAAACCAAACCAAAGCTACAAGAAATACTAAAGGAAATTGTTTGGTCAGAAAACCAATAATAGCAGATACCAGCACAACACAAGGTCACAGAACAGAACATCCTGATATCAACTCAAATAGGGAAATCACAAAAACAAATTAAGATTAATTAAAAAAAAAATGCTCAAAACAGGGAATCAGTGAAGACAATATGTAAAAGATCACAATAATCAAAAACAAGGACTAAATACAGGTGGCATAGAACTGCCATATGGAGAGGGATACAAGGCGATATAGGACAATACAAGTTAGGTTTTTACTTAGAAAAATAGGGGTAAATATTAAGGTAACCACAAAGAGGTATAACAACTCCATAACTCAAAATGAAAACCAAGAAAAACGTTAACGACTCAGCAAACATAAAGTCAAATACTATGAAAATGAGGATCACACAATTTACAAAAAAAGTCTCAGCACAAAAAAGTAAGTGGAAATTTGAAATTGTCAACAACACACATAAAAAGGCATCAAAATGACAACACTAAACACATACTTAGCTATAATTACGCTGAATG